>NC_060124.1:334892271-336142271 GCF_021461395.2 Schistocerca americana
AATGGATATGAATGGATGCTGGTGATTTAGACAGGATGCTTACGTACGTATCACATGTCAGAGTCGTGTCTAGGGGTATCAGGGCTTCCATATCTGTCAAACTGCACACGTCCCACACGATTACAGAGACTCCATTAGCTTGAACAGTTCCCAGCTGAAATGCAGGGTCCGTCAATTCATGAGGTTGCCTCCATACCCGTAAACGTCCATCCGCTCGATACAATCTGAAACGAGACTCGTCCGACCAGGCAACATGTTGCCGTCATCAACAGTTCATTGTCGGTGGTGAGGGGCACAGGCGAGTGTAAAGCTTTATGTGCTGCTGTTATAAAGCATACACGAATGGGCCTTCGGCTCTGAAAACCCATATCGCTTATGTTTCGTTGAATGATTCGCACGTTGAGACTTGTTCATGGTCCAGCGTTGAAATCTGCAGCAGTTTGTCGGAGGGTTGCACTTCTGTCACTTTGAAAGAGTCTTCTAAGTCGTTGTAAGAACCGTTCTTATAGGATCTTTTCTCCGTCGCAGCGATGTCGGAGATTTGATGTTTAAATGATTCATGATATTCACGGTACACTCGTGAAGTGGTCGTATGGGAAAGTCCCAACTTCACCGCTACCTCAGAGCTACTGTGTCCATTGCTCGTGCGCCGATTACAACACGATGTTCGAACTCACTTAAAACTTGATAACCTGCCACACGACCTAACAACTGCGCCAGACACTTATTGTCTTTTAAATTCGTCGCCGACAGCAGCACCGTATTCTGCCTGTTTACATAGCTCTTTTTTTAATACGGATGGCTACACTAGTTTCTTTGGCGCTGCAGTGTATTTCACCCTGAATATTAATGTCACTACTTAACCTACCTTTTATTTCCGTCACTACTTTATCGATGTGCAGATTTGAGCGGTTTGGATGAAAGATGGCATCCCTGTTTCACGCCGTTTTGGATCTCAGAACTCAGTTCTTGATCTTCCATCAGTTGTATTCGTTGTTGGATTCTATACATTATCCGACATTCCATATACAGGCTGTAAATTTTAAGTTGACAAACCAGAATAATTCGAAAAAATAAACTTCACACGAAAAAATGTGTCGAATCCAAAGTTGATTATTTTCGATCGGGACATCTGCTGGTGTTAAAATTAGCCAGCCATCCCAGTCCCCTGGGATTGGGGCGGGTTGAAACTTAAAAATTTCAAATGGGAACCCCACGTTTTATTGCAGAATCAGATTCTACATAAAAAAACTACGTACATTTTGTCTTAAACATTTGTTTTGATTCTTGGTGGTTGGCGCTGTAATTCAAAAAAATCTATGTTCTCATTTTTGCATGGAAAGTGGTTACGGATAAATTAAAAATACTTATTTACTTCGTAAATTTTGATTCACTAGAACTAAAACTCTTCCGCTCTATCCATAGGGTGGCATTTGAGAGAGACGAATTAAAGTTTTACAGATGTTGACCCAAATACTAATTTTTTCCGCAGATTGGGTAAACATATGTAAAACTCTAATTCCTCTCTCTCAAACCCCACCCTATGGGGAGGGAGGGAGGGTTTTAGTTTTAGCTAATCAAAATTTACGATGTAAATAAGTATTTTTTATTGATTTGTGACCATTTTCCACGCAGAACTGAGATCATAGATTTTCTTGAATTACAGCGCCAACTACCAAGAATCAAAACAAATGTTTAAGACAAAATGTACGTAGTTTTTACGTAGACTCTGATTCTGCAACAAAAAATGTGGGTTCCCATTTGAAATTTTAAACTTGTCTCCCGTCCCACCCCCAGGGGGCTGGGGTAGTGGGCTAATTTTAGCACCAGCAAATGTCCCCTGCGAAAATAATCAACTTTGGATTCTAGACATTTTTCGTGTGGAGCTTATTTTTCGGTTGATTCTGGTCTGTAAACTTAAAATTTACACCCTGTATATCTACTTATGTGAAGGAATGAACAGATACTGCTTGTCTATACTGAAATGTCTTTATATTTTGTACAAGTCTGCACATTTTGCCAGTATTAACATCGCTTATGATGTAGTCAAGTTGTTTAACCCAGTTGTGTAATTTAATGCTACCAAAACAACAAAGTTACCCGAATCAATCTGAATCTCTGGTCGTCGTAAAAATCCAGCAGCGTTCCTCCTCTTGAACGTCAGTTCCATTAAGGGACAGCGTGACTACTCTGATATCATACAGTGACTGATAGAGTTACTGGAGTATATCTCGTTGTAGGTATTGCTGAACGCAGATGAAGGAGGTTGGTGAGTGCGCCTTTCGTTTGCGGACGTTCGGAAAACTGGTCTCTGTATGGGTACTGTTCGAAGACGCGTTGGCCGCGTTCAGTGGGATTCAGGCAGTTGGGACAAAATCTCGCATCCTCAGGGATTCTCTCTGTCGCACACACGCCGATGTGCCTGATGTGGCTGGTTCACACTCACCTGCGGTGGCAGACGGCGCTGGCTGCAAGTTTGTCCCCTGAGGCCTTAGAAAAACACGTTTCTACCTCTACAGCTACATACATCAACATACAGCGACCATAGGTGTGTGGCGAAAGGTACCCTGTAGCCCGACTTGTCGTTTCCTATCCTGTTCCACTGGCAAATAGCGTGAGCGATAAACGATTGTCTGTATGATTTCATACGATCCATAGTTTCTCGTGTTTTATCTTCGTGGAACTTATACGAAATGTACGTTTGCGACCGTGCAGTCGTTCAGCAGTCAGCTTATTATACCGGTACTCTAAATTTTAACAATAGAGTTCCTCGAAAAGAATATCGCCTTCCCTCCAGGGATTCTCATTTGAGTTCCCAAAGCACCTAAAAAATACTTGCATATTTTTCGAACCTACGGGTAACAAATCCAATAGCACGCCTCCGAATTGCTTCGATATCTTCCTTAGTCAGACCTGGTGCACATTCCAAACATTCCAGCAGTACTGAAGAATGGATCAGCCTAGTGTCCCATATGCGGTCTCCTTTACAGTTGACACAGACTTTCCTAAATTTCTCCAAGTAAACCGTCCGACCATTCGCCCTCCCTACTACAGTGATTATATACTCATTCCATTTCCTATCGCTTTGCAACGTCAGGCCTACATACACTACTGGCCATTAAAATTGCTACACCATGAAGATGACGTGCTACAGAAGCGAAATTTAACCGAGAGGAAGACGATGCTGTGATATGCAAATGATTAGCTTTTTAGCGCATTCACACAAGGTTGGCGCCGGTGGCGACACCTACAACGCGCTGACACGAGGAAAGTTTCCAACCGATTTCTCATACACAAACAGCAGTTGACCAGCGTTGTCTGGTGAAACGTTGTGATGCCTCGTGTAAGGAGGAGAAATCTGTACCATCACGTTTCCGACTTTGATAAAGGTCGGATTGTAGCCTATCGGGATTGCGGTTTATCGTATCGCGACTTTGTTGCTCGCTTTGGTCGAGATCCAATGACTGTTAGCAGAATATGGAAATGATGGGTTCAGGAGGGTAATACGGAACGCCGTGCTGTATCCCAACGGCCTCGTATCACTAGCAATCGAAATGACAGGCATCTTATCCGTATGGCTGTAACGGATCGTGCAGCCACGTCTCGATCGCAGAATCAACAGATGGGGAGTTTGCAAGACAACAACCACTTGCACGAGCAGTTCGACGACGTTTGCAGCAGCATGGACTGTCATCTCGGAGACCATGGCTGTGGCTACCCTTGACGCTGCATCACAGACAGGAGCGCCTGCGATGGTATACTCAACGACGAACCTGGGTGCACGAATGGCAAAACTTCATTTTTTCGGATGAATCCAGGTCCTGTTTACGGCATCGTGATAGTCGCATCCCTGTTCCGCGACATCTCGGTGAACGCACATTGGAAGCGTGTATTCGTCATCGCTATACTGGCGTATCACCCGGCGTGATGGTATGGGGTGCCATTGGTTACACATCTCGGTGACCTCTTGTTCGCCCTGACTGCACTTCGAACAGTGGACGTTACATTTCAGATGTGATACGACCCGTGCCTCTACCCTTCATTCGATCCCTGCGAAACCCTACATTTCAGCAGGATAATGCACGACCGCATGTTGCAGGTCCTGTACGGGCCTTTCTGGATACAGAAAATGTTCGACTGCTGACCTGGCCATCACATTCTCCAGATCTCTCACTAATTGAAAACGTCTGGTCCATGGTGGCCGAGCAACTGGCTCGTCACAATACGCCAGTCACTACTCTTGATGAACTGTGGTATCGTGTTGAAGCTGCATGGGCAGCTGTACCTGTACGCGCCATCCAAGCTCTGTTTGACTCAATGCCCAGGCGTATCAACGCCGTTATTACGGCCAGAGGTGGTTGTTCTGGGTACTGGTTTCTCAGGATCTATTTACCCAAATTTCGTGAAAATGTAATAACATATCAGTTATAGTATAATATATTTATCCAATGAATACCCGTTTATCATTTGCATTTATTCTTGGTGTAGCAATTTTAATTTTCAGTAGTGTATTTAATCGACATGACTCGGTCAGGTACCAGGCTACAAGTGCTGCATTCGAACATTACGTGTTTGGTTTGCTTACCCATACGCTTTAACTTGAATTTATATTTAAACCAAGTTGCCATTCATCACACAGAAAATAAATTTTGTCTAAGTCCTCTTGTATCCTCGTGCAGTCACTCAACGATGATACCTTCCCGTACACAACAGACTGATCGGCAAACAGCTGCAGATTGCTGCCCATCCTTTACGCTAGTTCATTTATATGTGCAGAAAACAACAACGGGCCTATCACACTTTAATGGGGCACTCCTGACAACACCCTTGTCTCCTACGAGCACTCGCCATCGAGTTACTTATGTCTTCGACCCAGTCACATATCTGGGAACGTATTCCGTATGCTCGTACCTACGTTAACAGTTTGCACTGAGGCACGGTGTCAAATGGTTTTAGGAAACCTAGGAATATGGAATCTGTTGTACTTCACCCATATTCAGGGGTATATGATGTGAGGAAAGCTGTGTTAAGCACGACCGATGTTTTCTAAAACTGTGCTGATTCGTGGACAACGGGCCTTTCCCGTCTTAAGGGAGATTATTATATTTGAACTGAGAATATGTTCATGTAGTCTGCAGCAAACTGATGTTACGAATATTGGTCTGTAAATTTGTGGGCCGGTTCTTTTACCCTTCTTATACACGGTAGCCAACTGCCCTTTTTTCTAGTCGATTGGAACTTTGCATTCGACAAGAGATTCGCGATAAAGTCATGCTAAGTAATGGACCAACGGCGTAGAATTCTGTTTTTAAACAAAACTGGGATCCCGACCGGACCTTACGGCTGGTTTGTTTTCAGCTTCTTCGGTTTTTTCCCTAAGCCACGGAAGCCTATTAGTATTTTCTGTATATCCATTGTGGATGTCTGTGATTTAAACTGGCGATTTATCTTGTAATAAATATGCAACCAGTCGCTTTTTTACGATTTACTCAACCGTGAAGTTGTTTACAAGCCACTGCAGGTTCATCATCACATGGAGGTGTTGGAGGAACATTATGTTGTGTACCAAGTGTGGCTAGATGCAGTGCTGGTGAGTGTACTGCCCTGTGGTATCCATATCAGATCGGTTCTTATAACGTACTTTATTTAACAGTGTACACTACTGTACGCAGTATTTAGCTACACTTGGTTTTACACTGCTCCACAGAAAGTAAAACATTACTGTCTTTCTTAGTTTCTGTGAAGCAGTATAAAACTAAGTGTCGCTAAATACTGTTTAAATTTGTGTACAATGTTTAATAACATACGTTACAAGAAGGGATCTGATATGATACCACAGGGCAGTACACTCACCGGCACTGCATCGTGGCCCACAACATAATGTTCGTGGAACACCTCCATCTGATGATGAGCCAGTGGCACGAAAAATCGTAAAAAAGCGACTAGTTGCATATTTATTATCAGATAAATCGCCTATTACTGTGTCCTTCACGCGGGAATCTCTGCGATAGTTAGACGGCTGTGTGTTTGTACGATTCTCTTGCGTGAACGATTTCTGAAATGCGAAATTCATAGCTTCAGCTTGGGAAAGACCAACTTCTCTGTTCTCTTGTCTTAATTATATAATAAAAGTAATTTCTCACGGATCACATTAAGTAAGAAGCCACTTGCTTGATGACGCAACGATAGAGTGCCATAAGAGTAGTCTACTATGGTTAATTATTTGATCTAAATTCGAAACCCGATAACTTTAAAAAAAAAAAAACTCTTTTGTACGGGAAATATTTACGAACACAGTCATTTGTCACCGAGCCCCTCTTTAGTCAACAATGAGCATTTTGGTCTGATTTTATTATTCATTCAAGCTAGTAGAGTCAATGAACTTGATTTTATTTAAATTAAAAAGTAATCAGTATTCATAAAAATTTCAGCGTCAAATGACAGTATTTGTATTTCTACATTGTTAGCACCTTTGGTGTGGATCTTTTCGTTTGAGACATTATGATACACTCGCGCAAGAACTTACTCAAATAACACGAAAGAAACCACTTCAGGCACTCGCGCGCCTTTTTTTTGTGTGTGTATGTGTGTTAAAACTGGTTTTCATCATTATCTCCATAGTATTTTGTGTCGTGGAATGCTCAGGTGTCTTAATTTATCAAGAAGAAATAAGTAAGAGGACAAGAATAATATCAAACAACTAATGGTTTATTTAGCCCAACAAGAAATAAAACGGCTGTTTTGTATGACTCATGCTCAATTACCGCTAGCATACGGCGATAGTTTAATAGCGATAGATGGCTTCTTTTCCTTGTTCAAATTCTCCCAGGACCGTTACGACTGGGAAGGTGCTATTGTCAGAACTTTCTGATTGCAGTCCATCAGTAGATCTTGGCATATGAGAACAAGAAATGTATTCACGTTCTTGAACCCATAAAAAACAAAAAAGAAAATCGAAAAAATTATACTAATCACATTATTTTGGAAAAAACATTGATCTTATCTTTAAAAAATAACTTATACATTAACACAGTATAATACACTCTAGCGTATTATGCTCTATAAAATTTTCACTTTTCGTTGGAGCTAAGATAATCAGTATAGCTTTGCTGTTAAACAGAACTAGTTAACGATGTGTAGGAAAGATGCTGACATTGTCTAGTGGTAACGCTGAGGATATACTTCTACTAAATTTTCTACGCACAGACTATGTATCCAACAGGGACATCTGTCTCCTTGCATACCCTCCAACAGATTTTTGTAATACATTTGCTATTGGTAGAGTAAATCAAATCAAACCCTAAGGAAGTTTGATATAACAACCGAAAGATTTTCCATTGGGCACGTATAGCTAATACCACAATTATTTTAATGTCTATTTTCCGTGATAAACGCGGTCAGGACAAGGAATTCAAAATGATCCACATGCAGGAACTCATTGTCTGGAAGAAACCATTATCCACTCATTTATATTTTTCTCAGTATTACGTCCAATTTCTCTATCTTTGGAGACCACAGAATGGTATATCTGCAAAAGTTACTTAAAATACCGACCCGAGAGTCTGCAGTACAAACTCGATGTTGATAATCTCACTATCTCATACAAGAGAAGGACTCAGACACAGCGAACCGATTGGTTCGTATTTGGCAGATCGCTGGCGCACGACCTAAAATGAAAGAGTCTACCATACACTTTAAGGAAAAATGTAACTATCCGAACGGGACGGAAATCGGTAAATGGATTTTACGTGAACAGAAAAACAATTGATCCCAATTAAAAAAAAAAAAAAACTGGATGATTCATTATAGAGGTAGAGCTTCACAAACAAAGCATGTCAAGAACGCCTTGGTCGACCTCTGATCCTTACGCCAGCAATTTTCAGTTGAACATGCTCTTGAGAATGGCTACAATGCGGAATTCATGACTGTGTAAAAGAAATGAACAATTTACAGTCAAATGGCGGAAATTTCTTTCAGAAAATTCTATTTAACTGTGGTCCGCAACGAAGGAAAAGTAGTGTAATATATCAGCTCCAAGTTATTGTAAATTCAGTAGGAGATTACTTTTAGTTATTATTGGAGCTCAGAGGCAATATTCTAAGTAGGCTGGCTCCTAATATTGCGATACTACCCCTGAAATTCACATCTACATTACACATTTACGGCACAGCATTAATGATTTCGTAACGAATTTCATAAACACTAATCCATGTGTCATATAAGACAAATACCTCAAGAATTCATATGGCAGTTAGGTGACGAATCCTCTAAAACGTGCACTTCAAGAACTACTGCATCACTGACAATAGACTTTTTTTCTTGTTGTGGTCTTTAGTCCAAAGACTGGTTTTAAGCAGCTCTCCATGCTACTCTACCCTGTGCAAGCATATTCATCTCCGAGTAACTACTGCGACCGACATCCTTCTGAATCTGCTTACTGTATTCATCTCTTGGTCTCCCTTTACGATTATTACCCCCCACGCTTCCGTCCAGTACTAAACTGTTGATTCCTTGATGCCTCAGAATGTGTCCTACCAACCGATCCCTTAATCTATTCAGGTTGTACCACAAATTTTCTTCTCCCAAATTCTATTCAGTACCTCCTCATTAGCTACGTGATCTACGCATCTAATCTTTAGCATTCTTCTGTAGAACCACATCTCAAAAGCTTCTATTGTCTTCTTGTCTAAACTGTCTCACTTCCATACGCGGCTACACTCCATACAAATACTTTCAGAAAGGAATTTCTGACATTTTAATCTATACTCGATGTTAACAAATTCCTCTTCTTCAGAAAAGCTTTTCTTGCCATTGCCAGTCTACATTTTATATCGTCCCTGCTTCGAGCATCCTCAGTTATTTTGCTCCTGAAATAGCAAAACTCATCTACTTCTTCCAGCGTCTCATTTCTAAATTAATTCCATTAGCATTACCTGATATAATTCCACAACATTCCATTATCCTCGTTTATCTTTTGTTGATATTCATCTTAACTCCTCTTTTCGAGACACTTTATTCCGATCAGCTCCTCTTCCAAATCCTTTGCTTGTCTCTGACAGAATTAGAGTGTCATCGGCAAACCTCTCCCTGAGCTTTTATTCCTACTCCTAATTTTTCTTTTGTTTCCTTCACTGCTTGCGTAATATACAGATTGAATAAGATTGGGGATAGGCTACAATCATGTCTCATTTCCTTCTCAAACACTGGTTCCCGTTCGTGCCCATCGACTTTTATAACTGCCATCTGGTTTCTGTACAAATTGTAAATAGCCTTTCGTTCTCTGTATTTTACTCGTGCCACCTTTAGAATTTGAAAGAGACAATTCCACGAGCATTGTCAAAAGCTTTTTTCTAAGTCTACAAATGCTAGAAACGTAGGTTTTCCTTTCCTTAACCTGTCTTCTATGAGAAGGCGTAGGGTCAGGATTGCCTCGCGTGTTCCTACGTTTCTTCTAAATCCAAACTAATCCTCCCTGAGGTAGGCTTCTACCAGTTTTTCCGTTCTTCTGTAAAGGATTCGTTTTAGTATTTTGCAGCCGTGACTTATTAAACCAACGGTTCGGTAATTTTAACATCTGTCAGCGCCTTCTTTCTTTGGAATAGGAATTATTATATTCTTCTTGAAGTGTGAGGGTGTCTCGCCTGTCTCAAACATCTTGCTAACCAGACGGAAGGGTTTTGTCATGGCTGGCTCTCGCAGAGCTATCAGGCACCTTGATTTGACTTAATTCTTTCAGTGCTTTGACAAATTCTTCACACAGTATCGCATCGCCCTTCTCATCTTCCTCTATGTCCTCTTCCATTTCCATAATGTTGCCCTCAAGTACATCTCTCTTGTATAGACCCTCTACATACTCCTTGCACCTTACTGCTTTCTCTTCTTTGCTTAGGACTGGTTTTCCTTCTGACCCCTTGATGTTCATACAGATGGTTCTCTTTTCTCGAAAGGTCTCTTTAATTTTCCTGTAGGTGATATCTATCTTACCCCTAGTGATATATGCTTCCACATCCTTTCATTTGGCCTCTAGCCATTCCTGCTTACCCATTTTGTACTGCCTGTCAATCTTATTTTTTAGACGCTTATATTTCCTTTCGCTCGCTTCATTTATTGAATTTTCATATTTTCTGGTGTCGTCGATTAAATTCAATGTCTCTTCTGTAACCCAAGGTTTTTTCTAGCCCTCGTCTTTTTACCAACTTGATCCTCTGATGTCTTCACTATTTCATCTCTCAAAGCTACCCATTCTTCGTCTACTGTATTCCTTTCCCCTGTCTTGGCAATAGTTCCCTAACACTCCCTCTGAAACCCTGTACAACCTCTGGTTCTTTCAGCTTATCCAGGTCCCATCTCCATAAATTCGTGAAACTCTGTAATCTCTTCAGTTTTAATCTGCAGCCGGCCGAAGTGGCCGTGCGGTTAAAGGCGCTGCAGTCTGGAACCGCAAGACCGCTACGGTCGCAGGTTCGAATCCTGCCTCGGGCATGGATGTTTGTGACGTCCTTCGGTTAGTTAGGTTTAACTAGTTCTAAGTTCTAGGGGACTAATGACCTCAGCAGTTGAGTCCCATAGTGCTCAGAGCCATTTGAACCATTTGAACCATTTAATCTGCAGTTCATAACCAATAAAGTGTGTTCAGTGTCCACATCTGTCGGTGGAAATGTCTTTGAACTTAAAATCCTTATATCTCTGTCTGGCCATTATATAATCAACCTGAAATCTTCTGGTGTCTCCGGGTCTCTTTCACGTATACACCTTTCTTTCATGATTCGTAAACCAAGTGTTAGCTATGATTAAATTATGCTCCGTGCAAAATTCTACCAGACGGCTTCCTCTTTCATTGCTTTTCCACAGCCCATATTCACCTACTGATTTTCCTTTTCCTCCTATCGAATTCCAGTCTCCCATGACTATTAAACTTTCGTCTCCCTTAACTATCTGATAATTTATTTTACCTCATTATACGTTCCCTCAATCTTTTCCTCGCCTGTGGAGCTAGTTGGCATATAAACTTGTACTACTGTGGTAGGCCTGGGCTTCGTATCTATCTTGGCTACAATAATGCATTCACTATGCTGTTCGTAGTAGCTTACTCGCGTTACTATTTTCTTATTCATTTTTAAATCTACTCCTGCGTTACCAATTTTTGATTTTGTATTTATAACTTTACTTTCAACTGACCCTAAGTCTTGTTCCTCCTGCCACCGAACTAATTCCCATTATATCTAAATTTAATCCATCCATTTTCCTTTTTAAATTTTCTAACCTTCCTGCCTGGTTAAGAGGTCTGACATTCCACGCTCCGATCCGTGGAACGGCAGTTTTGCTTCTCCTGCTAGTGACAACCGCCAAAGTAGTCCCCGCACGGGGGATTATTTTACCTCTGGAATATTTTACCCAAGAGAATGCCATCATTATTTAACCTACATCTACATCTACATCTACATCCATACTCCTCAAGCCACCTGATGGAGTGTGGCGGAGGGTACTTTGACTACCTCTATCGGTTCTCCCTTCTATTCCATTCTCGTATTGTTCGTGGAAAGAAGGATTGTCGGTATGCCTCTGTGTGGCCTCTAATCTCTCTGATTTTATCCTCATGGTCTCTTCGCGAGATATACGTAGGAGGGAACAATATACTGCTTGACTCCTCGGTGAAGGTATGTTCTCGAAACTTCAACAAAATCCCGTATCGAGCTACTGAGCGTCTCTCCTGCAGAGTCTTCCACTGGAGTTTATCTGTCATCTCCGTAACGCTTTCGCGTTTACTAAATGATCCTGTAACGAAGCGCGCTGCTCTCCGTTGGATCTTCTCTATCTCTTCTATCAACCCTATCTGATACGGATCCCACACTGCTGAGCAGTATTCAAGCAGTGGGCGAACAAGCGTACTGTAACCTACTTCCTTTGTTTTCGGATTGCATTTCCTTGGGATTCTTCCAATGAATCTCAGTCTGGCATCTGCCTTACCGACGATCAACTTTATATGATCATTCCATTTTAAATCACTCCTAATGCGTACTCCGAGATAATTTATGGAATTAAGTTGCTGACCTGCTATGTTGTAGCTAAATGAAAAAGGATCTTTCTTTCTATGTATTCGCAGCACATTACATTTGTATACATTGAGATTCAATTGCCATTCCCTGCACCATGCGTCAATTCGCTGCAGATCCTCCTGCATTTCAGTACAATTTTCCATTGTTACAACCTCTCGATATACCACAGCATCATCCGTAAAAAGCCTCAGTGAACTTCCGATGTCATCTACAAGGTCATTTATGTATATTGTGAATAGCAACGGTCCTACGACACTCCCCTGCGGCACAGCTGAAATCACTCTTACTTCGGAAGACTTCTCTCCATTGAGAATAACATGCTGTGTTCTGTTATCTAGGAAATCTTCAATCCAATCACACAATTGGTCTGATAGTCCATATGCTCTTACTTTGTTCATTGAACGACTGTGGAGAACTGTATCGAACGCCTTGCGGAAGTCAAGAATCATGGCATCTACCTGAGAACCCGTGTCTATGGCCATCTGAGTCTCGTGGACGAATAGCGCGGGCTGGGTTTCACACGATCGTCTTTTTCAAAACCCATGCTGATTCCTACAGAGTAGATTTCTAGTCTCCAGAAAAGTCATTGTACTCGAACATAATACGTGTTCCAAAATTCTACAACTGATCGACGTTAGAGGTATAGGTCAATAGTTCTCCACATCTGTTCAACGTCCCTTCTTGAAAACGAAGATGACCTGCGCTCTTTTCCAATCCTTTGGAACGCTACGCTCTTCTAGAGACCTACGGTACATCGCTGCAAGAAGGGAGGCAAGTTCCTTCGAATACTCTGTGTAAAATCGAACTGGTATCCCATCAGGTCCAGCGGCCTTTTCTCTTTTGAGCGATTGTAATTGTTTCTCTATCCCTCTGTCGTCTATTTCGATATCTACCATTTTGTCATCTGTGCGACAATCTAGAGAAGGAACTACAGTCTTCCTCTGTGAAAAAGCATTGGAAAAAGACATTTAGTATTTCGGCCTTTAGTCTGTCATCCTCTGTTTCAGAACCATTTTGGTCACAGAGTGTCTGGATATTTTGTTTTGATCCACCTACCGCTTTGACATAAGACCATAATTTCTTAGGATTTTCTGCCCAGTCAGTACATAGAACTTTACTTTCGAATTCATTGAACGCGTCTCGCATAGCCCTCCTCACACTACATTTCGCTTCGCGTAATTTTTGTTTGTCTGCAAGGCTTTGGCTATGTTTATGTTTGCTGTGAAGTTCCCTTTGCTTCCGCAGCAGTTTTCTAACTCGGTTGTTGTACCACGGTGGCTCTTTTCCATCTCTTACGATCTTGCTTGGCACATACTCATCTAACGCATATTGTACGATGGTTTTGAACTTTGTCCACTGATCCTCAACACTATCTGTACTTGAGACAAAACTTTTGTGTTGAGCCGTCAAGTACTCTGAAACTTGATTTTTGTCCCTTTTGCTAAACAGAAAAATCTTCCTGCCTTTTTTAATATTTCTATTAACGGCTGAAATCAACGATGCAGTAATCGCTTTATGATCGCTGATTCCCTGGTCTGAGTTAACTGTTTCAAATAGTTCGGGTCTGTTTGTCACCAGAAGGTCTAATCTGTTATAGCCACGAGTCGGCTCTCTGTTTAACTGCTCAAGGTAGTTTTCAGATAAAGCACTTAAGAAAATGTCACTGGATTCATTGTCCCTGCCACCCGTTATGAACGTTTGAGTCTCCCAGTCTATATCCGGCAATTTAAATTCTCCACCCAGAACAATAACATGGTGGGGAAATCTACTCGGAATATTTTCCAAATTCTCCTTCAGGTGCTCAGCCACAATAGCTGCTGATCCAGGGCGCCTATAGAGACATCCAATTACAATGTCTGAGCCTGCTTTAACCGTGACCTTCATCCAAATTATTTCACATTTCGGATTTCCGTCAATTTCCTTCGATACTATTGCACTTCTTATCTCTATAAACACGCCTCCCCCTTCACTGTCCAGCCTGTCTCTGCGGTATTCATTCCAATTTGAGTTTAGAATTTCATTACTGTTTACATCTGGTTTCAGCCAACTTTCTGTCCCTAATGCTATGTGGGCGTTGTGACCGTTTATTAATGAGAGCAGTTCTGGGACGTTACTACAGACGCTCCTGCAGTTAACTATTAGCACATTAATATTGTTATTCCCTGTTGCATTTTGCCTACTCCTACCTGGCGGCGTCTCAGGAGGCGTCTTGTCGGGCCTAGGGAGGGAATTCTCTAACCCAAAAAACCCCCATGTGCACTCCACACTGTAACCTCCCCACAAAATCATTTACCGCAACCTCTCAACAGAAAATATTAACATAAATAATATTCACTTTTAGTGTAACCTCAAAACAGAAAAATTCCTAAACCTCTCAATTAAATTGTCGCTCACTTATAACTTCTCAATAATTGACTGTGAATTTAACCTGGTAAATTTTGGACGTCAGCAGTGCTGCGTCATGGCCCTGCAAGATCATTCCGAATTAAAAAAAAAAAAAAAAAAAAAGAGAAAAATTGTTACCTCAATGAAGTCGCCGGATAACACATATATATCAGCTCTTAAAATTATGTTTTCTGGCACAGCCCTGTGCAATGCTGGCCGATAGATTTGTCATTTATGAAAGGGAGCAACTGATTTTTCTTTTGCAGCAATAGGGATGATCATGGATGAGAGAAGTTAGTAAATTCTTTAAATTGAAATGAATGGTTGTTAAAAGTTACTTTTTATGAGAAAGATTATTATTACGAGATTTTTAAAACATTTACATGGGAGTTGAGATGACATTACTACATATGCGCGAGGCTGGTTTTTACCTTTTACAATAATAGTCAGGCTCCGGCATCGCTGCACCGCGACCGGCCACCCAACACGATACACCAGACCAGACCAGAGCAGACTGCAGACTAGCGCAGACTAGAGTAGACTAGCCACAACTTACTGCTACAGCTACACGGTTCGTACTGCAGTCAACACTGCTCTCTGGTCAGAGAATCTCCTATACCTTGCATATCGCAGGCAGCGCATGAGCAATACATCGAAATTACATCTGCTCGGACCTCTTACATAATATTACATCTGCTCGGACCTCTTACATAACTCTCCACTGGGGGGGGGGGGGGGGGGGGCAAAAATTTGGCAGCGATGGTGAGTCAGTTGGACTTGCCATGAGCAATCTACTTAATTAACTAAGTCTACAGTCTCAGAGTATATATATATATATATATATATATATATATATATATATATATATATGTGTGTGTGTGTGCAGAACATGAAATGAAATAGAGTGCACATGCACTGAGTACAGAACATATCAAGAAATAACAAAATGTGTACGCAATGAGTACAAAACATGTTAACAAATGACATAAAGTGCACATGTACTGTATATATTTTTTACCATTTTACAAGAACTAGGATAGGAAACGGAAGGATTGCATCATGGTTGTAGCACAGTAGGTTGCATGTAGCTGCACTGAAAGTCCATATCTTTCTACAGAAGCACAACACCAAGTGAGACAATCTGAAGTTCTCTTCCCTGAAGTATTAATCAGTGTAGCCAAGACACTGAAATGTCATATTAATATTCAATGTTATCATTTTGGTAGTACATTTGGTACACCAAACAGTGGGACCATAATAACATCTCCATCGTTCAAGGTGGTGGACAGCATGATGTGTCAACACCACACCCTTGCAGAATCCACACTCTTTCACCAACGTAGATTTAGTGCAAAAACCAAATACAGTGCTCCTTGATCATGAGGATGGACAGGCCAAACGGATATTGCAGTAATTTCTGGTAATTAGGTCAGAAGGTGAAGGACATTAAGTCTTATGCTAGTCATCATTGAGAATTACACTACTCTATCAACCGATTTGAGAAATTGTTGGCACTCATTGCCTAGTTACTAAATATTTCTGTACTATATATGGAGTATTACAGAACATTATTCATAGGTCATCCAATTGCAGTAAACATTGGCACTCATTGGCCAGTTACAAACCATTTTTTTTTGCATTGTTCAGAACAAGAGTGAATTAATGGCATACTCATAACTCATCATTCAAGTGACATAGGACATATTTAAAAAGTAACACACTGTAACTATTACTCAAGGTCTGTGGTTAGAAAACATCTGAGAAATTTGCATTATATTTAGAACTAGAAATATCTTTTAAAATGGTAGCATTATTTGAGACTGGTAATACAATTTTTTTGTGCTAGCAATGCATTCCGTTGGGATCGATAATTAATTGCTGGGGATGAAAATATTTGCTTTTGACTTATTGCTGCAAATAAGGATTAGTAACGTCATTTGTCATGAGTCAGCTGTAGGAAGGTTATGAAACAAGTAGAGTATATGTGATCACATTCATGAATGACACACACAAATGGGTAAAAACAATGGAATTACTACAACAGGTTTAATGACTAACTGCTTATAGCACATTAATTTCATGAATAGCTTCTCCTAGAAAAAATACAAAATGGATTATTGAGCTGAAAGAAGAAACGCATATTATGCTGAAAAGTAGTGAACTTCGAATTAACAGGTAATCAAACGTGTACTCAATATGTATGTACTCTAGCTGTCCTTCCCAAAACATTCAGTCATTATACCATGCAACATAAGACATACTGTCAAACCGAACTGCAACAAATACTTAAATAACTACTTAGCATTTCTTAACTAACAGTAAATATATAAACTTCATCATTATTCTCATCTGCAAAGAAAAACTTCATTATTCATATTACCATAGCTTCATTACTATCATCACCTGCAAAGAAAAACTTCATTATTCATATTAGCATATTCTTCATATAACTATTCATCACCATTCATTATCATCTGCAAAAAAGACACTTCATTATTCATTATTCATATTACCATTTACTTCATACAACTATTCATCGTATAGAGTTTCTTATTTCTAGCATATTTCATCACTAAAACTGAGATGTCTAGTACTGTCTGACAACCTGCATCAATCGCCTCGTATGACAATGTAGTAGCAAAAAAAAAAAAAAATGTAAAACAGTCAAGATATTGAGATATCATAAGAAAAAATGTCAAAGTCAACTGGTGTTTGTTACATCTTAAACATTTCATACTGCATACAGACAAAACAGGAAAACAGTCATACATGCCCGAAAAATGGAAAATGTGCACGGTCTGATGTGTAACGACAAGAAAAGCGACCTGCTAACCTTATCTTGCCGGGCACTTGCCACAAAAAAATATGATAATCATCAGTAAGTATTCATATAAATATAATTGCGTAAGTGGTCATATAAAAATCAGGAAATGGCATTACAGTCTGATAAATCATAAAGTATGTTCATACAATAATGGGTTTAATATTGGAGACATGGTGATTGCCCTTGCTTTTTCTGGTTCTCAAATTTTCGACGTGTACTACATTGGGGTGAGTAATGCTGCGAATTCGATATGGACCTGTGTATAGAAGCTTAAATCTACTGCATCAACTCTTTCCTCTGTTGGATAAATAATGTGTGCGTACTAATATCTTCTTTCCAATGCGAATGTCACGGCATGTACAAACCTGTTTTTGCTGTCTTCTCCGGCGCTCTGCGGCACGTTTGATGTTGTTGAGTGCAATGTCAATTATTTCATGGTGTCGTAGTCGACGAGAGGTAGGAAAGGATACTAATTCTTTAATTTTGTTAGGTGGTTCAACATTTTTCAGTATAACAGTCGGAGATAGCATAGTAGATTCATTTGGTATGTAGTTAGTTACATCCTGGAATGAGAGTATGCGTGTGTCCCAATCAATATGTTTTTTATGGCAGTATATTCTACATAGTTTACCAACTTCTTTCATTAGTCGTTCACAAGGGTTCGAAGAAGCGTGATACCTGGATATATAGATCGGAGAAATGTTTCTTGTTCGTAACATAAGTGTCCATATAGCAGATCGAAACTGTGGTCCATTGTCGGAAATTTCTTTCAATACATGTCCTACATGAAATAGATAATGTTTTACAAATGCTTTGGAAGCAGATTTAGCGTTAACTTTGCGTAACAGATTGAAGGTTACAAATTTTGAAGTGAGTTCAACAGCGACAAAGATGTAGCAAAAACCTCTATTAGTTCTGGGAATCGGACCAAAAATGTCTACAGCGGCCATGTGTCTCAATTTAACGGGTACAATGGGATGTAACGGAGGAATATGTGAAGTCGTGTCTGATTTAGCTTTCTGGCACATTTTACATGACGCTAAAACTCGTCGAATACGTTTCTCCATGTTAGCAAAATAACAGTTCTGTCTCAGTATAAGAAAACATTTTCTGGTTCCATAATGTGCGTAACTTAAATGAGTATACCAAATTAATTTGTTAACAATCTCGTCAGGAATACATAGTAACCAGTTGTTGCTGTCGGGGTGAGAGCGGCGAAACACAATGTTATTGCGTATAGTGTAATGGTTTCTAAAGGTAACATTATTCCTATCTTGCTAAAGGTGTTTAATTTCTTTCCATACGTTGTCTTTGCTCTGCACCTGTGCTATATCTCGTAATGACGACGAAATGAAATTTTCAAATGCAACTTGTTGAATGTACATGACGCTAAAATTTGGTTGGGAGAAGTTGGTTGCGATGTCTTGCTGATTGTTGCTGAGAGAACGGGATAGTGCGTCTGCTACAATATTTTGTGTGCCGGGAATGTGAACAATTGTAAAATTAAATTCCTGTAAATAAAGTTAACCTGTCATGTGTAAATTTTGCTGAAAGTAAAAACTGTATCGCTCTATGATCTGTGTAAACGGTCGTATGTCTTCCATAAAGAAAATGCCTAAGTCTAGTAAATGCCCATACAACACATAATGTTTCAAGTTCTGTAACAGAATAATTGCGTTCAGCAGGTGACAGAATGCGACTCGCAAAGGCGATGTTTTTAATTACTGTAGTACCATCTTCTTCAATTTCCTGAAAAATGTGTACGCCTAACGCGGTGTTAGAACTGTCGGTGGCAATGGAAAAATTTCTAGTAAGATCTGGATGTCATAAAAGTGGTGCATTCAACAAAGATTGTTTCAGATTGACAAATTCAGAATGTGCTTGGCTATCCCAGGACCAAATAGTGTTTTTACCTGTCAATTGACATAATCCAGGGGTGTCTAAAGTGGAGTAATGAATAAATGTACGAAAAAAATTAATTAATCCCAGAAAGCTGCGTAATAGTTTCTTCGTCGTAGGTACAGTAATGTCACGTAAAGCTTGAAGTTTTTCCGGGTCAAGCGCAATGCCTTCTGCTGAAGTTACATGTCCAAGAAATTTCATACAAGTTTTGCCGAAGTGCGATTTGCTAAGGTTAACTGTGAGTCCTTGTGCACGAAAAGTTTGCAACAGTTGTTCAAGAATCAGATTGTGTTCAGACCAGTTAGCTTCTACAATAAGAATGTTGTCTACATTCGTTGTGATTCTGTCTTTCATGCAAAAGTGTGTATCGGATGTCGTCAAAACTAATAACAATTTTGTGAACAAGATTCTGTGCGTCAAAAGTATGGCTTACGTTGCTGGAAGATGCAACCTGTACTGTATCTAGTCAAATTCTTTCTGACGTGCTGTTATTTGCGGGAGGATGCTGTGGCATTTCATCTATTTTTGCTGTTCTGATATTTCGTCCTGACGTATTACGTTCGGGATGATATCTACTGTCTGGTTCATTCATGATAATCTTTTGTTGCGGATGATTATGCTGCTGCTAAGACCGACTGTTATTAAACGTACGCTGAAAATTGTGCTCATTACTATTACGTCTGTCATAATAATCATTGCTATACGGCGCGTTGCGATATGAATTGAAATGATGTGTCTTCTGTACGTAGTGATTTCCTTATTGCTGTGCGTTACTATTTGGTGGAGCCGACGCTATACGTGTAGGCGGCGAAACATTAAAGCTTGGTTGACCTTGCACATTACATTGTTGATTAGGTATGCTAACCGGATGGTTGCTGTGCGTTGCTATTGAAGGGGAAAACCTCTATTGTTACCAAAATGTGGTTGCTGATAATTAGACGATTGCTCAAAATGTTGTACATACTGATGATTACAATTTCATCTGTTATTAAAATTACGGCGGTAGTTGTCATTTCGGGAGTGTCTAAAGAAAACTGTCACTTTCCGTAAAATGTGTCATATCAGGTTTTCTTTACTCATTTCTAATTCTAGATAGATCGATAGTTGAACAGCTGTTTTGATAGATATAAAGGATAGTAAAAGAGAAGGCAGCAGTGCAGAAAACTAAAGATGAAATAGCACTACTACAGCTCGGGACCCTGTGCACGCTACGGCACATATTCATCGAAGTGTAATGAATCCCCTGAGGTCTATTACGCGCTGCAAATAAATTTTAGTTTCTGCGTTACAGGCAATGGCGGTGATAATTCAAAAGCAAATTGTTGCATCCTGTCCAATTCTAGTTTCTGCATTACAGGCCAAGCTGATGAAAGTACCAAAACAAATTGTCGTATCCAGTCCAAAGCGTGAATCTGTGTTCTGTCATTTTTAAATGCCTTAAATTTTCTAACGGATAAAAATTGCTTATAATCAAAATTATCGTCTCTGTATGTATGAACAGGTTCAGGGTTGAATGATAATCTGTTTGTCTGTGACTGTTCGGAATCTAACTCACGTACTCTCTGTAAATTACCTAAATTATACTGGCTGTGTGGGTGTGACAAATGTTCGGAAAGTGGCGTATGCTGTGATGTGTTAAAGGCTGAAATATTTTTCATCTCCGTCATTTTTTGCTGTAAAGATGACAATTTTCTACGTAATGTATTATTGGACGAACCTATCTCACTGATTGTCTGCTGTAAATTTTGGAATTCGGGTGTTTGATTAAACGAAACTGATGACGTATCGTCTGATTTGGTGTCATCATTACTTTCGATAACATCAATACGACTGGCCAATTCATCATATTTTTCAGTCAGTACTTTTACCTGATCATCGTTTTTAGTATCACAAGCATTAATTTGTTTTTGTATTTTACGTGTGGTTTGGTTCAATTTCTTAATGTCTGCTTTAATGGCATCGGGATCCTATGTTAGTTCCCACTTTTCAAGTCTGTTGGTAATTGTCTGAAAGTCTAATGTGTGTGTGTCTGTTTTTGTTTTAAGATCGGAGATTTCAACATGCAATTCGGTTTTCAACTGTTTGATTTCGTCTGATACTGTAGCAATATTGTTGTCTACGTATGGTTTTGCTTTCGTAAACAATTTACGCTTATGTTCCTGTCTCTGTGCAGTAATTGTTTCCATGACTTGTTACTTTCCTTTATTCTGTTCCTGTATAAATTTACTATAACGCGTTTCACTGTTTTGTAGGTGGTGATTAAAACGTTCGTCAATTTGGCTGTTCTGTTGGTCAAATTTCACGTCTACTTTCGCATCCAGTGTGCGTGAAAGTTCTGCTGACATTAATTTAAACTCCTCGCGTAACTGTGTTGCGTTTTCAGAGCATTGTTTAGCGACTGCACTAATTTCATCTCTAAGTAATTTAGTTGTGGCTGCATGTGTATTATTAAATTCTTGAGCCACAGATCTAATTGATTCACTACTGCTCCTAGCACAAGCCTTAATTTCCTCACGTAATTGTTCTTTAGTATCGTGACATTGCACGGCAACGGCTGTAATCTGTTTACTAAGTTGTTTGAAATTGTTGTCTTGTTTATCATTTAGTTGTTTGGAATTGCTGTCTAGTTTTTCATTAAGTTGTTCGTTCGATTGATTAATTTGTAGCAATAATGCCATAACTTGATCCATGCCAATATCACCTACTCTATTCTCTGTGCTGTGTGATGATGTATCTGCATTTGTCACGTTTTCTGTATCCATTTGGTCATTCTGTAATTCTTGAAAAGGTTTGCCAATTGAATGTGCACTGTTGGTCACTACGTCAGAATCAAATAAATCTGACATATTTTGACTACACTGTTCACTTTCGTTAGGCCGGTATTACACTTTCAAATTTCTTTGTCAAAGATTTGATCAAATATGTGACCAAATATTTCGTCAAATATATTTGACAAAGATCTTTGACGTAGCGCTAGAAGGGGTATTACACTGTCATCAAATTTTTCGTCAAAGTTCAAGATGGCTGACAACAACTTGTTATTAACCGCAGCAGTTGTACGTACCCCAATTGCATTGTGTGCACATGCGGAAAAGAAGTGGGGGAAAAAAAGGAACCATATATACGAGGTTGAGAGTCTTAAAAGTCCTGGGATTACAACTTGATAATGAATTCAGTTGGGAGGAGCACATCCCAGAACTGCAGAAACGCGTTAACAAATCTGTTTGCAATTCGAGTGTTAGCAGACATAGACAACATAAAAATGAAAACGCTTGCATACTTTCATTCCATAATGTCATATGGTTTAATATTTTGGGGTAAACTTCAAATCAAACAAAAGTTTTCAGAGTCCAAAAGCGTGTAATACTTATTATTTGTGGAGTAAATTCACGGACGTTTTGCAGAAACCTCTTCAAAGAACTGGGTATACTAACTACTGCCTCTCAGTATATCTACTCCTTAATGAAATTTGTCGTAAATAATATATCTCTTTTTCCAACAAACAACTCAGTTCATACATACAATATCAGGAACAAAAATGATCTACACAAGGACTTAAAAGCACTTACTTTAGTTCAAAAAGAGGTCCACTACTCAGGAACACTCATCTTCAATAATTTGCCAGCAAACATAAAAAATTTAGTTACAAATAAAGATCAGTTTAAAAGGAGCCTGAAAGACTTACTAGTGGCCAACTCCTACTCCACTGACGAAATTTTTAATAGAAACAAATGATGTATTGTATCTATTCATACTATTAGTATTGTTATTTCAGCTTAAAAAAATTGACATGTTCCACATCCACGAGGATCTCCTCATCACGGATCTACGGAACGAAAAACTAATCTAATGTGGGTGAACCGTGGGTTTTACGACGACATGATAAAAGCATTCAACAAAACTTCTTACGTGAGCTTACAGTGGAAGACGTCAAGTGGTTCATCAATTACTTAAGAATGGATGAGCATACATTCCTGTATGTGCTCAGTGAAGTGTATCCTCATATCACAAAGCACAATATTCACTTAAGAACTGTTACATCTTCAGAAGACAGGCTCACTGTAACACTCCGATTCCTTGCTACAGGAGAGGGTTATGTTATGTTATGTTAGGTTAGGTAAGGTTAGGTCAGGTCAGGTCAGGTCTCGTCTCCAATCTTCTTATTTTATTTTTGTATTCATGGTGCCTCACGTTGTAAAGCGCCTCATCAGTTTCATACATCTCTATTAATTTTGTAGTTGTCAGCACACACCAATTGTATTTACCGGCAATGTTTATAAAAACACTACAGACGACAGAACGCTGCAGCGATGCTAGCGCTCCATGTGGTAACATATCACATTGCAGTGAACAGAAGACAAGCGATTTCTTTGATCAAATCTACAGCGAGGCCCTAGATTTGATCAAATATTGGATGACATTTGACAAAGTTCCTATTACACCATCAACTATCTTTGACAAAGATTTTGGACAAAGATATTTGACAAAGAAATTTGATAGTATTATATCAGCCTTAGAAACATTTATCTGTTCGTTACGTAAATTTTGCAAATCGGGTGTCTCAAGCTGGGCAGCGTTCATTGTAATGGAAAGTGACACGTCATCAATTGTCGTTAAATTAACAGTGGACACAATTGAATTTGTTTGCTGATTACTGGGATTAAAATCATTACTAGTGATCGGCACGCTCTGATTGTCTGTAAATGGAGGACTATCATTAAGACACTGAGTGTCGCAAGTATTATCGGTCAAATTATTCGAGTCGGCTATTTCACTCACTGCACATTGCGATGTACTGTTAACAGTTTTTCGCGGCCTTTTTCACAAATCAAAATTAACCACAAAAATGAAACAAAGACAAAGCAAAAATGGAACAAACACAATTACAACAAAGAGCAACAAATTGCCAATGATCTGTGAAAGAAAGAGTGACAAATTAGCAAATGCGTTGCGCCAGATGCAAACTACATTTAAGTAAATAAGAGCAGATATATGACTACTTCTCAGAATTTCACAAAGAAAATACGATACTGGCCGGTTGTCGCCAAGTGTAACCTCCCCACAAAATCATTTACCTCAACCTCTCAACAGAAAATATTAACATAAATAATATTCACGTTTAGTGTAACCTCAAAACAGAAAAATTCCTAAACCTCTCAATTAAATTGTCGCTCACTTATAACTTTTCAATAATTGACTGTGAATTTAACCTGGTAAATTTTGGACGTCAGCAGTGCTGCGTCGTGGCCCTGCAAGATCATTCCGAATTAAAAAAAAAAAAAAAAGAGAAAAGTTGTTACCTCAATGAAGTCGCCGGATAACACATATATATCAGCTCTTAAAATTATGTTTTCTGGCACAGCCCTGTGCAATGCTCGCCGATAGATTTGTCATTTATGAAAGGGAGCAACTGATTTTTCTTTTGTAACAATAGGGATGATCATGGATGAGAGAAGTTAGTAAATTCTTTAAATTGAAATGAATGGTTGTTGAAAGTTACTTTTTATGAGAAAGATTATTATTACGAGATTTTTAAAACATTTACATGGGAGTTGAGATGACATTACTACATATGCGCGAGGCTGCTTTTTACCTTTTACAATAATAGTCAGGCTCCGGCATCGCTGCACCGCGAACGGCCACCCAACACGATACACCAGACCAGACCAGAGCAGACTGCAGACTAGCGCAGACTAGAGCAGACTAGCCACAACTTACTGCTACAGCTACACAGTTCGTACTGCAGTCAACACTGCTCTCTGGTCAGAGAATCTCCTATACCTTGCATATCGCAGGCAGCGCTTGAACAATACATCGAAATTACATCTGCTCGGACCTCTTACATAACATTACATCTGCTCGGATCTCTTACAACACGTACTCCGCTACCCTTGTAGCCGCTTCCTGCGTGTATTGCACGCCTGACCTATTCAGGGAGACCCTACATTTCTCCATCCGATAGCGGAGGTCCAGAAATTTGCACCCCCACATATCCGCAGAATCGTCTGAGCCTCTGGTTTAAGCCTTCTACTCGGCTCCAAAGCAGAGGACCGCGATCGGTTCTGGGAACGATACTACAAATATTTAGCTCAGATTCCACCCCGCTAGCGAGGCTTTCCTCCTTCACCAACTCCGCCAACCGCCTGTATGAACTGAGGATGATCTGAACCCAGACGGCAGGAGTCATTGGTGCCGACATGAGCAACAATTTGCAGTCGTGTGCACCCAGTGCTCTCTATCGCCGCCGGCAGGGCCTCCTCCACATCTCGGATGAGACCCCCCGGCAAGCAGACAGAGTGAACACTGGCCTTCTTCCCCGACCTTTCCGCTATTTCCCTAAGGGGCTCCATCACCCGCCTAACGTTGGAGCTCCCAATAACTAATAAACCCCTGCCCCCGTGTGCCTGCTCGGTCCTCGCTGAAGGAGCGGCCACATGTCCACTCACAGGCAGAGCGGGCGACGCCACACGGCCTGTCTCCACATTGACCCTCCGCCTCGTGCGCCCCGAACGCCGCTGAACCCGCCACTCCCCTTGGGGAGAGGGTGGCCCAACCACGCCCGGTACCGCGAAGATGTGTCGAGAGCAGGGACCGTGGGTGAAGCATGTAACACCTGGGGTGTACCATGCGACGCACCAGACTCCCCACTGCCGCTACACTCCGAGGCAGCAGCCTGAAGACGGCTGACCGCGGCCATCATCACGTTCAGCTGTTCGCAAACAGTGGCCAGCTCCTCCTGCGTCCGTACACAGCAGTCACACATCCTATCCATCCTAAGAAATCAAATTACTGTAGAGAGTTAGTCAACTTTTAACTAGACTGCTAATTCACTAAAGGCGGCTGATAGTTGACTAAACTGTGATTACTAGACACTTCTTGTAGAAAACAATGAAAATACCACTACCTGTCTCTGGACTGTATTCAAAACAAACACTAACACTACTAGCACTATGGCTGACTAAAGGGACTCTCTCTCTGACTGTATTCAAAACAAACACGAAATCTATGGAACACTATTACTAGCATTCGACAATTAAAGCTTACTAAAAGCAAAAACACGCGGAAGACGAAGTGACAAGTAAGAAACATACAGTTAATACTTAAACGTAGCTCGCTGCACAGCAGTCGTGAAGCAGACGGCAGTTACGAGGACCATACAGCAGAGCTGGATTCCCTCGGGAGAAAGTACGGCTGTAGCTTCTTCTTGCCTTCAGCCGTTTGCAGTGCCAGCACACCTGGATGTTACAAGGCCAGATCAATCAGTCGTCCAGGCAGTTGTCCATGCAACTACTGAAAAGGCTGCTGCCCCTCTTCAGGAACCACACGTTTGTCAGGCCTCTCAACATATACCCATCCGTTGTGGTTGCACCTACCGTGCTGCTATGTACATCGCTGAGGCACACAAGTCTCCCCACCAGCGGCAAGGTCCATGTTTCCTGGGCGGAAGATTTTTGAACACTATTGGCGATTAATATCACTACACCAAGAATAAATGTAGATGAAAAACGGGTATTCATTGGACAAATATATTACACTACAACTGACATGTGATTACATTTTCACCCAATTTGGGTGCATAGATCCTGAGAAATCAGTACCCAGAACAACCACCTCTGGCCGTAATAACGGCCTTGATACGCATGGGCATTGAGTCAAACAGAGCTTGGATGGCGTGTACAGGTAAGGCTGCCGGTGCAGCATCAACACGATACCACAGTTCATCAAGAGTAGTGACTGGCGTATTGTGACAAGCCAGTTGCTCGGCCACCATTGACCAGACGTTTTCAATTGATGAGAGATCTGGAGAATAGGCTGGCCAGGGCAGCAGTCGAACATTTTCTCTATCCAGAAAGGCCCGTACAGGACCTGCAACATGCGGTCGTGCATTATCCTGCTGAAATGTAGGGTTTCACAGGGATCGAATGAATGGTAGTGCCACGAGTCGTAACACATCTGTTCAAAGTGCCGTCAATGTGAACAAGAGGTCACCGAGACGTGTAATCAATGGCACCCCATACCATCACGCCGGGTGATAAGCCAGTATGGAGATGACGAATACACGCTTCCAATGTGCGTTCACCACGATGTCACCAAACATGGGTGCGACCATCATGATGCTGTTAACAGAACCTGGAGTCATCCGAGAAAATGACGGTTTGCCATTCGTGCACCCAGGTTCGTCGGTGAGTACACCGTCGCAGGCACTCCTGTTTGTGATGCAGCGTCAAGGGTGACCTCAGCCATGGTCTCCGAGATGATAGTCCACGCTGCTGCAAACGTCGTCGAACTGTTCGTGCTGATGGTTGTTGTCTTGCAAACGGCCCCATCTGTTAACTCAGGGATCGAGACGTGGCTGCACGATCCCATACAGCCATGCGGATGTCTGTCATCTCGACTGCTAGTGATACGAGGCCGTTCCAGCACGGCGTTCCGTATTACCCTCCTGTAGCCACCGATTCCATATTCTGCTAACAGTCATTGGATCTCGATCAACGCGAGGAGCAATGTCGCGATACGATAAACCGCCATCGCCATAGGCTACAATCTGACCTTTACCAAAGTCGGAAACCTGATGGTATGAATTTCTCCTCCTTACACGAGGCATCACAACAACGTTTCACCAGGCAACGCCGGTCAACTGCTGTTTGTGTATGAGAAATCCGTTGGAAACTTTCCTCGTGTCAGCACGTTGTAGGTGTCGCCAGCGGCGCCAACCTTGTGTGAATGCTCTGAAAAGCAAATCGTTTGCATATCACAGCATCTTCTTCCTGTCGGTTACATTTCGCGTCTGTAGCACGTCATCTTCGTGGTGTAGTAATTTTAATGGCCAGTAGCGTATGTTTCTTCCGAAAGATGCTGATAGCATGTAATGCTGATTAGAGATTGAGTAGCTTCTAGGTGCACTACTTCCTGTTCAAGTAAACATAAATAGTTTGAAATAAAGAATCGTAATATATCGAGGAGAAGACCGGCTTCTATTTTAAAATTACAAGAAACACAACATTGATTACAGAAGTACAATAGTTTACAGTGGAAATATCAACGTACGACAGTAAAGACAGCTGAACAGGTTGGTTTGTGTCATAATATTTCTCACTTTCTGTCTCTGTGTATCTGCGTACATTTAAGATCGTTCTTTGTCTTTTTTCTTCCCTCCGCAATAGCACCCAAAGACTGTGTTCAGTAATTGTGGACGGAGAGCTTATGTTCAAATAAGTTATGACTTCCTTTTCTTATATTTCTTTCCTAACGGTTTCAGAAGAGTCATTATCACCGCTCATCTTACATTCGCTTTAATGTGTTTTTAGAAACATCGATATACAACCGAAAGATTTGCAAGCAAATAAATCACTATGTCCGGATTGAATCCCAGTTCTTTTTACAAAGATTACTGTACGGCATTGGCCCTTTACCTAGCCTATATCTGTCTCTCGCCCAGCACAAAGTCCCAAGCTACTGGAATAAAGCGCAGGTGACACCAGTATATAAGAAGGATAAAAGAACGGACTAGAAAAATTTTAGACCAATATCCCTAACTACGGCTTCCTGCAAAATCCTTGAACATATTCTTACTTAGAATATAATAAACTTTCTTGAGACTGAGAAGCTTATCTCCACGAGTCAGTATGATTTTAGAAATATCGCTAGGGTGAAACTCGGTTTGCCCACATGATACACTGCGAACTATGGATGACGAGCAACAGGGAGATTGCATATTTCTATATCTAAGGAAAGCATTTGACCCGGTGCCCCACTGCAGGATGATAACGAATGTAGGAGCACATGGAGTGAGTTCAGAGACATGAGAGTGACTTGAAGAATTCTTAAGTCATAGAATACAGTACGTTGTCATCGAAGACGAGTGTTCATCAGAGGCAAGGGCACCGCCAGAGTGCCCCTGGTAAGTGTGATAGGACTGCTGTTATTTTCTACATAGATAAATGATTTGGCAGACGGTTGGGCCTCAATCTGCAAATGCTTGCAGATGATCGTGTGGTGTACAGTAAGGTGTCGAAGTTGAGTGACTGTAGGAAGACACAAGACGACTTAAACAAAATGATGTGTCGACTTCGTTTATTGGGAGAACTTTAGGAAAGAATGGTTCACCTTTATAGGACCCCGCATGTAGAATGCTGATGCGACCTATTCTTGAGTACTTCTCGAATGTTTGCAATCCGTACCAAGTCGGAAGACATCGAAGCAATTCAGAGTTTGCCCGCTAGATTTGCTATCGGCAGCAACATAACATTTCGCATGCGGGATCAGTAGTTGTAGGTAGCTACACTTTCGACATACATTTGTCTGTCTGGTTATAAATACATATTATTGTGTTATGCATGTTCGTTAAGGTGCTACATATAGTCATGTAACCACATTCTGTATCACTAAAATATCATGAAGGTTGCAGGCACTTCCAAATTGAGCTTGATATGACTGCATATTTATAATGAAATTTGTTTCTTGTAACTAGAGGATAATTTAATTACAGGATAGTTGCTTCATTACATTGGAAAGCGCTTTGTAGCACGTGTTGATGACCGTTCGTGCTGGAAGTTTCGATGTCCACAATTTATCTGTTGTTGAGATCTTCAACAACGAAATGACTTTCTTCTCAAAATATTGTAAGTTCTCTATGACTTTTAAGAACCTCTTGTAATCGTTCTCCTGGTCACAAATAGCTGTTTTTCGACTATTGCGAAGTTATTCAGTGTAGCTGAAAAAAGAACAGAAACAAAGAAATAATAAACTCTGCAGTGTGCACTACTGTACGTATCAGTCAAGGTGTAGCTCTATAACTGATACAAACTCGTGTTGATAATTCGAAATGCAATGGCTGTCACTCGCGGAACAATTGTGGTGAGCGAAAAATGAGTTTGCATCCGAAATACCGAACGTCTTTAGTACGCTTACGTTAGATCACGGCTATGCCTGTTTCTCAGCGTTCCCCTTTGTTCTACCGATTGCTCCGCGTCAACGACTTTCTACTACCGCTTGTCAGCGACTTTATTCGTAGCGGAAGGATTTACTTCGTTACGAATCGGCACAATGCAAAGTTCGTGCCAAGATCAATAGCAAATTAGTAATGTCCTGTCACTAGCGTCGCCACTTGTAACCTCCCCCTTCCTAATGGGCCTACCGGACTGCGACTCCGAATCAATAAAAACTCAATCCGAATCAATTAATACTCAATCCAAAGCAATGAAGTTTGTGAACAATAATATTGGAGTTGTTAACACGAAAATAGATGAAATCGAGAAAGAAATAATTGTAATGAATACTGAATTCGGTAATCTTAAGCAGAACATGACAGAGGCACAGTCAAAAATAGGAGGCATAAGTAGTCGTTTCTAGACGGAAGTACAGAGGATGGAACAGAAGCTGAAACGACTGTTGATCCTGTTATTGAAAATAAAGTAACTGAAAATGTAGAATTAGCGCGAAAAGATGACAAGAATTTGCTAACTTTAATATCAGGCATTGATACTAGAGTGAAGAAACAGGTGACTACGAGTGTTGAGAAAAAGAGGGAAGTAGAAACGTTAGCCACGACCATTTGCCAAGTAGCTACAAAAGCAAACGAACTAGAAAAGAGATTAGACGAAAATCAGCTGTATGTGTCAATATGTGTCAATGCCATGCACATATCACTGAAATCTTAGCGCAGAAGGAGCGTTTCGATCGTCTCAAAAAACAGGCTGGATTGCACGCTACCGACTTCATTAAATACTACGAAAGGGTATTGGCTGAATCATGGGTGGAAATGAAAAAAATTAACCCTGTAATCGACGTGACAGCTGGCTATGCTAAGCGACGGGGCTTAAACCTCGACATTGAGAGCATGAGCTTTCAAGGATTTAAGAATGCGTTCTTGAAAGAATATTGCTCAGAACAGAAGCATGAGAGTGAACGACGCGAACTCTCAATGCTCGATGAAAGAATTTTGTGAAAATTGAATCTGCAGATTAAATATTTTCGTGATCGACGGACTGAATGGGAAAATGTCTGGGAGTTGTGAAAGAGGCTTCCAGTTGAATCCAAGAGGTATATAAGCAGTAGTTACAGAACTATTACCGCACTCTTAGGAGGGGTCGAAGATGAAAATAGTAGGCGGAACAACAACGAAAATTTTAAGAGTCGTGGTAATAGCAACAATTACCACAACGGCAACAAACTATAATAACAATAACCATGGCAATAATGGTAACAACCACCGTGGTAATAATACCTAACACCACGATAACAATAACAGTCATAGTGGGAAAAACAATAGTAGAAATTACAGAGGCCAGTATCATGTGAATGTGGTACGAGTTTCTCAGCAACATGGTTGTAGGCAGGAGCAAAATCAGCATTTGCAACACCCAGATAGAAATGGTCCTGTCGTACTTAATCAGGGAAGCCATTAACCATGCTGGCTTGGCACTCGCTGCGCGTGGCAAGACATTAAACGCCCGGAAGAAAGCCTAGACAATGTCGCTATGATAGATCCGGATGAATAAATCGGCGTTGGAGGACTGGGCAGGAAGACAGAGCGAGTAACGTACCCGCAGTAAGAATAACTGAAGACGAAAAGGCAGTCGACAAAGCGATCACTATCTGTAATAAAGATGAAAATGGGGTAGCGGTCAACGAGGAATAGGCGACCGCTGTTAAGACAACAATGATACCGCAGGAGCCAGTGCAGCGTGAATCGCTGGCGGAATTAAGCAAGCCGACATTAGATAAAACTTTCGTTACCGCGCAGGACAACCCGGAATGCGGGGAGGTGTGGGTAGGTCAGTTCGGTCGCAGCTACGTAGTTGAAGTAGCCAGCCCGAATGACGCTGATCCCAAAGAAAACCGAGGCGAAATTTCTGAAGAGGGCAACAAGAGTATGCCGATGATGACCGGGTACGATACGAGCCTGTCGTACTTAATCAGATAAATCATTAACGGTGTCTTTTGGGGCACACCTGGCATGGGAAGACCTTGGCAGCCCAGAAGAAAGCCTAGGCAATGTCGCTACGAAAGATTCGGGATGTATTAACGGCCACATAGATTACGACATCTACGAGGTTAAGGCAGACGTCATACAGTCAGACGAGTGTGTTGTGGGCTGCGTGAGCTTGGGAGAAGAATTACACTACTTGCCATTAAAATTGCTACACCACGAAGATGACGTGTTACAGACGCAAAATTTAACCGACAGGAAGAAGATGCTGTGACACACAAATGATTAGCTTTCCAGAGCATTCACACAAGGTTAGCGCCGGTGGCGACACCTACAACGTGCTGACACGAGGAAAGTTTCCAACTGATTTCTCATACACAAACAGCAGTTGACCGGCGTTGCCTGGTGAAACGTTGTTGTGATGCCTCGTGTAAGGAGGAAAAATGCGTACCATCACGTTTCCGACATTGATAAAGGACGGATTGTAGCCTATCGCGATTGCGGTTTATCGTATCGCGACATTGCTGCTCGCGTTGGTCAAGATCCAATGACTGTTAGCAGAATATGAATCGGTGGGTTCAGGAGGGCAATACGGAACGCCGTGCTGGATCCCAACAGCCTCGTATCACTAGCAATCGAGATGACAGGCATCTTATCCCCATGGCTGTAACGGATCGTGCAGCCACGTCTCGATCCCTAAGTCAACAGTTGGGGACGTTTGCAAGACAACAACCATCAGCACGAACAGTTCGACGACGTTTGCAGCAGCATGGATCGGAGACCATGGCTGCGGTTACCCTTGACGCTACATCAGACAGACAGGAGCGCCTGCGAAGGTGTACTCAACGACGAACCTGGGTGCGCGAATGGCAAAACGTCATTTTCTCGGATGAATCCAGGTTCTGTTTACAGCATCATGATGGTCGCATACGTGTTTGGTGACATCGCGGTGAACGCACATTGGAAGCGTGTATTCGTCGTCGCCATACTGGCGTATCACCCAGCGTGATGATATGGGGTGCCATTTGTTACTCTTCTCGGTCACCTCTTGTTCGCATTGACGGCACTTTGAACAGTGGACGTTACATTTCAGATGTGTTACGACCCGTGCCTCTACCCTTCATCCGATGCCTGCGAAACCCTACATTTCAGCAGGATAATGCACGACCGCATGTTGCAGGTTCTGTACGGGCCTTTCTGGATAGAGAAAATGTTCGACTGCTGCCCTGGCCAGCCTATTCTCCAGATCTCTCACCAATTGAAAACGTCTGGTCAATGGTGGCCGAGCAACTGGCTTGTCACAATACGCCAGTCACTACTCTTGATGAACTGTGGTATCGTGTTGATGCTGCACGGGCAGCATTACCTGTACACGCCATCCAAACTCTGTTTGACTCAATTCCCAGGTGTATCAAGGACGTTATTACGGCCATAGGTGGTTGTTCTGAATACTGATTTCTCAGGATCTATGCACCCAAATTGCGTAAAAATTTAATCTCATGTCAGTTTTAGTATAATATATTTGTCCAATGAATACCCGTTTATCATCTGCATTTCTTCTTGGTGTAGCAATTTTAATGGCCAGTAATGTAGAAGCTGAAGCAGAGCACATTTCTCCAGCAGTTTGGAAGATGATACCATCTTTCCGTAGAAAATTTACCTGACTTGACAGTTAGCTAATTGTTGGAAATACAAGGTTTGGTAATCGACGAAATTGATAAAAACATTTCAGTGTTGGGGTCAAAACTGCTTTAGCAGCTGCAGGAGAGGTAGGTAAAATTTAAGTATGTCCAAAAACAGAAAATTAAAAAACCACCAGATAAACTGTTGTCGGTGTCAGAGCAGGACGGGTTTTTCTGAAATGACCTTGATATGAATGAGGATAACGAATCAGAACGCGTAATGACATTGTACTACTTTCGAGACGTAGACGGACGAAAGAAGATATAGAGTAGTTGTAAGAATGTGCGTCGTCATGATAGCGAGGATGAATGCTTGAAAATTGTGAAGACCAAGTATGACGAAAAGAGTAAAGGCGGAGAAAAGTTGAGAAAGTATCGCAGAATGTACAACAATATTATGTATATAGGCAAAGTGTAAATAGCGACAGTTGGCGGGTGTGTTGGCCCACGAAGTACATCACTGAAATAGTAGACAATTATCACTTAGGCTATGATCATTGCGAACTAAAGAAATGTACAGAGAAAGTGGTTGAGGTAACAAGGTGTTTAAGAGAATAACAGGTAGGATATAGTCTTGCGGTAAGTGTCAGAGAGTGAAAGTGACCAACTGCACGAATCGTGGCCCTATGCAAAACATACGACCTGCCGATGTACTAGAGTTAAGTGTGTACGGACCTATATGGCCCCCTACTAAAAACCTCAGGTAATTTCGCCTGCTTATTAGTAGTGTGGGAAGCCTTTTCGAAGTTCCAACAGAAAGGCAACAGCTAAAGCGGTTTATAACAAACTTCCAATCAATTACTTTGTGCCGGTCGCGTGGCCGTGCGGTTCTGGGCGCTACAGTCTGGAACCGAGCGATCGCTACGGTCGCAGGTTCGAATCCTGCCTCGGGCATGGATGTGTGTGATGTCCTTAGGTTAGTTAGGTTTAATTAATTCTAAGTTCTAGGCGACTGATGACCTCAGAAGTTAAGTCGCATAGTGCTCATAGCCATTTGAACCATTTAATTACTTTGTACTTATCCGCAAACCAAAAGCGATTTTATCCGATAATGAAGCATAATTTACTTCCAAATTATGGAACGAAGGTATGAAAAGCAATGGGGTTGAAGTAATGCACGTGTCAGTGCAACAGGCCGGAAATCTAGCGGAACGATTCATGCGTGAACTGGGACGACTTTGCCGAAAGTATTGTCACCACAATCACAGAGCATGGGGCAAATATATAAACGATTGTGAAAAGATTATGAATGCTGTACGCACGAATCTACAGTATTCAGTCCGAAGGAAATCCTACTAAACCATAAGTCTAAGAATTTGGGGGAAGAGAGAATTGATTACCCTCCGCGAGTTAGTATTGACATTGAGGTGAAAAAAGAACGTTTACTAGAAAATGATAGCCAAGGCGCAAATACGGCGTCGTGACACGAAAGCGCGGCTTCGTAAATTTGCAGTTGGCGATCTCGTTCGCGTTAAAGTGAACGAGAAATCGGGCGAGATTGATAATGAGATTTCAAAATTTAAATTCCTTTATAGTGTCAGTATACCTCACACTAACGCTTACTGTTTAGCTTTTCCTAATTCTGGAAAGCTGTTAGGTGAAAGTAACATTGTTGACTTGAAGTTATATCAATCGAGAACTGATTAGCCTGAGAAGTAATTTGCAGTAAAGTCTTAATTATAAGCGTAATTTTCAAAATTAATTCCGAATATATTTTTTGGACCAGACTGTTATCAATGAATTTGCAAAAAGTGTAACGAGAAGTTTAGCTAACAGGGTAGATGTTCTCAAAGCACTTGAAAAGAAGGGAAACCACAGGCCATGACCAATGAGTACAAATACTACTGTGGTATAGGTATCATTTGTAATTTTGTAAATATTATGCTTTAAAAATTCTTTTATAATGTGTATTATGTAAGTGAATACCGATGCACTCAGATAATTTATAAATTTCAGGTCTGTGTATGCGTGCGAATATGGGCAGTGTTGAGTTATCCAATGCGATGGAAATGTAAGGACTCCCTGAGACTACTAGGGAGTGAACGTTCAAAGCATGTAAGGCAGGTGGAAGTTCTGGAAAGTCTCAGCACAAACAGAACAAGCGTGCCTCTGTGGCAAACGCAACAATTTGATGTCAGGACTGAGCCGCAGCCGGCTCTTTGAAAGCTGCGACTTCCATTGTAAATACACGTGTGGCACGTTGAGTATTTCTTTTCAGCACAACTAGTATAAAGCTTTGTTGTAGACATTCAAGTTTTATCTGGTCGCTTGCTTGAAACACAAAAATTCTCATAATAAGAAATAGAATCTGTTAATGATTACGATATTTATAAAAACTATCTAAAGCAAACGTTGTAACTAGTGATTTCTTCTCTCGCTTCTTAACCTTTTACTCATTTTTTGTACCTTTCACCATGTTGCTTACGTTTTCTTGCACAGTACTAACATGAAATTCTCATTTCAAATGTAATGGTTTCTTGAAATATGTAATTTTGTTGTTTAAATTATGTTATGGTACACTATGATGATTTGAGTTCTAATGATACAGTGTTGTCATGCTATTACGTGCCCAGACATAATTACGATAGTTAATGAGAAGGTTAATGAGTGATTAACAAGATTTACGTACACGAAACTGAATGCATTTGCGCACTTGAATTTTCGTTAGTATTTCTTCGGACATTCACTTACCCTCTTTCCCTTCAGGAAAAAACTAATGGAATTTGGGGCACATGTAACATCGAAAATGCAGATAAAATACCTTCTGCACCATCCAAAAATTTCCCCGTTTAACATGCGTTGGTTACTTGTACTGTACTTATGATTCTGAAGCTGTGAGCTGTATTACAGAAACAATTTTTGATAAGTAATCGGTGTAATAGTGTCTTTATTTCTGATTGTGTATAACTGATTGTAATTACAATGAAAAATTGTAAATTGCTGCGTAATAGCTAAGGCAACTTTATTTAATGTGTCGATAGCAATGACGAAATGGCAGTAGCTGTGCCGTTGTTTATCTGCGTATAGAGACACTCTGTCGCGCTGCGAGCAGAGAGGAAACTGAGCAGCTTGAGTGACGAAATAGTGCGGTGGTGTTTGTTTGGCGCTCCCGCCGACGCGGTCTGCAGCTATGCTCACGACTGTGTAGACGCGTCTGATTCGTTAACCCGCCAGTATTGAGAGCGCGGCAGGAGTGAACAGGCGGAGAAAGATGCAGTTCTAACTGTTGACTGTCCTGTAATTGTCCTTGGCCCTGGGGACGACTCGGGGTACTCATGCAGCAGCAGCAACACCGGAAGCTCAGCATTGTCATCGGCTACATTCTCGGTCATCCGCACAGCCACAACATCGTAAGACTGTTAACTGACAGATATAGGAGTGCAGAGGCATTATCCAGTTACATGTGTTTCGCAAAGTATGATTAACTTGAATAATAGCTTTCAGTAATTAAAACTTGTAGGACAGCTGTCCTAAGACATTACCAGGCAGAGTCCTTTTCTTTTCCATACAATCACCGAGTGTCATAAGAATATGAAAACTGTTTAACTATTTACTGCCACTTTAGTGTGTTTGCTAATGACCAGTTTCAGTCTAACATTTCTGTCTCAGTAACTGTACATTCTTGTATTACATAACAGAGGCTAAACTAAATCGCAAATTTTAGTATTAACTTCATTTACTGAAAGTAACGTAAAATTTCACTGGCAAAATTAATAACTAAGATACAACACGAACTAAGAGTGCGCAATTTCATTTATTCTGTATTTAGCATAGCGAGTGACTTTTTCTGGCTTGGTATGTGTTTTATAGTAGTTGTTTTAAAAGTAAAATCGATTTCTCATTTACTTAAAGTTAATTCAATTCAGTCTTTCAATCAAAAATAAAATTTCTTGTCTTTTTCTAAATTTTGTAGTACGTTAGACTGTGGTGACTGGAACCAATATTTTCACATAACAAAGTTTAAGTTAAGCCAGTCATTTATTTAACTAGCAACTCCATTTAACTTTACTTTCAAAATTTAATATTTCAAAATAAGTAACCGCAAACTCAGTGCTTTCTGGTTCATTTATTTTCTCGTAACGGTTGTGCTGTGGAAAGGCGTGACAATCTTCTGTTGCCACGCCAATGGTTATTTTGCATTACATTTCTCAAGATTCTAGAAATTCAGTGCCCCAGGGGGCTGGCGACCGTTTAATTATTCCCTTTTCTGCTAATCAGTGTTTTCTTTGTATTATCAGTGATTTTTGTAGTAAATATTACATGGCACCCTTCCCCCACCTCACCTTACCCCCATCCATATACCACCTATTTCAAAATTATCATCAGTATTTAGTTTATGTGTAGAATAGTTTCTCCTTCAGAAGAGTCTGTTGTACACTTTCCTCCAACTAACCGATCTTATTTTCCTTCGGTAACGGTAGCCTTACTCACTGCAAGATTTAATCAGGCATATGCGATCACGGTCCCATATATCGCAATCCGGTAGGCCGATTAGGAAGGGGAAGATTAGAATGTCTCCTACCGCCAGCCGCTGACTCTTCGGTCCGTCTGCGATTTGCAGTCCACGCCCGAGGACGAGTCCTGGGGATGTCTCTGCTGTTGCTCCGTATGCCCCCGACGTCAGTTCGTTGTTGGATGTCTCATTTCTATTCTTAATGAGACTAAGAGCGGGCCCCTAGGTCTTACTAAGGCTGTAGCCACTATTATGACTGATAGCTTTTGCCTTATTCGAATCTCGATAGATAGTTTAATGGCACAGTGTTAAGAGTTAGACGTCTTTGTCGTCATCAGTTCTGTGCGCTTCCGATAGGTAGCTTTCCGCAACTGCTGATCCGTTAGGCTGCTACCGTCTGGTATGCCTTTTTTATCCACCGCAGCGATCTGCGACAGCACACACCGTCTGACCCAGGTATGTCATGCCCCACTGGCAGGCGATGTGACAGGCCACAGAAGTCCATAGTCCGAGATCGTCTTGACGCTACCAAGATGTGCCCATGTTTCAGCCGGTGAGCAGAAAACAGTCTGCACTTGGTGTTTCTGGAGAATTCATCCTACCTTTCCTGATAATGCGCCACAAAGTGAAATAAACACAATGGCCTCAGTGATTTTGGTGTTCTGTTTCCGTTGGCTGTACAGTCAGTGGAGTACATAGGTTTCTCAGAATTTACCACTCTGCGTATATATGGATGTATATGGACGGTATAATGAGCCGGAGTGCACCACAGCATACCTAATAGCCTCAAAGTTCTCCTGACATTGCTTCGTCCAACGCCATTGTGTGTTCCTTTGCAATAAATTTAACCGAGAAACACGGTTTAACAACTGATACAGGACGAAATGCCTAAAAAATTCAACATAATCCCATAAAAGCTTTTAACTGTCTTTTACTTCACGGAACATGAATGTCCTCTATTGCGCTCATATTGTCAGGAACAGGGGTTATCAATTTAAGAGAAATTATATTCGCTACAGGCCAACTTTGATTTCGGTAGATTAGCAGTGACAAATATTTCTAGAACATCTGTTCCAATAGTTAAGCGTGTTCCTCCCAAGTAAGTGTGGCTATGAGAATAGACCGTAATTTTATCCAGTAGGTCAGGTCGAAGCGTGGTATCAAGTGCAGTAAAAAATCTCTGGAACTAACATTAAGGCCGAAAGGTATTGACAGGATCTTCCATCAAATATGACGGGGGTATACTTTCGGGAATCTCTTGAAAACGGGATCTGCTAGCTTGAAGTTCATATATCTACGCTGCACAAAAACTTAACACCATGAAATTTCTGTAGATTTTCTTCTGGTCGTGTCTCCACAGAGATAATAATTTGGTTACTTGCTCTAGCATCATGGACAGGACGTACTTTTCCATCTAGTTTAACACCATGAAATTTCTGTAGATTTTCTTCAAGGCTATCTTGTCGTGTCTCCACAGAGAGAATAATTTGATTACTTGCCCTAGCATCAGGGACAGGACGTACTTTTCCATCTAGCTTACCTATTGCTAAAAGTGGACCACAATAGGGAGAGAGTGAAGATTCAATGTATCACCACTGTAACATATCTGTAATTTCCTTGTTAACTGCCTCCCTCTTTGGCTGTGGAGTAGAATACATGTTCTTGCAAAACGTCTCGTGGGGTTTAACCTTCTTGTGGTATTCATACGTATGGTTCACACCCGATTTTTCGTCGAGCATTCGAGGGCATGTCAACAGTAATTCTTTGCGTTGCTCTTGCGTTGTTGTGAGATTTCACTGGATTGTAGAACTTTATTGTAAATACCATGAACATCTTCCTGAGTACAACTTCATTGTCAATGTAAAGCAAGCATAACTGTTAACAAGCGACTGGATGAGCTTATACATTGTTACGGAAGTGCAATATTTGATAAAGGAAAAGAAAACGGGATTTTACTTTTACTTTTGTTTTCAAAAGTAACATTCCAATTTTTCAACTGAAGAACTTTAATATATAGGAGACATGTATTAGTATTAGGCACATGGTCAGAATTTTATTCTTAGGAAAGTATATTTTCTGTAAAGTTGCCACAATCGTGTCAAATAGTCCAATAGCGGCAAAAATTAATATAAAAGTAAAGTGAAAAGACAATGACCGGTGCTTTACAAGTTTAAAATCCCACCTTTCAGGAAAAATTCTGCAACGTCGTGGGAAAGTCTGTGCGTTCGACGGCCAGTGCACAAGGCTGGTATTTCGCTGTGTGCATCGCACGATTGCTAAGAACTGTTACTCCTGTGAAGTCTGGAGTTGGCATTTCCGCTGTTTGCTTCATTCCATGGATTGGTGGAGGCTGTTTACCTGATTAGCCAGTACTCTGCCAAACAGTGGGTTTTAGTTTCACGACACATTAAATAAACAGTGTAAAAAAAGACCTAGAAGAATATTCTGGACGATTATCTCCAGATACCTCATCCTGGATACAATACAACATGAGCTATATAGTTAGAAAGCTCACAAACTGGTTCACATTCGAGAAAAAGTAACGATGTATTCTAACTGAGAAAACTTTTTTCATCACTTGCTTCTGGACTGCATGTGTTCAGAAAGAAAATACACTAATGGCCATTAAAATTGCTACACCAAGAAGAAATGCAGATGATAAACGGGTATTCATTGGACAAATATATTATACTAGAACTGACATGTGATTACATTTTCACGCAATTTGGGTGCATAGATCCTGAGAAATTAGTACCCAGAACAATCACCTCTGGCCGTAATAACGGCCTTGACACGCCTGGGCATTGAGTCAGACAGAGCTTGGATGGCGTGTACAGGTATAGCTGCCCATGCAGCTTCAACACGATACCACAGTTCATCAGGAGTAGTGACTGGCGTATTGTGACGAGCCAGTTGCTCGGCCATCATTGACCAGCGTTTTCAGTTGGTGATAGGTCTGGAGAATGTGCTGGCCAGGTCACCAGTTGAACATTTTCCGAATCCAGAAAGGCCCGTACAGGACCTGCAACATGTGGTCGTGCATTATCCTGCTGAAATGTAGCGTTTCGCACGGATCGAATGAACAGTAGAGCCACGGGTCGTAATACATCTGAAATGTAACGTCCATTGTTCAAAGTGCCGTCAATGCGAACAAGAGGTGACCGAGACATGTAACCAATGGCACCCCATACCATCACGCTGGGTGATATGCCAGTATGGTGATAACGAATACATGTATCCAATGTGCGTTCACTGCGGTGTCGCCAAACACGGATGCGACCATCATGATGCTGTAAACAGAACCTGGATTCATCCGAGAAAATGACGTTTTGCCATTCGTGCACCCAGGTTCGTCGTTGAGTACACCTTCGCAGGCGCTCCTGTCGGTGTGATGCAGCGTCAAGGGTAGCCACAGCCATGGTCTCCGAGCTGATAGTCCGTGCTGCTGCAAACGTCGTCGAACTGCTCGTGCAAGTGGTTGTTGTCTTGCAAACTCACCATCTGTTGATTCTGCGATCGAGACGTGGCTGCACGATCCGTTACAGCCATGCGGATAAGATGCCTGTCGTTTCGACTGCTAGTGATACGAGGCCGTTGGGATCCAGCACGGCGTTCCGTATTACCCTCCTGAACCCATCATTTCCATATTCTGCTAACAGTCATTGGATCTCGACCAAAGCGAGCAGCAAAGTCGCGATACGATAAACCGCAATCCCGATAGACTACAATCCGTCCTTTATCAATGTCGGAAACGTGATGGTACGCATTTTTCCTCCTTACACGAGGCATCACAACAACGTTTCACCAGACAACGCCGGTCAACTGCTCTTTGTGTGTTAGAAAGCGGTTGGAAACTTTCCTCATGTCAGGACTTTGTAGGTGTCTCCACCGGCGCCAACCTTGTGTGAATGCTCTGAAAAGCTAAGTGCGTAATAGAATGATATTTGGGTAATTGACAAGAGATCTCATTTCGAGGTATACTGATGTAAAATTTGCTTATAATATTTTGACTGACGAAATCGTAAGAGCCTGTTGCTTGGTTACCGTTATTACATTCCTGGATCGTTTGTCTTAACAATGACGCAGTGGCTTGTTCAACACATGGCTTAAAAATTTTGAACGGTAATTTCTGGAAACTATTTTGGAGCGGGAGGGTGAAGAGGGTGACGGGCCCAGTGTAATACTGTGTTGTTAGGAGGGACAGGTTAATTTATTGTAAGAGCGCAGAGATATGTTATGGTCTTCAGTCTGAATATGTGTTTGATGCAACTCTCCATGCTTGTCTATACGGTGTAGACTCCTGACTCAGGAGGACGGACGATGGTTCAAAACCGCGTCTGGCCATCCTGATTTGCCGTTTCCGTGATTTCCCTTAATCGATCCAGACACATGACAGGATGGCTCCTTTGAAAGGGCACGGTCGATTTCCTTACTCATGCCTGGAACAATCGGAGTTTCCACTCTGCCTCTAACGACCTCGACGTAGAGGGGACGTTGAACACTGATCTACTACTACTACTTCTACTACTAAACCTCCTGAAAACTTTTGCAACCTGCTTACCGTGCTTAAACCTTACCCTCCGCACTTCCTTGGAGTACTATGCCTCAGGTTGTGTTCTATAAACCGAGTCCTTCTTTTAAAAAGTTGTGCCTTCACTTTTATAGCCTATTCATGCTATTGATGCATGCCTGTATTCGTCACGGCATACTATCCACAAATTCATCAAGGCGCTGTTGGTCCAGATTGTCCCACTCCTCAACGGCGATCCGGCATAGATCCCTCAGAGTGGTTGGTGGGTCATGTCGTCCATAAACAGCAGTTTTCAATCTATCCCAGACATGTCCGGTAGGATTCACGTCTGGAGAACATTGTGGCCACCCTAGTCAAGCGATGTCGTTATCCTGAAGGAAGTCATTCACAAGATGTGCACGATGGGAGCGCAAACTGTCGTCCATGAAGACGAATGCCTCGCCAATATGCTGCCGATTGGTTGCACTATCGGTCGGAGGATGGCATTCACGTATCGTACAGCCGTTACGGCGCCTTCCATGACCACCAGCGGCATACGCCGGCCTCACATAATGCCACTTCAAAGCAGCAGGGAACCTCCACCTTGCTGCACTCGCTGGACAGTGTGCCTGACCGGGTTGCCTCCAAACACGCCTCCGACGATTGTCTAGTTAAAGGCTGTAACCTCCCCACAAAAATATAATAAATAATATGAGTATGATTCTAATTTAGTGTAACCTCCCCACAAAATTCTTTCTCATTTGTAACCTCCCTACAAAATTCTTTCTCATTTAAGCTAAGCTCAAAATTCATTCACATTTAGCGTAACCTCAAAACAGAAAAATTCCTAAACCTCTCAACAGTAAAAATTATAAATATATCGTTCACATTCAGTATAACATCCCAATAAAAAAATAAATTCAGTAACCTGGTAATAAAACAATGTAACTAACCTCTCAATTAAATTGTCGCTCACTTACGACTTTTCAATAATTCACTGTGAATTTAACCTGGTAAATTTTGGACGTCAGCAGTGCTGCGTCATGGCCCTGAAAGATCATTCCGAATAAAAAAAGAAAAATTGTTACCTCAATGAAGTCGCCGGATATATCTGCTCTTAGAATAAATTTTTCCGGCACAGCTCTGTGCAATGCTGGCCGACCTATCTGTCAGTTATGAAAGGAAGCAACTGATTTTTCTATTGCAATAATCGGGATGATCATGGATGGGAGAAATTAGTAAATTCATTAAATTGAAATGAATGGTTGTTAAAAGTTACTTTTTGTGAGGAAGATTATTATTACGAGAGTTTTAAAACATTTACATGGGACTTGAGATAACATTACTACATATGCGCGAGGCTGCTTTTTTTTACCTTATACATTAATACTCAGACCCTGACAGCTACACAGTTCGTACTGCAGTCAACACTGCTCTCTGGTCAGAGACCTTGCATATCGCAGACAGTGCATGAGCAATACATCGAAATTACATCTGCTCGGAACTCTTACAAGGCACATGCGGCACTCATCGGTGAAGAGAACGTGATGGCAATCCAGAGTGGTCTGTTCGGCTTGTTGTTGGGCCCATCTGCACCGAGCTGCATGGAGTCGTTGCAAAGATGGAAGTCGCTAAGGACGTCGGGAGTGAAGTTGCGCATCGTGCAGCCTACTGCGCACTGTTTGAGTCCTAACATGACGCCCTGCACGAAAAGCATTATTCAACATGGTGGCGTTGCTGTCAGCGGTCCTCCGAGCCATAATCCGTAGGTAGCGGCCCTCCACTGCGGTAGTAGCCCTTGGGTGGCCTGAGCGAGGCATGTCATCGACAGTTCCTGTCTCACTTTATCTCCTCCACGTCCATGGTGGAATTACAGACCACACGAGCCGTGTACCTCTTTTCTGGAGGAATGACTGGAACTTATCGTCTGTCGGACCCCCTCCTTCTAATAGACGCTGCTCATGCATGGTTGTTTACATCTTTTGGTGGGTTTAGTTGCATCACTGAACAGTCAAAGGGACTGTGGATGTGATACAATATCCGCAGACAACGTCTGTCTTCAGGAGTTCTGGAAACCGGGGTGATGTAAAACTTAATTTGATGTGTGTATATGTACCTAGCGCTCCAACATCCAAGGGCTTCTCCGCGGTCATTTACGTGCGGTTCTCCTCTTGCTGCCTGTTACGGTCGTTCGCTGCAGCACGGGAAACCAGGATCTGCTTACCTTGAGGCTTTCTTCTTTCTTATTGAAGCTATTGTAATGTATGTATTTCTACAGCTTCTCTGAACAAGCGGGGGTGACAGCTCTTATCTACAGCCAGAACTTCCGTGTCGTGAAATTTTACTATGTGGTCGGCCTCATCCAGCAGCGGCTTTGCCACGACCGATTTCTCTAACTGTCCTAGTCTGCAATGTCGCTTATGATCTTTGATACTGGTATTGATTAATCGTCCAATCATTCGAAATAAAATTTTCTTAATGTGCTTGGTATCTGGTATATTCGTGACATTGCATGTGGGACCCTTTCTTCCTTCGGTGATCTGAGGCACTCTTTGATCTTCTTTGTCGGTTTGTAAATAGCCTTTACGCTGTCGTTGCGCAAAATACAGCCAATTCTGTCCGTCACCTTGAAATGTGTGGCAGAAAGGTCGTACTAGACATTTCTTTTTCCGATGTGTCACTTCGCCGAGTGTTTGGCTTTGTTATAATTTTAACAGAGGGTGATTAGAATTAAAGTTAAACTTTCAAACCGCTGTAAAAATAGCACCACAAGTCAGATTGACGTCAAATTGCAACGGAATATTATCGGAGAAAGGGGGAAAACGTGTGGGAGAAGAAAAATAAATAGTTACAAAATGTAGCAAAAGTGGTGCTGTTAGCGTCATAATTTAATAGTGGCCGACTGCAAATGACAAATGAATCATACAACAATACCTAAGGTGTACGTTTGACGTTAAACAAACTGTACTACTCAGTGTGCATGGATATACAGGTATGATTCTGTTAGTTACGTAAGACCACCCACAACGGCAACGTCATATCACATCGGATGGGAAAAATCGGTTTTTAATCGTCTTGAGGCCAAAAACTGCATAAAAAGCATGTCACGTAGGTTTTTAATTGTTCTGTGGCCAAAAATCGCATAAAAAGCATCACTCAGAATCAAATCGGATTATTAATTTCCTTGTGACTGGCGCCAAATGTGTTCAATGTGCTGTCCACCGTTTTCTGCAACAAGTTGAAATCGAGAAACAGCATGTTCCACAACTCATCGCAGTGTTTCCGTGGTCACGTTCAGAATTTGTTATGCAATGCGTGCCTTCAATGCAGCTAAGTCTGCAATCGGAATACTGAACAGAACATATTTCAGGTAGTTCCTGTGGGCTTTCATAAACGAAAATTAAATGGTGTGATGGTGTTATGATGTTGTGGCCCTCAACTGTGTACCCACTGACTCAGAGCTGAAATATTAACATTTTTGGCTGGTTTCGTTGTCTAGGGGCTGGGATACGTAGTTGCCGCATTACATGCCAAATACTGCTGCGTCTACAGTATACAATATGAATAGACACATGAATTGAGTGGTTGAAGGTTCCTATCATTCGGCAATTGTGAATGTAATGTACAAATTTTGCAATTAAATAAAATCAGCAGATACTATCTTAACGACTTTAAATGATGAGTACGATAGTAGAAGTACTTTTGAGAATGCGGTATATTTCTGCGAACACTTATTGGTGTCGATGGTCGAGAAATTAAATAAAAGTTTGATAACAGGGAAACAATCAATTCCTACTTCACGCAATCAGTTATGAGCAACAGCATAGCTCGCGAGATATTCGGTTCTAAACGTATACTACATCTTCACTGTAGAAACTACCAAAATCTCACAATTTCACAAGTCGGCACTCCGAAGTATTTTTATCACCCACGACTGTACGTCCATCGCGCCATCGTGTCCAGCACCTCCAATGTCTTGTGCCATCCTCGCGCCACCCTGTCTAGCACTCTTCTCCCACTTCCATCCAGTCTCCCCATTCACGAGCGCTGTGATTGGCTAGAGCACTCGCGCCATGTCTTCAAGCCAATGCACCCACACAAAGATAAGAAAACACATTCTAAATGCTGGAGTTACATTTAAATAACTTGAAATTAAATAAATATTCCTACGGCTGGACCATAATCATGCTCTAACATACATTATTAGATACATAAACAAATTAAATAAACATATATCAAAGGGTTAGAACAAAAGGTAGGCCAGTAGCCTAATGTCTCTGCGCTTTCTAAAACACATTAAATATTTAACCAATTTCTTAGTGAATAGGATATATCGGATATCAAGAAAGACATACATGAGTAAATATATTTATAAGCATGCTGCTACCGTTTTTTCGTGTCACTGTGGAGTACTTATGGCCTGACACGATCGATAGTAATCGGCCACTTTGACCTCCAGTAACTCATGTACTATTCAAGTTACATGCCTGTAATTTATACCTATTTACGTTTACACTAATAGCTTTCTAAAGACAAGTGGATCGACAAACTCGGGTGAATCGCTTAGATTTTGGAAAATTCGTTGCTGGGTGTTACTTGTATGTCAGATACTAAATTTTAAACTAATAAAGATATTGAATATCTGATTACACCATCAGAATCGTCGTGCAAATAATGGTAATGTACATGTTTCTTTTTCAGGTATCATGATTCATCTGGCTGCAGATAATTTCTATACGAACTGTGAAAAGTCTGCTATGATAGTTTCACGAAATCCGCCATCTTTGGCACTCTCAGCGTACAAGTGTCTTTCATCAGCATAGCGTTACCATGGCATTCCCAGCCACGTGCTTGGGCCGGATCCCTCTTTCTTCGGCCAACGTCTGGCACCGCGTAGTCGGCCCGCCGAGCGGCCCGCGCCTGCCGGCAGCCCGTGCGGCCACGCCAAACCCGAACTTACGGGAATATTTTCAGGGCGCCACAAATCGCTTGTTACCTCACACCCAACAGCCAGAAGTCACACATATTAACATCAGGCGATCGGGACGGCCAGGCTGTAGGGAACGGGAAATGACGGCTGATAACTCTAGCATTTCTGAAATGGCGCTTCAGCAGCTGCTTGGCTGGATTTGCAATGTGTGGAGGTGCACCATCTTGCATAAAAATGATACCATCCACACATCCACGCTGTAACAGAGCTGGAATGACATGGTGCGCAGAAGAAACTCATAGTGCTTACCAGTAATGATACAGGTAACAGAATCAGAAGCACCTGTCTCTTCAAAAAAATATGGCCCCATGATGACGGAAACCCTCCCCACACAGTGACCTTTTCAGGATGAAGTGGTACTGGTTGATTTGAGTGTGGATTTTCCGTTGCCCATATTCGACAATTCTTGTGTAGACATATCCTGTTAGATGGGAGTGGACTTCGTCTGCCCACAAAATCTTCCACAGCCAGTCATTATCCACCTCCATGCGAGCAAGAAATTCTAAAGCAAATCTCTCTCGCTGGCAGATCAACAGGACGCTACTCGTACACATGCAAAATTTTGAATGGATAGCAAAGAAAGGATGGATCGTAGGATTTTACGCACCGTGTTCGGGCAATTCTCTGTGCACTACACGTTTGCACTCCACCACTCATCTTGTAACCTCCCCACAGAATTTATGTAAATAATATGAATATGATTCTAATTTTAGTGTAACCTCAGAACAAAATCTCTTTCCCATTTAACCTCCGCACAAAATTCATTCACATTTATCCTCCGCACAAAATTCATTCACATTTAACCTCCGCACAAAATTCATTCACATTTAGCGTAACCTCAAAACAGAAAAATTCCTAAACCTCTCAACAGTTAAAGTTATAATTATGTCGTTCACATTCAGTGTAACGTTCCAACAAAAAAAATAAATTCAGTAACCTGGTCATAATACAATGTAACTAACCTCTCAATTAAATTGTCGCTCACTTATAACTTTTCAATAATTGACTGTGAATTTAACCTGGTAAATTTTGGACGTCAGCAGTGCTGCGTCATGGCCCTGAAAGATCATTCTGAATAAAAAAGAGAAAAATTGTTACCTCAATGAAGTCGCCGGATAACGCATATATATCTGCTCTTAAAATAATGCTTTCTGGCACAGCCCTGTGCAATGCTGGCCGATAGATTTGTCATTTATGAATGGAAGCAATTGATTTTTCTTTTGCAACAATCGGGATGATCATGGATGGGAGAAATTAGTAAATTCTTTAAATTGAAATGAATGGTTGTTAAAAGTTACTTTTTATGAGAAAGATTATTATTACGAGATTTTTTTTAAAAATATTTACATGGGACTTGAGATGACATTACTACATATGCGCGAGGCTGCTTTTTTCCTTATACAATAATACTCAGGCTCCGACATCGCTGCACCGCGACCGGCCCAGCCAACACGATACACCAGACCAGACCAGAGCAGACTGCACACTAGCAACAACTTACTGCTACAGCTACACAGTTCGTACTGCAGTCAACACTGCTCTGTGGTCACAGATTCTCTTATACCTTGCATATCGCGGGCAGCGCTTGAGCAATACATCGAAATTACATCTGCTCGGACCTCTTACAATCTCCTCCTGAATTGCTGTTGCCACTACTTCCAATGACGGTGAATCAATTCGTTTCCTCCCTCTACCAGGTTGCACACCAAACGAACCTGTCTTTTCGGATTTCCGAATCATTGTCTCCAGACCCACGGCAGTCGTCAGACCATCGCCTTTTTTCATACCCTTCAGTTGTCCGGAACGTCTGAAGAGCGACGTGTGCACAGTCATTCTTGTTACACAGATTTACAAGCAGAGCGCGATCCTGCATTGAGCCAATCATGGCGAACGTCGCAGACGTGAAACGGGGAAAACCCATGTTCTGGACTTGTTTATGCCAGCTTCAATAGGGTCCTGCGCAGGACAGATCTTTTCATTTACGTATTCTAACACATACAGCGCCATCTATTGATCAATCAATTTTAAAACTATTTTTTCTTCTGCCATACGTTTTTCCCCTTCTCCGATAATATTCCGTTGCAATTTGACGTCATTCTGACTAGTGGTGTTATTTCTGCAGCGTTTTGAAGGTTTAACATTGATTATAATCACCCTGTATTACTTGTGGAGTACCCATTGCTCCTCAGAACACTTCCCACATGTTGCATTTCGTTACGAGACTAATAATCATGCCTCTTTTCTGGCTCGGGTAGTGATTTGACAGTTTGTGCAGGTATCAGTTCGCGTGCGTAGGTTTTCGATAAACGCTGTGTCCCAGGTTTTCACCATCCCAGCCGGCTGCTGGTGGCCGAGCGGTTCTAGGCGCTTCAGTCTGGAACCGCGCGACCACTACGGTCGCAGGTTCGAATCCCGCCTCGGGCATGGATGTGTGTGATGTTCTTAGGTTAGTTAGGTTTAAGTGGTTCTAAGTTCTAGGGGACTGATGACCTCCCATAGTGCTCAGAGCCATTTTTTTTCACCATCCCATGTGAGCAGAACATTTAGAAATGGTAGTTGTATATTTTCTACCTCCATGGTAAGTCTAATGTTGGCAAGTAATCTGTGTCCTTCGGTATATATAATTTCAACGCAAGCAAAACGATTCAGTTCATAAGCCACTGCTGTGGCGTTTGTACGTCGGCTTGTCTTCTACTGCCCGCGGCTAGCCGAAGTGGTGTTTCATTCTCTTGGCCTGGATGCCGCTCCTGTCTTGGTGTCGTCCTAGAGAGCGTGCTATTGGCTGAAGTCGTCTCACAGCCCTCTCTGCTCATCCGTACTTCATCATCGTGCCGGCGCTTGTCCTTAGGCCGGGACATTCCTCCCCCCCCCCCCCCCCCCCCCTTAAAAGCGACGGGACATCGTCGTGTAGGGTGCGCAACAACGGCAGGGAAGGCAGGAGGGTGGACGCTTCGCTGGACCGGAAGTTGTGCCTGCTGCTGCAGGGGACGTTAAGCTTCCGGTCGTATCCCGCCATCTGGCCTGCGCTCTGGCGTTAACGTCCCCGGAAATCAACCGAAAGGGTACGCGTCCACCTGCTGATGCCAGTAACCAGATTAGAAAGTGTCGGCTGCTGCGGTGTGGGCAGGTCTAGCCCTATCAGCATGACGAGAGAAGGCGGAGGAGGCGAAGGCTCCGTCTCCATAGGGTGGTGCCGCGGTGTCGTGATGAGACCATCTGGTGGCTGCTGTGGCCGCACTGTCTTCGGGATCCAAGAATCTGGGGAAAGAGGTACAGTAAGATCACCGTGAACATGGCAGTGGCGAAGCTGGTTGTGATGTCGGCGCTGCAATCCGTCTGGGCCTGAAATGAGATACATGCAAGCGCCAAGTCGACGGACGATCTCACCCCGCGTCCGCCGTCTGCTGCCGCTAAAATCCTTGCAAAACACAATATCATGCGGCTCGAAGCGACACTTGCGGCCTTCCTTCAGCGCCTGATGCTGAGGAGGGTGGAGCAAGTGGGGCAGCGGCTGATGGCGAATGCCTTGAAGAAATTCCGTTGGCGATGATCCATCTCGTGGGTGCGAACGATAGGAGGCGAGAAACAGTAGCCGTGCTTGGTTCCCAGTGTGTGCGGAGCGAAGTTTGGCCATCTGCTGCTTTAAGGTTCCGACAAAACGTTCCGCACCGCCGTTTGTCTGGATGGAACAGTGCACTAGTTAAATACTGTATGCTATTGCGTTCACAGAAAGTTTCAAATTCATTTGACGTGAAATGCGTGCTATTATCTGACACTATGACTTCAGGTAAACCTTCGAGGCAAAAATTAGAGGACAACACCTGAATTGTGTTACGTGACGTTGTCGAGTTCATTGCCACAGCAAAAGGAAACTTGCTATACGAGTCAACCACAATCAACCAAAGAGTGTTCCAAAAAGGTCCTGCAAAGTCTATGTGCACACGTTGCCATAGTGATTGCGACTTAGGCCAAGCAGAGAATTTTTATGCCGAAGCGGACTGATATTCTGCACATGCATGACACTGTGACGTCATATGTTCTATTTGGGTGTCCATACCCTGCCAAATACAGTGTCGACGCGCTAACTGTTTGGTACGACCTATCACCCACTGTCTTTGATGAAGTAACTGCAACACTTCTTTTTGTAAATCTTTAGGAATCAACACACGTAACTGTTCACTGTCATTTTGAACAAGAATCACAGATTTCTGTACAGTGAGACTATGCCGACGTGCAAAGTATCGGCGCACTACATACCACGCAAGGAACGAGGCCAAGATGTGCGAATGTATTTTAGCAGAATGTTAAAACTTGAATCAGCTTCCGTGGCCTGTGCAATTTTCCTATAGATTGACGGAAAAGATTGAAGCAATTCATAATCCTGAGCATCGATGTGGCAACAAGATGCAGCGGAAACGCCAATGTCTGTATCCGGGCCAATCGGAAGGCGTGAAAGTGCGTCCGCATTACCATATTGAGCTGTCCGACGATACACTATCTCCTATTGGCATTGGGACAAAAACAAACCCAACTTTGCAATTTTTGGGTAGTTCGTACAGAAACCGGTTTCGTCGGATGAAACAAGGACTGCAAAGGCTTGTGGTCCGTTACTAGACAGAATTTTCTGCCATAAATAGTGGTGGAATTTGGTAGCATCATACCAGTGCCTCTTTCTTAATTTCTGGGTAGTCACATTGAGCTTTGGACAACACGTTTGATGCGAAACAGTAGTCCTGTCTTCATCGCCAACTCTGTACGAAAGCACTGCAGCGATTCCGTAAAGGGAAGCGTCAACTTGCAATACAGCTGGTTTGTCAGGATGAAAGTGAACTTAGCATCAATCACTGAGCAATGCATCTTTAAGATTTCGAAAAGCTACTTGGCACTCAGCTGTTCAAACAAACGTGACATTCTTGCGACTCAAGCGATGCAATGGAACTGCGATTTGTGCAGCAATCGGTATGAACGTAATGTAACAGTTCATTTTCCCTAAGACTAACTGGAATTCTGTGACATTGTGAGGAACTGGCAAATCTAGTGTGGCTAAAAATGCAACTGAAGAGGATGTACACCTTGACTGTTTATGGCATGACCAAGGTACTGCAACTACGTTTAAAAAAATCACACTTGTCTGGCCTACACTTTAATACTGAGTCGGATAACACACAAAACAAAGCATGCAAATTTGCAGTATAATCTTCAGGTGTACGACCTGCTATGATAATTTCGTCCACATAGTTTCAATGGTTTGGCACTTGAGCAATCAGCTGTTCCAAGTACTGTTGGAAAATGGCGGGTGCAGAAGCACTGCCAAAAGGCAAATGCAAATATTTAAACAAGCCCAAATGAATATTCACTACACACACTTTTTAACATTCTTCACCAAGCAGTAGCTGAAGATATGGGCGCAATAGCTCGGTTATATTGCAATTCAGAATCGACTTTGTCCTGTAATGCTATGGGAACAGGGCTGGCCCCGCAAAATTAAGGGCTGATCATTGCCTTTCAGAGTAATATGCGCAACAAAATCGTTAGCCTTGCCTAAACCTTCAGAAAAGCGTTCTGGGAATTGTGTTCCCACTTCTGACACCACCTGTTACGACAGATGGCCACTTGTTACGACTTCTGCAGTACTTGTTATGCCTTCTCGCTACTTGTTAGCAGCAGACACAGTGGCTGCGCCAAAGACTGAGACGACGTGGAGTTTTACAGTTATTTATTGAACTGTCTTTACAATTTCTCCCTCGTCGTCGCTGCCCAGCCCTGCAGACCCCTCCGTCTGACTGCTGCTGTGTAGATTCTCCGACAATGCGAGCAACGCGCGCCACCAGTGCTCTGCTGAAGTCAGGAAGCCCTGTGGTTGAGATGAACCCGTCGCCGCGAGCTCAGCTGCCGACACCTGCTGCACCGGCGGCTGGGAAGCCGTCAGTCGCCATGTCCGCGAGGACCCGTCATGGACGGACCACGCGCCTTTTTTGCTGTGAAGTCCGAACGTCAGTCCCTGGCGGCGCCTGTGACCAAGACCGCGCTGCGGCCGGTCCTGCTGGAAGTTCTCGCTGTAGTTAGTCAGCCATGGTGCCGACCGAACTCGGGCCGACCTCCAGAGCTGAAGGTGACATCTTTGCGGCGAGCGGATGACTCCTGAGAGCTGGAACAGACTTCCGGAATCGTCACCTACGAAGATTGAACATTCGGACACGGACCACGTCCGTCTTCAGATCCGAACTGCTTCCTAATGGCTTCTGTCTGTTGCTGTCTGCGCTCCACTACTTATATCCGGCAGGAGGACGTTTTTTACCCTCGGTGGCAGCTTCTTGTTATTACTCCCGCAGTATATTTGCAGTGTAACTTAGCATGCTGGCCTCAATTCCCTTACTCAGCACTCTCCAGGCTTCGATCGGCGCTCAGTCTGTGTGCGTCCTTGTGTCAGCCGGTTGGTAGTCTGCTACTGTCAGCAAGGCTATCTGTGGCGCTCTTACTTCGCAACGCCTCGATCGCCAGCTGCCTCTGTTTTGCCATTCTCCACTGCGTGAAGCAACGCTTACTACATTGGCCACAACACTAGCTAGCTATACTATCTTTTGCATGGAATGCAGACACTGACAACACATTGTCCTGACTGTTTAAGGCAAACAATTCAAACGGACCAAACCAAATACATTCTCACAATCGTATGATTATAGCTCCATAAAAGTCACTGTTTGGGTATTCAAGCGCTACATGGTAGGCAAAGTACATTTTCCGAGAATGGGAATGTCTTCTCCATATGTCTTGTCCATTATAAGCCGTCAGGTGTGTGCTAGTTTTAGACAAGCATGGGGAGCGAAAAATTTCATATTTACGAGGATTCAGAAATGTAGCAGAGGCACCCGTGTCCCATTGAAATTTACCATGTTGCCCACAAAGAAGCAAATGAAACAAAAAGTTTCTTGGACTGACATAGTGCTGAAGAAACTGCTTGTTTGCTAGTTTTGCTAATGCTTTTTGCAGACTTTGAATATACTGCATTCACGACATGGGCCTTGTGACTAGATTTTTGTGAGTGGGCCTAATGCTTATGTTTGTTCCGTTGCAAATATAAGGATTGTACATGTCCTTTCTTGCCACAAGAGTAACACTGTGCTTGTCAGAAGGGGCGGTCGTGGCGTTTGTGCCTTGAATAACACTGAGGGCATGATTTAATTCCGTTAGCCTGTGTAGCCGCCTGTTTAGCGAGCTGCTTACGCGGCGTGGAGAGTTGTTTACTCAGCGTGGCGAGAGCAAGCTGCTGCTGCCGAATGGGCTGGTTGCAAACAAGAGACTCAATCTGACAAACCGCTGGCTGCTCAGATTTTTCGGCCGACAGGGCACCGGAATCGTACTGATCTAGTATTTGCACTACTTGCTGAAATCATGGAGTGGACTGTTTCAAAATCTGTTCTCTGAATTTGATATCAGTTACGTAGTATACGATTGCATCACGCAACATAACACCTGAACATAAAGCACCACAAGCACATCTGAATCTGCATTTCCTCGTCATATCCTGCAATTCTGTTACCCACTCGCGATAAGTTTGATCAGACCGGTTTTTTTCAGCTAAAGAATTGATACCTATCTGCTACCACATTGACCTGTTGGTCATAAAAGCTAGTTGGCGGATCCACAAACTGATAATACGAAAGTTCATTTGGAGTGGCGTTAGGAAATAACTTCTGAAAGTCTGAACACTGCACCTCCTACCATGGACAATAAATAGAGGAATTTCACAGTACCTGGTATGTTGTGAGCAATTAGTGGTCTTCAAACTGTTGCAACTATTTGAGACATTTCTCTTCTTCATCATGAAACTGGCGAAAGTGTGGTATAGCATTTGAAGCTGCTGTAGGCGTTGCTTCTGCTGCATTAGTAGTTTGGTTCGCCAGCCCGGCCGGAGTGGGCGTGCGGTTCTAGGCGCTACAGTCTAGAACAGCGCGACCGCTACGGTCGCAGGTTCGAATCTTGCCTCGGGCATGGATGTGTGTGATGTCCTTAGGTTAGTTAGGTTTAAGTAGTTCTAGGTTATAGGGGAGTTAGTCCCATAGTGCTCAGAGCAAATTTTTTTGGTTCGCCAGGAGTTGCTGTTTCTTGTTTAGCAGCGAGGATATTTGCTGGCTCAGAAACTGAAACATCTGCATTAGCTGCATTGCATCAAATGCTGGCAGAAGTGGCGCCTGCACAGGGGGTGGGATAGGTCGGGTGGGCATGTTGGAAGAGACAAATGCAAGAAACAGACAAGGCAAGCAAGAAAAGTAAGTACATCAGCAAAGAAAATTTCTGCAATGCCCACCTGAAAACACTGATTAGTAAAAACATGATAAAAGGACTGTTAAAGTAAGTAAATACACCTGCAAAGGAAATACAAGAGAGAATTAAAGCGCCAGCAAAACACAGAAGAAAATTCCGTGGCTGCCAAGCAGTGGGTTTCACTTACGACTCGTCGTCAATGTAGTATGCTGCCCGCTCGTCTAATATCGGGTGCCTAGAAAGATGTCTTCTCCGATCACTAGAAAACAGTTCAAGCAAATAATATTAATTTAGTTTATTACAGTAAATTAAACTGACAATATTTAACTTTGCATATTCACAAATGCGTGTCGCAAACAAATGGCGACATGGAAATAATCAATGTCCTTCGATATATACAGTTTCAATGCAAGAAAAACAATTCAGTTCATAAGCCACTGCTGTGGCGTTAGTATGTCAGCTCGCGGCTAGGCGGAGCGGCGCTTATGCTCTCTTGGCCTACATTCAAATGATTCAAATGGCTCTGAGCACTATGGGACTTAACTTCTTAGGTCATCAGTCCCCTAGAACTTAGAACTACTTAAACCTAACTAACCTAAGGACATCACAAACATCCATGCCCGAGGCAGGATTCGAACCTGCGACCGTAGCGGTCGCACGGTTCCAGATTGTATTGGCCGAGATTATGCTCCTGTATTATTAGCTGACGTCGTATCACAGCCCTCTCCGTTCTTTCGTTATTCATTGTCATGGTGGCGCTTGTCGTTACGCCGTAACAGTTCAAGTGCCTTAGGAAACGTCTGAGCTGTTCCTCACCATGGCTCCACACAACGAAGGTATCATCGACGTATCTGTACCACACCTTAGGTCTACAAGTGCCACGTCCAGTGACTGTGCTTCGAAATGATCCATGAAGAAGTTGGCCAATACTGGACCAAGAGGACTAAGTATGGCATAGCCTTCTAGCCGTTTGTAGAAGATGCCATTCATCGTGAAATAGCTCGTAGTGATACATTAATTAAAGAGCTCGGTGATGTCTTGCGTGAAAATGGAAGCTATGTGCTCCAGTGAGTCATTGAGTGGCACTTTTATAAACAATGAAACAACATCAAAGTTGACCACGACGTCCATTGGTGCAAGTTTTAGTTTCTTCAGCTTCTCAATGAAATGTCCTGAGTCTTTTCTGTATGTTTCAATATTTCCCATGTGCGGACAAATAACTACCATTTCTACATCTGCTGCTGGTCACAAGGGGTGATGAAAACCTGGGAAACAGTGAGTATCGGAACCAACACACAACTGATACCTGCACAAACTGATACCTGCACAAACTGTCAAATCACCACCTGAGTCAGAAAAGATGCATAACAAATACGCTCGTAACGCAACCAGGACTAATATGTGAGGCGAGGCACCTCTGACACGAAATGCAACTCGAAAGTGTACTCAGGAGCAATGGGTGCTCCACAAGTTATAGCAGAAGTGTAACAGAGTCAAACACCCGGCGAAGTGACACACCGGAAAAAGGAATGTCAGGTACCGCCTTTCTGCCACAGATTCCCAGAGTGACGGACAGAATCGGTCGTATATTGCGTAAACACGGCGTAAAGACTAATTAAAAACCGACAAAGAAGATCAAAGAATGTCTCAGATCGGCAAAGGAGAAAAGGGACCCACCTGCAATGTCGGAAATATACTGCACATCATTCACATGCGAAAAAATTTGTGTTCGAATGACTGGACGATCAGTCAACATCAGGCCCACAGAACATAAGCGACATTACAGCTTGTGGCAGGTGGAGAAATCGGTCGTGGCAAGGCAGGTGCTGTATGAGACCGACCACATAGTAAAATTTGTCGACACGGAAGTTCTGGCTGTAGATAAGATCTGTCACCCCCGATTGTTCAGAGAAGCTATAGAAATACATGAACATGAGAACAGCTTCAGTAACAAAGAAGAAAGCCTCAAGGTACACGTATCCTGGATTTCCGTGCTGCACCGAGCAACCGTTGCAGGTAGGAAGAGGAGAACCGCACGGAAATGACCGAGGAGAAGCCTTTGGAAGTCGGCGCACCAGGTATATATAATATGCAGCGTTGAACTCGGCTCCAGTCCACCAAGAGCAATGGAAGGTGAAGCTTTGACAATGGCAACCACTCGTGCTGGCGAAATGTCAAAAAAATAATCAGACAAACGTCGGCTGAAGAACCCGAGACAGAAGCCAACAGTGTTTGCCAACAGGGACAATTCTCGTAATACTGATGTGCGTTACAAGAATAACTCCTGACGTTCATTCTAGAACATCCCGCATGGACCTCATCAAAAAATAATACTTCAGGCAACTACCTCATAATACACATATTTATTAATGTCCATTGTGATTGCCAACATTTTTCTTTCATCAAATAATGCGAAAAGCTTGAGTACAACGATAGGTTCAAAACCAACTTCCCCAAAAGGTTTAATGGGTTACTAAAGGAAGGAGTCAGATACATGTGTACACATATATTCAACAACTTACGAGGACACATTGAAAGTCATGTATATAACGTCGTGAAATTTGAAATTGAATCAAGATCTTTCTTTGAGGAAACTCCTTCTACTCCAGTGAGGAGTACCTCCACGATACAACTTACGATGAATATTTTAGTTTCTTACAAACAGAATTGGTGCAGTAATGAACAATGTAGTATTTCGCTTAAGTGAAATCGAATGAACATCTGGGTGTTCTTTCCACATGCTGCAGATCACTCTCCGTGAAATCCACGCAATGAGTGTGTTTCCGAATGTATCGGAAAAATGTTGTTGCACACGGAGTAGTCTCTGACCAACAGACGTTACTGTCAACAATACCACCGTCTGCTAATGAGGAAAGACTAGGTCGTCACCATTCATAGTACGGATGGCGGTTGCTGCAGAAACAACCGATTTTCCATTAAATTGATTTTCTCCGACACCACTTTAACCGGACTGTTCAAACCGCTTTAAACGTAGAAATCGAACATAGACTGAAAAATTTTGAGTCCGTCAGTTTCAAGATGCATAGTGAGACTATTAAATTAAATAAGCAAACAAAAGAAGACTTAATCCGACTGCTTTCCTCGGAAAGTGATAAGTGATTGACTACTACAAAAAGTCACTAGTATTCTCTTATTGAGTCTGATTTTTTGAAAATCTGCTCAAAAAGCGTGACGTAACCGGTGACGTACCACTATTTTGACTTTACTAATGATCATTGGTAACCTGGTGAAAATGTGGCTAAAGAAATTTATTTTTAGTGTTAATTTGTCCGTTTTAAAGAGCCAAAAGCAGATAAAGGTATGCTGTGTGCACAAATACTGCAGATAAATTTCTTTCTACTTTTATTGTAAACTATAAATGAACTGTTGGGTTTGAAGTTCTCTCCTTATACACCTAAGAGCCAAAGAAACTGGCACACCTGCCCAGTATCGGTAGGCCCCCGCGAGCACGCGGAAGTGCCGCAGCACGACGTGGCATGGACTCGACCAATGTCTGAAGTACTGCTGGAGGGAACTGACACCATGAATCCCGCAGGGCTTTCCCTAAATCTGTAAGAGTACGAGGGGTGGAGCTCTCCACTGAACAGCACGTTGCAAGGCATGCTAGATATGTTTAATAATGTTCATGTCTGAAGAGTTTGCTGGCCCCGGAAGTGTTTAAACTCAGAAGAGTTTTCCTGGAGCCACTCTGTAGCAATTCTGGGGGTGTGGTGTGTCGCTTTGTCCTGCTGCAATTGCCCAAGTCCGTCGGAATGTACAATGGACATGAATGGTTGCAGGTGATCAGACAGGATGTTTACGTAGGTGTCACCTGTCAGAGTTGTATCTAGACGTATCAGGGGTCCTATATCACTCCAACTGCACACGCTCCACACCATTACAGAGCCTCCACCAGCTTGAACAGTCCCCTGCTGCCATCCAGGGTCCATAGATTCATGAGGTTGTCTCCATCCCCTTACACTTACATCCGCTCGATACAATTTGAAACAAGATTCGTCCGACCAGGCAACATGTCCAGTCACCGACAGTCCAATGTCGCAGTTAACGATCCCAGGCGGGGCGCAAAGCTTTGCGTCTTCCAGTCATCAAGGATACACGAGTAGGCCTTCGGTTCCGAAAGCCCATATCGACGACGTTTCGTTGAATGGTTCGCACGCTGACACTTGTTTGTTGTCCAGCATTGAATTTACGCAGCAATTTGAGGAAAGATTGCACTTCTGTCACGTCGAATGATTCACTTCAGTCATCGTTGGTCCCGTTCTTGCAGGATCTTATTCCGGCCGCAGCGATGTCAGAGGTCTGTTGTTTCACCCGATTCCTGAAATTCACGGCACACTCGTGAAATGGTCGTACGGGAAAATTCCCACTTCATCGCTACCTCGTAGATGCTGTGTCCCATCGTTCGTGCGCCGACTACAACACCACATTCAAACTCTCTTAAATCTTGATAAACTGCAACTGTAGTAGCAGTAACAGATCTAACAACTGCGACAGACACTTGTCTTGTGTAGGCGTTGGCGACCGCAGTGCCGTATTCTGCCCGTTTACATATCCTTGTATTTGAATACGCATGCCTATACCAGTTTCTTTGGTGCATCATTGTATTATGACGCAAGTTTGTTGTGGCTCCTCTTGTTTTAAATCATTTAAAGCAAATGGAGCGTTGTACTTCATTGATACCGGACATCTTAAAATACTTTCAGGCTAGGGATAGTGGCATCCCGTAATATAACTGGTGTGAGAAATTAACGTGTAGAGGAAATGGTCACATCTCACACATTACATCTACACTCGTATCATCTAACATGCCACGGCAAATGGTAACAGGTACATTGCTGTCATCTTGTCGAATCGGGTGTATTGCCGGTGTTCGACGTGTTCCTAACATGATATTTCGACGATTTGCTCGGCGTCTTTACCACTTGTTTCGTCTCACGAAAAACCAGATGAAAACGCCGAGTTACAACGCCGAAAAATCTTGTTGGGAAGACACCAGCGGTAGAACAAATTCTACAAGATGGCAACGAATTTCCGGTAAAGTCTAAGAAATTATTTAGGTACATTATTGTCGTACCAATGTTGTAGCAATTGTTATGCCATGTTTTGCTCCTCGTTTCTGCAGGAATTGATATTAAAACGGCACTGGTCGCTTTTCCCCATTGCTATATTAACGCAAGATTTCAAAGCAATGCAAATTTTATGAATAAAAGGTACTCGATTTTTAAAAATGTTTATTTAAAAATGAAAAATTTTAGTACTTCTGCTATGACTGATCGATATTTCGTCTTCTGATCTGGCTGTTAATAAAAATATAAAAACACCTGTTATAACCAAGACAAAACAAATACTGAAATGTACCGGTTATCAGAACTGAAACATCAGTGTCGGCTTTAACCGGCCGGTTTCCCCAACTCGTAATTCGTAGCAGAGTATGCATTATATGTGACACAACACTCTACTTTTCTGTACAAGATCCTGTGCTGAATAATAATTTCTGAGACTGTATGAAAATGTTCACTATATAAAATCTCGATTCTTAATGAATATATCTCTTTTCTCCTGATTACCGTCAAGCAGTGGAAGAGTATTCAGAGATTTTCTTCTGCTCTCTTGGTTTTATTTCCGCTTTTGCAACGCTCTTATTACAAATATTTCCGGTAGTCATCTCCCACCACTATGTACCAAGACTTCTGACCGAATAAACATTCCGGAACAATCCAGATTAGATCACCGAAGCCAATATTTTACACAGACTTGCTCGACGGACCGTCTCTCTGTAACGTCTGCCTCTCTTTCTTCAGAGGAATGCTCAAATAAAAGTGATTATTAAATAAATGTCTTCAAATCTCGGTTAAGGAAATTAGTCGGGTAACTGTGCCATTACTGGACAAAAATATCTGTTCATTATGGAGACTTTAAATGATAAAAATGTTGATTACTGCCCTCGCTGATCAGCTTTATGAATATTTTATAGATGGACTAATTACTGCCCAGATGATAGCTGGAGCTCCGTGTCCCATAACTTATGAAAAGATGGCGGGGCGTGTTTTTTCTATGCTCGGAGCACGATAGAGACTGTGCCTCTTAAGTCTGGAATAATTGAGGGCTCAAAGCATTACGAAAGGTACAAAATTTATTAACAGACGCTTAAATGATGTAGGAAATTTAAGGCACCACATGCGATGAGATTTCAAGTTCGTTGCTCACGACTACAGGTTGTGTAACAGTCGCGTTCTTAAGAAAATCGCCAAGGATACCAGTTGCTCCAGCGCAGGTGCTAGGTGAGATTTTCCTGCTTTCAGAGTACATCTAAATATCGAATCACTGAATTTATCAGAATGACACGAAAAAAAAACCGCTGTTGCAATTAAGACACAAAAGAATTATTTGTAATGTGCAGAGGTAAAATTTTTCTTTTCGGCCTATAATATTTATTAAATCCTTTCTTATGGTCACGTCATACACGCTACTTCAGTTTATTTAGCCATTTGCAAGTGTCTGTATACTGTAGTGTCAGTAAGGACACAAAAATATCAAGAGCAACGGTTGTGTTTAGCTGCTGCAGTACATATTAGGAAACAATATATCGTAGCATGCAGGGTGAACGTGAATTCACACATTCATGCGCCACAGCACTATTCGTCACATACTACCAGTGCAGAACAGTGCAGAAATATCCGTAACAAAATTTTGTCACGTACATACTTTCAGTAGAAAACGGATGCCAAAGAAACACAATATGGTAACACAACAAGTGCATTCATTCAGTGCTCAGTAGCTGCGCTGATCAGTTAGTGCAGTGGGAAAAATTTTGCTTTAGATTACCAGAGTTTCGATTTCAGGCCTATGTATAATGTTTCGTATTACCTAATTTTAGTCTGTACAGTATGGTATCTGGCTTCCCAAACGTTATACAGCAGTTACAGCAGATTTTATACAAAACACATACAAATGGTTCAAATGGCTCTGAGCACTATGGGACTTAACATCTATGGTCATCAGTCCCCTAGAAATTAGAACTAATTAAACCTAACTAACCTAAGGACATCACACAACACCCAGTCATCACGAGGCAGAGAAAATCCCTGGCCCCGCCGGGAATCGAACCCGGGAACACGGGCGCGGGAAGCGAGAACTAATACACATACAATCTTTTAATGCTAACGCAGAAAACAATACAAGTTATTATTATCCCAACTTCCCTATAAACCTTTATCTGCTCTCTTCTACGCACGACCCCTGTCCATTTATTATTGTCAGCATCGCTTCCCTTTTTTTCAGTTATACTCTTTCCCCCAAAGTTAAAAAGGAACTCCACCCCTCTCCTCCTTGATCTAGCCCCGCAGCCTTACACTATATCAACACCTACAGCCTAACCCAGTTTCCAGGACATCTTGCTGCCACGTGTGCTATCGATTAGATCAAACCATCGTCCTTACCAAATTTCCTTGGGACATTTGTCACAAGTTTGCATACCAGCCTGATTCACAGGTACCAAACTCTGTGACGTTTATTGGACTTCGCCAACAAATGTGGCAGAACGGGTACCGCACTTGCAAGCTGCTCTCGTAACTTTGGATGTAGGTTAGCGTTGGAAAGCTTAGAGAAGTACGTTACAGCAAGACACTAAGTGTTTGGAAATGTAGGAAAGTCGCTTTGAATATCCGTTTTGAAGACCTTGTTTGTATTGTGAAAGACATGCTGTCGCTGATAATATATTTAAAATAGTACTTCCATTACCGATTGTAATACGTAAGTTATGTTTCACATCTCTACAGGGATAAGTTTTGTAGTTATTTTTGATCAACGTGAGATAATTTATTTTTTACTGGGTAATACTCTTCATGAACGTATCTGACATATCTGACAGTAGCATTATTGAGGAGATCTTAGGCACAAAATAAAAAAAAAATACTGTACCTGGATACGATATCCAACTCTCGAACTCTTATTCTAAGACGAAATGTTACCCGTGCGTTATCTTGTCTCCACAGATACAGCGCATTGAATGAGAGCACTTCTAGTACATATGATTATAGTGTCTTTGACATTCCTTCACCGCCGAAAATATGCACGGGACGTAATTTTATTAAAGATATTTTTGTACTCTTAATACGCAAGAAAACACGCTATAGCTTCAGAGTGCATGTATTTTGGTTCTCCCAATACGCGCCCTTACCCTGGGACAAGGCTCCCCCACCCTCCCCTCCAGGGATCAGACAAAGCAAAAAAAAAAAAAAAAAAGTGTAGTCAAGCGTTTTGCTTGCAATAATGTGTGTTATTTGCTATAGAGCATGAGCACTCTCGCCTAGTACTTTAGTAAGAGGATAAAGCTTTAGTGAAGGTCGCAACTGTAACATTTTAATGGCTACTCACAAGTCACCGTTCATCTTCCAGAATATTAAAATACTCGTCACCCCCAGATCTACCACCCCCTCCCCCTTACAAACTTATCACATGGGCGCTCTTGAACGTGCGTCAAGTGCTCCTTTTTATTATGAACTGGAAATGAACATAATCATTACTCATGAATTTTGACACCCGTATTGACACTAATATATGCAAACACTTAACGGTGCTATATAAGGAGCAATAAAAATGTATAATAATATTAAGCCTCTCCACAACTGTGGTCTAAATTTATCCGCATAAGAAAGTGTTCCACGGTAACATTTGTGCTGTTTGCTTTGCATGCTCTTTTCGATCGACTAGCAGCTCCATTGAGCACCCATATTTTTGTAACCGCGTCGGTTTCACAGGTCATTCAAGCCAAAGGTAAAGAGAGAGGAAAGTTCTCTACGTATGGAGCTGTGTACACTGTGCGTCCGTCAATTCTATAGATGCATATTAATTTATAAACATTATTTGCGACAGCTGTAAGGGTTTAGTAAACCGTGCGTTGCATGAGAAATCTTGTACTAACCTACATTACTTCGTATGACATTTAATCTATTTCTACAGCTTGCAGTAAATTCATCTTACATTGCAGCAACACCCGAATTATCACGTCTGTCACTCGAAAATAGTAAAAGATTTGTATTGAATTAAAAGTCAAAGAAAACAGGAATGAGAAGCAACAAGAAAGGGGAGAGAGATGAAAATATAATGTGAGCAAAAAGAGGCTCTGGTAAATACTACAGCCTGAGTAGAAATATGTCACCTTCATTTGAAAAAAATTCTCCCAGTGAAGCTCAACATGTAAAAGGATAGCAATGCCTCTGATGTTTTGTTGCCACCTTCCAACCACAGCCTACATTCTCAAATAAAATCCGTGCATTCGATTTGTTGAAAACCATCAAAACGCCTTTGCGTTTTCCTTGTTCTATTTACAACATTGCCTTGATAGTAATATTTACAACATTGTCATTTAACAGTAATGGTTGCACAGTTCATCTTAGCTACTTCAGTGCATAATTAACACCTCATTTTCGAATCTTCCTTTGATGACAAAAAATTTATGATAACTGAATTTTAAGAACCTCATTTTTTGGTAGCGTGTTTTACGGATGGTTTCTAGTCCAATCAGCCTGCCATGATGTGACACTGTGCTTATCTCTGCTTTATTGGTAACAGGATTGACTTTAACGATGACACTCAGTACTAGGTTTCCACTTGTGAAATAATTATAAATTGAACTTATTGTTTATACACTCAGTCTCTTTGATCTAATCCTATGTAGGCTGTAGTGGCATCACTAGCTAAAATCGTTCACCACCTGCACGACGTTCTGACTTGCTTGTTGCAAATCCATCCTTGTCATGCTCTGAATATGGATTGTCCACTTCAATGGGGCGCATCCTCTAGACCTTCGGCCGTCGACTTTTCCTTGTGTGCATGTCCTTTCCATTGCCTCTTGTTCTGGCAAGGTGACCAAAAAATTTCAACTGATTATGGTTGACAAGTTCTAAAGGAAATGTCCTTAGGATGCGTAGTTAGATATAGCGGTAGGTTGGCGGAATTGGGGAGCAGGATTCAAGGCCGGAGTGTTGCTAAAAGACCTAAATGTACAAGTAAATAAACAAATTTCTTCAGTCACAAGGCAGGATGAAACATTAAACTTTCCGTCCTGTAACACCCTGTCACAGATGAAGTAAATGTGTTTGACAGTACTGAAGCCACGCGAGGATTAAATCTAGTACTTCAGTGAGGGTTGCCAGAGAAACTGCTAAGCCATGCCGATGACGGTCATACATCAATTTTCCAAGAATTCTTCCGTAATGATAAAAAATTATATGGCATAATTTTTATGAAAAAATTTCTGGAAGACACGATTGATGACAAAAACCGAACTATTCTTTTGAAGTTCCAAGAGTAATATACGAAATTTTCACATAAACAAAAGTAAATGAATATTAGGAAATTGGGTAACCAATAGTTATATAGGTTGGTCTTCGAGTACTTTTTACAATCAGAGTCACATCAGTTTCCGTAACCGTCGAATACGTATAACGAATTTACAATGAACTGTGATATTTACGACCACAAGACAAAATAATTTTCATACAAATTATACAACAGAGCGAGGCGGCGCAGTTAACTACAATGGACTCGCATTCGGGAAGACGACTGTTCAAATCTGCGTCCGATCACCCTGATTTAGGTTTTGCGTGGTTTCCCTAAATCGCTTCAGGCAAACGCCGGGATGGTTCCTCTGAAATGACACTGCTGATTTTTTTCCCCATCTTTCCCTCACCTGAGCTTGTGCTTCGTCTCTAATTGCCTCGTTGTTGACGAGACGTTAAACCCTAATCTCCTCCTCCCCCTCAGAAATGATACAGGATTGCTCGCACATGGGATTAAGTTTTTCGATGCGATGATATATCTGATTCCTTCATAAGATAACAGTTTAGTTTTCACGAAATTCCCTCCTTATCAATGGCGCAGAGTGAAATTCTGTATTCCGACGCAAAAGTCTCTAACAAGTAGCTTGCAGTTCTAGTGTGTGAAATTGGTTGAAAAAACTTACAAGAAAAAGATCAAATCCGAAGTAAATGGCAATATATAGGATGAGTCAGTAGGAATGGTACGTGTTTTGACGGGTGATAGCATTATCGATTCTGAACAAAAAACTTGATGTGGACATATGCCTTGTCCCGAATGGTTTCAGAGATAGAACACTTTTAATGTACATTTCTATTTATTTTCTGTATTATTTATTGACATTGTTTTATTGTTTACAGCGTACCACAGTAATATAGAGGAAATTGTGACAACCATTTTGAAACAGAACGTTTGTGGTCTATCAAGTCGGAAAACTGCCTCAAAGTGTCCTACAAAAAGTAACTAAGCTACAGCGCAGGCGCGTCGCGCGAGACTTTCGATATTCCCGCTTCGTTACTGGCTGGCGTTCTCTAGAATTACCCGACTGCAATGTTACTGGTTCATTTCTGTTTAACAGAAATCATTGTGTAGCAACTAGAGCTGTAAAACTACCGTTGGATACCGTAGACTATCATAAGTAAACGTAGACTACATAGTTTTCCTGGTATCTTCTGTCAGTTAAGATTGTAACTGCACTACCTGTGGGTTAGGTGTGTTGCGTACCTGTTGGGTATTACCTCATTTCGGTCGCTTTGTTTGTTTATGTGATCAGTGTCTTCCTAGAGTCCCCTAGAAACCCGAAATGTCGAACCTTCTAGAAACTGAGTGACCATGTATAAAGAAATCCACAACCTGTAACATGTTTATTCTATATAGTTACCCTCCTTTCTGTTGCATACAAAAAACAGTATGCATAACAAAATTTCAACCGCCGATGTTTGATTCAGGTTTTATTCGGAAATTGTTGATTTTTAACGTGAAACAGAGGGATGTTGTGACAAAATAAAAAAAAAATACAGATTGACCATACAGCGCTAAAAAGAGGAATTTTCTAAAGAAGTAGTGCATAAAAAAAACGCAAAATGCAAACAAATGAAACATCGCTTCCGTACTTCGTCGATCTGATAAGAAACATGTTTCTGTTATTCACACACACGTTTCGCACCTATAACAGCAAACAATTACCATTGGTGACGATGAGAAAGGTTGTTTAGAGTACAAAATGACAACAATAATCACATACGCTTCCTTACGTTTGTGCATGAAACTGTATCAAAAGTAAATGGTTTGGTTACATAAAAGCGCGAAAGTTATGCGATCAATTAATTTTATTACTTAGAAAATTTAATTTATATTTCGTAGTGATATACATTGAAGATCCAAAGAAATTGGTACATTTGCCTAATATCGTGTAGGTTCCCCGCGAGCACGCGCAAGTGCCGCAACACGACGTGGCATGGACTCGACTGTCTGAAATAGTGCTGGAGGGAACTGGCTCCATGATTCCTGCAGTGCTGTGCATAAATCAGGGGAGTTTGGTGGCCGCGGAAGTGTTTAAACGCAGAAGAGTGTTCCTGGAGCCAGTGTGTAGCAATTCTGGATGAGTAGGGTGACCTGCTGGAATTGCCCAAGTCCGTCGGAATGCACAACAACCATGAATGGATGCAGGTAATCAAAACAGGATGCTTACGTACTTGTCACCTGTCAGAATCGTATCTGGAGGTTCAACCACCCAGTCATCACGAGGCAGAGAAAATCCCTGACCCCGCCGGGAATCGAACCCGGGAACCCGGGCGTGGGAAGCGAGAACGCTACCGCACGACCACGAGCTGCGGACGTATCTGGAGGTATCAGGGGCCACATATCACTCCAACTGCACACGCCCCACACCATTACAGAGCCTCCTATCAGCTTGAACAGTCCCCTGCTGACATGCGAGGTCCATGAATTCATGAGGTTGTCTCCATTCCCGTACACGTCCATACGCTCGATAAAATTTGAAACGAGACCCGTCCGGCCAGTCATCGTCAGTCCAATGTCGGCTCCGAAAGCCCATATCGATGTTGTTTCGATGAATGGATCGCACGCTGACACTTGTTGATAACCCAGCATTGAGATTTATTCAAAAAAATGGCTCTGAGCACAATGGGACTTAACAGCTGTGGTCATCAGTCCCCTAGAACTTAGAACTGCTTAAACCTAACTAACCTAAGGACATCACACACATCCATGCCCGAGGCAGGATTCGAACCTGCGACCGTAGCAGTCGCACGGTTCCGGACTGCGCGCCTAGAACCGCGAGACCACCGCGGCCGGCGAGATTTATTTATTTATTTATTTACACGTTAAGTTCCGTAGGACCAAATTGAGGAGCAAATCTTCAAGGTCAAGGTACGTGTCAGTACATGAAATTACAACGTAAAAGTAATACCAGATAAAAATAAAGTGTTCATGAACCCGAAAAAGTCAATCCATCAAGAACAACAATGCAACAAGAATAAGCTTAATTTTTCAAGGAACTCCTCGACAGAATAGAAGGAATGATCTATGAGGAAACTCTTCAGTTTCGATTTGAAAGCACGTGGATTACTGGTAAGATTTTTGTATTCGAGTGGTAGCTTACTGAAAATGGATGCAGCAGTATACTGCACAGCTTTCTGCAGAAGAGTTAAGGAAGTCCGATTCAAATGCAGGTTTGATTTCTGCTGAGTATTAACTGAGTGACAGCTAATTATTCTTGGGAATAAGCTAATATTCTTAACAAGAAATGACAGCAAGAAATATATGTATTTAGAGGCGAATGTCAAAATGCCCAGACTCGTTAACTGGGATCGCAAGAGGTTCCTGAACTTACACCACTTTTTGCCCGAACCGCCCGTTTCTGAGCCAAAAATATGCTTTTAGAATGGGAAGAGTTACCTCGAAATATAATACCATGGGACATAAGGGAATGAAAATAAGCAAAGTATACTAATTTTCGTGTCGAACGATCACTCACTTCAGATACCGTTCGAATAGTAATAATGGCAACTTTAAGTCTTTGAACAAGATCCTGAATGTGGGCTTTCCACGACAGTTTGCTATTTATCTGAATACCTAGAAATTTAAACTGTTCAGTTTTACTAATCTTATGCCTATTCTGTGAAATTAAAACGTCAGGTTTTGTTGAATTGCGTGTTAGAATCTGCAAAAACTGAGTCTTACTTTGATTTAGCGTTTATTTTCCGCAAGCCATGAACTTAACTGCACTATTTGATACCGAGCCATTGTTGCACACAACCTCCTTTACTACCAAGCTAGTATCATCAGCAAACAGAAATATTTTAATGTTACCTGTAATACTAGAGGGTATATCACTTATATAAATAAGGAACAGGAGTGGCCCCAACACTGATCCCTGGGGCACCCCCCACTTGACCCTCCCCCACTCAGATCCCACATCACAGGCATTCTTAACATTCTGAATAATGACATCTTGCTGTCTGTTGCTAAAGTAAGAGGTGAGCCAATTCTAATGGTCCAACTTCTGGAGTAATATTTTGTGATCAACACAATCAAACGCCTTAGTTAAATGAAAAAGATGTCCCTAGCGTTCGGAACATTTTGTTTAACCCATCCAGTACCTACCAGAGAAAAGAGACTATAGCATTTTCAGTTGTTAAACGACTTCTAAAGCCGAACTGTACGACCGATGGCCTTTGTAGTCTGGACCCTTCAACCCTACAAACCAACCCCCCTCCCCCCTTCCACCCACGAACTGTACATTTGACTGCAAATAATGTGATATAAAATGATCAATTATCCTTACATACTCAGCCTTTTCAATAACTTTAGCATTCTCTTGAGTCGGCGTTGGTCCCGTTCATGCAGAACCTCTTTCTGGCCGCAGCGATGTCGGTAATTCGATGTTTTACCGGATTCCTGATATTTATGGTACACCCATGAAATGGTCGTACTGGAAAAACCCCACTTCATAGCTATCTCGGAGATGCTGTTTCCCATCGGCCGTGCGCCGACTATGATACCACGTTGAAACTCACTTAAATCTTGATAACCTGCCATTGTAGCATCAGTAACTGATTTAACAACTGCGCCTTCTTGCTCTCTTATATAGGTGTCGTCCACCGCAGCACCGTATTCTGCCTGTTTACATATCCCTGTATTTGAATCTGCATGCCTATACCAGTTGCTTTGGCACTTCAGTGTATAATACACAAAAGAGTAACACTGAACTACGTGCGGTTGTGATTATGGTAAAACAACAAACTGCCAGACCTACCCATGCTACTGGTAATCCTACCATTTACTACGTCGTTTATATACTGAAGTAAACTTTCCGAACCATAGTTTTGGTAGGGCGCAACTGTAGTTGCAGCCGACAACTGCAGTGTGTGTGCAGGCGCGGTGGGATGGAGTCCGCTACGGCAACATCAGAGCACCGCGACGACGGCGGCGGCGGCGGCGGCGACCTGGAGTACCTGCTGCGGCTGCTGCACTGGACGGGCACGCTGCGCCACCCGCGCGCCGGCCACCGTGCCAGCCGCGCCTTCTACGCGCGCAACGCCGTCGTGGCGGTGTCGGTGCTGCTGTTCGTCTGCTCGCAGGCGGCGGTCATTCTGCTGGAAGGCACGGCGGACCTGGACCGCTTCACGCGCGCCCTCTGCTTCTTCAACACCGCCGGTACCTGGCTGCTACGCCTCGCACACGTCGCTGTGACGGAGCGGCGCTTCCACGCTATGGCGCTACAGGTCTGCGAACCACTCCACCTACGTACTCCGTTACAATAATCTTCCATCTCTGTACTTCTAACTTTTTCGTTTCATCCTTGTAGTTAATTAAACTCACCAACCCATACATACAGGGTGACACAGAAAAACTTCAAGATTTCCACAATCCAATAAAACTGGAAATGATGAACGAAAGAAACTGCTTTCATAATAATTGAAACCTTACAACTTTGCCATTTACGAAACACTGAAGGCATTTATCATTTTTTTTTTAAATTACGCCCTTTAGATGGTATCCTCTTATACGAACACTGTTCTGACTGACAATTACCAAATTTTCGCAAACACAACTTTTATTGATGTAGGTTCACAAGGTTGATGAATGGACAACAAAGCCGGCCGAAGGGGCCGTGCGGTTAAAGGCGCTGCAGTCTGGAACCGCAAGACCGCTACGGTCGCAGGTTCGAATCCTGCCTCGGGCATGGATGTTTGTGATGTCCTTAGGTTAGTTAGGTTTAACTAGTTCTCAGTTCTAGGGGACTAATGGACCTCAGCAGTTGAGTCCCATAGTGCTCAGAGCCAACCAATGGACAACAAACGAAAGGCAACAAAAACGATGGCAATAAAAGTCTCCTAATTGAGGCCGACAAAAGTTCGCTTCTAATTTTCCACAAAGGTTCCTGGTAACACCCACACACACACACTGCTAACAGTCCAATTCAGAGACGAAGACGTAATCTTCAACGGCTGCAGTGCACGAGGCCGGCATCCGGCGTGAACTAAAATTCGGGGCTGGTTCTAGCCGCTAAATAGCTGTCTCCAGCCAATCAGGTTTTGGCGTAGTGATACTTCCTGCAGGCCGTGGCTCGAGCTCCCCCTGCAGGAAGTAGTGCTCTGAATGTCTGTTTCCGTTGTCTTGTATGAAAATAGCCGGTGTTTACCATGGTGCTTTTGCTACGCCTTGGGTACGGACAACCTCGTCCTCTGTGGTGTACTATGGATTGCGACCGTAGCGGTCGCGCGGTTCCAGACTGTAGCGCCTAGAACCACTCGGCCACTCCGGCCGGCGAACGTCATTAGGATTTATGTTTGCCTAATAACGGTAGTTATGTTTATTTACATAACCTGCCTCATCTCATATCCACAACTAGTTTAGAAATTCATCGTCATTGTTTATTTTTGTTATCATTTCTTGACAGAATCCTAATCGTAACCGGTAACCGTTGTCCTTCAATTGTTGCACAATCTGTAGTTTGTACGGATGAAATTTTAAATCAAGGCGAAGAATTCTCCGAACACTCTCCCGGGACATTCCAACCATAGCTGCTTGCTTACGATTTGAACACCTTGGATTACGTAAGAGAGACTCGCGTACAACATCATTGTTCGCTGAAAAACGCACACTTCTTGGTCAATCCTGTTGGTTTCTTCTTGAGGGCAGATCCAGTCTCTTCAAAGTTATTAATCCAACATTTTATCGCGTGTTTCAACGGAACGGAATCATGACGTCCTAAATTATAAAAACTTCGAAACTCCCTCTGCGCCGCTACCATACTATCATTGTTTTTATAAAACAGTTGTATGGGTAACGCACGTTGTTGTCCGTTCCGCTGATCCATGATTACTGAAACTGTGGACTGTTTACTGGCTGACACGAACCCGCAGCGCTGCCACTTTCCCATGGCTGCCACTACTCATTTCAGACATACCCGTTATTCTGTGTCACCCTGTGTTATACAGATGTGTCTACGTACGTAACTTACACTGTGGTGACAAGTCACATATGCACATACACAAATGCTGACAGTAGCGCCTACACAAGGCAGAAAATCAGAAAAAGGCACTGCGTTGCCGGAGCTGGCTTTTGTACTCAGGTGATTCATGTGAAACGTTTCTCGACGTAATTAGAGCCGCACGCGGGAATTAACAGACTTCGAACTGGGGTTCGTGGAACTAAACGCATGAGAGATTCCATTTCGGAAAGCGTTGGGATTTCAATATTCCGGTGTCTACAGTGTCAAGAGTGTGCCGAGAATACCAAATTTCGGGCATTACCTCTCTCAACTGACAACACGGTGGCCGACGGTCTTCATTTAACGGCCGAGAGCAGCGGCGTTTGTGTAGAGCGGTCAGTGCTAACAGGCAAGTAATACTGTGTGAAATGACGACATAAATCAATGCGGGACGTACAGCGAGCGTATCCTTTAGGACATTGCGGCGGAATTTGGCGTTAATGGGCTGTAGCAGCCTTCGCTAGCAGTACGACATCGCCTGCACCGCCTCTCCTGGCCTCACATAATGATCACAAATCCCTGTCAATTAGGGCAGGCCTGTTTGCAGCTACAATGTCAGAAATACTGCCATAATGTGGATTTTCCACAGTGGTCAAAATAAATGACGTATATTGCCGAAATTTTGACACTGGACGTTGTGATCCAGAAATATGTTACGACATCTACACTGAAGATTGTTTGTAATTTAATTCTTGCACAAACGGCACCTGTTCCTACTCTGAGAGGGCAGCAAGTGCAGTCTATGGCAATCGTATCACCTGTAAACATCGCAGTATTTGTGCTGTGTGTCAGAACGAGAGTTGTGATGCTTCATGATGACTGAGGAGAAAAGAAATTAACGTAGGCTCAGAGGCTCCGTATTGTAACTCTAATGGAGCAGGGAATAAGAAGACGGAATTTGCACCGAATGTTGCTGTGAGTGGGAACAAGTTTCCAGCGACAGCAACAGTTGAGGATCGGCGCAGAAGTGGCCACCGAAGAAAAACAGTAGGTTGTAGGACAGATATCTGCGTATAATACCTAGCAGGAACCTTCAACACGATGCTATATGTCTATGGCTGCAATTCCAAGCAGCTATAGAAGTGCAGGCGTTAACACAAACAATACGAAATAGGGTCCTTGAGCAGGTATTGCGTTCCTGGAGACGCCTCAGAGCACCTCGGGTTCGGGGAGGTGCTCATGTCTCGCGTTAGCACGAACCTAGTCTTTTTAGTGGGCAACGGTGCGACACAACGCTCCCCTCCATTCTGATGAAACCTGTACCAGTATCCACACTGGCAACATCGTGTGTGGAGACAACAAGGGCAACGGTTGCACCTGATAGTATCGTATACCGCCACCGCCACCGGTTCAGTCATGTTTGGGGTAGAATCATGTATGGCCGTAGGAGATTCCTCTTGCGAATAGACTGGAGGGTGACTGGTGTGAAGTAACATTCTTGTACGCCTTGTGGCTCCATTTGGCGAACATTTTGGTCTGGCATTCACGCTGATGGACGACAACGCATGCCCGCAGTGTCACAGTCTTGTGTACAGCTTTCTAGTGGAACATAGAGTCAGTCAGATGGAATAGCCTCCATGTTTTCCAGATCTCAGCCGCGTTGATAATGCATGGCTAAAACGTGCGGTATTTAATTTCCTATCCCACCAGAGATCTTGCATGTTCTCATAGATGCCACTATGGTGGAGCGGGACAATATTCCAGAGGCTTATCTGGTCTATTCGGTAAGGAGTAATCACAAAGCCATTCAAAAATATCTCCAATTACGAGTAGTGTCAGTTGACTTATAAGCAATTTTTTATGCAAGATGACTGTGGAAAGAAACTGTACCATTTGCAGTGTAATCTTTTGTAAGGTTTTGTTTTTGTATTTTTCTTTGTGATTATCAGATAAAAATATGTTTATCTTCTATGTTTTTGTTTTCTTGTGACTGAACCTAACAGAACAAAATCAGTTTCATTCCCTATTATGTCTAGTATTGACAACAAAGCAGTATGTAACAACTATTTTTACCACTGTATTGTTCAAGGCAGTTTCCGAAAAACTTGTTCAAAAGTACTTCAGAAGACCGTCTGTCCGCACCACCTGCAGAGAATTCACAGATGTCCCAGTCTATAGCCGGCCGAAGTGGCCGTGCGGTTAAAGGCGCTGCAGTCTGGAACCGCAAGACCGCTACGGTCGCAGGTTCGAATCCTGCCTCGGGCATGGATGTTTGTGATGTCCTTAGGTTAGTTAGGTTTAACTAGTTCTAAGTTCTAGGGGACTAATGACCTCAGCAGTTGAGTCCCATAGTGCTCAGAGCCATTTGAACCATTTTGAACTCAGTCTATACACGGCAGATTAAAGTCGCTTCCAACTAACACTGCATGATCTCTCTATTTCCGCTCAACTGATTGTAGACATCCTCGAATGATTCCTACAACTGTCACGGCGGAATCAGGTGGCCGCTGAAATATCCGATAATTAGTATGAGTTCACCTTGGGTTGCTAGTCGTGCGCAAATAACTTCACAGACAGATTCAATTTTGACATTGATAGACAAATACTTTTATAGACAGCAATACACAAACACCCTTTCTTCCCTCCTCTCCTATGGCTCCTAATCTGTCGTTTCGGTATACGTTCCACTTCAGGATTCAGATAGCAATCGGTTCTGAGAATAATTTTAGCGCCACATCTCTCGTGAACGGCAGTAAGCTCAGCAACTTTATTACGAATAACTCGACAATTTACTTTAAAAATTTTGACTGTAGAAGTGCATCTACTTTGTACGCTGTGTGATTTTCCTCTTTATGTGTCGACTGATGAGCGTTCATCTGAAGTCTTCAGACTATTGTGAAGCCTTAAAAAAGCCCATATGCACTCCACACGCTCTCTGCTACACGAATAGCTGCTTCTTCGTTTAGTGCAACTCTAACCAATCAATGGGGGTCCTACAACTCTCTATTCCATGAGGCAGGTTCAGAAATTTGCAGCCATGACCGTCACACAACCTACGGAGCATCTGGTTGAGACCCTCAACTCAGCTCCAAACAAAAGTGTCTAGATCGTCTCTAGGTAGCATAATGAGCTCAGCTTGCAAGCCGCAAGTCATGCCAGCAGTCTTCACCATCTTCACTAACTGGCGTAGGAACTGAGGACGGCAACAAAAGCAAAGTGACAGGTGACTGTGTTTGATTTTGATATTTATTCAGTGATTTCTTGCCTATTAGGTTTAAAGTAATTTACCAATTTATGTAGCAGTATTATGTTGTGCCTTATATGTGTTTGAGGTCAAACAGACCTATTTGTAGAGAATGATTAATGTGGTATTCTTTCCTAGAACTAATGACTATTGAACTGAGTATTTTTCTTGAAGCTGTTCTATGCTGCTTCAGAAATGTAAATACCCTGTGTTATTACTTTCATTGTCTTTTTTGATATGGACTCTGCACATTTCTTGAGTTTAGTGCTGTAGGAAGGATGATGACTGAGTGAGTTTAATATGAGGATCCTTCAAACCAACACACAGTGTCGTATGTACCATCGGCTCATTAAGCATTTAACGTGATGAGGCCGCAGGTAATTCTGAAGTTTTGAGGGGGCGTTTCACACCAAGACTTGGGTCCACGATTTCAGGGTAGGATGGCCATGAACTAGGCTGTTCATATCAACATGCTCGGTGACCAAGTGTTGTTCTTTCTTCTATATCTTGTTGATGAGTATGGTGTGGACACACCCGTATTCTTACATGAGGTCTGCGATGTTAACAGGGCTCCACACTTACTTTCCTGGCTTGATACTCTTGCATCCTACCTAACCTTCACTGATTAAAACAAAAAATTAAATTTAAACCAAAATTTGAATGATCTGATTTGCTTACATTAGTGGAAGAAAAGTGTACCTGTTCCATTTAGTGCTAAGCTAGTCTCATTTACTGTCTGCAGCCAGTTTCCCAGTATTCCCTTTGGAGAAGCTATGGAAAATGTAACAGAATTGTTATATTTTAAATGCGAACATTTTAGGTTAGTTTTACCGTCACTGTGGTTGATATCGAATCAAACAATAAGTTTGCTGTTTACGTACATGGCGCGTTTTGAAGCTTTAAACCTTCATCATTAGGTGGATTTACATTTGTTAATATGACATCTGTGTGTTGTGATACCTCCAGAAATGGTGCACAATACACACATATGTCATACTAACAAGTATATATCCACTTGATGATGCAGGTTTAAACCTTCGAAACGCATCATGGAGATAAACAGTGGCCGCTGACAGTAAACTTGTTACAACTGTTATAGAAAAACCGAACAAATCCATTGGAGACAGATGACATATGATTGGCAATTGAGACACATTTAAAGCAAAAGTATTTACAATTTCAATAGGCTCTGCAAAGTCAGATGGTTAGCAGGGGCTACCCTATGTGTGCCTAATTAGCTGAAATTCTGAAATGGTTTACATGGTTATGGATAATTTTTAAGTTCTAAACTACAGAACCGGACTAGTTATGTGGACTGTGCTTTTGGCGTCGGGTGCACCAGCGGCTCAACGAAGCATTATGACTTAGGCCCTTGAATTCAGGATAGCACGAACATGAAGCAGGGTGTTTATTCCATCAATCTTGCTGATCAAGTGTTGCCCTTTCTGCTACATCTGTGCAACGTTACGGAGACTCCCGTCTTCGTAGATAAGGACTGCCGTGTTAACAAGTCTACACGTACACGTTCTTGGTTGACGAATAGTCTGGAATACCATAGCATCTCTCGTGGGCCACATAATCCCACGCACTTCTTGCCACAGAAAATATCGGTAACAGTTTGAAAGAACGGGTGAAAGTAGTAACCAACATCCTCGTAATTTGTTAGCTCTAGAAGATGTAATCATCAATGAGTTGATACAGGCGGGTCTGTCACACATAAGTTGTGCATTTGGCTGAGCATCGACTGACGCATTTGCAATAGTACATGAAGTATTTCCTCTTGATCTGCGCGCAGTGAAACAGCAGGCGTATACTGCATGAAGGAAAACAGGCCGCATAAAGTAAATTAAATTCTAGGATCTCATAATGATACCCACATTTCAATCAAAGAGTGTTTTGTGAATATCAGGGTGAAGCTCCAAATGAAACACGTTCAGCCAGTCACTGGTCTTGTACAAATTCTGCCAGGAAGTAGTCTGTACCTGGAATATGTATACAGAATCCAGAGCACAAACGAGGTAGCTGTGATTGGAGAGCCTTAGGTACACCGGACCACGTGGTACCGAAACGTCCTCCTTGCTGTCAAAAAGGAGACAGCAGCTTTAGGCCACTCCAATCCACGACGCATTGCTCAATGTACAAAAACTAGGCATCTTGACTGAATTGACTTTAGGCTTCTCACAGACACACGAAACAGAGCATGCAGGCCAACTACTGCCTGTCCCTGGCAGAAGGATGAGACGTACCGCAGAGTAGGGGACTTCTTCGATACCAGGGTATGAATGGATGAAAAAAAAATGTTTTGTGAACCATCTCCTTCTCTTTTTCGGAAGCTGAGTTATCTTCGGACCTGAAGTCAAGTTTGAAAGGGAGTATGGACCTTCAGTACCTTACGCACCATACAGTTGGAGAAATGGGAAATACGCTAGCAGACCGTTAACTGGTTTTTGCACTCACAAGGCTCCTAAATCTAGTGCCAAAAAGAAAGTGGACTTGTCGCTGAAATTGCTTAAGATTAGAGAATAAAGCTATAGCATTCTGTAAGATTAAAACTACATGCCGGGTCAACAGTCGAAAGCAGGACCTCTGCCTTTCTGAGGCAAGTGCTCTACCGACTGAGAGGTACCCAAGCACGACCCAAAATTTCGAAGATAAGAGATGAAATACTGGCGGAAGTAAAGGTGTGAGGACGGCTTGTGAGTCCTGTTTGGGTAGCGCAGTTGGTACAGCACTTGTGAGTCGCCGGCCGTCGTGACCGAGCGGTTCTAGGCGCTTCAATCCGGAACCGCGCTGCTACGGTCGCAGGTAATGTCCATAGGTTGGTTAGGTTTACGTAGTTCTAAGTCTTGGGGGACTGATGACCTCGGATGTTAAGTCCCATAGTGCTCAGAGCCATTTGAATCATTTGAACTTGTGAGTCTCGGTCCGGCACACAGTTTTATCCCGCTAGAAAGTTTCATATCGGCGCACATTACGCTGGTTAAAACAAACGTTGCATGTAGTCCTTGTACCCCCCACCACATATATGTTGTAATAACAACAATTGTCTTCAACCCCTTTGGCTCCACAGGAAGTGATGTGATTCGTAGTGGTCTGTCGTACCCTCTGCCCAACACCGCGAGGTGTCTTGTGGCGTATGTATGTAGATGTGTATATGGCAGCGAACATACACACTATATTACACTAATAAGAATGAATCATTACAATCCTCAACAGAAAAGTACTCACCATTGTACCATCTTTATTCACACAGATTTAGCAGAACTTTCATGTGCTAAAAATTCAACCTGAATTCATATAAAAATTTCTTCCATGTCACTAGGCCATCTGGCACAGTAGCCATATGTAGAATATATGAATTGAAAGCAGTGTTGGTTGTGACTTATTCTTTTATTAACAACGAATTTTGTCTTCTAAAGGGATAAAAAACAAGCAAAATCTATGGCATGGTCCTAGCTTGCACGGTTCTAAATGTGATTAAGGAATTGTGACTGACCTTAAATTGTCTCTTTACGACATATTACAAACAATAAAACGTCTCTGTGCTAGATTGAAACTCTGTGCTAGATTGAAGCACGCATCGAATCATACGAACACATAGATACTTAGTCAAAAACATCGAATAGAGTGTTGCGTAACCACTAAATAAGTAATCAAGTTACACAAAACGTACCTTAAAAGCCGGCCGCGGTGGCCGTGCGGTTCTAGGCGCTGCTGTCCGGAACCGCGGGACTGCTACGGTCGCAGGTTCGAATCCTGCCTCGGGCATGGATGTGTGTGATGTCCTTAGGTTAGTTAGGTTTAAGTAGTTCTAAGTTCTAGGGGACTGATGACCTAAAATGTTAAGCCCCATAGTGCTCAGAGCCATTTGAACTATTTTTTTGTGCCTTAATGAAGTCGTAGCAGCAGGCCAAAACGGTGCAATGGCGGGACCACACTCACAAAGAAGTGAACTCATTTAAAAAGAACAGACAGAAATGCCTCAGTAACCTAACGGCAGTAGTGTCAAGCGACCGCACACGAGGGCAAGGGAACGAGGCTTGCATATAACGTCTGCACAGGACGCACATAGGTGGCCCTTGCAGTAATTATGTGACAGTCAGCATATTTAATGCTTACAAAACGAACTAAAAATGGTTGGTTCACTATAACGAAAGTAAGCAATTACAATTAATCAGAACACAGTCGCCCATATAGGAAACTTTAAATTACCGCACGTTGATAAAATAGTAACATCAGCTATGTCTAAATAAAACCGTAAGTATGAATCATTTGGAGGGAGTGGGGGGGGGGGGGGGGAGGAAATTAATAAAACACCCAATAATACATCCCTCACACACATTCATGACTTTAATAACGTTGTTTGAAGCATCCTCCATCTGATCAAATGCTCGTTTGTGTTGCCTGAGTTACATGTCATGGTTGCAAGGAATTATCTTGTCTCGGATTGTTACGTGTCTCTGTGGGGTAAACCTTCCATTATTACGATAGATTTGGTGGAACATATCAATGTGACCATTACAGTTTTACAAATTATTATGATTTCCATACCTTCACTGATCCCAAGGGCCCCATTCTCCATTCATGTTATGATACCTGCCCTGGTTGTTAAACTGCTCTCTGGGCTTCCAATAAGAATTCTTGTCTATCACTCTTCAAGATATTATATTTCCTCTGGATTGTCAGTTATTTGGCTAATCGGGCCGTGGTCGGAATTGTTGTATGTTATTATGATGATTTGTTCCTTGGTGGTCGGCCAGCATGATCAAATTCAAGATGTTTTAAAAATCTTTAAAACACTTCCATATAACTCTTACAACGACCCAATAGTATAATTCCAGTTGAGCTGATAATTTTGCTAGATATATCTGGATGAGTTCTGGAGGACTGGAAGGTTTAGACAAACACTGATTCCATTGAACCACGTGTTCAAAATAATCAGCGAAGTTGTAAAGTGACATTTCTCGAGGTTTTGCGCATAATGGTAGTATATTTTACGTGGTCTTGTGTTGCGTGATGTCCCATTGACATCAATATCATTAGGGATAAACCATAAGCTCATATAGTTTCGAGTATCAAGTAGGATATCAGTCACGCGTTTTCAAAGGAACCAGTCCGGCGCTTACCGGGAACAGCTTAGGGGAATAATAGAAATCCTAACTCTGGATAGCCGGTTATAGATGTGAAACAGCATATTCCCAAATGCAGGTCCAGTGTGCTAACCGCTGCACCACCTTACTGGCGCTGACAGAATTCTGGTAAAATTCTTCATATGTATAGCATTCGCGAGCAAGTGGACACATTATAGTGTCAAAATCCCTGTAAGATATCTATACATGGTCTCTAGTTTGTCGTCAACTGGCACTGTTGGTTGTAGCTCTTTAATCCATACGCGCAGACGGATTTCTTTCCTAACACTTCGAAAAACGCCAAAATTTAGGACGGTAAGAGAAGTCTGTAGTCGAAACTATCAGTTCTTGGTGTTCACGATTTCTGTCTCCCGCAGGAGCTTGGGTGACGATGTCATGTCTCCAAAAACGGTCATCATCACGAGCAGGCTCATCTGCATGGCACAAGCTCATCTGCAAGTCATGAATCCTGTAATCAGGACCACCTAACCGTTAGCATTGCTTTTCTGCTATAATTCATTCTCTGTTCGAGGAAGGTGTAGACATAATTCATCGACATCTCGTTTATGCTGATGATTAATAGTTTGTTGGCCTTCTCTGAACTGCTGCAATGACTGAAATTCTTCTGTATTGGTAAAGAAAACTGAGTGGCGTTAGAAATCCTGTAAGTGTTAGTGCAAAGTTGTTCTAAGGTTGCGGTTAGTTCGTTTATCCATTCGGGGACCATTATGAACCGTTCCTTGGTGGCTAGTGCCTGAGCCTTCGATTGGATGTCAAGAGATTCTAATTCATATTCTAACTCTTGGGTAAGTGAACCATGCTGATTTCCTTGTTCTTTGAGTACTATGATGTGCAACTTACAGTATACGGTTTACTTATTCCAACATCTCTCCCATATCCTTTCCTTGCGTATCCCTATCTCCATCATTCTTCTATTTTTGTTTCAAAAATTTTTATTTGCTGCTCCCACACTTTCCCCAACTTGCGCAGCCTCTATAATTTCCAACTTTGTCTTCTACATCTACACCCACATCTACGTGATTACTCAGCTATTCACAATAAAGTGCCTGTCAGAGGGTTCAATGAACCACCTTCAAGTTCTCTCTCTACCGTTCCCCTCTCGAACGGCTCGCGGGAAAAACGAGCACTTAAATTTTTCTGTGCGAGCCCCGATTTCTCTTATTTTATCGTGATGATCATTTCTCCCTACGTAGCTGGGTGCCAACAGAATTTTTTTGCAATCGGAGGAGAAAACTGGTGATTGAAATTTCACGAGAAGATCCCGCCGCAACGAAAAACGCCTTTGTTTTAATGATTGCCACTCTAATTCACGTATCATGTCTGCGAAACTATCTCCCCTATTTCACGATTAAACAAAACGAGCTGCCCTTCTTTGTACTTTTTCGATGTCATCCGTCAGTCCCATCTGATGCGTATCCCACACCGCACAGCAATACTCCAGAATACGCCGGACAAGCGTGGTGTAAGCAGTCTCCTTAGTAGACCTGTTGCAACTTCTAAGTGTTCTGCCAATGAATCGCAGTCTTTGGTTTGCTCTACCCACAATATTACCTATGTGATCGTTCCAATTTAGGTTATTTGTATTTGTAATTCCTAAGTATTTAGTTGAATTTACAGCCTTCAGATTTGTGTGACTTATCACGTAATCGAAATTTAGCACATTTCTTTTAGTACTCATGTGAATAACTTCATACTTTTCGTTATTCAGGGTCAATTGCCATTTTTCGCACCATACAGATATCTTATATAAATCATTTTTCAAGTCGTTTTGATCATCTGCTGACTTTACAAGACGGTAATTGACAGCATTATCTGCAAACAATCTAAGACGGCTACTCAGATTGTCTCCTATGTCGTCAATATAGATCAGGTACAATAGAGGGCCTATAACACTTCCTTGGGGAACCCCGGATATTACTTCTGTTTTACTCTTTATACTACTTCAGATCTCCAAGTAGGCATAGGTACAAAATTCCCTGTGGAAAAGGGCACAAAACTACAGACATCTTTATCATACAGTCACATTCGTAGTGCACGTCATCCGGAAGGTACAGAAATGGTTAGAACTGCAGTTCTCTGTGACTATTAAAACAGCCTGCAGAGTGCATTAGTGTTGTTTGTGTTTAGTGCTGTTACCAGGCCTGGCACAGTATGGTTCAAATGGCTCTGAGCACTACGGGACTTAACATCTGAGGTCATCAGTCCCCTAGAACTTAGAACTACCTAAACCTAACTAAGGACATCAAACACATCCGTGCCCGAGGCAGGATTCGAACCTGCGACCGTAGCGGTAGCGCGGTTCCAGACTGAAGCGCCTAGAACCGCTCGGCCACACCGGCCGGTTGGCACAGTATGTAAGGGGCGCGTATAGCATCAGATTTTGATTGATTACTGTAATGCATGCCATCCAGTCGTGTGAGACAGATTTATCGGCTACTAACAGTTTGAACCAAGTCTCATGGTGGGTTTCGATTTGGCCAGCTGGTCGAATCGTACAGTATCCAGACTTGGGGAGCCTTCAGATGCGGGAGTAGTCCAATGTTGGACTGTATGGTAAAATGAGGGAAGGCATCGTTGCTGTCACGGTTCCAGTCGACTACCTATAACCACCGCAAGGCAGGATCTCTGTATTACGCAACATGCACCTTGTGCCTTTTCACATCTATACCTAATGGACTCCATACAACAGTCTGTGTCACCCCACAAATTGGTTGGACACTAGCAGCAGCTGGACTAGATACATACCATCACATGTGTGGGCTGATGTTAACAACACAATACAAGCGCCTGTGTTCGGAGTGGTGCCATTACTGGAAGCATGGACTACTGGTGAATGACGTCATATTGTGTTTAACAATGAATCATAGCTCTGCATCGCCCCAGATAACCATAGTCAGCTAGTATGGTGCCTACTTGCAGAGAGGTTTAATTCATCCGATACTTTTGGGGAGACATACCGATGTTATTCCTGATATCATGGTGTGGGGAAACACTGGACGCAGATCAAGGCTGGTAGAGTTTCAGGATATCCTGCATCCTGATGTGTTTCCTCTGATGCGACCATACCCTGTTCCATTTTCCAACAGGACAATGCTTGGAAACACGCAGCACGTGTCTCTATGAGCTGTCTGCGTGATATTAAGATGCTCATATGGCCAATAAGATCCTCAGATCTATCCTCAATAGAAAATTGTGGGACGTCAACTTTGAACCATTGCAGCTATCCAGGATATCAAGGACCAGTTACGAAAGTTGTTGGTCACCTGCCTCAGGAAAGGATACAATGGCCTTGTGATGTTCTTCCCAATTGAATAAGTGTATGTGTCTAGGCCAGAGACAATGCAAAATCATATTGGTGTGTGGTCTTGTACAGTCAAATTCTTCGTATATTTGACTCGTTTTTGTAATCACTAAAATAACATCACATACACTCTCAACCAGCGAACTGTCACTTAGTTTCCCGCTCTCCTTGTATGTGCTTCACTTTCTTTGTGAGACAGTGTATACATCACCATTATCTACTTACCATGTGCTTTACTCATTAAACTGATATGTAAATCCAGTGGCGGCCCTAGGCGAAGACTGAACGACAGCGAGGAACCAGCTTTGCCAGGCCTTTTTCACTTTCCAGTGAGAAAGTAAATGTTAAATTAAATGAGCTGAATTGTACATCAGTAATAATTAGACAAAAATTTTGTTATTATAAAATATAAGCATTATTGGAATGACAAAATTACATTAAACAAACACACATTAAAATAAATGAAACTTCCGGCTCTCCGCCTCACTGAATTTTAGTAAGATTGCGTCGTAGTTAATACTGGCCGCTGTTTGCGATTCAATTGATAGTACTGGCAAGGAGGATAGTCTTTCTCGGCACAGAGTGCTACTTAAATACGTCTTAATCAATTTTAACGTTGAGAAACTTCTCTCGGCAGAAGCTGTACTGACCGGAAGTGTGAGCACTATTTTCATCGTTAAGTAAATATGTGTATATACTTCTTCCAATTGATTTTGTAATATGTACTGAATAAGTTGTTTTGAGGCTGTAGGTAGGATTGTAAACGTTGGAGTTCCTCATAAAGTTCGAAAGTCTGTATGTCGCTATTTTCGCCTTCTCGAAGTACTGAAGCCAAATCATTACAATGTTTGCGAAACTTGTCCTTCGATAACAATTTCAAATAAGTCATATCGTAAACAAAACCAAATCGTTCAAAGTATTCGTTGAGCGCTTTGAATCGACATTCAGTGTTGGCTATTATACCGTCTATCATTGTGTTAAAAAGCTAACTCTACTACTACATTTCAGCTGATTGTATAGGTTCATCAATTTGTTCATAAGCGAACATTCGTTTTTTTCTGTGCTATTACTTTTTTCAAAGCTGAGACTCAATATCGTGACTACTTTTTTTTTTACAAACAGTCGATTTTCTGCAAAGCTTGTTTCAAATCCTATGTTACGGAATTCTTGAATCCAGTCGCGAAAGAATCCAAAGTAACAATAGCGACTTTCAAGTTCACTTAAACCGATTGTCATAGTTTACTTACATTGTTGACACGTAGTAAAATCTCATATCACACGTGTATTGCAACAACAAACTCAAAAGTTAACGATTCCTTCAAGACCGCTTCACAGTCGCTAAGGCTTTCGGTATCATCAGGTTTGTTTTTCAGGTTACTCACACTTTCGATGACATCATCAAATTGCAAAAATATTTCGCAGCTCCGATTTTACTTTCCCGTCGTGTTTCAGAAAGAGGTTTCAATGTCAATTTAAATTTAGTTTTTATAAGATCCTAACGCTTGCTTGATTTTGTAAAAAGCACATGAACTTTGTTGATAAAGCGGAGAAACGTTTTAGCTGTTGTAGAAGTGTTAGCAGCATCTAGCAAAAGCAAATTCCAACACGCATCCGTACGACGTGAACATAGGTCGTGGGTTAGTATTGAGTATTCTTGATCTAACACCTTTACTAGTGTCAACCATATTAGCACCGTTATCATATCTCCGTCCTCGACAGTTTGGATGTCTATTGTTTCCTAGTTCCTTTAAAATGGCATTTGTTAAATACTCTCTCGTTATTTCTGCGACCACATTAAACCCAACGAAATGTTGCTTTACCTCTCCAGTTGAGGAATAACAAAATCTTTAGTATTATTGAAATTTGTTCCACACTGCTCGAATCCCTGGTACAATCGAGCATGAAGGCATAATATTTTGCTTGTTCGACTCTCTTTATAATTCCGCTGATAACAGATTTGGTCATATGTAATTAATTCACTTTGTGTGTCGTGACTCAGACAGTACTGACAAAGTTGCTTTTCGTTAATACGTCGCAAGTGCTCTTTTAGTGTTAGTTCATATTTGGATAACAGTTTAAATAGATCTATAAAATTTCCACTGATTCCGCTATCACTCAGGTTAAGGGATTCTCGATGTCCCCTAACGCCAGATTATTATATGTATTATAATGTTATATGTATTATATTTATTATATGTATTATAATGTCGATCAATCTTTCAAACAAGTTATACCAATACTTTCATGATTCCCTAATCAGTCTCTTGTGTTCCTTATATAATGTTTCTCTGTATTTGATTCCTTTGTAGAATTTCATCCATCTAATCATGCACTCCGTGTGTCCTTGACTTTATGCCTTTGCAACATCCTACTCAGGTCTTTCCAGTCACCACATCCTTCTTTCATTATCTGCGTCTGAAAATGTGAAAAGAGTCGACATCGAAAGCAATAAACTTTGTCTTGAGATATGGAGTAAGCTAACCATCTGCGGTGTTGTTTTTCGCCATTACTCGATTTTATATTAAAATAAAATTTAGTAAAATGTCTTTTATTTGCATATTTGGGGTAACTTTCATCAGGTTTCTCTAGGTTTTGTTGTGGACCATTTTGAATTAAATCATGACGCGTCGAATTTGTTACTGAAATTCACACAAATCTGAATCCAATTCTATAAATGACTTCTTATATGAACGGTTTGCTCTTGATTATCACTTTCGAAGTGTTTATTCGGCTCTCAATCTCGGATCACTGTAGTTTCACCCAACTCTGACGCTGTATCAGAAAAGGTAACACTTCCATTCGACTCTGAAGCTGGTTCTGTTTCAGAAACTAAAGACTCTCGGATAAGAGCTTCATCGGAGGTCCCTGGAGCAGATGCACCTGAAGTTTTCTTAAGAAATTTCATCATCTCGAACTCAGAGCGTGGTTTGATACAATCGTCTCAGCCTTTCTTTTTCTTTTTGATGCACCGGATTCCCATTTTCTCCCTATGTCTCTGTCTCTCGTGGGTCCTCCCAACAGGATAATGTAAAAAATATTTTGTGCTTAGTACGTTGATAAATACAGTAGGGTACTTAAAGTGCTCAATTTCATAGTATAGAACGAATACGCTATACGATTATCATACATGGCAGAACATTTTTTTATATTATATGTGATAGCGCCAAAATAAATACCTCAAGAAATGTATTTTTATACCGACTTGCCATAGGATGGGGTTCCTTTGGTATGTATGGCTGCAACTGGTACAACTACAGCTTCAGAGATGAAAGACTTGTTCACTTGTACCAATTCAATAAGTTGAAAAAAGAGTGAAGTGACATTTAATAGAATAGGCAATGCCCCTGCCTGTATTGTCTCTTCCACAGAACTTTGTTGCTTTTCCTTGTTGTTGGATTGAAGTGTCAGCTCAGAGAAACTGTGCATATCAAGCGGGCTGTGAATGTGGTATAAAGAAAATTAGGTGTATTTTCCGTTTAACATTCATCTTTCTTTAATATGGCGACGAGCTATCTCTCTAAGTGTATAATTTAATAATTTGTTTTAGTCTGTATGAACCACCTTACTACGAAAATTTTACAACAAAACAGTCTCGTTCGAGTTCCATGCGTTGCTGGCGTCTAGTGCGTATGCGCTGATTCTCGACAGGTATGTCCTGTGCGAATCGTGTAATGTAATAGACCTACCAGAACAACTCTCCAGTGCCGAACATGTACGCTTTGGCGCACTGCCGCATAGGTGTACACCTTAGATGCGTCTTGCAATGGGGCTTAACTGTCATAATGTGTCAGACGGCGCTAGGTAGATACTATTACTACTACTACTACTACCACTACTACTGCTCTACTAGTACTACTATCACTACTACTACTACTACTATTACTACATTCGTGCGGAAACAGAGACAGACAACTAAATTAAGACGCCCTGCTAAACCCGCGGGAGAGGACAGGTAGCTTAAGTTGTGGAAAGGGGACAAATTAAGTGGCTGTCAGTTACACTCGAACATACAACCTTTTATTTGATCAAACATTGCAAGAGCCAAGACTTTTTTTAACAAAACACAACTTTACTGTTGGAAGTTAATTAGCGGCTGAATGCGCCCGGCAATTTCATGCCTTAAGGGCAAGCCCACTTTAATTTAAAAACGGCTGAACGCCAATAACTTAAAGCTCAACCAAATCAGAAATTTAAAAGGCAAAGCCTTACCTTAAAACAGTTCCTTAATTAGGCCAAAGGCCCAAAGAATCTGACACTTAAAGAGCAAACAACTTAAATTCAAAATCGGCTGAAGGTCCAACACTTGAGACTCAATAACATTAATTTTAGAAATGCTAAAGGCCTTACGTAAAACAGTACTTAAATTAGGCTGAAGGCCCAAACCATCTGATGCCTTAAAGGCAAAACAACCTTAATCTAAAAATCGCCTAGAAACCATACAAGTTCAAACAACAAGAACAAACAAAAAGAGGCAGTACACCCAAAGGCGTCCAGAAGTTCCGATGGTCGGCCTGGAATTCAAACACTAACGCTCGCTTAGGTGGGACAGACAGTCGGCCTGGAATTCAAACACTAACGCTCGCTTAGGTGGGACAGACAGTCGGCCCAACCATTGTCGATCTGATGACAACCCAACCGACAGACAGTCGATGGAACCAACGACAAGATAACCTCTGCTTCACCCAGCCAGCACACAACAGGGAGTTCAATGGAACAACGTAGAAGGTATTGGCGCCCACAACCAATTATACATTGGGCTGTCAAACTACACACTGTGCTGGACAGCGACAACAGGATGAGGAAAATACACTGCCTGAATTTATGTCAACGGCCAGGACAGGTAACCGGATCGTTGACGGCCACAAGGCAGAAGATTCCGCTGGTGTACTTCAATTCAAATAACCAAATACAGTTAAACTCCACCGGCCGATGCCTAAAATTTGCCAACTTGAAAACACACATTGTTGCTTGCGGGAATATCCCAACAGCAGACAACGAACTCCAAACGACACAATGTGAACAGTTGTGACTAGCTGCTAGATTAAGTCTAAACTCAACTTTCGCGTCTAGCATCGGTGAGCCACGAAGCTCATAGCAATGGGAACAGCCCACACACTCCGACACTGTATAGGGGCTGCCAGCGGGCCTAGCCAAACTAAGCGACGCTGAGATTTCTTCGCTGGTCCACGCCAACCGACCAACTGCCAGGCCCAGATACAGTGAAAGGACCAAATATACGTCAGCCGATTACACGACCAACAAAGGGTCGTCCCGCTCCAATCTCCCTCCGTCGGACAGTTCATGTGTGTCGCCAGTGGTCGGCGAGCACTGGCTGTCGGTGCCTCACCGGCGCTCCGTCCCCGACTTCACTGCTGCTGCATCCCGACTGCACTGCTGGTCCGTCTCCAACTGACTGCCAGACACACGACGACCCGGAAATACTGTTGGTCGCTCCAGAGATGGTACGACAGTGCACTTATCGATATGCAATGCTGCTGCTGCTCACGGGCAAGTAAGGCAGTAACTTAGTGGCGCCAGTAAATGGAATAAGAAAATGAGGTGGCAGTACCGTAAGAGAAGTAGACAAACAATAAATGGGATAAACGAGAGCCGTGCTCCGCTCATAAATACCTACGCTTTTAACAGCTTCAGCTTTCAGAATGAGATTTTCACTCTGCAACGGAGTGTGCGCTGATATGAAACTTCCTGGCAGATTAAAACTGTGTGCCCGATCGAGACTCGAACTCGGGACCTTTGCCTTTCGCGGGCAAGTGCTCTACCAACTGAGCTACCGAAGCACGACTCACGTCCTGCCTTCACAGCTTTACTTCTGCCAGTACCTCGTCTCGTACTTTCCAAACTTTACAGAAGCTCTCCTGCGAACCTTGCAGAACTAGCACTCCTGAAACAAAGGATACTGCGGAGACATGGCTTAGCCACAGCCTGGGGGACATTTCCAGAATGAGATTTTCACTCTGCAGCGGAGTGTGCGCTGATATGAAACTTCCTGGCAGATTAAAACTCCTTTCTTTCAGGAGTGCTAGTTCTGCAAGATTCGCAGGAGAGCTTCTGTAAGGTTTGGAAGGTACGAGACGAGATACTGGCAGAAGTAAAGCTGTGAGGGCCAGGCGTCAGTCGTGCTTCGGTAGCTCAGATAGTAGAGCACTTGCCCGCGAAAGGCAAAGGTCACGATTTCGACTCTCGGTCGGGCACATAGTTTTAATCTGCCAGGAAGTTTCAGCTTCAGCTTTTTTTGCGAGGCATGCACAAGCGCGAGGCCGTCAGCGGTGGCCGAGGTTGCCGACACCTAACGCCGCCACTGTGTAAATCAGTCGACTTGTTAATTACGGAAATTTCTTAACTAACTTTTTTGCTCCAAGTGTTACATTTTCTCTAGTCTATTTCCTATAGCTTTATCGCTAAAGGATGTGGCATCATAGTTTGTTCAGCTCTCTTCAAATTTTTCGACGGTAAACGTACACTTTTTGGCGATGAATGTTGCTCACCCCCTCTGTGGACAGATGGACAGCGACTTCGGCGAGTTCGTGACGAGGCGTGACGCGACGCTGCTGCGCGTGCGCGGTCGCTCGCTGCGGCGCTTCGTGGGCGCCTACCTGTGCTTCGGCGTGGCCGCCGGCGTGGGCTGGGACGTGTTCCCGGTGGTGCGGTACGGCGTCAGTGGCGACGGGCTGCCCTTCCACATGGCGCTGCCCTACCGCGTCGACCAGCCGCTCGCCTTCGCCGCCACGTGGTTCTACTGCTTCTGCATGACCATGCACGTGGCCGTCGTCACCATGGTGTTCGACTCCTACAACATCAGCCTCATGGCGCACCTGCGTCAGCAGCTCAGTGTGCTCTCCAGTAACGTCCTTGCCCTGGCTGAAGAGGCACGTCACGAATCGCTGTCTCTCGTGGAGTCCAGTCCGACCTCGAACTCGTCCGTACGTATCGACAACACTCGCATTCGTTATCGACTGCGGAGCATCATTCGCCACCACCAAGCTATCATCAGGTAAGACCACCATTTTGAATATTAAGGTTTTTAACATGGCCGTCAATCAGCGACTGTTGTATAATACAAAATTTTGAAAAACACAGCCTTCAGTCACGAACACAACTAATTTGTGACCTAGGTTTCGGTGTCACAAGGGAAACCTTCTTCGGACAAAATTAAAACTAAATGTTACAGCATAACGTACCAAAAAATAGGAAAGCTGCGGTCATACCTGACAGCGTCAGATAGTCAGAAATTAAAGTAAAATGCAACAGAGGTGCAAGCCACTAGGTGCTGCTATGTGTCCTCTGCTACAGTCAACACAAAACTTTGAGTTTTGTGTTGACTGTAGCAGAGGACAAATGGCAGCTGCTAGTGTCTTGCACCTCTGTTGCATTTTACCTTAATTTTGTCCGAAGAAAGCGTCCCTTGTGACACCGAAACCTAGGTCACAAATTAATTGTGTTCGTGACTGAGGGCTGTGTTTTTCAAAATTTTCTGTTTTGAATATCCTTCTGCTTCTGCACCATACCCACTAATGTATGTTTGCGATCACATTTGCCCAGTCCTCCCCATCTCTTTCAGGACGGAGCAGGTCCCCCACATGTCTTATTTCTGTCCACTGTCTGACGTTGCGGAACCATGAAATCCTCCTCCTACCAATTCCTCTTTTGCATTCAGTCTTCCCCCGATTATCAGTTGAAGAGAGTGATATCACATGATCTAAGTAAGCTGTTTTCTTACATCTGATTGTGGCTAACAGTTATCGGTCTCTTTTTAATATTCTCAATATCTGTTTATTAGTTTGCCTTGCTCTTCATGGAATTTTAAGGAGTCTTCGTTATAACCACATCTCGAACGGTTCCACCTTGTTCAGAGTGTTTACTTTCATCGCCCAACTTCCCACGTCATACAGTGGTACTGACCACACATAACTATTCATAAATCTAATTGTGAGATTAAGATCTAAGTCAGCGGTTGGAAACAGTTAAATTTCATCACTTCACTGCGGCCCTTCTCTATTCCACATCTGATTTCCATGTCGGACGACCAGTTTTCGCGTACCCACATCTCGAAGTAGTTGAATCTTTCTCCCTTTCTAGGGGGTCATTATTATGCATTAGTTCTACAGTTTGATGTTCGTTTGAATTGCGAGTGACTGACATAAATTTTTGTCTTTGTGGTGTTGATACTGAGGCTCATACTCTTCATTTGTTCCCCTATTGCAGTAAGGAGTTCTTGTAGGTCGTTCATGTTATAAGAAAATAAGTCTGTGTCATCCGCATATCTTATGTTGTTAGTCCATAGTCAATTTACTTTGACATCAAGCGCTTTCTGCAATATATGTTCTGAGTACAGACTAAAGAGGACTGATGAGAGCACACATCCTGGTCTAACTCCTCTACAGATTCTTTGTGCTTCTTCACTTGATAGCAAATTTTTATCTCAACTGTTCCATTCAAATAAAGATTCTCTATGCAGCGAATAGCTTCTTCATCTACGTCAAGTCTTTTCAAAATTTATACAAGTTTTTGGTCTTGCATTCTGTCAAACGCTTTTTCAAAATCTATAAAGCACAGCATTACATCTTTTCTCTGACCATAGCAGTTCTGGATCGATACTTGAATAGCGACCATTGCTTCCCTCATACCTAGACCGCGTTAAATCCAAACTGTGAAGACCCCATATTTTTTTCACACTTCACTGTTATTCTGGATTGAATGATCTTGAGAAATATCTTTAGAGTATGGCTTACTAGGCTAATTACTCTGTAACTCCGCATTTTGTTGCATTGCTATTCTTGGGCAAAGGTATGAAGCATGAAATCAGCCATTTGTCAGGAAATTTACCAGTATTATAAATCTGATTAAATAATTTTGACGAACTAAGACACCATTATCATCTAATGATTTCAGAATTTCAACTGGTATTTGATCTGAAACAATTGCTTTCCTATCTTTTGCTTTTCCTACTGCTCTGCTGATTTCGAAAATTGTGATTGCAGGACCAGGTGGGACCCAGGCAACTCTAATTTGTATTTCAGATCTTCCATCTGCAAAGAGATTGTTAATATAAACCCCAGACAGTTTTCTTTTGTTCATCGTCCAGCGCCATTTCTCCTTGGTCATTTTCTATATTTGAGAAGCCTTTTTTGTGATATATACGAGCCGTTTCCTTTGTGTGCTTATGTAAGCTGAAGTCGTCGTGTAGTTGCTGCAGTCGTTCCAACTCTTCACATTGTTGTTTCAGCCAGCTATTTTTTGCTGCTCTTATCTCCTTTCTCATGACTTTCTGCGTTTCCCTATATTTGTCCAGGTTTCTTTCGCTTTTATATTTTCTACTTTTTTCAAATAATCCCAAAATATTGTCTGTCAACCTATTTTCTGTTGTGTTTCTGGTTGTTGCGTGTTTCACTCTCCACAGCATCTGTCATTATTTTTTCCATTTTCTCCCACACGCCGCTTATGTCTGCTCCCTCGACTCTACCTGTAATTCTTTCCCTGATTTTTTTGGTTACACTGTTTTTAATACTTTCGTCTTTAAGTCAATCGTAGTCTATATTCTGCCGTTGTGTATGTCTCTTGTCATTTGCAATTTTTATTTCTGCTGCTGGTAGGACATGGTCTAAGGGAACGGTGGTTCCGGGGTAGGTGCATACCCTCGTTACCATGGATCAAAAGCACTTATTAATAACAATGTAATCTATTTGATTCCATACTATATTGTCACAGTGATCAGCTGTAGATATCCAAGTGTACGGACGTCTAGGTAGTAACTTAAACCAAGTGTCTGTTACATTCATCTTTTCCTCTTGACAAAATTGATAAAGCTGTTTGCCTCGATAATTTCGTATTCCTAGTTCACATGGACCAACTAGTTGTTCAAATCTTCCTTCTCAAACAGCAATAAGAAACATACCGACTCAGAAGACGCAACCAGCGAGCACAGGGTCAGAGGGAACTAGTAACTCTTCAAATACGATAGGCACAGTTTCCACGCCACTCCATAATACAACCAACCAGGAATGTGTACTTGGTGAGAAACCTCATTTGCTAATCAGAACAGCAGCAAATTTTGGGACCAAGAGGGAGCACACGTGTAATTAAATCAGCTCGGCACGTGGCGTTCAGTGGGATATCCACCGATCGTTCGGTGGTATTTGTACTGTGTCACAGTCCATGAACCATGGACCTTGGCGTTGGTGGGGAGGCTTGCGTGCCTCAACGATACAGATAGCCGTACCGTAGGTGCAACCACAACGAAGGGGTATCTGTAGAGAGGCCAGACAAACGTGTGGTTCCTGAAGAGGGGTAGCAGCCTTTTCAGTAGTTGCAGGGGCAACAGTCTGGATGATTGACTGATCTAGCCTTGAATGAGATTTTCACTCTGCAGCGGAGTGTGCGCTGATATGAAACTTCCTGGCAGATTAAAACTGTGTGCCCGACCGAGACTCGAACTCGGGACCTTTGCCTTTCGCGGGCAAGTGCTCTACCAACTGAGCTACCAAAGCACGACTCACGCCCGGTACCCACAGCTTTACTTCTGCCTTGTAACGCTAACCAAAACGGCCTTGCTGTTGTGGTACTGCGAACGGCTGAAAGCAAGGGGAAACTACAGCCGTAATTTTTCCCGAGGGCATGCAACTCTACTGTGTGATTAAATGATGATGGCGTCCTTTTGGGTAAAATATTCCGGATGTAAAATAGTCCGCCATTCGGATCTCCGGGCGGGGACTACTCAAGAGGACGTCGTTATCAGAAGAAAGAAAACTGGCGTTCTACGGATCGGAGCGTGGAATGTCAGGTCCCTTAATCGGGCAGGTAGGTTAGAAAATTTAAAAAGGGAAATGGATAGGTTAAAGTTAGATATAGTCGGAATTAGTGAAGTTCGGTGGCAGGAGGAGGGTAATGCAGGAGTAGGTTTAACAGTGAATAGAAAAATAGGAGTACGGGTAAGCTACTACAAACAGCATAGTGAATGCATTATTGTGGCCACGATAGACGCGAAACCCATGCCTACTACAGTAGTACAAGTTTATATGCCAACTGGCTCTACAGATGACGAAGAAATTGATGGTATGTATGATGAGAGAAAGAAATTATTCAGGTAGTGAAGGGAAACGAAAATTTAACAGTCATGGGAGACTGGAATTCGAGAGTAGGAAAAGGGAGAGAAGGAAACGTAGTAGGTGAATATGGATTGGGGATAAGAAATGAAAGAGGAAGCCGCCTGGTAGAGTTTTGCACACAGCATAACTTAATCATAGCTAACACTTGGTTCAAGAATCATGAAAGAAGGTTGTATACATGGAAGAACTCTGGAGATACCAAAAGGTATCAGATAGATTATATAATGGTAAGACAGAGATTTAGGAACCAGGTTTTAAATTGTAAGACATTTCCAGGGGCAGATGTGGACTCTGACCACAATCTATTGGTTATGAACTGTGGATTAAAACTGAAGGAACTGCAAAAAGGTGGGAATTTAAGGAGATGGGGCCTGGATAAACTGAAAGAATCAGAGGTTGTACAGGGTTTCAGGAAGAGCATAAGGGAAAAATTGACAGGAATGGGGGAAGGAACTGTAGTAGAAGAAGAATGGGTAGCTTTGAGGGATGAAATAGTGAAGGCAGCAGAGGATCAAATAGGTAAAAAGACGAGGGCTAGTAGAAACCCTTGGATAACAGAAGAAATATTAAATTTAATTGACGAAAGGAGAAAATATAAAAATGCAGTAAATGAAGCAGGCAAAATGGAATACAAACGTGTCAAAAATGAGATCGACAGGAAGTGCAAAATGGCTAAGCAGGGATGGCTAGAGGGCAAATGTAAGGATGTAGAGGCTTATCTCATTAGGGGTAAGATAGATACTGCCTACAGGAAAATTAAAGAGACCTTTGGAGAAAGGAGAACCACTTGCATGAATATCAAGAGCGTTGATGGAAATCCAGTTCTTACCAAAGAAGGGAAAGCAGAAAGGTGGAAGGAGTATATAGAGGGTCTATACAAGGGCGATGTACTTGAGGACAATATTATGGAAATGGAAGAGGATGTAGATGAAGATGAAATGGGAGATATGATACAGCGTGAAGAGTTTGACAGAGCACTGAAAGACCTGAGTCGAAACAAGGCCCCAGGAGTAGACAACATTCCATTAGAACTACTGACAGCCTTGGGAGAGCCAGTCCTGACAAAGCTCTACCATCTGGTGAGCAAGATGTATGAGACAGGTGAAATACCCTCAGACTTAATGAAGAATATAATAATTCCAATCCCAAAGAAAGCAGGTGTTGACAGATGTGAAAATTACCGAACTATCAGTTTAATAAGTCACAGCTGCAAAGCACTAACACGAATTCCTTAAAGCCGAATGAAAAAACTGATAGAAGCCGACCTCGGGGGAGATCAGTTTTGATTCCGTCGAAATATTGGAACTCGTGAGGCAATACTGACCCTACGACTTATCTTAGAAGAAAGATTAAGGAAAGGCAAACCTTCGTTTCTAGCATTTGTAGACTTAGAGAAAGCTTTTGACAATGTTGACTGGAATACTCTCTTACATATTCTGAAGGTGGCAGGGTAAAATACAGGGAGTGAAAGGCTATTTATAATTTGTACAGAAACCAGATGGCAGTCATAAGAGTCGAGGGGTATGAAAGGGAAGCACTGGTTGGGAAGGGAGTGAGACAGGGTTGTAGCCTATCCCCGATGTTATACAATCTGTATATTGAGCAAGCAGTAAAGGAAACAAAAGAAAAATTTGGAGTAGGCATTAAAATCCATGGAGAAGAAATAAAAATTTTGAGGTTCGCCGATGACATTGTAATTCTGTGAGAGACAGCAAAGGACTTGGTAGAGCAGTTGAACGGAATGGACAGTGTCTTGAAAGGAGGGAATAAGATGAACATCAACAAAAGCAAAACGAGGATAATGGAATGTAGTCGAATTAAGTCGGGTGACGCTGAAGGATTTAGATTAGGAAATGAGACACTTAAAGTAGTAAAGGAGTTTTGCTGTTTGGGGAGCAAAATAATTAATGATGGTCGAAGTAGAGAGGATATAAAATGTAGACTGGCAATGGCAATGAAAGCGTTCCTGAAGAGGAAAAATTTGTTAACATCGAGTATAGATTTAAATCTCAGGAAGTCGTTTCTGAAAGTATTTGTATGGAGTGTAGCCATGTCTGGAAGTGAAACGTGGACGATAAATAGAAGACAAGAAGAGAATAGAAGCTTTCGAAATGTGGTGCTACAGAAGAATGCTGAAGATTAGATGGGTAGATCACATAACTAATGAGGAGGTATTGAATAGAATTGGCGAGAAGGGGAACTTGTGGCACAACTTGACCAGAAGAAGGGATCAAGGGTAGGACATGCTCTGAGACATCGAGGGATCACCAATTTAGTATTGGAGGGCAGCGTGGAGGGTAAAAATCGTAGAGGGAGACCAAGCGATGAATACACTAAGCAGATTCAGAAGGATGTAGGCTGCAGTACGTACTGGGGTATGAAGAAGCTTGCATAGGATAGAGTAGCATGGAGAGCTGCATCAAACCGTCTCACGACTGAAGACCACAAGAACAACAACACATTCGGAAAAACAAATCGATCGCCACGTGTGTATCATACAATGTACTTGGCAGTGTACGAAACAATATTCACTGCTGGGATCACAAGTCCTATTTTAGGAAAGAACTTACACGTTACTAAAGCGTAGTCTAATGAACAAATCGAGTACGCTGAATCTAGCACTTCGGCACAAATAACTATTGTTAGGGCTTATTGGGTCTTGGATTACTCATATCAATCCCTTTCACCCATGCGAGTAAACCAATCTTAATTACAGTAAACAGAGGTTTGCAAGACATCGTGCTGAGATAAATTTATTCAATTCCAAGATTTTGTTAATTGAGGCAACTGCAATAATACAGTGATGCACTTAAGTAATAGCAGCGCCAACATCGAATGTAGTGCCTGGTCATACTATTTCCATAAGAGGGAAACGCTATCCCTGTATTGACTGCCTTTCTATTAGCAGATCGCACTACCTTGCCATGCCATCACTCCTACATTACAACTGTTTCAATGACCATACTTACTTTGAGTTTAGTTTTTCTATGCTTAACTTACAAACGTAATTATGTACTTAACTTCGTGAAAATATTCAAGAATTATAGCGTAAGAGTGAAATTTAAAAAATGGTTCAAATGGCTCTGAGCACTATGGGACTTAACTTCTAAGGTCATCAGTCCCCTAGAACTTAGACTACTTATACCTAACTAACCTAAGGACATCACCACATCCATGCCCGATGCAGGATTCGAACCTGCGACCGTAGCGGTCACGCGGTTCCAGACTGAAGCTCCTAGAACCGATTGGTCACCAAGGCCGGCAGTGAAATTTAATCTGCTCATAATTATCCTTCTTACTTATAGCCGACATGCTGTGCGGAAAACTCTAGTATACCCTCTAAATAAATGAAATAACAATTTAACGATAATGTGATTGTTAATGAAATTTTACATCATCGTTATGATAATACTAGTTTTCTTCCCAAAGCCCATATGGCAACTAGATGTCTGAATAACCAATTAGTTTTGCTTCTCATAATTCAAAACAATCAAACTTAAATGGCGGCCAGCTATTTTCTTTCCGTAATTAACACCCACCTCTTTGATTGTTTCAGAAGTTTTTACCTGTTTTGGCAAACCTCTTTGAATTTTCTTTTTGTAACCCTCCTTCTTAAAATCATTGCTTTCTTTAATGAGTTAGTTCCCTTTCTCTATATCAATGGACAATAGGTGGATATTAATTTACTAATAAGTCAGGTTGTATTCTTTAAATCATTTTAATTTTTTTTTTCTAAATGCAGCTGCACTTTGATAACTTATGAGGGCTGACAACTGCCTGGTAACCGGACTAAATATACATACACATATACATATACATACATATATATATATATATATATATATATATATATATATATAAACCACTAAGGGCCACTATTATGTAAACTCTGTCTTTTAACAAGTTGAGTGTCTATTCAGACATTGGACCAATATATTGTGCAAACTAATGATGCTAATTTAAGTAACTCTTAACTTCCTATTTAAGTGATTGCGCCAACTATATTTTTTCAGTCAAATATTTCCATTGTTACTTGTTCAGTTCCAGTGAGGACAAAATTAAGCCCTGAAATCTGAGTTGCACAATTAAATCAATCACTAACTGCTGTTAACATAATATAAAAGTACACCCACTTTCGCATATAAAAAATTCTCCTATCAGTGCAATGGAGCTACAGTCTCACATATTGCACACAAATCCACAACAATACCATAATATAAATAGGACAATAAAGCCAGAGTCAGCCTAGTCTGCACTGTTGCCACATTCATTCAAGACGGTAGCTCTTGCAGTGGAATTCCCTTCCCCTCTCCTAAGATGTTTGTGGAACATCACATGACGTTATCACCATGACTACTGCCCTTTCCCCCGCTTCCTCTTCACTCCCCACTCCCCCCTTTCCTGTGCCACTTCCCCCTTCTTCCCCTATTGTGAACTGGTGGGAGAGAGACTCAGTCTGTGCTGGAGAGAAAGGGTATAAAGTGCTGTCTTTTATTTATTTGTATGTTGATTGACCTACAGTTGCCTCCCCTCCTCCTCTAGCGAAAAAAGCTCCATCTGCATGGAGCTGTTGGCATCGAAGATGCTGTGTGTGTATGTGTGTTTGTGTGTCTGCATACGATATGTGCTGTTGATGGGATTGAGCAGAGAGGAGTTTCGTAACTGTATTACACACAATACAATCGAGGACTGCGCCCATAGTGTCCTTCTAGATGCTTAGAAAGATAACATAAGGGAGTATTGAAAAATACCTTTCACCAAAGAATGGCGATGCAGCAGGATGGGTTGAAGTTGCATTTCATATGCAGCTTGAACTGCTGACCTACTCCTTTGAAATGGCTCATCAACTTGCCTCATGCAGCATGCAAGAGGTGATTGCCACCAATCCAGCAAGTAGGTGTCATTACTCCTGTGTGCAAAATTTTTATGATGGGCAGCACACTAATAATAGTAATATGCTGAACCAATTACGGTTACCACTGTATTCAAACAGACAGGTCTGTAACAATGTGTCCTCTTCAGCAGCCCCAGACAGACTGACCTACTTGTAATTCCACCACCAGAGGGTGCTTGACAGTGTGACATCATAGGGAGGGGGGAATTAAGGGGGAATCAATAAGAAAACAGTATTTCTCCCTCCACAACCTAAAAATTGGCAGGGTCCAACAGCAACACAGAAACGCTACATCCTGTCAAGTGATCGTAATGTCGGTGAATCTAAGGCAGATGTAGTAGTCTCAGCTATTGTCAATCAGTGGAAGAACACTGAAGCCCCAACAGCAACTATCACCCACCTACACTTTATAGAAAAAGTGAAAAAGTAAGTACATGTGTTTTAGTTCTGTATCTTTGTTTAACTCCATGATTTTGTTCGCGCGTGGTTATTTTTTCCTCTTCTTATTTGTTCAGTGACCTCCAGCAGGTACAAACCAGCAATAATCTCTGCATGTCCAAACCTGCAGCTACCTCAAGCATGTCGAGGCCAGCAGCAGCTACTTTGGGTGGTCAGGACCTCAGCAGCCTCTGGCCTGTTGGGACTGTCAGCAGGGCCATGGGATCTTGTAGTGCACTTGACCAGAATGTGTAATCAGGACCATGAGCTGCTATTATCTGTCCTGCTCATCAGTTTGCATAATTAAGACACACAGCCAGTCTCTGACTCTTGGAAGAATTCTATTGGGGGTCCTACACCACATACTGAAGGTCAGTACGGATCTCAAAAATATGTACGATCTAAGAACATTCCAGTGTTAGTGCAAGGACAGAGTGTTAATGTGGTGGATGAGAAGCTGCCGATTCCTCCCAGTGCTCTACTGAATTCCACTTCAACTTATAATTTAACAGCTAGCGCTTCAAAGCATTTAAATATTTCTATCGAAGCATCAGTGGACAGTGACTGACATGTTGTGTTAGAGATCGAAAATGAACTGAGAAGTGTTAAAGTGTTGTTTATGGGATCGGAATGGGATGAACTGCGTAATACAAAATCCTACATCATCAACAGATGACCACCAAGTATTAGCCATCCTATTCTCTGCCGGACATTTTCTGCACTGGCCTGGCGCCATCACATCACTGTGTCACGGCACTGCACTCAGGCTGACATTTGGTGGTTGGTTCACTTATTTACAGCACTCCACCAGTACAAACGTGTTTGGATACAGAATTTGCTATCTATTGTGTTGGAAATACTGAACAGCTCGTTGCCTAATGCTCAAAATGTGTGTAAAGACATTGTGTACTACCTCCATATGTGCAGTGTGCATGTACATGATTTACAACACCACATACATACATATATATATATATATATATATATATATATATATATATATTAGTGATGAAATGACTCAGACAGCTTGCTGCTGCTGATGTATCTAGACACTGACTTGAAAATACTGAGAACATTGTTGTTGTTATTATTATTACATATTCTATGGCTTAGTTGAAGACATTTATATTTTCTATAAAAGCCAATTACACGCCAATACATGATGCAGTCAGTAGGATGAAGTATCCTCAACACATGGACTTTGTTGTAAGTGACTGGTCGTGTGAAGGTGTGGAAGAAGATAAGAAGAGGAAGGATGGGATATTCCTCTCCAGTAATACACAAGTGATAACTGTAGGTCCATGCAGTGGTGGCAAGACGAATATTCACATGTCAGTGCTAACACACTCGGATGGAGTTTGTTTTGGGCATGTATGTGTATTTTCAAAAGCATTGTTTCAGTTCATGTACTAGTTATTGCAAAAGATACGCCAGGTGTCAGTGGTGTAAAATACACGTCATTCAGCCCTACACCAGAAAAAGTAAAGCCAAACGCCATGCTCATATTTGATGATGTTGCTGTGGAAAACCAGGATTAAATTCTATGATATATCTGTTTTGGTCGTCATATGAGTGCTGGCGTATTTTATTCGAGACAAACATGTTCCAGAATCCGAAAACAATTGGTGAGGGATACTTGTCTGTAGTTATTTATTAAAATCAATGTCCACTCCCAGGCAATCCATGTAATTCCTTTGTGTCCTAAGTGCAGTGGTGACTAGGGAAAACGTATCGCATTGTGAATGTTGTAAGACAGTTGTGTCCTCGTGATAGAACACGATAAAAACTCACGATAAGCCGATAAAAGCGTCCTCTCAGGTACAGTAACGATGTGGTTGGCTAATAACTATCATCGAGTGAAGGTACTGCCGCAGGTGTACTTTATACGTGACCAGAAACTTTTCGGATTATCTGCCAGTCTTCAAGACAGAGTTCCGTGGTGGAAATTATTAAAGACATATCGCACTGAAGTCAGCAATAACTTCCAAGCGTCTGCAAAACTTCACCAATCTTTTGGATTTTGCGTCTTTTAAATTTTGCTTCTGCATCAATGTTCTGACCTTCTTTGTGTGTCAAGGGAGATGCGTCCCGTCTCTTATTGCTTTATTTGGTATAAATGTATTAACTGTCGTCTATACAATTTCGTTGAATTCAATCGTCATATGGTCTATGCTCACATAGTTAGTTGGGAAGGAGTGAACACTGTATTCCAAGATTATTTGTTGCTGTGAGGTCACCGATGTTTTCGCAACCATTTACACTTTGAGAGGGCTCCTGAAGTAGTTGTTCAAATAATTTTCGAAGTAAACCTTAAGCAAAAATTTCGGAGGAAGTTTTGTACCTATTACCGCCTTTGGATACGTATTTTCGCCAACATATCGAGGTTAGATTGAAATGGTTACCAACTAAATCTGCATGAGTTGGGCTTCTTTGAATCTTTTCGCAATTGTATCATTTGAAACAAGGAAGCGGTAAAATGAATCAATTATTGTTTTATTCTGGTTGTCAAATATAACTCTTACCCACTCTAACTCACAGGGACAATCTATTTCAGCTCCACTGCAAGATAAACTACTTCTAACAGCGATAAATAGGCTGCCACCAACTGTATACAACCTGTTTATCCTGAACATCAGTAGGTCCGTTGTAAAAATTTCCGATGAACTTATTTCCGGCTTTAGCGATCTTTCAGTGTCTGTAACGATTTGAGCTTCAGTGCTTTCAATTAGAGCTTGAGCTTTCTTCTTTCCTAAAACAGGTACGACACTTTACGACAGTGTATTTTTTTTACTTTAAGCAAATTATTCGTTCACTATCAGCTCCAACAGCTTTTTTATTTAAATTATTGAATTTTGACACCCAGCCATTGTCAATAGACTTAAATTTGTTACATAAATTGTGTTCTACATTTCAAATTTCACCTCACAAGTTAACTTCCAGATTAGATGCCCTTTCATGAACATTCTGAACTCTGGACTCGGTGTGTTCCTCTGTCGTGTAATTCTACAATCTTTGAATTTGCTTTTGCAAGCTGATGACTTAATTCTTTTCTTGTGGCAGGGCTTTGATTACTTAATTCTTCCTGGAATGTTATAATTTGGTTCGGTAGGTCCAATTTAACAGCATAAGAGTTTTCAGAAGTCCGATTCCCTAACTTATTTTTGAAATCGTCACTATTTTTAACAATTTCACTGTTTGTTTCTGCACTTTCTTTCCTCATAACATCACAGTTTCTTGCAATTTGACTTCGTAAATCACTTTATATCTCACTCTTGACAGTGTCACTGTTTCTAGCCACCTTAATTCTTTATTTTGGAAATATGTATTCCTAATTTACTTCGTGTAGCCCAACTTTGTCCTGCCACACAAACATTATTTGCTAAATCTGTTAATTTTCAGTACTCTGATTTAGTCTTGATCCTGAATCGTCTCCTTCAAATAAGTCCATAACCGAATCTCTTTTCACTATTTCTGTTGCCATTTTTCAAATTTTTAAGAATAATGACAGGCTAAACTAACCGTTTCACACGAAAAAAAAAAGAATCACAACTAACAAATTATTTGTTTCTGTTTCCCACCATGATGAAATTTGCTACTTCACTATTCTAGATCAAGTTACATTCGATGTCTTATCCAGTCCCGTTGTTCACAGATGGTAATTGGTTTCCAGTCAAGTTGCGCTACAATAACTTTACATCCATCTGAATCTCTTTACGTTATCTGAAAAGTACATCACGAGTTAACGTCGAGTTAATAAATTCGTCGATGACGTAACCACGTTTGACATGCCTCTTTCAATGATATTTATACAGTGACTTACCCACTGGACGGATATACGTCATTTTTATTGACCATTAGAAGATGTGTACACAGTAATAAGTTACCAAATTATACGTAGCCGGTACTCTCAACGTTGACTTTGTTGTCTCTTAGCGGGGTTATGATTACGTCTGCATGAAGAAATTATACTAGTTCAGAATTGTTAGTTTCATTAATCACTAACTACTAAATAAAGCCTTATATCTTCTGTAATCGTAATTACTTAGGTGACTGACAACTTCCAAATTAACATTACCTTATCTACTCATATGAGCTACAAATTCCACTCTTTACGCCACTTACAACCGAACTGCTTTGTACAACACCTCAGACGTGAATACTTTCTATGAAATCTGAAACAGAATTACTTCTTACAATTCTTCCCGCGAACTGCGTGAGAGCACAAATATTACATTTAAAGGAAAAAATTAATATTTGACATCTCTGGTAAAGATATTGTTTAATGAAACGTGGTGAAAAACAGGTTTACCTATTTTCGTGTAAAGCTTTCAAAATTACTAAAACTACCGATAATATAAGTAGCAATACATGAAGTATGGAATGTCGCAGGATGTAGTTTTGCTCTGTATGAGCTTCTTCGGATACAAATGAAAATACAGATACCTTACGATATCGGAGAACGTATAATGTGTATTAGGCGGTAGTTTGGAGAGATTTTTTAAGGGTGCTTGGTGATTGTGTCTTACATCCACGGTCTCCGTGGCGCTATCGTTCAACAAAATAATACAAGACTGCTTGCTTCCCATGCTTCACTTACCTACCTTGACACGAAGAATATTCGAATGTTGCCGTGTGTAACACATTCTCTCGGTTCCTCATCTATGGGAAACGCCTGGTCGCGGACTGCGGAGATCCTGTCAAGCTGCCACTCACCAACATGTACCTTTGACGAAGTCTGGCAGAGTAGAAGTAGTGTGCAATGACGTACCCATATCAATAATCGAAACACAGTTCGACTCGACGCCTGTTCATGTTAGATCGATTGGTGCTGCCGTTGTGGCACCTCTGTTTCCTAAATTTCACAGCCTAATGTCCCAGATCACCTCCAAATTTAATAATGTATTCTTCCTACTACTTTGTATACGCACAGTAAGTATCAGTTATTTGCTATACTTTCTGATGATACAGTTTTAATGGCCAGGATAGTCATTTTGTGGGTACTGTAAAACTTCGCCCATACTTGATACGTATCATGTTGCAGTTTTGTTTTATTTCTCTTTATGCTAGCAATGTTCTTACCAATCTGACTTCTTAATGCAATTTCCACTTATTCTGTGCTTCCAGGAACGTCGAGTCACTAGAGAAGTGCTTGGGAGGCATGTTACTTGGGCAGAGCCTATCCATTGGTGCCTCCATCTGCTTCCAGCTGTTCCAGCTTGCCACAGTGAGTCTCTTAAACTCCATTACCATTTCCGTTGTACTGAACCATACGTCTGCTGCGAGAATCATTCGAATTCTTTTGATGTGTAGGTAATAAAATAACTTCACAAAGCCCGTTTCACAATAAATGTTTTATTATCGTGCTTAAATAAATATCACCTTATGAGAACGATAATGTTTCCAGTAAATCTCTGCATTTAATTTACAGACATTTTGAAAAAAAAATCTTCTTGATAAAGAATTTTTATCTGCCCCACACCACAGTAATTACATATATTTACAACTAGTTTCGGCAAATTTTAATTGTCACCTTCTGATAATCTGTATACATCAAACATTGTTCCACTCTCTGCAGTGGACTGTCATCTAGTCGTGAACGTGGAGAAGCTCATCCCGCTGGATCTGAGGCACCAGTGTAGCGTCAAGTAATAAAAACATAATTGTGGTTTCATGCATGTAGATGATATGAAGAGGACACATACGTAATTACTGTGGTCTGGGGAAATAAAACTTCTCCAAGAGGAAGATTATATTTTTCATATTAAGAGATCGCTCTCCCGCTGACAATGTCAGATAATCATACTCTAGAAATTTTGTTTTGTTTAATTCGGCTTAGTAAAAGTCATCCCACTAAGGCAGAGATATATTTTCGTAGCGCAAGCAGCTATTTCTATGGCGTTTGCTGTAGGTACATGCCTCTCTGAGCCAATAAAACGACGTTAGCTGAATGCTGTCATGTGGTGAATTCACTTCTAATTTAATTTATGTTACTTTCATGCAATATTTTGCACTTTTTCTGCAAACGATTAGCCACTGTTCATACTTCAGTTGTAAGTCGAAATTTCGAATGCGCAGCTTAAAATAAGCGGGAAGCGGACTTCACAGAATCGGCGGCACGGGTGAGGGGCCCAGGACAGTCTTACTGGATGAACAGCGTGACAGCGCAAGTAACCTGAAATTCCGAACGCATATTCCTTAATTACGAACACACTAAAGTCTGGTTCGAGAGATAACGAAAAGTCATGGGAAGTAAGTCAGACGTTCAACGACCCACCAATACTGATGTGAAATGTTACTGTCATTACATTCTAGATTCCTTCGAGAATTGCGATACTTTTGTCCAGAAATCACTGTCAACATGTAGCAGCGACTGTAAACCTCCGTGTAAACAGTTGTTCAAGAAGGGATGTTGTTCTTCCATACCACGCACGCGCAATGTACGGCCCGTGTGCTCCAGTTCTTATCTCACAATGGCGTACTCCGTTGTACAGGGCAAAACTATCTTCCTCTGGACAATGTAGTCATGTCCGGTTTTCCATTGCAAGACTTTGTCCATACGTTTTGAGAGCATTCACGATCAAGATCCACTCCTAAAGAGGCCTTAGCAGCCAAAAACTTTATGAACATCGGAAAAAATACGTTCTGTTATAATAGCTGATCAAACAGTATCCATTCGAGGGCGTTGCTGCAGAGTATATGCAACGTAGCCTGACCCTCGATGAGGGTGTATAAGCACCGACCTGTAGGACAGGGATCAATGTGGCAATCGTGGCGGCGTTATCACCAAATGCGTCCAAACAGGACATGCGTGCTGTTATTCTTTTCTTGATTGCCGAAGGACAAACATCGGCAGACATCCATCTCACAAAGAAAAATGTGTATGGGGCAGCACATGTTTCGAAAACCATTGCTGTGCGCCAAGGTTTCCTGCTGCCTCATGGTATAGCACGTTCCCATATCACAAATGTCGAAACGCAGAAGTTACACTAACTCAAGTGGGAGATACTGGAGCATCCGGTCTATAGTACTGAACTCTCCCCATGCGATTATCGAGCCTTAGATCGATTAAAGAAGGCCCTGAAAGGTCGACGGTTACTGTCGTACGGGAACGTGTGACAGAAAGTTATTGACTTCTTTACGTAGCCCTACACGGGATTTTACCAAACACGTATCTTCAACATGGTGGGTTGGTGGGGTGATTTCTTCAATGCTCACGGCGAATTTGTGTGATTGGCATACCGATTGTGGACTGTGCGGCATTCGAACTGAAACTTACAGATTGCCTTCAAATTTTACGCCGTTATTTTGTGTGTTTTGCTTTTACATTTGGTATCAATAAATTCACTTCCAATATGCAACACATCAAGAGCTAATTGTTTCCAAGTTCCTCACGAAGTGCACTGCGTCTATCTGAAATCAAATGTGCATACAGTAAAATGATAGCTTACTTCGGTTTTCTTTACAAGCACCACTGAAAGGCACGTTTTGCTTTTTCCCTTTCAGAGTGCGGAAAGCCTGGCAGAGGCCGGCAAGTTCGGCTGCTACCTGTCCGTCATGCTGGCTCAGCTCTTCGTCTACTGCTGGTTCGGAGACGAACTGATCACGGAGGTGAGCTACTGCTTGATAGCCACTATTAACTTGACCGCATGGGAAGCGAAATGTAACACCAAGGACATGTGTTGGTATATAGCATGTACCCCTGTCAGAAACTGAATCGGGGACAGCTACCTTGTAGCATGTAAGCGTGTGGCACCTCCTTTAGTTCTGATTACAACTGCAACGTACCATGCCGTTGTTCCATGAGACGTGACAAACTTAGGAGAATCATCATTATCCATGGCCGATTAACTACTGCTCACGGAGGGAATTCGTAGCTTGGTCCGAGGTGCGCGCTTTGTGATCACCCCATTCGGTTATATTTATTTTATCGTAATTAGGATGTAATAATTGCTTTATTGACCTCGTGTGGCAATCGGAATCGTAAATTACGGGAGACAGTCGCGTGCCGCAGATGCTCAGCTATGTGACAGCTGATCACTCTCTATTGCCTGGGCGAGTTTGCAATCTACCACACGAATTAGTTTAAATGATAGTAAACAGATGTTCACAGAAGATAATTGTAGGGGAAACCTAATAATAATTTTAATGTTAACTGCCTTTGAGGTGACAATCATACAGGATGTTAGTTCAACTTGGAGCACTTAAATTCGCAGGGAAATTAATGTACCTATATTCACACTATGTAATTACTTTAATTAGCACAGTACTTTTCATCAAAAGTAACGTCTTACCCTTTTAATGAGCAACGTGATGAGCATTGAAGATACTTATCTTCTCTGCTGGTAAACTATTTAACATTAATATTATAAAAATATTTCAGACAATGTATGAAAAAGTTTACGTCTCTTAGTAAGATGTAATCACACATTACGTAATGGGTCTCAGTTACTACCTATACCTGACTGTAATCAACATACGCTCAGATTTCGTCACAGTCCACTGGTTTCGCTTTGCAAGGTTTGCAGGCCACTATAGTTTTTTGAAGAAAAGAAGTAGAAGTTTCACTTTACCTTCTGTTGTCTCGTCCTCAACAAAAACAGCGACACACAGCATGCGTTACAAAATTTGGCTGATTTACGATTTATGTATGAAATCTCAGTGTTAAGTTGACGAACTAGTTTCTATTCAGATAAGTAGCAGCTTTTATCACTTTAAAAAGCTTTGCCTTAAAACATTGAAACAATAAGGATGTTATATTTAAGTAAATAAATAAACACATAAGATAAGCATTTGCTCTATAAATAACCATATTATTACTCATCTTGCAGATCAGACTGTGTCGTGGTTTTAACACATTTGCTAGTACGGCTTCCAGTTTACATTGTAGTACAGACAAAATAACACGGTTACATGTTGAACACACACCAGATAAAACTGTTACAAGACCCTTTAACAAATGATACTGAAACGTGAAGCTGTAGATTACTATTGTAGTTCTGAAAGTTGCTGCAACTTCTGTTGTGCGTGTAGCCAGCCGTGTGCCTCTTGCAGCTTGCAGAGGCTCCTGATCCACAATACAATTGGACTTCTACTCCACAATAAGTCAGAGCAAACCTCTTCTTTCGTAATACACCGTTTGGCTGCACTTTTTATAAATTACACTCGTGATCAGAAAAAAGAGAACAACTGGAACGACTAGAGAGAGGACGATTATACACTCCTGGAAATTGAAATAAGAACACCGTGAATTCATTGTCCCAGGAAGGGGAAACTTTATTGACACATTCCTGGGGTCAGATACATCACATGATCACACTGACAGAACCACAGGCACATAGACACAGGCAACAGAGCATGCACAATGTCGGCACTAGTACAGTGTATATCCACCTTTCGCAGCAATGCAGGCTGCTATTCTCCCATGGAGACGATCGTAGAGATGCTGGATGTAGTCCTGTGGAACGGCTTGCCATGCCATTTCCACCTGGCGCCTCAGTTGGACCAGCGTTCGTGCTGGACGTGCAGACCGCGTGAGACGACGCTTCATCCAGTCCCAAACATGCTCAATGGGGGACAGATCCGGAGATCTTGCTGGCCAGGGTAGTTGACTTACACCTTCTAGAGCACGTTGGGTGGCACGGGATACATGCGGACGTGCATTGTCCTGTTGGAACAGCAAGTTCCCTTGCCGGTCTAGGAATGGTAGAACGATGGGTTCGATGACGGTTTGGATGTACCGTGCACTATTCAGTGTGCCCTCGACGATCACCAGTGGTGTACGGCCAGTGTAGGAGATCGCTCCCCACACCATGATGCCGGGTGTTGGCCCTGTGTGCCTCGGTCGTATGCAGTCCTGATTGTGGCGCTCACCTGCACGGCGCCAAACACGCATACGACCATCATTGGCACCAAGGCAGAAGCGACTCTCATCGCTGAAGACGACACGTCTCCATTCGTCCCTCCATTCACGCCTGTCGCGACTCCACTGAAGGCGGGCTGCACGATGTTGGGGCGTGAGCGGAAGACGGCCTAACGGTGTGCGGGACCGTAGCCCAGCTTCATGGAGACGGTTGCGAATGGTCCTCGCCGATACCCCAGGAGCAACAGTGTCCCTAATTTGCTGGGAAGTGGCGGTGCGGTCCCCTACGGCACTGCGTAGGATCCTACGGTCTTGGCGTGCATCCGTGCGTCGCTGCGGTCCGGTCCCAGGTCGACGGGCACGTGCACCTTCCGCCGACCACTGGCAACAACATCGATGTACTGTGGAGACCTCACGCCCCACGTGTTGAGCAATTCGGCGGTACGTCCACCCGGCCTCCCGCATGCCCACTATACGCCCTCGCTCAAAGTCCGTCAACTGCACATACGGTTCACGTCCACGCTGTCGCGGCATGCTACCAGTGTTAAAGACTGCGATGGAGCTCCGTATGCCACGACAAACTGGCTGACACTGACGGCGGCGGTGCACAAATGCTGCGCAGCTAGCGCCATTCGACGGCCAACACCGCGGTTCCTGGTGTGTCCGCTGTGCCGTGCGTGTGATCATTGCTTGTACAGCCCTCTCGCAGTGTCCGGAGCAAGTATGGTGGGTCTGACACACCGGTGTCAATGTGTTCTTTTTTCCATTTCCAGGAGTGTATTTAGAGGACATGTACATTAGTATGTTGTGCAGAAATGATTAACTTTTCAGTCACCTTGGTTCACCACGTTTCCTGTTGCCCAGCAGGCACATGTTCTACCATGGGCACTGATAACTTGCTCCACTCGTGAAAGTATAGAAGCGTATAAGACGCTAATGGCATCCTGTGATATAGCCATCCATGTTGCATTCTCCTGGTTCCAAAGTTCACCTGTTGTGAATCTTCACCTGTGGTGGTTGGCATTGGGTCACAGCGCTGCACTTGTCGTTTCACCGTATCCCACACATTTTCAATTGGCGACATATTCGATTATCTGGCAGGCCAGGCGAAGTGACACCCTGTGACAGCAAGAAGGCACGTGTTCATGGAGTAACATGTAGTCGTGCATTGTCTTGCTGAAAAATGGCGTGTGTGCTGTTGTGCAGAAAGGTATGGCTAGGGGTCACTGGGTGTCATTTAAGTAGGTTACACTAGTGACAGTGGCCTGGACAAGGACCACTGTGATTTGTGGTTGTACCCAATAGCACTCCTCACCATAAGGCCTCAAGTGGGCGCGGTATGCCGTGTGCGAATGCAGTCAGTGGGATGCCTCTCTTCCCGTCTGCCGCGAACAAAAATTCGACCATCATTTTCAAACAAACAGAACCTCGATTCGTCATAAATCACTATCACATGCCATTACTGTTCCCAGTGACGTCTCTTCATATATCATTGCCGTCTAGCGTGTTTCGGCATATTCATTAAAGGTAGAGGAGAAGTGGATGACGCACACGTAACCCATGTGATCAGAAACGGCTACGGACTGTCACCCCGGATAGTGTGAGATGTTTTGCACCATTCCACTGTTGCACCGGAGTCAAGGAGGACACAGATCAGTCCTGCGATAGCGTTCGGATGAGTTGTCGATCTTCTCGGGGGTGACCTTGGTGGTGCCACCTGACTCATCTCGTCGAGTTCTACGGCGTTGGGTCATCCATTCTGCACACACCCGTTATACTGTCGCGCACGAGCAGAGTTTTCTGTATGGACGCATCACATTCTCTCATGTCAATAATGCGCCCTCTTTCAAACCCACTGATTTGACGGTAGGGCTCGCGCATACGTCTACGAGGCATCGTGCATGTCTATTCAAGTCGCTTTGATCCATTACCTTCGGTTTATAGCGACGACTGGAGACGTAGGCATATTTTACCGGTAGGGGGTGTTGCGCCGCGAAATCGATGTTGAACTTGAATCCGCTGGCCGAAATTGTTCAAAGGCTAATGATTTCGGCAGAAGATACGAATGTACATGTCCTGTGGATATTAACGCCTTATCCCTAGTTGTTCGTTTTTCTGAACAGATTGTAGTAACATCATTTAGTAGTCATCCGAGGATAAGTTCGGCTGTGCTCGATCTTCACTATGGAAATACCATACGCGTGCACTGTACTACTTAGACAATCTTTGTTCGAGAGTTATCTCTTCTCAAAAAGGTCGTGAATTCTCTTGACAATTATTATTTATTTGTAAAGCCACGACTGTTTATAAGACACAATGTATAATTTTACAATAGTTTTAAGACTCTAAGATTAAGAAAAAAAAAACGAAACACGGTATCTGTAATTATTTCTTAATATAGTCTAGTAAATGTGTAACTTAGGTTGTCTGCCATTTCTGTCAAGAAGTGTTATCACATTAACAGCAATTTGTAACCCACCAATTTTTACAACCAGATTGCGTCATTGCAAACGTTGGACGGAACTCCTTCAGCGGTGCCAACTGTTACTTTTCAAAGTTATGCTGTATAAGGACGAACAATTAACCTGACCGAAATTTAGTAATTATGTTAACAAATATATTGTTTATTGTTGTAATGATACCCGTATCGTTACAACCTCGCTCTCGAAGGCGTAAGACAGGTGCTCATTGGGATTGTATTCAAATGACTTGCGGCCACAGACGCACACTCATGCCCGTGCAGTGTCCTTCAAACCATTCTGACACATTTTGGGTTCAATGGGTTGGTGCATTACTGCAGAAGGCTGTAGTTGGACAGAGGGACGCACTTGGACTGACAGTAGGTTTCTATGTTATTCGCCAGAGAGAGAAAGACGATGCAGGACGAATCAAGAGATTCATTTCTTCGTCTCCTGACATCTATTGTAGCTTCCTCTCCCTATATTTATGCTAATTCTTAATTTGAATAATTTTCTTTGCAGATCAGACGTGTATAAGGGATAATTAACAGAGCGAACACGCTTAGTATGAAATCTGGCCGTGTTACTTAAACGACAACCTTATTTTCTTTACAAATATGACAGTCATCAGTTCCTCAAATGGAGTGGAAGGGTTCCTTTGAAAAGGTAACAGTTCATACCATTTACTTCGTTTATTGAGGTAGTAGGTAGTACACCCTATAACGAAGGCTAGACAGAAGTATGCTCACATTAGCAGTTAAATTTAATTACATTTTCACACTGACGTGTGCCATTGCTGAAGTAGTTTGCCAAACTGCAGTATCGCGTTTTAAAAGATCATGGTAAACTTAATGTCAGTTATAATAATAATACAACTCGCCAGTGGAGGCTACTGGGCAATAACGACGATACTGATTTTTCCATTGATTTTGTGCGTCATTACACTCATCCTCCGCGAATAAACCCATTAATCATTCACTTTGCAGTATCATTCGATAGGAAAGTTACGAACTTGTATTTTATGGAAATCTGCGAGCTGTCCATATGAGTTTGTGCGACTGGACGGCATACGACCCTTACCACGCTGAACCTCAACATCGGATCTCATAAAAGCAAGCGAGCAGTAGTGCTTGATCTCTATTCAAGGGAACAGCATCATGCCTCCTGTTGGGAAAAGCGAGCTCAGTTCCGAATGTTCTAGAACAGGGGTACGACTGTTTGAAGCAGCAGACCCTACATTCTTTAGTTACCAAGGACGTGTATGAACTGAATATGGTCTGTCAGTGGAGTTTGTCTGCTATGCTTAAGGGAAACACCAAAGAAAGGAAGTGATAAAACAATTAGCACTGGACATCTTGCCTTATTATTAGAACCTCATGTTGTGGAACTGATAGTTATATTAAAAACTCATCTCATTTAATTAAGAGATAAATGTGAGCCCCAAGCAACATTCTTGTCATTGTTGATGTTGTGTCGTTATTTCGCATGATTCCGGTGAACGAAGCTGGATAAAACCGAAGACATTCTCCATGGAATATTACAAGCTGCGAGGGGTATGAAAGTGGCTATTGGCAAGTGCCCTGTTATGAAGAGAACTCTTCATCTACATCTATGCCTACAATCCACACGTAAGTGTCTGGCAGAGTGTTCTTCGAGCAACCTTCAGACAATTTCTCTACCGTTCTACTCTCTAACAAAGCTTACGAAAAATGAATATTTAAATCTTTGTATAACAGCTCTGCTTTCTCCTATGTTATTATGAGGATCATTTCTCTCTATGTAGTCTGGCGAAAAAAATAAAAAACAAAAAATATTCACAGGAAAAGTTGTGAGATATCAAGTACTTGCCGCAATGGAAAACGCATTTGTCTTAATATTGCCACCACAACTTGGTTATCACATCCGTGGCACTCCCTATCCTACTTCGCTATAATGCAAAACGAGCTGTCATTCTTTAGACTTTATCAGTGTCCTCTGTCAATAGTTTCTGGTACGAATTGCGTATCGTAAAGCAGTAATATAGCACAGGAAGGAGAAGCGTAATGTAGGCAGTCTCTTTAGTAGACATGTTTCATCTTTTAAGTGCTCTTCCAATAAAATGCAGTCTTTGGATTACCTTCTCCACAACGTTATCTACGTCATCCCCGCAGTTTAAGTTTTCGTAATTCAAATTCCTAGGTATTTAATTGAACTGTCTGCCTTTAAATTCGTGTAATTTATCGTGTGACCGAAATTTCTCTGATTTATTTTCGTACCCATGTAGGTCATCCCATATTTTTCCTCATTTGGAGAAAATACCCACTTTTCACACCATAAAAATACCTTGTCTAAATAATTTTGCAACTCATTTTGACCTTCTAATTACTGTATTATACGGTATTACATGCAAACAATCTAAGAGGGCCGTTCGGATTGTCTCCTAATTCGTTACGAACAACAGAGGGCCTGTAACACTTTCTTGGGGAACCGCGAATATCGCTTCTGTTTGACTCGATGTTTTCAATCGATTACTTTCTATTGTCACCTCTCTGAAAAGAAATCACAAATCCAGTCGCACAGCTGAAGCGATAATCCATAAGCTGCCCAGTTGATTAAAAGTGTCTTGTGAGGAACTGTGTCAAAAGCCTTCTGGAAATGTAAAAATCCGCTGCAGATGGTATTCACTACTTAATGGGAATAAAGAGTTGGATGTGTTTCAGAAAAACAATTTTTCTGAATCTGTGCTGAGGTTGTGCCAATAGACCGTTTTCTTCAAGGTAATTCTTGTTCAAAATTATAAAGAATGTAGTAACCAGTCGTGGAAACATAATTTATTTATCTTGTTGCAAATAATGTTGTAATTGATGTAACTATGTTTTATTGTCAATTTTTTCGTTTGTTGAAGCAGTTGTTATTTATACCCTGTCTCTTGTATTTGTTTTAGTACCGATGATCACTGATATCACTCGAAATCGATTTGCAGCAAGAGAAACAGATTATGTTTCCGCGACTGGTTGCTACAGTCTTTATAATTTTATATTCCACGGTCTCTGCACAGAAAGGAAACCTTATGGAGCCCAATATTCAAATTCTTGTTTATGGTAAGTGTATGGAGTAGTTCAACGCTGTTTACAACATACTATAGTCGTACTCCCTATTGGCTTTCTAAGTGACAGTCACGCGTAGAACGAACGTGGTGCGAGACCTGAAAGAAACATCATGGCAACACAAGACAGGAGCCAGTAACATGAGTTATACAGGAACTGGCTTCCTCACTCTGTATCTTGAATCGGGGATAATTGCTGTTCCTAGTTGTTAAATGCGTATGGATGACAGATATCAATCGGCACATCGCTCCACACACACAAAAAAAAAAAAAAAAAAAAAAAAAAAAAAAAAAAAAAAAAAAAAAAAAAAAAAAATCAGCTGTATTATCTGAGTTCATTAGCCACTACCTCAATATCTCGTGAGATTATCACTCCTAAACTCCTCGCTTCTAATCTCATCTCTCCTAAACAAGGAGCACAACACATGTAGAGCGTCGTGAACATAAGAACATTCCTGTTGCTCGCTGAAAACATCCAGGATGATCGAGGGATGACTTACTTGGAAAGTAACAGGATACAGATGTGGTCTAGTATCGTTTCTTACAGAGGCGTAACACAGAAAGCTGCTAGCAAGTTATGTGTGCACGCTTGTTTGAGCATTGCATTCTGCTGGAGATCTATATGTTCATTTGAGTCGTCTTCATCGTAATGTTCTCGCTTTGGATCCTATTCCAAGCGGACTCTCTCGGTTATAGGAAGCTATTGTACAGTCGAGTAGTGACATTCTTCTAAGATCAAAGTTTTTCACATTTCGATATGACCTAATGTATCTTCTATAGCAATATTTCTCTTAATCCTAACTCAGTAGTGTAGCAATGGCAAAACTGCACAAAGCAATCTAAGAACGAATGGTTTAGATGAGTAAAAACCAGTTATTCAGCTTCACTCAGAGCTCCTCTTAACGTCAGGACTCCATTAAGGGTTTCTGTATTAATTAACTACATGCGTCATAGAAGTCCTTGTCACTTTTGTTGAGTAACAAAAGTTGATAGTTACATACTACAAATGAAGGCAACTTTCATTATCGAGGATGACGTCGCTGCACTGTAATACTGTTTCATGTTACAGAAGATGTCTGATGTTCTTTTGCAGAGCGAGAATGTTAGCACGGTGGTCTACTCGACAGTGACGTCACTGCAGGGATACCCCGTGTCTCTGAAGCGGTCTCTGCTCCTCATGATGACGCGCGCGCAGCGCCCTCTCCACATTACGGCTGCTGGGTTCTTCGATCTCTCCAGGGAGTCTTTTGTGAAGGTAAGCAACGCCCTAACCCCCCCCCCCCCTTCCATCTTCTCTCATTCACTGCCTCTATCTCTCTCTCTCTTACTCTTTCTCTCTCTCTCTCTCTCTCTCTCTCTCTCTCTCTCTCGCTCTCTCTCTCTCTGGCTCTTGAGTCCATAATACCAACTACGAGTCTGGAGCTTGGTCCCACTTCAGTAGACTGATGAGCTACACAAAACCTTTCAGATACAAAAAAACTGCAAAATGGAAAAACTAGACCAGTTATTCTTTGCACTTACACTGATATCACAATTCAAGAGGCCTCATCTTCAAAACTGTCCAGACGATGTGAATTTTGTAACATTTTGAAAAATATGTATAGATATTGACAACCCTGAAATATTATGACATCTGTATTATTTAGCAAGGAATACAAACGCTTCACCTGGGTCTCGTAAATTGCCGCTACGTATCCAACCAATTTCAGCTTTGCGCCATGTTCAAAAGTACAAGGGTTGGAACTGTGATAAAGGAAACTATTTATTTACAGCTCGTACAAAATAGGTAGGTGTTTCAAAGTTTTACTGACCTTCAAAGTAGTCACCATCATTGTGCATAACCCGTCGTCAGCGATGTGGAAGTCGTAGGCTACACTTAGCAGTGCATTTTTGTTGACAGTTCGACCGGTTCGATCTATTGCCCGACGAATTTGGAGCAGTTCTGAAGCGAATGCCGTGAAGTGTTTCCGTAAGTTTAGAAATAGAGTTGAACTCACGAGGGTTTAAGTCAGGGGAGTGCAGTAGGTGGTATAGCACATAGCAGCCCAATTAATTAAACAAATCAGTAACGGCTTGCACTGTACGTCCTTGAGCATTGTCCTGCAAAATGATGGTCAGGTCCTGCAGAAAGTGTCATCACTTCTGTCTCTTTGCTGTTCATTTTTGGCTTAGAGACAGAAGTGATGACTCTTTCTCCAGGACCTGACCATTATTTTGCGGGACAATGCTGAAGCACGTACAGTGAAAGCCGTTACTGATTTGTTTGACTTAAGGGGCTGCTAAGTGCTATTCCGCCTGCTGCACTCCCCTGATTTAAGCCCTCGTGAGTTCAACTCGATTACTAAACTGAAGGAAACATGGAATGCCTGGGTTAGCAGGACAGAGCGGATTAGATTGTGCAAGGGGGTCCAAAATAATTTCTTGTCAGTTGCACTCAAATACACACTTTATTTCTCAACACACAATATTACAACAACGATGCAAACACTTACAACTTTAATCGAACTCCCTTGATTAAATTTAGATCGCCTGTAGGCCACACTCAAAATCCAATATACAAGGCCTAAGCAAGAAATTGAAATACAAGGTTCTGGAGATTTCACCCAAAAATATTTTCTAAATCTTCAATCTAAAGAGGCTGAAGACCCTATCATTTTAATTTTAATGGAACTTGGCTAGAGGCTGCATATTAAGCAGTTAGAAGAGTTTCAATTTTAAAGGCAGAAGGCAGTATCTTAAAACATTTCAAGCAAAATGGCAAGACAAGAACATTAATTTAAGAGATATTAAAACTCAGCTGCAAATTAGAAAATAATTAAACGGCTTAAGCCCTAGAAAGAAGAGCTTCAATTTTAAAAGGCAGAAGGCCGCATCTTAAAAAATTTCATACAAAATTCTGCTGAAGGCCCCTATAAAAAATAACAATCCCATGCCTTAAGGGCAAGGCAAGAACATTAAGAGATATCAATACTCGGCTGAAGGCGGCATATCAACAAAATGTGTTTAACGGCTTAAGGCATAGAAAAAGAATTTCAATTTGAAAGGCAGAAGGCCTTATCGTAAAACATTTCATGCAAAATGGCAAGACAAGAACACTAATTTGAGAGCTATTAAAACTCCGCTGAAGGCCGCACATCAACTAAATAACTAAAATCCAAACAGGGAAATTACTATGTAACACACAAGAAACGGCGCTCAGAAGTTTCCAAGGGTCGACCTGTGATTGTAACACTAACGCCCGTTTAGGTGAGACAGGCAACCTGTCCAACGACTTCTTAATCTGAAGGCGATCCAACCAACAGACAGCCAACTGACGAATCAACTTTGGAAAGCAGCAAAAAGTGTATATATTGTTACGATACTTTTGAACTACGTTATAATTTACGCAATTCAGGTCAAGCTTGTGTATTTTTTTTAGATAAATAATACAGATGTGGTAGCATTGCAGTATTGATAAGACATTTGCGTATTTTTGATAAATAATTCAGGTCGTCCTGACACTTTTGAATATGACACCAAAATGAATTTTGAATAGTCTTGACCACGACATGTTTTGGATTGTGACATCAGTATGGCTGCAAAGCGTAACTGGGGTCGTTCCGCTCGCTTGGATTTTTTGAATATTCCAACACAGCCGTCTTGAATAATTTAAAAATATCCATGACCACCATCTTGCTTTTTTTTCAACTTCTTCCATCGTCATTTTGGATTTTTCAGTGTCTGCATCGCAGAAAAGTAGCATCTGTTTGAACAGTGTGCCAAAGTCTGCACATCATTCAGTTCTTCTGAATGTCATATAATCTCGCCATACTGTCGCTTGGAACTGCAACCAACACACGCAAAACACATTATTTGTTTCGGTCTGTAATCGAACTTTACTTTTTTTACTGATTATCTGTTTCAGGAGCAAGTACCATCAACAGGCCATCTCCCAGCACACAGTCACCAAGCTTGTTCAAACAAACAGGTGAATTAATGACAAAAAATAAGCCTTTCAGTTGGAACAGAGTGAAATAACTAACTTAACATCTTTGATAGCAGCTCAGGTAGAACACGTTTAAAAAGGTTTTATCTCATCGTTGGGTATAAAGGGGCATATAAAGTACGTGGCGTTGAGAAGCGACTGAAAGAGTTGAAAACAAGTTAGTTGTCAGGTCCAGATGGAATCCCAATTCTATTTTACAGAGAGCAGTACTCCTCGACTTACTTTAGCCATTAGCCCTTGCTTATTTTGAATGTATCGTATCTATCGGTCAGGACAAAGTCCCAAGCGATTGATAAAAAGAGCATCTGACTTCTGTATGCAAGAAGAGTAAAGGAATAAAAACTGCAAACCAACTTCTTTAACGCCAATTTGTCGCGAGGTTGTTGAGAATATTCTGTATCCGAATAAAATAAATAACCTTGAGACAGAGAAACCTCCGTCAACAAATTAGTACGCATTTAGAAAGCATCGCCCGTGCGAATTACAACTAATCTTTTACTCGTAAAGTATCCTGCGAGCGATGAATGAAGGTTACCGGGCGCGTTCCCGGACATGGAGGCAACCTATCTAAGTATTGGAAAAGGGAGGGGGGGAGGGGGGGGGTGCCAGACGGGATTGCAGTCTGAAACGAAAGAGAGAAATTCAACGAACTTGGTATCTGCATTCTGAATGACAGGCTCCATGAGGGCTCGCCCTTGGAAAGGGAAGTTAAAAGTTGTCTGCCAGTCTAGGCCTTGGGCGTAATTACGGTGCTTCGTAGCGAGAGGAATGGCGTTTCACGTCTGTTTGGCAGGGTCTGGTCCTGGCGGGCAGTGACAGAGAAGAGTGGAAACCTAAGAGAGGCGCTTGCTATGCCTGGAACTGAGTTACTAGAGTGACTGTTTACAGAAGCGACTGTGTTCTCCGGTTAAGAAGCCTCCAACGATCTCCCACGTGACCCACCTCTCACGCACTCTATTGACTGAGTCGATGGCGTGTATTCTCCAGAAACTTCAGCAGAGGGTTGAAGGCGTCTCCTATGAGCAGGTGGAAATTGGAAATTTGTTGTGAGTTCCTATGGGAACAAACTGCTGAGGTCATTAGTCCCTAGACTTACACACTACTTAATCTAACTTAAACTAATTTACGCGAGGGACAACACAGACACCCATGCCCGAGGGAGGTCTCGAACCTCCGGCAAGGGGAGCCACACGAACCGTCACTAGTTCCCTAGACCGCGTGGCTACCCCGTGCGGCAAGCTTTAGGTTGACAGAGTGGTGTCCCACTGCAGATTGTTGACGAAGGTCCGAGCATCCGGAATAAGTTGTCATATATGTGACTGGTTCGAAGAGAATGTTTGTACGAGGTCAGTAGTAGGGAGGGCGAATGGTTGTCTTCGGTTTGTAATTATAAAAAATTATTACTCCTCCATAAAGGAGATTGCATGCAGAACATTATACTCGGATATGAATAACAAAGTGACTGACAGCGAAGCACAGTTGAACGTGCAAGGGGGCGACGTTATCGGATTCCCAGTGCTTGCGGGCCTGCGCCCTTCTTCCTGGACTATCTTCTCACCCTGGCTTTTAATGTGAGTTCTCTTTACAGGATCGTCATATCCCTGTGGCTTAACAAACGCACTTTCCTCCCTCCGTCTTCCTAAGGCCTTATTCCCGCTGCAATGCGGCCTTGTCACTATTGATTTGGCAGTGTTAGTTGCAGAGGGGGGCCAGATGCCCTTCCTGCCGCCCCCTGAACCCCCAGGGACGGGATTGGCGCACCGGAGCTGTCTGCATGTAGTGTAAGCCATGAGATTGTGCGAACGTGTTTCAAATGTCTGCGAGTCATGTAACTGAGGCGGAAAGTGGGGACCAGCCCGGATTCACCCAGCAGGATGTGGAAAACCGTCTAAAAACCACTTCCAGGCTGACCAGCATACCAGCCCTCGTCCTAATCCGCCGGGCGGATTCGATCTGGGGCTGGTGCTCCTATCCGATGCCAGGGATCAGCGCATTACCACTGTCGGCTACTCTGGCGCCTTCACTTAGCAAACACACTTGTGTATAAAATGATACCATGTTCCTACTATTTATATATCTTAGCAAAAACAACAGGAAGAGCACTGATTCTGCTATAAGTAGAGTGAATTCAGCTGTCGTATTCGATATATAAGGGGTGCTAAAATGAATCTGAATTGTTCGTAGAAATACAATAGCTAAACACACTAACATAATATAAACTGCTTGAGTACTTAGCAGTCACTGTAGTGTGCTACAGAGTGTCATAATTGTACAGAGGTGTATTCCTTAATAATGAGATGAGTACACACCATTCAGTCAAAAATACGAATTATATTTTCTGTATTACTCTCAACAATCGCTTCACTTTTCCACGCTTTGTGAACAAGTGTTTCTATGTTGCGTACCACATTCCTCCATTTCTCTGGCGTTATTTGTGCCACTCTTCCTCTGATAGTCTTCGAATTTCTGCGACAGTGAAGCCTTTTCTTTAAGCCAAGTAATTTTTAATTTGTGCCCGAATCATTTCAATGGCGTTAACGTGGCAGCGGTACGGTGGAAGCCTAAGAAGCCTGTGGCCATGTTCTTAAGTACCTCGTCCACAACAGACTGTTGAAAGTGTGGCTTATTTTTCTTTTACTTTTTCAAATGTGTTCAAATGTGTATGAAATCCTATGGGATTTAACTGCTAAGGTCATCAGTCCCTAAGCTTACACACTACTTAATCTAAATTATCCTAAGGACAAACACACACACCCATACCCGAAGGAGGACTCGAACCTCTGCCGGGACCAGCCGCACAGTCCGTGACTGCAGCGCCTTAGACCGCTCGGCTAATCCCGCGCGGCTTTACTTTTTCCATGAGCTCCGCATTTCATATATCGTCATGAATTTTCACGTTGTGGCGTTTCAACCATTCAACAACGTTGGCTTTTCTCGTTGCCATCGTGGAGCTTTATTTTTAGTAACTGAATGGTACGGGGCATTATCCGTTGTAATGACCCACGGCCGATTTAAGTTTTCCAGTAGTTGCTCCTTGAACAAATTCAGGAAACTATCGTGGCCCATCTCCTCGTATTCGTTTGATTTTCCTCGGTTTGAGGGGACAGTTAGGTATGCAGTTGCAGCATGCAAGACAATAATTATTGCACCCATTCCCACCGGAACAGCAGAACTTCCACGTAAGCTATAATCTATCCAGCCTTTCCTAACAGAATGACCGGTGTTTATCCAGGTTTAGTCGAGCCACACAATGTCTTCAAATGGCACTGTAACTATAATTCTTAAAATCGTCAACGCCACGCTACGATGTCGCCTCTCTCCATTATAATTTTCCGTCATTAATTTTATTATATGGAAAGCCGCGGGCTCTGACAATCGTTAACAGAGACGTTTTGGTGCCACGGGCTAACCCGCCTCGCGAAGAATAACACACAATTTCTTATTAGTTGAATTTTCTTTTCTCCCACAATACCCGTATATGTGATGACTGTTGAAAGTAGTGCAAGTTTGTTACATATGGTTCTGTCCTATTCTTTTCCGGTGTACGCAGTTTGGGTGATCCAGTCTCTTTCCTTTCTGCACAGTATTTATCTTCACAAATTTTGACGACAGTATTTTTGTGCATCTTCAAGGCGTCTACAGTCATTTCGAATACCTACGTTAGAGGAAACAGACATGCTCCATTGTCTCTCTCTTTTTCGAAATATTCTCGCACCGAGAACAAAAAACTATTCTGTCTGACCATGCAAAACATGAGTAGATTGCTGAACTTTCCGTTTAGCAGCTACACTTTTTGCACACTTCCAGAAAAAGCTTCAGACATTCTGTAGCGCAAAATAAACTCGCCGGCCAGAGAAACAAAGCGCACAACAAACGGCGCACAACTGTTTACGTTTCCGGCCACGAGTGACGTCTACAACTGGCTACAGTAGCCACTATCTGCAGGAGCAGAGAGATTCGACAACAGTGAACGGGAGAGGGGGGTGACACGAACCGCCTTCTGTGATTGACTGTCACTCTAGGACAACTAGACGTCAACCACTTTGTTATTCTGATTCTAGTATAGTGCCTCCAATTCTATTGATTCAAATGGCTCTGAGCACTATGGGACTCAACTGCTGAGGTTATTAGTCCCCTAGAACTTAGAACTAGTTAAACCTAACTAACCTAAGGACATCACACACATCCATGCCCGAGGCAGGATTCGAGCCTGCGACCGTAGCGGTCCCGCGGTTCCAGACTGCAGCGCCAGAACCGCGCGGCCACTTCGGCCGGCCCCATTATATTGCTTTAGAATTTCTGGTCCCCAGCAGGTAGGATTATACACTCATGCTCGTAAATTAAGGATAATGCTCATACGTGGTGAAACAACGCTCTGGTGGGCGGTCTGCGGCTTTAAATCACCTAGGGGTACGACCATGCGGTGCATTTGACCTGCGATCGTCTCACGGTGGCGCTGGCAGCAGTCTACAAAGGCAGAGGTGTGTTGATTTACGTGAAAGTACGGTGCAGCAAGTAAGTGCGCAGACGTTTTCAGACGTGCTAATGGTGACTGTGTGTTGAAAATGGCTCAAAGAACATATACCGATGACGTTATGAGTGGTAGAATACGAGGGCGGCTGGAGGCAGGTCAAACACAGCAGGTTGTAGCACGGGCGCTCCGTGTGCCACGAAATGTGATCTCAAGATTATGGCAACGATTCCAGCAAACAGGAAACGTGTCCAAGCGCTACAGTACAGGACATCCACAGTGTACAACACCACAAGAAGACCGATATCTCACCATCAGTGCCCGCAGATGGTCACGGAGTACTGCAGGTAGCCTTGCTCGGGACCTTACCGCAGCCACTGGAACAGATGTCTCCAGACACACAGTCTACAGACGGTTCATTCGCCTAGAGACCTGCAAGGTGCATTCCACTGTCCCTGGTCACAGAAGAGCCCTTAAAGCCTGGTGTCAAGAACACGTTACATGGTCATTGGAACAGTGGTCCCAGGTTATGATCACGGACGAGTCCAGTTATAGTCTGAACAGTGATTCTCGCCGGGTTTTCATCTGGCGTGAACCAGGAATCAGATACCAAACCCTTAATGTCCTTGAAAGGGACCTGTATGGAGGTCGTAGTTTGATGGTGTGGGGTGGGATTATGATTGGTGCACGTATACCACCGCATGTCTTTGACAGAGGAACTGTAACAGGTCAGGTGTATCGCGACGTTATTTTGCACCAGTACGTTCGCCTTTTCAGGAGTGCAGGGGGTCCCACCTTCCTCCTATGGATGATAACGCACGGCCCCATTCCAGCTGCTATCGTGGAGGAGTACCTAGAAACAGAAGATTTCAGGCGAATGGAGTGACCTGGCTGTTCTCCAGACCTAAACCCCACCGAGCACGTCTGGGATGCTCTCGATCGACGTATCGCTGCACGTCTTCAAACCCCTACGGCACTTCAGGAGCTCCGACAGGCACTGGTTCAAGAATGGGAGGCTATACCCCATCAGCTGCTCGACCACCTAATCCAGAGTATGCCAAATCGTTCTGCGGCCTGTGTACGTGTGCATGGTGATCATATCCCATATTGATGTCGGGGTACATGCGCAGGAAACAGTGGCGTTTTGTAGAACATGTGTTTCAGGACGCTTTTCTCAACTTATCACCAAGACCGTAGGTGTTCCCTATGTGCCTATGCTATTAGCGCCAGTTCTATATTGTACCACGTTGTGTGGTACCACATCCTGCAATTATCCTTAATTTATCAGCATGAGTGTAGGAAATCGTTGAAGCATTTCAGAGTCGTACTGATAGATTTGTTACCGGTAGTTTTGATTGGCATGCGAGTATTACGGAAATGATCTGTCACCTCAAATGGAAGTCCCTGCACGAAAGACAATGAATGCTGTTTTTGGGGATCACTATAGACGGAGTTTACAGAATATGCACTTGCGACAGGCTGCAGAACTATTATGCAGCCACTAACTGACATTTCGCGCAATGACCGCAAAGTCAGGAGATGTTGGAACTCGTACGGAGGCATAAAGACGGTGGTTTTACTCTCGCTGCATGTGCAGGAAATGACTAGTATTGGTACAAGGTACCTTCCGTCATGCACCATACGGTGGCCTACGGTGTATATGTGTAGATGTAGATTTAAATTGATACCAACATGTTTGGCTTAGACTAAAATTAACTCTGTTAAAGTATTGTGGGCTAAGAGCCGCTCATTACACGTGTTACAGACTGCCAGAATAAGAATATACATACCTAGATACTCACAGGCCCAAACGCTCTACTGGTAATTTAGAGCAGTTCACGGAAGACGGACGTCATTAATGTCCATTCGCTGTTACAAATAATATGCCTTTTTGAAACTTCCTGGCAGATTATAACTGTGTGCCGGACCGAGACTCCAGCTCGGGACCTTTGCCTTTCGCGGACAAGTGCTCTACCATCTGTCATGTCTCCGCAATATCCTTTCTTTCAGGAGTGCTAGTTCTGCAAGGTTCGCCGGAGAGCTTCTGTAAAGTTTGAAAGTAGGAGACGAGGTACTGGCAGAAGTAACGCTGTGAGGACGGGGCGTCAGTCGTGCTTGGGTATCTCAGATGGTAGAGCATTTGCCCGCAAAAGGCAAAGGTCCCGAGTTCGAATCTCGGTCTGGCACACAGTTTTAATCTGCCAGGAAGTTTCATATCAGTGCACACTCCGCTGCAGAGTGAAAATCTCATTCTGGAAATATGCCCTTTAGTACAAACTACTGCCAATTTTTTGACCACTAAACCCCTCGTAACCCATTTACAGTACTACTTCTTTTGTTTTTTATTTTTAGATAGTTATTTACTCAGGAATAAAGCACCTTGAGGAGAATCGTGACTGAATTTAATTGGCAATAAAAAGATAAAAGTATCACATAACTCATTAATTTATTTCTTTTTCCAGGTTTTAAATGTATCTTACTCATTCTTCGCCATTCTTCGGAATTTCAAGGAAGAGTAGGAGTGAATGAATTTCTGTCGCTGCACAAACCGAAACTGAAGCTACTACTACGCCTTGTTGCTGTGCACTGAAGTAGGAGCACAACATTAACATCTCCTTGACAAGATGCTTCAGAATGTCGACAAGTTTAAGATAATACGTCTCAGCTATGTCTTTTTGTTCTGGAAAACATAATTTGCAAACAAGCTGAAAGCATTGTAGTACTGTGGCTGTGGAACGATGGCTAATTAAAACATGGATCTAAAATAGTTCCTCACACGGAAACTATGTCGTGTAATGTTTCTCTGAAAAAATTCAGAACAGTTGTGAAAGAACACAGATCATCTAAAAGATGGGCAATATTCACATTTATTTCTTCACGTTTGTTTCCGTCAGCAACTGGGTTCTCCCTGCGAGGAGGACGGGCAGTATCGGTCATAAATTTTTTATATATTTAATACAAATAGTTTACAGCTACTGTGTGCCTATCTTCAGTGGATTTATATCCAAATCATGATGACTCACAGTAAATAAAGTTAAACATGGTCTCATGTAGCAATTACAGATAACAAACAATTTAATACTTCGTCCTCTGTATTTGCCACATGGTACCATGTGCGATTTCATTTCCGATAAGTAATCATGACGGATATAACTGCACTGAATAGCTACAAAGTAGCTGAAAACGATCTTCATTAAACATTAAAAATTTACGATCGATGTTGCCCTTCCTCCTATGTGGAACCTCACAAGGATGCTTGCTGTCCTCATGATGATTAAATTTTATAATTAGTTGTGAGAAATGATTCTCTGTCAATCAAATAAATATTAGTATCTTTGTAAAACGACATTCAGCATAATTATAGGGGCTTATGTTCCACAATGTTGAAATCTCAAAGATTCTGTCTTAGTATTGACAGCTATGGTAGCTGAACGCTATAACCTTTTTAGCAAAATGAAAATAATGCTATTAATTTCAAATGTACATAAACTAAGATTAAAAGTTTTGCTACTGTTGTAGCTTTGTTGTGTATATTTTATGTAACGGAAAAAAAACAAAACAAGTTAAAAAATAAATCTTGAGACTCAGTATCTTATATTTACTGGGAAACTAACCTTTTACATTTTTTTCTATTTTTAACCTCTTCTTCATATTTCTTCAATGCATCGTGAGTGTGTGTGACTTGTTTAGATTATAATATGTTATCACTACCATAGTGTTTAATTGTTGATATATCATTAGATTCTTCAAGAAATGGGCGATATGGTACCATCTGCTTCTCAACCTCTCTATTTTCTTCAGTTGTCTTCAATACATTGACACCTAAACCTTAAATTATTTTTTACTCACTCAGTTGCAAAAATAACAGGCTGATTGTCCTTTTTATATGTTACATATTCTTTTATCAGCTGCTTTTTTCAGTTTTTAATTTTTTGTACTTCGTCTAGATTTTTAACAATTTCTGGGCTGTATTTCACAAACATTCAATATAGGTAAAAAACATGAATAAATGTTTTCTAAACCTAGGATTAAAATGAATATGTCATCAAAAATGAAAAGTAGCCATTCGCCACCTTATATTGATACAAAATATTTATTTAGAACTCTGTACTTGCCTTTGTTTGGCTTCCTGGTCGTATCTGTTGTAAGGAAACCAGATTAGTCTTATTTTGAGCATTTACTATATCTTCCTTAAGGTTATCAAAATTTAAATCTCCAGCAACAAACTCATGGTAAACATGATTTACATGTGTATCATCTTGTATAAATACATTTCAAAACATAAATTATACCTGACTAATTGTTTAGTATTTTTGATTATGTCTGAGCTAAATAAAAAGAATCTATTCCTTTGTGTCATCCTATAACAAATATCCTCTAAATTCATCTTCATGTTCAGGAGTGAAATCATCAAACACTACAAGAAAATTACCTTGACATTCATCTAAGGTATAATTTCTTCATTGTTTTCAGTAAAAGTAGCTATTTTTTCATTACATTTGCCATTAAGTTTATTGCCCCTTTTAATAGGTTCTTGATATTTTTGTTGATTTAAACTTTCAGAATAAATATATAAGTGATTTATTTTATCCCATTCTAACTATATGAAACATAATTGTCAGTAAGTAATGTTCTTTTCCCACATCTGCTTGGTCCTATTATTGCACTTCGAATAGAATTAGGCAAAGCTTGCCACGTGTATTTTTTGAGCTCTTCTATGGTTTTCCTATGTTCGGTTCCTAATCAGTTTTCATGTAACTAAATAAAATTTTATTGATATTAAATAAGTGATTCATTTGATTGAATGCTAAGTCATGTATTCTCAAAACAAAACAAAAAATATGACTGTACCCATACAAACAGCCGCAATAATATTGCACTAGTTCGTTTTATGCAGCATTTATAACTCCAAATATTACATCAAAAATAATAAATTGTATTGTTATAGAAAAACAATACAAATTCCTGTTGGTAAATATAATTTGAAAAGCTTGGGAAAATACAGTCATACAAAAACACCAAGTACTGTGCATACAAACTTTGACATTGAGTTATTGTTGAGTGTGATGTTAAGTTGTATAAGACCATAACAGAAATTGGGAGTTTGCTTGGATCTGGAAACCAAACTATTGCATCTAATGATAAAAATTGTTGCTAATGATGGTACTAAAATTACTCCATGTGAATTGATCAACTTAAATTTAAATATAGCTGATGGAATGTTTGTCACGCATAGCGATCAATTTCATCAAGAAGCTAATATTATTGCTTCATTCAGCCTAATGCTGAGTTTGGTGGACCACTTATTCATGAACCACAATATCCTGAATGTATTCCAGTTTTTGATACTACTCAGGATTTCGAAATAAGTGTAACTGATGAAAATGATAATTTAATTGACTTCAGTGCTGCTTGTGTAACAGTTGTTTTAGAAATGGCTTAGTAAAATTTTATCCTTATTATATGAATAAAATTGAAATCTGGGAGTTTTACTGTGAAGACTAAAAATAACCTAAATCTTCCAAACAAAACCACAGAGATTAGTATAAACTTTGGAGATGGTTGGGTGATCCTAATCATGCTCAACTGTGCATGAGCTTCGTATTATTACAGCTGATGGTTCTGATTGTCCAACATATGATGGAAAATCTAATAATAATATAACTGACAACTATGTGACGAAATCGTTCAGTGTTATTATCATAAAGAGGGGAAGCAATATTTTGTCTGGAATCGAACATCCATTTATGTCTTCATCTGTCATTATGCAGTTGACTTCATCTCTAATCAACGTATTTATCGCGGAAGGCCATATCCTCTATAATGGGAAGATAAAATGTAAGAAAATTTAAATACTTTTTCCACTAGATTTGCTTCATGGGTTCTTCAGACATCATAAAGAAGTTGTGTAGGAAGAAGAACTAACTGTAATTTTTACTTGGAGCACTAGGGAAGATGATGATATTCTTTGGCCATAACCAATCTAGTGGTAAAGATGTGACCATTCTTCCTATGAAAGTGGTTCATTGAAACCTCTGCTAGGCACTTAAATTCATTTTGCAGAGTATCAATGGGGTGGATGTAGATGTAGAAAGGCAAAACAGTCGTGGAATCAGTGGTAATTGGTGCTCCAGTTTTCAGAGTATAGCGTCCCCAGTGCCATATTACGAAAAGACAATATTTATAAAGAAGACATTCATAATTTGTAACAGATTTTTTTTTTCGTGTAGCCGTAAAATAATAATTTCTCTGTGTAGGTTTAGATTGCAAAGAAATAATTTATGACAGAATGATCTAAAGAGACGCCCAGTTACACTCTTTTGTTAATTTTTTAGTCGACCTTACTTCTTCGCTTGTCTTGAATGTGTCTAGAGGGACATCTTGTGTGTGCTGACGAATGTAAGCATATTTGTATGAGTTAAGCATATAATATACTGATTTAATATTATTGTTCACTTTTAATTTGTAAGAGGTGATCCCGATTTCATGTCCGCCTTCCTTGAATTAACCTGCATTCAAGTAATTTACAGCTCAACAATCGCAGCGGCCGATGCAGCCAACGACGCCATTACGTGGCGATATTAACTTATGAAAATTTAACGGAAGCTGAAAACTCGCCCGCTATTAGCATAATATCAATTTTTCTCCACAGCCGCACGAAGTTGCAGAAATACTTAGCTTTAAGATTCTTATTTTCAGTACCATAGCCGAGACCCAGAGCCAGGACTCTGACTACAATACAATGGTTAACGGAGGTAAGAAAATACTCTCGCGCGTGTGTGGGCCGCAATTGTAATTAATAACTAAAGATCTTTTGCTTTAACGTCAACTGACTAGCCGAGGAAATTTATATGAAAAGTTTATTACATTGTTCAACTTAAATATCATTTTTATTAAGGCCCACCACGTAAGTCGGCAACAATCAAAAAATAATAATAACAATAATAATATATACATTAAATTACGACGGCCGACGGACGCGAGATTGGCGCCCAACGTGGGGCCCGATTAATATGATTCTATTGTAATGAATGTAATTATGTATGTGTCTAATTGTTGTAAAATATTAATGCTTGTATGAATTCTTTTACATGTACAACAACAAAACCACACCCTGAGGAGATCTGGAGAGGAAAAAGTGTAGAAAAGAAAAAGGATTGCGAGAAAGAAAAATAAGTAAGGTAAGGCCTATTGTGCAAGCATCCTGTGTAGCTCTGTGCGGAATATCGAACACATGTGCACATGAGATACCTTCGGTGTTTCGTGTATTTATGTGTTTATTTTTGGAGGGATAATTATTCGTTTTGTGTATTTATGTGTTTATTTTTGGAGGGGATAATTATTCGTGTGTCTATCAGTGTTAAAGATTCGCCAGTGGCTTAAAGTGAATTTAGTATGGGTAAGATAGGACAACCTAAAGCATCCGTACCAGAAGAACAAAATTCTGTTAATATGGAAAGTGAGGATCATTTGCAATACGTAAACGAATCCCAAGCCACCGCCTCGGATAACATAATTTCCGGAGCGGGGGGCGAGGATCTGTGGTCGCTGAATGACGCTCCACAGCAGAATGGCAATAGAGTAACAACTCCACTGCCTGGGCAGGGGGGCCAATCGAGTGCTAGATTAAGTGGGGCACCAGTATGCTCACCGATTGCAGACCCATTTGCAGAATTTCTGCGCAGGTTAGAAGAAAGAGATAGGGAAAGAGATCAGAAACTGGCTCAGATGCTCCATGAGCAAGAGCAACAAAGAGAACTGAAAGAAAGGGAAAAGGAAAGAATGTCAGAACAGAGGGAAAAACAAAGAGACGAAAAACTGGCTCAGATGTTCCATGAGCAGGAGAAAAAATTAACGCAAAAGCTCATTGAGCAAGAGCAGCGCAGTGAAGCAAAACTCGACAGTATCCAAAGCGAACTTGCCGAGATACGGGACGCGTGCGAAGAAATACCCGATCTTGTGCAAAGCTTAGCCGGAGAGATGCAAAAATTACAGATATCGCAGGCTAGGCTTGAAGACAATGTCCAGACTTTAACCAACCGCGTGGATAATGTGGAGATAGATGCACGGAAAAGTATTGACGCATATTTGGAAGTGCAAGCTCAAAAAGTAGAAAAAGAATTAAATGAATGGCTAGAAGTAAAGGATCGCGAGATATCTGCAAAGATTGAAAGCGATGTAAAAACAGCTGTAGAACAAGCGACTGCGGCCGCGAGTGTAAATATTGACGCTAGCGCTGCCGCACTACGTGCCGAATTAACACAGATCAAATCCCGTGTGACAGCGGAGTTGCCAAATTGGCAACAGGAGGTCGCGCGGAGACTGTCTGCGTTGGAAAGCAATGTAAACAGTGGCGGACAGATCATGAATCCGACTTCGCGTACTGATTACTGTAATAACGCTGACGGTAGGCAGGGTGCAAGTGCACAACCGCAACCTAATGCGAATTATGAGCACGAACAACACGCGATACCGTGCAGCGCACATCACGAAGTGATGAATGTCCCAGAATGTAGCAATCAGACATGCAAAAAAGAGGACAATGTAATAAAACACAGGACATTCCAACCCTTCAATAGCGAAAAACGAAATGTCCACCCTGTTGTATTTATTAAGAGCTTCAGGAATGTGTTTCCCAGGACATGGACGGAAAGACAAAGAATACAGTTCGTGGTCTCCTTTATTCAAGGTGACGCGGCACTGTGGGCCACCGACGTGTCCGAAAAATGTCTAACGATGCAACAGTTTGAAGGTACCTTCTTGCAAAAATTCTGGTCCGATAGCGTCCAAGAAAGACTGCGAAAGGAGTTGTACAGTCCAGAAATGTACAATCCTAAAATGGGAACGTTACGCAAATATTTCGAAAAGTATATAAACAAAACCAGGTACTGGGACGAGCCAATGTCCGATCGTGACATAATCAGATTAATAAAAATGAAGTTGCCCAGTGAAATTAAAAGATATTTCATCAATGTGCCGGAATACGATATAGAACAATTCATGGAAATAGTGGATTCTGTTGACCTATTGATCGAAGATATGAAAACCGAAAACAAGTGGAACCATGCAGGCTATAATCAACACAAAGCCGATTACAATAGCAGCCACAGTAACGGTAGTAACGTAGTACCAAATGGTAACGGGAATAGGCAAGAGCACCGGCAACAGAATCAAGGCACAAGCAATGGCAATGGTTATAACAGCAACGGTTATAATCGTGAAAATCGAAAGAGACATCATGATGGATGCATGAGTAATGGATATAATGGTAACGGCAATCCGCAATGGCGCAACAACCGAAACCAGTGGCGTGGTCGTAACGAACCGACACCACAGTGGCAACAAAACACAGCGCCACAATGGAACGCCAACCCAGGTCCGTCACAGAACATGTCAGGGAGTTACAACCGACCACCACAAAACCAGAGCCATACACAATATCAAAATACACCATCGGGGAGGCAGGGCGGCCAACCCAACAGTAGCAACAACAACAACCAGAACCACAATGTGAGGTTAGTGGAAGTGACAGACAACTGTCAACCCACTGATGCTCATCCGTTAAACTAAAGACAGCCACAATACGCTCTTCGTTGTTGGCTGCAGGATGGTGTAGTGAGGGCACATTCACAGATGACAGCCATAAACTTTGTATGCTGAGATACAATGAAGGAACAAAAATAGAAAAGGAACTTGTAGACATACCGCAGACATGTAACCGAACCGACAAAAGTGTTGTGCAGGCTATATTGCAAGCAGATATGTATGGAGCACCAATACACATAATAGTCGATACCGGTGCGTCAACCAATGTCATGAGCGCAAATTTTTACAAGTACTTGAGTCAAAATAATAGAATACCAGTATTGCCAGTGAAGAATTGTCGTGTTACAGGTGAAATAGGTGCACAATCTCATATCATAAAGCACCAGGTGCAAGTCGAGTTTACGGTAGGAAATGAAGCAATGAAAAGCTCGTTCCTAGTAGTTAAGGGATTAGGTGTTGCTTGCATCCTGGGGATGGAATTTTTACGCCAGAGGGACGCAAAAATCGACCTCTTGTGCGGGGAAGTAAGCCTTATGAATGAGGATAGACGTGTAATTTTGCCGTTGTTGAGGACACGGGAAGTGCACGGTAAATATTGCCGGAGCTTTCAAACGAGATTCGAAGGAATACAGGTAATGAATTTATATTCTGACTTAAGTACAAGACAAGTATATTTTAAAGATTTTATTACTGAAGACAAAGAGGAAAAAAGGAAACTGATAGCCATGAAAGTTAGGGAGTCAGAACATTTGACTGAAGCACAACAAAACGAATTGACTCAGCTACTTACAGATTATGAGAATGTGTTTTCGGAAAAACCTGATGTTATCGAGGGCTACCCCTATAACATCGAAGTGGTACCTCACGATACTTTCTGTCACACAAACTACACCATCCCGTGGTCAAAGGAGGAGGCAATTACGAAGGAAACAAGAAAAATACTTACAAAGACTTAAAGAAGTTTGCTCAGTAGAGCAACGTTTACATATATGAGTAGTAGGTTAAGTTTATAGTGTATTTTTTTTCTGTGTGTAAATGTTCCGATTTTAGTGTAATATTTAAAGACAATGAGGCACACAAGATTAGTGCGATTCAATTTTGTAGATGTTAAGGAATAATAGTATTTTAAGCAATTGCATTTTGAAGAAAAAAAATGAACGTAGGTTTAAGAATATGTTAAAAATTTCATGTTGAAAAATGCTTTAAAAATATTTTAAAAAAATCAACAACATGTAATGATGAAAGAATTTTTCATTAGTGTGTCATGAATATTTTTGAACTGTAGTAGTAATGCAACTTATGAAATTCAATATTATAGTGTATAAGTCGTTTCATGTATTTATGTCTATACCGATCTTGAAATATGCTCAATCATAATTTACTAAACAACATGAGTGCAGGGTGTACATCACCCAAGGTACCTCATGTGTTGTGGACAACGTACAAAGCAAATCAGTAAACGCGACTACCGCTAAGCACTGTTAAAATATGTTGCCATCTGCTAAGGCAGAGATTTGCACGAATTTGTAGTGCAAACAAAAGTCACAAATCTAACATTAATCTAGGAACTTGCACGCTAGGCCTAGATTATAAAATGTGTACAATAATGCGAGAGGCAAGGTTTTGTAAAGTCGAGCCTGGCTCTGGAGAGCAAGTACGCAATGAGTGGGCAGACATGACATGGGGACTTACCTCAGATGAGACGGAAATACAATTGTATAGTCAAAAAATCTGAAGGCAAGTACGACTCTAAGTGGAAAATAAAAAGAGATAATTAGTGCGAGAGACTGGTAAAATCCAGCACTAGCCAAAATCCAGTTCAGACTGAATGAAATACATTAGTGTTTGTGAACTAATCGAAACAGTTACTTTAAGCAGTGTGAAAAGCTGTGAAGGTGAAACTGTGATATGGACAGTGAGGTGCTAGTATTGAACGTTCAACAGCGGTGAGGACGCCAAACGCCAATATTACGCACGAAAAACTGTGAATTTGCCTATAAATGTGTACTGTTAACGTGAAGTGAACCCACAGTCAATATTTTTGGGACAGACTGTAGTTTCAGTGAGCACAATAATGCGAGATTGGAATGCGATGCGTGGACTGTTGCAAAACAGCGACCGCAGAAACGGCGAATGTTTGTGCTAAGCTCGTATTGGGACACTCACCAGTGCCTGCGAGTGCGGCGAAAACATAAATAATTTTATCAAGACAAAAACTGACGTGTAATGGAAACAGTATTGCATCAAAACTGCATTCACGGGAGAAGGTCCATGTCATGTTTTCTGCAAGACAGTGCTAGCTTGACACTCGGAAACTGGCGAAAACTTAACAACAACTGCCGCACTAATAAATGCTCCTTTCCCACTAGCGTAACCATCTGCAGCGAGAAACAAACATTACGTTGGTTGTGTGTGTGTTTCATGTACTACGTCGGAGATGCGTAGCAGAGCTGACTCCTGCCAACAAGAGCGGGGGGCGGATATCATCCCACTCCGCCACGCCCGGCCGAGACAGAAGCGCATCGCCAACGGTGCAGCCGATCAGCTGATTCTGACGTTCCGCGACGGCGAGACACACGCTGGCGTCGAGCGGGCGTTGACCTCTCCGCAGCCGCCGCGAACGCCGAGCACCGAACACACCAACCGACGCCGTCGCGAGCCAAACGTCGCGGCGTAGATCATCAACGACACCGCAATCAATTGTTTTAATGACCTCATTTTTTGCATAGTGCAACAAAAATATTTGTATGCAGATCCTGTACTCCAATGACATTCCAGAAACAATTAAGTGAAAGTGACCAAAGCAGTTAGTCTGTCGCTCCGCCGAGGTTTTCCCCAGGTTTCCCTACGGCCGCGCCAAATGGGGAGCGAACAGTTGACACCCCTGGGACTTCAAATATTCCGGACTAACTCGTGGTTGTATACCTTGAACCTCATCTGTATTACACTTTGTGGACAACACACCTCAGTAATTACAACATACGATGTGACATATATAGACTATGAAAGAAAACTCTGCGTGTGGACACTGTGGACATGAAAGTGGAAATATTTATGTCAAAAAACACGAACATTTTTTATGACATAAACATTTCGGGGGGCAATATAGCGTCCCCAGTGCCATATTACGAAAAGACAATATTTATAAAGAAGACATTCATAATTTGTAAGAGATTTTTTTTTTTCGTGTAGCCGTAAAATAATAATTTCTCTGTGTAGGTTTAGATTGCAAAGAAATAATTTATGACAGAATGATCTAAAGAGACGCCCAGTTACACTCTTTTGTTAATTTTTTAGTCGACCTTACTTCTTCGCTTGTCTTGAATGTGTCTAGAGGGACATCTTGTGTGTGCTGACGAATGTAAGCATATTTGTATGAGTTAAGCATATAATATACTGATTTAATATTATTGTTCACTTTTAATTTGTAAGAGGTGATCCCGATTTCATGTCCGCCTTCCTTGAATTAACCTGCATTCAAGTAATTTACAGCTCAACAATCGCAGCGGCCGATGCAGCCAACGACGCCATTACGTGGCGATATTAACTTATGAAAATTTAACGGAAGCTGAAAACTCGCTCGCTATTAGCATAATATCAATTTTTCTCCACAGCCGCACGAAGTTGCAGAAATACTTAGCTTTAAGATTCTTATTTTCAGTACCATAGCCGAGACCCAGAGCCAGGACTCTGACTACAATACAATGGTTAACGGAGGTAAGAAAATACTCTCGCGCGTGTGTGGGCCGCAATTGTAATTAATAACTAAAGATCTTTTGCTTTAACGTCAACTGACTAGCCGAGGAAATTTATATGAAAAGTTTATTACATTGTTCAACTTAAATATCATTTTTATTAAGGCCCACCACGTAAGTCGGCAACAATCAAAAAATAATAATAACAATAATAATATATACATTAAATTACGACGGCCGACGGACGCGAGAAGAGCTACAGTGCCGCTAGAAATGTTAGATTAGATTAGATTACATTAATTATTAATTCCATACACCCATAAAGGAGGGAATTCTCCTAGTTGTGGAACATGTCAGATAAACACATTACAAAAATGTAATTAAAAAAACTTGAGTTTAATTAATTTTAATGATCCTCAGTCAATAAACAGTAGAATTATGTACATGAATTAAATTTAAGCTTCTAATATTTACAGGTTTAATACTTACATCTACTTTCATTAAATCCATCATTCAGACATTTGCTAGTTTCTTGCCTGTTACAACCAAGTATTGTCAGAAATTAAAGTAAATTATTCATTTCAGTGATCCTCAGTTAAGAACAGTCAGATTATGTACAAGATTTAAAATTTCAAATTTCAAAAAGATATCACGGTTATTCGATTCGATCGTCAGCAAATCGAATAAGACAATACCACAAAGACGTGAAACAGATACGTTTTGCATTTGTAAGAGATTTTTGGGAGAAGTGGGCAAGGACAGTAACAACATTATACAATTCTAGTATACGTGGTAGGCAATGGAAACCACGTAATTCCACCTATCTGTGGAAACATTGCACATACAATACCTAGTAACTTCTTTAACAAAGAGAGATTTGAAAGTGCGCGGATTTCTCTAATCTGTCAAAAACTAGGCTTCCACTCTCGTAGTTACACATGTAGCAAAGTTATCTGTATCACTTTATATATTTTTTACGAAAATATTTTTTCTCCTATTGCGAAATTTAACAAAATAGAGTTACAAGAGTTTCATTTCATACCATCGATATGTTTGTTACAGGAGACGATAACTTAATGCATTCGGGGGAAACTACCCTTTCCGCTAGAATATGGCTAGTAAACCGGCAAAATATGGCATCCAGTTTTGGGTATTTCGTGACAATGAAACAAGTTATGTACTAAATATTCAGCCATAGAATGGGGAACGACAAGTAGAACAAAGGTATAAGTGTTGTAACTGACTTGTTTTATGGCTTGAAAGGGCAAAATACTATCTGTAACACCTTTTGCACCTCCTGCGAACTAGGAAAAATGCCGTTGTAGAGAAGAAGCACAATCATTGGAACTGTGCGGAAAAACAAACCTTCCGTCCCACCAAAACTACTGTAGATCGGGGGGATTCCTACTTACACATCAACGTTTGCTTTCACTAAGGACACAATGCGTGTGTCAAGTGTATCATAAATTACAAACGAAAAAAATGAGTCTTTGTACGAAGCACACTGCACCACGATGCAAAAGTCAGTGATGACACGAACAGGAAACCTCAAATTATTTTAGACTACAACGCTACGAATGTGGACGCACTGGATAAGACAGTGAGGAACTATAGTAAAGGAGAAGACGATTGCGTTCTCAAATATATTCTACACATCTGCATATAACTCATGTGATATACAAGGCAACTTATGCGCAATGGAATGCAGACATCCTGCAGGAAACACGATTACTCGATAGAAACTGTTAGCGAACAGCTAAGTGACTGATGGGGATACGAGAACATCTTTCAAGAGGAAATGCTGTTAGAGAAGCTGTGTGGAGATAGACATCGTTTGATTCTGCACCCTTCATACCAGAATAAACTAACCTAGGAGAGAGAAGAGAGGCACATGTCATGTCTGTGGAAAAACTGGTAACCAAAGTTCAGAGATAGGTGTTACATGTAAAAAATTCGCTTGAAAGGAACATCTTACATATACATGTTAAAACTGTTAGTGAAATTGAAAGTGTAATAAAATCATCACACACATAATTACAATATTCGATTATTGTGTAGTTGTATTATTCTATTCTCCAGTTTGAGTTGTTAATACATTAACCTATTAAAACTATAACTTTCTTTATGATTTTAGTACACAAATGTGAAAAAGCATACCTACAGGAAACAGGAAAAAGCTGGGTCGTCTTTGACCTGAAAATCTTAAATACAGGGTGATTCAAAAAGAATACCACATCTTTAAAAATGTGTATTTAATGAAAGAAACATAATATAACCTTCTGTTCTACATCATTACAAAGAGTATTTAAAAAGGTTTTTTTTCACTCAAAAACAAGTTCAGAGATGTTCAATTCCACACTCTCTGTAGCATATCAGGCGTAACAGTTTGGATAGCTGCTGTTATTTCTAGTTTCAAATCATCAATGGTGGCGGGGAGAGGTGGCCGAAACACCATATCCTTAACATACCCCCATAAGAAAAAATCGCAGGGGGTAAGATCAGGGCTTCTTGGAGGCCAGTGATGAAGTGCTCTGTCACGGGCTGCCTGGCGGCCGATCCATCGCCTCGGGTAGTTGACGTTCAGGTAGTTATGGACAGATAAGTGCCAATGTGGTGGCGCTCCATCCTGCTGAAATATGAAGTGTTGTGCTTCTTGTTCGAGCTCAGGGAACAGCCAATTCTCTAACATCTCCAGATACTGTAGTCCAGTTACAGTAGCACCTTCGAAGAAAAAGGGACCAAAAACTTTATTGGCTGAAATGGCACAGAAAACGTTCACCTTAGGCGAGTCACGTTCATACTGAGTTGTTTCCCGCGGATTCTCAGTGCCCCATATACAGACATTGTGACGGTTGACTTTCCCGTTAGTGTGGATAGTTGCTTCATCACTAAACACAATCTTTGAAACGAAAGATTCATCTGTTTCGCCTAGTCAACAGCGCCTCAAGTGAAGAAATGTACAACTAAATGAAACTTTATAGCTCCCTTAATTCGCCGACAGATAGTGCTTAGCTCTGCCTTTTGTCGTTGCAGAGTTTTAAATTCCTAAAGTTGTGGTATTCTTTTTGAATCACCCTGTATATGTGAGAAACAAACACCGTAGCAGGGTTAAATGTATGTGATATACATTCGAAATGTGCGTACGCTGGCAAAGCCATGGGTAAAACGCTCATTCTAAACGCCTGGAACGATTCCAACGAAATTTGATTCATATACTACTTACGAGGTGGGGCTGACAACATGAGGAGAAGTGGGGGGAGGAAGAGATGGAGTGACCAACAGAGGGAATTAGGAGATGGACACATTCAGCTAGGCGAGAACTGGGCAGGTTAAGGGGGGAGAAAGGTAAACAGGGGTGGGAAGTGGCAACAGGCATAAGGAACAGGCCAAGAAATTATTCTGACAGCTTTGTTAGTAATGTACAAAATAGGTTTGACCTACTGTCTCAGTCAGAGAAACTGATGAGCCTCTCACAAAAGTAGATGTAGACAGGGCTCAACAAGCTTTCAGCAGCAAATTGAATAAGAATGTAGGGAAGTTTGCAAAGAGAAAGAAAGTCTTGTTGCTAGGTAGTTCGCATGCTAGGGGTGTGGGCCAACTTCTGCAGGATGAATTAGGGTCAGAATACCAGGTCACAAGTTTTTTCAAACCTAGTGCTGGACAGGGGCAGGTTACAGAGGATTTAGGTTCACTATGTGGAGGCTTTACTAAGAAAGATACTGTGGTTATTGTGGATGGGCTGGGCAACAGTATTGACAGAGGTCCGGGGTACAGCATAGAGTGTGACCTGGCAAAGATTGCATCAACGTCGAGTCATACCAGTGTTGGGTTTGTGTCGGTTCTGGAGTGCCACGGCCGACCTCATTTGAGCTGTTCTGTCAGGAGAGTTAATTTGGAGTTGGAACGGCTACTTGGATCTGGTTCAGGGTCACACATTGGTGTGGTTCCTGTTGATTTACTCTGTAGGTGGGACTATACTAGACATGGCCTACACCTCAACAAGAAAGGGAAGGGTAAACTGGTTGGGCTGATAGCAGGAAATTTAAAGGGGGGAGGAACTACATCTCATGGTGGAAACTCTTTTTTAGTGGAAGATCAGTGTCCAGTGGGAAACTCAGCCAGGCAAGTACTAAAGATGCTAAAAAAGTTCAAGATACTCACAAAAGTAAAGAGAAAAACAATGTTAGTATATTTCATCAAAATATTGGGGGACTGAAGAATAAAATTGATGAGCTTCTGCTTTGTTTAGAAGATATAGAAACTGAGAATGTAATAGTGCTGCCTGTCTGAGCATCACATTGTCACTGATATGCAAAAGTTTAGCATCAATGGGTACAAATTAGCTGCACATGTAAGTAGAGATAATATGATGAGAGGAGGAGTTGCCATATATGTCAAAAGCTTCCACAGTGTAAAAAATTTAGAAACTAAAAAATTTTGTGTAGAGCAACATATGGAAGCATGTGCCACTGAACGTAAACTAAATGATGGCACTTTCATAATTGTAACAGTGTATAGGTCCCGCTCAGAGAATTTCCAGCTATTTCTAGAAAACTTGGAAGCTTTGTTGCGCTATCTGTCAGAGAGGGGGAACCAAATTATCATTTGTGGGGATTTCAATGTTGATTCCCTGAAAGAGTGTAATAGGAAGAATGACCTTGTAGTATTACTCAGTTCTTTCAATTTGAGCTCCGTCATTATTTTCCTACTTGGATAACAAAGAACAGCAGTACGTTGATAGAGAACTTTTTTATAGACCAAGATAAGTTTAAGGACATAAATGCTTATCCTGTTGAGAATGGTCTTTCAGATCATGGTGAACAGCTAGTTACAGTACATGACATAGCTCCATGCAGTATATCAAATCAGACTTTCAAAGCAGTGTGTTCAATTAACAATACAAATATTGCAAACATTAGGGAAAGCCTACAGCAGCTAGACTGGGATGAAGTGTATAAGGAACCCGATGCAAACTTGAAATATAACTTATTTCACGATACATTTTAAGGGTATTTGAAAATTGTTTTCCCAAGAAAATAGTTAAACATAATTCCAAGAAAACATATAAAAAAACCTTGGCTAACTAAAGGAATAAGAATATCTTGCAACTGTAAAAGAGAACTGTATCTAACAGCAAGAGGGAGTACTGACCCTGAAATTGTTCAATATTATAAAAACTACTGTGCGGTACTAAGAAAAGTTATTAAAAAGTCCAGAAGCATGTGTATCTCGTCTGAGATCAGTAACTCTGATAATAAAATTAAACTAATTTGGAATATTATTGAAAGGGAAACAGGGCAACCAAGAGCACAGGAAGACTTTAGTGCCATAAAACTGAATGACAAGTGTACTAACAAACAATCAGAAATTGAAAATATTTTCAATAATAATTTTTTAAATGTTGTGGAGAAAATAGGATCTAGATCTTTACTAGAAGAGGCAAGGCTACTAATAGAAGAGGCCATACCTGTGCAGTTTGAAACAACTGTAATTCCACCTACCTCTCCCTCTGAAATCAGTAAAATGGTAAACTCACTGAAAAGTAAAAGCTCTTACAGAATTGGTGGCATTTCCAGCAAGGTACTTAAAGATTGTTCCCCACAGATAAGTAGGATTCTCAGCCACGTATGTAATAGCTCTGTGGAGCAGGGTGTTTTCCCCGATAGACTGAAATATGCCATTGTAAAACCATTGCATAAAAAGGGGGACACGTCGGACGTCAACAACTACCGCCCAACCTCTCTTCTGACAGCTCTATCAAAAATTTTTGAGAAAGTAATGTATTCAAGAGTAGCCTCCCACATTTGTAAAAATAAAGTACTAACAAAATGTCAGTTTGGTATTCAGAAAGGCTTTTCAACAGAAGATGCTATTTACACTTTCACTGATCAAATATTAAATGCTCTGAATAACCAGACACCACCCATTGGTATTTTTTGTGATCTCTCAAAGGCCTTTGACTGTGTAAATCATGGAATTCTTTTAGATAAGCTAAATTATTATGGTTTGAGTGGGGCAGTGCACAAATGGTTTAATTCATACTTAACTGGAAGAATGCAGAAAGTTGAAATAAATGGTTCATGTAATGTTAAAACAACAGCTGATTCCTCAAACTGGGGGTGCTATCAAGTACGGGGTCCCACAGGGTTCTGTCTTAGGTCCTTCACTGTTTTTGATATACATTAATGACTTACCATTCCACATTGATGAAGATGCAAAGTTAGTTCTTTTTGCTGATGATACTAGTATAGTAATAACATCCAAAAACCAAGAACTAAGTGATGTAATTGTAAATGATGTTTTTCACAAAATTATTAAGTGGTTCTCAGCAAACAGACTCTCTTTAAATTTTGATAAAACACAGTATATGCAGTTCCGTACAGTAAATGGCACAACTCCAGTAATAAATGTAGACTTTGAACAGAAGTCTGTAGCTAAGGTAGAATTTTCAAAATTTTAAGGTGTGTCCATGGATGAGAGGTTAAACTGGAAGCAACACATTGATGGTCTGCTGAAACGTCTGAGTTCAGCTAAGTATGCTATTAGGCTTATTGCAAATTTTGGTGATAAGAATCTCAGTAAATTAGCTTACTATGCGTACATTCATTCACTGCTTTCATATGGCATCATATTCTGGGGTAATTCATCATTGAGTAGAAAAGTATTCATTGTTCAAAAACGTGTAATCAGAATAATTGCTGGAGCCTACACACAGTCATCCTGGAGACATCTATTTAAGGATCTAACCTCACAGTATATATATTCACTTATGAAATTTGTTGTTAATAATCCCACCTAGTTCAAAAGCAATAGCAGTGTGCATAGCTATAACACCAGGAGAAAGGATGATCTTCACTATGCAGGGTTAAATCTGACTTTGGCACAGAAAGAGGTAAATTACGCTGCCACAAAAGTCTTTGGTCACCTACCAAACAGCATCAAAAGCCTGACAGATAGCCAACTAATATTTAAAAATAAATTAAAAGAATTTCTAGTTGACAACTCCTTCTACTCATTGGTTGAATTTTTAGATATAAATTAAGGGGAGGAAAAAAAAACTTAAAAATTAGTGACATGCAATATTTTGTGTAACGTAATAACTTGTACAGGCATCTTTTACTAACCTGACACGTTCCACATCATTACGAAGTGTCGTATTCATGCTCTATGTAACAAGTATTAATCTAATCTAATCTAACCTAATCAGCTGTGAGGAGCATGTCCACAGAGAGGAGGGAGGGGGAAATTGACAGAGAGAGGTCAGAAGAGGACGCGGACAGAGAAAGGAAAGACGAGGAGATGGATGTAGAGATAGGAAGGAGGAGGATATGACAGTGTGGCGGGGGAAGAGGAGGTGGAGAGGGAGAGGGGAGGTGGAGATGGACAAAGAGAGGGGGGACACGGGGATCGAATTGGATGGAGGAGGAGGTGGAGGTGGAGGGGATGCACAGAGAGGTAAGGAGCAGATGGACAAAGCGAGTGGGGAAGGAAGAGATAGATTAATAGATGAATGGAATGAGTACAAATCTGAGAAATGCTGGGTACTCAGCTAGTATATAGACTGAAGTGACAAAAGTCATGGGACTGCGATGTGCACGTATACTGATTGCGGTAGTACCGTGTATACAAGGTGTAAAAGGGCAGTCCATTGGCGGAGCAGTCATTTGTACTCGGGCGATTCATGTGAATAGGCTTCCTACGTGTTTATGGCCGCACGACGGGTATTAACAGTTTTTGCACGAGAAATCGTAGCTGGAGCTAGACGGATGGGACAGTCCATTTCTGAAATTTCGAGATCCACAGTGTCAATAATTTTCGGAGAATACCAAATTTCAGACATTTCCTCTCATCACGCATTGGCCGATGGCCTTCACTTAACTGCCGAGGGCAGTATGTTTGCATAGAGTTGTCAGTGCTAACAGACAAGTAATACTGCGTTGAATAACAGCAGAGAGAAAGGTAGCACTTAGGTGAATGTATCCATTACGACGGTGTGGCGAAATTTCGCGTTAAAGGGCAATGGGAGCGGACGAACAACGCGATTGCCTTTGCTAACAGCACGACATCTGCAGCACCCCTCCTGGGCTCGCGACCAGACCGTCAGCACGCTAGACGGCTGTAAAACCGAGGCCTGGCCAAATGGTTGCCAGTTTCAGCTGGTAGAGCTGACTGCAGGGTGCGACTGCGGCGCAGAGACCACGAAGCCATGGGCGGAAGCACAAGGTACTGTGCAAGCTGGTAGTGACTCCATAATGGAGTTGGCTGTGGTAACATGGAATGGGTCCTCTGGTCCAACTTAACCTAAAATTGACTGGACTGGTCTTCATGTTTGCAAACAACGACGGAATTTTTATGGATCAAATGGTTCAAATGGCTCTGAGCACTATGGGACTTAACTTCTGAGGCCATCAGCCCCCTAGAACTTAGAACTACTTAAACCTAACTAACCTAAGGACATTACACACATCTATTCCCGAGGCAGGATTCGAACCTGCGACCGTAGCGGTCGCGCGGTTGCAGACTGTAGTGCCTAGAACCGATCGGCCACCCCGGCTGGCTTTTATGGATCATAATGTACCGTGTCACTGGACCACAATTGTTCGGGAGTGGTTTCAATAACATTCTGCACATTTTTAGCGAATTATTTGGCCAACCAGATCGGCCTACATGAATCCCATCGAACATTTATGGGACGTAATGGAGAGGTCAGATCGTGCACAAAACCATGCACTGTTAACACTTTCGGCCGGCCGCGGTGGTCTAGCGGTTCTGGCGCTGCAGTCCGGAACCGTGGGACTGCTACGGTCGCAGGTTCGAATCCTGCCTCGGGCATGGGTGTGTATGATGTCCTTAGGTTAGTTAGGTTTAAGTAGTTCTAAGTTCTAGGGGACTTATGACCTAAGATGTTGAGTCCCATAGTGCTCAGAGCCATTTTGTTAACACTTTCGCAATTATGGTCGGTGACAGAGGCAGAGGCAGCATAGTGCAATATGTTGTGTCCGGTGCACTCGTCTAATATAGGGTGCCTAGGAAGCTGTTATCTCGGATAGCTAGACCACAATTCAAGGAAATTTTATTAATGGAGTTTATTACAGTAAAATGAATCGACAGTACTTAGCGGCTGTACAATGAGGTGTCGCAAGCAAATGGCGACATGCTTATAATCAATGTCCTTCGACATGTAAAATTTCCATGCAAGCAATTAATACTCTTCAGAAGCCACGTCTCTTCTTCTAGTGCGGGTCTTCCAGTGCGCCCGGGGCTAGCCGAACCGGCGCTCATATTCTCCTCGTATAGGGCCCGCTCCCGTCGTGGCGCGGTCCTAATAAGAGTACAATTTCCTGAAGTCGTCTCACAGTCTTCTGGGCTGTTACGTTCCAGGCCGACGAACCGACGCTTGATGTTACTCCTGAACACCATACTTCTGTAGATTGACTACCAACGACTTGTTGAGTCCATGCAATACCGTGTTGCTACACTACGCCAGGAAAAAGGAGGTCCGTGCACATTTTAGGAGGTATAACGTGACCTTTTTGTCACCTTGAAAATCTAGTTTCAAAATGCTGTATAAAAGAAGTGCTGCACTCTAATTATGTCCCATTTGAATGGAATATTATCGCAGGATGGGAAAACGTTGTGGAAAAAAAAGCAGCAGTAACTTACCCATACATGACTTTATAAACGTCATAACGTTAATGGGTCGCCTGGCAATATGACGGCTGTACCAAACCAACCGTACTGTGCAATGTGCATGACCTCACATGTTTCAGATTACAGTTGCGGCACTGCCAGGTACGTGAGGCCATCCAGGCGAGGAAGCACCACATGGAAACGGAGAAATCGGTTTTTAATTGTCTTGAAATCAATAACAGCTTGAAAAGGAACTATAAAATCGGTTTTTAACTTCCGTGAGACTGGCGCAAGACATGTTCAATATGCTGTCCACCGTTCACTGCCACATGTTCATGAAACAGCGTGATCCACAACAGATCAGGGTGCCTCAGGTGCCACGTTCACAATGTGTGTATAATGCGTTTCTTCAATGTAGCTACGTTTGTATTCGGATCACTGGACCCAGCACCTTCCAGATAATTCAACAGTCAAAATTCACATGGATTAAGATAGGTAACCCGGACCGTCGGAATGTAGGAACTGACGGCTAATGCTTCTAGCATTTTCAGTATACCTCTGCATCAGCCACTTCACTGTCTGCACAATCTGCAGAGGAGTGCCATGTTGCATACAAATTATCCAACCCACACATCCAGGCAGTTTAACGGTTTGCATGACGTTGGTGTGTAAAAGACTATCACAGCGCTTACAAGTGATGGTGCAAGTAAAAGGACCTGCATGACCCATCTCCTAGAACAAATATACATCTGCGATAAATGAACCCGTCAATCAGCACGATACAGCTATATTGGCAGAGAGGAGCCTTTTCCATACCCTTGTGTGTCAGAAACTTGTGCAGAGTTGCTGGCGAACGGTCACCGTTCCTGTCAAAGAGCTTTACCAGCAGTGCTCGATCCGGCATTGAGACAGTCACACCGAGCTTCTCACAAGGAACCCCTTGAGTGCGAGGACGCAGAAGGCTAGTGATGTTTGCAGCATCGGACACATCATCTACAATGCAACCACAATATTGACTGCTGAAAACGATGGGGGGCGGGGACTGGAGGTATCTTATGGTGAGCACAGCATGAGGCCACCTATGAAAATATGCACAGGCATAATAAATAATCATTATGGTTTTAATGAATTAAAACACTTCCTTGATACACGCCTTCCAGTTTCCACCAGCACAGTAAAAGAGGTCAACCGGTGTCTCAGGGTAAATGCCCCGTGTGTCTAAATTCCTAATTCCCAAGTGAGCTGTTGATAGGGAAATGTATATAAACGGCAAGAACGTGTCTCTGTTGCTGTCTGATGAGGCAAATGAATAGTATACAACTAGTGTTGCAGAAAGTTTCGAAAAGAAAAAAAATGGAAACAGCCATGCCATAGCCAATGTTGATACAAGGTATAAAAATTACTGCTGAAAACGGCCAATTATAGGCGGTTTGTATCTAGTTAATTGCAACATGAACTGTGTATCTAATCATCTTCCTTTTTAACGTTGACTAAACTTTGCTAATATATCACTTCGTACTGTAATGAAGCAAATGGAAATACACATGTGGAAGTACACTGCTAGTAAGAGAACTAGTATACCTTTTTACAAGTCTCCAGTTTACTAGAGATTTGTTGCAACGATCTATATGGAGTACATGAAGTGATTACATTTACCGACCAGTAGCACAAGTGGCTCCCAATTTCCAGTTATCGACACGTAATGAAACATCCATTGTCAAGGAATCACAGTCTTTCCAACTTGTTTTGTTGAATTATGAATCCTAGGTACTTCTTTTAGTAGCTATCATGAAACTGCCTCAAATATTTATGAAGTTATTTAAAGATGGTCAATAAAAAGAAACTGCATTTAATGAAATATGATTTATCAGGGGACATCTTACTGATTTCGTGGACATGAGAGTAAAAATGTAAGCTCCTGAACCTGAAATAATATGCTTAATGTGTAGAGTGAAACCTGCGAAACGCTCATCAGCTAAGGGTTTACACATTGATAATCAGTGAAAACATGTATTTAATAATGTTGATAAATCGACGGTTCATTATACGATTCGATCCATGCTGTATAGAGCTTCCACAACAAAGCAATGTCAATTGCCACTGCCGGCAAGAGATGATAAAAGTTTCATACAAAACGATTAGAGTGAGCATTGTAACTTTTCGTGAAGACATGACCAGCCACCAGCCATCAGCTGTGCGCACAACAAGAGCAATTCTAAAGGTGATTAACTGCTATAACAGATAAAATGAAACAGTAACCTATGCGCTATAAATGTAATTTACTGAAACTATAACCTACTGGTTGTAAATGTAATGCACTGAAATTGCAACGTATCTGCAATAGATACAGAGAAGATGTAAACTTAAATTGTAAAGCTAAATGTGATTTTAATACGAGCGCCATTCAATAAGTAATGGAACAAATGTTTTTTTCTTGGCCAATTTTGGTTGTTGTGGAACATCGTACAGTACTCCAACTTCAGCACCTATACACTGTTCAGCCAGAACATTATGACCCGTGCCTAATAGCTGGAATGACTACCTTTGGCACTGATAACGGTGGCGACGCGTCATGGCATGGAAACAGTGAGGCCTTGGTAGGTCGCTGGAGGGAATTAGCACCGCATCTGCACACACAGTTCACCTAATTCTCGTAAATTCCGGAGAGGGGGGGGGGGGCATGAGCTCTGACGCTACGTTCAATCACATCCAAGATGTGTTCGATAGGGTTCAGATCTGATGAGTTGGGGGCACTATCTTGTTGAAAAATGCCGTTGCCGTCAGGAAACATACGTATCATGAAGGGGTGTACGTGGTCTGCAAGCAATGTACAATACTCCTTGGCCATTTTAGTGCGTTGCACGAGATGTAAATGTAATGTAGTCAAAATGTAACACGCCCATTGTAGCCGCATTACGAAGGTGTGAATGTAAGTTACTGGTCGTAGACGTTGAAGAGATGTACACTACTGGCCATTAAAATTGCTACACCAAGAACAAATACAGATGATAAACGGATATTCATTGGACAAATATATTATACTAGAACTGACATGTGATTACACTTTCACGCAATTTGGATGCATAGATCCTGAGAAATCAGTACCCAGAACAACCACCTCTGGCCGTAATAACGGCCTTGATACGCCTGGGCGTTGAGTCAAACAGAGCTTGGATGGTGTGTACAGGTACAGCTGCCCATGCACCTTCAACACGATACCACAGTTCATCAAGAGTAGTGACTGGCGTATTGTGACGAGCCAGTTGCTCTGCCACCATTGACCACACGTTTTCAATTGGTGAGAGATCTGGAGAATGGGCTGGACAGGGCAGCAGTCGAACATTTTCTGTATCCAGAAAGACCTGTACAGGAGCTGCAACATGCGGTCGTACATTATCCTGCTGAAATGTAGGGTTTCTAGGGATCAAATGAAGGGTAGAACCACGGGTCGTAACACATCTGAAATGTAACGTCCACTGTTCAAAGTGCCGTCACTGCGAACAAGAGGTGACCGAGACGGGTAACCAATGGCGCCCCATACCATCACGCCGGGTGATACGCCAGTATGGTGATGACGAGTACCCGCTTCCAATGTGCGTTCACCACGATGTCACCAAACATGGGTGCGACCAACATGATGCTGTAAACAGAACCTGGATTCATCCGAAAAAATAACGTTTTGCCATTCGTGCATCCAGGTTCGTCGTTGAGTACACCATCGCAGGAGTTCCTGTCTGTGATACAGCGTCAAGGGTAACAGCAGCCATGGTCTCCGAGCTAATAGTTCGATGCTGCTTATAACGTCGTCGAACTGTTCGTGCAGCTGGTTATTGTCTTGCAAACGTCCCCATCTGTTGACTCAGGGACCGAGATGTGGCTGCACGATCCGTTACAGTCAAGCGGATAAGTTGCCTGTCATCTCGACTGCTGGTGATACGAGGCCGTTGGGGTCCAGCACGGTGATCCGTATTACCCTCCTGAACCCACCGATTCCATATTCTGCTAACAGTAATTGGATCTCGACCAACGCGAGGAGCAATTTCGCGATACGATAAACCGCAATCTCGATAGGCTACAATCCGACCTCTATCAAAGTCGGAAACGTGATGGTACACATTTCTCCTCCTTACACGAGGCATCACAACAACGTTTCACCAGGCAATGCCGGTCAACTGCTGTTTGTGTATGAGAAATCGGCTGGAAACTTTCCTCATGTCAGCACGTTGTAGGTGTCGCCACTGGCGCCAACCTTGTGTGAATTCTCTGAAAAGCTAATCATTTGCATATCACAGCATCTTCTTCCTGTCGGTTAAATTTCGCGTCTGTAACACGCCATCTCCGTGGTGTAGCAATTTTAATGGCCAGTAGTGTAACTAATGTATTATGATAACGTAAAACACTTCAATAATATATTATGAGATACAAAGCTCGTAATTTACCTCATCATCTTCACTTAATACCTGTTTGTACCTGCACTGCAGACAGAACAGTCCATCTCCTTCATGCATTCCCACAGTTGCCTGGATTATATCATGTGACAGTTTTGAGACACTGCACGTGTAAGGACTTGGCTGTGTCTAGATGTGGAAAGTGATTGCTCAGCGGACAATTTATTCACAAATGATACGCAATGTTCTAGTAGAAGCCATTAACAAAGTACAAGGGGGCGGAGGGAGTAATTTATTTATTCAGCGTATGGCTTACATCGATCAAATAATAACATAAATTCAAGTACAGACATCTAAATTAGTGTTACTATGATGATGATGCACAGTTACAAAACAAACTAATATATACGTATTTATAATTTTACAGTTTAAATACAAACAGCTATATTGATATTTAGAATTTATTATGATACCTGATAATTACAACTATATTATAATACTGAGGCGCCGGCCGAAGTGGCCGTGCGGTTAAAGGCGCTGCAGTCTGGAATCGCAAGACCGCTACGGTCGCAGGTTCGAATCCTGCCTCGGGCATGGATGTTTGTGATGTCCTTAGGTTAGTTAGGTTTAACTAGTTTTAAGTTCTAGGGGACTAATGACCTCAGCAGTTGAGTCCCATAGTGCTCAGAGCCATTTGAACCAATTTTGAATACTGAGGCCATTGGTACAGTCCAACGCCGTGTCTGCAGCTTGGAAGAAATCGGCTGGTTTCCCAGGATATGATCTTAGAGGGCAGGTGGTTGTAATATGTCAGATAGTCTGGCGAGGTCCGTCACAATCGTAGGACGATGACTTTGCAAATCCCTATTTGTAAAGTGCATCCTGGCAGACACCATGTAAAGTTCTCATCGTATTAAGTTTCTTCCAAATATGGCGAGGCATTTCCATTCCTGGCATGATCTCAGTAGGGGCGATGGTGTGGGGGCTAAGAACTTGCACAGTGGGCTCACAGTAGTCCCATCATTTGTCATTTGTATTGAAATTTTCTGCTGGTAGTTGTTCTGCAGAAAGAAAAGAGTGGAGGAGAACTAGATTTACGTCTTTTCAGAGATGTACCAGGGAGATCTTTGCTAGTATTTTTTTGTGGTCTCTAAGCAGGTATTCTTGTCGGCGAATGGGTGGGGGGAGGGGAGGGGGGGGAGCACTATGACACACAACAAGAAGCAAGGGAACTGGAGTACTTCGTAAGATCACACTGATTATTCTCATAGTTTCATTCAGCGTGATGTCGACTTTCTTTGTTTGACAACTACTCAGCCAAGCCGGGGAGCAGTATTCAGCAACGGAATACACCAGGCTAAGACCTGAAGTTCTCAGTGTGGATGCGTTTGCACTCCAGGTTGTGCTGTATAATTTGTGGATTATGTTGCTCCTAGTATTAACTTTGGCTGCGGTGTCCTCCAAGTGCCTGTCCAGTGTAATGCCCAGGTATTTCGGGTATGAATTGTAGCGCAGGAGGTGGTTGTTAAAACATACTACTGGCTACTTATTTTCTTGTCCTTTGTTGAGTTGGAAACTGGACACTTCAGTTTTATTCATGTTAGGAGTAAGTCTCCAGTCAGCGAAGTATTTGCCCATCCCACAGAGGGCCTCTGTGAGTATATTGCTGGCATCTTCTATGGTTTTACTGCAGGCAGCTAGTGCTAGATCGTCAGTGTGAATGTATTTCTTGGATCTTGTTTGAGGCAGGTCAGAGATATATAGATTGAAAAGACTAGGTGCGAGATCCGATCCTTGGGGTAGGACATTGTTCAGTTTCCTTATTTTGCGATTGCTTTTTCCCATGACTGTTTGAAAAGGCCGGTCACAAAGCATGTTACGCTTCGGAAGCATGGTATTTTACGCAGAAGTTTGTAAAGAAGGCCCTACCTGCAAACTCTATCATAGGCCGCAGTTAAGTCGACAAAAACAGCAGTGGTTTTTAGTTGACGTTCAGATCCAGCTTCTATGTGCGTTGTGAGGCTTAATACTTCGTCAGCACAGCTGCGATGCGTTCTAAACCCTGCATGTTCCAATGGGACACTTTCCGATATAACAGGGCCTAATCTGTTTTGAAGCATCCTTTCCAGTAATTTGTAGGATGCACTAAGAAGAGCAATAGGTCGGTAGCTCTCTGGCAGGTTCTTCGATTTATTTGGATTTAAAACTGAGATAATTTTGGCTATTTTTAGATTTTGCTGGAGATATCCTGTTGATAAGATGTTTGAGTAAAATTTAGCCAGCCACATCTTTGTATTTTTGCCACAGTTTTTGAGAAATTCTGGGTGAATCCCATCAAACCCAGAGGCCTTGCCAGATATGATGTCATCTAATGCTCTCTTTATTTCTGTTATGGTGAAAGGTCTCGAGTATTCTGGATGAGCTCCTGATGACCGACGAAGAGTTTTTAGCTGTTTTTGGTACTTTTCGTGTGCTGTTTCACGCTGGGAGCCATGGAGAGAGTTACAATTCGTGCGGCCATTTCGTCGGCTGCTACCTCCGGTATTTCCCGGGTGGAGATGTTAGTGCTACCTAGTTTCCTAAAGAGGTCCCAAGCTTTAATGCTCGATCTTTTAAAGTCAGTATTGCTAGTGGTTTCTTTCCATTTCTTACGTCGTTCCATGTCAAGTCGGTTGAGAAGCTCGTCTGCCACTTCATGGTCTCCACCATTCCGGAAGTCCTGATACAGCTCCTCAGTTTCGCTATTTCAACCAGGGATATATTCCTTACGGAAGCAACGTGATACAAACCTCTTTGCTGTGGAGATGACAGGGTCTGAAGGGTGGGTAACATTGAAATATGCATTAATAAAATGGCAAACGATCCTTGTAAAACCTCCCCTTCCGCAATTCGCTGAAATACTTGATGGCACCAGCCCATCTCTACTGAGAATTTTATAAATGAACATGTAGAGAAACAACCAGTAAAGTAGTCCGAATCGCCTGTAGGTAGGTAACACTTTGACACACCTGCGATTGCAGTTGCCTCAGACAGGCGGTGACGCCAAGTGTATTCCTGAAACAGAGCGAGAGAGATACAAAAATTGTACGTGGGACGATCGTAAGAATCGAACCCGAGCCAAAGGCTGAGGTATCATCGGCGCTGTGACAACAACTGACACTAATGGTACCTGGCGAGATACTTGAATGTGCACGCACAACGGCCTGATCGGCTAACTTCATTGCCAATTAATTCGGAAACAACGCAGTATATCGTATTTTCTTCTTAATAATTATTTCTTAGCACAATATTCCCTGAAATAGAGGTACAAACTTTTCAGACCACTCTGTATGCTCACACCAAATGCAGTAGATACACGTTACTGCGCAACTGTTCGGCTCACCACTGCTGCGTCACAGATATTGTAATATACGATTGTACACCACACAGCACTATGCATTATACAACACGACACTCAACCGCGCTACACTACTCTACAGTACTTGGTATCAGAAGCAAAACTAATTTTTCTCACTTTGCCTCGTATGTTATCCCTGGGGCGCTGTAATCTCCTCACTGCTTGTAGTTGGGTGTTATGCCTTTGTGCGTCTCTTTGCCAAGTTGTATGGCTTCTTCTAGGCTGTCTTTCGGCCATGCAGGCTTCCCATTCTCAGTCTGGTATTTTGGATGTCAGTAAGTTCAGCTTGTATCACAGCATTTCTTACTACGCTATAGACTGGTGTATTACCGAAGACGCACTCCCGACCTGGCTTGTAACAGCTTATCTACTGACATTCTTACAAATGATATTTCAAGGGTCTATTTTTTAATAAATAGCTGGAATATGACGTAATGTACGTTGTAGCGAGTGTAGAAATCTAGTCTTCCAGTGCGTCCCTGAAGGCAACGAACGAAGTGTGGAAGTGATTAAGCAGGCGCTAGTTTTTGCTGTGAACTCACATACCGGCTGGCTGTGCGACTTACCTGAAGCCCTACAGTTGTTGCGGTAATGCTTCTACATTTCTCGCAATAACTTCTGTTATGCTGAAGTGGTTGAATATGTGCAGCAACTTTTATTATCTATCGTCAGTATGTGAAATGCATGAAATCAGCTGAGTCACTTTTTATATTTTCGGTGACGTGTATGGACTTTGTTTATTTAAAGCAAATAAGAGTGTACCAAAACAATACAAACAATACAAAGCAATCGCTGAATCACTCATAGTGTACTCCAATGGCAAAGTACAAACATTGGCACAGTGACAATGAGCACATTTCAGTAAACGAAACGTGATGAATCTCGACTACTAATTTTACTAACAGGAACTACCTAACCTCCAGCAATCCGCATACAGCAATCTACGCTTCAAACCGGCGAATAACTGGATCGAAATGTAGTGTCTGTGACATCTAAGGCAAGAATTTTTTCTACAAACATTTCTCTGAGTGCATTACTAAAGATAAGGCACATACGAAGAAAAGTTTTGCATCTCCCCGATTCAGAGACTTCCGGAACCTGTATAGAAAACTGGAACAGGGATCAATATAAACATCATTTCCGTCCTTTTCATTGCTCATGAAAACCAGACATTGCATGTTGTACCACCATATAGCGAGATCTTCAGAGGTGCTGGTCGAAATTGCTATACACAGCGGTACCTCTAATACCCAGTAGCACGTCCTGTTGCATTGATGCATGCCTGTATTCGTCGTGGCATACTACCCACAAGTTCATCAAGGCACTCTTGGTCCAGATTGTCCCACTCCTCAACGGAGATTCGGCATAGATCTCTCGGTGTTTGGTGGGTCACATTGTCCATGAACAGCCCTTTTCAATCCATCTGAGGCACTTTCGATGGGATACATGTCTGGAGAACATGCTGGCCGCTCTAGTTGAGCGATGTCGTTACCCTGAAGACGTCATTGACAAGATGTGCACGATGGGGGCGCGAATTGTCGTCCATGAAGGATGCCTCGCCAATATGCTGCCGATATAGTTGCAATATCGGTCGGAGGATGACATTCACGTATCGTACAGCCGTTACGGCGCCTTCCGTGACCACCAGCTGCGTACGTCGGCCCCACATAATGCCATCTGAAAACTGCAGGGAACCTCCACCTTGCTGCGCTCGCTGGACAGCGTGTCTCTAGCGTTCAGCCTGACCGAGTTGCCTCCAAACACGTCTCTGGCGATTGTGCGGTTGACGGCATACGCGACACTCATCGGTGAAGAGAACGTGATGCCAATCCTGACGGTCCATTCGGCATGTTGTTGGGCCAACTATACCGCGCTACGTGGTGTCATGGTTGCAAAGATGGACCTCGCCATGGACGTCGAGAGTGAAGTTGCGCATCATGCAGTCTATTGCCCACAGTTTGAGTCTTAACACGACGTCCGGTGGCTGCACAAAAAACATTATTCAACATGGTGGCGTTGCTGTCAGGGTTCCTCCGAGCAATAATCCGTAGGTAGCGGTCATCCACTGCAGTAGTAGCCCTTGGGCAACCTGAGCGAGGCATGTCATCGACAGTTCCTGTCTCTCTGTATCTTCTCCATGTCCGAACAACATCGCTTTGGTTCTCTCCGAGACACCTGGACACTTCCCTCACTGAGAGCCCTTCCTGGCACAGAGTAATAATGCGGACGGGATGGAATCGCAGTACTGACCGTCTAGGCCTGGTTGAACTACAACACTAGCTGTGTCCCTCCTTCCTGATGGAATGACTGGAACTGATCGGCTGTCGGACCACTTCAGTCTAACAGGCCCTGCTCATGCTTGGTTGTTTACATCTTTGGGTGGTCTTAGTGACATCTCGGAAGTCAAAGGGACTGTGTCTGTGATACAATATCTACAGTCAACGTCTATTTTCAGGACGCCTAGGAAACGGGATGTTGCGAAATGTTTTTGATGTTTGCAGCTCATTTAAACTAGTAAAAAATCTCTTTAAGATTTATCATAGTTTAAAACAATCTTTTTTTATTTTTGCCATGTAACTGATTTAACTTTGTCACAATTATGCGTTTTTTAGATATATATACTGTTCAGTTTTTGCTTTGCGTTAACCTTGATAACTTAAAATAGATTCGGAAAGAGTGATCCTCTTTAGCATATTTACCATCATGTCGGTTAGTAGTAAAATTTGGAATCTTTACATTTTTTTCAGTATTGTATTCGGTAATATGAATTATTTTACAAATTTTATTCACGAATTGCGAATGTAAATTGACTTCATGTGTGCTGTTTATCGGTGACATGAAAATTTGTACCGACCGAGAGTCGAACCCCAATTTCCCGCCTAACGCAGCAGGTCGCCTTAACCATATCGGCTGTCCAAGTATGCCTCCAGTTAACCTCCATACGTGACAATGGTTCACATCTCCTAAAGGTCGTACACACACTATATGGTTCCCACCTGAGAAGTACATACGACGTGGTTGTCGTTTTAACCCGTCGAGGCATGTAATACTTATGTTATCGCACCCATACGATGTGTGTGTTGAAAACTCACGTTATACAATATTCTTATGTGTATACGCGCATGCATGTCTGAAAGAACATCGTATAAACGAATATCAGCACAGACATTGTACGATAACACAATAACTATTAATACGTTTGTCTGTATTATTAATTGAACATTGCATACACAATTAATATTACAATTTGAAAAACGTTTAACTTTTTTTATTTATACATTTTTTTATTTACACAAAAATAGCGTATTATTAGATGATGTAAAAGCATGTTTGGAAAGAGTGATAAATAGGAATATCTTACTAGCGTCATTGTAGGTGTCCTGTAAAGAACGACAAATAAATAATAAAAGACAGTCATTTTAAATAAAGTCTGTTGTGTACGTTCCAGCACCTAGACCTAGACCTAGTTGACAAACCGTTACATTGTTTCTGTGGGCAAGCTGTGGAGTAGACGGAACATAATTATTTTCACTCCTTTATTTTGTTATTCCCCTGTCAATAGTGACACAGTGGAAATGCACGAAAATTAGCCTAGTAGTGACGACACTTAAAAAAAAATATCTATGTAATGGTAACCAACATACCTTTATCCAGTTTTGTCCAAGTCGTTACTATGAAATCATCAAGTTTAATGTTGAAATATCACAGGTTAGTTTCTGGGTTTTGTACTATAAAGAAATACATAAGTTTTCACACTGGGTTTACCGTCTGCTGTGTCCTAATGTTATCTGAAAATTCGATTAAATTCAGTAACATTTCACTTATTACGAAATTTATTCGCTGACTACGAATTCTTTTACATCAGCGGTGTTAGATGTAGATATGCTACCTAAAAGTGATACATCAAAATCTGTGATGGACCGGGACTCAAACCCTTATTTCCCGCTTATCATGATCGGTCACCTTAAGCATTTTGGCTATCAGTTCACGTTTCTCGGAGTGACCCAAACCACCGTGCCGCCCTGCCTACATCCCATAATATTCGAATCATTAGGGAGACTGGAATTTATTATCCTCATGATTGCATGTCTGAATAAACAGAAATTGTAAAATTGGTATTACATTCCTAGACGGACAAAATGATCATAACAACGTTGAACACGTAGTCTCATTTTCCCTACTGCGATAATCCGAGTAATGTTGAACGAATTAGAGGATGTAGATAATATGGCATCTGGAGAATGTGATGGATGGATCCGGAAAGCTTGCACGGTGGAGTATAAGTCGAGCACAAATTTTCATGTGTAACTGTTGGGTATTGTATCTATACTTAACGCAGCTGATATCAAAGAATTCACACTCATGTCTGAAGGAATAGATGTTGTAGAATAAACATTTGACTTATTTTTATTCAAACAAATGTTAACACACGTGATCTGTGCAACTGTCTTAGGGTCTGTGTTTTGGCATCCTGGCTTGTAGTTTGGCTATATTAGTCTCACAGACACAAGGCATGACACAGAAATAATTTTCAGGTAGACTTTGGTTCCTTGTCCATAGTTCAAAATGGCTGTATCATTTGGCTTGCAAGATATTGAACATGGTCCTGTCTAGCATAAAGTAAGAAATTGGGACTGTCTGAAACATACCTCTTGTGCCACTCTTTGTAAAAATTATTTGAGTATCTAGATGTAGGGGTTTTAGAGTTCTGTCAGCGACGTGGGAAGTAACGGTGTATTTTATAAAACTGAACGAGAAGTAGTAGCTTACCGTAAATTGGACCCAGTATTTAGAGATGTAAAAATATTTTTAAATACCATTATAATCAACTAAATATTGATATATAAAATAGGAGGTGAGCAGCAACTGTGTAATAAAAATGATAAGTAAGGGCATTTTTGAAAGTGACTGGAATCTTACACGTTTACTCGGTTAAATGCAAATGGCATAAGCGTGGACAGAACTATGCAGAACAAAGACCGTTTTGTTAATAGACCATGTAGATCATGTAGCTATGACTTCCTCGTTTATTGTTAGTGGATACCACGAGTCGTTTCATATCTCTGAAAGTTCTCCTCCTCCACATGAGTTACGGAACACAGTGAATGAATGGACAGTCTTTGTTGAACACCCGAATTCAATACACCGTAATATTCGTTTAACGATGCAGGTGGAAAGGGATGGCTGTCTTCCACTGTGTGATGTGTTGGTCTGGAGAAAGGTTCATGGTACTTTGGACATGTTGTTTATAGGAAGCCTACTTACACTGACTTCTGTCTACAGGCTCAGCGTAAAGGAGTGTTGTACTTCGAACCGCGGTTCAAAGAGCCCATGTCTCTTCAAACTCAGAGTTTCTGAGCTAACACATCTTCGTCAGAATGCATACAGTTAAAGACAGATAGGACTGCATGGTACTGTCGACCAACGGTACAGAGTCTGAGTGATGATAAAACCAGTTGGCACCAACGTCTACGGCCTTTCTGCCTTAATCAGGGAGCACTTCCAACAAGATTGGAACTGTATTCCGGAAATATGATGTGAAGTGTGTTGTCAGGTTTCCTTATAAGATTAGGAACCTTTTAGGTTCCAGTAAGGATGATCTCGGTTTGCGGAGGGCGGATGTCCTTCCCTTTTTTTGCAATTGTTTGTGGAATGCCTAATATTCAGAACAATATTCACGACGGCATTGTGTGTGCAATTTGAGCGATCATTCTCGTGATATTAATAGAAAAAGACTTCATCAGTACTAAAATAATAATAATTAATTATTGTCAGTGACATAATTTAATTTTCTGTGAAAATTATATCTCAGACAATACTCATGGAAAAAGGTAATGGAAATCTTCATCTTTTGTTATATATGATTCTTCTAGAATAATCCTTCTTCTTGTTCGAACAGCTGTAATGATCGGACGCGATTGATCTCTTGTAGCACTGAGGACGGTAAAAACTGTATTATGTTCTTAAGTATTATTTGAAAAATAGAGTTTCTGTGTCATTGAAATCAATACGTGTGTTTGAATTTTTATTTTAATATGATTCTCGTCCTATATAAATGTTAAGTTTTCTGTTCAGCTACAATAGAGCGCAGCCATTAGCGCCATTGAACTACAGCGCGGATTGTTGGTAAAGTGCTGAATAATGAGTGATTAATATAGAGAAATACTTTTAAATGTTAATGCATATAGTTAAGGCGCAGAAAAGATTTAGTATATATATTATTTGTTGAGAGTGAAACAACGCCTCAACCAAAATTGATAAGTGACTGTTTTACGTTGGCCACCATCTTAGTGAAATATTGCAGCGGCAGTTTCAAATCGAACTACTAACGACACAAGAATGTTGATGGTCAATTTTCACGATAATAATTGTGTATTGGTGGCCCAGAAACCACCCAGAAATAATAATATAGATATGGTGCAAACAGTGTCTTACGTGGTGAATGCATGAACGCTGATTATTTTTGTAAGAGCTATTAGGAAACATTTTTTGACAGGAAAGAATACATTAGTGTCGTGCGCGTGTGTAAAAATAGTTCATTTTGTTTAAGGAAAAATATTGCCACCTTGAATAATAGTTCGCTAAATTGTGTGAGGTCACTCTTGTGAAAAATTAGTCCCATTTGCACTGCTTGACAGACAATACTGCTACACGTTCTCAGGTGGAGATTTCTTTAGCAGGGTAACTATCTTTAGCCGGGAGAGGCAGCGATTAAATGAAACCCCATGTTACGCTAATCATAAGTAATTGGTTATGATGTAGTACTTCCCACGATTTGTAAAATACCGCAGTCCTAACCGCACGCCACCAATGTCATGTATTGGTCAGCCTATCAGGACTGTGGAAGACCGGTGTACTGAACATAAGCGTCATACACGCTTACAACAGCCGAGCAATCCTATATAAAGTGTGAGTCGCCTAACATTACCGCTGGATATATTTCGTAAACCACATCAAATACTGACGAATCGATTCCACAAATCGAACGTGAGGAGAGGGGCTAGTGTAATTGGTTAATACAAACCATAAAAAAATGCACGGAAGTATGTTTTTTAACACAAACCTACGTTATTTTAAATGGAACCCCGTTAGTTTTGTTAGCACATCTGAACATATAAACACATACGTAATCAGTGCCGTTTGTTGCATTGTAAAATGTTAATTACATCCGGAGATATTGTAACCTAAAGTTGACGCTTGAGTACCACCCCTCCGCTGTTCGATCGTGTGTATCGGAGAGCACCGAATTACGTAGGGATCCAAAGGGAACGGTGGTGGACCTTAGGTACAGAAGAGACTGGAACAGCACATTACGTCCACATGCTAACACCTTTTTATTGGTCTTTTTCACTGACGCACATGTACATTACCATGAGGGGTGAGGTAAACGTACACACGTGGTTTCCGTTTTCAATTACGGAGTGGAATAGAGTGTGTCCCGACATGTCTGGCCAATAGATGTTCAATGTGGTGGCCATCATTTGCTGCACACAATTGCAATCTCTGGTGTAAAGAATGTCGTACACGCCGCAGTACATCTGGTGTAATGTCGCCGCAGGCTGCCACAATATGTTGTTTCATATCCTCTGGGGTTGTAGGCACATCACGGTACACATTCTCCTTTAACATACCCCACAGAAAGAAGTCCAGAGGTGTAACATCAGGAGAACGGGCTGGCCAATTTATGCGTCCTCCACGTGCTGTGAAACGCCTGTCGAACATCCTGTCAAGAGTCAGCCTAGTGTTAATTGCGGAATGTGCAGGTGCACCATCATGCTGATACCACATACGTCGACGCGTTTCCAGTGGTACCCACTCTATTCCACTTCATAATTCAAAACGAAAACCACGTGTGTACGTTTACCTCACCCCTCATGGTAATGTACATGTGCGTCAGTGAAAAAGACCAATAAAAAGGTGTTAGCATGTGGACGTAATGTGCTGTTCCAGTATCTTCTGTACCTAAGGTTCATTACCGTTCCCTTTGGATCCCTACGTAATTCTGTGCTCTCCGATACACACGATCGAACAGCGGAGGAGTGGTACTCAAGCGTCAACTTTAGGTTACAATATCTCCGGATGTAATTAACATTTTACAATGCAACAAACGGCACTGATTACGTATTTGTTTATATGTTCAGATGTGCTAACAAAACTAACGGGGTTCCATTTTAAAAAACGTAGGTTTGTGTTAAAAAACATACTTCCGTGCATTTTTTTATGGTTTGTATTAACCAATTACACTAGCCCCTCTCCTCACGTTCGGTCTCTGGAATCGATTCGTCAGTATTTGATGTGGTTTACGAAATATATCCAGCGGTAACGTTAGGTGACTCACCCTGTACAGCAGAACAGCAAGAATTTTCAGTTATCCTATGGCATATAACAACGTGGAGTTTCTCGCTGCACTTCTAACTACTGGGGTGTATTGTTATTAAGCAAGCAGTTGAGATTAAATTAGCAAGTAACCTTGCAAACAGAGATGGAGGTTTTTGCTTAAATTCTGAGTGGAATCCTACTCTCTCCCTTGTCAAAAAGAAGGGTGGCAAGGTTAATGCTACCTCACCCATTGTTTAATAAATTTTACTATTCATAACTTCTGGTGTTTGTCGTCTTCATTTTGTGGTGGTGCTAGTGTTAACTGTGTGTGTGTGTATGTGTGTGTGTGTGTGTGTGTGTGTGTGTGTGTGTGTAGTCTTTCCGCAATTCCTCTGCAAACCGAGGTTTTAAATTCACCTGTACAGCGATTACTTGCTACAGGTTTGGCTCGAAAACGACAGGGTGGTCACTTGTCAAAGTATCGGCGTTTGTCGACGTCAACCGGCTGCAATCCGGTAAGTTTTCTGGACGTTGTATACAGTGAGATAATCTCAGGTCTCAAACAAATACCAGCTGTGCTAACTACTTTGAGGACCCGGAAAAGAATTTTCAGATCTGTGATTTAAATCCGATAGATGATTTGTAAATGACCGTAGTTGATATGTGCCATACATGCAGATAAACGTAATCGTTGTCTTGCGCTAATTATGATTATGTTATTGAAATTTAATGATTAATGACAGTTTTGGGACGTAAATTGGTGCTGGATAGCTATCAATTGTACAGAGCCATTGATGAACCTTCTCTTCAAAACTTACTTGTTTGATCACCCCGCCACATGTAGGACTGCTTCATACTGGCGTCAGTCCCTCAAACAAAATAACATTTGCGTAACTATTGTCTTCATTATAACACGCTGTTATTTTCTGATTCTCCGTGTGACCCTATGGGACCTTTAATAGGCGTATTGTATATGCCTGCTCTGGGTTTTACTCTCCTAACACTCCCACAACGCCATTCTCAACACAATTATGGTACACGTGGCTTTCATAAATATTTGCGCTAAACTGACACGTTCCAAAGGTAAAATATGCGTTGGAAAGAATAATCTTACATGAGCGATGAAATAAAATGTCCCCAGTGATGTCGATATTTCTCGTGTATCCTGGCAACTGAGACGCCTACTTTTTCGTCCAGATGTAAGCTGTTGTTTGAGAACAAAGATACATGACTGTAGGTAGTGACTACGTTGAAAACTCTTTCTAATGTCTGTAACTCTCACATATGCTGAACGCATGAAACAGGCAGCCGAAAGCTATTACCTTTTGGCAGCCTGTTTTTTATGGTGCCATTTCTTAATTAGTATTTCACATACACTACCATTATACCATATTTTACGCCGCCAGAGGAAGGTAAAAAGGAAAGAAGAAACTCAATAACACAGAATCATAAAATTACCGAAGTCTGTTAAGTAATGTGCTTTGCATAACAGAGTTCTCACAAAACTGAAGCGATTTTCCATTTAGCTGTAGACAAGGAATTTGAATTTTACTTTGTCGTCATTGATCACTGGTAAACGATACGAAGGCGGAGTGTCTTAAAAATTTACGAGGGATTAACTGTGACTTGGAATTCCTCCAGGAGCTGATTAATTATTGAGAGATGCTGTGAGATTGTTGACGATTGTCGGAGGCGGAAAGCTACTGTACCCCATTATTCCAGGTTAACTGCTACTTGTGCAGTCATTACGTGTCGGTATTAATTAAAACTGAGTTAAATAGCGGAAAAATTTAAAAATTTCGGCGCGCGCTGGAATTTTAGAGCTCCTTTTGACGGCCACGCTTCAGCCCAGAAGCACAGTCGCGCTTTTTGGAGGTCTCCGCGCCTGCCCCACTGCGAGATCTGGTAAGAGGTTCTGGCCTATCTCTAGCTAGCATTTCAAATTTGTAGGGGTTTTCTATGCTACTATAAACTACAAGAATAATTGTCAGATAGATTTCAAGCGAACGAATTTGCAGAATGTTTCGCACGTTCTATCTTATACATGAATATTATAGTTTAAGCTATCTATATTCACATGTATACTGCACGACTTACTATCTACTATGTACATGTTAATTAAATTGTACTGTGCATTGTACGGATGCTTCCTGAAAAGTATGATTACTTGCCACTGTGCGAACTGTATTCAGTTTATATTTATCTCCATGGTATTTTACTAGCGATGTACTGGTGATTGAAGATTATTAACAGATTCTGATCTGAAAACCCAGTCTTGAAATTTTTTGCAAAAGACTTTTGTCATCATTTTTCACGTGTCTACCTTCAAGGCTTTGCTAATCTTCCCGCACATTACCCCACACGTTTAATGATTCTGCACAGAACTTGTTCATGTCATCTATTACTCCAAACCGATATACGCTCCACATTTTAGGATGTTATTCCCTTGTGGTCAGTACATTTTTATAGTCAATATCTGTATTCAAAAAACCACACTTTGTTAATTTATATCCATGATTCCTTTCTGCTTTAAACCGAGCCTGTATGAGTTTTGTTCTATAAAACCAAATCAGATTGTGACTTATTTATAGTTTAGGTAGAGGCTGCTTCTTGCTGTGTACGTTAATTTATAGTTATATACATTAACGGCTTCCGATCTCTTCACGAAGCTGTTTTGGCATCGATATTCGACTAGTGAATATTGCTGCACTTTTGATCGGATACTATTCTACAGGGAAGAAAAGAAAAGTTTTAAGGAGCAGTGATGTTGAATTCTGTGGAGAGCGGTATTTTTAATTACCAAGTTTTCCTGATATCTGCAATAATTTGACTGTTGACAACATTTTCATCTACAATCAGAGTGAGCGCGAGGATATCATGGTGCGTAACCAGGTATTCAGTCTGCTTCCATTTTTCAATTCCGGCTTGGCGAGGGATATTCTTTTGCGGTAGTGACATGTACGAGTGAGTTGTGAAATGCAACAGCGTCTCGGGTTTAGACCATGCTTCTGCATGAGAACGTACTATTAAGCCTTATCACTACTGAAGTATCTACAACGGGCTAGGTTGTGGGCAATGGAGCACATGTCCTTGAACAATCTAATGAACATTACAGCGTAATATGGGACATGCAGCGGTTATTTCTTCCATCACAGTACTGTAAGCAGCAATTGATGTCAGTAGTAATTATTAGCCTCGAAATATGTTAATTTAATTTTTTTCACTACTGAACAACTATGCAGCGTTCGCGAACATAGTTTGAAACCTGTACCCAATAGCCGGCCGAAGTGGCCGTGCGGTTAAAGGCGCTGCAGTCTGGAACCGCAGGACCGCTACGGTCGCAGGTTCGAATCCTGCCTCGGGCATGGATGTTTGTGATGTCCTTAGGTTAGTTAGGTTTAATTAGTTCTAAGTTCTAGTGGACTAATGACCTCAGCAGTTGAGTCCCATAGTGCTCAGAGCCATTTGAACCATTTTGAACCTGTACCCAATAACCAATAATACAAGCTAAAAATTTTGTCACCCACCTGAACGCGCGTTTGAATCATTGTTCGCCTTTTAATGCCGCTGTTGTTATCAAACAGTAACAGGTTGCTATTGACAAACATCATAAGAAAGTAAATATTTTACGAGCTCATTCACAGTGTGGTAGAATTAACAATGATCTCAATGAGAGTTCGTTACATGTATTGTAATTCCTATTAAATTATAAATTATATTTTCTGCACGTTGTTGCATAACGAACATCTTGCGTCTATGTGTAGCACAAGCGTCGATCACTTTGTCATATGTCATTAATGAAAAATAACTTCATACGTCAGTAGGCTGAAAGCTGTTAATCAGTTCTTCTCACGTATATGAAAACTTCTTACAATGAGAAGATATTTTTAGACCTTCGTTTTTTAGAAGTGGTCTCTTTCTTATCTTAGCGCACTTTGTCCCACATTTTTTCAGTGAACGTGTTTCATACATGAATGACATTTAGGAAGGTATGAAAAATGCACGCATGTGGTTACCACAACCTCTCATTGGACCCAGAATGTTCTGCAACTACAAATAGCTTCATATTTTGAAGTCAGACTGTCCCAAACTTGGAAAATAGGGTGAATGTTTCAACAGTTGATACACTATGAGCACACTTTCATCGGCGGGTGCACTGTCGTAGTAGAGACGGTGATTGTACACTACTAGCCATTAAAGATGCTACACCACGAAGATGACGTGCTACAGACACGAAATTTAACCGATAAGAGAAAGATGCTGTGATATGCAAATGATTAGCTTTTCAGAGCATTCACACGAGGTTGGCGCTGGTGGCGACACCTACAACGTGCTGACATGAGGAAAGTTTCCGACCGATTTCTCATACACAAACAGCAGTTCACCGGCGTTGCCTGTGGAAACGTTGTTGTGATGTCTCGTATACGGAGAAGAAATGTGTACCATCACGTTTCGGACTTTGATAGAGGTCGGATTGCAGCCTATCGCGATTGCGGTTTATCGTATCGCGACATTGCTGCTCGCTTTGGTAGAGATCCAATGACTGTTAGCAGAATATGGAATCGGTGGGTTCAGGAGGGTAATACGGATCGCCGTGCTGGATCCTAACGGCCTCGTATTACTAGCAGTCGAGATAAGAGGCATCTTATTCGCATGGCTGTAATGGATCGTGCAGCCACGTCTCGATTCCTGAGTCAACAGATGGGGACCTTAGCAAGACAACAACCATCTGCACGAACAGTTCGACGACGTTTGCAGCAGCATATCAGCTCGGAGATCATGGCTGCGGTTACCCTTGACGCTGCATCAGACAGGAGCGCCTGCGATGGTGTAGTCAACGATGAAACTGGGTGCACGAACGGCAAAACGTCATTTTTTCGGATGAATCCATGTTCTGTTTACAGCATCATGATGGTCGCTTCCGTATATGGCGACAACGCGGTGAACGCACATTGGAAGCGTGTACTCGTGATCGCCATACTGGCCATTTCCCAGCGTGATGGTATGGGGTGCCATAGGTTACTCCTCTCGGTCACCTCTTGTTCGCAGTGGCGGCACTTTGAACAGTGGACGTTACATTTGAGATGTGTTATGACCGGTGGTTCTACCCTTCATTCGATCCCTGCGAAACCCTACATTTCAGCAGAATAATACACGACCGCATGTTGCAGGTCCTGTACGGGCCTTTCTAGATACAGAAAATGTTCGACTGCTGCCCTGGCCAGCCCATTCTCCAGATCTCTCACCAATTGAAAACGTGTGGTCAATGGTGGCCGTGCAACTGGCTCGTCACAATACGCCAGTCACTACTCTTGATGAACTGTGGTATCGTGTTGAAGCTGCATGGGCAGCTGTACCTGTACACGTCATTCAAGCCCTGTTTGACTCAATGCCCAAGCGTATCAAGGCCGTTATTACGGCCAGAGGTGGTTGGTCTGAGTACTAATTTCTCAGGATCTATGCACCCAAATTGCGTGAAAATGTAATCACATGTCAGTTCTAGTGTAATATATTTGTCCAATGAATACTCATGTATCATCTGCATTTCTTCCTGGTGTAGCAATTTTAAAGGACAGTAGTGTAAATGGAATTTTCAAGCAGCTTACTTGTTATCCACTGGATGAATAAAACTCTGATCGTCCTCATAACTTGCGGGCTGCATAGCGAGCGAGCTCAAAAACATTAATTGATGGTAGGATCCCGTTCTTCCCATGTTAGGAAAAATTTGTGTGCAGTCACTGATTAGTAAATACAGATAAAAATGTTACATTTTAGCAGCTCGGTTTCACTTCCACAAAACATCCATCGTCACAGTGATTAATGAGGTTAAATAGCATGAGTCATATAGATATTGGTAGCCACGTTCTTAATATCAGAGAATAAAGGTGTCAGACCAGCGCACCTGCCACCAACCGCAAAGAAACTACTAGTTGCTCCTCCACACAGACACACACACACACACACACACACACACACACACACACACACACATGCAGTGAGTCTCCCTCATGCACACTACAACACAAGATTCGCTGCACGCTGATGCTCAGACACGTTGAGGGGACACCTATACGGAAGTTGTACGTTAATGTGGCAGGGCAAGTATCTGTTATTAAATTCTGCACTACACTTCAAGATGACTCTGTCTTTCAACATAATGTCCGAGTAACTAGTCGTTCAATTCCTCCTCTACGATAGAAATCCGCTGTGTATTCACAGAGCCATTCAGGAACCGCTGTGCGAACGTCCTCAAAGCTAGAAAATCTTTCTCCCCAGAAATTGTTTCCGCTTGCCGAAAAACCGGAAATGGCAGGGTGCAAGATATAGACTGTTTTGTTGATCAGCAGCCCCCATATCTCTGCGACCTCGCTCAAATTGTTGCCACCATTTCATTACGGCTGGACACGACATTTCATTCGGTCTATGTAGCACGAAAATTTCACTGCGAATATGTGCGCAATTTTTACGTTTTGCACACAAGATTCGTACTGTCCCTTGTACTTCAAGCGCGTTTCCAGATGCCCCGCCATTTCCGTCACACACTGTGATACGCCCTTTATCCGTACCACAAGAGCTCCAAATGTACTCTCTGTGAGGTATGCGTCTCTCTTGTTGCTCAGCGGCATTAGCTTGGGACGACATATGTAATTTACCTTCGGAAATCCCTAGGAAAATCTCTCTCAAATTTTATTGGTCCACATTAGCGTTTCAGGAAGGCTATGCTGTCGTGTGGTGGTGTTGCTCCGTGGCATCTGGTGGGTGCTATAACGGGCCAGTGAGTTCTATCCTTTCCGTGGAAGTTTTTGCGACCGCGTGAATCGGGACAGCCTCTCGCTCGCACTCTCTCCGTATGTGGCCTTCACTTGGCACATAAGACGATGTAAGCCTCCATCCTTCATCGAGTTTCATGTTGGTGGGCCACTTGACTAAGTGTATCGTCTCCCTTATCTTCGTTCCAAGGATAAAAGGCTACCTTGCAAGCGAGCCCACCTCCTTGGATACTGTTTTCCGCATTAATTTTCCTATTTGGAAACGACAGATTTATGATGTTGTTCTAGCCATGTGTGACGTTCAGGTTGTTTTAAGACGTTCTGTGACAGGGTCTCCTCGATCTAAAGTACTCCACACTCTCAGATGGCCTCATAAGATTCCGAAGTGTCTAGCTTATCATCAGCTTTTGGGTGGCTCAATATGTTTCTAATTTCATTGTTTCTCCGACACATTGCTTTAATGCGCACTCCCTGCGCACATAGTAGATGAAAGACAGGTGTTTCCCTTGTTATTTCTGGAAATCACTGTTTATAGATCTGATCTATTTTTGTTCTGTCATTGCAACTACAAAAATGGGTGACTCTTTTTCATCAGACGCGTCTCGGTCTATTGAGGTAAAGTATCATCAGTGGTCTGACACTAAATTATTTACATTGTGACTTGCTTTTAGACCGAAAAACAGTTCGATAAGAATATGTTGATTTGTAATTAACGGTGATTTTCGCTTGATTTCTCGGTTACATCGGGAAATGCTGTCTGCTACCACATTGTTGCTTTTCTGCGTTGGACATTGATAAGTTTTGTTTCATATTTAGTTGCTCTGCAGCGCTATGCATTTCTTACGTTTTTCACAATACACTTTTATGCACACCACTGTACTCTGTTTGTTTCGTACTTCTAAGTATGTGTTGTGGTTTTGTAGTGTTTCTACTACTTCGTCTTTGACCTACAACCCTTTTCATTTATTTATTATTTTATGTGTATAATTCTACTTAGTTATGTTTTTGTGTATTTAAATACTATGTAAGAGTAGGGAAGAACTATTGATGAAGGAATTATTTTTACATCCATCACCCCCTCCCATTCTCCCCCGCCCCATTCACAGTTTCGTTTCACTTCTTGCCCCACACCCTCCCCTGTAGCTCACACTCCATCACACTGCTATACACTTATGTCCATTCATCATGGTTTCTCCCTCTCCTACACTGGAAAAAAAACTTCTCCATCACTACTCCTCCCTTACTCTTACACAGAATTTAAGTACACAGAAACATAATTAAATAGAATTACACACATACAATAATAAATAAATGAAAAAAGGTTGTAGTTCAAAGACAAAGTACGAGGATAAGTCAATTATTATCCGCCAAGTAGTCAGAAAATTTTATTGTAATCAATTAGGAAACGTACAAGAACATCATTTTTCGAGATAGTCTCCTTGCTTTTCAAAGCACTTGGTCCATCATTGTACAAGCTTCCTGATGCCCTCATAAAAGAAGGTTCTCGGTTGAGCTGCGAGCCAGCTATGCACCGCTTCTTTCATTGCTTCATCCGATGCAAATCGACGACCCCTTAATGCCTGTTTGAGTGGACCAAACAAGTGATAGTCAGAAGGAGCAAGATCGGGATTATATGGTGTATGATCCAATACTTTAAATTTGGGTTTCTGGTGCGTTTCAGCAGTGTGGGCAGCAGTATGCCGACGCGTATTGTCGTGCAACAACACAACACCTTTTGACAGCAATCCTCGACGTTTGCTTCTAATTGTAGGCTGTAGCCTGGCAGTAAGCATCTCACTGTAACGTACACTGTTTATTGTTTTGCCCCTTTCCCCATAGTGTTCCAGTACTGGACCTTGTGCGTCCCAAAAAACCGTAAGCATCAGTTTTCCTGCGGACGGTTGGGTCTTGAATTTTTTCTTGCACGGTGAATTTGGATCTATTCGTTCCATACTCTGTCGTTTGCTCTCTGGCTCATAATGATGGATCCATGTTTCGTCACATGTAATGATCCTGTCTAAGAAGTTATCCCCTTCGTTACCACAGAGATCCAAGCGTTGTTTTTCAGATGACCAAGCGCGTTTGTTTATGCAACTGTGTGAATTGTTTTGGGACCCATCTTGCACAGACTTTATGAAACCCAAGTCTGTTGTGGATGATTTCGTAGGCAGAACGGTGACTAATCCGCAGACGATGTGGCACTTCGTCAATAGTTAATCGTTTGTCGAAGAGAATCATTTCACTTGAACGCTCAATGGTTTCTTCATTTGTGGCGGTAAACGGTCGGCCGGCTCCTTCATCGTGCGTAACACTTGTGCGACCATTTCGAAATTTTTCTGTCCATTGATAGACACTCTGTAGCGGCAAAACACTGTTCCCGTACTGTACCGAAAGTCTTGGATGAATTTCGGCCTCTGATACGCCTTCCGACCACAAAAAACGGATCAATGATCGTTGCTCTTCTTTTGTGCAAACAGACAGTGGAGCATCCATGATTAACAGCACGGCAGCTATAACGAAACTAACCTAGCAACTTGAAATTTGCAAAGATATAACAACAAATAAACAAAGCATGCGTCATCAGCGTGAAACGACAGCACTACCAAAATAAACAAAAATATAACTAAACTGCGGATAATAATTAACTTACCCTCGTAGTGGAAAGGTTATGTAGGCAACACTACAAAACACAAACCACAACACATAGTTACGAGGACGAAAGCAAACAGAATACAGTGATGAGCATGAAAGGGTGTTGTGGAGAACATAAGAAATGCATAGTGCTGCAGAGCAACTAAATATTAGACCAAAATTATCATTGTCTAACGCAGAAAAGCAAGGATGCGGTAGCAGACAGCATTTCCCGATGTAAGCGAGAAATCAAGCGAAAATCATCGTTAAGTACAAATCAACATATCCTTAGCGAACTGTTTTTCGATGTAAAAGCAAATCAAAATGTGAATAATTTAATTACACCCCACTGATGATGCTTTACTCTATAAAGCGAAGCGCGTCTGGTGAAAAAAACCACGCATATTTATAGTTGCAATGACATAACAAAAATACCCTCAAGAAACGTAAAGCAACTACGGACTCTATGGCCACACAAATGAAGAATTTCCTTGAGATATTTGAGTCTCATCTTTATGTAAGATACTGATGGAAGCTCAAGAAATGAACTGAAATTTGTGCAGCGACCAGGACTTGAATCTGGGTTTCTTTCTTTACTAGGCAGGTTTGCTAGCCATTACACCACCAAACCATTGTAGATCACAGAGCTGCATGGATTACTTTACTTTAGTCCAACGCCCTTCCTAACACAAACTTCACGTCTTCAGCTCATTTGCCCCTTCTTAGATCGTCACAACTGACGAGGCTCCCTGATAATGGAATAGCACCCCAGCGCTGGATGTAATGGGGAAATCCTGCTTGTATCCACCTGTGACGACCTAAAAAGGGGAAAATAAGCTGAAGGTGTGAATTGAAGATTGTACTAGGTAGGGCATTGGAGTACGGTAGTCCATGCAGGTATGTTGGCTGTATAAACTGTCGTGGTGGTGTAATGGGCAGCATACCTGCCAAAGTATGTAGGGAGAGTTGGGTACAAGTCGGAGCCATGGCACAAGTTTTAGTTCTTAAGCTTCCATCAATAACATAGATTTTGTTTACGGTTTCTTTGTTGCAACTGTTAGCCCTAAAGGTTGTAAAAAGTACCTTCAGTTCCGAATTTACAATGTCTGTACCGCAGATTTGGTGGATCTTCTTAGGCAGTGTTTGTAAAAACTGAATTCCTCTACTGTGGGTTGTGATAGGGCGTAGCGTGCATATATATATATATATATATATATATATATATATATCAGTACTAGTGGTCTTCCTGTAGACAGTGTGTCCATTTGGTGACCTATACAAGTCGGGAAACGACAACAGATCGTTCTTTTCTATTCCCATCGTAAACTGTATGCTTCGGTGCTGACCATTAAGATACTGCTGGAATTTTGGAACGTTCTGATTCTCCAAGTGATCACATGACGAAAGTACCGCTAACATTACTTTTGCGGTGGAGAATAAAGTTCCGATCACGTAAACGGCTTCATGAAGAGTCTGGTAGTAAGGCTGAAATGGGTGATTCCATCGCTAACACGCCGACTGCTCACGGAGTTTTACTTTTCAATTAAAGAAAGTTGTTGTTAAACAGTGCCACAAGCGATCATATACATTGTAAAATTTTTGTAGTCTCTTCCCCAGACAGATTTGTCAACAGCAACGACTTGTCAAAACTAACCATCGGGTCCACAAACGCGATAGACTGTTGCCTGAAAAGAGTGATGGGGGGGGGGGGGGGGGGGGCGGGCTGAATGTTCCTTTTTTTTAGGCTCTTTTAATTTGTAGCCTTTGGACATGATACAGTCAACCATCTAAATGACACGGTAAATTACAATGAGTGACACTTATTTTCATAAAAATAAAATACATATTCAACCCCCCCCCCCCGCCCCCCCGCTCCACACACACGCAGACACTCTCACACTCACTCATTGATACATACATAAAACTATGGATCTCCTACCAAGCACATGACAGAATATATACGTAGTTTGTAAACAATTAATAATACGTTCAGACGCTGAAAAGTTATATTTGTGTTTATACTGTGACATATATTCGCTGCAGGTAGGGTTTTCTTCTGGTCGGAAGCAGTTATCCGCGAAGCATTAAGCGCTGTAGTAAATCTGTTGTCGCTCTGTATTACAGAGTTCAACCGAAAACGATATGACGGATGTCCTCCCAAGTGCCACAATAACAGAGACTATAACATACACTTGAGTCAGTCAGATTTAGGCGATAGAGGTACAATAGAAACCGTGCTTGGTTATAGCAGAGGCGGAAAGGAGTGACCAGAAACTTTTTGTGTTACATACCAAGGGAGCACCGTGTAGGTGCTGGGATGCTTGGTAGTGTAACTGTTTAGTGTGTTGCCCATGTTGGTACTCTAAGCGTCACTAATTGTTCCAAAGTAATCTTATCTGCCGCTCCACATCTCGCAGTAGGTCCCTGTAAGGAAAGTGTTCGTATGTCTTCGTCACGTCCATTGGCGAGAGTGTTTAAAATTTTCTTTCTCTCTGAGAAAATGGTGCCTCTTTACCCCCAGCTAGATGGTTTTCCTGTTAACCCAACTGTTCGCGTACAGCGGTATTCATTTGACAGTTGGCAAAGTTTTCTAAATGTCTAGTCTCAAATTGAGGTTAGACTTGGATACTAGTCTGTATTCATGTAGTGCGATGTGGGAAACCACCTAAACTCCACATCCAAGCTGTGCAGCACAGAGAACCCAGTCGTTAATCCACCGGCGGTCTCGATCCAGAGTCGGCGCACCTCCCCCTCTCGGAAGCGGCGCTATAACGTGCACTGCTATCCGGGTGGGTACTGTAGCTCTGCAGTACGGTCTATAACCTGGTACCCCAAGAAACTGTAGCCACTGGTCACATAATAATTTCGTATGAACAACAATGCTGATAGCAAGTTTTTACGAAAAATGATTGCATCTTTATCTTAGCTATCAGCATATTTGTGTCACTTTAGTACTGGTGTGGGCTCCGCTGTATGTACCGAGGATTCCGCTGGGAGTGGCAATTGACCACTAAGGCGTGCCTATTAGTCACAAAATGCGCTGCGAATGCCGTCTGAAATACATGATCTCTCAGTGTACAGACGGTGCGCATGTTCACGTACTGTCTTCACAAGTCCTTTACGTTCCATGTATAGTGCATCAGTTGCGACTGTCTGAAATGGGTTATCGTTTTCCTGTAATTTATTATGAAGCAATGGTGGTGCGAAACTGGTACAATCCGTTAACACAGTGGTTGAAATATCTTTAAACACACATGTTAGTGCTGAAAGTTTCTTTATCAACATCTACTAGCGAGGGACTTTTGAGACGGAACCGAATCCTCGAAAACAAGGAATCTGGCTGAAATTGTGCGCATTTGCGTAGATATTTGGAGCAGTGTTCTCAGATCAAGTGGAGGCTCATAACCCTCGACAATTAATCATTAGCAGCGGACAAAAGTGAGTGTCAGTTCGATACAGAGAGCAAGATATTTGACAAGTTTTTCAACTGGGATAAAAAAGACAGAATGACATCGTGCTTGGTGCTTGCCATCTACGCTGAGGGGACAAAAGTCATGGAATAGCAATATACAGATATACTGATGACGGTAGTATCGCGTAAATAAGGTATAAAATGACACTGCATCGCCGAAGCTATCATTCGTACTGAGGTGATCCATGTGGAAAGGTTTTCGACGTGACTGTGGCCACACGACGGGAATTAACAGACTTTTAACATGGAGTGGTACTTGCAGCCAGGCGCTTGAGACACTCCATTTCGGAAATCGTTAGGGAATTCAGCATTCCGGTATCCACACTTTCAAGAGTGCGGGGAGAGCGCCATTTCAGGCATTACGTCTCACCACCACGCAGTGGCCGGCGGCCTTCGCTTAATGACCGAGAGCAGTAGCGTTTGCGTAGAATTGTCAGTGCTAACAGACAAGCTCGAAGTATCCTCAGAAATCAGCGTGGACGTACGACTAACGTATCCGTTAAGAGAGTGCGGAGAAATTTGACATCAATAGGCTATGGTAGCAGACGACCGAAGCAAGTGCCTTTACTAACAGCACGACATCGCCTGCAGCACCTGTCCTGCGCTCGTGACCATATCGATGGGACGCTAGACGACTGCAATACCGTGACCTGGTCAGATGAGTTCCGATTTTAGCTGGTAAAAACTGATGGTAGGGTTCGAGTGTGGTGCAGACGCAAACGAAACCACGGACGCAAATCGACAACAAGGCACCTGGTAAGATGGTGGTGGTTCCATAATGTTGTGGGCTATGTTTACATGAAATGGACTGGATCCTGTGGTCCTACTGAGTCGATCACTGGTTGTACATGGTTATGTTCAGTCACTGGGAAACCATTTGCAGCCATTCATGGACTTCATATTTCCAAACAAAAGCTGGAATTTGTATGGATGAAAATGCACCGTATGACTGTGCCACATTTGTTCGCGATCGGTTTGGAGAACATTATGGACAATTCGAGTGAATGATTTGACCACGTGGATCACTCGACATGAATCACATCAATAATTTATGGGACATTATCGAGAGGTCAGTTGGTGCACAAAATCCTGCACTTTCGCAGGTTTGGTTGGCTAAAGGGGCAGGGTCGCTCAATATTTGTGCAAGAGGCTTTCGATGGTGACCCCATGCCACGTCGAGCGGCAGAACTACAACGGGCATATGGAGGGCCGATACTACATTAGAAGGTATCCCACGACTTTTGTGACCTCAGTGTATGTTACATGTAATTGAAAGTCACTGATTTGACTTACGATATGTTTAAAGACTTCCGATGCCACCAATCCGGAAACTTCTCCAGAGTCAGAGACGTCTGAAGATGGTATTCCACCTGGCTCAAATTTGGGATGTAAAAGTAAACGGCATCTGCATATCGTATCACAATGACATAACCCTGTAGAAGTGAATGAATATCCGCAGTGTACAGATTAAATAACACTGGCAAAAAGACGAACCTTGGGCCAATCCTTTCCTCGTATATAGCGATCTTATATATCCAACATCTTGACATATAATTAATCCTCTGTTGTTCAGTATATGATGTAGATTGAGAGGTAACGTACTTGGAATCCCAAGGTACTATAACTGCTGCGTAAGGACGCAAAAATAGGCTTTGGAAAGGTCCGCATCAACATCCAGCAACTACTACTTTACATTAAGTGAAATCTGGATATCTGTAACTAAAACGATGATGGTATCAGATGTGCCTAAAATTTTTCTGAAACTGTATTGCCCGTCTGAGAGAATATTCTGTGCACCCCCTCACCCATTCTACTCTGTATTTAATCACTCTTTCTAAATGTTTGCAAATTATGGCCGTGGTGTTACTCGTCTGAGCTGCCGGCAGCTTCCCACTCCTGAGAATAGGTAAGATGCTAAAATTGGTTCCATTCCTTTGCCGGACGCCTACTACAGCAAATGGTAATGAATTTATTGAAATAAGACAATCTCGGTTAAAATTATTTTCATCCGAGATTGAGGACTTTCAGGAGGTAGGATACTTCCTTTTACAGATCTGGGAGATCAATATGAGAACTATATTGAATTAAAAATTTTGAGCAACAGTTAATTTTCCACTTCCGGAAACAGCTTACTGATAGTATACGATATATTGTCTAGTCATGGAGAGATTTTCGTATGCTGTGCCGATGCTATGTGAAGATTCTTTTCACACACTGGTTCACTGATAATCGCCTAGCTTATTTCACTGAATACGGCGTCATAGAGCGTAAAATTGTAGTCGGATTTTGTGGCGAAGTCATGATGATTGTGTCGGACCTATTAGCTGTTCGTCGAAACATGACTTCTCTTGTTTCACATTAAGTGGCTCCATTGACACTACCGCGAAACATTTGTCAGCTATCTCTTTTCTTTCATCTGAATACACACCTTCGTGTCGGTTGTACAACATCGAACTGTTTATAATGTTCGATTGTGAGTTGTCTTCTACAAGCCATAAATCCTTCATATCTATCTACAAAAGCAATTATTCTCTTTTCATCCCATCAAACTGGTGAAAATGCTCTATTTAGAAGGAACGCGGTCCAGCTTAAGACACAGGTATTGTGTTCATGTTCCACCATTTGAAGTAAATTGCAATAGTCTTCTCAAGCATTGTTCAACATAATTTGATTTCGTTCATAAAATTCGGTTTATGTGCTTCCCAGTCCGCTTTTCTGATCTATTTTTAAATGAGAAAGTGTTTTCTATTGATTCTCTCACTATTCGATAATCTCATCAAAACTATTAGATTGGCCGATGAAAGTGGTTGCTGCAGCCAATGTTAAGCGTGGAGAGGAAGGAAACGTGTACTGCACTGAGATATTTCCCTGGTCTGGTGAGCCGAGTAGGTGATCAAGATTGTGAAATCGTCCTCATCTTCTACCTCCTCGAATATTCTTCGTAGTCAGTATTGTTGGATTTCAATCTGGATGATGCGCATTGCAAGGCCTATTATTTATTGTGTTTGGATGCTCAATAGCGCCAAACAAATAACGAAACGGTCCATGGTGCTCAATACACTGACAAGAAGTTTATGTTAGTTCCGGAAGCTTTTAAATTCACCCCTACACCGTCAAAAGTCCTTTCGCAGATAGCTAAATTCAGGGGTCTATATGCAACTCCATGTTTATTTCCGTATGTTGAACCATTTACATATAAATGCGTAATGGCCTGCACGTTTCACTCTCATATTGTTGGATATTTGGCCAGGTTCTATGTCGGCGAATTTACGCAGTTTACAATCAGTCTTATTGAAGAGGCTTCTTTACATACATTCATAACCCCATATATTCAGGGTGATAAAAATGTTTGTGGACTTATATTTCTGGGTGTGTAAAAAACTACACTCCTGGAAATGGAAAAAAGAACACATTGACACCGGTGTGTCAGACCCACCATACTTGCTCCGGACACTGCGAGAGGGCTGTACAAGCAATGATCACACGCACGGCACAGCGGACACACCAGGAACCGTGGTGTTGGCCGTCGAATGGCGCTAGCTGCGCAGCATTTGTGCACCGCCGCCGTCAGTGTCAGCCAGTTTGCCGTGGCATACGGAGCTCCATCGCAGTCTTGAACACTGGTGGCATGCCGCGACAGCGTGGACGTGAACCGTATGTGCAGTTGACGGACTTTGAGCGAGGGCGTATAGTGGGCATGCGGGAGGCCGGGTGGACGTACCGCCGAATTGCTCAACACGTGGGGCGTGAGGTCTCCACAGTACATCGATGTTGTCGCCAGTGGTCGGCGGAAGGTGCACGTGCCCGTCGCCCTGGGACCGGACCGCAGCGACGCACGGATGCACGCCAAGACCGTAGGATCCTACGCAGTGCCGTAGGGGACCGCACCGCCACTTCCCAGCAAATTAGGGACACTGTTGCTCCTGGGGTATCGGCGAGGACCATTCGCAACCGTCTCCATGAAGCTGGGCTACGGTCCCGCACACCGTTAGGCCGTCTTCCGTTCACGCCCCAACATCGTGCAGCCCGCCTGCAATGGTGTCGCGACAGGCGTGAATGGAGGGACGACTGGAGACGTGTCGTCTTCAGCGATGAGAGTCGCTTCTGCCTTGGTGCCAATGATGGTCGTATGCGTGTTTGGCGCCGTGCAGGTGAGCGCCACAATCAGGACTGCATACGACGGAGGCACACAGGGCCAACACCCGGCATCATGGTGTGGGGAGCGATCTCCTACACTGGCCGTACACCACCGGTGATCGTCGAGGGGACACTGAATAGTGCACAGTACATCCTAACCGTCATCGAACCCATCGTTCTACCATTCCTAGACCGGCAAGGGAACTTGCTGTTCCAACAGGACAATGCACATCCGCATGTATCCCGTGCCACCCAACGTGCTCTAGAAGGTGTAAGTCAACTACCCTGGCCAGCAAGATCTCCGGATCTGTCCCCCATTGAGCATGTTTGGGACTGGATGAAGCGTCGTCTCACGCGGTCTGCACGTCCAGCACGAACGCTGGTCGAACTGAGGCGCCAGGTGGAAATGGCATGGCAAGCCGTTCCACAGGACTACATCCAGCATCTCTACGATCGTCTCCATGGGAGAATAGCAGCCTGCATTGCTGCGAAAGGTGGATATACACTGTACTAGTGCCGACATTGTGCATGCTCTGTTGCCTGTGTCTATGTGCCTGTGGTTCTGTCAGTGTGATCATGTGATGTATCTGACCCCAGGAATGTGTCAATAAAATTTCCCCTTCCTGGGACAATGAATTCACGGTGTTCTTATTTCAATTTCCAGGAGTGTATTCTAGTCTCCTCAAGCAATGTTTATGTCTTCCTGATTCATCTACATACACGTACACACTTCACACTCCATCCAATGAAGTGTGCTTGAGGAAACCATGAACCACTACCGACCATTTCCTTTCCTATTCCTCTCACATACAGGGCGAGAGAAAACGAGTTTGTATGCGTCCGTACAGGCCCTAACTTTTCTTGTCTTCGTGATCCTTTTGCGAAATGTACGTTAAGACAAAGACAGTTAATGTGCTTCAGTTAGACTAATAATTTATTTAAACAATGACCGTTTTCGAGTTTTTGAAATCCCATCTTCACGAGTATGAAATTATAGTATTTTGTAATACATAACATACTGTCGGGCCATTCAGTGCAAGAGTTCCAATCTTAGCATGTTGGCGGAAACCGGTCGTGGTATGAATAAATATTAGTTCAACTGAAGCAGATCTCTCTCAATTAATAATTACTCTTTGTACAACTGAACTGTGTCCTCCCTACCGGACTCTTGGCGACGGTCAAACGAAGGTATGTCTGCACGATTCTCTTGGGTAAATGATTCTTTAAACGTGACATGATATCCTAGTTATATGATATCCGCCAAGTTCTTATTTATGAGATGGCTGTATAGCTCCCGCATTTTTTTCCATAATCGACACAGTTCGTCGTGAACCACGGACCTTAACGAAATGAGGTGGCATGCTTGCCTCAACGATTGAGACAGCCCTGCTGCTGATGCATCCGCAACGGAAGGGAATCTGTAGAGAGGCTGGACCAATCTGTAGTTCATGAAGAGGGGCAACAACCTTTTCACTGGGTTCGGTAGGCTGTTGTCTCTCTTCAGTAAGTGCAGTGGCAAGAATATGGATGACTGGCAGATCTGACCACGTAAAAGTAGCGAACATGGTTTGGCCAACTGCAGGAAGCAAGAGGAAATTACAGCTGTTTTGTTTCCCAAGGGAATGCTTTTCTTTGGGAAAAAGTTCCTGAGGTGAAAAGTCGTCCCGCCCCCACCCCCGTGCGCTACGGATTTCCTGAGGGGGATTACTCGAAAAACCTGGCATTCTTCATGTCAGAGAGCGCAGTGGGCTAGGTAACCCAGAGAATTTAAAAAGAGAAATTGAGAGACTGAAAGATATAGAGGAAATTAATGAAGTTTTATGGCTGGATGAGGTTGCTACCTTCTTATAGACAGCTGCATTATCTGTGGACAGCCAAATACAGCTTCCGACGCTATCCCTTCGCTTTTTACACCCACACCAAACAGTAACAATCGTACACCTCCTTGGAGGTGATTCTGATATATCTTTAAATCTGTCGGTTTTGTTGCATTAAGAGCGATATGATCGGTTCTGCCTGCAACGAAGTCCTGAATCCAACCACAAACCGCTCCTATGGTCAGTAAGTTCATACTTGTTCACTAGATGACAATGTGCAGCTGTACCAATGTTTTCCTGATGTCTAGGAACACGGCGCTCTGCAAATCATGGAGGAACAGAGTGAAATGAGTTTCTCAGATCTCTGGGTTCAGAATCCATATTGACATTTGTAGGGAAGATTTTCATTCTCCAAAACATTCACAATACATTGGTGTAGGAAACTTAAGGAAGAAAGTAACTTGCACGTGACATGTCACTGCCAAATAACAACGAAACTTGGACCGTACATAGAAGGAACTGCTACATTATAGGGAAGTAGCCAACTGCAGGAAATACGGAATAAAAGGAACAGAGCTGACTCTTTCATCCGAATGTAATAATTACATGAAGTCACTGTGGCTTTTGGAGGTCTCTTGTACCTAAAGAAGGCGAGGTAGTACTTCTTGTGCTAGAGCGTTCCATTCGTCCACCAGAGCGGTTGACAATTGCCGGAAGCACGTGGAAACGTTGAAATACCTCTCTCTAACGAATCCTATAGTGCTCTATGGGATTTAAGTCCGGGAAACGGCAGGCCAGTCCATTCGCCAAATATCTTCCCCTTGTAAAGCTCCTCGAAAAATGGTTCAAATGGCTCTGAACATTTTGGGACTTAACATCTGGGGTCATCAGTCCCCTAGACTTATAACTACTTAAACCTAACTAACCTAAGGACATCACACACATCCATGCCTGAGGCAGGGTTCGAACCTGCGACCGTAGCAGCAGCCCGGATCCGGACTGAAGCGCCTAAAACCGCTCGGCCACAGTGGCCAGCTACGACGGGAATGACGTGCACTTCCTTACACGTCTTTGCTCCAGTGACCTACGATAATCTACTAGCAGAAAGTGCGTAAGTGTCAGTAGAATCTCACAACTATCTGGTTCAGATGACTGTCGGTGCTGGATGCCCAGTCAGGGCGGATTTGTTACACTTAACATCACCGTGGTATCCTAAAAGTCTAAATATGGGACTGCGTTTGAGAAATGCATCACATTGGTTTAGAATATTGGTTTCTGGGCACAGATCTTAAACCCCTATTTAGTTTGAAGAAAATCGAAGAGGACCAGAGTACAAAGTGCCCACTTGAGACTGAACTGCTTGCTTCACGTTTATTTTTGTTATTTTTTGTCTGATGCTAGGAGGCTCTACACCGTGGGCCAAATGCAGCCGACTCGGCCAGCAGCCGCAGTGGCGGAGGAAGCGTTCAGCCTGGACTACCTGCTGTGGCTGACCCACTGGATGGGGTCGATGCGCCACCCGCGTGCCAGCACCTGGTCCACGCGCCTCTTCTACGTGCGCCAGTTCCTCGTGGCGGGCACTTTCCTCTACTTCAGCACCACGCAGGCCATCGTGCTCGTTCGCGAAGGGGCAGAGGACCTGGCTCGCTTCACCATCACGATGAGCCTTTGCGACACGGGCACCACCTGGCTCTACCGGCTTTCGCACATTACCATCCACGAGAGTGACTTCCACAGACTCGCTGAGCAGGTAAGTTCGTGTCACAGTTATTTTATGTTCACCGGGGACCTAGAAACGACGGAGAGGCTCCGTTCCCGCCGCAGCCGCAGTGGTCCGCAACTTCACGACGACTACCGCAGTCCACTTCACCCCTCCGCCGCCCCACACCAAACCAGAGGTTATTCTGCAGTTCGGCCACCGGTGGACCCCCCAGGGAACGTCTCACACCAGACGAGCGTAACCTCTACGTTTGCGTGGTAGAGTAATGGTGGTGTACGTGTATGTGGAGAACTTGTTTGCGCAGCATTCGCCGACATAGTGTAGCTGAGGCGGAATAAGGGGAACCAGCCCGCATTCGCCGAGGCAGATGGAAAACCGCCTAGAAACCATCCACAGACTGTCCGGCTCACAGGACCTCGACACAAATTCCCTGGGGACCGGCGCTCCTTCTCGCCCGGAAAGCAGTGCGTTAGACCGCACGGCCAACCAGGAGAGCTCGTGACACTACTTGCGCACCAATCATGTTTATTTTGAATGCTTCTTCGTTACTTAGGACTATATCATACGGGACAGCGTTTACACCTACCCTGTTTAGGTTGAATCTCAGGGGTCTGCTCTGCAAAATATTAAAATAAAAACAAATATAATTGCTTATGCTTCCGTGGCCAAACGGTATGCTACCGTACCATATTGTAAGAAACCATAACTGATGAAACGAATGTGGTGGCCACAGTTAACAATGGCCTTCTGGATGTACTGTTGTATTATTGTTGTTCACAGTCACTTATGCTTTGTCATTACTGCTCTACTGAACAGTATATTGCATCTATTGCATAATAATCTCGCAACGTTGATATAAACGTCAAGAATGTCGCTCACCGAACTGGTGAAGAACTTCACTGGGTTGGTGTCCAGCTCGTCTTCTCCAGCAGTCACAAGATCAAGCATGTGTTACGCTCCATCAAAACCAAGTTAAGTGCTCTGCACGATGCAGACGTGTACTATGTGGACTGCGAGTGTGGAGCAGTCTGCGTCAGTGGCACTGGGAGGCCAATAGCAGTGCACATATGTGAGCATGAGCGCCCCTCGAAATATTAAAGTGCCCTAACAACATGAACAGGGAGGATGGATCTGGAGTTTCACCAGCCTGGCCACCAGTCATCAGAGCCTAACAGACCGCACTAACAATACGAGATGCGAGAGTTACCGGAGAGAAACTGCCACCACACAGCCTAAACCACACCTGAGAAAAACAAGACTCAACATCCCACCATAAACTACCAAACATGGAACACGCTGTAAGAGGCAACAAAGAACAACAGATCCTCAATCCCCCCATCACATGAACCATTCAGAAACCCACTGCAGCCGTGGCTGAAACGTTGGCTTCACCTGTGAAGTTTTTTGCAATATGAAGAGGTATCATACCCACGAAACTTTTATGTTGCAAAAACAAATTTTTTTAATAGCTTGGTGCGGGACCTCTTATAATCGTATAAGAGTTCGGCATTACTATATTGTATGGTCTTGCTCGGTGGAATTTACCAGTGGAGAGATGACAGAAAATGAGTCACTATTCACATATTAAATCCTGTGCTCCCTCACGTCAAAGTCCCAATCAACCACGTTGCACTTGGGTTGGCAAAATATTTACAAGTTTTAAAACGAATAGTTATCAGAATTTTAGGAGTTATATTTGAATTATTTTCGCAGTAGCCGATCTCTTCCAAACCAGAAGACGGAAAATTCGATTCTACTTTCTATCACCAGACGCGTATTCATGAGCTCTTGACGCTGGGGAGAGCTATTTGCGAATAACTTAATTCGTAGTGGAGATATTGTGGCAAATGTACTAGATTTCTTCAGAGCCATACAGTGTGACGGATTACTTACTGATGCGCTACGACATAACAAGATCAAGAGGCCACCGTGGGCATTTTGATATTTAAATGTTAGAAGTATCTTTATTAGTATGAAGGGTATGGGTAAGCCAATTAGCTTGTAAGATCAATTTTCGTTTAAAATCAAATTCTTTGGGAAAATATTGTATTTGAACTAAGTGTAAGTAAAATTTGTTACTTTGTGATATTTCAATTGTTATTTTACATTTGCTAACAAGCAAGTTAGACAATAATTATAATTTTTAGCGGTGATATAAATTGTGTAGAATACTTTAATGATTTTAATTATTCTTATCTTTCTAATCTTATCAGTTCATTAAATAAAAAAGTTTGCAATACAGTTTTTATACAAATAATGAATCATACAGATGTACAAACTTTTAATCTAAGAAGAATCTCGATAGAGCTGTGTTACAAGGATTAGATATTTCAAAATTTGCTCTGATAGGGCCTGCCCGAAAGTTCTGCTTGAAGGTCTACATATGCCCTCATAATAGGGTACTGATGTAAATAAAATTTACATACAGATACGTTGCGTCTTAGGTATAAATTTGTTACCTGACCAGTCTATTCTTCCCGATACATAACCGCATCATAAAAATAATTGTTTTTATTTCGATTCATTTGTGTCATCAGATGAATCGCATTTGAAGATCACGTGCGGGAAAAGGTGGTACGTCCATTTTCATAGTAAACTCTTATTATGCTCCATTCGAGTAGCTTCAGTTACATTATGTGATCAAGAGTATCCGGACACCTGGTTGAAAATGACTTAAAAGTTTGTGGCGCCCTCCATCGGTAATGTTGGCCCTCCCTTAGCCTCGATGATAGCTCGCACTATCGCAGGCATACGTTCAATCAGGTGCTGGAACGTTTCTTGGGGGATGGCAGCCCATTCCTCACCTAGTGCGGCACTGAGGAGAGGTATCGATGTCGGTCGGAGAGGCATGACACAAGGTCGGCGTTCCAAAACATCCCAAAAGTGTTCTATAGGGTTCAGGTCAGGACTCTGTGCAGGCCACTCCGCCACAAGCCGTGCGTTATGAACAAGTGCTCGATCGTGTTGAAAGATGCAATTGCCATACCCGAATTGCTTTTCACTAGGGGAAACCAAGAAGGTGCTTAAAGCATCGATGTCGGCCTGTGCTGTGATAGTGCGACGCAAAACAACAAGGGGTGCAAGCCCCCTCCATGAAAAAACACGATCACATCATAATACCACCGCCTCCGAATTTTAACGCTGGCACTACACACGCTGGCAGATGATTTCAGCAGGCATTGGCCATGCCCAGACCCTGCCATCGGGTCGCCAGATTGTATACCGTGATTCGTCACTTCGCACAATGTTTTACCACTGTTCAATCGCCCAATGTTCACGCTCCTTACACCAAGCGTGGCTCGTTTGGCATTTACCGGCGTGAAATCCAATTTTTCTTACCTCCTGCCTAACTGTCATAGTACATGCAGTGGATCCTGATGAAGTTTGGAATTCCTGTGTTATGGTCTGGATAGATGTCTGCCTATTACACTTTATTACGCTCTTCAATTGTCGGCAGTCTCTGTCAGTCAACAGACGAGGTCGGCCCTTACGCTACGTGTCCCTTAACGTTTCCGCTTCACTATCACATCGGAAACAGTGGACCTAAGGATGTTGAGGGGTGCGGAAATCTCGTGTTCAGACGTATGACACAAGTGAGATCCCAATACCTGACCACGTTCTAAGTCCGTGAGTTCCGCGGAGCGCCCCATTCTGCTCTCTCACAATGTCTAACGAGTACTGAGGTCGCTGATATGGAGTACTTAGCAGTAGATAACAGCAAAATGCACCTAATATGAAAAAAAGTATGTTTCTGGGAGTGTCCGGATACTTTTCATCACATGGTGTATGTATGTTACATTCCAGATATGCTTAAGAAAGAATAGACATGTATAGGGCAAGAAGGAGGCATGCATAGAACCTACTAGGCGCAAATATAATACTATATCATATTGACAGTGGACACTTTTTGATTTTGACTTAGCCAACATGCACTTAATTCAGCAGATCCTTCGAGAGCAGACCACGTTTCTAGGCATACATTATATGATGAAAAGTATTAGTTGATTTTAATAATGGGTGTGTCCACCCTTTCACGTTCGTGACGAAGGCTGTTGCGGACACTTTCTATTAAGTGTCTGAATGTCTGTCTGTGGAGGGATGGCAGCCCGTTCTTCCTCAGGGGCCAAAACTCGAATAGGTAATGATGTTGGAAGCTGGGGTCCGGAGCGAAGTCAACGTTCTAACTCATCACACAGGCGTTCAGTTGAGTTCAGGCCCGGACTCCTGACTGCACAGAGTATTTCGGGAATATTATTGTTCACGAGAAACATCGTCTCACAGAGCTGCTTTATGAGAGGGTACATTGTCATACTGTATAACAAAATCACGTCACCGTACTGTTCCTCTATTGTACGCAGGAAACAATGCTGTAAAATGTGTTCATATCCTTCCCCGCCTACCGTTTTCATGAACGCAGTAAGGGAACCATACTCCAACAGCGAAAAACACCACATACCATAACACCGACTCCTCCGTATTCATTGTTGCCACAGCAAGTAACGGCAGGCAATATTCTCCAGAAATTCACCAAACTCATACCCTTCGATCGGATTGCTGTAGGGCATAACGTGATGTGCCGTAGATAATTTAAACGTTTCTTTAGTCGAAATGATGCGTAATGAGTGAGTTTGTAGGATATGTACAAATGATTACCGTTAACATTGATGAACACAATACTGCTTTTAGTTCAACTCATGCAATTACACTTAACTTTGTGCTGCATTTTGAGCTCCTTTCTAAGCCACTGAGAGCTTTAACATTTAGTCACTTTTCATAATACGGTTACAGGCGTGGACATCAAGTATTCCGTATGACATTGTTGAGTGGAAATAAGAAAAAGTATGTCAGGAGCTTAATACGTTTGTTTCCAACATCAGCAGTTCTACAAAGAGCGAAAGTAGCTGAACTGAGAAGCTCAAGTAATATTTCAGTTAAAATTTTCGTGAACATGTACACTCAAAAATTTGGAGCGTCCTACTCTACTTACTGTGTATGTGCATCAACAGTTGGTATGATACTGTTTGTTGTACAGAACTTTATGTGATTTGGTATTTCAGAGCTTAAGGAGGTTCCAGTTTTAGAAAACCATTTAATAATTTTTGGAAAATGTCTCACAAACTTTTCTGTTGGTTTCACTGTAATGGGATTTACTATAACACTACAATCATTTTCAAAAAGTACTTACTTTGATGGCTTGATGATAAACGGACTATCATTCACATATATAGGAAAAAGAGTGGGCCAAAAATTAAACCCTGTGGGACTAACTTTGTGATTTTCTCTTCCCCCAGTCAAAAACATTTTCTGTCTTTCAGACTTTGTGATTTTGTCCCCAAGTTACTAAGACTTTCTGTCTTTCCGACGCAGTCTGAATTATGCTGCACTAACTTTTACATGTATGATTCAAACCAACTGTGCTTAAAGGCATCAATTCCATAAAACTTTGGTTTTTGTAAGAGAGTAACTTGATCTACATAATTTAATACTTGTTATGTTTGATGAGTGTATGTATAAAACGCATTCTCAATCGAGCATACCTTCTGGATGCTAAGACGCCACCCATAATAGGGCTGCATGCTATGCTAAGACGAGTGAGAACGACCACATCTGGTCTGTGTGATTCGAAGGATGTACACCACGGTCAAGTTGTTGACTTCATTAGACCAGCTAACTATCTGTCAATTCCAGCACCCATCAAAGAAGGATGCTTCACCTCAACAGTGAGATAATTTCAAGTAATATAGGGAGATGGCACACTGAACCATCAGCATGTGCCCTGGCACACAGCAGAAACGTTCTTCCATAGCTTTTGTAGGTGGAGGAAATGGGTGGTAGAAGGGGTGGTGGTCGTGGGGGCGGGCGGGGGGGGGGGGGGGGTGAGGGGAGGAGCAAAAGCAACAGTGTTATCCTCCACTCTTGCAGAGTAGAGATGCACTTGTGGAGCAGATGTAGTACCAACTGTTCTCTTTAGTAAATAACTTCCACTGTTCTCGATGTTCTTCTGAGTATCAAAGACAAAAGGCAGGCATACAATAACGGTTGCGCACAGGTGGGGCTGGACTTCGGGCGCTTCATGACATCCCGCGACGAGCCGCTGCTGCGGACACGGGGCCGCGCGCTGAAGCGCTTCGTGCAGGGCTACATCGCGCTGGGCGTGGTGGACGCTCTCATGTGGTTCCTGTCACCCATCAAGGGCGGCGATGGGCTGCCGCTCGTCGTGCTGCTGCCCTTCGACATCTCGCGCACCTTCCCCTTCGTCGCCGCGTGGCTCTTATGCGCCTTCGCCACGGTCCACGCCGTCGTCGTCACCATCGTCACCGACTCCTTCAACGTCAGCCTCATAGCGCAGCTCCGTATGCAGCTCATTCTACTCAGTAGAAACATCTGCGAGCTGTCCAGAGATGTCGAGCGTGGCACGAAACGCAGAGTGTCACTGAATGGTTCCGAGAAGACGCCGTATCCAGAGGTGGACGTTCACTACATTGGGGACACCTACCAACACGATAAGTCTTCGCTGGACTGCATGGACGTTAAAGAGTCTGTGCACCCATCTGACCTTTCTGAAGCTCGTTGCCTACTTCTGAGAAATATCCTTCACCATCAAGCTATAATCAGGTGAGCGGGAGGGAGTGAGGGTGGAAGCGTATAAACTTCATGCAGAGTATGTTTCTTAAGATAAGGTTATTAAGCTAATATACACTCCTGGAAATGGAAAAAAGAACACATTGACACCGGTGTGTCAGACCCACCATACTTGCTCCGGACACTGCGAGAGGGCTGTACAAGCAATGATCACACGCACGGCACAGCGGACACACCAGGAACCGTGGTGTTGGCCGTCGAATGGCGCTAGCTGCGCAGCATTTGTGCACCGCCGCCGTCAGTGTCAGCCAGTTTGCCGTGGCATACGGAGCTCCATTGCAGTCTTGAACACTGGTGGCATGCCGCGACAGCGTGGACGTGAACCGTATGTGCAGTTGACGGACTTTGAGCGAGGGCATATAGTGGGCATGCGGGAGGCCGGGTGGACGTACCGCCGAATTGCTCAACATGTGGGGCGTGAGGTCTCCACAGTACATCGATGTTGTCGCCAGTGGTCGGCGGAAGGTGCACGTGCCCGTCGACCTGGGACCGGACTGCAGCGACGCAGGATGCACGCCAAGACCGTAGGATCCTACGCAGTGCCGTAGGGGACCGCACCGCCACTTCCCAGCAAATTAGGGACACTGTTGCTCCTGGGGTATCGGCGAGGACCATTCGCAACCGTCCCCATGAAGATGGGCTACGGTCCCGCACACCGTTAGGCCGTCTTCCGCTCACGCCCCAACATCGTGCAGCCCGCCTCCAGTGGTGTCGCGACAGGCGTGAATGGAGGGACGAATGGAGACGTGTCGTCTTCAGCGATGAGAGTCGCTTCTGCCTTGGTGCCAATGATGGTCGTATGCGTGTTTGGCGCCGTGCAGGTGAGCGCCACAATCAGGACTGCATAGGACCGAGGCACACAGGGCCAACACCCGGCATCATGGTGTGGGGAGCGATCTCCTACACTGGCCGTACACCACTGGTGATCGTCGAGGGGACACTGAATAGTGCACGGTACATCCAAACCGTCATCGAACCCATCGTTCTACCATTCCTAGACCGGCAAGGGAACTTGCTGTTCCAACAGGACAATGCACGTCGGCATGTATCCTGTGCCACCCAACGTGCTCTAGAAGGTGTAAGTCAACTACCCTGGCCAGCAAGATCTCCGGATCTGTCCCCCATTGAGCATGTTTGGGACTGGATGAAGCGTCGTCTCACGCGGTCTGCACGTCCAGCACGAACGCTGGTCCAACTGAGGCGCCAGGTGGAAATGGCATGGCAAGCCGTTCCACAGGACTACATCCAGCATCTCTACGATCGTCTCCATGGGAGAATAGCAGCCTGCATTGCTGCGAAAGGTGGATATACACTGTACTAGTGCCGACATTGTGCATGCTCTGTTGCCTGTGTCTATGTGCCTGTGGTTCTGTCAGTGTGATCATGTGATGTATCTGACCCCAGGAATGTGTCAATAATGTTTCCCCTTCCTGGGACAATGAATTCACGGTGTTCTTATTTCAATTTCCAGGAGTGTAGAAATCTCACCATGCTGCCTTAGCAAATGACGATGTCCGACTAGTACAGTTTTTACCACTCAGCATGTAATTGATATTTTTGTATGCAGTGTCGTAATATGTACACACATCACAGTGTTAGTTGTTTTCTCTCTGTGCCAAATAGTCTTCTCACATACGGTTCACATAATTTTCTGCCTGATGTTTTCTGTGTGGCCGCAACTTTACCATTAAGTAGATGATACCTGACAGTGTAGACTGACCGTTTTGCGTGCATACTTCCACACAACATGCCATCTGCTGCCCAGAGGAAAATAAGCATTAATGGCTTGCTCTTGCCACATGTACTTGGAGATACTACCCAACCCGAAAACATACGACTTGAAGTAGCTACAATTATTACTCTGCAAATCACGTAAATACTGATCTAATGTTGTTCAGTTACCCGTCCTTAGCCACCATTACAAATATCTGCACTTATATGCATTACACCTTGTAAATTTCATTTTTAAATCACACATATGGTACTATTATGGGCAGACGTAATCTATTTTATTTGTCCCATTAGGACTGTATTCACTCAGACAGCCTGTGATACATGATGTGCTACAGAGATGGTAACGAACACATATTTTAGTGAATAAAATACATGTTCAGTCAGACAGATACATGCACACACAACTCTAATCACAACAAAATAATACAATAATTACATTATGTTGTACACACTTAATTAAATCATAATTCCATCAAAGAGTTTTATTTTCACAATCTTATCGGAAGGAACGAGACACAACGACGTAATGCTGATCGGCCAGTGGATCTCACGAGACGTGGAACCGCTAGTATAAAAGTAGGAATCAGCAACAGCAGAATGGGTTCGTCAAGAGAGTTAACTGACTTTGAAAGTGGAATAGTAATGGAGTAATAAATCTATATTGTACATTTCAATTCTTCTAAAGATACCCAAGTCAACTGTTGATGGTATGACTGTCAAGCGGAAACCTGAAGGGACAAGTAATGCTAAACCAACACCAGGTAGATCTCATGTACTGATGGGCAGCAACTGTCGAGCATTGCAGAGGGTGAATGTAAAAATTCGCGTGAAATCTGCGGAATGAATCACTCTTGACCTCCAAAGTGCTATCAGCAGACCAGGAAGTACAATGACTATGTGTAGGGAGCTAAAAAGAGTGGAGTAAGTTGACCGAATAGCTCTTTATCACAGTCCTGTAGTCTGTTCTAAGCCACACTTGAGGGAATGTGAAGGGCGATGTCACTGGACAGTGGATAATGGGAAACGAGTGATCTGGAGTGACTAATTACGCTATACCCCGTGGCATTTAAGGTGACCGAGTAGCTCTTTATCACATTCCTCTAGTCTGTTCTAAGCCACACTTCAGGGAATGTGAAGGGCGATGTCACTGGACAGTGGATAATGGGAAACGAGTGATCTGTAGTGACTAATTACGCTATACCCCGTGGCATTTCTGTGGAGGGCTTTGTGATGAAGGATGAAGAATGTTACCATCCATTATGTACAGTGCCAACAGTGAAGCGCTATTATTGTACAGATGTATTTCTCGTGATTAGAATGTGGTTCTTTCATTGCGCTTAAAAAACTGTGTACAGAAGAGGAACGACTGGTAGGCGATGGTTGTTTGTAGCACAGTTGGTGAGACAATAGTTTTGTGGAGAGTAGCATTTCTGAAATCGAGTGGCATTCGCAGTGCCCCATCCCTTCGGGATGAATTAGAACTTTAGCTAGGTTCCAGTCCACAGTGTCCAGAATCGCTATCTTCTCTGGTATCAGCTCTTGAAGAAAAATGGACTGCCATACTTGCATAGATATTCAGATGCCTCATTGACAGTGTTTCCAATATATTTCAAGCCACCACAAAGGCAAAGGGTGCACACATCCCTTATTAATATACACTAATGTGTGTGCAGATACTCCCAATCGGATGGTGTATGTTTATAAAGGATGTGACGCACAGATATTCTTGTATGTGGTACCTTAATATGTGCACACAACACAATTTGGGTTGTTTTTTCTCTGCATCAGTCTTTACGCAAACAAATTACCAACTTTATGTTCTGACGTTTCTTTCTGGCCATGGATGCACCACTAAGTGGACTACACCTGTCAGTACAGACTGACCATTTTGTATCAATGCATTCACACTTTAACACCTGATCTACTGCCGAGGAAAAATAAGAATTAGTGGCTTGGTCTTCCAATAGGTCCTTAGAGGTACTAATCAATCTAAATACATTCTCCTTCTAATAGCTATAATTATTACTCTGCAAATACACTCCTGGAAATGGAAAAAAGAACACATTGACACCGGTGTGTCAGACCCACCATACTGGCTCCGGACACTGCGAGAGGGCTGTACAAGCAATGATCACACGCACGGCACAGCGGACACACCAGGAACCGCGGTGTTGGCCGTCGAATGGCGCTAGCTGCGCAGCATTTGTGCACCGCCGCCGTCAGTGTCAGCCAGTTTGCCGTGGCATACGAGCTCCATCGCAGTCTTTAACACTGGTAGCATGCCGCGACAGCGTGGACGTGAACCGTATGTGCAGTTGACGGACTTTGAGCGAGGGCATATAGTGGGCATGCGGGAGGCCGGGTGGACGTACCGCCGAATTGCTCAACACGTGGGGCGTGAGGTCTCCACAGTACATCGATGTTGTCGCCAGTGGTCGGCGGAAGGTGCACGTGCCCGTCGACCTGGGACCGGACCGCAGCGACGCAGGATGCACGCCAAGACCGTAGGATCCTACGCAGTGCCGTAGGGGACCGCACCGCCACTTCCCAGCAAATAAGGGACACTGTTGCTCCTGGGGTATCGGCGAGGACCATTCGCAACCGTCTCCATGAAGCTGGGCTACGGTCTCGCACACCGTTAGGCCGTCTTCCGCTCACGCCCCAACATCGTGCAGCCCGCCTCCAGTGGTGTCGCGACAGGCGTGAATGGAGGGACGAATGGAGACGTGTCGTCTTCAGCGATGAGAGTCGCTTCTGCCTTGGTGCCAATGATGGCCGTATGCGTGTTTGGCGCCGTGCAGGTGAGCGCCACAATCAGGACTGCATAGGACCGAGGCACACAGGGCCAACACCCGGCATCATGGTGTGGGGAGCGATCTCCTACACTGGCCGTACACCACTGGTGATCGTCGAGGGGACACTGAATAGTGCACGGTACATCCAAACCGTCATCGAACCCATCGTTCTACCATTCCTAGACCGGCAAGGGAACTTGCTGTTCCAACAGGACAATGCACGTCGGCATGTATCCTGTGCCACCCAACGTGCTCTAGAAGGTGTAAGTCAACTACCCTGGCCAGCAAGATCTCCGGATCTGTCCCCCATTGAGCATGTTTGGGACTGGATGAAGCGTCGTCTCACGCGGTCTGCACGTCCAGCACGAACGCTGGTCCAACTGAGGCGCCAGGTGGAAATGGCATGGCAAGCCGTTCCACAGGACTACATCCAGCATCTCTACGATCGTCTCCATGGGAGAATAGCAGCCTGCATTGCTGCGAAAGGTGGATATACACTGTACTAGTGCCGACATTGTGCATGCTCTGTTGCCTGTGTCTATGTGCCTGTGGTTCTGTCAGTGTGATCATGTGATGTATCTGACCCCAGGAATGTGTCAATAATGTTTCCCCTTCCTGGGACAATGAATTCACGGTGTTCTTATTTCAATTTCCAGGAGTGTAGAAATCTCACCATGCTGCCTTAGCAAATGACGATGTCCGACTAGTACAGTTTTTACCACTCAGCATGTAATTGATATTTTTGTATGCAGTGTCGTAATATGTACACACATCACAGTGTTAGTTGTTTTCTCTCTGTGCCAAATAGTCTTCTCACATACGGTTCACATAATTTTCTGCCTGATGTTTTCTGTGTGGCCGCAACTTTACCATTAAGTAGATGATACCTGACAGTGTAGACTGACCGTTTTGCGTGCATACTTCCACACAACATGTCATCTGCTGCCCAGAGGAAAATAAGCATTAATGGCTTGCTCTTGCCACATGTACTTGGAGATACTACCCAACCCGAAAACATACGACTTGAAGTAGCTACAATTATTACTCTGCAAATCACGTAAATACTGATCTAATGTTGTTCAGTTACCCGTCCTTAGCCACCATTACAAATATCTGCACTTATATGCATTACACCTTGTAAATTTCATTTTTAAATCACACATATGGTACTATTATGGGCAGACGTAATCTATTTTATTTGTCCCATTAGGACTGTATTCACTCAGACAGCCTGTGATACATGATGTGCTACAGAGATGGTAACGAACACATATTTTAGTGAATAAAATACATGTTCAGTCAGACAGATACATGCACACACAACTCTAATCACAACAAAATAATACAATAATTACATTATGTTGTACACACTTAATTAAATCATAATTCCATCAAAGAGTTTTATTTTCACAATCTTATCGGAAGGAACGAGACACAACGACGTAATGCTGATCGGCCAGTGGATCTCACGAGACGTGGAACCGCTAGTATAAAAGTAGGAATCAGCAACAGCAGAATGGGTTCGTCAAGAGAGTTAACTGACTTTGAAAGTGGAATAGTAATGGAGTAATAAATCTATATTGTACATTTCAATTCTTCTAAAGATACCCAAGTCAACTGTTGATGGTATGACTGTCAAGCGGAAACCTGAAGGGACAAGTAATGCTAAACCAACACCAGGTAGATCTCATGTACTGATGGGCAGCAACTGTCGAGCATTGCAGAGGGTGAATGTAAAAATTCGCGTGAAATCTGCGGAATGAATCACTCTTGACCTCCAAAGTGCTATCAGCAGACCAGGAAGTACAATGACTATGTGTAGGGAGCTAAAAAGAGTGGAGTAAGTTGACCGAATAGCTCTTTATCACAGTCCTGTAGTCTGTTCTAAGCCACACTTGAGGGAATGTGAAGGGCGATGTCACTGGACAGTGGATAATGGGAAACGAGTGATCTGGAGTGACTAATTACGCTATACCCCGTGGCATTTAAGGTGACCGAGTAGCTCTTTATCACATTCCTCTAGTCTGTTCTAAGCCACACTTCAGGGAATGTGAAGGGCGATGTCACTGGACAGTGGATAATGGGAAACGAGTGATCTGTAGTGACTAATTACGCTATACCCCGTGGCATTTCTGTGGAGGGCTTTGTGATGAAGGATGAAGAATGTTACCATCCATTATGTACAGTGCCAACAGTGAAGCGCTATTATTGTACAGATGTATTTCTCGTGATTAGAATGTGGTTCTTTCATTGCGCTTAAAAAACTGTGTACAGAAGAGGAACGACTGGTAGGCGATGGTTGTTTGTAGCACAGTTGGTGAGACAATAGTTTTGTGGAGAGTAGCATTTCTGAAATCGAGTGGCATTCGCAGTGCCCCATCCCTTCGGGATGAATTAGAACTTTAGCTAGGTTCCAGTCCACAGTGTCCAGAATCGCTATCTTCTCTGGTATCAGCTCTTGAAGAAAAATGGACTGCCATACTTGCATAGATATTCAGATGCCTCATTGACAGTGTTTCCAATATATTTCAAGCCACCACAAAGGCAAAGGGTGCACACATCCCTTATTAATATACACTAATGTGTGTGCAGATACTCCCAATCGGATGGTGTATGTTTATAAAGGATGTGACGCACAGATATTCTTGTATGTGGTACCTTAATATGTGCACACAACACAATTTGGGTTGTTTTTTCTCTGCATCAGTCTTTACGCAAACAAATTACCAACTTTATGTTCTGACGTTTCTTTCTGGCCATGGATGCACCACTAAGTGGACTACACCTGTCAGTACAGACTGACCATTTTGTATCAATGCATTCACACTTTAACACCTGATCTACTGCCGAGGAAAAATAAGAATTAGTGGCTTGGTCTTCCAATAGGTCCTTAGAGGTACTAATCAATCTAAATACATTCTCCTTCTAATAGCTATAATTATTACTCTGCAAATACACTCCTGGAAATGGAAAAAAGAACACATTGACACCGGTGTGTCAGACCCACCATACTGGCTCCGGACACTGCGAGAGGGCTGTACAAGCAATGATCACACGCACGGCACAGCGGACACACCAGGAACTGCGGTGTTGGCCGTCGAATGGCGCTAGCTGCGCAGCATTTGTGCACCGCCGCCGTCAGTGTCAGCCAGTTTGCCGTGGCATACGAGCTCCATCGCAGTCTTTAACGCTGGTAGCATGCCGCGACAGCGTGGACGTGAACCGTATGTGCAGTTGACGGACTTTGAGCGAGGGCATATAGTGGGCATGCGGGAGGCCGGGTGGACGTACCGCCGAATTGCTCAACACGTGGGGCGTGAGGTCTCCACAGTACATCGATGTTGTCGCCAGTGGTCGGCGGAAGGTGCACGTGCCCGTCGACCTGGGACCGGACCGCAGCGACGCAGGATGCACGCCAAGACCGTAGGATCCTACGCAGTGCCGTAGGGGACCGCACCGCCACTTCCCAGCAAATAAGGGACACTGTTGCTCCTGGGGTATCGGCGAGGACCATTCGCAACCGTCTCCATGAAGCTGGGCTACGGTCTCGCACACCGTTAGGCCGTCTTCCGCTCACGCCCCAACATCGTGCAGCCCGCCTCCAGTGGTGTCGCGACAGGCGTGAATGGAGGGACGAATGGAGACGTGTCGTCTTCAGCGATGAGAGTCGCTTCTGCCTTGGTGCCAATGATGGCCGTATGCGTGTTTGGCGCCGTGCAGGTGAGCGCCACAATCAGGACTGCATAGGACCGAGGCACACAGGGCCAACACCCGGCATCATGGTGTGGGGAGCGATCTCCTACACTGGCCGTACACCACTGGTGATCGTCGAGGGGACACTGAATAGTGCACGGTACATCCAAACCGTCATCGAACCCATCGTTCTACCATTCCTAGACCGGCAACGGAACTTGCTGTTCCAACAGGACAATACACGTCCGCATGTATCCCGTGCCACCCAACGTGCTCTAGAAGGTGTAAGTCAACTACCCTGGCCAGCAAGATCTCCGGATCTGTCCCCCATTGAGCATGTTTGGGACTGGATGAAGCGTCGTCTCACGCGGTCTGCACGTCCAGCACGAACGCTGGTCCAACTGAGGCGCCAGGTGGAAATGGCATGGCAAGCCGTTCCACAGGACTACATCCAGCATCTCTACGATCGTCTCCATGGGAGAATAGCAGCCTGCATTGCTGCGAAAGGTGGATATACACTGTACTAGTGCCGACATTGTGCATGCTCTGTTGCCTGTGTCTATGTGCCTGTGGTTCTGTCAGTGTGATCATGTGATGTATCTGACCCCAGGAATGTGTCAATAAAGTGTCCCCTTCCTGGGACAATGAATTCACGGTGTTCTTATTTCAATTTCCAGGAGTGTAGTTATGTAATGCTGTTCAGTACCCCGTCCTGTCATCAACGGAGCATCTACACTTATAAATGTTACAACCTGTATAGTGACACATCATTTGTTGTAAGCACCAGCTTCATTCAGGTGGGAAGGTACTGACCAAGAAGCATTTAGTACTGCTATAACTGATTGTCAAGTGGTATCGCAGTGCATAGTGGTCGATGTTCTCCACCTTGCCTCAATCACATAGGTGTGTGTATGTCTGTTGTGCCTAGTACAGGTGCGTTTGCAACCGACCGTGGTTACACCGGTGACAGAACGTGACGACCAGAAAACTTCTGCGGTGCATACTAAGATCATATCACTACAGTGCAGAGATGCACTGTAGTCGAACTGGATGAAGTCTTCCGCTGTGCTGACATGACTTGGTGCCACTTATTATTCGACAATGTTCTGATCTACAGCTGCAACATCACGGTGAACATGTTGTGACATGACATTCTATATTAGAACAAAGGTGATGTGCTGTGGTCACGAGTGTCGTTCACGCTGCACGCACTCTGTGCCATTAAGGCCGGACCAGCACAGCTGTAGGCAGGGCTACGGGGCCGGCTAAGCTGTAGGGACAACTGGACATGCCATGTGGATGTGTCAGATTCACACTAGTGGACGTGACCTCAGCTATACCGTTATCTTGCACAATAGTTTCTTTTATATTGCTGGTTTTTGTGCACCTGCAGCGCAAATCGTGATTGATACAGTGAAGGACGATACGTCGAGTTGCAGAGATCCACACAGTGGTCCCATTATGCAAATATTATTTGTAAGTAATACATCTGAGAAGCTAAAGCACCGCTGAAATTCAGCAAATGTCAGTAATATTTGTGGTACAAAGGAAATCAACCAGTCTAATTGTGTAACTCAGTGAAGTGCATTGATTGATCTGCTAAGGTGTATCACATGGTCATTAGTTAAGCTGTGAGACAGTTGTTAATGGAATTTGGGTTAAAAATCTGCGTATAATTTAATATAAGACAGATATAAAATCAGCAAGGCAATGTGGATTGGCAGATGTACTTACACACTGCATTTGGCTCCTAATAATTACAGATTTTAATCAAATGGTTATAAATTGGTTATAAATTTTCGTACTGTCACCTGTAACTTAAAAACCATTATACCTGTCGTTATTTAGATTACTTTAACGGTAAGAGGAGGAAAGCTCCAATAGGAAAGTGGTATCATATCCATATTTACAGCAGTAATTACCGGCAGAGAGGTTATGAACTGAGTTTTAGCACACCAACAAAACATTGCATGTGTTTAAATTTTGTATGAACTGCTGCACTTTATGTTAGATATAAATTATCAGTGTTCTTTATGTTATTAGTACACAGTTAATGGGACAATCATATTTTGGATATTATTTATCTATAAGGAGTGTTGAATGATGTTGATGAAAATACAAAGACATTAAGTGACATAGATGCAGTGTGTTTCTGGGAAGGCAGGTCTTAGATCATGAAGGGTGACGGCCATCTTGCAGTCTCTCACAGTTTGCTACGAGGTTGAAGAGGCAAGATCTGTTGTTGTCCGAGCTCTGACCCAGCTGTGCATGTTTCCGTTGGTAGAAATTGCTCGCGTCATCAACGCGACACCCAGAAATATTTCAACAACTTTTTGAGGGCTTAGAATTTTTATGCAGTGGTACGATTGAAATTTATTTCTGCTAGTTGTTAAACGGAACTTGTGGATTTTCGTGGGCGGTTGATCTAGAGTCTAAATTTGTGAACTGAGCTTGGACTGTAGCTCAGTTTGCGAGTGAGAGAATTTAAAAAAAATTTGCTCGTAATCGACACTTAGTGCACTGTGTAACGGTTAGACGCTTATTAAACCTGAGTTAGCGTGGAGTTTAGCTTCTGTTAACTTCTAGTTGTGAACATTGTGTTTTATAGCTGTTTTATCTGTCATTTTTATATAGCGTGCTCGCTCCCTAAACATTGTACTGGGGCTAGAGTTATTTCTAAATCAATAGTTTTCATCTGGGCTAGAGTTATTTTTAGTCAATACTTTTCATCAGCCCATAAATTAACGAATTAATTTTAATGGCGATAAACTGTACTAGTTAAACTTCAGCGAGTGTAGTTAAGATGCGTTACTTAACGTTCAATGAACCTATTTTCAACCTAGAAATTATTTGACTGTAACACTCCAGAGGGGAATTTAGTAAGCTGTTTTCTTTAGACTGAGTACTACAAGTAGGAGGAGGCTTTATATCGTGCGAATAATAGACAGCGAGGAGCCGTTATTGTCGCAGTGTTCATACGTCTTTATCCTATGTGGATGAGAGCGTTAGAATTGACTGTTTGATTCTCGCTGATATCATGATGCCCGCACATCCATAGCATAGTGATAATGTTGTTTCGACATTGTTGTTCTACAACACGGTCTATGGAGTGTTACACCAAGTACATACTAACGACTTGATTGTATATGAGCAGCAGCAATGATGCTAGTCTGTCAGAATAATGACTATATACTTAGTTAAGTCTTAGGAGTATCTAAGATCCTCTGGTACTGTAATACAGTAGTTTCCACTGTGAGCACATAGGCTTCTGGAGCGAGCTGGAATTGCCCACTTCGGCGTATCTGTTCACCATAATATGCGCTACTTACGCCGCCTGTAGACGTGATCCATGTGTGTCGGGACTATGTGCACGTTACCATCCAGTTAATTCCTATGTAAGATGTGTATGTGAGAATGTCTAAATCTGTTGTCGTGTTGTAAGGTATCATGAAAGAGTAATTATGCCAAACTATAGTAGTTCAATGACACAATCGTGTCATAAAAGAAATATACTGGTCGTAGAAATTTCTTTATAAACAAGTACCTATTAGTGAAGCGTTTCTCGGCCAGTACCCGAATCCTCGAAAACAAGGGGACTTCCACAGTTATTATACGTCTGAGTAGATATTTGGAACCAATGTACTGTCTTCTGAGTTTGAGTGGCTGCTCATTACCTTCAACAATTACGTTACTCGTGGGGATTCGCCACAGAGTAACGAAGTAGGACCTGATCGCTTTATGCTGGCATCTGTGAAGACTTTTTAGAGCAGAATCAGTGGCCGGGACATTACAGAGGTTATAAATTGTAAGTGGTAATTATGCTATTGATGTAGTATTACCTTATCCCCGCGACTCCAACATACTGCAAGTCTGTATCGGTTTGTGGTTGTAAATACAGTGTTACACCTTATATTTTTCGTTTAGTCTCCTTTGCAGACAATCAGGCTCTCACTTGAGCAACAATATTTCTGTACTTACGAGTCACTTTCACTTGTAACGAAACGCGCAGGAATGTTAGAGCATTGTTTTGTGGCAATCATATCGAGTAGTCACATGAGAAGAGTAGTCGCGTATGTAAATGTTCCAAGATATAAATGTAAGTTCCAGACATATCTGCGTGGGCCACTTTCACTTCTTCATATTTTTGCTACTTGTGTTTTTCATACCGACATTAGCGCAAACTTCGGTTTATATGGAAATTTGCCCACCATCCTCATCAACGCCTTCAGGGTCTCTGAAATTCTGTGAACTGTCGTGCTCACCTATAAAGTGTTGGGGGGGGGGGGGGGGGGGGGGGGGGGAGGGCACAATATTCTGCATGAATAGATTGCCCAGACAGTTTCACGTTCTTAGTAAATAAGTAGATGTTCCCCGCCAAGTGTTTCTGCTTAAACGGAATACGGGGAAATAAGAAAGCACACGTTTCTATTGGTATTGGACATATGGCCTAATCTCCATCTCTTCCCTCGCTGTCCATCTCCTTCTCCCTCTGTATTGTCCATCTCCTACTCCTTTGCCCTCGTTCTGTCCATCTTCTCCTTCCTCATCTTTCTGCATCTCATCCTGCCTCTCTCTCCCCCTCTCGCTGTCCTTTACCTTCTCCTTCTCTTTCCTCTGTCCATCTTCTCTTTCTTCTCTTATTCTGTCTACTCCTGTCCTCTCTCTCCATGTACATCACCTCCTCCCCTCTTTCTATATTCATCTTCTCCTGTCCCTCTCCTTTCATCTCCTTCTGGCCCCCCTCCAAGCTATATCTTCTCTTTTGCGCTTTCCATTTCTTCCCACCCCTCTGTCCATTTCCCCTTCCTACCTCTCTCTGACCTTGAGCATTGTATATTGATACTGAATATTCAGATTCTGCGATTGCATTATTGTGAAAAAAAAATAAAGTAAGTCGGTCAAGGGTTTTATGACGTTTTTCGTAATAAGGTTTCGCCTTTATATATTTCACATTTATTTAAGTATCATATGTGTTAAAAATTGTTATAAGAAACACACACATACATTGTGTCAAAATTTCAAAGCATTCCGTGAAGAACTTATAGAGGCTGAAGATTTTGATCACACAAACATTTTCAATTTCATCTATATAGATGTAAATGTTCGTCTGTACAATCGTAACTCTCCGAAAGCTCTTCACCGAATACTTTGAAATTTCGAAACAAACGATGCATTCGAATACGTGCGCATGTATTGTATACTGTAGCGATATATATACGGTGAGTCAAGGGGAAAGGAAAGGTACGTCCTTTGAGAGGTATATATATATATATATATATATATATATATATATATATATATATATATATATATATATATATATATATATATATATATATATAGTGACTCAGGGGGAAAGGTACATGCTTTGAGGGGTGATGGTATTAGTGATTCTGAACAAAACTCTTAATATTTAATATGAATATTTGCCCGAATCCGAATGGTTTCCGAGATATGACACTTTTATTGTCCGTTGTTATTAATTTTCTGTATTATTCACACACTGCCATTGTTCACAATGTACCACAGTAGTGTCGGGAAAGGCGTGACGAACAATTTGATACTGGATGCCTGAAGTCTATCAGATCGGAAAGCTGCCTCAGATTGGCCTACCAACACCATTTAAGCCACAACGCACTGCTCTTCAGGCAATATTTTCAACATTCTCGTGCTCTCTTTGTGGAAACTGTTAAGTACTAGAGAAAAATTAATGGGGCTTTTCTTGCAGGTAATTTAATGCAGTTTAATTTTGTACTAAGACAAGTGTCTGCTGGATGGTACGGTTTTCGAGCTATTGAAGAAAAACGTACAAAACTGATATTAAATGTACTCTACCTCGGAAACCATTCGGATTATGGCGTATGTCTATATGAAGTATTTTGTTCAGAATCACTAATACCATCACCCTACAAAGCATGTACCTTTTCTCCTGACTCATCCTGTATGTATAAGAGGATGTTCTTTGCTCTAAAGCTTTGCATAATTTGAACCAACGAACATGTTTTTGTTAACGATTTATGCCGATATATGTGTCGTATATTGATGTGTCATGACTGTGATTTCTTTGTAGGTGTTAGGTGTGCTTAATTACATTACAAGGGTCTCCACCTGCGGCGGCAATCTTTTAGCATCTCCACCTGCGGTGACGACGTTTTTCCTCCTCCCTCCCCCCCCCCCCCCCCCCCCAACCCTCTCACCACTATCCACCGCCACCGTCATTCAAGAGAATAGCATGCTGACAAGTCACAAGGGCGCCGTTGGCCATGCACTGAACACCCTACATCCAATATCATTACCATCATAACTATCATCATTACTGAGAATGATGTCATTCATATTTACATATTTTGACGGAAAGGTAACAGCACCAACCTCAGAAGCCGAGAAAATAAAATAAGACTGCAAAGATGATTATATCGTGACGTGAGTGTACCAAATTCGCAATTATATGGAAGTTTCTGTATCAGCTTAACACATATCTGTACTAATTACCTGTTTAATGTTTCCCTGGAATGGTTTCTTCTTAGAAATGAGTTGCCAGTTCGCATAAATAAGGCAGAAACTAGTACACTCACCTCGGGAAATTCTGCCTGTAAGTCTGCTATGTTAGGAAACGGTCGCCAGTCCCAGTTGGACAGACATTTTGTAATGTGGCAGGATAAAACGTGAAATAATTACAGAACCTGAACTAAACTGTACACTTCTCCCACAAGTACATAACAAGAAAGAACAAAAATCGAAATCCTGGCATGATAAGCATATGTAAGCTAACTACTCATCTGCGTGTTGCTATGAGTATATGAAAAGTACGTCCTCAGAAAAAATGTCCACGTCCTTCATAAGAGCCCGTTTCCACAAAAAGAAATGATTTATGAAATCTGACCGTATTTCAAAAACATGCTGAAGAATAGCAAGAGCTTCCTTTTCACAACGGAAAGAATAGTGAACAGAAATGAACATTCAAACCATTTTAATGGTCACAGCTACTTCTGATAATTGGCTAACGATAACCATAAAGTTAAATGACCTTAGAGGCGAATTGTGCGCAATGGCAATGCATGGGTATGTCTGATAACCTAAAACCTAGAATGAATTGAAAAAAAGTTTAAAAACACAAAGCGGTCGCATTGAGTATGGCATTATAAACAGCAAGCAGCATCAAAATCGTTACACTTGTCTTACCTTCTAAACTGTAAATCATGTAAGAATCACAAAACATTTTTGCTAACTATGTTATGAAACATTCTTACTGAAGGCAGAATACAAATGTGAAGTTAAATGCAGAGTGTAAAATGCATACAGTGAGACGTAATCAGTCGCATCTTTAAAAATGAATTAATCAGTGATGCTGGTATTAAGTAAATCACATAAGCTTTTGTTCAGTTTCAAAATATTTCGATTCAAAGTCTAATCATTGATACAAAAAGGGTACAATTCTTCGTAGGTGCCCTATTTGGCACAGAGTGCGATCACTTCAGAAATAATTGAGCAAAGAAGTTGGACAAAGAGGAATTCTTGATGCGAGAGTGTGATGTATCCAACACGCCTGCCAATTGGATGGATTCATGAAACTCGATTCTGTACCATGTGCATCGGAAGCTAACAGCCTGACTGAACAACGAATGTTAAGTTTGAACACAAGAACAGGCTCATTAAAGACTTGAAAAATGCTACACTTAAATATTACGCCAACCTACAAAAAAGCAAGCCACAATCTCATTGCATTTTTGTAGCTCGTTGTACGAGAATAACCATCACAAAATAATTTCAAAACAAATTATAGGATTACTCATCCATAAGAAATGCGTGGAAGCAAAAGCTAGAGCCCCTCGTGAAAGACCAGCTGGAAACACAGGAAGTAGCAGACCAGATTGCTTTGTCTCGTTCAAACGAGGAAGAACCCGAGACCACTTGGCCATAATGGCTTGCCATTGGCTCACAGCCTCTACTCGCCGATGTACCTCCTGTCAGACATGTCTCCTTAACTAGCAAATGACTGTGATACATTCAGAAACCGAACATTTTTGCAGTTTTTTCTTCCAGTTTAGAATGTACAGAAGAAAGAATAATTTTGAAAGTGAACATTCTGACACGCACCTTTCAATTTATTTTAAGTTGCAGCAAATCGCTTGTCAATGCTCTTATTCATATAAATTCGCAGCTTTGCTGAATATCTGAATAATGAAACAAGCAAGGGACTCATGTCTTTATATCAGTACAATAAATGTATAGTTATCAAACTATATTCAAACCGACAAGAGCTACTCGTAAATACTTCTTTATTCACAAGTGGTTTCGATTTTCTGACCGTCAGATATCTTTAAGTCTTTCATAAGAGCTTACATGTCAATAATAAAACTATGAGGACGAATAATAGAAAATCCACTTCACTACGGTCAGTTCACAGCGACTCAAGAAACTTACCCAGAAATGAATTCTGATTTCACAGATTTGAAAGGATGTGGAATGCCGAACAAATCGTCTTTATTTGTTGTCGTTTTGTTTTTGTTTTACAGTAAAGCACTTCTTTGTTTGGTCCTTGTTTAAAAAGGTATATATCTACATTCTCTGCCCCCCTTCAATAAAAGTACGCACAAGTTTGCAGATATTCAAGTGATGCAAACCTCTTTCTTCAGAAGTTTGTGTTGCGTGGCGATCGACAGTCCTTTAACATATTCGAGACTAGCTCAGTCAGCCTGAATTCAACAGCTGCACTTCGGCTTTTTAACACATTTTTCGGATATTATAGCTTCGTAGCTGCGACTGCAATAAATCGGCGTGATGTTTAACTTGAAACGATGAAAAATGGTTGATATCTTCTTAAACGTACAAAATTAGCCGACATACAAACTGTTAATTTGAATCATATTTTTATTCTAAAAAACAACTGCTTGGGTACTTGGGGGTATGCATACTCGTCGTCAGTGTTGCGATTGACTACGTCTGACTACTGGAAGGTAACATCGCTTTATTGTGCACCGACCACCTTTCGTTCACAACTGCGCCTACCATCCTATTACGTTAGTGCATAAGTTAGTAGTGTTTTTGTTTTGAATGTTGGTATTCCGGTTGCTGCTGGTTTATTTAACGATCGTTATTTTTTACTTACAGTTCAGTGCTGCTATTTGAGTTCACATATTCTCATTTGGGGATAGTGAGTTGTGGATGCTAGAAAGTGGAGTGCCAGTTGTTGGAATAGAAACATTTTCGAAATAAACTTCTATCTGAGTCCAATAGAGGAGCGACAGCAGCAGAGACAGCCAGAAATATTTACTCCTTGTATGATGGTAATGCCACTGGATAAAGTGCGACAAGAAAAAACGGTTTTACGTTTTAAGGAGGACCTCTTTGACATTAGTGACTCTCCAGTTTGAGAAAGACCTTCGTGGTTTGGTGAAGATATTTAAATACCATTAACCCACAATGATGCACGTCACTGTACTCGAGAACTGGAAAATGTGGTAAACTGTCATAATTCCACCATCGTGTGACGTTTTCTTGGAATGGGGAAGGTTCAAAACTCGACCGTACAACAAGTTCTAGTCCAAAATCACAAAAATCTGTGGTTGGCCATGTGTGCACCTCTGCTTGCTCGTCGTCAACTGGCTCGTGAACAACAAAATGGCTCTGAGCACTTAACATCTGTGGTCATCAGTCCCCTAGAACTTAGAACTTCTTAAACCTAACTAACCTAAGGACAACACACATATCAATGCCCGAGGCAGGATTCGAACTTGCGGCCGTAGCGGTAGCGCGGTTCCAGATTGAAGCGCCTAGAACCGCTCGATCACACCGGCCGGCTCGTGAACAACACCGCCCATGTTATCCTGTATCGTTACTGGTGACGAGAAGGGGTGTACGTATGCTAACATGAAGAAAAAAAGGAATGGTTGAACTCAACAGAGCAGCAATTCCCTGTACAAACACTTGTGCGCATCCGCACAAGATAATGTTACGGGTCTGGTCGCACAGCGACGGCGTGATGTACTACGAATTGCTTACCGGAGGTCTAACCATCACTGCTGACTACTGAGACGTCTTGTAAGACGCCATCCAAGAAGAACGACCGGGATGACGGCGTGAAGTAAAGCTACTCCACGATAAACGGTAGCCGGCATTCTTATAGACTGAGAAAAAACACTACACCGGAGTTGGGTCGTGAAGTCATTCCGCATCCACCTCATTCACCTGATCTTGTGTTCTCAGGTTTTCATCTTCACCGCTATCGAACAACCTTCAAGGAACTTCCTATACGGATGGAAAAGCGCTCCGAACATGGATCGACGAATTCTTCGGCTCGAAACCACGTGGTGTCAACCGTTGTGGAATCTAAAAGTTGGCTGACTGGTGTAAATAGTGAACGAGAATATACGAGGGCTATTCTGAAAGTAAGGAACGATAGGTCGCGAAATGGAAACCACAGCGAAAATCAAAACTGTTTTATTTGCAACGGTTAGCTACACCTTCTAGCTACTTCTCTACACATTCGCCGCTCAGACTTAGACATCCGGTGTAGCGTTGTAGCAACTTTTCAATTCCCTCGTTATAGAAGACAGCCGCCAGTGCTTTTCGACAATTTTCTACACTGGACTGCAGCTCATTGTCTGTGTCAAAATATTGCCTTCATAGCCAGCGGTTAATCTGAGCAGACATGAACCTCAGGGGTAGCCAATTACGGGCTGTATTGTGGGTGATCAAACGCTTTCCATCGAAAACGCTGCAGGAGCATCTTCATTGCCCCTGCAGAGTGCGGCAAAGAATTGTCGTGTAGAACGACATGCATGACAGTTATGATATTTAGATTGCATAGCTTCAGGCGAAATCTTTCGCCGGGTCATCATACTTGGCGGGAGACGCTAATTTCTAACCAACTTTACGTTCTCACTGTGAGCTCAGAACTGAAAATAGCGACATGTTGCGATCGATGGGCATACTAGACACAGCATCTGTGCAAAGCTTCACCAGATTCTCACTGTGTTTTCCATTTTGCGACCGATCGTTACTTACTTTCCGAATAACCTTCGTATTATTGGTGACTAAGCCTCTGTTATGCGTATCTATTGTGTTTATTAAACTTACGGAAAAACGCTATGAACTTAGGCACCGACCTAATAGAATAGGTAATGTACTGCGATCATCATTCTGCGTGATCCCCCACCATAGTTTAGAGACTGGCAGCAGCCAGACTAGGGAATTACCGTCCCATGCGTAGCATGTGACGACGAGCTGGCGCCATGATGTGGGGAGCTATCGTGCATGATTTCAAGTCACACCTAGTAGTGATTGCAGGAACTCCGACGACACAACGGTACGTCACGGAAATCCCAAGTCATCATCTGTTTTCCCGTAAGGGAAAATATTTAGTTGCCATTTTTCTGCAGGACAATGTTTGTTCCACATGGCGTATGTCTCTATAACTGTCAGCGTGATGTTAAATTATTTCTGTAGCCAGCAAGATTCCCCGACGTGTCCACAATACCACAACAGAACGTGTGTGGGGCCAGATCCGACGTCAGCTCTGTTCCAGGGCCAGTATCCAAGATATCAAGGACCAGTTACAACAATTGTTGGACAGATTGTCTCAGGAGAGGATGAAACGGCCATCTGACTCCTTTCTCAACCGAATCAGGGCATGGATCACAGTTAGAGAGAAGACGGTGCAACGTCATACTGATAAGAGGGCTTATAAGGCCAAATTCTTTCAAAATTGGACTCGACAACGTAATCTCAGATGTGAAATTACCGAACTATCAGTTTAATAAGCTACAGCTGCAAAATACTAACTCGAATTATTTACAGACGAATGGAAAAAAACTGGTAGAAGCCGACCTCGGGGAAGATCAGTTTGGATTCCGTAGAAATGTTGGAACACGTGAGGCAATACTGACCTTACGACTTATCTTAGAAGAAAGATTAAGGGAAGGCAAACCTACGTTTCTGGCATTTGTAGACTTAGAGAAAGCTTATGACAATGTTGACTGGAAAACTCTCTTTCAAATTCTAAAGGTGGCAGGGGTAAAATACAGGGAGCGAAAAGCTGTTTACAATATGGTTCAATTGGCTCTGAGCACTATGGGACTTAACATCTGTGGTCATCAGTCCCCTAGAACTTAGAACTACTTAAACCTAACTAACCTAAACACAACACACACATCCATGCCCGAGGCAGGATTCGAACCTGCGACCGTAGCGGTCAGGCGGTTCCAGACTGAAGCGCCTAGAACCGCACGACCACACCGGCCGGCAGCTATTTACAATTTGTACAGAAACCAGATGGCAGTTATAAGAGTCGAGGGGCATGAAAGGGAAGCAGTGAAGGGAGTGAGACAGGGTTGTAGCCTCTCCCCGATGTTATTCAATCTGTATATTGAGCAAGCAGTAAAGGAAACAAAAGAAAAATTTGGAGTAGGTATTAAAATCCAGGGAGAAGAAACAAAATCTTTGAGGTTCGCCGATGACATTGTAATTCTGTCACAGACAGCAAAGGACTTGGAAGAGCAGTTGAACGGAATGGACAGTGTCTTGAAAGGAGGATATAAGATGAACATCAACAAAAGCAAAACGAGGATAATGGAATGTAGTCGAATTAAGTCGGATGATGCTGAGGGAATTAGATGAGACACTTAAAGTAGTAAAGCAGTTTTGCTATTTGGGGAGCAAAATAACTGATGATGGTCGAAGCAGAGAGGATATAAAATGTAGACTGGCAATGGCAAGGAAAGCGTTTCTGAAGAAGAGAAATTTGTTAACATCGAGTATAGATTTAAGTGTCAGGAAGTCGTTTCTGAAAGTATTTGTATGGAGTGTAGCCATGTATTGAAGTGAAACATGGACAGTAAATAGTTTGGACAAAAAGAGAATAGAAGCTTTCGAAATGTGGTGCTACAGAAAAATGTTGAAGTGTAGGTGGGTAGATCACGTAACTAATGAGGAGGTATTGAATAGGATTGGGGAGAAGAGAAATTTGTGGCACAACTTGACCAGAAGAAGGGATCGGTTGATAGGACATGTCCTGAGGCATCAAGGGATCACAAATTTAGCTTTGGAGGGCAGCGTGGAGGGTAAAAATCGTAGAAGGGGACCAAGAGATGAATACACTAAGCAGATTCAGAAGGATGTAGGTTGCAGTAGGTACTGGGAGATGAAGGAGCTTGCACAGGATAGATTAGCATGGAGAGCTGCATCAAACCAGTCTCAGGACTGAAGACCACAACAAGAACACAACGTAATCTCCGGAATAATATCTCATACTTTCTGAAAGAGTGAAGTTTCATTTCGTTTCCTCCTCTCCTATCGCATTCGGGAGGAAGACGGTTCAATCCCGTGTCCGGCCATCCTGATTTAGGTTTTCCGTGATTTCCCTAAATCGCTACAGGCAAATGCCGGGATGGTTCCTTTCAAAGGGCACGGCCGACTTCCTTCCCCGACCTTCCCTAATCTGATGACACCGATGACCTAGCTGTTTGGTCTCTTCCCCCAAACAACCACAACCTCCTCTCCTGGGTGCTTCACTTTTTTTTGTTCGTGAATGAACTGGAAACCAAGTTCCCATAACATTAGGAAGACGATCATTGGATTATTATAGACAACCTCTCAGTGGGATAGATGCCTCAACAGTTCAGTTCGTAACGCGCTTTATATTAAAAAAATATAGGGTGATACATCGGTGATACATGATCTCTGTTTGTCACATTTCTACGACAGTCTTTTGGTCTGTGTTGTGGAGGAAAACGTAAAGTGAAACCTGTAGAATAGGACAACAAGAGATTAATATCTATTTGCGTAAACGTTCTGTTATCTGTAAATGTGGAACAATCTAATTTAATGCTGATGCGTGGCATATAGCATCTTGTAAATTTCGAATACAGTATTAGTGGTGCTCTGCTTGACGCAGTTACACCGATTAAATATTTAGGCATAACGTTGCGACATGAAAGCACAGTTGTAGAGAAGGTGAATGGTCGATTTCGTTTCAGCGGGAGGAATTCAGGAATGTGTAGATCAGGAGAGCGGGTACAGAATACCTACGCAACCCAACCTTGAGTACTGGTCGAGTGTTCGGGATCCCCAACAGCTCGTATTAAGGGAAGACATCGAAGCTATTGAGAAGCGTCTTACTAGATTTGTTACCGTTAGGTTCGATCAACATGCAACTGTTACAGAAATCTTCCGTGATCTGAAATTGGAGTCCCCGGAGAACTTAGCGAAATGCTGTTGGGGTTCTTTAGAGAAAAGCAATTTTCAGCTGACTGCAGAACGCTTCTGTTACAATCAACGTATTTCTTGCGAAAAGATCGCGAAGGCAAGAGAAATCAGAGCTTTTCTCCATTTGTGAGTGAAACAGGAAACTGAATATCTGTCAGTGGTACAGGTTACCTCACACCATCCTCCTACGATTGCTTATCTTTCGGAGATCCAGCATACTAAATTCGACAGCTCTTAAATATCCTCACAAACATGCGAAAGCGGCCTACTTGAGATCCCAGTGGAGGTACTTTACCATAAAATTCTTCAGTCCTTCTATGAAGTGCTAGATGTTGTTGCTGAAAAGCAGGGAAAAGGTAAAACATGGTTCTGGCACTGAAGGATCACGGATGAATCCAGCGAGCTTGATTTACCAGTCTAAAAAAGAGGAAAGTGTCACATGCCTTCACGGCACGATACACCGGGAATAAGACGTCAAGCGATCATTAACTTTACGCCATCACTCCTACTTGCTAGACAAATATAAGGTTCGCTAACTTCTTCCATTTTCATGATTCAGTACAGCTATATCCGCAACGAGCACTGCTGTGAAGGCGAAAATTAGTGATTTCAGCCACTGAGGCAGAAATGAAAAGACGACACACTGTACTGCCCAGTTATTGCCCCGTTCAGTCCTCTGAAAACCAATCCGAATAGATGTGACTAATGTACAGATGAATAAACAGCAGACAGACTATTCGTTTGGGACGTCTGTCTTTTAGAGGGAAGAATCTGCTGGCACAACTGACACAATTGTCCCCAAACTCAGAGTCAGGACCAAGTGGAAACAACGAAAACAATTCTTTGCTAAGTTTACTTACCAGCAGATAGCATATTTTTATTTCGTAAAATAAATGCCGCTCTTTCCATGTTGCAGCAACGTGAACTATTTGCAGCGAAGCGTGGGCGGCATGATCCTGGCACAGAGCCTGTCCCTCGGTGCTGCCATCTGCTTCCTTCTTTTCATGATCGGCACAGTAAGTGTTAGTTGTAGCTCCATTCGCTCTAGCACCTAAGAGCAAAAAGGTATGCTTTATTTTCTCTTGTTTATAAAACACACTTCTCGTCTTTGAGTCTGACTATATTATGGCAATAAAAACAGTCTGCTTCTTACAAAGTACCGATGAAGAGAGGGAATCAGTAGCCCTCATTTAGATCACTCCAGTATTTAGTGAAGTGCAAGCAGTTTACGTTGTAAATTTTGCCCCTTTTGGGATTGCTATTCATCCCTTTTTAGGTATCATTCATAAAAACCATAATACATTGTGGGAATGGTAGAAAATGGATGTTTATGGTTCAGAGAGTGAAGTCTGTAAACCACTGGTTGGGCAGGGATAAGTGGAGAGACATGGTGGGTTACGTCTGTAATTAGTAATGTACCTCAGCGTGCGTATATTTGTGTGTGTGTGTGTGTGGGGGGGGGGGTGTTTAAGATAAAGCTGTAATTAATCCAACGGGGTTGGCTTGAACATTGATACTTTACTACGCATTGTACTGTTGGAGGTGGCAAGCCGTTGCCTTCGTTCGACCTTTGAACTGACTTATCCAGTCAGTTTTAGAATTGGAAGACCTATATTCAACATGGACTCCAAACCATGCTCCAACTCATTATTTTTCGTATTAAAAAGAGAGAAGTAAGGACTGACAGATATAAGTTCTACCTGACTGAAGATCTCGAACCCGAGACTTGAGATCCATTGTATGACACTTCACCAGAGAGTCACCATAACGCAATCTGCGCGCGCGCATGTTTGTGTGTGTGTGTGTGTGTGTGTGTGTGTGTGTGTGTGTGTGTCTGTGTGTGTATGTGTATGCTGACACACAGTTTTTGAGCCAGGGCTTCAAAGAAACAAGTCTCAGTCCATATCCAGTTGTAAGACAAAATCTTATAAACACCCACTCATAATGGTATTTTGCCGTCTTTGGTATTTGGTAAAACCCAAAACTTCTTGGAGACCAATGAGTGTACTGATCGTCAATTGGATTCTGCGCCATTCGTTGAATAATTTTCTTGACACATGCTGGCGGATGTTAACCAGACTATAATTTCATTTCATCTTCGACATAGACTCAATGACTCAGCAGTATTTCCAAAATTTTGTATCACATGCAATGAAATTTATATCATTCTGCACGCTCATCTATTCAATTCAGTTTATATTCAGTCATGTGAGTGGGGCTGTTAATAATACGTAACATGCCACACTATACTGGCCCTACTATAGCTAACGTGCGTTTCCACCTATTATAGATCCAAAGACTTTACGTTACTATTGTTTTGAGTGTGATAATTAGATCCACTGAAACCATAATATATCACTCGGAAACACTACAGACCTTCCACTAAGTTTAGGAGGTAGTAAAAGATTGGACAGTTAGTCTGGTGTTCTCTACACGCTAGCTTTTCCTGTGATAAGGAATATTCTGAAACTAGATTCTTCAAACCACACTTTATGTTTACATTAATCAGTGGCACTAATAACCTACTCTTTAGGTCATTGAAGGAACTTTCCTGTACACACTTCTTTTAGGAGAGCTTCGTCAACAGAAGCCCTTACTCGGAAATTTTGTTTACACAGTGGCAAAAGTTTTCTTTGGCGTAATCATCATTTTAGTTGCATATGCTGTAGGCCCTTAAATACCTATCCACAAGCTATGACCTGAATTGCTTATATCCTGACTGCACTTTTTCCAATATATTGAGACACTTCAGACAGATCTACTCTGAAGTGTCTAAGAAACGGACATATAACCAAGCAGAATATGGCGCTGCGGTCGGCAATGCCTGTATAAGACAACAAATGTTTAGTGCAGTTGTTAGATCGGTTACTGCTGCTACAGTGGCAGGTTATCGAGATTTAAGTGAGTATGAACGATGCTGTTACAACTGGCACACGAGCGATGGGACAAAGCATCTCCGAGGTAGCGATGAAGTGGGGATTTTCCCATACGATCATTCCACGAGTGTACTGTGAATAGCAGGAATCTTCTGCGGCCGAAAAAAGATACTCTAATAAAAGGACCAACGTCGGAAGAACTGATTCAGTGATTAGAAAAGTTAATGCAACGTGCATTGAAATCCGAAGCAAGAATGGCAATATTAAGAGTGCAATGGTAATTATTCTGTTAAGCGCACACCAGATCGGTGAAAAGATTACATTGAAGGCCGCTATGAGGAGAGCAACCGTCTAATGGCATGACAAAAGAAGTGAGAGTCGATATGGCAGACAATGCGGATCCCGTATCAGAGTAAGAGTTTAATAGATCTTCGGAACTCTTGCGATCAAATAAAGCAGAAAGGATAGCTCTGGAAATTCCAAAGTTATTGGTGGTCTTGGTAAATAATGACTATTCCGGCTGGCGTGTAATATCTATCAGACGGAGGAGATACAGTCATACTGTCGGAAAAGTACCATCAATCCATTTAAGAAGATAGCGAGTGCAGATGAATGCGAGAACTATGGCACAATGTGCTTAACACGTCACGAATCCAAGCTGTTGGCAAGAGTAATATACAGAAGAATGAAGAAGAAAACTGAGGATCCGAAAGATGACGATCTATTTGCTTCGGAAAAGCAATGCTACCAGAGAGGCCATTCAGACTTGACGGTGGGAGAGACGTTTATAGCAGTTATGGACCTAGGAAAAGTGTTCGACGATGAAAAATAATGCAAAATGTTCGAAATGCGGAGAAAAGTAGGAGTAAATTATGCGGAACGGCCCGTAACATACACTGTGCACAAGCACGAAGAAGGAACAATAATAATGGTACACCAAGAACTAAGTGCGCGGATTAACAATACTATTAGCTGAAGATGCAGTCTCTTTCTTTCACTTTTTCAGTCTGTACATCGAAGAAGCGATGACGGAAGTAAAAGAAAATTTCAAGAATGTTAATAAGTTCAGATTAACAGGCTGTCAATGATCCATTGTTGGCATTACTAGCTTCAGTGAAAGAGAAGAAGAATTACAGGACCTGTTGAACACAGTGAACAATCTACACTCACGCTCATAAATTGAGGATAATGCTGATAAATGGTGAAACAACCCTCTGGTGGGTGGTTTTCGGGTTTAAATCACCTCAGGGTATGATCATGCGGTGCATCTGACCTGCGGTCGTCGCACGGTGGCGTGGGCAGCAGTCCACATATGCAGAGGTGTGTTGGTACACATCAGAGTACGGTACAGCGAGTAAGTGTGCAAACCTTTTCAGACGTGCTACTGGTGACGCTGTGTTGATAATGGCTCAAAGAACACATATTGATGACGTTATGAGGGGTAGAATACTAGGGCGACTGGAGGCTAGTCAAACACAGCAGGTCGTAGCACGGTCCCTCCGTGTGCCACAAAGTGTGATCTCAAGATTATGGCAACGATTCCAGCAGACAGGAAACGTGTCCAGGCGCTACATACGGGACCTCCACATTGTACAACACCACAAGAACATCGATATCTCACCATCAGCGCCCGCAGACGGCCACGGAGTACTGCAGGTAGCCTTGCTCGGGACCTTACAGCAGCCGCTGGAACAATTGTCTCCAGACACACACTCTACAGACAACTGAACGTACATGGTTTATTCGCCCATAAACCTGTAAGGTGCTTTTCACTGACCCCTGGTCACAGGAGAGACCGTACAGCCTGTTGCCAAGAATACAGTACATGGTCATTGGAACAGTGGTCCCATGTTATGTTCGCGGACGAATCCAGGTGTAGTTGAACAGTGATTCTTGCCGGGTTTTCATCTGGTGTGAACCAGGAACCAGATACCAACCCCTTAAGGTCATTGAAAGGACATGTATTGAGGTCGTGGTTTGATAGTGTGGGGTGGGATTATGATTGGTGCAAGTACATCCCTGCATGTCTTTGACAGAGGAACTGCAACAGGTCAGGTGTATCGGGACGTCATGTTGCACCAGTATATCCGCCATTTCAGGGGTGGAGTGGGTACCACCATCCTCCTGATGGATGATAACGCACGGCCCCACCGAGCTGCCATTGTGAAGGAGTACCTTGAAACAGAAGATATTGGGCAATGGAGTGGCCTGCCTGTTTTTCAGACCTAAACCCCATAGAGCATGTCTGGGATGCGCTCGGTCGACGTATCGCTGCACGTCTTCAAACCCCTACGACACTTAAGGAGCTCTGACAGGCACTGGTGCAAGAATGGGACGCTATACCCCAGCAGCTGCTCGACCACCTGATCCAAAGTATGCCAACCCGTTGTGCGGCCTGTGTACGTGTGCATGGTGATCATATCCCATACTGATGTCGGCGCATATGTGCAGGAAAATGGTTCAAATGGCTCTATGGGACTTAACTTCTGAGGTCATCAGTCCCCTAGAACTTAGAACTACTTAAACCTAACTAACCTAAGGACATCACACACATCCATGCCCGAGGCAGGATTCGAACCTGGGACCGTAGCGGTCGCGCGGTCCCAGACTGTAGCGCTTAGAACCGTTCGGCCACCCCGGCCGGCTATGTGCAGGAAACAGTGGCATTTTATAGGACATGTGTTTCGGGATTTATCACCAATACCGTGGACTTACAGATCTGTGTCGTGTGAGTTCCCTATGTGCCTATGCTATTAGCGCCAGTTTTGTGTACTGCCACGTTGTGTGGCACCACATTCTGCAATTATCTTTAATTTATGAGCATGAGTGTAGTCTATTTTATAATTTTATGTCCTTCACGGTAGACTTTCTTACTTTTGTTACAGTACTTTTTAAATACAAATAATCGAAGAAACAGATAGCGTAGTAGCATAGCTAACGAAGTGCCATTGTGTTTACCATTTAATCGGGAATGCTCACTGACAGAAGGCTCAGTGTGGTGCAAACATGCGAGGCAAGTAGTGTGAAGCAAGTAGGCAACCATGTCACAGAGATGCACTCGTGCTTTTACAGCCAAGTGAGCAAGTTTGAAAGCAGTTGTGGCCTTTCGAGTGGCGGTATGCTCCTTTTGGAGAATTACCACTCAAGTTGGACGTGCTGCATCAGCTGTGCAAAGATGCTGGTATCAGTGGTCGCGTGAACATTCTCACAGCTGTAGATGACATTCTGGACGTCCACGCAACACAGACATACTGTATGGGCAGCAGTGGCGGTTCGTACAGCTACCATGGCACAGACAAGAGGGACTGTGAGCCCAGACGTGTCAACACGAAGTGTTGCGGACCGGTTATTTGCAGTGAGGCTAAGGGGACCCAAACCTCTAGCCCGTCCTCCACAGAAGCCCCAGTATCGACATGCACGTGCGACTGTTGCCGTTAGAGGATCACTTTGAAAGGTGCGCCGTGGTCCTCAGCGATGAAAGCGGAATCTGCCTGCACGCAAATGATGGTCGTCTGCGTGTACGACATAGATCTGGTGGGCGCTGTCTCGTAGACTGCATTCGTCCAACACACTCTGGCCCCGCCCAGGGCCTTCCAGTCTGGGTTGCGATGAGCTACAACTCTCGACCACCTTTGGTGTTTCTGGAAGGTACGCTAATCAGCGATCGACAAACAGTATGTAGAATGTTGTTAGACCCGTTCTTTGGTCGAGCTTGCAACAGGAAGGTGATGTGTTGTTCTATCAGGTCAATGCTCTCCCACACACTGCCCGTGAAACTCAACGTGCTCTGTAAGACGTGCAACAACTTCCCGGTCCAGCACGATCCTGGATGATGCGACTCGTCAACCAGCAACTCTTACGAAACTACTTGAACATCTGGTGCAGGCGTGGTATACCGTAGCCCAGGACAGTATTCGCCTTCTGTACGATGTGCTAGACGCCATTCGCATTCATTGCCACCCGTAGAGGCTTCACCAAGTACTAATGTGGGTGTTTCAGCATGGGTCGATATCTGATACCTCCGAACTGGTCGTGCTATTGATCTGTAAACGTAATAATTCCATGTACTCCATATGCACTGCAGCTGCAATAAATCTTGAATCGGTCTGAAACCTCTGAAAGGTTGTACTACTTTTTCCGGCAGTTTGTTGATATAGTTTCATTGGCATTAGGTATCCTACAGTTCCATCCAAAGGGACATCGTCATATGCGACTGCAATTCTGTGCCGGCCAGGGTGGCCGAGCGGTTCTAGGCGCTACAGTCTGGAACCGCGAATCCTGACTCGGGCATGGATGTTAGTGATGTCCTTAGGTTAGTTAGGTTTAAGTAGTTCTAAGTTCTAGGGGACTGATGACCTCAGAATTTAGGTCCCATAGTGTTCAGAGCCATTTGAAACATTTAATTCTGTTTCAGTGTTTATCGTGTGCTTGCTCATGTGAAATACGAATTTTGTTATTCTATTGACAGGTGATAAACTTGCAGCACCTGCGGAATTATCGGGATTAAAACCCGAGTATTACGTGTGTTGCAGAGCGCTCAGGGTGCGCGAGAAACTGGCAAGTTCTGCGGCTACATGTGCGCCATGTTCACCGAGCTCTTCGTCTACTGCTGGTTTGGCGATCAGCTCATGTTTGAGGTGAGGATCTATGTAATACTCCTAATAAGTAAATAAATAATATTTGAATTTGGACTCAGCAGCCGTAAATACCGGAAAATCTTCAGAGTAGGTGCAAATAATGGGAAATGATGGCAAGTGATTGACTCATTGAAACATTAACAGTTTGTGTGAGAGTATTAGCTGAACTTAAACATAAATAAATATAAATTAATGCTGTTAAAGAGAAGAAAATTACTGTTATTCAGAATGAGATTTTCACTCTGCAGCGGAGTGTGCGCTGATATGAAACTTCCTGGCAGATTAAAACTGTGTGCCCGACGGAGACTCGAACTCGGGACCTCTGCCTTTCGCGAGCAAGTGCTCTACCATCTGAGCTACCGAAGCACGACTCACGCCCGCTACTCACAGCTTTACTTCTGACAGTATCTCGTCTTCTGCCTTCCAAACTTTACAGAAGCTCTCCTGCGGGAGAGCTGTGAGTACCGGGCGTGAGTCGTGCTTCGGCAGCTCAGATGGTAGAGCACTTGCCCGCGAAAGGCACAGGTCCAGAGTTCGAGTCTCGGTCGGGCACACAGTTTTAATCTGCCAGGAAGTTTCATTACTGTTATTGTTTGAGTGCAGTTACTAAAGCTAGCGACAAGAATCTAAGGCAACCGTTAGTAGTGATTTGTGATGGAAAGTACGCATTAGGACCTGATTTCCAAGCATATTGCAAGCTAATCTGATGTGTTCGGGACGATATATCCTGCCTAAACGGAAACCAGATGAATATCCTCGATTTAGAATTAAGTATGAATATATTGTCTAAATTACAGATTCGTTTAGTCGTAATTTTAAAGACGGCGGCTTTCTATAAATTTGCTGCCTGGATTACAGAATTTTTTCGTTCCATGTCTCGGAGAATAAATTGTGAGGCATTTCGCAAAGACATTACTCTCTATATTTTTCTTAATCCTCCTTTTCAGTAGATCTGCATCATTGCATATTTTCACTTTCTATTAAAAATATTTCATTTCATAAGTAATATTGACACTGTGTAGAAAAAATCACACTGCATCAAATTTATTCATTTGCAGATACATACTCTGCAGCAGATAATAACAGTGCGTGTCATCTTAATAAGACTGGAACATATGTAAACATTACAGTAAGACGTATTTCTTATGGATAACTAAAGTCGCTCACTTTTGAATATATTGTATGTTAGTCAAGTACTCAATATTTAAAAACTTTGAAAAAATTATGTATTGTTTGTAATAGAGTCTTCTACAGTTTGCATAAATCTTTTAAAACTTTCAGTTCAAGTACACTAAATATTTAACTCTTACTTCTTAACAGTAGCAGCAGATGTGACTGTTCACAATGAACGTCATATTAAAATTTTCGGGTGGAGGATCGTATGTACACATAAAAATTTCTCTGAAAAGTATGTTTTGGGTAAATGTCAATAACAATTAAGGAAATAAGTTTTTTAAAATTTTTATGGGGTTTGTAAAATACCTTCCCTCATTCGTATACGGTACTGAAAGTTCGTTTGTATTGCTAAGAATGCGCTAAAAGATATTTTCTGGTTCTGAGCCCTACTTAAACGTTAGTGCCTCTTTAAAAAGTAAACTGATAATGTAAGTCAATAACCATTAACGATTTATTTTATTGCTTTAGGGTGGGCAAAAAGTGATCCCCCGCCCCCTTGCTGATACACGTTATTTAAAGTACGTTGGTATTGCTGGAGTTAATAGAGAATATTGATTGTTTGTAGAGGCCGCTCTACAACTTGTAGTCAGTGCTGTTAGGGCACGGTGCTTGAACAGTGAGCCACCCTTTCATAACTGCTGGGAATATGTCTAGTAGTCCTTAGCTACGACTATCAAAAACTTTCACATGATATTAGAGACTGTCCGTTATTCGCGTTATGATAAAAATTTAGAAAACAGAATTAAAGATTTCATCGTGATTACGTTGGCGATCTTCAATGGGAGATTGTGAAGCAATGTTTGAATAAAATTGAAATATGTGATGCTGAAGGACTAATATAAAGCCTCCACTACATCCAAATTGTGCAGCCGTGTGACAAGTTACAGAGCTGTTGTTAATATTGGGGAAAGGACTCAGCAAACTAACGGCATGAAGGTTTCATAACAGAATGGTGGAAGAAGTAAGTTCTCACAACATATCCATAATGCCTTTGATATATTTATTGATTACGTAAAACTGTTTCAAAATCACACTGATTAATTGTTGAAGGAAAAAAAAGCGTTTAGGAATATTAAAAAGCCACCAGCGATCCGCATACAGTGCAAACGTGTGCGCCACCACGGAGGAGTGGCCTCATCAATTTATAAACGCACTAATTTCGGCTGTCAATAAATCTGACACATTCTCTATACTTGGTGATCTGTAATTTCTTACGTGTATCCTGAAATTTACACATAATGCACTGATTTCATTTTTCTCGGCAAACCTCTGCATTTAGAACGTCTTCTGATCTTCTATTCGGACCAAGTATGGCTTGAACAATAGTCAAAAAATGGCTCTGAGCACTATGGGACTTAACATCTATGGTCATCAGTCCCCTAGAACTTAGAACTACTTAAACCTAACTAACCTAAGGACATCACACAACACCCAGCCATCACGAGGCAGAGAAAATCCCTGACCCCGCCGGGAATCGAACCCGGGAACCCGGGCGTGGGAAGCGAGAACGCTACCGCACGACCACGAGATGCGGGCGAACAATAGTCTCAGAAACTAAGATTCGTACGTCCTAGATTAAGTCATGAGATGATCCATACACTATTATTACAATACCGATTCTTTCGTTGGATCAGTAACGGTCGATATTTAGTTCATCTACTGCAGAGCCCCATTTAGAAAACATTTTGTCTTCTACTACAGGTATCACGGTCATTCATTGGATATCTGCCGTTAGTAGCAACAACTGCCTTCGAAATCTTATGCACATGCGCCTTGTGGCAGTTCCTGTAGTGTGTATCTCGGCCTTGGCGATGCATCTTTTGCCAAAATTGCTTGAGACGAATCAGCTAGGAAATTATGTTTCACATTCATATCATGCAGCAAACACACGTTAATAGATACACTGATGGGCCAAACCATTATGAGCGACTACGTAACAGTGGTCCAGATGTGCCTTACTGGGTTCACATCAGGCGACCTTAGAACAGAAGATGTAAACGTGAGCTCGTCACTGTGCTCGTAAAACCACCGAACAACGATTCTGATCTTGTGGCGTCGACAGTTCTCCTGCTGGAAAGTGTCATTATTGTCAACAAGACATCAAGCATAAACCGACGCAGCTGATCTGCAACAATGCTCAGGCAAGCCGTAGCTATTATGGTGCCTTCGACAGCTACCATAGGTCCCATAGAAGCCCTGTGCAATGTCCCCCTTTACAATAATATTGCCGCCACCAGGGTCCGTTGCGTGATGTCTGGTTCGACGTGCCCTCTGCCTGCATGATGGCATACCCGAACCTGACCATTGACTCGCTGTAGCAAGATACACGGTTATACGACTGAGCGACACGTTTCCGTTGATCCGTGAACCAATGTCGATAATTACGTAGCTGCTGCGACCGATGTGTACTATGACATTGAGCCAACATGGGAACGTGAAGAGCTCAGCTATTGTGGTGTGCTCCAAAACGCACTGACACCGGCATTGTACACTGTCGTGAAAATGCCACAGGTCACCGCCTATCGTCATTTGCACAGCAGGCTAGCCTCCGAACTCCACATTCTGTGATGAGGAACATCCAACACCTAGTCCCCTTTGTTTTGTTGCACCGTCCTTCACTTTCCCCAGAGGCTCACGACAGTAGCATTCAACAGACAACCAGTTTCACGGTTCTTGAGATGCTTGTTTCTAGATGGCGGGTCATGATAGTCTGTCCCTTGTCAAAGTTACTTATATCAGTGGATTTCGCAACAACAGTCCGCCCCCGTTAGAAGAGTGGTCAGCGCGGCGGAATGCCACGCCAAGGGGCCCATGCTCGATTCCCGGCTGGGGCAGGAGATTTTCTCCGCTGAGGGACTGGGTGTTGTCCTCATCAACATTTCATTCTCATCTCCGACGAGTAAGTCGCCCAGTGTGGCGTCGACTGCAATAAGTACTTGCCCTCGGCGGCCGAACTTCCCCGAATGGGGGACTTCCGGCCGAAAATGCCGTACGCTAATAATTTTTCCCCAACCACAGTAAAAATACACATATCGGGGCACAAAAACGTCATATATGCTCTCCTTTTAAAAAACACTGACTGAAAACCGGGATTACAGCTGTCTCATTTTACCTTCCTCAGCACCTTTAGAAACGTTCTAAAAAATTTTGGCATGCGAGCTTAATAGCTCTCTGTTTAACATGCAGCTCACATCTGACCCCAAGGAAGCACCAGTAACTGTGACTCGCTCACACCCACTAGTTCGTCCATGTAGGTCTCTCACACGCATCCATTCCCACTCTCTCATTCAGCCTCATTATCATTATCTCTTTGTGTCTGTCTAACATTCACTGCGTCCTGTCTTCTGAACTGCTAATAATGATGATGCCATGTACCTAGGGCCTCCCGTCGGGTAGACCGTTCGCCTGGTGTAAGTCTTTCGAGTTGACGCCACTTCGGCGACTTGCGTGTCGATGGGGATGAAATGATGATGATAAGGACAACACAACATACTGTCCCCTCTCACTGCCTGTCTTACTCCCTCTTACTGCTACTATTTCATTCATTCATTGCCGCTGGTCCCGTCTATTCTCACTGTCACTATCTCTTTCTTTCTCGTTGTCATTGTCACAGACTCTGCCTCTCATTATCACTGGCTCTCACTCACGTCACCTGTCTCCATCTCTTTATTCCCATTCCAATGGTTTCGTGCCACTCACTCTTTGGTTAGCATTGCTCTGTCGCTGTCAACTACGTTCAGCTGCAGCTGTGTCCATCTCTTTCTCTCACACTGCCACCGCCTCTTTCGCTCTTTCTCTAGCGCAACCACGGTCTGCCTTCCAGTGATTATTACATTTCCGTCGCTTTCCCACTGTGCTCACTACTTCTCTCTCAGCATAAAGAAACCGTGTACATGTTCGCATCCTAAATTTTTGCAAAACATTTTAAAGCTACAGAGGAAGGTAGAATGAGGCAGCTGATACCAAACTTTTCAGTCGGAGTCTTTTAAAACAGGAGAGTTTTGGCCTTTATTGTGCTCGGACGGGAGAATTTTTCCCCTAAATCCCTTGTTTACCCTGCTACAGCAAGGTACGTCATTCATGTGAAAAGAAATTTATAGGTCAGCAAAATTTTGATAATTTACTTCTAGGGAATTAAAATAACGCAAAACAAATCGTACGTCTCAGATCGGATTTTACTTGGACAAAAATCTTGCATATCCTTCATAATTAAACTTGAGGTTCCCAGATGTCATCTGATGACAGCGGAGACAAATCTCTGTGGTACGTGACGGTATAGACTACGTCTTCTCACATCGGATATTACTTGCTTACTTTACGTGGACAAATAAGCTAACTACTAAAATCTGTGTCCCTCAAAAGGATAAAGACATCAAGAAAATTTTCAAGGCTCTTGGAGATCGGTGACTTAGGAATACATTGCAAAAATTTCAGCCAATAGCTGTTCGTAGCAATCTTGGAATCCACTGCTCAGTTTTGGTAAACAAAAACATATTTTTCGGGTTTTCTCAGCAACCGCCCAGGGCCTAAACGGTGCCTCTATAAGCCCCTTAAGGCGCACCATAGACCATATCTAACACAAAATGTCCCTAACGATTTGCTTATTTTGCCTAAGCTGGAACAAGTGTGTGATAATGAAACGTTGCCCATGGGTACTGTTGGTTGTTTGCAGTAAGATGATTCTTATGCTGGGTATAGAAATGGTCCATTACCCAAGGGGTATCCAAAACTCTTGACGCTGTCTTTCTGTACCAACAGAACACGCGGTATTAGCTCAGGAAAAATCCCGCTTTTATGCTCGGCTTTTTGGAACACATTACATAGCGATTACTATCATTCGTGTACCGATTTGCGGAACGTATCGTCGTTCGAGTGATACACCAACCACCCCTGCTACGTTTATGTACCTTTCTTAGCGCGTCACGTGCTCTCAAGGTCATCAGTCATCAATCCCTCTCGCTTTGGGAAGTCATCAGTGGAATACTCAACGTTTTGCAATTTTAGATTTGATCTGAAAAGTGCATGATTTGAAAAATAGGTCATAGATGTACCGTTCTGCTATACGTAAACTGATTCCTTTTCATCGTGAAAAGTATTATCCTTTAGTCTTTTTGATTCTAATACAGGAAGGGGAAAGTTCCTTTGTTAATGGAGGAGTAATGTGTCGAATAAGAATACGTAGCCTGTTGTAGAAATGGAAGTAGTAACTGTTATCTACAGTGGGTAAAGAAACGTGTGCTAGCGGCGGACACTGGTTGGCGGTTACAGAGTGAGAAGGTGGCGCTCTCGGCGTACGACGCCGTGACGTCACTGCTGGAGTACCCCGCGTCCATCAAGCGGTCGCTGCTGCTGCTGATGCACAGGGTGCAGCGGCCGCTGTGCATCACTGCTGCCGGCTTCTTCCCTCTCTCCAGGGAGTCCTTCGTGTCGGTAAGGGACTCTGCCTAATGGATGTCTGCCAGAGACACTCCATTTCAGTAGCTGTGAAGTGTCTGAAAAACTTAAGTCTACAATAAACCACAGACGTGTAGCTATAATTTTCGTGCTACATGTGCTTTCCTTTTTGTTTTTTGGAGCTATTACACAATCCAGTTAGTTTCTGCATTAATAATAAAACTCATTTAGAAATCTCTAGCAATAGAAACACACAGTTGTATAAAACATAGTTACTGCGCATGACCAGCAGCAAGAAGAAATTTACGCTTACGGTACAATGCATCTAGGACCACAGTAATTTAAACGAACATTCGCTTCATAATGGTTGCTGTAACGTAATTGACTCCACTGTAAAAAATGAATTTATAAAAAACATTACAGTAGTAAACAATAATGCAGTTTCCATGATTATATTAATAGGGAGCTGAGGCTTTGAATTCTGTTAACTAAAGGAATCCACTGATCCATTTATTTTTAAGACAGCATCATGAACTGAAAACAAAACATCATTCCATGCAAATCCATATGGGCCAAGGCACGAAACGGCAGTGATGAGCGCACGGGTTTGGAAAAACATATTCTTTCACTTAATGTTCATGACATATTCATGTTCATTAACATCTTTTTAAGCAAGTAAATGGAATATGCACAGGAAAAGCTGCTAATTTGGGTTATTTACCTGTTACGTAATGTCTGCAAGAAAAGCAAAACCCTGCAGCCAAACCGAATCTTCTAGTTCACAGAAAAATTGACCTCTTCCTTTCAAAAGCGGCCTGTTGTGCAACATCTGAGAAACTACGACTCATTGTATTTTATGACTCCCGCGAAATTCGACGTTTATTCGTTCAGTATCGATTAAGGACTAAAACCCATGTTATACGTAACTATGTCTTTACCACACCTCACCTTTATACTATCGCGGGGTGAAATCAGCATTATTGACTCACGACAATCGCTTGCGGCTCATTTCAACGCTTCTACGCTCCGAGTTAGGATACTGCGCGTCGGATACTGCGTCTCGAGCACTGAAGTTTCTACAAGACAATTATTTTCGTATAGATACGTCTGGTACCTCACAGCGAAATCGCTGTTCAGACGGGAAGACAGGAAACTGTAATCGACGTTAGCACCTTTTACAGCTGTAACATGAATGAGTACACTCTCCAGCACAGTTTTTGCAGACTGACAACTAAATTTGTATTACGAAATGATAGCAGTGTATTATTCATGGTTGTATGATCTGACTATAGGGATGTTTAACATGTTGCAATGAATACTTTTACGAAACTGGTGATGGCCTGACGACTGAAACTCGCTTTGTTAATAAAGCATTTTACCAGCAGCTCAAGGCGGTAATACGGCATTTTTCAAATAAGAGATGTTGGGCACCATCGGGAAATAAAAAATCAGTTGTTGTGAGGGTGGTCTGAATTCGGTGGAGCAATTCAAATTAGCCAACCTAAACGCTACCGCGATCTACCGATATTACCCCTGCCAGTTGCTAGTAGCTCAACTACTGGATTCCTCACTTAGTAGAGGTTCATGAGACTTTGTCAGCAGGTTTTCGTGGGCTGGTTGGAGCCTGCTTTTCAAGCGTCAGCTGTATCAGGTTTATCAGCGTTTCCGTTAAGCTCTCTCACGGTTTGAACAAACTGAAACGTCCCCTTAGAAAAATTAATAAATTACTGTGCTGATAAACCTCTTACTTTATTTGATTTTCAAACAGCTGAGCAAAACGTTACTGAACGTATTCAGACATTACTCTCTTTACTTATTCTGATCAACACTAAACTGACACACAATATTTTTAGCGCAACGCAATCTGACTTTTAATAATCCCTACAAAAGAATGGCCCTTACTAACATTAACCTACACCTTTCACAAATCACTTACCTCACAAAAATCTTCGTTACTCGAACTACTGCAATACGGCGAGCGTCACTACTGCCAGCTAAATAAAAGATTCAAACTACTGTAGGCATTAACTGCTGATAGGCATAGTTAGCAAATGAAAGATGTTGATAGAGAACAAACAATGTGTTTACCTTAATAGTGTTCTAAAGTCATAATATATATAGCAGTTCATGGCATCCATTCTTACAAATGTACTGTTTCTGATGGACACACGTCCAGATCATCCGCTCTCAAAAATCCGCCATCTCAGTTCCCCACATCCACCACTGCTGGCGGCTCACCTCCCACTGCGCAACGCTATGCGCTGTTAGCATCCAGCTGCCCAACACAACAATGGCAGACAGCAACGCAAACTAGCGACAGACTGCACACAGCACAGCCAGTGATTTTCATACAGAGCGCTACGTGGCGTTACCAATATAAAAACCTAAACAGCCTACTTACATGGCCCCCATGCTCCCCACAAAAAATTTTACAAATTATTTTGGGCAGTGGCCAATACAGATTTGAGAAAATTTTTCATAATTACAATAACAAAGAAATCAAATGCACACACTTATTGATACAATGTTGGTCAAAAGCTAAGATTTTCTCACAGTCCATAAAGACAGTCCTGATCATTCATCACAGTAAAATTGCAGTGTTTTTTTTCTCAAAGTCTGAGCAGTAAAAGAAAATGCATGCGGAAGTAGTGGATTTCCATGCAGCCTTGAAGAAGTAGTGTTGTCCTTCCAACGGAAAGACAGTGGTGACTCTTGACATGCAGACTGGTAATGGACCACAACAGAGCAAACCCACAGCAGAGTCAGTCGAAGGTTTGAAGAATATTGGTACGTAGGTCATCAAAGAGCAGACCCACTGTGGTCCTGGTAGAGAGTATGGTATTGGTGAGTCATCAAAGGTGCAGACCCAGTGCAGTCCTTATAGAAATAATGGTATTGGTGAGTCATCAAAGATGGAGACCCACTGTAGTCCTTGTAGAGACGGCCAGCAGCCAACTGTTGCGACTGTGCAGGGGCACAATCACCATCGAAGAGTCTTGCGGAGAATATAGCAAATCCATAAACCACCACTTGTGTACTCACAAAGTTTTTGGAATTGTCCTTAGAACCAGCAACGCTGTTAACCACTCCCTTGCTGACTTATCAACACACGTGGGAGCACTAAGAGTCCTTTTTTTTTACATATTGTGCATATACTATGACCAACAGAAATGTGTGCAGTGAAATGAATGCTTACAAGTGACTTAATTTGCTGAACTGGTGTCAATTACAATTTTATAACATGAGAATACAATAACAAAGGTATAAAATACATTATTAAAAAACATAACAATACATATAAATTTGTAGTAGTACAAGCTTTACAAAAGAACAGAAATAAACAGATACAACAGTGTTACAGGAATTATGACATAAGTGAATATACAAAATATCAGAATAACTTTTAAAACATCAACTTCACACATGAGCATTAAAACAAAACAGAATAAATAATGTCTAAGCATTTTTACAAGGTAAATAACATATTATCAGAAAAATTCTACAACATAAATCTTATTAGCTAAACACATACAGACAGGAAAAACACAAATTCAAATAGTGTAATAACCCAAAAATACAGGACAGGGTTTGTTTTCAGCGTAACATTTGTTATTGCAGTCCAACCCAAAACTTCATTCCATAGATCTTTCGTCTTATTTCAACATTTGTTTCCACCAAAAAAATCCTATCCAAGCATGCTTTCTGTATTTATATGTTCACATGTTTCTTACCTCATTATTTATTTTCCATTATCTTACCTCATCATTTATTTCCAAGAAAATCCTACCTAAACCTGTTGTCCCTAAACCCTACTTTTTTGTTCATATCCTCTTTTAAATACTTTTTTGGCCAAACCATTTTCTTATAGCTTCTCAATGCATTTCTTTCCATTCATCACAACTCGTTCTCTTATATAGCCTACACCATCGTAAGCTGACTTAAATCTACTGAGCTCAGATGCTAAACTAAGGGACGAGGTAATGCAGCAGCACAAAACAATTAACACAAACAGCAATGATAAAAAATGCAAATTGGCGAAGCAAGCAGCATAAATTAGCAAAACAAATGAAATATTACAGCTAATATAAGGCAATGTGCAGCAAACAAGAAAAATAAATCCGTAGTAAAACTGGCTTAACAGAGTAATACAAAGTCAAATTCAGTAACATTATGCCTGACAAACAGCAGCAGCAAATGCAATAACTTATATCTAAACATGACAAAGCTCAAGCAGAAAAAATATTACAGTAAAAATGGCCATGTTTAATACCTATGTCACATCTTAACACTAGGGTGATGCATCACCTTAACTTACACTACTAAATAAGTTACCCAGTCATTGACAAAAATTATGTATGTAATTCCTGTGAAGGGAAATGTCTTTTTGTGCTCCCTCCTTTTTTGAAGTAGATTATAAAGTTATTATTTACTGGATCTGTAGGCATAAAATATTTATATTAGTACATCTATAAAATTTTATTTTAACCAATGCTGCAGTGCAGCTAGAAACTAGATATTAAACACAATGAGCAATCTCTCAACTGTAAAGACAAGAGATGTAAAATGTTCCTCATCATTTCATTAGACATTTTAGTAAATATCATAAACTAAGAGCTCCACAGTGTAATCATATGTTTTCAAGTATGAGCATGTCGTATTTGCAATGTTTTCGACAAAGAAATGTCAATAGCGAGGATAATGGCCTCTTTTTTTCTCTCCACCTAATGGCTTTCTTTTGTCAGACGACTATCTCTCAGCTGGACGCCCAAAACGCATTACGTCAAGGTCACTTACCTTTCTTACTGAAATATTTACGACAGCAGTTTCCGCTACAGTGACAGTCTCATATAAAAATATTTTCACAGGTTGAGAATTTGCGTTACAAATGTGTAGAAAATAAAATCCTATAAATATAGCAGCGTCCAAAAAATTTTCGACAGCATTGTAATACATTCATGCATGTACACACATTTCATAATTCTTAAAGTACAATTCTTGGTTTCCAACATTCTTTTCCACAAATCAGAGTCCCTAACCACTACTCATTATTCCTTACCTTATTATACATATACTTATTCGTCGACACTTCTTCAACATTTCATCATAAGAAATACGTAGCATAATCAAATTCCTCATATACAGGAGCATCGTCTTATTGATCATAAACATATCTCAACAGCATAATACACACCATCGTCATAGTAATATCATAACATCTCAGTCAATTCTCCAAATCGTCGTAGCTTCCTCCAATAATTTCAAAACCAAAAAAAAAAATCTCTGCTCATTTCAATAGTGTCATCTACCTCAAACGTACTTTAAAAATCATGATCCCATACCAAATACATCATTCAAAGCTCTCATAGTATCACAATGGTTCCGAAAAAATATGAAGGGTTCACACAGTACAGACAAAATACAATTTCATAAGTGTGAAGTTATCCAGCTGTGTAATTGCGTAAACATCTGTCACTGACGTAGTAAAAAAAAATGTTTGTCTCTCTCAGTTAAATGATCAGATAGCTGTGTAATTTATGTGTTAGAGAAATATGGTGCCGATATGTAGAGTTGTATAAACAACTACCATATTAGCTAGGGCTCCTTGCGTTTGCCAGACACATGGTACACAAAGTAAGTGTGTACCCCCCTGAGGATTAATGTAATTATACCCTCAGGTGTTACAGATTACAGCAATGTAATGAAATGTATCACGGAAAACTTTCTTCATAATTCAAAAATCTTGAAAAATAAATGGTTTAAGTACAAAATTAATCACTCAAATGTGTGTCGTGTAGCACTAAATGTGTGTCTTGCTGTAAGATAATTCCGTGGAAGTGTCGTAGTTATTGTATTCTGTAAGCAAAGTTCTGCTGAAGTCAATGCACTTAACTCATAATAAACGAAAGTGAAATTCTTTGCGTATAGATATCGTAGTTATTATGTACCTTACTATGATCAAGAAAGTACTATAATGTAACGTATTGTTGTGCTACAAAAAAGGCTCTCTCATTGTAGCTATACCACAAAAGTTACTACTAAAACATGTTTTACTTTCCGGAATAATACAGAAAAACCGTGCAGATATAAAACAGATACACCGCAAAAGCAACAATCTAAGTTGTGTCACACATTAGTAGCATCGTGATATAATCGTGTAGCTATCAAATAAACCAAATGCTAAGTCATCTTTAATCTCACCGAATGTACTTCAAATAAAGAGTATCTTTCCAAGTACCAAAATGTTGCATTAAAATCTCATTAGCAGTACTGGTATATGTTCTAAGTATGTGAGCCTTATAGTCATTACGTAATCGTATAACTAACAAGCAAGAATGTACACACACAATAATACTGTGTCGTCTGTTCACTATAACAATGCATTCATAATTGCTGTCTAAATAGTCGTATGTTCACTAGGTTCTAGACTGGATAGTTAACTTCAAAACATTGTTGCATGTTAACAGTTTCTCAGTGTGACAAATTGAAGTGAAAAATTTTATGGCAAAGACTAAGTTAAAAAGCAGATTATCTTTCAATAAACGGTTTTACATGTGAAATGTGGTGTAAACCTTTACCCTTTCTAGTACGCAGAGTTTCAACTTCAAAGTAATTATCATGTTGTATATGTCGATAAGAAATGCTAATAATTTTTCTTAAGGTTGCGTCTATGTTATTTTTCGCTGAGCCAGCCGGCGCACGTGGCTGCCTGCAGTGCAAGTCATTGTCTGTCTCTTTGTTGGCGCGCATCGTTATTGGGATTTGGAGACCTAACGTCTACAAATTCACCTTGTCGAGAGTGCCCTGCCCTGTTTGAATCCCGTCAGTTTTGATGCAAGTCAGGTCTGTTGTTACGATCATATCGTCTGTCGTCATGTCGGTAGATTCCATAGTTTCTTTCTTGTCGGTCACGTGGTGGAGAATTTCTCCCTGAATCGTAACTGCGCGCTGGACCGTTGCATCTGAGGTTATTCTGTCTCCCTTGACAATAATTATTTTGGTTCCCATATTGTCTGTTTCTCTGATTGTCTCTGTGATAGTCATTACCGCAGAGTCTTTCCCTGTAATTATTACTACTCTGCCAACGGTTTTCATACAGGTGGTGTCTGTTTTGGTCACGATTTGTGTTGTGAGAATAGCCTTGTCGTGTCCAGTTATTATTTCTTTCTCGCGGAATTGCAACGGATGTGACCTGTAATTGTTGTGTTCCTGTTTTCGCGTTCCGCGATTGTCAGTGTCAATTTCTAATTCATGTAAGAGTCCCTGAAAAGCTTCAATGTCATCTTTGCAACGTCCTGCCAAAATAATATGTCGTAAATGTCCAGGTAATTTGATTAAGCAAATGCGGATGAGTTGTTAGGGGCTGTATGGGTTTGACAGGTACTGATTCTTGTGCAACATGTTTTCAAAATATTTCAGAAGACTGGAGAATTCAGATTGTTCGAAATGTTTCATCATTATGATGCTATGTTTTACTCGGTCTTGTGTAGCTTGAGACCAATATGCTGAGAGGAAGGCATGATAAAATTCTCCTTCACTGTGGCAATCATGAATGACCGATCGCATTCTTACAGCTGGTTCATTCTCTAAATAGCCACACATAAATTCTAATCTGTGCTCTAATGACCAGTTGGGAGGAAAACAATGGTAGAATTGATGAAGCCACGCTTGTGGATGAATGTCGTTGCCGGAATTTTTAAATGTTTTGAATTTACGTGTAGTAATAAACAGCTTATAGTCAAAATCATCATGTCGGCGAGTCGCATATCGGTCATTGTTACTTCTTTTCGGCGGTTCCATCTCAAAATCCGGTGTATCTTGCCCATTTCTTTCATAATTTCCGAAGTACCCCGTGTTATTATTTTGTGGCTGTTCCGTATTTCTATGTCCCTCTTCCCGTATTGGAGCGCGAGTGTCCTCTGAAATACGTAATTTTTGTATTACCTGTGTCAGCTGATCTTGTACATCCCGGATTTCTCTTTGGTGTTGCGTATTAATTTGATTCTGATTTTGTTTGAATTTCCTAATTTGTTTGCACTCTTCTGTGTCATTAAAGACAACCGGTTTTGTGTCGTTCAGATTATCATCTACCTTCGTAGATAAATTATTTAGCTGATCCGAAAGTTCAACTACTTTCTCTGATAATGAACTAATTTCCGCCATGTGTCTTTCTGAACCAATTTTCAGAGTATCTACTGTGTCCTTTAAGTTTTCCTGAGTTTTTGCAAGTTGCGCAACCGAATCGGTAGATGCAACTGAGTCAATTTTAGCTTGCAAGGTCTCATGATTTTCATGAACAATAGTTTGCAGTTCTTTTACGGCTGCTTCGTGATTCTGTAATGCATTTTCGTGCCGCGAAAAGATGGGTTGAAAATGCTTACAAATTTGTGTTTTTAGGTCACTACAGACTTTTTGACATTTCGATTCAATGTTATGTAACTCAATAGGCAAATCTTCACGTGTTTGATCAAGCGTAGTGTCTAACTTCCGAAGATTTTGTTCCATTGTGTCTAACTTTTGAAGCTTTTGCTGTGTTAGTCTCTGATTTTGTTCCATTGTGTCTAACTTTTGAAGCTTTTGCTGTGTTTTTCTCTGATTTTGTTCCATTTGTAGCATTAATTGCAATAATAATGTATTAGTGTCTGGAATCTGTTTCTTTATGGTTTTTGGCAGTGCATTTTCACCGGCAACATTCACATTTTGACAAGCAGAAAATGTGTCTTGACTCATTTGAGAAAACGGTGAGGACCCAAAACCTGAGTCTACAGTATTTGCAATATTGTGTTCTGTCATTTTGGATTCCTGAGGGGAGCTGTTGCCGACCGATCGATCGATAATGCTTCCCTGTTCACTACTTGTTTCACTGTCTACACCATTATTTGCCGCCCGCTCCATTTCTCTATGCACAATTATCAAATTACTACTTTGAATGTCTGTTAATTCATTACACAGTGGTGCTGATAAGCTACAATCGTCGTCACTATCAGTTCTCAATTTACTTTGGAGCCTAGTGCTACGTTTTTCACACGCCATTATTGTCACAGTATTTCACACAATAACACAGAAAAGCACAATTTGCAGAGCAAAATAAGAAAACACATTAACATAGCACTGAAAATAACATCTAGTTAATCGCAAGCGCAGCTGGGAAATACTTGGTGCAAATCTACATGCATGACACAACTGTTTTACTGTGCAACAATGAAAGACAGCAACTACAAAGGAGATCCTCTCTACAACTGCGCGCTAGCAATAAACAAAAGCTACACTAATTACACAAACTACAAGAAAAAATCAGAAGATTCCAGTGAGGTATCCTCGACTAAGGGTCGACATATGAAACGTCCCCTTAGAAAAATTAATAAATTACTGTGCTGATAAAGCTCTTACATTATTTGATTTTCAAACAGGTGAACAAAACGTTACTGAACGTACGCAGACATTACTCTCTTTACTTATTCTGATCAACACTGAACTGACACACAATATTTTTAGCGCAACGCAATCTGACTTTTAATAATCCCTACAAAAGAATGGCCCTTACTAACATTAACCTATACCTTTCACAAATCACTTACCTCACAAAAATCTTCGTTACTCGAACTACTGCAATACGGCGAGCGCCACTACTGCCAGCTAAGTAAAAGATTCAAACTACTGAAGGCATTAACTACTGATAGGCATAGTTAGCAAATGAAAGATTTTGATATAGAATAAACAGTGTATTTACCTTAATAGTGTTAAAAGGTCATAATATATATAGCAGTTCATGACACCCATTCTTACAAATTTACTGTTTCTGATGGACACACGTCCAGATCATCCGCTCTCAAAAAACCGCCATCTCAGTTCCCCACATCCACCACTTCTGGCGGCTCACCTTCCACTGCGCAACGCTACGCGCTGTTAACATCCAGCTGCCCAACACTACAATGGCAGACAACAATGCAAACTAGCCACAGACTGCACACAGCACAGCCAGTGATTTTCATGCATAGCGCTACGTGGCGTTACCAATATAAAAACCTAAACAGCCTCCTTACAAAATCCGTCACCTTTTATGCTGCTCTTCTAAGTATTAATTCAGTATACCCAGTTAGACTTATTTACTATGGGTTCCGCAGTCCTGACCAGTATTCTAGGATGGAATGGATGGGTATTTTGTACGGAATGTCCTTTGTAGACTGTTTTCTTCTCAGCATCCCATCACCTAAGGGACTTATACCATCTGCCTTAGCAACGACTGTGAAAATGTGATCATTCCAATTCATACTGCATTTTTGCATTTTGTGGAATACACAATGTTACATTTCTGAACATTTAAACAATGTTTACAATCTTTGGAACAGTCTGAAAGCTTACTTAAGTTGATTTAATAAACATGTAATGTTTTGCGGATAGTTCTTTACTATAAATAACTGCGCCATTCAAAAAATGTATGTTTTCAGTTAATGTGTTCTACCCGGAAACCAATATACTACATATTCAGCAAGGTTCACACCACATTTCCCTGGGGGAAGCCTGATGATAATTCTGCGTTTAAGGTTTTTAACATGGCTGTCACTCAGCGACTGTTGTATAATATAAAATTTTGAAAAATACAGCGCTCAGTCGCGAACACAATTAATTTGTGACCTACGTTTCGGTGTCACAAGAGACGCCTTGTTCGGACAAAATTGAAACTAAATGTTACATCATAACGTACCAAAAAATACGAAAGCTGCGGTCATACCTGACTATTTGACACTGTCAGGTACGACCGCAGGTCACGGATTAATTGTGTTCGCGACTGAGTGCTTTTTCAAAAGTTTGTACTTCTACGTTTGTCGACTACACGCCACCCAGAATATATTGCTCCACCCTAAAAAAAATCCTCAGTTAAGTCCAGAATTTCGTAGCTACTCTGTATGATCTCTATGTACTCTATTGATCGTTTCAAGACTCTACTTGTTTTAGTTGATCTTTGCATTCTAATAAGCCGGCCGGGGTTGCCGAGCGGTTCTAGGCGTTACAGTCTGGAATGTACGGATGTGTGTGGATGTGTGTGATGTCCTTAGGTTAGTTAGGTTTACGTAGTTCTAAGTTCTAGGGGACTGATGACCACTGCAGTTGAGTCCCATAGTGCTCAGAGCCATTTGAACCATTTGAACCATTCTAATAATAATAATCTCTGTTGGTCTGACGGCCACTTCGTCACTAATAACAGTTTCACTGTGGACGTCATGCAGAGGTCATGTTCATTTCTTGCATTTAGATGCAATATACAGGGTGAGTCATAAATGAGGAAAAATATGTCGAGGAACCCATGCTGCTATAGGTGACACGTGACGCACCATTGTTAATTGCGTTCTCCTCGGTCTACTGGGTACTTAAAACAAAAACACCTGTTAAGCATTGGACAGCATTGGCGGCCGAAGACTTCCGGCATAAGAAGTCAGCCTCATTCTGCCAACGGCCTTGTGAAAGAGGGTGGAGGAGCGGATAGAGGTTCAGGGCACTCTCTTGTCCTAGGGGTGGGAAATTGCCCCTAAAGGCGGAAGAATCAGCAATGATCAACGACATGAGGATGCAGAAGGCAATGGAAACCACTGCATTAAAGACACGTAACGTGTATCCACAGGACATGTGGTCTGTAATTGAAGAAGTGTCATGATGATCTCTCCATTGGCAAAATATTCCAGAAAAGTCCCCCATTCGGATCTCTGGGAGGGGACTGCCAAGGGGGAGGTTACCATGAGAAAAAGACTGAATAATCAACGAAAGGATAACGTTCTACGAGTCGGGGCGTGGAATGTCAGAAGCTTGAACGTGGTAGGGAAACTAGAAAATCTGGAAAGGGAAATGCAAAGGCTCAATCTAGATATAGTAGGGGTCAGTGAAGTGAAGTGGAGGGAAGACGAAGATTTCTGGTCAGATGAGTATCGGGTAACATCAACAGCAGAAGAAAATGGTATAACAGGTGTAGGATTCGTTATGAATAGGAAGGTAGGGCAGAGGGTGTGTTACTGTGAACAGTTCAGTGACCGGGTTGTTCTAATCAGAATCGACAGCAGACCAACACATACAACGATAGTTCAGGTATACATGCCGACGTCGCAAGCTGAAGATGAACAGATAGAGAAAGTGTATGAGGATATTGAAAGGGTAATGCAGTTTGTAAAGGGGGACGGAAATCTAATAGTCATGGGCGACTGGAATGCAGTTGTAGGGGAAGGAGTAGAAGAAAAGGTTACAGGAGAATAAGGGCTTGGCACAAGGAATGAAAGAGGAGAAAGACTAATTGAGTTTTGTAACAAGTTTCAGCTAGTAATAGCGAATACCCTGTTCAAGAATCACAAGAGGAGGAGGTATACTTGGAAAAGGTCGGGAGATACGGGAAGATTTCAATTAGATTACATCATGGTCAGACAGAGATTCCGAAATCAGATATTGGGTTGTAAGGCGTACCCAGGAGCAGATATAGACTCTGATCACAATATAGTAGTGATGAAGAGTAGGCTGAAGTTCAAGACATTAGTCAGGAAGAATCAATACGCAAAGAAGTGGGATACGGAAGTACTAAGGAATGACGAGATACGTTTGAAGTTCTCTAACGCTATAGATACAGCACTAAGGAATAGCGCAGTAGGCAGTACAGTTGAAGAGGAATGGACATCTCTAAAAAGGGCCATCACAGAAGTTGGGAAGGAAAACATAGGTACAAAGAAGGTAGCTGCGAAGAAACCATGGGTAACAGAAGAAATACTTCAGTTGATTGATGAAAGGAGGAAGTACAAACATGTTCCATGAAAATCAGGAATACAGAAATACAAGTCGCTGAGGAATGAAATAAATAGGAAGTGCAGGGAAGCTAAGACGAAATGGCTGCAGGAAAAATGTGAAGACATCGAAAAAGATATGATTGTCGGAAGGACAGACTCAACATACAGGAAAGTCAAAACAACCTTTGGTGACATTAAAAGCAACGGTGGTAACATTAAGAGTGCAACGGGATTTCCACTGTCAAATGCAGAGGAGAGAGCAGATAGGTGGAAAGAATACATTGAAAGCCTCTATGAGGGTGAAGATTTGTCTGATGTGATAGAAGAACAAACAGGAGTCGATTTAGAAGAGATAGGGGATCCAGTATTAGAATCGGAATTTAAAAGAGCTTTGGGGGACTTGCGGTCAAATAAGGGAGAAGGGATGGATAACATTCCATCAGAATTTCTAAACTCATGGGGGGAAGTGGCAACAAAACGACTATTCACGTTGGTGTGTAGAATATATGAGTCTGGCGACATACCATCTGACTTTCGGAAAAGCATCATCCACACAATTCCGAAGACGGCAAGAGCTGACAAGTGCGAGAATTATCGCACAATCAGCTTAACAGCTCATGCATCGAAGCTGCTTACAAGAATAATATACAGAAGAATGGAAAAGAAAATTGAGAATGCGCTAGGTGACGATCAGTTTGGCTTTAGGAAAAGTAAAGGGACGAGAGAGGCAATTCTGACGTTGCAGCTGATAATGGAAGCAAGGCTAAAGAAAAATCAAGACACTTTCACAGGATTTGTCGACCTGGAAAAAGCGTTCGACAATATAAAATGGTGCAGCTGTTCGAGATTTTGAAAAAAGTAGGGGTAAGCTATAGGGAGAGACGGGTCATATACAACATATACAACATGTACAACAACCAAGAGGGAATAATAAGAGTGGACGATCAAGAACGAAGTGCTCGTAATAAGAAGGGTGTAAGACAAGGCTGTAACCTTTCGCCCCTACTCTTCAATCTGTACATCGAGGAAGCAATGATGGAAATAAAAGAGAGGTTCAGGAGTGGAATTAAAATACAAGGTGAAAGGATATCAATGATACGATTCGCTGATGACATTGCTATCCTGAGTGAAAGTGAAGAAGAATTAAATGATCTGCTGAACGGAATGAACAGTCTAATGAGTACACAGTATGGTTTGAGAGTAAATCGGAGAAAGACGAAGGTAATGAGAAGTAGTAGAAATGAGAACAGCGAGAAACTTAACATCAGGATTGATGGTCACGAAGTCAATGAAGTTAAGGAAGTTAAGGATTTCTGCTACCTAGGCAGTAAAATAACCAATGACGGACGGAGCAAGGAGGACATCAAAAGCAGACTCGCTATGGCAAAAAGGGCATTTCTGGCCAAGATAAGTCTACTAATATCAAATACCGGCCTTAATTTGAGGAAGAAATTTCTGAGGATGTACGTCTGGAGTACAGCATTGTATGGTAGTGAAACATGGACTGTGGGAAAACCGGAACAGAAGAGAATCGAAGCATTTCAGATGTGGTGCTATAGACGAATGTTGAAAATTAGGTGGACTGATAAGGTAAGGAATGAGGAGGTTCTACGCAGAATCGGAGAGGAAAGGAATATGTGGAAAACACGGATAAGGAGAAGGGACAGGATATGATAGGACATCTGCTAAGACATGAGAGAATGACTTCCATGGTACTAGATGGAGCTGTAGAGGGCAAAAACTGTAGAGGAAGACAGAGATTGGAATACGTCAAGCAAATAATTAAGGACGTAGGTTGCAAGTGCTACTCTGAGATGAAGAGGTTAGCACAGGATGACAAAAAAAAAAAAAGCATTGGACGAGATACCGACGAGCCTCACGATCACGACATGTCATTGACCCTTAGATACAACACATGACACACCAATGAGCTGATGTGTTAAAAAAATGGTTCAAATGGCTCTGAGCACTATGGGACTTAACTTCTGAGGTCATCAGTCCCCTAGAACTTAGAACTACTTAAACCTAACTAACCTAAGGACATCACAAACATCCACATACTAGGCAGGATTCGAACCTGCGAGCGTAGCGGTCACGCAGTTCCAGACTGTAGCGCCTAGAACAGCTCGGCCACTCCCTCCGGCAGCTGATGTGTATCTGCCAGTGTTTGAAAGATACGAGCAAGAACAAATCCCATCGTAATGTATGCGAAATTGTATCAGAGGTAACGGAGTGTACAGTCCCATGTTTGGGAATGTGTGTCCTGTAAGCGGAAAGAGTGGTCAACGGCGGAAGTAAAACCGCGGCGTGCATGACGTGTTTACTACTTTGCGCTGCTCACACTGCCCGATACTCGCCGTGTCGACAGTTGCTAAGAGACACGTCGCAGTGTTACTACAGTACCACAACGAGGAATACGCCGACATCCACCTCACCTACGGGCTTGCAGATGGAGGAGCTGACGTTGCAAGGCAACCCTACCACGAGAGGTTTCCTAGCCGGCGCCTTCCGTCCGCAAAAATGTTTTACTCTGTGGACAGGCGCTTCAGGGAGTATGATGCGTGTGTAGCATCTCCAGGATTTAGTGGTCGTGGCCGACCGTCGACGTACAGTGCGGATGACGGAGAAAAAGTGTTACAAACCGTTGCGGAGGACCGAACAATAAGCACCAGGTCTCTCACCCTGCGGCTGGAATGTCACAATCTACTGTTATGCGAGTACTCCACAAAAACCATTACCATCCCTTTCCCATGCAGAAAGTACGGACAATATCGCCTGAAGACTACCAGAGGAGGCTGGACTTCTGCAAATGTATCCTACGGCGACAGACCCACGACCAGCATTTTCCACGAACAGTACTGTTCACCGAAGAAGCCTGTTCCACGAAGGAGGGTATAGTGAATTAGCACGAATGGAAGGAAGAAAACCCCCACAGCATAGTGATACGAGGGTACCAACAAGGATGCGGTGTCAATATCTGGTGTGGTATTATTGATCACCATCTCATAGGCGGTCCGCCTCTGGTAGCTGAGTGGTCAGCGCGACGGAATGTCATACCTAAAGGCCCGGGTTCGATTCCCGGCTGGGTCGGAGATTTTCTCCGCTTTGGGACTGGGTGTTGTGTTGTCATTATCATAATCATTTCATCCCCATGGACACGCAAGTCGCTGAAGTGGCGTCAGCTCGAAAGACTTGCACCACGCGAACGGTCTATCGGACCGGAGGCCCTAGCCAAACGACATTTCCATTTCCATCTCATAGGGCCACATGTCCTACCACAAAGACTTCCAGGAGAGCGGTATCTGCGTTTCCTGGATGCTACATTACCGGAATTGTTGGAAGACGTTAGTTTGGCCTCTCGTATGAACCTGTGGTACATGCATGATGGTGCCCCCGCTCACTTCAGCGGCATAGTGCGACGCCACCTGGAAAATGCCTTCCCTTCTAAATGGATCTGTCGTGGAGGTCCTATAGCATGGCCAGCAAGATCGCCAGACCTGGATTTCTTTTTGGGGTGGCCATCTGAAATTTGTGTTTTATGAAGGAGAGGTTGTTAATGTCAACACCCTACAAGACAGAATACAACATGCCTGTGATATTAAGCAAAGAGATACAGACATTTTGGATAGTGTTCAGCAATCCTTCCTGCGAAGAGTTCAACTTTGCCACACACATCGTGGCTGTCATTTCGAACAGTACTTATAAGCCGCCACTGCAGCTTCTGGTCGTGTGCTTCTATGTTAGTTTCGATTTGTACAGCTGTATTGTATTCGTTTGTATTAACTACCACATATCTGTGTGGTTGTATTTTGTATTCTCCATTTATGTACTCGTTTCTTAAAACTAAGTCTGGGACACAAAAACCAAATTATAAAACGTGCATTTACAGTAGTGCAGCCCCTCCCCACGTTCCTTTCCCTATGCCAACTAGCCATGATACATAATACCGACCAGCGCAACTGGTACGAGATAGATGTGGGCGCTGTCATTGCTCGCATGCCACGCAGACCGCCGCTTGACGCCGCATGCCTCACCTTCTCGTGAGCGGCTAGACTACCTACAACACTGACATGTTGTGCCCTGTTGCCGGTCTGTCCCCTTGGCCAATGTCGGCGCACAGTAACTCCCAAAAGCCCACTTCATATTTCCAGATTTTTACCATTCAATTGCATTGTCATTTATTGACATAGGAACATGCGGAAAACGAGTTCATGTTTGTAGCTCAGTGTGTGACAATTTTCACGACATATTTTTCCTCATTTATGACTCACTCTGTATTTTCGTCATGAGTGGAATATTTTGTCCCGTCTGACTCTTGTGTGCAAGTCAGACGGGAATTGCCGCAGATGGTCTAGAGCAGTGGTTCCCAAGCTTTCTGAGACGGTTATCCCTGAGTGCAACCGGATGTTGTGTGGTTGTATTCTCCATTTATGTACTCGTTTCTTAAAACTAAGTCTGGGACATAAAAACCAAATTATAAAACGTGCATTTACAGTAGAGCAGCCCCTCCCCACGTTCCTTTCCCTATGCGTCATCGACATTAACGCCTAACTAAACTTTAGAATGTGGAAGAATCTTCATTAAATATTTTCATGTTTAAAACGACAAAGAATGATATAGGATTTTTGTAAGCATTTTATTAAACCACGAAATAGTCAATCAGTTAGGTAACTGGTGTTGCTTATTTCTAACAATTCTCTTTTTTTATGAAACGATGAAGTAGTTTTCTGTGCATCGTGAGTTCTATCTACAACTCCTTTTCAGAAAACGAAGGTAACTGTCCATACTGAATCCTCTGCATCACTCCTCACACATGCGGCATTTCATCAAGACACTGCACACCCAATTAAAATAAAACAAATTGATATTTGTGTACTGTACGTAAGGCCACTATTTGTAAGTCACCTTAATGTTGGACTATTTACGTACTTTTCAGCTGGCAGAAATTGGAAGACTCGGGTCGCCCAATGATTTGTATAAGACCACAGCCAGTAATAGTAATAATAACAATAATAATGCGGCTTAGGCTCTTCAACAGTGATGTAAGCATTACTGTTTCGTTCTGCTGTCAATTAGTTCATTTATTGTTGTGAAGAGAATAATGAAACAGTATCTACTCAATGCGAGAACTACTAACAGTTCAGAGAATGCATTTGCAGGAGATATTTAAGGACAAATGATGTATATAATGATGAGCCAAAACTTTATGAGTACCTGTTTAATAGCGTGTTGTTCCACTTTTCAAACACAACGCAATTCTACTTGGTATGGATTCTACAAGTCCTTCAAAGGATTCCAGAAGTATGTGACACCAGATGTCCAGAGACACACGTCTGTAATGCCTCTAAAATGGCTGTAGCTCGATTCTGACCTTGAAACACAAACAGGTATCCTGCTGGAAAATGCTATCGCTGTAGAGAGAGACTTAAAGTATGAAGCGGTATAGGTTGTTCGCAATAATGTTCACCCACTTCACTGCTGTCATGATGGCTTCGATTACTTTCACAGATCCAATGGAAACCCAACTCAATGTAGACCTACCCTATAGCGTAATTCTGCCCTCGCTGGCCTGCGTCTGCGGCGCGGTGCACCTTTCGGGCAGCCATTGACATGGATGACGACTTGTAAGGCTCCAACCATTTGTCTAGTGTAAAGGTAAATGCGATTAATTTGACAGGCGACGCGTTTCAGTTGATCAACGGTGAAAAGTCAGTGATGCTGTCGTTGACGATGTCGTTGGATCAACACAGGAACACGTAGGAGTCGTGTGTTGTGGAGCTTCGTGTTCAACAATGGCCTTCGAACGGTTTGCTCTGAAACACTTGGTCCTTCACCGGTATTGTGCTCTGTCGTCAAATGTGCCATAGATTGCGGCCTGTTATGGGTTACACAGTGACGGATCCTCCGACCTCTACGTTTTGTGATGACACAGGGTTGTCCAATACCATATGGCCTACTCGTTATTTCACAATCCTTCAACTACTTTCCATAGGTACTCACGAGAGTAGTATGCCAGAGGGCGACCAACTTTGTCGTTTCAGAGATTATTGTTTCCAGTCACAGCATCACAAAATGTGCTCTTTGTCAAAACTGGTTACATCAGTGGATTTCTGCAATTGTGACCCGTATATTCGCTATAATGACTGCCCATTCGTCTCTCTTCGGCTTACATTCTTATCTTACGTGTCTGCAAGACCAACAAGAGGCTTTGAACCATGCGGTTAGTTCTTAATGTGCTAAAACAACTATTATGTTCGAAAGTTCCCATACCGTGCTGCTAACAGTTTGTCATAGGTTGAAACCACTGATAAGGAAAAGGTACAGAATGATAAGACATCTGTAAAGACATGAGGGAATGACTTCCATGGTACTATAGGGAGTTGTAGAGGGAAAAACTGGAGAGGAATACAACCAACATACTGTTGAAGGAGCTACGATGGAGTCAAGGACGGTGTTCACGTAGGTTAGGTTATACGCTGGCAGTACTTTCAAGGGATTAATGGGTAGATGCAGCAAAGAATACATCAGATTCGGAGCTATAGTCCCAGTTATTGTCATGGAAAGCCGAAAAGGTGGTCCTTCTCTAAGTCCCGCTTAGCAGCATCCCGTCTTTCCATAATTCCATTCGTTTTTTTACCCTTGAGAAACCTTGTTTGTACCAGATGCGAATAGCTATGACTGAATAATACAATGAGTACACCGAGTCACGCCATACTTTATGAAAATGTGAGTCGCATGTAATGATGTCCAGTGGGCATTCTCATGAGAGATTGCTCCATTTTACATATCTCCGCTACAGTTTGGATTAGCATGGAAGGACACAGTGTAACCATCTCCTCTGGCATAAGAAAGTCTGTTTCGCTGCCATTCCTATCAAGCGAAAGTTAAAAAATCTCATTTGTTTTGATTTCCCTGAAGTATCTCATTTTACTGAAAACGGGTGTACGAAATAGCAATCGTATATGCCGTTAGGGCTTGATACTCCAGTCACCCTTTCCTCTTCTCTGTGTTGGTTTAACTCTCAATCGTTCCGCATATGGCTTGACCACTTTGCAGAAACCTTAATAAGAAGCACAATTTATTTTTTATTTTACTTTGGAATATATGACCGCGTCAAAATCACCCATTGCCCAACATGGTATGAAGGCAACTTTGCATTCCATTGTGCCATTCGTTCCTGCCGTTCGAGGGTATTCACTTTTGTTGGCGCTATATCGTCCAGAAGGTCTTTTCAAAATTCTACTCTGACGCGCCCTTTTCCCCCGTTCTGTGTTTCACTTTGTCAAATGTTGATTGTCTCTTTCGTCCATATTCTACCTCCTATGCCTGTGCCTCACACTCTGCTAAAACATAGATTTAAAACATTTGATACTTCATTTCGCAATTTAACTGCTACGATAACATGAGATACGTTTCGTTACATACTACTCGGTTTCATACAAGGACTTGTGATTGCACTGAAGAAGGCATACTGTCTTCATTAGCTGCTTGCACCCTCTGCGGTCCTGCAGTTCTGACATCAGCTAGTAGTACTGCACACACTTTCTTATTTGGACCGTCGTATTCCTGTGTTGCTTATCACGCTAGTGAGCTACCTCAAAACCAAATTTAGCAAGTTTTAATGCCGGAAAGTTACCTGTTTGGCAGATATTTCAAACTAAGTGTCAGGTCAGTGCTAAATGATCCATTCATTCTATTTAACTGGCTCGAGATATAAATAGTGGGATGTTCTGCGCTCTCCATTTTGTGGCTTAACATACAGCCAAGTGAATGTTAACTCACTGACGTGACAGTACAAATTACTTTCCATAGTTGTCCATGGCTAGCAGAGTACGCTTGGGCAGTGAAATGTTGTGACAGATGGACAGCAGCTGATGGCCATGGTAGCCTCGCGACTGGGTAGCCTTGCTAACGCAAATCTGGAGGCAGCTCTGCAGCAACGACAGTTAGAAAGTGAGGTTGGTCTTCATGGCACATAGCGAAAAATGGCTGTCTGGAATGTGCTGACACCCCGAGTTGAACCCAGGGCTCTGCGAATCTGGCTGGAGAGTTGGTGATGGCATCCTTGATCATGTTCGAAGTCTAGAATCATCAATTTTAGCTTACGGCTTGTAGACCAGCGGCCTTGCCTAGCTGATTACACTGCTCAGTGATACTGCAGCTGCTGGACCACACATTCGACCGATGACTGGCGTGGAGACAGCTCCGGTCCAAAGCAAGGTGCTGATGGAATGTCACTAATGGTGAGTAGGGAGCATTTATACGCACTTCAACCAAGTGCGTAAAAACAGAAGATAGCCTCCCATCACTTAGTCAGCTGTAGAAATGGTGAAATGTGCTACAGCTAATCAACCGTTAATGGTACAATGCGGCAATACAGAACACCATGCCAACGTTATTTCAGCGCCTAGCTGTTTAATTATGTAGTTGGCCGACCTGCACACCTTTGGGTGTTTTCGAGGGCCTGCCTGAGGCCGATGTTGCTAAAGTTGTGATATATACAACTCCCACCAGCGTTAATCCATTTTTCGTTTATAGACACAGACATTCATATCAACTTCATAATCTCTGTAGAAAATCCACGAAACAATATGTGGCATTGTAATAACGTACGAGCTAATTCGTGTACAGGAAGCATCGCGATAAATGACGCGCGGATACAACGGAAAACCGGAAATAGGCCTTGGGTGGCCACCGTTGGCATACCTAAGATGTAGTGTGAACGGCAGAGGGTGTTCCACCCGTGTTCAGTCGGAAGTGCGGATAGCGTGGTGGCCATTATACTGTAGAAGCGTGACGTCCTCATATTGCATGAACACTTAGGCCTTCATTATCATTCATAAAATGGAATTGGGTTAATTCGAACCCGGAAACAGTTTCACTTATAAGGGATTTATCCTTAATGATGAATTACAGTTAAAAAACAAATTTTTTCGATGGCTTTCGGCCTGTTCTTAAAGTGACATAGCAGCTGGCTCGGGTTTCTCCACAGTTTCGAGATGTTACTTTTCTCACAGACGCAATCTATCATTATCCTGCTTTTATATGCGTCGTAGTTTTATTCAGCATTTCTATATGTTTATTTACTTTTTTTACAATTTTTGATGCGTTGTTGTTTCTGTAATGCTATTTTAAAGTAATTTTGTTAACATGTCGAATGTAGATTGTATTGGGCACCGCATCTTCTGTGAGTGCCACCCGGGCATAGTAGTGTGTAGTAGTCTGTAGTAAATTATGCACGTCTGCCATATATTTTACGTAGATCGCTTTTGCTGTTGGCTAAGCCTTAGCATTGAAATGAATCATTTTATTGTTCATGAGGCCCTGACACATCATTTCTCTTTTCACCCAATACGTGACAAGTCAGTTTATTTTATGTTTCCACTTATGTAATTTTTTATGTTTCTTCTTGCTGTTCATATGACTTCCATGTAATCGTTGTAGTACATCCTATTTTTAGGTGTTATTACCTCTTCTGAGGAAGACAGGTTCATATCTGTCGAAATCTAAGTGAAGGTGTGAATAAACTTTTGACGTGAAACTGGTTAGCTATATGACTCCCATTGTATCCATAAATCTACAGTTTCTGACTACTGCCATGTACAAGATTTTGAACTCGGAAAGGCATAAGTATTGTATAACCGCTATATACAATAAGACTCGTTATGTGTCATGCAAAGACTGCTGCCTTCAGACAGAACGGCTGCCGAACTCCCTCTGAACTCTTCTCCCCAGCTATAGGCAACATCGAGCTCCTACCCAGCCTAGGGCTGATTGCAGCGTGTTGCTATTCTGCCTTGCCTGGACACACGCAGTGTCTCACTGGTGCAATAAATTTTTATTTGTGGAACATACAAAACTGCTCTGCAGCTTGATCATGGTAAAAAAAGAAAAAAAAATTTAAAATGCTTTTACTGACTGAAATCTTATGTAACAAAAGTCGCTATGCACTACCACGCTTTCATTGTCTTAGCCCCAATATCAGGTGTCTCTGAAATTAAAAGTAAAATAATAGTTCTAACCTACCCCTCAAAACAATTAGAAAATTTTAAGAATCAACATTTAGAAAGTAAGGAATCCAGATGATATGATTAAAAACATATCCTTCCTACAGTGCTAAGACATCGTGTCCATGCCCAAACGACTAGCAGGAAAACACGTACCGCAGGTGGATCGTCGTAATAGCATCTCAAATTGAGGCTATAAAGAACCACAACTTTCAAACAAGGCCTGGGAAAATACCTCTTGTCCCAAAACTGTCCCCGTGAATACATGCAGGTTACAAGAATAAAGCCACACGTTAGATCAAACTTAAACTGAATACAGACCATACGCTACAAAAAGCAAATCAGTTATAAACTTGATGTGGTGAACCACGAGGAATCGGTGGTAACATTCAAAACGATCACTTAGCGAACACTGATATAGCGCGCTGGCGTGACACTTTTGGCTACAGCAAGAGGGCTGAGAAATAATTCTGCGGGCTGTTTTAAGGATTAGCTTACAACCAATGCTTTATTTTAGACGCCAGATACATCTGATGATGGGGCTAAGAAGCCGAAACCGTGGTAGCGTACAACGACTTCTATTGTGTATGACCTCGGTCACTGATAGCACTGTGGCTGATTGATCTACCATTATACTCTCACTGGTACGTTCGCTGTGCCATCTGTTCTCTCCTACAACGTGAATGCTATTTGTTAAGAGCACACAGAACACGCAGTCAGCACCGTTACACTCAATACATATGCACCAATAGTTACTGTTGCAGTCTGGTCAATCGACAACGTGCAAGTATATCACGTCTTCCCTTAGTTTCCAACCACGTGTTTGTGAGCACAGTGTCACTATGACGTGTTGTTCTTTCGGTCTTTCCGTCTCATTGACGGACTGATGGATGAAGCGAGAGAATACTTCCTTTGTGCGAGTTGCTGTTAGTTTAATTTAACCTCCCCCCCCCCCCCCCCCATTCAAACACACACACACACACACACACACACACACACACACACATTTGAAAGCGGTACGCAGCAGGCTGAAAAATGTTTGCTGAATCCAACCTGACATCAACGTCTTATTATCTTTGTCTATTTCATTGGGATATTAGGTGCCGTCTTCCACTGCCTCACAATTTGTTTTAAAAATTTCTGCGATTCTCTTCAAAGATTTTCCGTCTTTGTGCATTCGGATTGTGACCTGTTAGTACATGTGAAAACTCTCAGGTAGATACTGTCAATTTCCGTCATAGCCACCATCATATTCAGTTTTGCCAATGGTAAAAAAGAGTTCTCGTGACTCAATTGCAAACATCTGAGAGAGATGAGGCTAGTTGGTTTGTTGTAGTTCTCCGGTCATCAAGGACGAGTTAACAGAGATGTTGCTCATTAAGATGGATGCAGGCGGGCAGGGTTGATCAGAGCGTGGCTTGTCTTGCACATCACCTCCACCACCGCTGAATCGCAGTAGGCTATCCACCTCTTGACATGACTCACCTCTACCGCACCTCTCTCTACACCTTCAGCTATAGTCAATGGATATCAGCTGGTGCAATTTGTTCAGCAGTGAGGAATTCGTTGATTCACCTTCTTTTTTGCTTACAGTGTATATGAGAAATAATTTTGTATTGTATATGCATTGATGTATGTAATCTTTAAAAGGCACAGACACATCGATCATGGAATAAAACTAATAAAACCAAAACTGCAGCCTGAAGATACCTTTTTCTTATTATTATTACTTAGCCTATGGCAGACTGTAAAATGAGTAGCATGTAGTTGCAAAGGGTTTTGAATGAATTAGCTGATATATAAGCTTTGTAACTGCATCTGTAATCACACCTTGACAATAAAAAAGAATCGTTGAGTATATTATTATAGAATAAACAACGAACTAAGGCAAACTGCAATTTTTTGTGATACTGTTATACAATACATTTATGGGAAAAAATCACAATTAAATCAAATGTAAATAAATACGACTGTTTGTATAAAACAAACGTTAATAACTGTATATTTCTTTTGCAGATCTTAAATGCATCTTATTCGTTCTTCGCCATTCTTCGAAATTTCAAGGAGGACTAAAAATTCAGCAGTTTTCTCTTCTCCAGACCCTCTGATTCCATGGCGTCATAACACATATTTAAGGAATTACACCGTTCGCTAGAGAACAAGTTCTATGATTTACAGAAATCATATATTTACAAGACACATTTATGCAGAGTACTTATGTCATTCAGGGTGATTCTTCTTTTGGATTTGCAGCTCTTGTATTTTTTCCGTGTTTGCAGTTTAAATTATTGGATGTAGGTTCTACCTTTTATTCAAAACACGGTTTTTTCTTGTCGCCCACCAACTTTTCGTCACCTCTGTGCCATCATCAGTGGGTTTAGTTTAGTGAAGATCTATAAAACGGGAACATATTTCGAGGGTGCAATTGATCTAACAAAATGAGGCAAAAAGACAGTTTTGGGTCATTTCTGTTCTTACCTTAATTTTACATTATATGGCCTAGTAAGGCCATTTGCATAGTGTCCTGCACCGATAGCTTGTGTGGTTGTAGGTAAATGTGAATTTTATCAGCGAGTTAGCACTCCCGTTGATTTTTAAATCACGTTTTCAAAAATCTAGGGATTTGTTAACTCGCTGATAAAATTCACATATATATTTGATTTGCAGATGACAAGCTACAAGTGCAGGACACCATACGAAAGGTCATGCAAAACCATATAACGTAAAATTAAGGTAAGAACGGAAACAAATAAAAACTTTTAGCCCTCAGTTTTTCAGATCAGTTATAACGTAAAATATGTTCTGTTTTTATAGATGTTCAATAAACAGATCCACTGATGACGCCACAGGGGTGCCGAAACAAGTCTGGGTAACAAGAAAAAACAGCGTTTTGCATTAAAGGTGGGACCAATACCCAATAATATTTCAGGACTAGTATGCTACTACTTGTGCAAAATGGCAGAGCAAAAGCTAATGTGTTGCAGAACTATTTTGCAAATATACTTTGCAGACGAAACTTTTTAAACACCGTACTTTAAAGGTAGTCTGCAAACATAAAAATTAGGCATAAATGTATCTCAGAGTCACTGTTCTTTCATTGGACTATATTATATGCACAACATTGTCCAATGTATTTTAATTAATAACTCAATCAACAGGGACATAAAATCAATAGCAAGTTGTTGTCATTGTTCTTAATGTGCAGTACACTCTGTGAGAAAATATTTTTTACAACAAAAGTAGCAGTGGTAGAAACCAAGAATAACTGCTGGCACGCTGTTATATTAATAAAAACCCTGAAAGTTTCCGACTATTCTTCAGAAAAAAATATAGTTAACAATACACAGTGTAATTAAAATTTTGAAACAATTTTTAAGTTGTTGTTAAATAAAATGAGATTCACAAGTAAACATATAATCTATCAGTTCACTGTCAATTTACTAATTTCGTCTTGTTGTAGGGATATTAATGTATACTTACTCTGTGATTTGAACAACTGGCTAAGAAATAAAATTTCTCTGGTACAGCATATCTAATACCTGATTTTATCTTATCCTCTGTATCATTCCACAGATGTGGATTAATTGTATGAATCTGTAAAGCTACTAGCTAAATCGAACAGACTGTCAATAACGTCATTAATAAACTGTAGTCAGAGAGTCACCAAACTGTGCAATAAAGGCCTGTTTGATTTGCGTTATAGAATTTGTGTACCTATTAATATTAGTGCTTCTCTACCGAAATCTGAATAATCATAATTATCTTTACTCTCTCCTTTACACCTGTATGTTAAAACACATGAGAAACATACACGTAATCAATGTTTCATTTGTGGATTAAGTTGAAATGTATGACCACTCCACATCATTCCAAATGAATAACGTTATCTTCCGGTTACAGAAAATATGTTTGAATCATCAGGTTGTACATCTATAAATTATGCATGACAGAAGAAGGAAAAACGGTTTTTGAGAAAAATATTTTGCATTGCATGTAACTGATGAAGATTGGTTATCTGCAGAGATAACAACGTTACGAGAGATCTTCATTTTCAGGAAATAACACCCATTATGCTTGTGAGCTATATAGAAAGTCATTAGTTGTTCTGGTAATTGCGTTGCCAATAACTTTACACACCAGACAGAGATGGATACAGAAACAGGATCTGCTAAGTGGAGAGTGTCACGCGCTAAACATCTGCCAGGGATTAACCACTAACGACAGTGTCGTGCAGGAATACAGCACGCCAACTGTAATTTTAACATCTTTTATTCAAAGTACAATTTATGTGAATGTACGTATCACCTAAGTCGACCACTGGTCGACTGAATTCCGATGAAAGTACACTGAAAGAAATACGGGTCTCGGGTTATAAAGGAAAACGCAGCGGTGCTGTGCGGTTCTGTTTTCTAATCCAACAAAACTCTCCGTGTGATCACAATGGATGAATTAAAAAATAATTAGTAATTTAACCATTGAAGACCAAGTGGTTTCTACCTCAAACCATTACTTTATTATTATTATTTGTGGTGCCAGTGCCTTTCGCGTGAAATCACCCTTGCTACCGCAAGGCACAGACTCCAAGTGGTGCCATGAGCCACTTCTACGAATGTAGTGCAATGGACCAGTCGCTTACAACATTCAAAGCAACAGCTAGCGCAAAGTGTTTTCTACGCAACTGTAGGAGACTGTGTTTACAAATTTTTGTTACATAATTTATTTGTCTTGTGGCTTTTACATATTGACCTTATTGGTAGATTATTGACACTGTAAGTAAGTTTGTCTAAAGTTATTGTAACGTACATTTGAGTTTGTAGTACAGCTTCTATGAGTAGTTCCGACAGGAAAGCAAAGGGGCTGTATATATTTTTATAATTACTTTTTAATTGGATGTTAACTACATTTTAGATCAGTTTTAGCTTGTTATTTAGGATTGTAATTTGTTTTAGACATTATGTGTTCATAAAAATTTCGAGACATCAACTACTGTCTAAACGTCCTTTACAAGAAGAAATACCGAGTGATTTGTATTCAAACACACCTAGTCCAGAAAGTGATCCTGAGGATGCTTCTGTGAATGTTCTCCATCATTAGGGTATACCAGGCACCTCAACTCATTTTCCAGGTTCTGAACCACTCATTGTCGAAGACGACAGGAAAGATGAGCTTGTCATAAAAAACTGACAAATAGAATGGTTCACACTGTACAGATTAGTAGACATGCTTCACTCCTCTGAAGAGTTCAGACCAAATGGTGATGTAAGCTATGAATGTGGCATGGAAGTGTTTCTGTGATCGTTTCCACAGGAAATGGCGTGAGGTTGATCACTGTATATCTCAGTTGTTCAAAAGTGAAACCATCTCCATAAATCAATCGATTGTTTATAATTTGACAATTTCGTCTTGTATTTATTGCTTATGATGACAATGTAGGTTACATTTATGAAAAACTTTAAAATTGAATTTTTTCATATTATTCAGACTCGAAGGGTTAACAGAGAACTGATGAAATTATGACATAACTGAGAAATAAATGGGATTCAAATTTCAGATAGGAAGGTGGTTATAATGTGAAAATAGTGTTCATCTTAAAATGTAAATATAATTAGGACGTTCTTCTAAATCATTTAGGATTATTTTGTGTTATTCCCATAAAAACACTGAATCAATAAGTAAAATTAGTTGATTGTTTCACCTACGATATCAGAAGTGGCCGTGTAGAATATTTTTATTGTTTAGATTATAGGACTCACAACAGCTGCTCCTTTTAAGGATGCTCGTAGAATAGTACAATTAAAACTCATACGGCCATTATCCGCACTCACTGATACGTTCTCACTTTATCAGTAGTAAACTGATTCTTGTTCAGTAGAACTGTGTTTGCCAATCTCTGAATTATCATTTGAATCACGTCACATGATTTAGATGCAAGCGAGCTGCAATGTAGAAACTAGAAAGAGATAATGATGAGATAACATACTTGAAATATAGCTCTCGTTGATTGGGTGACTTAATACAGTCTGATATCAAGATCAAGAAGAACACACACATTTCATGTTTATATGCAACGTGAAGCTTATCAGTCACGTGGAAAGCAACATGTTACGCACTACTGTTTGTAAAAAGTGAAACACTCAGAAGCAACGGTCTCCAACAGTCACGATAAAAGAACGTGTAGAACAGTGGAACAATAACAAGTGATTTACATGAGAGAGGGGTGCATAAGTCAGTGTTACACAACGCTGTCGGTGCACAGTCGCCATACGAAGTACAAACACGTATCCAATTGCCAATTCGCCCCGCCAACATCCCAAGATAGAATATCGGCAGATCAGTGCGTTCTAACGGGACAGAATTATTGGTCTTCGGAAGGTGGGTCTGTCGTTCCGTGACATTGCTGCCCGTACAGAGCACGCTGCTTCAACAGTGACACGTATGCGGAACCAGTGGAGATAAGAGGGCCGTACTTAGCGCTGATAGGATACTGAACGTAACAATGTGACCACAGCGTGAGATGATCACCATCTAGTACGCTTAGCCGTGACGAAGAGAACGGGTTCGTTCGCAGTATTGGCGTGACGTTAATGCAGTGTAGAGGGTGTGGACGTGTCTGCTTCGACGTTCTAAGTCAGCTGCTGGAAGCTAGACTGGTTGCCAGCATGCCATTGTGTTGGCTTCCACCAACCAGAACTCACCAACGTCACAGATTGCAATGGACTCGCGAACACCGACACTGGCGTGCTGTGTGGGAAAGGTAGTTTTCAGATGAGTGTCGCTTCAACGTGTCCTACAGTGACGGCGGCATACGCGTTCGTCGCCGACATGAGGAACGCAGTCGGGCTGACTGTATTGGTGAGCGGCATAGCGGGCAAACACCAACAGTGATGGTTTGGGAACCATTTTCTGTAACACATGATCTCGCCTCACACGCCTGGGGGCAATGTGAACAATACCGCTACGTCAGGAAGGTTTTAAAGCCCGAGTTACTGTCACTAAACAGGCTATTCCACATGCCATATTTCATCATTACAGCGCTCGGCCACGTGTGACGAGGAATGGGCAAGCCTTCTAGGAAAACGACAGGTACCACTGCTCCCTGGCCTGTACGTTCGCCTGACATGTCATATGTATCATGTCGGGGTTATGATCAATCCGCAGCTCGTTCGTTCAGGTCCTCCTGCATTCACAGTTAATGTAATTTGGACGCGGCTGCAAACCACGTAGTAGAGTGTTCCCCAGCAAAATATTCAGGTGCTCATTGATTCCATGTCACGACATCTAGTGGCTGTGATTGCAGCACATGTTGGCGCTACACCACACTGAATTTCCACAATCACAGTGTGTGTACATTTCCGTAATTGGTAGAATCATTTCATTTTGATCACATCTCGCAGGGGCAACGGCCTTGCCTCAGTTGATACACCAGTTACCGTCAGAGCTCCGAAATTAAGCGCTGTCGGGTGTGGCCGGCACTTGGATGGGTGACCATCCGGACAGCCATGCTCGGTTTCCATTTTTCGGGGTGCGCTCAGCCTCGTGATCCCAATTGAGGAGCTACCCGACCGAATAGTAGTGGCTCCGGTCACAGAAAACCATCATAACGACCGGGAGAGCTTTGTGCTGCCCACACGCCCCTCTTATCCGCATCCTCATCTGAGGATGACACGGCGGTGGGATGCTCCCGATGGGCCACTTGTGGCCTTAAGACGGAGTGCTACTACATCTTGCAGCCTTGTAATTTCAGTTTTTCCAAACTGTATTGCATTTTGAAAATTTTGTGCTTTAGCTGTGTTTCCCCTAACATGTGTTAGTAGACACGAAAAATGTCGTGTTCTCGCTATGAATACGAAACTTACTATAATTTCCGGTTAACGGGTAGTTTAGACATTAGAAACCTTGTTTCTTAGAAAGGCCAAGTGACTCCGATAGCTTCTCCAAAGAAAAGAGTTAAGTAAAGAATGACACAATTTGTTGCTAAGTTCGTAGGTATGTGAGGAGGAAGTCTTAAACATAGTTACAGTAAATGTCCAAAATTGTTTACTAATTAGGCACATAATTTCTACAGAGACCGAATGTGAATATCGGCACATCATGGGCTCAGGATGCTACCTATGAGGCAAATCGATGTCTTTGCTTTTATCATAGAAGCACTAAAAGTGGAAATTGTATGGTGTCGGATACGTAAGTGATAAAATTATCTAGTTGTTCTATGTAATCAATTTTATCAGGACACTGCACCAGTGTATAATGGCTTAGAGGTATGCTTTCAATACGGTTTCATCTAACATCAAGACAAATAAACATAGTGGAATGCACTGTACTAAACAAAACAATTACACAATGTCATCGAGAGGAGGTGAGTTCATACAATGATATTTTGGTAACAGTAACAGCTAGAAAGAATTAGAGCAAAAAAGAAACAAAAGACAAACTTTCATTACGTTACGTAATATTTTATTAGTTAAGGCTAAGGATGGTTGCTTCAGTAACAGTAGGGAGAAAATTAAACAGGCATTGCAGGTATTCTTTAAATGTTTGCATATTATGCAGTGTAGTTAATATAGTTAATAATGAAAATGCAATCATTCAAGACGTAATAGTAGACAATAGTGGGGGAAGTCATTCCATGTATGAAGGAAGGAAAGGCGTATGGAAATGATGGTACTTCAATAGAAAAAGGTAACACTGAAGGCAAGGCAATAGAAAAGGCACTGGAGAAATTGTTTATAGAATCTCAGTGTAAGAAGAACTCAGAAACAAGAAAAATGCAGAAATTAAAAGTCACAAGAAAGGAAACACAAAAATTATACACCTGGCCAAGTGGAGATACTTTTGCGTGAAGACAGAGTTGGTATTGGGAAGCCGTGAAGCGTCAAAGACACCTGGAAAAAAAATTATTGCAATTCAGTCTTTTACTCCCAGTGGTCACAAGTCGTCCTTCTTCCGTAACAGCCTCAGCTATTATTAATTTCAGCAGTGTGTTGCATTTCAGCTGACGTCCGTCGGTTCAGGTCGGCGGCTGCACGCCCAGGAGAAGACGTCAGCGACCCTTTTCCGCCGTGGTGGACTGCCGACGAACAGGTGCGGCCGTTGCCCAGCGGAAAGGGTTTCTTTCTCACGCTGGCTGCTGTCAGACCCACTGCGAATTCTACGATGACTCTTGATGACCCATCCCTGATGTACCTGGTGTTTTAGTATTGTGACTGGCTGACCTCCTTCCTACACCTGGTGGGTGTGGGCACCCAAAGGGTCCGCAGCTCGTGGTCGTGCGGTAGCGTTCTCGCTTCCCACGCCTGGGTTCCCGGGTTCGATTCCCGGCGGGGTCAGGGATTTTCTCTGCCTCGTGATGACTGGGTGCTGTGTGATGTCCTTAGGGTAGTTAGGTTTGAGTAGTTCTAAGTTCTATGGGACTGATGACCATAGCTGTTAAGTCCGATAGTGCTCAGAGCCATTTGAACCATTTTTGAGCACCCAAAGGCGCCTGAGAGTTGAACAGGAATGTGAACCCAAAGAGGCCCTATTATTGGCTTCCGCATCGTAGTCCTGTTCTGGCAGTGCTCTGCGATGTGGTGTCGTTGGAAGGCAGTCAGTTCGTCCATCAGTACATGCTAGGCAGCGAGCAGTATGAAATTCATCAGGTGAAGGCCTTGAGCTTGAGCACATCTAGTCCATAGACCGTGCTGGAGCATCTAGGACATAGGCTCACTATAGTATCGCAAACATGGAATCTAGTGCTATTACTGTGAATTCCATCGATCACAACGATCAACTCACAACAAAAATTTGAGAGCTGGAGTATTTAAATGTTTATTTAAAAGGCTGTAACTACTGTTACATTACCTCGCTGTGTGCTCTTGTGAAAAGCTCCTCGCAGTATATATTTAGAGCTAATTAATGTGCCTGTCTAGCTCCCTTCGGTTTTCTGTCACACTCTCCTTTCTGCTGAATGCGTAACTTGAGCCACTTGCGACATACTGGCTCGCTTCCTGCTTCCGCCTCAGTCATAACTTGGGTTTCCTGCGGCAATGTGAATCAATTTTAACAAAATTTTCTCATTTATACCGCTTTACTGTTCTGTGCCATAACAACTTTAAGCATAAGAGCCGCCTATCCCTAAGATAAATGATACTCTTCCAAAGTGTAACCAATGTTGTTTGAAAGTGGTAACTGCTCGACGGACCATTTGTAAACGTCAACAAGATTCTGCAATGGACTAATGAGTGTGAATTAACCATTTTGTCTGAAACTCGCAGATTTTGAGATCAGTAACACCAGCAAAATTGCATTTAATCGGAGACGGTACTTACTCACCAGCAACATCAGTCTGAAAATAAGGAAACGAATCATGAAAGTTTTCGTTTGGAGTGTGGCCCTATACGGATGTGAAACTTGGACAGCTGGAAGAGAAGAGAGAAGACAGCTAGAGGCCCTGGAGATGTGATGCTAGAGAAGGATGATGAAGATCAGCTGGAGAGACAAAGTACGAAATGAAGAGGTGCTTAGAAGAGTGCAGGAAACCAGATCTCTTTGGAGGCACATCCAAACAAGAAGAGACGAACTTGTAGCGTACATCCTACGACACAACAACGTCATTGGAACAATAGCAGGAGGAGCTATTGAGGGAAGGAATCAACGAGGGCGACCAACATGCAACAGATCATGAATGACGTTGGATGTAACACACATGTAGAAATGAAGAGAGAGGCAGACAGAAGAGTGGAATGGCGCTCTGCTGCAAACCAGCCTCAGGGTTGAACATTAAAAGAAAGAAGAGCAGTAGCTGAAACAAGCCATTGACACCTAAGTTCAAGATACGTTGAATATACAATGATGAGCGTTTCCGGACAAGAAACTTGATTCATTATACCAGGCGACACCATTGATCCTTGACTCATTATGGCTGGTCCTGATCAACGATAAACATTATTGATGTCTTTAGGTCAACTTGGAGCACTTAGAGTATGGCAAAGGCTTATTATCGTCTCTGGTAATGCTGAGGGAGTATATGTTACTAAGTTTCGAGGAAAACCACTTCAGAGGACAAAATAATTTTCATACATAAAACAAGACAAGATGTTACGCATGCGGTGCTAATGGCGCTCGGTAGTGTATCTACAGCGCCTTGCGATGTAACAAGCTATTTTTGTGAACAGAGACGGCCACGTCACTCCACTGTGAGGAGAGAAACACCCCCAGCAGCATAGTTAGCGAAGAGCCGCGCCATTAGATTTCATCTTACATATGTGCCTTTACACAAAATGTTTTTGCAACTGCCTCATCATTGACATCTATCTGTCTGTCTCTCTCTATGTTCTCTCTATTCACCTCTGCCCCGTCATTCAATTCCATCTCTTAAAAGGGGACACAAAATTTTTCCACATTTGCATCGTCCCTATAATATATTTCACAGGGAATTCTTCCCTAACCTCCGTCTAGAAGATGTGGATTATGAAGAACTCGTTTGGAAAATCGACGAGCTTTATGAAGCTACATTATGAAGATACATGTCGTTGCAGGGAAATTTAAACTTTTTCGTCTTAAGCAGCATCCTAAACAGTTATTAAAACAGTGGATTGTTGAACTTAAAGGGCTAACAAGACGTTGCAGGTTGAAGTGTTTTACGGACAAAATTGTAGCGTTGTTATTCTGCGTGATTCAGTCACAGAAAGTAACAGATGCACGCATACCCGCTGCTGCCCTAAAATGGACAGTCCCGGATTTGGCAGCAATTATTTCAGTTGTAGTGTTTCAAAGTATTCTGAACGCAACTGAAGTTGATTTAGAAGCTCCGTCTGTTTCTCTCGTTCGCATTGCATAAGGCACTCAGTCAATACTTAATGTTGCAGTGAATAATTACGGAACTCAGAGTAAACGTAAAGTTAAAAACTTTGTCAGATTGTACACAAAGCGTACATTAGAATAAAGTGAGGAAGTCATGTCGACAATGTCTTTCTAGTCACGATAAGAATGCATGTCCTCATCCGGGAGTGAAGTGCTTTCTCATGTACTGTTGTAAGCAAGTACATACAAAGAATGTTTGTCTACAATACACCAGGGAAGGCACCAGTCTAAAGAAATAGTGCAGAGTAGCTATCAGCATGTTAAGGTTGTAGCAGCTGAGCCACTGTAGGAGACACAAATGAACTCTGGCTTTTAAAGTTTGCAGAAACCTTCTGCGACAGTCCAAAGACAGAACAACTTTTTTGTCCAATTAAGAATAGCTCACAAGACAGTCAAATTTCAATTGAATACATGTGCGTTTCTTTTGCTAATCAATAAAGACACTTATGATACGATCCGTAGTCCGTGGCTACAAAAGCCTATTTCTCTCTTGCCTGCATATAAGGGACAAAAAATATCACTATCAGATGTGTGAAACTTGCCACAAACTTAACGTAATATTACGAAGTTTGTTCCAATCCGTGTACTATGTTCTCGAACAGTGTGAATCGTTTTGGTTTACTCTTGTTTGATTTATACATCCTGCGCATACAAGGCAATGTGTTACAAAACAGTGTTTCAGCATCTCATTCCAAGGTTTCTGACTTGTGTGACAAGTACAGTGAACTTTCGACCAGAGTTAGGAGGGGCTAAAGATCTTGAGGCCCACGTTGCTGTTAAAGGAAATGCGCAACCATGATTTTATATTGCTAGACTTGCCCCCCCCTGCCCCCCCCCCACTGCTATACGTGAGCAGGATATGAACAAATAAAAAGACAGTGTGGTGATACAACCCATTTCTGCAACCAATGGACGTCCCCCCTAGTATTCCTTAAAAAGCTATATGAGGCTTACGTCTGTGCGCTGATTTCAGATGCACGACATACTCACACCGTTTTTCTCTCCCACAACCGGAGGAATTAAAAGACAGATTTGGACAGGTCAGATTCTCCTCAAAGACTTTTTTATGTGAGGCATATTATCAGATTCCTCTGGACTAGCAGTCCAAGCAATACTATGCGTTCAGTATTCACATGCCACTGCTACAGTTTCAAAGTGCTTCAGCTTCTGCTATTTTACAACATTTCCTGGAATAATTGACAGCAAAAGTCACTTCATTTAAGAACTGTTTGGATGATATCATTATCAGGAGTCGTAATTCTGCTGAACATTTGGCAAATTTAGAATAGTTATTTCAAGTACTCACCAAGGATTGCTTCAAGTGTGACAGGAAAAAGTGGCACTTTTTAAACAAGGAACTTTAATATTTAGAACATGTCATAAATGCACATATTCCTCTTGCTCATTCACACTTGTCTGCAATGAAATATTTGTCGGCGCCCTGTTAAGGTGTTTCGCTGCATAATGACGAAATTAACCCACTGCAGTAAGCTTATTACTAATGGTGTGCAAATCACTGCCCAATTGAACCAGTTGTGCCGGAAAGGTGTTGTCTTTGTGTGCTCCCAAGAAAGTCAGGATGCACTTCAGCAGTTGAAGGACGCTTTGTTAAGGCATGGTTGTCTAACCCATTTTGATCCAGCTAAGACGTGTTAGCTGTGGAAGCATCTGATTAGGTTCAAGGCAACAAAGTCACATCGTTCATCGTCTTTTGCATCTTGCCTTACTTTTATTTATTTATATAGCGTAGTACTCTGATTGACAGGTCATTCTTCAGATATTTTCTAGCTTCTCATTGGGTTTTATGTTTTGGGGTGCATGCTGTCAGTGTGTTACTTCATTTAGTATTTTAATAATCTCTTTTGGCTTCCAGACTTTCTGTCATTGTGTTATATATTATCATTAATATTTAGATAGATTTTTGACCAGCTGACAGTAGGTTGTTCGCACATTGCCTTTTTATTGCTTTCCATGTTTCAAGTTGTCTTTTCTGGAGACTGACTACTTTGCCAACCATCTATGATTCTATCTGCGCATGGTTCCTATGTGCTCCTTCTTGTCTCAACTGCCATATTTATGCAGTGTTTCTACGATTTGAAAAATATTGGTTCACATCACGACTTGCTTATATTATTCAGTCTCTCTTGGTCTTTTGTTCGTACACTCATATTTTGTTGGGGATCTGTTCCCATTATTTTAATACATCAGTTTTTATCATAAACTATTTTATTCTGCGCTACTGCACCACAAATTTGTGGTGCTTCAAGGGAGAACTAGCAGGAAGTTCCGAAACGTCGTGCATGAGGTCATAGGAAGTTTACTACGCACTAGAGGTGTGACAATTTCACAACGAAGAAGGACGGGCAAAGAATCATCTAGCTTCTTGGAAAACGGACCAGAATGGTTATGGTACACACGAGCACTGTAAAGGGCTGGCAGGGAGTTGTGCAGCCTCTTGCAAGACGTCTCTCGATGTACAATGTGAGCAGGAGAACGAAAATTTTTGTATGAATCATAACGGGGAGCTACATTGAAGCATCAAAGAAACTGGTATAGGTATCCGTAATCAAAAACACGGCACTACGGTCGGCAACGATTATGTAAGACAACACGTGTCTGGCGCAGTTGTTAGATCGGTTGCTGTTGTTCCATTGGATTGGCAGGTTATCAAGATTTAAGGCAGTCTGAACGTGGTGTTATAGTCGGCGCACTACCGATGGGACACAGCATCTCCGAGGAAGCGACGAAGTGGAGTTTTTCTCGTGCGACCATATCACGAGTGAACTGTGAATATCAGGAATCCGGTAGAACAGCAAATCTCCGACATTGCTACGGCCGGAAAAAGACACTGCAAGAACGGGATCAACGACGACTTAGAGAATCGTTGAACGTGACTGAAGTGCGATCCTTCCGCAAATTTCTGCCGCTTTCAATGCTGGGCCATCAACAAATGTCAGCGTGCGAACGATTTAACGAAACATAATCGATATCGACTTTCGGATCCGAAGGCCCACTCGTGTACCGTTGATGACTGCACGACACGAAGCCTTATGCCTCGCCTGGGCCCGTCAACATCGACATTGGACTTTTGGTGACTGGAAACATGTTGCCTGGTCGGACGAGTCTCGTTTCAAATTGTATCGAAAGGATGGACGTGTACGGGTATGGAGACAACCTCATGAATCCGTGGACGCTGCATGTCAGCAGGGGACCCTTCAAGCTGGTGGAGGCTCTGTAATGGTGTGGGGCATGAGTATTTGGAGTGATATGGAACCCCTGATACGTCTACAGGTGACACTTACGTAAGCATCCTGTCTGATCAGCTGCATCCATTCACGTCCATTGTGCATTCCGACGGATGAGCAATTCCAGCAGGACAATGCGACACCCCACACCACCAGAATTGCTACATAGTGGCTTCAGGACCACTCTTCTGAGTTTAAACACTTCCGCTGCCCACCAAACTCCACAGGCATGATCGTTATTGAGTATATCAGGAATGCCAACCCCCTCGTACTGTTACGGATTTATGGACAGCCCTGCTGGATTGATGGTATCAATTCCCGCGAGAACTACTTCAGACATTAGTCGACTCGATGCCAGGTCGTGTTGTGGCACTTCTGCGTCCTTGCGGGGGCCCTACACGATATCAGGCAGGTATACCAGTTTCTTTTGCTCTTCACTGTAGGTGGGCTTTTAACCATACACATGCTAGGGTAGTATGACCTAAATCTGATAGACTTCAGCATCTGAGAGAGCTCGTAAAAAGCTTGTTGGCGAATGTCACCCTGGATCGTGGAGCCCACGAAGTGTTGCCTCAACCTTGTGATGTACGCTGGCCATCACTTCATCTCCGGATTGTATTCTTGAAATGACCGAGGTGGCGTCGTCCTCCGTTGGGGTACAGCAGCGCCCGAGTAAGACAACTTTTTCAGAAGAGTCTCCTGTTTTTGCTGAAATTGCTGTGAGGAAACCAGTAGCTCCGTTGCTGTATTGTCACAAGGTAGTGTGTTATACGTAAGAACATTTTCCAAGCTTTCGCCTGTAGACAGTCTGGGAACAGAAATTCGACATGGTTTCTTATTCTACTTTAAATGATGCCATTAACTGTTGTGCTACAGATTTTTTCTATATTATAAATATTTTATGGTTTTCTGAATTTTTAAAGTGTTCCAAAGCATCTAGAACCAAATATCCTAGTGCCGCTATCGAGAAAATCTACATGATGCTATATTTAACAAGCTATTGTTGCATTTTTACTCTGATACGTACCAATAATCAGTAAAAAAATTGAAATGAAGTAGAAGCTTTATTTAAAACAAGTTTCAAATGAAACACGGTTTGAAACAGCAGCTGTTCAAATTAACATTAATTTCCATTTTCAAGAGAAGCATAACAGTGAACACTAAAGAAATTCAGTTCATCTGCAAATATCACATGATCTATTGTAGAAGGTCTCCTCCTGTTGTAAGATTTCTATATGATAACAGATTGCCATTTTGCTTGTAATATTTGCCATGGAAAGCGTATTTCCTCATTACATATGTAGAGGAGAGTCTTTGGATTCCAACGTTGTCGAGTAGTTGGTACATGCTGGCGACCACATCTTTGTCGAACGACTTGCGCCATCCTGGTACTGTGGCTTCATTTCGGAACTGGGATGCTGCAGTGTTGAGGGAGGTAAGACCTGATTATTTATTCATACGTGTTATCATTTCAGGAAACGGAATGTGACGTACAGCGAGCATTTTAAGTTTTACCTGTTTCAAAACCGTAAGTTTCGTTTCGGTAGTTCGAACTTTGCTGGCTTAAGCATAATATGCATGAACTCAGGAAAGAATCACATCACCATCTACCCTTTTACTATCTGGGTTCTGGATATGCGAGGAAGAGTGTTAATTTCACTTGATTTTTCTTGTACCTCCAAAATTACTGCTGTTATTTGTACCAATTAGAAGCAATGTATGCATATTTATATTCCATGACTCCAGTAATTAATTCACAAATCAATCACAACAGATCTCAAGTTACTGGTTACTGAGCCTTAACGCCCCTTTTGGCTAGAAAAATGTTTTTAAAGAAGGTTCTGCAGACACACATTGCAGCTTGCATGATCCGATTACTAATATTTGATTTACTGGATTTTGCTTATTATTTGATTTACTGCACTTACTCTCACTGCACTTAGCGAGACTTATTTATGTGATATTAAAAGCAGCGTCATTTCTTCCAGCTCATCTTGTTGCATATGACTGTATCAGCATTGCATAGTAGAGCTATGTTTCCTTTGTAACATAGGAAATCCATTTGATTATTCACGCCAGTTTCAGACATTGTTCAGTGTGTTTATTCAGAAGTGAGGGTTTATTCGTTTTGCACAGATTCAGCTTAAGTCCATCTACTCTATAGGTTTATTTTGCAAGTTTATTAATTATTATTGTTGTTAGGTCAAATGTTCTAATGTACTCAGAGAAATGTGTTAAAAGTATTATGTTGTTCTATACTCATAGCAGTCGATAAATACACTTCGTACTCAGTGATCTGTTAAGTCATGATGCAATAATCTTGGTCAGCTACTTATGTAAATGTTGGTTTGGTTGAGATACATACCAAAGTTATACAATTAAAAGAGTGTATTACTGTCTTTAGTTAGGAGACCAAAGTTACAGAACACATATAGAATTTATATAGCTATATAGCAATCTTATCTGGAAGGTGAGATCTGTAGGGTTTACAAAGATTGCATAAAGTGCACGCAAGTACACCAGTTGTAACTTCAGTCTCAAAAGTTTCACGTAGCTACCACTCATGATTACACATAGCTGCCAATAAGCACAGAGTTACACTGGCTAGGTACGCAGATTGAAATGTTACTTCAAAAAACTTAGACTTGTCGACCTTATTAGATGTCGAAACACGAATGAAGAGAGGCCTTCAGTGTTTACTAATTTAAGGTATGTAAGCTTGACATTGGTTGCTAGACATGATCAGAACAGTCACCTTCTGGTATTAAGAGAAGAACACAGAATGTGTCAGAAGATACAATACTTGAAAATAATCCTGTAGGATGTGATTTATCATAACACTCTAATTAATTGGTTAAAGGATTGGTCTTGTGTCTGTAACATCAGTGCAAACTTATTGAGGCTCTCTTTCTTTTGACAGCAATGCTGAACCTAGTGGTGAGGTACCTTGACAATTTATGCAGGAGATGTTTGCAAAAAGAATAGAATTTTAGGAAAAAAAGAGTATAATACACGACAGGAAGTTACGTGTAAAGAAAGTAATGAAAGACAGGAAGACCATTTTCGAGAGATTAAGAACGGTTATAACAAAGGTGGGCATGAACTTTTGCTTAAGTTTAATGTGATGTTAGATTTGACAAGAAATATGTGATCGTCTCAGAGTTTCGACCAATAACATACGGACGAGGTTTGAACATACAATGACAGCATAATTTAATCCCTCTAACAATAAGTGGTAGATCAGGATGCAGTACAGAACGATATAGGCAATGAAGAAGTCAACCCAATATAGATTCAATCTTATCTGAAACTGAAATTATGTTTAGAAAATTTACACAACATGTGTGTTAGAGTAGTATAAAGACTAAGCGTGGAATCATGGAGGTGGAACCATTTAGGCCAAATGCAGTACTCACAGACAAAGGTTGGGAAGAGGGAGAAAATTTCATGAATGTAGTGGATACACATGAAACAGGTTAAGGAAGTGATAGTAGTGACAATAATATGTTGTCACTTGAACAGGGAGATCAGTTAGACCCAAAAATCCAGAAATTATGATTTCAATTACAATCTGTTGTGGGCTATTCTTACAGTTAAAGACCAAATGATAAAGAACTGCTGAATAAGGTTACCAGGACATATCAACTAGTCGACGGTTTTCTACAATTGTCTATTAATGCTGAAAAGTATATAGACTCCATATGTAAGAAGTCTTGGTTCTTAGAACTGTATTCTTTCTGACGGTATAGTGAACATTAAAAAATCTGTGTGTCGAGCGAGTGATACAAGGTTACAGGTAGTTTAAGAACAACATATTTTAACTCATAATTTTTTTGCCCTTCTATTCGTCAATGTCACTATAGCGTTTTTTGCTGCAACTATTTTCTTTCGTCTGAATCTTTGGTGTGCATGCACTTTCTCAAATCACTAGTCCCTGTGGTAGATATAATTTTGTGTGACTAATCTGACTGATACAGATAAGGTTTGAACTGGTATTTTTGATAATATAAAGGTTTACCGCTTCAGAAATGGATTTCTTATATGGCTATGTTGTTCGGGCATCAGTCACAGTGCTTTGAATACTCTTTGGGTTTGCACCATGTGAGTCATTTGAAATTGTATAATGGTTAAAACAAAACAAAATATTGACTCCACAAGAAAGATCAGTTGTATTAAATATCCAGAAGTCAAAGAGTAGGAAAGCTAAGAAAATGCACACAGATAAAACTTTTAATTTGTACTTATCTCATTTGAATAAGTAGAAAAACAGTAGAAAGCAAGGAGGAATATAGAGATCAGCATGTGGATAGTTTGACGAAATAGAAGTAGATTCTCTCTTCAAAATATAGTGTAAAGTAAAATAGAAGTTCAATCTGTGCACGAAGGGAAGTCAAGAAGTAGGAAGGAAGTAAAGAACTAGATAAGAAGGAGATAGTCATTTCTCATTTGTTACGTCGAGGACAGTGAAGATCTACAGTGGTTGAGGAGATATTTTGAAGGAAAATTAGAAGCATATATGAATTGTGGAAGATACAACAAACTGACATAAAATCGATACACGAGTATGAGGGAAATAAGTATGAAAAAGTCGTTAGGAGGTAAGAATGAAGAGAGAGAATTGAATTATTAAGCTAAGCGAGAAACATGTTGTTTCGTGGAAAGAGGTAGACAGAGGGATGTGAGTTTAACCCAGACAAGATTTCAGTAAGAAAGAGTATAATGGGAGAGGAAAGGAATATAAAAGTTTACTATGTAGGAAAAAGAGAAAGGGATAAGTACAACTAAGAAAAATAAGCTATAGAAAAATGCAGTAGACCAATACAGAAAGTTCTTGAAGAAAGGGAGAGATATATTGCATTTTGAAGCTAATGTCGGAAGAAGAAATTGCAGAGAAAACGACGCTGGAGTCAGAGTCAAGGTGCGATGTTTCCATGATAATATGCTGTACCTGTAGTTAGAAAAAAAGGGGGAAGTCACTTACTAACACACTAACCTCCATCGCCGTAAATTTCACTCTTACTATACATCGTGACGAAGATGAGGAAACGATGATCTTCATACTAATAAAATGTTACGTAGAATAGGGATAAGAGATGTAAACTAATAAAAAATTTGATAAGAAAAAATTGTATAATTTAAATAAACACACTTGTAAAGTTTATTCAGAATTTAATGTTTGTAAAGCTTGTAACGCATTTTAAGGGGATAAGGATTATGATAAATTAGGTAATAATATCATGTAAATCAGAAAATTTGCGAGGATATAAGAAAAGTAAGATAGACAGAAGTTGGACAATAAAGGATGATACATAACGTCGTCAATCATGATGCAGCTTTATTGTGGCCAGATCGACAGCAGAACTGAGGAGAGCGGTTAAGAGTGAGAGGGAGGGACACTGAGTGTGAGTGCCTGGTACGTGAGCCTACGAGATGACGAAAGAAGATGCCTTGGTGAAAGCAACAGTCCAAGAGGGTAACACCTCTGTGGAAAAGTTTGGAGTTCTACAAGGCATTCTGGATACTATCAACATGTACCATAACGCGAGCACTAGTGAAAGCCACATGCAATCCTTATAACAACGGTCTTGCGATGGAGGCGGGCATTTTACATCAAGGACGAGCGGGTGTTTAAATTCACTGGAAAGAGAAGAGGAGCATTTTTGTAACCCGAGGTTCAGAATAGCTGAAACTGTTATCATACTATACGGAATTCAGCAATTACGAAACATTCCCTGACCACTCATGGGAGTAAGCAAGAAAATGATGGAAGGCTGTCCTATCTATCTTGATGAACAACCGGATACAAGAAAGGAGACACAACAATTTGAAAGAAGACTCCATAAGAACGGATTAAACAATAACCAGGTTCAAAAATGGTTCAAATGGCTCTGAGCACTATGGGACTTAACATCTGAGGTTATCGGTCCCCTAGAACTTACAACTACTTAAACCTAACTAACCTAAGGACATCACACAAATCCATGCCCGAGGCAGGATTCGAACCTGCGACCGTAGCGGACCGCGCGGTTCCAGACTGAAACGCCTAGAAACGCTCGGCCACACGGGCCGGCTAAAAATCGTGTGTGCTAATCAGGTTCAACAGGTCTTCAATCCCAATTCCCGGTACAGACAAGAACGAACACACAAGTGAGAAGACAGCAAGATTCAACAAGACCAGAAGATGCATTAGGGAGATAAAAGAGCCTGGACAAGAAGAGATCATAAACCTTTTCAAATCCCTTCCCATACAAGACCATTATTGCATTTACCTACCAACAGAGAATCCAATTTTAAAATTCCATTCTACTGTCGCTATGACTGCAGGTTCATTTAATCAGGGGTGAATCTTTGAATTGTGGTTCCTTAAAAAGTAGCGCTGGCATATCAGAGTTGCAGGCAGTGAGGTAATTAGAATTTAGCGTCCTCTTCTACGACTTACGTTAGAAGAAAGATTAAGGAAAGGCAAACCTACGTTTCTAGCATTTGTAGACTTAGAGAAAGCTTTTGACAATGTTGAGTGAAATACTCTCTTTGAAATTCTAAAGGTGGCAGGGGTAAAATACAGGGAGCGAATGGCTATTTACAATTTTACAGAAACCAGATGGCTGTTATAAGAGTCGAGGTACATGAAAGGGAAGCAGTGGTTGGGAAGGGAGTAAGACAGGGTTGTAGCCTCTCCCCGATGTTATTCAATCTGTATATTGAGCAAGCGGTGAAGCAAACAAACGAAAAATTCGGAGTAGGTATTAAAATCCATGGAGAAGAAATAAAAACTTTGAGGTTCGCCGATGACATTGTAATTCTGTCAGAGACAGCAAAGGACTTGGAAGAGCAGTTGAACGGAATGGACAGTGTCTTGAAAGGAGGATATAAGATGAACATCAACAAAAGCAAAACGAGGATAATGGAATGTAGTCGAATTAAGTCGGGTGATGATGAGGGAAGTAGATTAGGAAATGAACAGTTAAAGTAGTAAAGAAGTTTTGCTATTTGGGGTGCAAAATAACTGATGAAGGCCGACGTAGAGAGGATATAAAATGTAGACTGGCAATGGCAAGGAAAGCGTTTCTGAAGAAGAGAAATTTGTTAACATCGAGTATAGATTTAAGTGTTAGGAAGTCGTTTCTGAAAGTATTTGTATGGAGTGTAGCCACGTATGGAAGTGAAACATGGACGATAAAGAGTTTGGACAAGAAGAGAATAGAAGCTTTTGAATTGTGGTGCTACAGGAGAATGCTGAATATTAGATGGGTAGATCACATAACTAATGAGGAGGCATTGAATAGAATTGGGGAGAAGAGGAGTTTGTGGCATAACTTGACAAGAAGAAGGACCGGTTGGTAGGACATGTTCTGAGGCGTCAAGGGATCGCAAATTTAGCATTGGAGGGCAGAATGGAGGGTAAAAATCGTAGAGAGAGACCAAGAGATGAATACACTCAGCAGATTCAGAAGGATGTAGGTTGCAGTAAATACTGGGTGATGAAGAACCTTGCACAGGATGGAGTAGCATGGAGAGCTGCATCAAACGAGTCTCAGGACTGAAGACCACAACAACAACAACTTGTGGCGTGTATGCTTGGTGCCACACATCGAAGAACAACAAGCGATGAAAGAGCGACCTTGCCCACGGCGTGCTAGCAGGAGCTTAAAATACGCCTTCTCCAGGATAGCTGTAAACGAAATGCCTGGCGGCGTGTGCGGTAGACGAAAGTGCTCTCAGTACAGCATTTAGCATAGTATTCGTTAGGTGGAACACAGGCTCTTTAACACATCCATAAATGAAATTTACGAAATCATAAAACTAAGGGTTTTCAACTATCCAATGTACATCCCAAAAGTACATTGTGTTTTGGAATGCCTAAGCGATCGTAAGTACACGTCGTAACCATATGATTAAGGCACCTAATTTTTTCAACACACGTATGTACAAATCAATAATCTGTTCATTATCTATCATGCCAATGGAAAGAGGAAACTTCTCAAAATCCCTTTTCTCTGGATACAACACAGTTAACAGCGATGTTCTGTGTGTTGGTTTGAAAAGGCGGCATCTCATGTAATTTGGAGAGGTTCTTAATGATACTGTTTTTAAATACTTTAAGGATGTACATACTAGTATTACATATACATAAGTCGGAGAGTTATATGGAATCAGCGTAAACCCACTGGCTTTGTAGCATCAGTCCACTAATACCGAGTATTTACTAGGAGGATACCTTCTCTAGATGCTTATGACGTAGCAACAGGTTAAAAGGTTCCATACAAAAAATATCAAACAAATGCAGCTGAACGAGGAAATAACAAATTAATTTGATCAACAAGGGTATAATTTCTAATAGTTTTGGTTATTAATCCAGTGAGGCCGCTTACGATGTGTCTGGAAAACAAATTTGACATTTGTATACAAATATCTCATTTTTACACTTTGTCTTCGAACATATTACAACACACATTTCTAAAATACTTGTATGATCATCGTGATGTTATTTTTATCTTACGTCCAGTGAAGCGATCCACACTTACGAGGCCAACTTCTATCTCTTGTTTTGTTGGCGTTTATTTTTGTTTCCTATAAGTTTAGATTTCTGTGCTACCAGACGTCCTCGAGTTTATTCCGAACGGAAGTTCGCCTAAGTTTTTAAGTGAGCTACTTCCATTGGCTTTTGTCTTTGACATTTTACAATAGATATCTAATCTCATTTGCAAGTGAACCCACTTTTCTGGATGATTCTGAACATTTACGGTGTTAATGTAGGTATCGTATCACATTCACCTACAATAATGGACGTACAATGAGTTCGGAGCAGCATTGTTGAGAGTTTTTCTTTCTGAAACTATTTGATATTGAAACAGGTAGTTTAATGGCGTAGAAGTAGTTACTGCGAGAACCTTATGTATATGTGTATGTTTTCCATTTGTAATATCAATTAAGTGTTATCTGTCTGTCGTGAAGTTGTCATTAAAATAAATTGTTTAAGACAACTTGTTTGCTATATAGTTTAAATCAACTTAAGAAGTGCTATGTGCGGAATAATAGACGTACACTCATTACATAATGTCGACTAATTGCTCTGAGTGAACTCAGAATTTCGCAAGGAAGATATATTAGCGCTTAAGTATATAATATTCGATATATCTCCAAGTAATCTAAGTTCTCGAAACAAATAATAGAAAAATTGGGCATGCAAGTCATGTGAGACAGTGCTAAACGAGTTGTGTGTAGCAAGACCTCTTCGTTCGGCTTAATGACAAACTCACACAACCAGATCGATTTCTCATTGTCCTCTCGATTATTTCCACAGCAGCAGATATCGCTTAATGGAAATGAACCCTTCTTGTCCACGCGACGCTGTTAAAAACGTTTTATTTTAGAGTAATTGGTAAATATACACGTTAAATTTATGTAACCAGAAATACATGAAACAGAAAAGGAAACTGGAGACTATTGATACCGTCAGGAAACATAGAAAGCTAAATACGATTCACGTACGACCTTATTCATCACTTACACAGTCTGCTGTACATGTAGTTCAATATAATACGTTACATAGAAGCTTCTCAAGCTCGATGCGCTGTGGACGTGTCCCAGAAATCTCCCTCCACGTAACTTTCTATGCATGTTGAATAAAAACAGCTATAACTGTTATAAATTCTTTATTTAATACACGATATCATTCCTAATGAAAATTTCCGTTTTAATCGTCAAGTTGCCCTTATAATCCGTCCCCAACGGTTTCTTTATAATTTGGTCATCCGCATTATCTATGATTCCTTTCTCCATAAATACGTCGAAATCAGGAATCTACTACTGTTTGTTGAACAATCTGTAGCGTACGGGGTACCTTCGTCGTCTCAAAATAACTGTAGAAGGATGCAGGATAACTTGGATAAAATTTCCATTTGGTGTAATGACGGACAGTTTGCTGTATACGTAGAAAAATTTAAACTAACGAAGATGTGCAGGAAAAATAGTCCTGTAATATTCGATCACTGTATTAGTAGTGTGTTGCTTGAAACCACCATAACGATTAAGTACTTAGGTGTTATTTTGCAAAGCGACATTGCATTGAACGAGTACTTGAGGTCCTTTGAAGGGAAGCTTTGTGGTCGACTTTTGTTGATTCGGAGAATTGTAGCTCCTTCATGACGGAGGTAGCAATTCGGTATCATGCTGGTAGATTAATTGCCAGTAGGCCGGATCAGAAGGCGAGTATTACCGATGTATTATCTGATCTCAAATGAGTATCCCCAGAGGGCAGCTGACGTTCTTTATGCGAAACATTATTGAGCAATTTTAGAGAAATAACGTTTACGGCATACTACAGAACGATCGTACTGACATTAACACACATCATGCGCAATGACGATAAATACAAGATCAGATAAATCTAGTCCATTTACAAGCGAAACAGGAAAGGGAATAACTGACAGTGATTCGGGGTACCATCTAGCATGCACCACATGTTGGTTTGCGGAGTATGTATGTAAATGTAGGTGTAGATGTAGAAACTGCAGGTGGCACGAAAATACTGTCATTGCACATTGATCAACACGGCGTATGTATTTTGAAAATGTTTTGTCCTGTACTACACATATATGTTGAACGTTACGATGGCGTTGGCATCAGATACATGTAGATTCGTCAGAGCAGTGTGACGGTTTGCTACAGTACTAGTTACAATCTCTGTCATGCTGTAGACAATAGTTTGAACAGTATAACTGTAGATGTAGATGTTAGCTTGATAGCTACGTAATGAGAGCAGTTTATATTGCAACTACTACACCAGAGAGAGTTTAGTGCGCTTTACTTTATAAAATTCTCGAAGCAACAACTGACAACTTGCTGACGGGCGGTGTTAGAGAATGTGAACATAGCCAACTAGACTCTCATTCCATTTCACGTCGTGTAGAGGCACTGAAGCACGCAGTGTACTGTATTCATATAGTAAGGGCTCACGTAAATTTCTGCAATTTTACCTTTTTTTTACTGTCGTGTTCCTATTCACTGGTATGACGTTCACTCGAGTGTCATGTTCCGTCCACAGAATAGCAATTTTTTCTAACGTTAGTGGATAATAATTTGATTTGTTTTGAAACATCGCCACCAAGGACGGGCGTTGTATGTTTTAAGTCATATAAACATTGCAGATAGCTACTAGTTATGTATGTTCGTAATAATATTACCTGGAATGTATCAGAAATCAGGATCCAAAAATCTACGTTATTAGTTGAAACAATGCATTTGGTAAAAAAAAAAAACTAAGTAATGAAGGCCATGTTCCGATTAAAGGATGTTACATGAGCTGTGTAGATATTTTGATGGCTGTATTTGCTTAGATTGCCTTCGATTTTTGGGTACATTGTTCTGAGGTCTGTTTAATGAAGTATTCTTTTAGTACTATACTAATTTATGGTACTACATTACGTAAGTGGTGCTTTCAGGAAGATAATATATAGTTGTTTACAATAAAAATAAAACTTTCTCACTTATTCCGAATGCCAAATTCCTCTTTAACAGAATAAAGCGTGAGAATTGCGTTACAAACAGAAACGCGCTACTCCTCTTCATCCTTGAAATTTCGTAGAATTGCGAAGAATGAGTAAGACACGTTGACGACCTGTAAAAGAAGAAAATCGTGAATAACAGCTATTTCGTGAGAAATACCACAGGTTAAATTTTTATGCATCGCATATCTGCAGTAGAATATCTGAAATAACCTCTCGTAACACATTAACAATTCTTAAGGCATTACGAAAATCCTAATCTAATGTTCCATTTCCGAATTGTTGCTGATATTAACATTTCAACAAACATAATAGATCTTGGCAATATGTTACTAAATTTATTGCATTTTCAGTCCGTGGGTTCAAAAACTAAATTGTTCAAGAAATTAAAAAAATCAGAAATGTAAGTTACTGAAGAATGAAATCATAAGAATCTAAGGCGAAATGACTGCATAAAAAATGTGAAGAAATCTAAATAGAGCTGGTCGTTGGAAGGACACAACTGGCGTATGCAAAACTCAAAACAACTTTCTGTCATATTTAAAACAAGTTCGCCAATCTTAAGAGTGCAGTGCGACTTCCACTTAAGCACAGACGGAAGAGAGAGAGAGGGAGAGAGAGGGAGAGAGAGAGAGGGAGAGCGGGGGGAGAGAGAGGGAGAGCGAACAGGAAGGACAAGGACACTTAAGGTCACTATGAGGGGAAGTACTTGTCTTAAGACGTCTCTGAGGAAGAAATGGGAGTCGATACGCAGCACATATGGAATCCGTTATTGGAGTCAGCATGTAGCGGAGCTTTGGAGTCAAATAGTAGTAACTTTATTCATCCGTAGATCTGTTTTTACAAAGATGTCAGACATGTCAAAGTATTTACAAGTTTAGACCAATTTAGAATATACTAATTCATATACAGATACATTTAAAGACTTCTAGTTTAGAGATAATCATTAGATTTACTCCTAGTATACAATAACTTTTTTACAAATAACTTAATAAATAATGTAATGCCACACTGTCACTCATATCTCTCTATCAGTCAGTGCACTCACTATACACACATTGTTCCATAACACTTCACTCGCTACACATACAGACACGCACACACACACACACACACACACACACACACACACACACACACACACCACACACACTGGTGATCTCTGAGCCATTTTCTGTACCGCAACATCCCATTTGCTATCTTGAAAGCTGAGCCAGCATCCCTCTTTAATGACTGAGATGTTGAGCCCAGAAAGAGGAAGAGGTGTTAGTATTGTGCAATGCATAGCTTGGGGGCAAGTTTTTCTAGAAAAGGAAAAAATAATGAAAAAATAGTATGAAGGTGTTATGTGGAATGCAGGATATTGTATAATCATTATAATTAATTATTTGCATAAATTTTTTTTGCCAAACCCCTACTCTGCTTTATCTATGCAATCCTTCAATGTATAAAATGTATTATGTAACAGGTACTTTTTAGCTACCTTTTTAAATAAGAGTATTTTTGCAATTTCTTTTGCCTTTTATGGTAATTTATTGTCCAATTTTATTCCTTGGCAGAAAATGCTGTTTTGAGTTTTATGTTTATTTTTTTCTTGTCCAGTGTAAGTTGAGTCTAGCTCTTGCTCCATGGCTATGGACAGAACTATTTCTGCAGTAATTACCAATTTTTGATGTGTACAGCTGACTGGTAAATGTATTCACACAGAGCAGTTAAAATCCCCATTAATTTCAACAGGTCTTTACAAGAGCTCGAGTACCATTTTTGGTTATGATTCTTATGGCCCTTTTCTGGAGTTTGACAATTGTGTTCATGTTTTGTGCATTTTTTTCCCAAAACAGAATGCCATAGCTAAGAATTCAGTACACATATGAATAGTAGATAACTAAGAGACAATGCATGTTACACACTGATGATAGCATTCTAAGGACATAACGTGCTGATGATATTCTGTTTGCATGTACTTTTGTGTGTTCACACAACTTCAACTGAGAATCAATATTCATTCCTAGAAATTTTGCATTTGTTACACAATCTATAGAGGTGCCATCTACATTTATTTAACATTGTCGTTTTCCTTCTTCAAACTGAAATTCATGACATTAGTTTTCTTTATGTTCAATGTCACTTTATTGCTTATTGACGAATCGTTGATTTCTCTGCAAGGAGTTCTCTTGTTTTTTCTGCGATTATAATATTGCTATCATCAGCGAAGAGAATTTTTTCATCATGAGTAACACTACTTGGAAAGCCATTGATGTATATCAGGAATAGCATTGGTCCTAATACGCTACCTGGCAGAACCCCTGTATTAATGTATTTTGTTTATGATAAGTATTTTACTAAATGTTTAGATATATTTGAGGTATGTGTCATCTCTATTCTTTGTACCCTATCTCCTAGGTATGATCGAAACCAGTCATTAGCTACCCCCCCCCTTATTGCTAATGCTTCTAATTTATTTAATAGAATCTTGTGGTCAACTGTATCAAAGGCCTTAGAAAGATCCAAAAATATGCATGTGACACACTCATATTTGTCAATAGCATAAAGTACAACCTTTGTGAATTCCATTACAGCTGACTGCGTATTTTTGCCACTTTGGAAACAAAACTGTGATTTGCTTAAAAGAGTGTAATTATTTAAGTAATTAATTAATCTGTCTTTCATAATTGCTTCTATTATTTTTTAGAATCGTGACAGTAGGGAAATGGGGCAGTAATTTTCTATGTCTTCTGCATTACCTTTTCTAGCCAAAAGTACAACTCTTGCCTGTTTTAACTGCTCTGGAAATGTCCCTGATGTGAAGGATTCATTTATTATATTTGCATTGTTTCAGTACACACATTGGTACTTCATCTAAGCCCATTGACTTTTTATTTTTTAATTTCTGGACAGTTTTATTAACTTCATTCTCTGTGGTTGGAAGTAACATCATTGTATGTATTGCTACATTATTTAAAGGTTATATATTTGTTTTGGGGAATTTTTGCTGTAACTTCTCTGCAATACTTGATAATTGCTCATTTATGTAGTTTTCTAAGTACTGTGGGTCATTTATTACCTTATCCCCCTCCCTTGGCAGTACGTTATTCTGCATTTCTTTGCCTCTCCCTGTTTTCTTTTTTATAACTTCCAGTCTGCTTTGCTTTTATTCTCTGCATTATGTATTATTTTGTCATTAAACGACTTTTTTTGCAGCAATCAGCACCTTCCTGTAGATATTTTTGTATCTATGATAGAAACTTAAGAATTCTGGATCATTGGGACTCTTTTTCATGAACCTGAGGTATTTAAGTATTTGGTAGGACTTCTTAATACCTGCTGCTATCCATCTGTTTTAGTGAGGTGTTGATACAGACACGCATACTTTTGGAAATGCTCTTCCAATTTCAATTTAAATAATGTGGAGAATTTATTGAATTTCATATTCACATTGGTTTCCTTATACACTTCATCCCAGCTTTGTTTTGCTAGTTTCTGATAGATATCGTTTTTAGGCTTGTAGTTTAGGGAATGATTCGATGCCTTATTTTACTGTTGTTATTGACAGAGATGGTCTGATAGTCCGAGGTTTTTTACAGCTACATCACATTTTTCCCTGTTCGTATTTGTGTCCACTGATGCAGTCATTGTAGTAACCCTTATTACACTATTGACCATTAAGGACATGCCAAAACCTTGAATGATATTTGTGAGGGTTCTGCTGGATTCATTTATGATATTAGTGTTGATGTTAATGTAGCCATACAGAATTATGTTGACCTTTATACTGGAGACTTTCTCTAAAACTTGTGCTAATTTATTGAAAAAAGTGCCCACACTACCACTGGGAAATCAATATACACATAAAATGATTGATTTCTTTGTGATATCAAGCCTTTTTAATTCATTAGCTAATATTGCAAAGTGTTTGTCTTCACTTGCTGTACCAAGGTCATGTCTTGATTTGATCTGTGTTCCTTTTATGTTATAAATGCATGATCCTCCACCCCTTCAAGCAGTCCTGCAGTGAGAGTTTGCGCTTTCATACAATGATAGCACTAAATGTTAAATTTCTGTCTCTCTTCACCAGTGCTCAGTACCACAGGCTACTGTTCAGATCAAAGATTTGAGTTCGACTTCTATTAGTTGTATTATATTTTTTGTTGATTGCATGTTTTGATGGAGGATTGTTAAGTCTGTGAAATGCCCCATGTTACAATTCCAATTGTTTGTTTTTCTTTGTGACATCTGGTATGTGTCATACTTGGATAGTTAAAATCTGTCTTGTGAATGATTGTTTCAGTATTTTTTTTTAAAAAAACGTCCAAATGTGTATGCAATCTTATGGGACTTAACAGCTGAGATCATCAGTCCCTAAGCTTACACACTACTTAACCTAAATTATCCTAGGGACAAACACACACATACCCATGCCCGAGGGAGGAATCGAACCTCCGCCTGGACCAGCCACTCAGTCCATGACTGCAGCGCCTTAGACCGCTCGGCTAATCCCTCATGGCATTTTTTAAAGTGCTGGAGATATTCTTTAGCCAGGGGAACCTGTTGTCTGGATTTATCATAAGTAAGACTTACTTTTCCTACCCATGACAACTGGTATTTGACCATATGTGACCCGAGATCCATCCCGTATACCTTCATGAATCAGCTGTACCAATCTTCCCTTACCAGTCCTGTTTTGGAGCAGGTCATGCCTAGTGAAACCCCATCTGTTGATCGTCCCTACTGGCACCTGAGATACATGAGCCATTCCTAACCCTACAGCTTCCTCAAGGTGCGGTCAATCATGATGCTGGAACAGCTCAACAAAGTGTACATTGGTGCCATGAGTCAGGGATGCAATCTTGTCCAGGCCGCCAACTATGTTATATTCCCCATCCCTGTCCAAACTGTTTCCTGCCCAACCCACTATCACTACATGGTCCTCTTTTGTAAGGTCCTTACATACAGATCCTAAGTCCTCTATCACATGACTAAGCCCTACATTTGGCTTGAAGATACTGGTGGCCTGGTATGTTGCCCCTAACCTTTCCTGTAACTGAGAGCCTACACTTCGCCCATGGCTACTACCTGGCAGCAGCACTTTCTTCTTCCTAACACTGTGCATATTCCTAGAATTCTTGGCGTCGGTTGAAGTGTGCTGCACATTTCCTGCTTCTCGTTCTACCTGAGGATATTCTCCACTTATCTCTGGCAGTGATAGATACCTGTTTTTGGTGCTGGTGATGAAACTGACAGATCCTGTTCTCTTTTCCTATCCTCCTACCAGCTGCCAGTTCCCAACCAACCTCCTACCTACCTCCCTTGATCCTTATCAGTTCATTCTTTGCTTCCTCCAACTGTGCCTGAAGGGAGCAGACTTTCCTTTCCTGTTACCTAATCAAAATGTTCCTGCTGCATACTCTGCAGTTCCAGGAGAGCGCCTCTTCTGTTCTCGCACGATTCTCCCCACTGCATCGCCCACCCTTCCCCCTCCCCACCAGTGGAAAGATTTCCTACAAGATTTGCAACAGATCCCTCTACTCACTACCCTATAACTGATCCCACATTTCTCACTCCTGATCAGTTTCGAAAGTATAATTAAGTTTAAAGAATGTTTTAAATCTGTCAAGGGCGCGAGAATAACTGTATGTAAACAAAAAACGATACGAAGGTCTTACGTACAGTTTTTGTTGTTTTGGTACTGATTTAGAGAGACAACGACAGAAGAATGAGTTAGTAATTACTTTGCGTGTAGAGAATTTGCGTATCAAGCGTGTTTGGTCAGGGTTTTAAATATTTATAACTTGGAAAATTTAGGCCTAGACCGTGTATATCTAACTTGTAAACAATACGAAATGTGTTAGTTAAATACGATTTAGAAACGTTTAATTACACTTCTATTGCAACAATAGACACTGATGAAACTAGTAACCGTCTATTTTTTTAACGAATGTTGCACTATCAAGGAAACTTGAATAGAATTTTCTGTGTTTATCTCATGCAGAATTGTTATGTCGCGATTATCGGGACTTCTGATAACACTAAGTTTTTTCAAGAATAAGCTCTGCTGAGACGCTAATACTCAGCTGTACGACAAGAACGGACACTTCAGCAAGTATACGAAACAAAGAAGATTTAAATTTGACACTATTTCCTCTTAAATAAGTTATTTTAGCGGACGAAGAAAATAGCTGTGATCTCACTCGGCGGCCATCTTGAACTGCAGAACGCATAGATAACATATCTTCTGAACTTCTGAAACCATTTGGGGAAGAGGCAAACCGAGTGATTCTTCCAGCTGATGTGTAGGATCTATGAGACATAGCATCACACTTTCGTACTTTCGGAAAAACGTCAGTCTCACTATCCCAAAGGCATTAACGGCATGTTGGGGCAAGAACTATCACACAATCAGTTTAACAGCTCATGCACCCAAGCTGGTGACATGAAGAGTATACAAAAGAAGGAGAAAGAAAAGTGTGTACCTTTTAGATGACTGTCAGATTAAGTTGCGGAAAGCTTTAGTGAGGCAGTTCTGGTGCTATGATTGATAACGGATGAATGACTTAAGAAAATCAAGACACGTTCATACAATGTGTTCACCTGGAAAAAGCATTCGACAGTGTAAATGATGCAAGATGTTCGAAATTCTGCAAAAATAGAAGGAAAGACGTATAACTGTAATCTGTACAAGTATAATGGGCGAATAGAAAGAAGACCATGAACGATGTCCTCGGATTGAAAAGAGTGTAAGACATGGATGTGGTCTATCGCCCCTAGTGTTAAATCTATACACTGAAGAAGCAATGACAGAAAGAAAAGTTCAAGCGTGGGATTAAATTTAGACTGCAAAGACGTCAGAGATAAGATTCACTTTTGATATTGTTATCCTCAGTGAAAGTGAAGAAGAGTTACAGGGCGTGTTGAATGGGGTTACTAGTCTAATGAGTACAGAGTATGATTAGAGAGTAAAACAAAGACAGCCGAGAGAAAGCGGAACAAACACTGGTAGCAGTTACTTCAGTAAAATATCTGGGAGTATGCGTGCGGAACGATTTGAAGTGGAATGATCATATAAAATTAATTGTTGGTAAGGCGGATACCAGGTTGAGATTCATTGGGAGAGTCCTTAGAAAATGTAGTGCATCAACAATGGAGGTGGTTTACGAAACACTCGTTCGACCTGTACTTGAGTATTGCTCCTCAGTGTGGGATCCGTACCAGATCGGGTTGACGGAGGAGGTAGAGAAGATCCAAAGAAGAGCGGCGCCTTTCGTCACACGGTTATTTGGTAAGCGTGATAGCGTTACGGAGATGTTTAGCATACTCAAGTGGCAGACTCTGCAAGAGAGGTGCTCTGCATCGCGGTGTAGCTTGCTCGCCAGGTTTCGAGAGGGTGCGTTTCTCGATGGGGTATCGAATATATTGCTCCCCCCCACTTATACCTCCCGAGGAGATCACGAATGTAAAATTAGAGAGATTCGAGCCCGCACGGAGGCTTTCAGACAGTCGTTCTTCCCGCGAACCATACACGACTGGAACAGAAAAGGGAGGTAATGACAGTGGCACGTAAAGTGCCCTCCGCCACACACCTTTGGGTGGCTTGCGGAGTATAAATGTAGATGTAGATGAAAGAGGAAGTAGCAGTAATGAGATTAGCGATAAAATTAGCCGGCCGGGGTGGCCGAGCGGTTCTAGGCGCTACAGTCTGGAACCGCGCGACCTCTACGGTCGCAGGTTCGACTCCTGCCTCGGGCATGGATGTGTGTGATGTCCTTAGTTAGGTTTAAGTAGTTCTAAGTTCTAGGGGACTGATGACCTCAGAAGTTAAGTCCCATAGTGCTCAGAGCCATTTTGATAAAGTTAACATGAAAATGGGGGCAACGAATTACATGAAGCTAAGAAATTCCGATACTTTGCAAGGACGGACGAAGCAAAGAGAACATAAAAAGCAGATTTGCACATGCTAAGAGGGTATTCGTGGGGAAGAGCAGTCTGTGAGTGTCAAACAGCGGCCATATTCTGAGGAAAAAAATTTCTGAAAACGTTCGTTTGTAGGAGAGCATTTTATGGTAGTGGGTCATGTGCTGTCGGGAAATAAGAAAAGAGAAGGATCGAAGTGTTTGAGATATGGTGTTACGGGAGAATGTTGAAGGGATGAGATAAGGAATAGCAAAGTTCTTATCAGAATCGACGAAGAAGAGTACATCTGAAAACAAGAAGGAATAAGATAATAAGCCGAGTCTTAAGACATCAGAGAATTATACTCATGGTACCAGACGAAGGTGTAGAGGGTGAAGACTGTAGAGAAGGCAGATATTGGACTACATTCAGCAAATAATTGCAGACGTCGTAGGCAACAGCTACTCTGCAATGAGGTTGCCAGAACAGAGAAATTCGTGGCATACTGAATCAAACCAGTCACCATTGAGAGTCCCCCCCCCCGACAAGAAAAGGTTATTTGTAAACCCGTAAAAATCTAAAAACGGGAGTTTAAGACTACAGATATGAGTGACCTGGGTGCGAAATGCAGAGTAGAAAGTGTTTTAGTTTATTCTACTGCTTATTACTGTACAGGTTATGCTCATATTTGTCCTTTATATGGGGCATTTAGAGGCGTTATGAAGCTCTCAAGAATTTAACATTTTCGGATTTTGATAAGACTTAACAGACTGTCATATGAGTTTTGCTTCATTCGTCCTGATATGAGTACCACAAACTTGAGTTGCATTTGGGAATACGCAGTGCGAAGGTTTTGTGCGTTGATTTTTTCGAAAAAGTACTATAAGCGAATTTCATGTACCACACAGGGACACAAAACTTGGCGTATTGTTGCAACCTGCAGGCTCATCCACTGTGGCTGTTTGCAGCATGGACAGGTAGGAAAAACTTCAAGGTTCGGTTTACGAAGAGAATTATTATTTACTGCAGGTGTATTATATTTTTGTAACAATGATTCAAATTACCTTCTGGACAACACTTTCAACCAAAAGTCGTGCTGCAACCTGTTTGGTGACGAAAGAAAAGTTACAGTTTTGGGTGAGTAGATTGCCATCAGAACTATATATAAGATGTACAGAAGGCAATGTACAGAAGTAATACGTATGAAAGTATGAGTTATGTCTACGCACTTCCTGCTGAGCGTTGATTACCAGAGGGTTCAGAAACACATGATAGCCTTCCTTACCGAGACAAATGACTCCCTGGAGAGGGGGAAGAACCCCCCGGCGGTGATGCGCAGCGGTCGTTGCGCGCGGTGCATCAGAAGCAGCAGCGATCTTTTGATGGACAGGGGGCACTCCTGCAGTGAAGTCACCGCGTCATACGCTGCCAGGGCCACGTTTTCGCTCTGCAACAGTGTACCACTTTCAGAACGCAATTCACTGCGACTTATTACGATAGTGTGGTTCATAATAGTCTAAACATTAAAATGTCATGTATTTTGTGAGTTAAAATAAAAAACTGTACTAAATTAGTGTAAAAGCTTTAGAAGCAACTAAATCCTCTGTTCAATACTCGCAAAACAATGTGTATATCATCAGATTGTTTCTTTTAATTATATATTTAAGAGGATAAGATTAACATAGGCTCAACCTCATTACCATTCAGACTAAGGAGTGTGACATTTATTTATTTACCGATTTACTGTTTATTTATCCTGACTGGATTAGGGCCTTAAGACCCTCTCTTATATGTGACCGGGAAAAATACATTCAGAAAAATATTACAAAACAATCACAGTAATAATACTTGGCATTCTTAATGAAAGTAATAACTGGCAGTAATAATAATAATAATAATAATAATAATAATAGCACAACTGTAAGTAGGCACTATGATCTTGCCTCATCACTTTCTGAGTACTATTGAATAACCAGTGGAAAAATGGTCCTATTGGAAGACAAAAAAAAAAAAAAAATGCTTCCGTTTAAAGGACTCTGATTTAAAACTGGGGTAACTGCAGCTTATTCTACCTTCCACAGCATCCTCGAAAATTGTACCAAACATTGTGGCCTGTGGACATATTCCCGTTCTTTTTAACTCGCAACTCACCTCTCGCTACCACAAGCTACCCTAACTGATGAAGGCGTCAAGCAACGTCTCGAGGTTGTTCAAGATCGGCATCTTTGACATACGTAATAAAAATAACAGCCATCTGGTGTGCATAGCTGTCTTGGAATCCGGTTTTGGTACCCAAAAACCAAATTTTTTGAGGTGTTTCTCCATTACGGATAAAGATTTTTGAAAACGGGAAGATGAAACTTCTAGATAAAAATCTAGAGAAAGAATCTGAATAATTTTCTGCTGTTATTTATTTAGATATCCGCCGCTAACGGAGAAAAAATGATGAGAAACCTGTTTTCGAGTTTTTTCAGGAACCGCCCATGAACTAAATGGTGCCTCCATAAGCCCCTTAAGGGCACCGTAGACCACATCTAAGGGAAAAAGAAGCAACCTGTTTGCTCCATTTCCTGAGCTGGAGGATGTTTGTAATATTCAAAACTTGACCCTGTACAGTTACAGTAAAATGGATCTTCTGTTAATTACACAAATGGTGCCTAGCACAAGGGCTATCCAAATCACTTACCCAGAAAAATACGGTTTTTTCCGAGGCATGTTTGGAACACACTGGTAGCGCACGCAGTCGCATGTGTACCGATACAACGTATGAAACTGACGTTTCCCTCTATGCTCAGGAAACCACTGAGTGCCCTTCTTCGTGCATCGAATTTTTCTACACCTTTCCTATATTCTTGGTTGTAAGATATACATATACAAATATTCTTCTTTTTTCATCTGACGTAGCAACAAAATGATTTTTATATATGAAACTTACATAAGATTTCCTTTATCGAATAGGGCGAAATTTTTGTGGTTTAGTGTTATAAACAAAATATTTAAGGTGTATTCTGTATTTAAAAAAATCAAATGCATTCAGATACTAGATGTGAAACATGGTCGTTGAAACTACAAGGCGTGTATTTTCAAGCATTGCAGTATATATCTGTCACTACACAATGAAATATGTGCTGAATGATGTCTTGGTAGTGAAGCATCCACATGCTACTGTACCTCACATGTTCCCCAATGAAAAACTCACTTCTGTAATGAGGTCATCTCCAAAATAGCAGTAAACAAAGAGCTCCGCAAGCATTGCAAACAAGTAGCAGCCAAACTTCCCGATCTGTTGCAGTCCGTTTGCACTCTGTAAAACAGCTAGTATTAACCATAAGAAGTGCAATTACCACATAGACAACAAATTATATATTATCAACGTTCTAGAAGTTGCTTTAGCCCTTAGAGCAGAGTTAACAGTGTACAGGATCGATACATAAGAATGAAACCGCTAATTTGAAAACATCAAATTACATCTTTAAATAATTACTATTCGCGTCATTGTTTCATCTGATATTTTATTGTATCTGACCAGGCTACCATCTTGGATTCCGTCTACGAATCATTTCAAACTGAACACGGAATCTGACGCACTGTGGCAGAAAAACGTACAGGGTGAAGCGATATTCGCGCACTCGGGCTTCGCAGCGCGGCTCCTCACATGCCAGCGGTAAAAAAATGTCTGTCGCAAAATTTCGTCCATCGAGGGCATCCGGCAGAAAATGGACGTTAAAGAGTGGCAATCTGGCAACACTATAACCACATGAATGGTACCTATCTTTGACAGAGCAAATTCGTTGTGCTTCACAGTTGGTGAAGTGGATAGAGGTTTGAGTTAGCATACAGGAGGTCGTGGGTTCGATCCTGGCTTGGGGCGCATTCGTTTTGTTTGCTAATTTCATTCTGACATTTGATACTATAATAGACGCCGTTTCTTAGGTTACATGTATCCTAAATTTACTCTGAACGTAACAAGTATGTGGTTAGACAAATAAGAAATAGACAGTTGAAGCAAATGATCTGTCATATGACAGAATAACTACAAAAAAATATCAATTTCGAGATGCTAAGGATGCCCCTGTTCCATGTAATGCTCATTACCCCTCTGACAGATATTGTTCTGCATGATTCATACCAACATCGCTAAATGTGAAATGTTCTGTTGCACTGTTACCTGTGCCCCTAACGGTAATAGACGTGATGTTTCCGCAGTCCCATCGATAGAATAATAATAATAATAATAATAATAATAATAATAATAATAGCAACACATTAAAAAACGTACTAAACAGCATGCTGTTACCAGACTCAGTGCTGAAAGGCATGGGACTATGGCGATAATACATACAAATAGTAACCAAGTTTGGACATTATTCGCAAAGCACATTGGTAGTCCGAATGGTAACGTAAGGCCCTAACGAAATGTGTGGATCTGAACGAGGCGAGAATAATGGTTTTTACTAATCTCTGGGACCATTGGAGGAGGGTACATAGATAACAGGTTTCGCATCTAGTGGATGAGGTAATTGTGAAACTCCATGACATGAAAAGGCTTCTTTCAAAGCTGACCAATCTCCCATTTCTACGATTATAGTATGTAAGCCCAAGTGTTTTCTAGAGGAGCCGCTGCAATCTCTGTTAACGATTACGCTGCCAGATACCATACCACCTGACAACATTTACCAAATAAAAAACATAGACTTCAATGGAGGATTGAACCATCGACCTGCTGCATGCTAACCCAAAACGTTATCCTGTGCACCAACTAAACAGGACAAGGACTGTGTGGTGACATGATGTTACAGTGTTGTCAGATTGCCATTCTTTGATGTCCATGTTCTGCCGGATGTTCTCGCGGCACGAAATTTTGTGAGAGACATGTTTTTATCGCTTGCATGTGAGGAGTTGCGAAGACCGAGTGCGCGAATTTCGCTTCACCCTGTATAGTTACAGTTGTAATAATAACAGTGATGATAATAATAATAACAGCAATACAGTATAATACAATGGGGATTATGAAAGTGGATGGATGGATGGATGGATGGATGGATGGATGGATGGAAGAAAACTAGTGGTATGGACATACGAGTATAAGAACAATACACGAAACAAGAATACTGAAACTGTTACTAGGCTGCGTGTGGGAAATGTAGAGAATAAAAAGAAGAAGAGGATGAGCGATGATTACCTGGTTACAAAATTTGTAAATGAGAAGATGTGATGCAGATGAACTACCTGGAGGAACAACTTGAAGAGGTAGTTTTTGGTATTTGTGTAATACTCGTTGTAATGACTTCCGAAGGTATCACTGTATTGGAGAGACACCAGAGTTTCAACTCTGAACCATTTACTTCAACAAATATAAATGGCAATCTGACATGAAGGGTCACAATAGTATTGCTGAAATTAAAATTCGAACCAAATGGCTCTGAGCACTATAGGACTTAACCTCTATGGTCATCAGTCCCCTAGAACTTAGAACTACTTAAACCTAACTAACCTAAGGACATCACACAACACCCAGTCATCACGAGGAAGAGAAGATCCCTGACCTCGCCGGGAATCGAACCCGGGAACCCGGGCGTGGGAAGCGAGAACGCTACCGCACGACCACGAGCTGCGGACTTCGAACCAAATACATGGTCTAGAGAAAGAGAAGAAAAGAAAGGAAAATTCAACAATGGTTAACAATTAGGACTGCAGATACAAAAGTCAAGAAGAGATCGGATGGTTTAGCTAAAGGAGAGACATTGGTGGATAAACTTTGTTAGTGAGACAGAACTGTTTATTTTTTTTATAGAATGAACTAACAGAAGTGAGATATATCGAGAGGGAAGAAAGTAGTAAACAGAACGAACTTCTTTTGAGCACAAACTGAATATGGAACATAAATAATTTGCTTGGAATTTGAAACTTCCTGGCAGATTAAAACCCTATGCCGGACCGGGAAGCGAACTCGAGACCATTGCCTTTTGCAGAGAACTGCTCCAACATCTGACCCATCCACGCGCGACTCAAGACCCTTTCTCAGAGCTTTACTTCCGCCAGTACCTCGTCTCCTACCTTCCGAACTCCACAGAAGCTCTCCTGTGAACCTTGCAAGACAACCACTTCCGGAAGAAACGAGCGTGAGTCGTGGTAGGGTAGCTCAGAAGCAAAGCAATTGCCTGCGAAAGGCAAAGGTCCCGATGTCGAGTCTGTGTGCGGAACACAGTTCTAATATGCCAGGAAGTTTCATATCAGCGCACACTCCGCTGAAGAGTGAAATTTTCATTTTGCAAACATCCCCCAGCCCATGGCTAAGCCGTGTTCCACAATATCCTTTCTTCCAGAAGTGCTAGTCTAGGAAGGTTCGCTGGAGAGTTTCTGTGAGGGTTGAAAGGTAGGAGACGACGTACTGCAGGAAGTACAGCTGTGAGGACGGGTCGTGAGTCATGCGTGGGTAGCTCAGATGGTAGAGCACTTGCCCGCGAAAGGCAAGAATTCCGATATCGAGTTTCGGTCCGGCACAGAGTTTTAATCTGCCTGGAAGTTTCATATCGGGGCACACTCCTCTGCAGAGTGAAAAATTGCGTTCTCGAATTTGTTTGAGTTAAGTTATCTGAGAATTTATCCACCTTGGGCCGTTTCTTAACGTTACTAAATAACGTAAATGAAGGGTTGACTTAATATGTGGTCTACTACTGTGTACATGAGATTGGAAACGTTTCGTATTATTCATGTTTCGTTCAAATCGGTAAAATGGATGGCATGTAAATTCTTACTTTTGGGTGATTTATTGCCAACTAGAATCATCTACAATGATGGAACTTATGGGAAGTCCTCTTTGTTTTCAAATGTTAATAAATGGATAGTGGAATAGTAAAGTTGCTTTTCTTCTGTTCAAGGTGACCTGTGTAGTGGATGATAGAAAATTAAACCACAAAAGAAACTCAGAAAATGCTCAGCATGCTAACAGATTTTCAGATTTATGAAATACTTGACACCACGATTCGATCTTAGTAGTAAGGTATTTTATTTACTAAGAATAAATAATCAGTGGGTCCTGATAAGATGCATGCCACGTTTTTTGTAGAATGCAAGCTAAATGCAAAAGATCGAAACAAATGTTCAATCGTTTTAATAAGAATTCAATATATTTAATGTTCTAATTTGTTACTGATGAGTCGATCGCGCTCCTGCGTGCCACAAACGAAACAGACAAAGCATTTGATGGGACCCTGTGCAGTTACCCAAGAAAGACGAAGTCAGTAATATTATGGCCGCTGTTTCCTGAAAGCAAAAATATTCTGTGGACTGTTTTTCTTGCAAAGCTCTTCAAGGCCAACTGGATGCAAAAACGAGTGAAAAGAGGAAATATCATGAAACATAAATTTTTATCCCACGCCCTTTCACGGCGGAAAATATGAAGGATTGGAAGCACAAATTGATATAATACCATTTTACAAGATATAGCGCCACCTGATTCCCATGTATTACCTCGCCTAAAGTAATTTGTCTCTGGAAATTGTGTCTAGATTTTTGTTTAACGGTTACCAACATGTGTAGTATAGAGCTCTAACATATTTACTCAACCGGCCAGAGTGGCCGCGCGGTTAAAGGCGCACGACCGCTACGGTCGCAGGTTCGAATCCTGCCTCGGGCATGGATGTGTGTGATGTCCTTAGGTTAGTTAGGTTTAAGTAGTTCTAAGTTCTAGGGGACTTATGACCACAGCAGTTGAGTCCCATAGTGCTCAGAGCCATTTGAACCATATTTACTCTTATCGCTTAATTTCACTACATTTCAGAATTTATTCACACTGTAGCAGACCAACATGCTCACTTTAATTATTAAATTTGTATTTCCTGTCAGCATTTAGCAATCCCTTAAATAACCAACCTAACATCGTGTGCCTTAATGAGCAGAAGTAGCCTGAAATCATTTAAGATAAATGTGCAGATGACCTATGGAATATCCAATTAGAAAAGTAACTAGTCTAGAAAGTAGAATAAAAAATCAGCAGTTCATGGATATCAATACAGGAGAGCCAGTGTGTAGTAGCCAGTCTCGGTTAGTACAGTTGTACTATACTTTCACTCACCGTGGCAATTTGAAACATCTGGAAGCAAATGGCCGCACCGATAGCTAGACTCTGTGCCAGCAGCATCGCACCTAGGCTCCTCTCCAACAAGTCAGCGTTCCTGTCAAAACACACATCAGAGGAGACATTGTCAAAAGTCAATCAAGGAGTATAATAGAATTCCACAGTACTTAACAACATCCGCTCGAGGAAAATCTAATATCCATATGTCTTTCACATATTTCATTTACACGATCCGTTTTAAAAATTTGTAACAGCAAGGTAGGTGCTGCGAGGTGAAAAGTATTTCACACCACAGGTTAGCTTCACTGAGAAACACAAATGACGTATGACTTTAAGATTGCAGCGCTGGGTGAGGTTCCCCGTTCTGTAATCAGAGTTTCGACTCGTAAATGTTTTGACGTTAGTCGGTGATGTGCAAATTATGGAAGGACAACGAATAGAGAGGAAATCAAGTATCTATCCCAAAGATAAAAAAAGTTAAAAACAAAATTCTCACTGACGATATCAGTAAACGTATTATTACGAGCAGGTACACGGGACGGGTTCTGGCGCAAAGTAGGTCACTGATGAAGTCATCGACGAATCATTGGATTTTCCCCATTCCCTGCATGACAACGGCCAATTCTCCCATGTAGAAAATGTCGGGATATTCAGAATCTGGCGGAAAGTTTGAATTTTATTTAGTTGTAGCACTTTTCAACTATTTATTTGTTTCATAATTTCATTCTAAGATTTAAAGGATTTGACAGACACTTTGGTTGAAATTTTGGCTTAAAGGAAGTGGTGCACTATAGCATTTGAGACTTCAGTGAGCCATGCCGAAAGTTTATGGCAGGTATTAGTCCATTAGAATTGTATTTAACTTCATCCGGGACAGAATTTTGTGGCACAAACATGACGATGCTTGGCCATTTCATTTTGCCTGATACCCTTTTTCTATACATGACTGTCGAAGTCTCAAGTTAATGTTTAGGACAGGGATGCAACAGCTACATCCGTTACTCATACCTTGTGGCCACACAACAACCACCTCACACCTGATTGTCGTTTTCCTGAAGAAGAGAGAATTATCCAGTAAATTGTAGTGCTGTGCAATATGCCCGAAGACTACTGTGTTGTGTAAAAGTAAGTTTTTCCTTCCTGTTGACGAGTTATGGAGCCTTAACGTACCTTGAAACAGCGTCGTTGCCTCCTACTGGCTGAACAAAACACGAGCGTATATGGTAGCGTCGATATCCTGGACGCTCGAGGCAAAAGCTCTGTTGTTAGTGTGCGGAGTCGGCTGATGTCGAGAGCCGAGCGTGGTCGCAAAGTTGGTGGTCTGGGCAGAAATCTTTTCACTGCTCGGTTTATGTATTAAGAGCACCCTTTGTTGAGAAAGTGATTCATAACAATAAAGAAGAGTCGGGTGCCGCCCATAACCGACCGAGGTCGTGAGTGTTAAGTCACTGTATAATACTGTGAAAGTGCTAATCTATACATGACTGATTTGTTTTGCAATACTTGGTGTGTAACGTTAACAGTGATGTGTCAAGAAGTTCAGAACTGAATAGAAAGGCATCCGTAGAAAGGAAATTTTTTGTCCCCTACTTCAAAGGGTAGTTCCATACATTCCTTCGGTCATCAGTTGCAGCACCACTTTATGAACGTAGCAACGACCAAACAAAATTTCCGGCAGCGAGAGTGACTTCCTTAAAAGACGCTATTTTAGTCCTATAGAAAAACTCTATAGATGTTTCTCCAGCTACAGCCCTCACGTTTACAATTAGGCTGTTACAAGCAGTTGCCGGGGTATGGCTTATACATAGATGGTATTTAATACATGGCATCTATTGCGTGGATGTTTTTGCGTGATTGTGATGGCGAACAATATTGTAGAAAAAGTGAACAGTGAACTTGCAGCAACAGTGCCTTTATTGCCAGAACAGTGACAGTGACGGACAGTTACTTTCGACAGATGCAGTAAGAGCACGCGTTTCTGACATTGGCAGTTGTTTGCCGTGGCTTAAATTGGGCAATATTTCAGTGGCAGTTGTTTCATTGACAGCCAACGATGTCGTAACTCTACGTCAGGCATTTAGAGTGTTGTAGATGGTAATGTGGGGTGTTAAGTAAGACGCACGCTAAGAAAGGAAGACCCAAAAACTCCCGTTATGAGTTCATGAATGCCATCGAAACGGACGACATGGCCGTGTGTGGCATGTGGCAGCAGGCATTTTAGTACGCTATTCACTTTATAGCAGGCAGACAATTCTTCTCACCACTAGGAGCAGCTGGCAACATGAGCAGAAGTCCACAAATAACATGGTGGAGCGAAGTCAGCCTATGTGGCTGGCACCAGGCAGCCGAGACATCGTACATAACATGGCAGGCTGATCTGATTTTATCTGTATTAAGAACCTAGGAGCATAGCATGGCACGGCGCCATACCACGGAGTTGCGAACATCAGTGCGTGACCTTAGGGCCCTACCACACTGCTGGCCGCTCTGCTGGAAGCACTCAGTCGTGGCAGTACGAGAAGCCAACGGAGGTCCTAGAGGAATGCCCTCAGGGTTCGCTCAGCAGAAGAGGTAAATATTTTGTGTGTAGTTTGAAGTAGAAAGAAATTGCTGCTAAGAAATTCTAGGTACTTCATTTCACTGCTAACCTTGGCATAAACTGGTTATTTGACCCGATTTATAATGATTTAAGAAATTACAATGTTAAATTTTACACTATCCTGAGAACGTCATTGCGTTCATTTGGCGAGTTGTTGTAGATCACCCGATATCAACTGACAAAAAAGAACACTTTTTTAAGGAAAGTAATCTAACCAGAGGAAAGAGTTCCGCTGTCTGTGTAATCGGTAGATTATTACTCATTTTCTGCAGTGTTATTTACAGTTTTAATTGTATCTGTGAAGTATACATGGAGGTGATTTTCAATTTGTATTTTAAAAGTTTGTTACTACGAGGTGCATTCAAGTTCTAAGGCCTCCGATTTTTTTTCTAATTTACTCACCCGAAATCGATGAAACCGGCGTTACTTCTCGACGTAATCGCCCTGCAGACATACACATTTTTCACAACGCTGACGCCATGATTCCATGTCAGCGGCGAAGGCTTCTTTGGGAGTCTGTTTTGACCACTGGAAAATCGCTGAGGCAATAGCAGCACGGCTGGTGAATGTGCGGCCACGGAGAGTGTCTTTCATTGTTGGAAAAAGCCAAAAGTCACTAGGAGCCAGGTCAGGTGAGTAGGGAGCATGAGGAATCACTTCAAAGTTGTTATCACGAAGAAATTGTTGCGTAACATTAGCTCGATGTGCGGGTGCGTTGTCTTGGTGAAACAAAACACGCGCAGCCCTTCCCCGACGTTTTTGTTGCAGTGCAGGAAGGAATTTGTTCTTCAAAACATTTTCGTAGGATACACCTGTTACCGTAGTGCCCTTTGGAACGCAATGGGTAAGGATTACGCCTTCGCTGTCCCAGAACATGGACACCATCATTTTTTCAGCACTGGCGGTTACCCGAAATTTTTTTGGTGGCGGTGAATCTGTGTGCTTCCATTGAGCTGACTGGTGCTTTGTTTCTGGATTGAAAAATGGCATCCAAGTCTCATCCATTGTCACAAGCGACGAAAAGAAAGTCCCATTCATGCTGTCGTTGCGCATCAACATTGCAACATGCCACACGGGCAGCCATGTGGTCGTCCGTCAGCATTTGTGGCAGCCACCTGGATGACACTTTTCGCATTTTCAGGTCGTCATGCAGGATTGTGTGCACAGAATCCACAGAAATGCCAACTCTGGAGGCGATCTGTTCAACAGCCATTCGGCGATCCCCCAAAACAACTCTCTCCACTTTCTCGATCATGTCGTCAGACCGGCTTGTGCGAGCCCGAGGTTGTGTCACACGATGTTCTGCCTTCATTAAACTGTCGCACCCACGAACGCACTTTCGACACATCCATAACTCCATCACCACATGTCTCCTGCAACTGTCGATGAATTTCAATTTGTTTCACACCAGGCAAATTCAGAAAACGAATGACTGCATGCTGTTCAAGTAAGGAAAACTTCGCCATTTTAAGTATTTAAAACGGCTCTCATTCTCGCCGCTGGCGGTAAGATTCCATCTGCCGTACGGTGCTGCCATCTGTGGGACGTATTGACAATGAACGCGGCCTCATTTTAAAATAATGCGCATGTTTCTATCTCTTTCCAGTCCGGAGAAAAAAAGTCGGAGGCCTTGGAACTTGAATGCACCTCGTATAAACTGAAATTCGGTTTACAAATGTCTTAGAGAAGAAGTCGGATACCTGTTTCATTGGTTTACGTGTTTTTCAGTCTGGAAGTATGTTTGCAACACCGAAAATACAGGTAAAATACCTTCTGCACCATCCAAAATTTTTTGACACGTAATATCCGTTGGTGACTTGCACTGCACTGCTGATTCTGAATATGTAAGCTTTATTGCAGACTGTAGTTAATGTGTAATGTATGTCACAGTGTATTTATTTTTGAATGTATGTAACTGATTGTAATTATAATGTAAATATTGTAGATTGCTGGGTAATAGCCGGGGGAGCCATATTTTAATGTATCGATAGCAACGACGAAATGGCAGTAGCTGTGCCATTGTTTATCTTTGTGTATGGAGAGTCTCTTTTGCGCTGCGAGCAGAGAGGAAGCAGAACAGCTTGAGTCATGAAAGAATGCGGAAGTGTTTGCTGGGCGCTCCCACAGGGTCTGTGTGCAGCTATGATCGCGCCCGTGTAGGCGGACCTACTTCATTAAGCCGCGAATATTGAGAGCACGGAAGGAGTGAAAGGGCCAGAAGAAGCTGCAATATGAACTGTCGCCTGTCCTGTAATTATAGGTGACTATGGAGACGACTCGCGGTTCTCACCCAGCAGCATCTCAGCATTGTTGTCGGCTACGTTCTTCGTCGTCCGCACAGCTACAACGTCATACGACTGTTCACTAACAGACATTACCCAGTGGCATTTCTTTCACAAAGTTTAATATTCTCGAATAATAACCTGCAATAGTCAATACGTATATGGTACCTGTGTTGTCATTGTCAGATATTATTACACTGCAGGTCCCTTTCCTTTCTATGCAATCACCAAGTGTCCTAAAAATATGAATATTGATTAACAGTTTACTGCCAGTTTTGTTTGTTTGCTAATGACTAGTTGCAGCCTAAATTTTGCGGCCTCAGTAACTGGTCAGTCTTGTACTGCACAACAGAAGCCTCACTAATTTTCAGGTTTGAGTATTTACTTCACTCATTTAAAATAATGTAACACTTCACTGGAATATCGAATTACTAAAGATACAGCACAAATTAAGAGTGCACAATTTCATTTTTTCTATATTTAGTTTAGCGAGAGCCTTCTGTTGGCTCGGTACGTACCTTATTGTTATTTTAAAAGGAAATAAGTCTTTCATTTCCTTAAAGTAAATTCAGTTCAGTCTTAGAATAATTAAAAGTAAATTACTTGCCATTTTCGTAATTTTGCATTACGTTATGCTGATGTTACTGATTGTCCTTTTTTATGAAACTCAGTTTCAGTTACAGTCAGTCATTTATTTAACCGGCAACTTCTTTTAACTTTACGTTCAAACTTTAGTATTTCAGAACCACTAACTGAAAACTCAGTGCTTTCTGATTAATTTGTTTTCTCGTTAGCTGCCGGCTGCTGCGGCCGAGCGGATCTAGGCGCTTCAGTCCGTAACCGTGCGGCTGCTATGGTCGCAGGTTCGCATCCTGCCTCGGGCATGGCTGTGTGTGATGCCCTTAGGTTAGTTAGGTTTAAGTAGTTCTAAGTCTAGGGGACTGATGACCTCAGATGCTGAGTCCCATAGCGCTCAGAATCATTTTACCACTTTCATTTCTCGTGAGCTGTTGTGTTGTGGAAATGCGTAACAACTTTCTGTTGCCACGCCAGTGAGTATTTGCTTCATTTTTTTAATTAACTTTCTTAAGCTTCTTGAGATTCGTTGCCCTGGTGGGCAGGCGACCATTTAATAACCCTTTGTTTGCTATGTGAGACCTGAGTTTCTCCTGGCGTATACAACTTTCAAATAACTTCCGGGAATTCAGCCAGGTAACACTTTCAGCGAAATATCGGCGGTCGCTGAAAGTGTTACCTGGGTGAATTCCCGGAAGTTATTTGAAACTTTGTTTGCTACTTAGTGTTCTTTGTACAATAAGTATCTTTTCGTTATATGGTACCCCCCCCCCCCCCCCCCCGTGTTACTCATGAGCGATTGTGCTATATTCCAACCAATCTAAGATTATCATCAATATTCAAATTAGGTTTACAATAGATTATTCAGAAGGGCCTGTTGTACACTTTCCTCCTACTAACCGTTATTATTTTCCTTCCGTAACGATAGTCTTATTCACTGTAAAATGGCATAAGGAAGCGCAATCACGGTCAGTTATATCACAATCCAGTAGTCCTATTCGGAAGGGGGAGATATCAGGTTTTGAGGACAACTTTCCTAGCACACACAGTATTGTAGCTTATCTGTGTTGTAAAATTCTTGTGATTCCAGTAGAACATCAGGAACAGGCAACGAGGGAATTAAAGATAGGTAATTTCCACTATCATCAGCCGGCCAGAAACCAGAAGGCGTATTATTGTAAGTAGTTTGAAAGTGACTTTAACGTGAACAGGCTTATTCTTCGAACTGTGATTCATTGATGACGCTCATAAATCCAAAACCTTTTTTTCCGGTTCATGTTTTGAGTAGCGACGAATGAAGTGTCCCAAAATTGTTAAGGCTTTCGTGGCCACATGTTGACAAACTGCTTATTAGATTCTGTCTCGGGTTCTTCAGCCCACGTCCGTCTGATGATTTTACTGACGTTTAGCCAGCGCTAGTAGCTGGCATTGTCAAAGCTACAGCCTCCATGTTTGGTGGTGAACTAGAAGCGAGCTCGCGGTCGCAGACTGTAAGTATCTGGCTCGCCCTAGGACTTTTCCGCCGTCATTTCCGGTGCGGTTGGTCCTCCTTCTGCTACTTGCAACGGTCATTCGCTGCAGCACGGGGAGCCAGGATCTGTTTACCTTAAGGCTTTCTTCTTGTTGAAGTTATTCCTGTGTTGTTGTATTTCTATAGCTTCTCTGAACAAGCGGGTGTGATAGCGCTTCCTTTCAGCCAGAACTTCCAATTTTACTATGTAGTCGGTCTCAGACAGTGTGTGTTCTGTCACTGCCGAGCGTATCAATCATGCCTCTTTTCTGACTTGGTTGGTGGTTTCATAGTTTGTGCAGGTATCGGTCCGTGGGTGTCGGCTATGGTGAAGAACAGCTCGGTGACTTCCTAAGTCACTTGAACAACCTCCATGTCAACATAAAATTTACCATGGAAGTAGAAAAGGACCCAAAACAACGACTTATAGATGTGCTGGTTACAAGGGATGGTGAAAACCTGGGACACAGCGTGTAACGAAAACCGACACACTCGGATCGATACCTCCACAAACTATCAAACTACCACCCATGAGCAGGACGAATATATGAGCCGCAGCACTTCAGACGCGAAATGAAACACCTGGAAAGTGTTCTGAGGACCGATGGGTACTCCAAATGTTATATTAGAAGTGTAACAGAGCCGAAGACTCGGCGAAGTTTATGTCGGAGTGAGTGGACGATCAATCAATACCAGGATCAAAGAACATAAGCGATATTGCAGGTTAGGGCATTTGGAGAAATCGACCGTGGGAGGAGACGCACTCTATAAGATCGACCACGTCGTAAAATTCGCCGACACGGAAGTTCTGGCTGAAGAGAAGCACTATCACACCCGCTTGTTCCGAGAAGATATAGAATAAAAAAACACGGAAATAGCTTCAAGAAGAAAGAGGAAAGCCTGAAGGTAAACTGATCCTGGCTTCCCGTGCTGCAGCGAACGACCGTCGTAGGTAGCAAGAGGAGAACCGCAAAGAAACTGACCACGGAGGAACCCTCGGACGTTGGCGCATAAGGTGCATATAGTCTGCGGCCGCGAGCTCGGCTCCAGCTCACAACCAGCAATGAAGGGTGATGCTTTGACAATGCAAACAAAACGTCAGTAAAATCATCACACGAACGTCGGCCGAAGAACCGGAGACAGAAGCCAGTAGGCAGTTTGTCGAAGTGTCCCAAGTCGCTGATCACATCTGAATAGCCCTGACAAAAGATTCGGTGTCGAAACTATCCACAGCGCCCCAGAGAGCGAAGAAAGCTAAGTACGGCTGAAGGGGAGGTATCGCGTGGCAGCTCTGCTGACGTCCGGGTGCGGGATCGGCCGTAAGCCGCAGTGTGCTCCGTTGGCAGCGTCACCATGCCGGCAAAAACTTGCGGCGGCCACTCTGCCGCCACGCTCAGGTAGATGCCAGGTGCGGGAGGCTCCAGTGCGCCCCATGCTTTTGTCTGCTGTCTCTGCCAGCAGACCTGCCACGACATCCCACTGTGGTAGGGTCTCAGGTTAAACTCTTTGTACGAACAGCGTCGGAAGTTCCATCGAGACCGACCGATCGCCGTGTCGTCCTCTGCTGGTAGACGTCACAGGGTTCGGATACGGAGGGGCATGTGGTCAGCACACCGTTCTAACGGTAGTTGTCAGTTTTCATGACCGGAGCCACTACTTTTCAGCCATTTAGCTTTCAAGGGCCGAGTGCATCTCAGTTGCCATCAGCGCTTAGGAGACGCACGCGGTGATCGATTCAATTATTAGCCAAGTCCGACAGCTCGTAACTTCAGTGATCTGATGGGCAACGGTGTTACCGCTGTAGTAAAGCCGTGGAGACCCTTTGGTTAGGAAAGTGTAAGTAGATTTTCTTAGTTAGAAGTATCTGTAACATTAGAACCATGAGTGATAATGACAAAATTTATGATATTAAGAAATGGGTAGTACATTGCTCTTGTGTTGCGAGAAACCACTATGATGAAACTTTGTAAGATTAACATGACGAGTTGTCAGCGGAAAGTTCATCAATTAAAGACATTTCAGATACCACAGAAGATCTGCTGTGGTTAAATCAGATGAGCATGGTTCAGAAGTGAGTGTACAGAGTGAAAGTCGCCGCACTAAATCGCCACAGACTGTACCTATTTAGAGTGAAGCTGAATTGTCTATGAGGTGAAGAGGTTCCCCTTGGAATCATGGTTAATCAGAGAAGAGTCAAGAAGAAATTAAAAAACTTGTTTAAAGAAAATGAAACTTCTGTTGAAGAAAAACTTGAAAAAAAAAAAAAACAAAAAAACAAACATGGAATAATGGAATATAAGACGAGGTCCGTTTAGAAACCTTAATCAGACCTCAGGAGTATGAAGAGAAAGATCAATTAATAACTCATGCTCTATCGGGAGAAGTACCTACAACTAAATATTTATTTGAAGTCTCAGAGGACTTGTTTAGAATCTACTGTTGTGTAATTAATGAATAATAAAAACCAAAATAATGGGAGTTGTTAAATGGGTCATAATAGTGGGATATGAAAATAGAAAATGTTAGTATGGATTTGAATAGGAGGGTAGAAGTAGTCAGAAATAGACGTGACATGAATGCAGGTGAACTTGGTTAAGAACTGAAAGATATTTACGAAATAATTACAAACATAGTCGAGGTTGACTTAGGGTCAGTGGCTTAGTACGGTACTCCGGTGGAATCCAAAATAAAGAAAAGGCTTGAAGCTTGAAGCAGGAAAAACTCAAAGCTAACAACTGAAATTGTGTAATGACTGATGAGAAATATTTTTGTGTGTGTAAGTTTCATACTTGTTCTGCTGGCTGTGCACAAACAAAAGTTTGGGAGAACGTTTACGGAACAGTGGGATGATAACAGGAAGAATGTGTAATCAGTAGTTTAGAAGGAGAATTGTTACCTTGGGAAATGTCAACAGGATCACACTACAATGCAAAAGACTTAATGAAGTTGCATGTATTTCGCATAAAAATGTGAACGAAAATTTAAAATCTGACAGGAGTGATATCTGGGCATATTCCGTAGAACTTTATCGTTTTGTTGCGAAAGGTTAGATATATGATTCAATCATTTACTTAATATGAATATATTACAAAACAATGATTAAGAATTGAAAGCAGTTATTAAGTTGAAAGTCAAGAAAGAACTAACAAAGAGAACACGGTAACTCAAAGTGATGATGGTTATGACATAAAGTCCTTAGACGGAAGTATGGAATCCTTTTAGGATTACAATTAAGTATTGTCATTAAGTAACGAGTAAAGTGATGTCAGTGAAGGGAAAGCGGAACAGGAAATGATGTTGCTGGAAAAATATGATGAGTAAAATATATAGTTTGGAGGTGGTCTTCTGTCCAAACGCTAGTTAGATGCAGCTCTCCATTCTACTCTATCCTGTGCAAGCCTCTTCATCACCGAATAACTACTGGAACCTACATCCTGCATCTGCTTACTGTATTCATCTCTTGGTTTCCGTCTATAACTTTTAGCCCTCTCCCCCCCCCCCCCCCCCCACACACACACACACTGCCCTTCAATACTACATTAGTGAGCCCTTGATGTCTCAGATTGTGTCCTACCAACCAATTCTCTCTTTTAGTCAACTTGTGCCACAAATTTCTTGTCCCCTCAATTCTTTTCAGAACCTCCTCATTATTTAGCGATGTACCCATCTAATCTTCAGTGTTATTCTCTAGCACCACAATTCGAAAGCGTCAATTCTCTTCTTGTCTTACCGTCAACGTTTCACTTCCATACATAACTATAGTAAAGACAAATACCTTCACAAAAGTCTTTCTATCCCTGAAGTCTACTTCCCATCTTAACGAATTTCTCTTCTTCATACCGCTTTTCTTTCCATTTCCAATTTACATTATATATCCTCTCTACTTAGACCATCACTACTTAATTTGACGCCCAAATAAAAAAAACTGGTCAACTATATTAAGCTTCTCCAGAATGAGAGGTTCGCAGGAGATGTTCGCAGGAGAGCTTCTGTAAAGTTTGCAAGGTAGGAGACGAGGTACTGCCGGAAGTAAAGCTGTGAGGACGGGGCGTGAGTCGTGTTTGGGTAGCTCAGTTGGTAGAGCACTTGCCCGCGAAAGGCAAAGGTCCCGAGTTCGAGTCTCGGTCCAGCACACAGTTTTAATCTGCCAGGAAGTTTCATATTAAGATTCCAGTTTCCTAATCTAATTCAATCTGCGTCACATGATTTTATTCGACAACATTCCATTATCAGTGTTTTGCTTTTATTGGTATTCATCTTAAGCCCTCCTTTCAAGACGCTGTCCATTTGGTTCAACTGTCCTTTCAAGTCCTTTCCTTTCTCTGAGAGAGTTACAATATTATCAGATAACCTCAAAGCATTTATTTTTTTCCCCCTGAACTTTAATTCATACTCCAAGTCTTCCTTTGGTTTCCTCTACAGTTTGTTCACTGTACAGATTGAGTAACATCGAGGATTGGCTGCAACCCTGTCTCATTCCCTTCTCAGCCACTGCATACCTTTCATGCACCTCGACTGCCATCTGTTTCTGTACAAGTTGTAAATAACCTTTCGTTCCTCGTATTTCACACCTGATACATCCAGAATTTCAAAGTGAGCATTCCAGTCAATATTGTCGAAAGGTTGAAGTCTACAAAGGTTATAAACGTAGATTTGCATTTACTTAACATATCTTCTAAGTGAAGTCAGTGCTATCTCGCGTATTCCTACACTCCTCAAAAATCGAAACAGATCTTCCTCGAGGTCGGCATTGACCTGGTTTTCCATTCAACTGTAAAGAATTCTCGTTGGTATTTTGCAACCATGACTTATTAAACTGATAGTTTGGTAATTTTCACGCCTGTCAGCAAATTATTTCTTTGAAATTGTAATTATTACATTCTTCTTGACGTCTGAGGGAATTTTGCCTGTCTCATATATCTTGCACATCAGAAGGAGTAATCATGGATATATCTCCAAGGCTATCAGTAGTTCTGAGGGAATGTCGTCTCCTCCCGGGGCCTTGTTTCAACGTAGGGTTCTCAGCACTCTGCCAAATTCTTCTCACAGTATCACATTGCCCATCTCACATTCATCAATGTCCTCTTCTATCTCTATGATGTTGCCTTCAAGTTCATCTCCCACGTGTAGACCTTCTATATTGTGTATTTTGTATTGAACAGGGGACCTAGAAAAGACGGAGAGGCTTCGTCCCGCCGCAGCTCTCAGTCGTTCGCAACCCCACAACAGGCCACAGCAGTCCACCCGCCCCACCGCTGCCCCACACCGAACCCAGGGTTATTGTGCGGTTCGGCTCCCAGTGGACCCCCCACCCCCACCTTTCGCCCCTCCCTCACCCAGGAACGTTTCATACCAGACGAGTCTAACCCCAAATGGTTGCGTGGCAGAGTAATTATGATGAACACATACTTGGCGACCGCTTGCACAGCAATCGCCGACATAGTGTAACTGAGGCGGAATAAGGGGAACCAGCCCTCATTCGCCGAGGCAGATGGAAAACCGACTTAAAAGCAATCTACAGGCTGGCCAGTACAACGGACCTCGACACTAATCAGCCAGGCGGATTCGTGCCGGTGACCGGCACGTTTTCCGGCTGGGGAAGCAGCGCGTTAGATCACGCGGCTAGCTGGGCAGGCAAACCTTCTGTACACTCCTTCCACTTTTCAGATTTCTCTTCTTTGCTTAGAACTGGTTTTCCATCTGAGCTCTTGATATTCATACAGGTGCTTCTATTTTTCCCAAAGTACTCTTCAGTTTTCCTGTGGGCATACCTATCTTTACACTACTGACGTATGCTTCTAAATCCTTGCATTTGTGCTCTAGCCGTTCTTGCTACGCCATTTTGTGCTTCCTGGCAGTCTGATTTTTTAAACGTTTGTATTCCTTTTCGCTTGCTTCATTTGCTGCACTATTAAATTTTCTCCTTTCATTAATTAAATTAAATATCTCTTTTGTTATCCAAGGATTTGTACTAGGACTTGTCTTTTTATCTATTTGGTTATATTTCGTCTCTTAACGCTACCCATTCTTCTTCTATTGTATTCTTTTCTCCTGCTCCAGTCAACCGTTGCCTTATGCTCCCCTGAGACTCACAACAACCTTTGATTCTTTCGACGAGGACCTTTTTGCAGTTTCTTCGGTTTTAATCTACAGTCCATAACCAATGAACTGTGTCAGAATCCACATCTACCCCTGGAAATGCCTGATTCTGAAATCTCTGTTTTATCGTTAAATAATCAGTCTGAAACCTTCTGGTGTCTCCAGCTCTATTCCACGAAAAAACGTTCTTTCTTGATTCTCAAAGCAAGTATTAGCTATGGTTAAATTATGATCTATGTAAAAATTCTACAAAGGGGATTCCTTTTTCATTCCTTTCCCTCCACTATTTTTCTTCCTCTTTCTTTTCCTACTACCGAATACCAGTCCCCCATGACAATTAAATTTTTGTTTCCCGTAACCTATTCAATAATTTATTTTATCTCATCACACAGTTCTTTAATCTCTTTACCATCTATGGAGTTAGTTGGCATATAAACTTGTACAATGTAGTAAGTGTGCGCTTTGTGTCTATTTTGGCTACGATAATGCCATTCACAGTAGCTTACCCACATATTGGTTTTTTTATTCATTATTAAGCCCATTCCAACATTACCCCTATTTGACTTTGTGTTTATAGCCCTGTATTCACCTGCCACCGAACTTCACTAATTCATATTTAACTTTCCCTATTTTCTTTTCTGAATTTTCTAACGTACCCGCACGATTAAGGGATTTAACATTGCACACTCCGTCTGTGGAATGCCAGTTTCGTTTCTACTGATTACGACATTCTGAGTAGTCTCCGCCCGGAGTTCCGAATGGAGGACTATTTTACCTCCGGAGTATTTTATCCAAGAGGACGCTATCATAATACTACCATGCAGTACAGCTACATGCCCCCGGAAAAAGTTACGGCTGTAGTGTCCCCTTGCTTTCTGCCATTCACAGTAAGACATTTTTGGTTGATGGTACTGGGCCAGATCAGTAAACCATCCACACTCGTGCCCCTGTAACAACTTAAAAGGCTGCTGCCACTCTTCAGCAACCATACGTTTTTCTGGCATCTCAACGGATACCCCTCCATTGCGGTTGCACTTAAGGTACCGCTATCTGTATGGCTGAGACATGTAAGCCATCGCAGCAACAGCAGAGTCAATGATTTATGGACGGGAGGGGGAAGAGGGGGAGGAGTCGAGGAAACCTGCTGGAGCTGACAACCAGGTTGTGAAAGGATGTGATGGAGATGATGCAAAAGAACGCTGAATAATGTCTGCAACCGGTAATAGGCCCGATTTATTGGGTAGGTGACCAGTAAGAAGCCCAGACGTAATAAAGAAGTTACTGAGTATGAGAGATAATTCCACCATAATTTATGTAAAGAAGTAATGACCAACACTTAAGTTGGTGAGTGCTGCCGTAGAATTGTACTAATGGGCTTTTTGTATGTTAACGCAAAGATAAACACAGAAATGTATGATGAGGAGAGAAGCGTATTATCGTTAGTTAAAGCAATCATATTCCATATAATCATATTAAAAAGAAAGCTACATACCTGGCAGAAACTGTAAATATACAGATTCGATCCGAACCGTTGTTTTGGCCTTAAAATTGCAAGTTCCCGAGGATCAAAATTTTCGATAACATATCGGAAGGGTTGAGGCCCGACGATCGGTCTCGAAACACCATTGCTAGTGAATCCGCCACCTTTGATCAATTGCGCGCTTTGGATTCCAGCATTGAGGGACTTAGTTACGTTGATAATCAGGGGGTTCAATCATCTTTTGGTTGTTCAGGCGCTAGTGGCTGTGCAATGCAACCCAAATTCGAACGTGTTCCGCAGGAACGATCTAAGGTCTGTTTTCGTTGCCAGTAGGTGGGATATTTTGTTCGTGAGGGTCCGGTTCAGCAAAGGAGAGATAGACAGCTCTTGGGTCCTAAGGGTAGTAAGGGAGTGTTCCGACTGTTAGTTGATTGCAGTTTAGTGAACGAAAAGGTTATTTTTGAGTCTGTGGCTTTATCTGATATTCATCACTGTTTTACATGGTCCTCTGGATCAAACTATTTCACATATTTGGAATTGAACCAAGCCGATTACCAAATTTCTCTGTCAGCGCATTCCAAGCTCATTAGCGTGTTCTATAGTGTTTGGAATCTCTTCGAATTTAACAGAGTTCCGTTTGGCCTGTCGACAGGAGAAGCTGTTTATCTAGGTTACTGGAACGGGTGCTCGGTGACTTAAAATTTAAGTGTCTATACAACGATCTGGGCGACGTTGTTATCTATGGCCCCATCACTCTGCGGCATTTAGATGCAGTGTTAGAGAGGCTTAGCAAAGCAGGATTGACCATGATGTCTTCTAAGGTCACCTTGGCGCGTCGGCTGATTTCCTTTCTAGGCCATTTACTCTCTGCAGAAGGGGTTAGCTTAGATCAGGAGTGTACGAAAGATCTCCGAAAATTTTGCACTTCTGGAAATGAAAAGGGGGTTGCCAGATTCATTGGGAAGCCCAACTATTTCCGCATATATATGCCTAAAATTGGCCACCCCTCTTAATGAATTACGCGGGAAAGGAGTTAATTTCCATCAGTATAAAACTCACCAGACACCCTTCGAAGCCATTAAGAAGGCTCTTAGTAACCCTACTGTTCTGGCTACACAAAACTTCTAGTTGCCGTTCGTGGTCAAACTTTCGCCTCTACTTGTGAGGTAGCGGCAGTCCTCCTCCAAGAGCAGCAAGGGTACCGTAGACTGGAAGCCTATGCGTCTAGAAGGTTGTCCACGGCAGAGCTAAAGTATTCTGTCTACGAATGGCAGATGCTAGTGGTGCTTTTAGCTTAAAAAAATTAGGTTTTACTTTCAACACCATGAATTCTTGCTTGAAACTGATAATCAATCCATCAGTTATGCGTTGGCCTGCCCACGTAAGACGGATCGTATAGCTCGCTGTGTTGTCCGAATTTCGGCTTCCAATTCAAGGTGAAGCATATCCTGGTCACCGACAATCAGATGACAGACGCCTTGAGTCGGAGGTTCGAGGTTTAGGGTTCAGCAGTCTGCAAAGTATTCCGTCTAATGTAGACGGGATACTACCCGAACTCTCAGGCCAAGACAGGACATTGATCCCAGGATGAAGGCCATTAACGATAAGCTGTTGAATGGGGAACAGGTGGCCGGCTATCTCATTCGCAATGGCCTAGTTTATTGTTGTGGCGTGGGGTCAGGTAGTTTCCGGATCTGTTTGCTCAGTCAGCTCGATGAGGCTGTGTTCCGGTACTTCCATCATAAGATGGAGGTTACCTAGGTGTCAATAAAACTATAGCTAATATTAGGCGCCATGTGTTTTGGCCTTCTGTAAACAATGATGTGCGGCCGATTGTAAGTGAGTGTCTGCAAAAGAGGAATACCTACGAGGTGCGACAATAATGAGACACGTGAAAAAAAATGTTTCTTATCGTTTTAGTCAAGTTTAGTCTTCTTCAAAGTAGTTCCCTTCTGATTGCACACTCTTTTTCCAGCCCTTCTGCCATTGATGGTGACATTTCTGGAAACTCAGCTTCTGTAATATCTTCCAAGACACTCGTCACAGCTTTTTGGACATCTTGTGTTGTTTGAAAATGGTGTCCCTTGACCACCGTTTTGACTCTTGGAAATAGAAAAAAGTCGCACGGAACGATATCTGGTAAATAAGGTGGCTGTGGTAGTACTGAAATTTGTTTTGAGGTTAAAAATTGCTGTACTGACAGAGCAGTATGGGATGGCGCATTATCGTGATGCAGAATCCAGTTATCAGCAATGTTGCCACGGACACGAAGAACTCTTTTACGAGGTCTTTCTGAAATTTCTTTGTAGTAATAGTGGATAACTGTTTGTTCAGGAGCCACCCACTCTTTATGAACAATTCCCTTGGAATCAAAGACGCACACAAGCATGCATTTCACTTTTGACTTGGACATGCGAGCTTTTTTGGTCTGGTTGATCCCTTTGAGTACCATTGCGAGCATTGGCGTTTTGTCTCTGGATCGTATTGAAAAAAACCAGCTTTCATCACCAGTGCTAACACGGCTCAACAATTCTGGATTGATTTCCGTTTGCTCTCACAGATCAGCTGCCACATTTTTCCGTGATTCTCGCTGTTGTGGAGTGAGATTTTGGGGGACCCTTTTTGCTCAAATCTTTCTCATACTAAGATCTTCAGTTACTATTAGACGAACTGTTTGTCGATTGATGTTCAGTTCTTCTGCAATCATTTTCACGGATAATCTTCGATCAGATCCTACGATTTGACGCACCCTGGCCAAGTTGACATCCGTCCGTGAGGTTAATGGTCGCCCACTGCGGTCTTCATCTTCAACATTCGTTCTGCCTTCACTAAACATCTTCTGCCAACGAAAACTTTAGCTCGTGACATAACTTCCTCTCCCAAAGCCTTCTGAGGCTTATCGTAAGTTGTCGTCGCGTTTTCACCCAGTTTAACGCAAAAAGAAATGGCATACCATTGCGTAATATTATGCGGTTCCATTTCCGTGACGAGAGATACAAACACGTGTTAACTTATTACAGCACAACCCACGACTGAGCAGTTGCATCGATGTGCAGCTTAGACTAGAAGCAGCTTATACACAAAGCCTGCAGGGTTGCCCCATCTTGCAAAGAAAATCAGTCTCATTACTTTATTGTCGCACCTCGTAATTCTAGCCCTAGTAAGGGTCTTCTTCAATAATCATATCGATTATATTGGTCCTTTGCCATGCAATCAAGATAGTAGTCGGTACGTACTCGTGGTAGCCGACGCCTTCTCACGCTTATAGCCCCTATAACTATTCGAGCCCTCTCAGGGCTAATTTCCATTCATGGCCCGTCGAGGTGTTTGGTTAGCGATAATGCCCTGGCGTTTAAATCTAAGGGATTTAGGAGATTTTGTTTTGAGCAGGCTATCCACCACTTTACAACTATCCCCCATCATCTTCAAACATCTTTTGCGGGACGTGTTAACCGCAGTTTGAAACGGGCTCTAGTTGCCTTCCATAGTAATTCGCAGAGTAAATTGTACCGATCCGTGAAATGCCTTAATTTTGCTTTTAATACGGCCCAACAAGAGTCATGCAGGCCTGAGGCTGATTCACTTGTCTCTGGCCAGCTTGCGGTCAATTAATGATTTGTCCCCGGAGTGTATTGATGCTGGGCCTATCAGAGGTTAGTCGATCGTTATAATAAGGGGCGTAGAGAGTTTAGAGTCAAGTTAGGTGATCGGGTTTTTGTAAAACGTTAATTTTCAAGGCCGGATCTCTTACAACAAATAAAATATTGAGGGCCATTATCATGTGGTCAAACGGATTTCATTTTATAACCTGACGTTTCGTCCCCATCTGCAGAGGATATTTTCAGGGAGGATCGTAGCTTTGTTGAATGTCCGATTCCTATCAGTAGCGAAGAGAGCCAGGGTGTGAATCGGAAATCAACAAAGCTACGATCCTCCTTGAAAATATCATCCGCAGATGGGGACGGAACGTCGCATTTTAAAGTGAAATCCGTTTGACAACGGGATAACAGTTCGAAATATTTCATTAATTGTGTTCGGGTTTTTGTCCGCAACCACAACGTTAACCAGAAGGGGGGAGAAGGGCTATTACGGTAAGACAGAACCCCATTTTTTGGGTCCCTTTGACATAGCCCGGGTATTGGGGCCGGTCAGCTTGCTTGTGGACAGTGTTTCATCGGGTAAGCTGCCCAGGGTTCACGTCTCCCAGATTAAGGAGACTAGCCTGCTCCCTTCCTGAACACTTCAGGGAGGGGGAGGGGTCAGTTAATTTGGCATGGCAGGTTGAGCCGCGCAACCCAGCTTCCTTCGTATTCCCGGGGCTGTCTGTCTTTTGTTTTTTATGCTTCTGAGATATTCATGTGCTGGTGGAGACTTTCGCCTCGCGGCAGCAGCTCTATTTCTCAGACGGAGAGGGCGCTTTAGGCAGTACGGCGTACGGAGCGATCGATGTAGCATAGTTGGGTGGAGCAGCTCTGGCCGGCAGAGGTTGAAGAGGAGCTAGAACGTGACCGCCAGTACAGACAGCAGATGGCTCCATAGTTTTTCAAAACGAGAGGGCCACAGGTGTTGGCGTCTAGTGTAAGGGGATCACCGCCCGCACTGGTAGTTTTTCCACTAAATATTACTTTGTGGAGTAGCTGTAGTGCTGTGATCCAGGACACGAATTTTGATCCTTATTACTTACTTGATTTATGGCTTAGTTGTTTGCTTACGTGTATTCCTAGGAGAATAACGCTTGATAGTGTCGGAGGACTACACGGTGTTCCACTGTGAATACTTCCAGACTTCTTCACGGTAATGGCTGTGTATCATTAACTCCAACAGTGGAGTATATAAGTCGCTGCCTCCTCCAAGTTGACCTTAGTCGGGGGACTGTTAAGCTTTGCATCCGTTAGCCACGTCTTGAGTCTTTCTGGGTTTCGGTAACATCTCTGTGGCGTTTGGTTCGATTCGGCATCGTCGAGCTGTGGGTCTTGGTTTCTGCCAGTCGCCTTTGAGCCTCTGGTAGCCTGGGCATTTCAATATTGACCTCAGTTTTACAGAGTCGCTGTGCTATTTCCCACTGGACTTGTGTTTTTCTCCTGCGTGTTTTACCTGTAACTACTTCCCAACCAGTGATGTGGAACCTGCCGTCAACACACGCCTTAGTGTGTGGTAGTTGTGCCGGCGTGAGGGCCTCGGCTTGTAGAAGACGACGTCAGTCTGCCGGGGAGGAAAGACGCCCGCACCTGCGACAGCCTACGGATGGCGACTCGGCAAACGTCACACCAAATCAACAGTTACGTAGTCACAGGCTTGGTTTCTGTACGCTGGATGGGGCTCTCGAGTGTTTCTTGCCCTGCTTTTCTCAAATCATTAAGATTTTAAGGGCTTTCCTGCTTAACTGCAAGAAGTTGTAAGATTTTACTAAGTATGGTGGCAAGTGGAAATGATCGTATGGCATTTTCGGCGGGGAGGCCCCATCCGCTAAGTGCAAGTCTTATTTCAGTCGACGCCACACTGGGCGACTTGCGTGTCGGTGATGAGCATGAAATGATGATGAAGAGAACCCATTTCCCAGCCGGGACTCGAACCCGGGCGCACAGGATGGTGGTAACCGTACAGTACTGAAGCTTCCCTTGAATGTGTATGTGGCCGGCACCTATAAAGGCTGTTTTCTCTTAAATGCTTGGAACCTCCTTTTTTATTAAAAAAAGTTGTGGCTTTTAAATTTCAGAAAGGCGTAAATTTGATGATTTACTTTTGTCTTAAGAATTCGGCAACTGTGAACATTGCTCAAGACCTTGAGTCAGGGTGTGGGTTGGGTTACTTGTTTTTATTTAAATTATATCTCTTAAAAGTCTATGAAATTTTTAATTGAAAAATCTTTGTTTGTTTAAATGGTGCATGTTCCTAAGAGGTGAAAGATGTTTTCCCTGAACTTTGCCTAGCCGTTGCACGTTCCCTTGGCCTTGTTTTTTTTTAAAATGCTACAGCATTATTTTTTGTTTGGCCATATCAAGATATTCATAACACTAAACAATATATGTCGTAGAGTGAATCCATGGAGAAATGTGAAAACGATAATGGAAACTGAAACAAAGTTTCAGCTGCAACTGTAGCTGGTACGTAAATGCCTGACACAGCTGTCCACATCACACAAAAATACAAAATTTCACAAAAGTTTAAAGCAAGCATGAACCAGTAATAACTTGAGTAGGTGCTAATGGTCTTACTTGATAATTGCTTGATGGTGACGGACACACTTCTCCAGTCGATAATGAAGATCAGGAGAGACAGAAGTTACTGAATGGCGCACAGCTTTCGCGGACATCTCTTTCGCGAGGCTGACGATTTTCTTGTTGAGCAGTATGAGTTGCACACGTAGCTGCGAGATGAGGCTGACGTTCAAGGAGTCGAGCACCATGGTCATCACCACGACGTGAAGGCACGTTATCGTGCAGAACAGCCACGTGGCGGCAAAACTTAATGGCTGCGTCACATCGTAGGGCAGAACCATTATGAAGGGCAGGCCCTCGGCGCTCGCAGGGGACACCAGGTAACAGGCGCAGGCGCCAATGCCAAACCAGATGTAGGTCAGCGTGAAGCGCCGTACCAGGCGGCACTGTGATCGTAGGACAGGAATGTCGTCCCACGTCATGAACTCAGCGAAGTCGTGACCCACCTGCAGGCAGAAAATATGTGTTGCTGAGTATGGTATAAAGCACGTTATCACAACCGATACTACGCAGGGTGATTCTGTGACGATGTTAAATATTTACAGCTATGGTGAAGAAGGGAGAATGTGTCAGTTTGAGACAAGGGTGCCTAGTACGGAAATGACCGAGTGGAAAGGTATGAGCGAAAATCTACGCAAGTTCCACCTTAGCGTAATGCACTGCTCAAACTAAGAGCCCCGACTTCCTAATCCTGATCATGACCTACAGAATTCCCGCTGAATACTGCCCGATACACTCAGATAATTTCCCCTGTTGGCAGACTAGTAACATTTCATGTAACTTGTTGGCAGAGTGACCTAAAATCCTAAGTCTACGGTACAGTAATAATGAATTCCATTTACATACACAAGCTACACAAGTTTCTACGTTTAGCCATCAGTTGTTAAAAACGACATCCCCCAGCGTCAATGTATCTACATCTACATCTACAGCCATACTCCGCAAGCCAACTGACGGTGTGTGGTGGAGGGTACCTTGAGTACCTCTATCGGTTCTTCCTTCTATTCCAGTCTGGTATTTTTCATGGAAAGAAAGATTGTCGGTATGCCTCTGTGTGGGCTCTAATCTCTCTGATTTTATCCTCATGGTCTCTTCGGGAGACAGGAGGGAGCAATATACTGCTTGACTCCTCGGTGAAGGTATGTTCTCGAAACTTCAACAAAAGCCCGTGCTGAGTTACTGAGCTTCTCTCTTGAAGAGTCTTCCGCTGGAGTTTATCTATCATCTCCGTAACGCTTTCGCGATTACTAAATTATCCTGTAACGAAGCGCGCGGCTTTCCGTTGGATCTTCTCTGTCTCTTGTATCAACTCTATCTAGAATGGATCCCACTCCAGTGAGCAGTATTCAAGCAGTCGGCGAACAAGTGTACTGTAACCTGCATCCTTTGTTTTCGGACTGCAATTCCTTAGGATTCTTATAAGGAATCTCAGTTTGGCATCTGCTTTACCGACGATTAATTTTATATGGTCATTCCATTGTAAATCACTCCTAATGCCTACTCCCAGATAATTTATGGAATTAACTGCTTCCAGCTGCTGCCCTGCAATATTGTAGCTAAATGATAAGGGATCTATCTTTCTATGTATTCGCAGCACATTACACTCGTCTACATTGAGATTCAGTTGCCATTCCCAGCACCATGCGTCAATTCGTTGCAGATCCTCCTGCATTTCAGTGCAATTACCCATTGTTACAACTTCTCGATATACTACAGCATCATCTGCAAAAATCCTCAGAGAACTTCCGATGTTATCCACAAGGTCATTTATGTATATTGTGAGTAGCAACGGTCCTACGACACTCCCCTGAAATCACTCTTACTTCGGAAGACTTCTCTATATTGAGAATGACATGCTGAGTTCTGTTATCTAGGAACTCTTCAATCCAATCACACAATTGCTCTGATAGTTCATATTCTCTTACTTTGTTCATTAAACGACTGTGGGGAACTGTATCAAAAGCCTTGCGGAGGTCAAGAAACACGGCGTCTAGCTTTTATGCAAGCAGTTATTCGTCTTAGAATTGATTAATAGAGTTGTTGGTTGAGGGATGTCGTGCAAAATTCTGTCCAATTGGTGCGTTAGCTCGTCAAAATCTCTTCATGTTTGGTGGACCCTGCCTGTAACGCTCCAGGCGTTCTGAATTGGTGAGAGATGCGGTGACTTTGGTCGCCAAGATAGAATTTAGCAAGCACGAAGAGAAGCAATAGAAACTCTCAACAAAATGGGGCGCAGAACCTCTGTACCGTAAGGGTGGCGCGGATGACAACCGAAGGGGTCTTGATGTGAAAACAAGTGGCACACCACAACGCCCCTCCCGGTTGCTGGGTCATATGGAGGTTGACAACCACGTTGGTATCCCACTGTTGTCTGCAATCTCCACACACATCCTCACTGGTTATCGGGCCTCAGTTCGAAGCAGGAATTATCATTGAAGAAGAGTATACTTCAGTTGATGAGATTCTAGGTCAGACACTGATATGGAGACGCCATAGACAGTGATGGGAGACAAATCTGACTGTCGTCTGCCATACAGCTCGACAGACAGATGTCATTGTCTGGGCTGCCATTTCTTTACATAGAAGGACGCAATTGTCATCCACGGTACCCTTACAACACAACAGTAAGACGACGATTTTGTACGATGCAGGTTCTTTCTTTCTTCTTTTACCTTAGAGTGTGTTCTCAGCAGTTCTACGTTGAAACACTAGCTATTCTCCAACTACGTAAGAAACCTCCGACTCCTTTCTCATTGCTGGGGAATGTAACCCATCCTATCACTACTACAACGTAGCGCATCACTCCCCCCTCCCTTTTACTCGCCTTCCTTGCAGGCCCTTCCACTGCCAACATCGTCAAGAGATAGTACCTCGCCCTGCTACTGCTGCTTTCCCAGTGCAATCCTGTTTTATAATTACCTGATATTGTTACATACAACTCTTCTTCCTGGCAAGTCAAATAGTAGTCATGGAACTGTAACAGCACATCAGTAACTACTCGATTGTTGGAAATTGCCAAGTTCAATTGTTAGCAATGATTCTTAAAACTGCCTACAATAATTTGAGAATAACATTGAAAACAAATATCAAGATCCATGAACCAAATTAAGTCCTCTGTCTTCATATCTGTGGCTCCTCAGAGCAATATCCCTGAATTCTGTAATGGATGCTGTACCACTGCACCAGGTATTTCCTCTAGATACATATAAGTCTCGGACATCACGTCAACAGCATTGTTTAGTGGCAAGTGTTGAACTGCAAGACGTGTATGTTGGAAGTGAGCACTTACAAATAACACGAATGCAATATCTGGTTATTCATAAGAGCCGTCCTGACTTTTACAATAGTATTTGAATCACTAGTGTCAAATGTGTCCACTTCCTCTTCGACTTTGTTGTAGTGTTACATATAATATAAAGCTGCCAAGAACCAAGCGCAATAACGTGTAAGTATAGGTTCGGGTGGGAGGTGATTGTCTGGCGCTATTTCCATGAAGGACTGTAAACGGGACTTTCACAAATATTTTCTTAACAGAGAAAATGGTACTATTAACTTCAGGAAAACTATTTCTCACTTCCTTTACTAGACAGCTTAGACCAAGGGCAGCAGATGCAGTGCATTGTACTGGGTAGAACTTCTTCAGTGTCGCTCTTGCTGTTAACAGTGCTTCACCAGCAGCAAAATTCCTCATACTTATCTTCTCCAACCAATGGGATGCGCAGGGCATCCTTGATAGTGCTGCTATGGTACTGAGATTTGGCTTCTCCAACTCTTCGCACTGGTGTAGGCGGAGTTGACCTGGTGCAGTGGAATCTGATTCCCCTACCAAGACATTCCATGCCTCAGCTGTCAGTGGTCTCGTCGACTGAAGGCCAGATGGCTTGTTTAATATCAGCAGCTGCTTTTTCATACACCTGTTTGAAATAATTTTTGCACAATGTCGAATCTCCTGGTATTCTCGCGTTGCTGGTACTCTCCATGACGCCCTTAAAAGTAGGGTTCTTTAGCACCCTCTATGGCACATCAGCTGACACTAAAGATTCACACAAAGCCGTCCACTGCACTACATGTAGGGAAAGAATCGTTGAATTTGATGATTTATGCTCCATAGTAGCGCTCGTAATATGAAACTGAGAATTTTTGTACTGGAGGAAATGTGACTTTTTATCATTGCTCACCTAAAATTAAAACAAACGAATAGCAACAAGACGGCAGCAAGTAAAACGTAAGAAGGTTATCACGTAAAATGTCAACGCCAATACAATCGCATATGCACGTCAGTAAATAATTTTAAATTTCGAATTGAAAATCCGAGGGGAGAAGACAAGCAAGATTACTGGTAGATAAACTAAATGATAAAAATAGCCTATGTTTACTCACTTGTTTTTAACAGGCTTGACAAAAGATTACTCGACCTCCTTTGTGAGATTGGAGTCCTCTCCAACCCACTGCTGGTAAAGACCAGTGTTTAGGTCAACCTACCACGTGACTTGACCTCGTAACTATAAAGAGAAACGGACTCAAGTGGCACCGATATCTTCCTTTACTATACTTCTGATTTTCGGACGGCATTTAAGTAAAGGCTGGCTGGGTTTATCCTAACGCAGCTGCATGTAGACACATTCTCAGAGCGACAAAGCGTCGTACACAATGTCGATTTCAGTGCGGGCTGTACTTCTTACATCTTCCGAATTACCAAAATAAGGAGACTCAAGTGGCATCGATGCATCAGCATGCTGACATATTATCGAGTTACAAAGACAAGCGTCGTTGCATCGTACAGCCGGCCGCGGTGGCCGAGCGGTTCTAGGTGCTTGAGCCCGGAACCGCTTGACTGCTACGGTCGCAGGTTCGAATCCTGCCTCGGGCGTGGATGTGTGTGATGTCCTTAGGTTAGTTAGGTTTAAATAGTTCTAAGTTCGAGGGAACTGATGACCTCAGATGTTTCCATCGTACACATTCTTGATATTAGTGCAGCGTATAAATTTGTTTTTACGTCATTCCTTAACCTTACAAGTCCAAATTATTGATTGATTCAGTATTAATTCTAAAAATCTATATAAAAACCGTGTTGGTCTGCAGAAGTCCTCTTTAACCCCAACTTTTTTGTGAAAGTTTCGCCCCTTTTGCCCCATTAAAAACGATTTAGCCCTTTTTGGAGTCTATAAGGTTTCTACGTTCAAATCCGGCACTAGTTCTTACTTATCACTGACTGACTTCCACTACAGTGAAACCCGTTTGAAAAGGGAGGCACTAAGGAAACGAGCAAATTTTGTAATATCTCTTTACATGCACATCGTTTCTCTGTGTTCACCACTTTTTTTATTTTTTTTATTTTTTTTTATTATTATTTTTTTTTTTATTCATCAGGCTCCTGACTGGTTTGATGCGGCCCTCTACTAATTCCTTTCCTGTGCGAACCTTTCCATCTCAGAGTAGCACTTGCAACCTACGTCCTCAATTATTTGCAGGGTATATCCTCTACAGCCCCCTCTAGTACCATGGAAATCATTAACAGATCTCCTGTCATCCTGTCCCTTCTCCTTGTCAGTGCTTTCCACATATTCCTCTTCTCTCCGATTCTGCATAGAATCTCCTCTTTCCTTACCTCATCAGTGCATTAATTTTCAAAATTCGTCTGTAACATCATATCTCAAACGTTTCGATTCTCTTCTGTTCCGAGTTTCCCACAGTCCAGGTTGCACAACCATATAATGCTGTGCTCCAAACGTACACTCCCAGAAATTTCTTCGTCAAATTAAGGTCTATGTTTCATAGTAGTATGTTTCTCTTGACCACGAATGCCCTTTCTGCCAGTGCTAGTCTGCTGATGATGTCGGCCTTGTTCCGTCCGTCACTGGTTAATTTGCTGCTTAGGTGGTAGAATTACTTAGCCGCGAGGGATTACCCAAGCGGTCTAGGCGCTGCAGTCATGGACTGTGCGGCTGGTCCCGGCGGAGGTTCGAATCCTCCCTCGGGCATGGGTTTGTCTGTTTGTCCATAGCATAAGTTAGGTTAAGTAGTGTGTAAGCTTAGGGACTGATGACCTTAGCAGCTAAGTCCCATAAGATTTCACACAGTTTTGAACATCTGAATTACTTAACTTCATCACTTTACTTTAAAGAAAATACACATTGTCAATAACAAATTTCACGAGACATCAGATGCTACGTTTTAAACACGAAATGCATTTCAGTACTTAATGTATTTGCGATGTCAGGTCCCAAAATTTAAACAATCTTTCCCTTCGTTTGTAAGCATGCCAGTGAGGAGTAGGTAAGGACAATATGAAAGAATATACCAAAACATCAGATCTTGAGCTTCAACGGCCAATCTCAATTTGAATAAAACTGTTTTGGGAGTTTGCGTGCAATACCATAAAACAATTATGAAACCGTCTTTTCAGCTGCCTTTGCCTCGGTGCTTATCAGAGCGACTACAGCAGAAATCAGTTTAGCAGCCCTGAAAGAGCACCGCTGCAAAAGCAATCCAAACTTCGGTTGTTCAGTGGTCTTAGTGTTTAATAGTGATTCAGTGTAACGACTACGATTATGCTGTTTCAATACATTGCCATTTCTCTCTGAGTAGAAAGTTTAACGCGTTACGAAAGTCCATTCTTTTATTTCTGTCAGAATGCATTGTAAAGCTTTCATCCTCTTACTAGTTTGGAAATGTGAACGATAGATTAAAATATTTTGTCATATAATATTGTCGTTCAACACTGATTCCTTTTAGTTGTCCCTCTTTAGTGGAACGTAAGATTTCTTATTTGCGATATAATCCGGATTTCCCAAATACCTTCTGTGTTGATACCCCCATGTTCAAACATTATCTCTGTTCTTCTGTTACAAAAGAGTGGTCTATTAAAAATCGAACTAAAACAAACAGTTTTTAGCAGGATTCCATATGATATTAATCACATGCGCTCTAAATCGTGTTTAATCCTGGTTAAAATTATACTGTTCGAAGTAAATGGTGTCTCTATCATGGTTAAAGTGTCTTGCGATCTCCAGCCCCTCAAAAAAATTGTTCAAATGGCTCTGAGCACTGTGGGACTTAACATCAGAGGTCATCGATCCCCTAGAACGTAGAACTACCTAAACCAAACTAACCTAAGGACATCACATACATCCATGCCTGAGGCAGGATTCGAACCTGCGACCGTAGCAGTCGGACGGTTCCGGACTGAAGCCCCTAGAACCGCTCGGCCACCGCGGCCGGCCCAGCCCCTCATTTTATGCAAGACGACGTCCCACTAGGTTCTCAGTCACAGATCGTGCACCTTGTGGTGAAAGATGAACTGCGTCCCCATCACCTCCCCCTAGAATATTAGTACTCAAATCGGAGCAGATACTTTCTCGGCGCCACTGTTCTTTAGACAACGCACCCATAGCAGCACATCTGAAACGTTGCTCCCACCAAATAAAGAGGATACTGGCTGATAAATAGAACAATGGAGAACTTTTAAATTTCTGTTTAATAAGAACGCAACTGATGTTTAAATACATCTGGCCTAAACATGAGCTCCAATAGAAAGCAGTCAATAATTCTCTCTGAAGACCGACGGCTGTAATAGGTTTATATTTTTTTCCTGGGCATTCTCTGGCGATCTGCAGTGGTCAGTTTAGTACCGAACCCCAACATATCTCTCTCCTGGGCGCTGCTAATCAAAATTACCCTCCACATAGTACCTACGGCCAATAGCTAGCCGTTAGGAAGCCAGTGCTCACGAAACCCCAAGTGAGGTGACTCCTTACTTTGTAGGACACTTTCACATGAGACAGCCACACGTAGAGAGACAGCGAGAGACCGTCGAGACCTACCCACTATCGATCTCAGGCCTCCCACCACCACGCCAGGAACGAAACCAGGGCTTTCACCTCCGGACCCAGAAACACTACAGCACAGTTTCTTTGCAGCCTATTATGTGCCTGAACATCAGGGCTCTGCCCTTACAATCTCCTGCGGTCAAGAGTGGTGCTGATGTTCACGCCTTTTCTCTCTGCGTGTCCTTTGGACGACCATAATCTATATCTGATATTACGCTTTATAAACTTGTGTGCTTGCCCCTTAGCCTAAATAAGTAGCCCTTCCTTCTGTGCCCAGCGCCCAAAATAGCTGGCAACATCTTTCCTCCATTTTCTCCATGCTCTGTCGTCACATCCATGCCCAAATACCAAATAGATATCATGATGGATTTACTTGTGTCGTATCACTGCTACAACGGATCACTTCGCGGTAGCTAATAATGGTTAAAAAGGCCGATTAAAATTTTCTGCCTCGTTATTATCTTACTTAATCGACTGAAACACCTATCAAATTGCAACTTAACATCACTTAAAGTGTGACTCATATGCCTAAGACTGATAAATCTATACGGACACCATGCGTTACCTTTATGAGCAAAGTCATCGTCTCAAATGTTTCGGCTGTTAAGAAATAGATGTGTAACATTGAACATGAGATATTTACATAAATATGCAAAGGGAGTGAAAAGTTAATCATAAAGGTAAATAAACAAGATTTTAAGGGACTGGAAAATAACTGACATGAAATTTTGATGCTCAGTGAATTGAGTCGGAACGCCTTTTAGGTCAATCAGTTGGCACAATTAGTGTGTGGGATTCATAGACGACGAAGTGGTGTGGCGACAATTATTCGGAAAACGCACCAGCGGTTTACCATAGGTGTGTGGGTCATGAGTGTCCTAGTTATTTATCTGTACTGTATGAGTAAGACAGTGCACTGCATGAAAAAATGCGCAAAACAATCATTTCCATCCACGGCTGAGACAAGGGGATCTCCGCCCTTCTCTGCCTTCGAAAGATCCAAGCACGCTCATTCCGTGAGAATCAGCGTCGAATACTATCAAAGTTTGAACGCCCACACAGAATTAGGCTGGACCTTGGTCAGAACAACTTTAAATGGTTCAAATGGCTCTAAGCAGTATGGGACTTAACCTCTGAGGTCATCAGTCCCCTAGACTTAGAACTACTTAAATCTAACTAACCTAAGGTCATCACGCACATTCATGCTCGAAGCAGGATTCGAACATGCGACCGTAGCAGCCGCTCGCAGTTCCGGACTGTAGCGTCTAGAACCGCTCGGTCACAGCGGCCGGCAGAACAACTTTAAGCGACCTTGAAACGGTCGTTGTGTCCCACGCTCTCTCCCTTCGTGAAGAGCTGGCCAAACAGGCAGTTTGCGTGTAGTCATGTATGGTGTATAATGTAAGTGGTAAGACATAGATCAGGATTGTTACACAGTGTGTAAGGTGGGCTACTCATTTTGATTTTTGAATATTATCGATGTGCATGCCAGAGAGAGAGAGAGAGAGAGAGAGAGAGAGAGAGAGAGAGAGTTATGTAACTGTTAAACAGCCTTTCGTCTTGTCGTGGCACAGTCTTTTCCTCTGTGCAGTCCGACACATTCTTAGTTGAAGTGTGGCAGATGATGGACGTATTCAGTTGAGCTGTGTTGACATGTGACTGTATCTGTTAGATGAAGAAAGATAATTGTAAAGGACGGCAAGAACTAGCAGGAGTTGTATATTGGAAGGCGAAGGCAGTATAAATTTTTAATAATATTACGATTTCTGAAAATAAAAAGTGTGGGGTAAGACTGCAGCACTGTGCAACTAGAAATGTTGATCGTCAACTAGCTGCTCGCACATAGCTGAGAGAATGACAACCGCGTTTCCCTGAGTCAAGCATTAAGATATTAGTTGACGATGATGTTTCGTTTTTATAGAAATTCTCTATTAAGATTGCACCGTTTTCAAATCATTGTTCACTTTATTAACCAAATTATTGTTCAGACTAACGTTATGTGTGAAAATCACCCGAAATTTTACTGTGTCTTTTCGAATACACACTTCATTATAAAATCGTTGTCGAGGAATATCATTTCACTGGGATTGTTACTCTTCCCATCCCCTGTTAGGTTCGTCATTACGCAGTATATTTATTTAGAAGTACAAATCTAGCTTAGCACCTGCCTGCTTGCTGTGTGCTGGCATGCTTTCGAGAAACCTGCAATAATGTTGTCAAGACGCGAGATAGGTGGAAATTTTGATCAGGGCCAGTTAATTATTGTACGTCAGTTGCACGTTTAATATAGAGACAAGTTGTATTCAGACCAGTTACAGTTCAATTCAGACCACGTTCCGTTTAGTCAAATATTAGCATACGAGTTAAATAAAAGTTTATGGTGACATAGGTTTGGTAATGCGTAGACCTTTTAAGGAATGGGAGGTAAATTTGGGCTAAATTCCATACATTTTATTTAGCGTATGGCTCATAACATCACAGTAAAAATTACAGAAACAACACGATTTAAAAAAAATCACATATGTATAAACAGAACAATAAATAACAGTTTGTATACAAGGACACTACCAATTGTAAATTTACACCCACAGAGGAGCAATCACAAACAAACGTCCAGCTTAGATAATATATACTCGATTGCCTCTTGGGTCGCCATTAGGAAATCCTGTGGGTCACCCTCATATGCCCTTAGTGGGCATTCCTGCACGATGTGCTAAATACTGTGTCTCCCTCATATGCCCTTAGAGGGCATTCCTGCTCGATGTGTTTGACCGTCTGTCTCTCAGCGCCACAGTCGCAAGCGGCAGAAGGAAGTTTACCCCATCTGTGTAAGGAGTCGGCGCATCTCCCACAGTTGGTTCTGATGCGATTAAGAGTTGACCAAACTTTGCGAGGGCAATCAAATCCTTTTGGTTTACTAAAGATGCATGGCATACTGTGGCAGTTTACTGCTGTTCTGCTATCCCATTCCTCTTTCCATCGGTCATTTATTTTAAAGTTGGTTTGGTGCAGCGCCTGTGCGGGCTTTAGTGGAGGATGCCTAGACCGGAGTCGGTTTCCTTGGATGTCGTGAGTATCTTCATGGATTTGTAATTGAGGGTTGGTCAAGATTTTTTGAAATTCTCTAACCAGAGCGTGTTCTCGGCGCAGGTTAGGAGGGGCTATGTTACTGAGAACGGGCAGCCGCACTGTAGGAGCTGGCCTGATTGTGCCTGATATAATGCGCATTGTTGCATTAAGTTGGCTATCTACCATGTGTGAGTGTTTGCTATTGGGCCACACTGGGACACAGTATTCTACCACTGGATACACCAAGCCAAGTGCGGATGTTCTTAACGTAGATGCTGTGGAGTCCCAAGTGGTGCAACAGAGCAATTCCCTACAGAAACATATAGTAGGCAGGTTACATATGTCGAGCTTTTCTGCCAGGATAGTTCGTTGATTCTTTTGGTAATACGTAGTCAGTGTTGGATTCCTTGAAAGCAAAAAATACCGCTGCGCTCATTTAACTAACGCAGTACTTCATTTTTAGGCAATTCGTTTGAAATTTTGCGTTCAATTTTCGAAATTTTGTATCGTGTGATGGTTATCGGTTACTGTATTACATAAATTGTTGGTCTAAATGTCCAGGTTCGGTGTGTGTTTCATTCATTGTTGAGTATTTGCATGCACAATGGTAATTTTTTTTTTTTGGTTTGGTCATTGTAGCATTTTTGTTTTGTGCAAGAAATAGTGTCTTACAACGCTTGGTACGATAGAAAACAATATCAAAATCCATCGCAGCATGAGACAACAGAGGGTGTTACAAAATAAAAAGTAGGTGCAGGGCAATAAAAACCACATTTAGGACTTAGCAACTACCAGTAGTTTACATGAGATTGCAGGAAATTTCATGGATCAGTAATTATTAACGAATTTAGCTCACAATAATGGAAGAGAAAAACGATGGGTAGTGAACACACTAATTTTGAAGTTGAGTAGGACGGCGATGAGCCACCACAGTCTAGCGAAAACTTATAAAAGTCACAACAGTTCTGCTAAGTTTTACAACAACTGGTAACAGACTCATCAGAATCATGTTTTGCGTGATTTTTTTTTTTTTGAACGAACATAACCACATCACGTTCAGTGAACAGTTATATAGAACTACATTCTGCGAATCCGACTAATTTTCTAGAATCAATTCTTCAGACTCTTAAAGAGACACCAGACGGAAAAACAGAAAATTTCACTACAGAATAGGAAATTACGGGAAGAAACTAGTACTCACTTAGGGAATAAATAAGAAAATCAGAGGAACAGAATAGAAAATCACAGGAAGAAATAAAATTGAAAATATCATTTGAGAACAGGGAAAAATAATGACCTACAATTAATAATTAGCAGATTTGCAACTAGATTACGTGACCTTTCAACAGAACACGAAAACATGAAAACGAGCAGCCTAATGAAAAGGACTAATTGTTAGCTAAAATCAACGCTGTAGTCCGAGTGCGATAGTTACACAAACAAAAGAACAGAACGCACAGCTTAACACCACGGTAAAAGAAATGATAGAATAAGGGTAAACTTTGACATTAAATTCTGGAGAACAAAAAGAACAGCTAAACACATGTAAAGAAAAAGTTGGTGACCTGACAATGAAATCTGCAAATTTGTCAACCGGTGCAGATACAGATTCAAATGACACAATGCTAGTACAGTTTTTACATGCAAAAGAAATACCAGTATTTATCAGTTTTAAAGTCAACCAGGAGAAAATTAATCGGAGAAAATAATCGTTGTAGGAACACCATGAATGAAAAAGTCGAGTCTTTTGAGAGAAAGCGTAACCGCCAGGACGAAAAGAACAAATTTGAGCATTTACGTTCATATTCAGGAAACGTTGGTGGTTATATAAACGTATGGCGTGTAGCTGATTTTCCATGGGTATAGTGCCACACATCCAGATAAGACAATGAGTCGCCGACGTGGTGCAATAGAGAACAATCTGGTCCCCACAAAAATGGTAGGTTAGATTAAAAACACTTTTGGACAGAACGTAAATTCAAAGTTTTCAGCAATTACAGTAACAAAATTCACCCCCAAGCTTGGACTGATCAGTTCCTATATGCTTTACCATCCAATTGGCCACTTGAACACGATTTAGAATTTCTCTGACGTTATTTGGAAATGAACCTGCAGCTAGAATGCGCTCAGTTGTAAGGGATTTGCCAAAGTGTAAATGACTTCTACTGAGCATTTTTGTCAGCCTACTGGTCGCAAGCCACACAATATCGGGTAAAACATAGCATTATAATATTAAGAGACTTTGACCAGTCTGACTTCTCAGGCACAGCAAAATACTTTGAACACATGGTACGCAGAAATCAGTAGTTATCAAACCCATACAGTACGTCGGGGTTAATTCGCATTTGTTTAACAAAGTTACCTACACATCTGAGATACGTAATTTTGGCTGGCAGATGTAAAGATAATTTAGAATTATTTCAAACATTATTTCAGGAATTGAAATGGGACAGTGACAGCCGTTTAAAGAAGAAACACAATAACAATCACAACAGAAACTATGCCATGCGAGAAGCTTTTACAAAGAGTGAAAACAAAATTATGGGAACTCTCATAGCAAACACAACCACAGAAACAATTACAGACGGGATAACAGACATTGTCCGTACGACTCAAAATTATCGTAGGTGAATAATGATTATTGTGATACAAGTAATTTCCGGACATCTGACTATGGACCTAATTAGTGACTGGGCTAATGAGAACAGGTGTAGTCACAGTTACCATAACAATCAAAATAATCATAGACAAAAATGTAACTCAAATTGTAATCATGCAAGTTCTCATAGGCACAATTCAGCTAGATCAAATCTGTAAACAAATGGCACAACAAGAAGCAAGCTAGTACGCTAGTAGCAACCGACACAGTCAAAACCTAATTAGTGACTGGGCTAATGAGAACAGGTGTAGTCACAGTTACCATAACAATCAAAATTATCATACACAAAAATGTAGCTCAAATTGTAATCATGCAAGTTCTCATAGGCACAATTCAGCTAGATCAAATCCGTAAACAAATGGCACAACAAAAAGTAAGCTAGTACGCTAGTAGCAACCGACACAGTCAAAACCAACTCAGTCACAGTGATCAACACCATAGTTCACTGTGACAAAAGTCTTGAACGGCAAGCCCAGCACGACAGATAGAAGTGCCTTAAGGCATTTCACCAAATCCAAGAGAGAATGAACGACGAGGAAGCAGTACAAGACAATGACTAGCGACTCCGGCAGCGAACAATACGGTGGATCACAAACGCTCGCTACCGAAACTTTGAACTTTGTGCGTTTTAAAGACATTAGAGACATTTTACTGTAAGAGACTGAAGACAAACAAAACTCTGTAGTACAACCAATAGTAAACATTTCAGTAGACAACACTACTTCTTCCGCGTTCCCTGATTCTGGTAGCCCTATTTCAACGGTCAGTGGACTGCATTCCACTAATGTATGACAACAGATTGTCCGATTTCACGTAAGATTAAAATGCAACGAACGATTTCAGGAAAAAGTGTTGAAGTGAAGCACCAAATCTATTTTGACTTTTTGTGTCAAGGCTATAAGTTGTTCCTCTCTTGTCGATTGAAATAATATTCGGAGCAAATATAAAGCCCTTTTGAATTTCAATGGCACCTAAGTAGGAATGGAAGTGGACGGTAAGTCACTTTCATTAAAACTTCAAGACTGGGTCTCGAAACAAGAAAAAGGAGTTGTTTTTTTGACAGTTAATCTACCCCAAATTCCATCACAATACTTTCGCAATGACACAGATTGTGCATATACCCTTTACGACGTAATGTATCAGGAAATCGATATATAGAGTCTCATTTAGGAACAAGTGGATAGAGTAGAGCTATGTATAGAAACTAAAAGAAACGATCTTCTTGACTTTTGCGCACACATTCCATTGTTTTTACACATCGAGCAGGAAATATTAAGCACTTTCAATTCAAATTCCAGGTCAAGTTTTGTGTTAAGCCATACATCATCCTAGCTCGTTCCAGAGAAAAATTGAAGGCAGAAATTCAATCGATGCAGGACAGGGAATCGTAGTACTTACAGTCAGTTAATGTAACAGCTCATTACGCATTGTAAAAAAGAAAGATGGCTCGATTAGACCTGTGCTGAATTCTAGACAGATCAACACTATTATCACATCAGAAACTAATAGACTACAAGCATTAGAAGAACTATTGCAAAATCTCTACGGCATGCAAATTTCGTCTTCTGTGGACTTACGCGTAAGTTTCCGCGAAGTAGAGTTACACCCAGATTGTAGAAAGTATATTACTTTCTTAAGTTTTGGTGCGTTCTACCAGATTTGTAAAATACATTTGCCCTCAATATCTCAACAGCCTTTATTCGAGGATTGAACACTATTTTAGCTGACTACTTGAAAAGCAAAAAACATTCTGTGTTGACGAGATACTTACAGCGGAAGAATCTTGGTCACAGAATAATCGTATTTTGAGAACCTTATTGCGCAATTTTGAGGATTACAAAATCAGTATCAACTTGCAAAATGAGAGTTTACAAAAAAAAGAGTAAAACTTTTTGGTCATATAATTTCATCCGGAGGTATTGAACCAGACCCAGAGAAACCTGAAGAAATGTGGGCAGTTCTCCTTCTTCCACAAAACATAAAATTCGAAGATTCCAAGATTTAGCAAATTTTTATCGCTGCTATCTAAATGTGCCACTAGTAAATTATGTTCAATTACTGGAGATCACACCACTTGCCACTGGAATGAACAAACACAGTTAGAGTTTCAAAGTTTGAAAGATGTAATTCATAATGCTCTAGTATTTGCTCACTATGATTTATCAAGAGACGTCTGCTTATCAACGGACTCATCGAAAATAGCGCTTGGCGCTCATCTATTCCACGAAATTTTTTCTTGTATATGAGGGACATTATAGGATTCGTAGAACTGTACATGACCACGTTGTGGAAATTGGAACTATCCAGACACACAAGAGCAAGGGACTTAATCATGTTTCGCAATCATGTTTCCAAGAAATGGAAGAGAATGGTGTAACTGTCCAGAGAAGTATAGACTTTGCCAGTCGTGTCGTGACTAAATGTGAAAGACATTATTCTGTAACCATACGTAGAATAATTCTATTTACTAAATTTGTACCCAAAAGATACAGCTAAATGTCAACTATTTCGAAAATATTTCTTACAATACAGCGCACAGCAACAGTTAGCGATGCACCGCACGCCAGAGCGACTTTGGCGAGCAACAAACTTCATTTATAACGCAACAAATAGGGCGAGTTGCAACCATGACCTGTACGCTAAACAAACTGCAACGAACTTCGAAAATTCACCTAGAACCCGAATAAGAGCAAATAATTTCTAATAAAATGAATATTGTCAGCATTTTTTAAAAGCCAGTTGTGAGAGGAGGCACAGATTATCAGCAATGTGTTGTTCACTTGAGAAACATTTTTTGGCTATACACAGTGATGATAAGACAGATATATATAACATTTTCTGCTACTGCTGATGAGATATATAGCCTGCTTGTATTGTCTGGAAAGAAGAGTAATAGGTATTTTGGTAAGGAGTTTTCTCTGTATACATTGTGAGGTAGTGAAGTACTGTTTACTGTCCTGTAATATTTACAGTTATAGCTGTGATGTGTTGTTTATGTGGAAATAAGTGGATGAAAACGAAGCTGGAAATTGTTATTTGATGTATATATTGAGATGAAGACAGAAAACATGATTAATGCTGTAATAGGATAATGAAATTTATGTTGGTTGGGTACACGAGATGATAATTTTGAGATTTATGGTGCATACTAGAATAAACCTAGGCAATGATTAATGTAGAGAAACAATGAGTGAGTAATGTTTAGGGCTTAGGGACCCTGTTTCTTGTTATAGTCAATTTTTGTGGTTCCATTCCGTGTTTACAAGTGTTAGAGGTAACTTTTTGAAACGATGTGGTTAGATAACAAGAGTGAATGAAGGTAATGTGATTGGAGGCAACCCAGTTATGGCTTTGATGTGGAGTTTATGATTATTTTATGAAAAATTATGCAACATTTTTGTAACACACTCTTTTAGCATATGGTACGTCACTGAAGTTTTTGTGAGTTGCCTTTGTGGGAATGTCTATATTCTCGTTTCTAGTGATGAATGACTTCTACTGAGTTCTGTAGAACTAATCAGCCTTTTCTTCTTTTAACAGATAAACTCTACATGTATACAAAACTATGTTATAACAGTATTGTCTATGACCTTAGGTGCTTCGGAAATTTGAATATCAAGATGACATGGATAGTCAATCCACTGCAATAAGAGGAAGGACATTCAGGAACTGTGTAGGATACTAAGGATGATTTTTTTTTACTTTTCTGCTTTTATTCTTTTTTCTGCTTCATAGGATAATGTCTTTTTATGTATGTTTTTCTGCTAACATGTGTGGCACTCTGAATTGTCTTCTTGTATTTACATATAATGTAATATAATAACATGTATTGCTTTAGCTTAAGGAATTTTCAGGTTGTGTTTGCCTCTTACACTTACGTTATTTACTGAGTTTCTTTATAATGCTCATTCGCTGTATAAATTGTTGCTATAAGATGCCATTAGTATAATAATTATGTTAAGTATACTACTGTAGTGAGCTCTCGTAATTCATGTAATATGTGTAAGAGGTCATGAATGATGAGGAGGAATCAAGGAGAAAAATGTAAGAAAGGAGATTGTAAATCATATATGTGACCAAAGAAATATTCAAAAAGATGAATTTTGGATACAATGATTAGGTAGGATAAATATCAGATGAAATATCATTAAGTAAGGCAAATGTGAGAGGTCGTTAGGTAGGGAAAAGATGTCAAATGCTTAGGTAGGGCAACTGAACTAAATAATGTTCACTTATAAGAACGTATAAAACTTATGACAGAAAGAAGCAAAGAAATAAAGTCAACAGTAGAATTTGTTGGAAGTCTGATGAAAAGTTTGGGCAAAATGATTAAGAAATGAACAAGGATGAAATATCACGAGATACTATGCTAGTTACTGACCATTTTAGGTATAATAACAGACTGACGTTTGACTGTGTAAAGTATTGTTTGATGTAAATCTTCGTTATTCCCTAATTCATAGTTTTCCTAATTATATCTTCGTGATATATGTGTTCTCCTTATCTGTGTGTGCGACCACTATCCCCATGTGCTTATTTCTTGTATGTGATCACTATCCTTATGTGTCTCTATCTACCATACTCTCTGTACTTTTGCATATTTCACTGATGTCCACACAAAAATATTTATTTGAAGAGATTTAGAATTTTCTGTAGGTCATTCTGTACATATATAACAAATATTCCTTATCATGTGTATTACGGTACACAGTTTCACATGATTTACTTGTCTGATATTTTTGTAATTCATTATAGTAAAACCATGATGATATTCTTTATTACTTTTTTTATAGACATGGAAACCAGTTGTTACCATTACACTACATGTGAAGACCATATGTACAACTATACAGTATCTGATTACTCCTGCCTGGATATAGATAATTGTATATTGTAAATGTAACAAATTGTAACTGATCGACCATTCATCACAAACTCAGTGTCTTGTCAGGACCGAAGGAATATGTCTACTGATTGTATACTGAAATATAATTCCAAGTCTTGGCATACTTCACCGATACAAGATGCAACATACTTTCATAAGGAACTCATCGATACTACTATGGTTTTGGAGACATCAATGGATCTGATCTGCTTCAAGTAGATACTAAAATGTATTACACTGTTTGTGCATGTGTGGGGTTGCAGGCTGAGAACCTAGTCACTCAGTCTGCTTCTACATGATTTCCCACAACAGTGACATAATTGCAAAGTGCTAAATAAAGTTTCACAAGCTGCAACATCGTCCCGAAAAAACACAGTGGCCCGTATATGTAATAATTTTCTTTAATTTACGTCTATGGTCACAATCTTTTTTGTTTTCAGATTACCGGTTTCGGTCTTTAACGACCATCATCAGATCTGTTTCATAAAACAAAGTCCTAATCTACTGCAGCCATAGTGACGTCGTCAACATTTGACGATGCCACTATGGCTGCAGTACATTATGACTTTGTTTTTATGAAACAGGTCTGATGATTGTCATTAAAGACCGAAACCGGTAATCTGTTAAACAAAAAAGATTGTGACCATAGACGTAAATTAAAGAAAATTATAGCTCAATAAAGTTTGGTCGTTTGTGGCAAGGAGACTCCTTTGCTTACTTTCGTCGTGTAAATTATTATTGCCGTGTGTGATTGCGCTTCAGAAATGTAGGTCTTGTGTAACGTAGACACTGTAATCTATTTCCTCTACATAGGGGGGGGGGGGGGGAAGGGGGGTGGTAGGAGGTGGCCAATTGAAGCACAGAGAAATGTTCCCTTCTGTAACATTAACGTTTCACGCAGATAATTTTTTCTTCTTCGTACGATGCTTCGTTTTCGGAATACTTACATGTCTCGAGCTAAAACGAAAATCTTGTATATGTGAAATAATGATTCGGGAGTTGGAGTAACGTGTGCCAGTGTAATGCTCGTATAGTTCCGACACTGACCTGATCGGTGAGTCTGTGGTAGGCACGCTCGCACATAACAATGTGTGCCATGCGGAAGAGCCAGATAGTGTTTGTGTCCACAACACTAAGGGTCAGTGTGAAGACGTCCAGGTCCGCCGTGCCGTCGCGGAACAGCACGGTGGCCTCGGAGCAGGTGGACGAGAATGCGAAGGATGCCATGGCGATGCTGCAGAGTCTGAAGCAGAGAGGCGAGGCGGAGGCGCGGCGTGGGTGCCGCAGGACGGCCGCCCAGTGCAGGGGGCGCAGCAGGTGGTCGAGGTCGCTGGCCGCCTCTGCTGCCGCCGCCGCCGAAGGAGACGGTGCCGCGCTGTCCATACTCCAGTACTCCCTGCACATCGAAACAGGCCTGTAGGAGTACAGTTTCGCGGTTCTGCGACTAATACCATCAAAAGGCTCGGTTAGTGTTGTTGTTGAGGTCTTCAGTCCTGAGACTGGTTAGATGCAACTCTCCATGCTACTCTATCCTGTGCAAGCTTCTTCATCTCCCAGTACCTACTGCAGCCTACATCCTTTTGAATCTGCTTAGTGTATTCATCTCTTGGTCTCCCTCTACGATTTTTACCCTCCACGCTGCCCTCCAGTACTAAATTGGTGATCCCTTGATGCCTCAGAACATGTCCTACCAACCGATCCCTTCTTCTAGTCAAGTTGTGCCACAAAGTCCTCTTCTCCCCAATTCTATTCAATACCTCCTCATTAGTTATGTGATCTACCCATCTAATCTTCAGCATTCTTCTGTAGCACCACATTTCGAAAGCTTCTATTCTCTTCTTGTCTAAACTATTTATCGTCCACGTTTCACTTCCATACATGGCTACACTCCATACAAATACTTTCAGAAACGACTTCCTGACATTTAAATCAATACTCGATGTCAACCAATTTTTCTTCTTCAGGAACGCTTTCCTTGCCATTGCCAGTCTACATTTTATATCCTCTCTCCTTCAACCATCATCAGTTATTTTGCTCCCCAAATAGCAAGACTTCTTTACTACTTTAAGTGTCTCATTTCCTAATCTAATTCCCTCAGCATCATCCGAGTTAATTTGACTACATTCTATTAACCTCGTTTTGCTTTTGTTGATGTTCATCTTATACTCTCCTTTCAAGACACTGTCCATTCCGTTCAACTGCTCTTCCAAGTCCTTTGCTGTATCTGACAGAATTACAATGTCATCGGCGAACCTCAAAGTTTTTATTTCTTCTCCATGAATTTTAATACCTACTCCGAACTTTTCTTTTGTTGCCGTTGCTGCTTGCTCAGTATACAGATTGAATAGCATCGGGGAGAGGCTACAACCCTGTCTCACTCCCTTCCCTACCACTGCTTCCCTTTCATGTCCCTCGACTCTTATAACTGCCATCTGCTTTCCCTACAAATGTTAAATAGCCTTTCGCTCCCTGTATTTTACCCCTGACACCTTCAGAATTTGAAAGAGAGTATTCCAGTCAACATTGTCAAAACCTTTCTCTAAGTCTACAATGTTAGAAACGTAGGTTTGCCTTTCCTTAATCTTTCTTCTAAGATAAGTCGTAGGGTCAGTATTGCCTCACGTGTCCCAACATTTCTACGCAATCCAAACTGATCTTCCCGGAGGTCGGCTTCTACCAGTTTTTCCATTCGTCTGTAAAGAATTCGCGATAGTATTTTGCTACTGTTACTTATTAAACTGATAGTTCGGTAATTTTCATTTCTGTCAACACCTGCTCGGTAAGTACAGCAAATAAAATCAGCGTGTGCAAGAAGCCAGTAGAGCTCGCGCAGAATAACGTGGCCCCTGTGTGGTAAGGCTTTCTCGTCCTGACAGATGGGCCGTTCCATGCCGTTGTGCCGAAGTTGCAGCCACCTAATTTCGCGGTCGCCTGCCGATGTCCGCATCTACACTATGTGATCAAAAGTATCCGTACAACCCCAAAAATATACGTTTTTCATATTACGTACATTGTGCTGCCACCTACTGCCAGGTACTCCATATCGTGTTTTTCATGGAGTGGGCTTCCACCCCTGGTTGTTTTGAGCCGCACTATCACAGCACAGGCCTACATTGATGTTTTAAGCAACTACTTGCATCCCACTGTTGAAGAGCAATTCTGGGATGGCGACTGCATCTTTAAAAACGACCGACCACCTGTTCACAATGCACGGCCTGTGGCGGAGTGGTTACACGACAGTAACATCCCTGTAATGGACTGGCATGCAAAGAATCCTGACGTGTATCCTATAGTACACCTTTGGGATGTTTTGGAACGCTGATTTCGTGCCAGGCCGCACCGACCGACATTGACACCTCTCCTCAACATAGCACTCCGTGAAGTATGGGTTGCCATTCCCCAAGAAACCTTCCAGCAACTGATTGAACGTATGCCTGCGAGAGTGGTAGCTGTCATCAAGGTTAAGGGTGGGCCAACGCCATACTGACTTCCAGCATTACCGATGGAGAGCCCCACGAACGTATAAGTCATTTTCAGCCAGGTGTCCGCATATTTTTGATCACATAGTGTATAAAACATGTCGTCGCTGTCTCGCGTACTATGGGTATTGTGAACGTTCTTCATAACCAGGCACGTGTGATCATATGTGTTGCCATTAAATGTTTGACGGAAGACGCAAAAGAGGCGCAAAAATCGCATTAAGTGTGCTTGAGAGGGTTGCTGGAGCTGCTAGATATTCCAATAAAGAGAATAAGAAAGGAAAGAGGAGCATAGCTACAACTGTGATCGTATCATTTTCCGATATATTTGATAAACACGACATATATACATAACAGACGCTTTAGTCATTAATAATATATTCTCCTTCACTATTTATAGCAATCTGCCAACACAGTAGTAACTTCCAGATCCTGCGGCTGAAGAAATCACTCGGTTTCGAGACGAATAATTCGTCGAGCCATATTTGGAGCGAATTTTCATCCAGGATGGATGTTCCTTGAAGGTTATCCGACAGCGTGCGGAAAAGGTGAAAATCTGCGTACGCAAGATCAGATGAATAAGGTGGGGGTGGAGTGACTTCGCAACTCCTGTGCATTATTTTTCGTCAGTCTAGCATAATGAGGGCGGGCTTTATCGTGGAGTAGCATCACTTCAGGCAGTCTGTCTGCTGGTTGTTCTTGCATTGCGCCTGCAAGACGATTCAGTTGTTGACATTAATGTCGGCAGTGATGATTTCACCTGGAGGAAGCAATTCGTAGCACACCACACTGCCGTTTTTCCACTAGTCGCTTAACATTATATTTTGTGAATGCATGCAGGTATAGTACAGCTAATTGCTGCCTTGCTGATGTTAGCATAAAGACACCATTTCTCGATACCAGCAAAAATACGGGATAGGAATTATCGGTGATGTTCACGAGCTGTTGAAAAGCAAGCAGAGACGGCTAGCCGCTGATTTTGTGACTTTGGCTTAGAGAATGCGGTACCCATATACCGGATTTTTGAACGTTCCTTATTGCATGCAAACGCACACGATTTTGGCATGATCACACTTCATCTCATTTGCCAGATCTCGACTACGCTGACGTGATTCATTGTGGATTAAGGGTTTAAACGATCTTCATCAAACTCTGAATGTCTTCCTAAACTTGGAGAGTCACTAACGACAAAACGATCCTCCTTAAACCGAGAAAACCGTTTTCTTGCTGTGCTCCATTTTCTAGTGACCACAGCTTCACGTCCCATCTCCATATGACAATAAGTAAATTCAAACAGCAACAGTCAACTAACAGTTATTTTGTGCGTACTCTAACTCTCGATATGCCTGCTGTGGACGTAGTGCGAGGTCATAGAAGCCAACCTCCGAGATCATCTAATGGGTTTCCAAAAACTTGATGCTGTCGTCGACAGCAGCTTCGCACTAAGTCTTCTAGAACAGTTTTTACGTCAGTGGTTTCCAACCTTTGTGAGACTACTAGCCCTTCGGATGATCATATAGGAAACAATGCCCACCCTCCCCCAAAAAAGAGTATCGAACTAAACTCTAGAAAGTAAAAGAAAACACAATGAATAAAAAAGTCTATCACTTGCATTTTTAAAACTGCAGGGAAATATATGTTTCGTTACTTTAAACAAATTAAGCTCACAGGTTTTTGTAGGTGTTATATTAATCCAAGAAACAATGAAAAGAAACGGGATAGTTGGTACTGCGTTTTTCTAATAAATGTTATCTACATTTGGTTTACATTCAGTCAAATCACATGGTAAATCATGTTCGGAATTCAGTCAATTCCTTGGTAATGTTTCCATTGCCACCATAGTAACAAATCCACTTATACATCTACATGTTATGGCGAATACAATCAATATTATTAAGGCTTTATGATGGTACTGATACTCGCCACGAGCTTGTCTCCAAAATGTTGCTAGCTCCGTTATAAAGAAATTCATTTTCAGCCTGTCCAAGAAATTTTGCTTTAGATGGAGTTTTGGTTTCTGAAAGTATTCCCTCATCTACCGAGAACAATCTTGAAAACCAGGGATTTACTTAATGATAAGTGCTGACTTACTTCACGTGTGAGTGAGCGTTTCTCACTGTTGGTATCGAACATTAGTGTCAGTTCTAGAATCATACGAGTAGAAATGTCTTGAACTTTACCGCTGTGCCGATAAGGCTCCTATCTCAGAAGAAAAGTACTAACTTTTCCTTCTGCTTTCAAAATATACACTACTGGTCATTAAAATTGCTACACCAAGAAGAAATGCAGATGATAAACGGGTATTCATGGGACAAATATATTATACTAGAACTGACATGTGATTACATTTTCACGCAATTTGGGTGCATAGATCCTGAGAAATCAGTACGCAGAACAACCACCTCTGGCCGTAATAACGGTCTTGATACGCCTGGGCATTGAGTCAAACAGAGCTTGGATGGCGTGTACAGGTACAGCTGCCCATGCAGCTTCAACACGATACCACAGTTCATCAAGAGTAGTGACTGGCGTACTGTGACGAGCCAGTTGCTCGGCCACCATTGACCAGAAGTTTTCAATTGGCGAGAGATCTGGAGAACGTGCTGGACAGGGCAGCAGTCGAACATTTTCTGTATAGCGAAAAGCCCTTACAGGACATACAACATGCGGTCGTGCTGATATGTAGGGTTTCGCAGGGATCGAATGAAGGGTAGAGCCAGGGTCGTAACTCATCTAAAATGTAACGTCCACTGTTAAAAGTGCCGTCAATGCGAACAAGAGTTGACCGAGACGTGTAACCAATGGCACCCCATACCATCACGCCGGGTGATACGCCAGTATGGCGATGTCGAATACACCATTCCAATGAGAGTTCACCGCGATGTCGCCAAACACGGATGCGACCATCACGATGCTGTAAACAGAACCTGCATTCATTCGAAAAAATGACGTTTTGCAATTCGTGCACCCAGGTTCGTCGTTGAGTACACCATCGCAGGCGCTCCTGTCTGTGATTCATGCTGCTGAAAATGTCGTTGAACTGTTCGTTCAGATGGTTGTTGTCTTGCAAACGTCCCCATCTGTTGACTAAGAGATCGAGACGAGGCTGCACGATTCGTTACACCCATGCGGATAATATTCCTGTTATCTCGACTGCTAGTGATACGAGGCCGTTGGGATCCAGCACGGCGTTCCGTATTACCCTCCTGAAACCACCGATTCCATATTCTGCTAACAGTCATCGCATCTCGACCAACGCGAGCAGCAATGTCGCGATACGATAAACCGCAATCGCAATAGGCTACAATCCGACCTTTATCAAAGTCGGAAACGTGATGGTACGCATTTCTCCTCCTTACACGAGGCATCACAACAACGTTTCACGAGGTAACGCCGGTCAACTGCTGTTTGTGTACGAGAAATCGATTGGAAACGTTCCTGATGTCAGTAACCTTGTGTGAATGCTCTGAGAAGCTAATCATTTGAATATCACAGCAGCTTCTTCCTGTCGGTTAAATTTCGCATCTGTAGCACGTCATCTTCGTGGTGTAGCAAGTAGTGTACATCTTATCTCGTTACAAGTCAAGTTTAAGTGTGCTAATTTCTGCAAAGAAATCCGCGAGATATGTCACTTAGGCAATAAATGTATTATTTCTTATTATGACATGTAATTATTTTTGCTTCGCTGTCCTCGCTCTCCACAGAAAAAAAAAAATAATTCTTCTCGATTCTCGAGCACTCTAAACAACGTCTGGCTACGTGAACACCTTCGAATTTCTAGGTGGTAGACGAACACATCGAAATTGTCTACAACCTCTTTGCACAACTGTTTGAGACTTCTTCTGCTTACGCACCACATTGCGTGTGGTTTACAATCTTCTCTAGCTAAGTGAGTACATCCTACAAATCAGATGGACGCGTTTTCACTACCAAATATGTGTAATTCAGTGCCTGATTATTGCATTTGGAGGAACTTCTGTCACTAATATGTGGAATCCAGAACAAAAACCCAACGTGGAAGGTGCGCCCCAACATGGAAGGTGCTCCATTCGTACTTACACATAGCAACTTAGACCAATGCATGTCATACATATTCCTTGACAAAATTCTTTCCTGATCGTTAAACTTCTTCCCTTCGCGTAACAGTGTCCAGTAATTCCGAGAACAAGAATTCTTTATTCAGGTCGTCGTCTTTTATGAACGACAAGCAGCTTGGAACAATGTTCCATCATCTTTCGGGCGTGCACTCGGGACAGCGACAATTCTTCTTGCGATATTTCGGCTAGAAACCTCCCAGCCATCTTCGCAAGAAGAATTGTCGCTGTCCCGAGTGCACGCCCGAAAGGTGATGGAACATTATGTCCGCCGGGAAAACGTCAAGGTTCACAGCTTGGAACAAGTTGCAACTTCGTTTAAATGGTCTAATTGCAGTCAGTGAAATGACGTGCTCTTACTCTGTTGTTTAAAATGTCAGATCTCATGCCCTCGATACTTCTAACAAAGTTGTTCGAAGAAGATATCTTGAGACACCACGTTTATATGTTCTGCATTTTGTTCTTCTACAGCAAGCTTCACAACTTCCAGTAAGTGAAGGCTGATGAGAGCCTCTCCTCCTATATGAGGTTTATTGGTTTCAGTGAATCTCCACCGATGAGCCAAAACATTACGACCGCTGCCCGCCGCTAGGTTGGACAACGCCTGATGGCCCTGGGGGAACATGACATGCTGAGGATATTACATAAGCGGATCAAATACGGATGAGGAATCATTCTAGCAATGACACAGGCCGCAAATAGAAAAATCCACTGACATAAGTGTCTGACAATGTTGATATTATTACCCAGAATCTGTGAACGACTTTCGCGATATCGGCGTAGCTGGTCGAATGTTCACTGTAGTGAGCATCAATGGAAAGTGGTAGAACGACAGTGAAACTACCACTGGACAATAAGTGGTTGGACGACCACGACTCTTCATAGAACGCGGGATTTTGAGGTTTGCCTACTTTCTAAAGCAGGACAGCTGGCGAACTGTAGCATCTCTGCCGAAAGAGCACAGTACTGGTCCACACATAAGTGTTTCTGAGCACACCTCCACCGTACATCGTTGAACAAGAGGGTCCGCAGCAGATGACCCTACGTGTTCATATGATGGACCAACACCATCGTTAATTACGATTACAGCGGCCACGGATTCGTCGAGATTGGACTGTGGAACAATGGAAGCGTGTCACCTCGTCGGATGAATCACGTTTTTCTTACACCAGGTCGATGGTCGTCTCCACAAATGCCTTCATCTACCACAGAAATGTTCTTTCGTGGCAACGACGGGAGAGCTGCGACTGCTACAAGCCATAAACCAAAGTGGACGCCCAAAATTTGCCGCGAGAAGAACACACCAATTTACAGAATGTTTTAAACGGTTAGGTCAGCAGCTAGTGATCTCATAGTCAGCAGTGCTGACTTCCGATCACGAGGCCCCAGGTTCGATTGCGCTGCGCTTGTCGGCGATTTTCTCCCCTCGGGACTGTGTACGAGTGTGTACTTGATCCTCTTCGTCATTTCCTCACTAGTAACGCTCAAGTCGCTAAAGTCCCGTCAAATAAAAGGGCAAAACTCGTGAGACTGGGTCTCCTGGCCTAATGTGCCACACGGGCTTCTCATTTTATCTTTTGAATGGAAACGCAGAGGTACTCTCTGAGATATTAGGACCCATTCAGAACATCATAAACAAATTTCGCTTAAAGGAGCATTGTACATCATTTCTTCGACCATTCCCTATCTTGCTGGCACTTAAGGAGAAGGTGGATAAGGAAATATGTGACCTTATCAGCAGGGAGTAATCGAGGACTGGGTAAGGTGGTAGAATGGCCCGTAACATGCGTTTCCAAAGCAAGATGGGTCGATTCGCTTATGCCCGACTTCATGCAAATAAATGCTGTTGTCGTGACCGAGACAGACAGACAAACATTGTATGGAAGAAGTACTGAAAAAGCATCGCGGGGTCATAGTGCTGTCTTTGGTGCATTTGCGGTCTAGAAATTGGCAAATGAATGATGACGTTTCGTTTGTGGGGCGCTCAACTGCGTGGTTATGAGCGCCCGTACAAATTCCCAACCTTTGCTCAGTCCAATCTCGCCACTTTCATGAATGATGATGAAATAATGAGGACAACACAAACATCCATTCATCTCGAGGCAGGTTGAATGGCAAATGGAGCTTCACCCGTACTGCCGAGAGCACATGGCATTCCTGTGCTTCGGCAATCAGTTGACGAAACTTTCGGTTGATTCTACGTTTTAAATGTTTAGGGCATCTTTTCTTGTTTTTTATATGCATTGCTGCGTGTAAAAATTGTCTCCCGTCTCTTGCTATTTTCAGTATGGCACCTGAAGATAGGCGTATAAGAGCCCGAAACCGGGTGTGTTCTAAATAAAAGAACCTTACAACTATAGTGGTATTTTCAACCTCTGGCATCTGATAGTGAATATCTCTCCGCCTCAAGTACCGAATGCAACTTCCATAGAGATATTACTCTCTCCAGTCGAGGTTGAAGTCCACATCCTCCAACATCCTCGCCTGTTTTCGGCCATTCAGCAAACCTGAAAAGGTCACCTGAACAGTGTGGTGGTTCTTTCTTCCACTGCTCCTTACCTCCTACGGCATCCTAACTTGAAACTGATATTCGTGAAGAATCACGGTGTACACCTTATCTTAGCAACGAGTAACTCCACCACTAGCGATCCATGAAATTATTCAAAAAAGAGACTTTTGCAAAAAGCTACTGAGAGACAGGGCAACGTCTGAATTAGCAAGACAGTAAGATTACTGTGAGGAATGTATGGTGGCACTAGAAGTTTACAAAGTCTGTTATAAAGACGAAAGGACGAATTTACGAAGTTATGACGTACTGTCTCTGATTTCGCCAGCTCTACCATAGTTCAAAGTGATGTCTGCAATATTGTCTTTTCTATGTATATTTCAACAAAGCATTTCATATCTTATCTTAGAAATTTCTCTAATCTTAAGTGCTGAAATAACTCGTCCACAAGATGAGTTTTTAATTTCAGTGTTTTAAAATGTAACTAAATTCAGAAGAGGAAGAATCTTCGTTCAACCACTAAAATTATTCGAAACGACACTCCTTTATTGCGCGTAATGCCAGTTCCTACGGACAGTAAGCTACACCTATTATCAACACGACAAGTACTTACCACTAGATTATCTACGTTAACAGATACTTTAAGAAATACAGTAAACAGCCGATGTTTGTATAGTTTTATTGATACCAAGACGTGTTTCAAACATTCCTCCGTCTACAGATGGCATAACACATTTACTTCTTCGTCGTTGAAGCCGTCGTAATGGCAACGATATAACTGTTTTACGCCAGTTTAAGATGGAAGCAAGTGCAAAACGTGGCTGGGCATAAATAAAGCCATACGAAAAGTGGCTGGTAACTATATTATTTAAAGTAAACTAATTTTGAGAAATCACACGCCCAATTTCCAACGACTTAAAAATCTAATTACTTTAGATTGAGGTATGGCAGCAACAATACACAATGGGGAGCATTGCAAATGAGGCATTTTACACCCCGAACAACTTTATTTTCGAAGTTCAGAAATCCCTCGTTCGAATACCAGAGAAGAATCTACTATTTACTCCTACGTACGTCTGTTATTACGACAACGGAGAAGTTAGAGGAACTGGAATTTCTGCAGAGGGGAACCGAAAACTGTGAATTCCACGCACAATCCTCGAATGGAAAAGCGATTAAATGCTGGTAAATGACGACGTAGCTTCTACGTATTCTAAACATCTCGTAGAAAGTAATACACTCACTTCCAAAAGAATGGTTAGTAAGGGGTAGAAAGCTCTGCATTGTCATAATGTGATTCACAAAAAACTACATTACATAAAATGTTCTCGATGACTATGGACTCCTAACTTGTTTTATGGTATGTCCATATAGCTATTATACAGAGCTTCTAGCAAACCGGGGGTATTGGTTCAAATGGCTCTGAGCACTATGGGACTTAACTGCTGAGGTCATCAGTCCCCAAGAACTTAGAACTACTTAAACCTAACTAACCTAAGGACATCACACACATCCATGCCCGAGGCAGGATCCGAACCTGCGACCGTAGCGGTCGCGCGGTTCCAGACTGTAGCGGGGGTATTAGGTAATCATTTTGTGTTAGAGATAACAGTGTTTAACGAGCACGAAATGTTTGTGCAAAGAACAGGAAATAAATTTTTCTTCAGGTTTTCTCACTCAAAACGTTAATGCCGACAAGATGGTGGAGCGTTCTTACCTGGCCTTTTGTTCAGCACAGAAAACGTCGAGGACCTCTTGGGCTCTGAAACTGGGACACACCGTGCTCCCACCTCGTGAACACCTTTTTAAGAGCTCTGGTGCGTGAGAATGCTTGCTTCCCTTCCGTGATTTAATTACTTTTTAATCAAGTCAGCCAATAAAGACTGTTCACCCAACTATTATTCCCACATTGATGCATTTTCTGATGATCTCCGAAAAAAGCCAGAGCTACACCTCTGCTCCTCTGCATAAGTAAAGACTCCTCAGTGGCATCTCTATCCCGTAATTAACAACCACATAAAACTTTTAAAGTTGTCACTGTCCTCCTTTTGTCCGCTGGCCACTGGAGACCATCACAGTAAATTTTTCATTTCTTAGTCTCCAGTGACCGTCAGAAGTTTACTCCGGTATTTAACCTCTGCGTGAAATCTGTTACTTAATCGAGCTTCGGAAAATCAGTCGGAGGCAATCCGTTTACGACGACAGCTAATATCATAATTCTAGTGTATCACTAACCTAAATCACTACCTTCAGTTTGAAGCACGAGACGTAGAGCTAAGAGACGCGTATTTCCAGCTGGGGAAACCCATCTGTAAAAGTGCCCCGTGCGTTCCAGTCTCGTGCAAGCTTTTCGGCTAGACGCCATTTCGGAGAGTTAAATAATAAATCATCTGTTGAACTCATACCTCTTGAAGCTATATTTGCAGTCAGAGACTTGACGTATAGAAGAAGACGCAGGGATTTGTGGATGTTGCACGCATTCTCCTGATATAAAGACTGAAATGTTTTTAGTTCGTCTCTCTTGTCGTGTAACAGATAACCTTCTGAGGTGCAGAAATGTCCGGTAGAGCACGCCCTAATGTTGATCAGATGACACCATAGGAACGATATGTCAAGGACCACGACGGTTTTCCACTTACATAAACACCAATATTGGACGACAACCAGAGGAAACAGATGATTGTCCGCAGCTCGTGGTCGTGCGGTAGCGTTCTTGCTTCCCACGCCCGGGTTCCCGAGCTCGATTCTCGGCGGGGTCAGGGATTTTCTCTGTCTCGTGATGACTGGGTGTTGTGTGCTGTCCTTAGGTTAGTTAGGTTTAAGTAGTTCTAAGTTCTAGGGGACTAATGACCATAGATGTTAAGTCCCATAGTGCGCAGAGCCATTTTGAAACAGATGATATGTACAAAACCACAACAAAAAGTGAGAAGTTTACACGTATGCAGCAAGATCATCTTTACAGTTTTACAAAATTAGCTGCAAATAGTTTATTTCTTTTTATTTTTACATAGGTACATATTTTTACATAGGCACACTGAGGCGGTACGCCACACAATGTGATAAAAATGATACTGAATAACTTCGCAAGTAGACCAAAACTGATGTCGTAACGAAATAAATATTATGTCAGAAAAATAACGAAGATTGTTATTAATTAATATGATTTGCGAATGTAATTGCAATCTCTGTTCTTTTGCAAAAGGATCGCTCTCTCTTCCCTTTTGTTTCTTCGTAGTGTAAGAAGCCATTTTGTCACGAAGTGCGAAAACGTGTAAGTTCCTTGTAATATTTAGCCTAAATATAATCAAATATTACTTAGAAATGTTGTAAAAATTTATATGTACCAACTCTTATGTTTATGAAGTGGCAAAATCAATGTTTTTACGCAAATTTTGTACGGGAACATTGGTGCAGAGGTCAGCGCCATTGTTGTAAACGATATCAACCCAGAGTTATTGAATCACATTTGAGTAGAGTGACTTAAGTAAATGTTCTTGGTCCCCGCTTAACCAACTAGTAAGTATCTCAACAGCACTGCATCATCACATTAATAAAAAAATTAAAAAAAGTAAATTAAAACTTTTAGAGCAATTATGTATTTGGAATTCCGACGGGTTGGTGGTGTATTTTAACATAAAAACATCGTCTCGGGCAAACTAGTTGTGAGAAGTACCACAACTGCGTGACTGACGTAAATAATTATTCAGTTGTGTAGCAGCCAGAATAACACTAACTCCAACTTTTCATAACATAAATACCAATACGTAATAGAACCACCACAACACGATAAGCTTCACTTGTGCCTTATTCAAATACTATGTAAAAACCGGAAGAAATGAACTATTTACAGCTAATTTTGTGAAAATACAAAACTATGTTATTTTATTATCTGCGGGCCCAACAGAGAAAAAGTTATGTAATGCAGCGAGATGTTATTCCACCAATAGGTTATTTCTTATTTAACTCTTTGCTTCGTTCAGTCTTCCGAATCACTTGTTGAGAGCTTAATACATGCTCTTCTAGGCGTTCTATTATTAAAAATTTTAACGTATTTCTTTTCTCATTGATTTTGCATAGGACCTCCTCATTTCTTGTTTTATCAGTTCACTTACGTTCAAAACTAAACTGTAAGAACGTATCTACAACTCGACCATTCTTTTTTTTCAGGAATTATATAGTCAATTAATCACTGTCATACTATTTCCTGGCCAGCCGAGGTGGCCGAGCGATTCTAGGCGCTACAGTCTGGAACCGGGCGACCGCTACGGTCGCACGTTCGAATCCTGCCTCGGGCGTGGGTGTATGTGACGTCCTTAGGCTAGTTATGTTTAAGTAGTTCTAAGTTCTTGGGGACTGATGACCTCAGATGTTAAGTCCCATAGTTCTCAGAGCCATTTGAACCATTTGAACTATTTCCTGATTTCCGCGTACATTCTCAGAGATTAATTTTTCAATTATTTGATCAATATATTTGATACTAACGAACTTCTTTCAGCATGAGTAGCACCCTCATTGCCTGTGTTAGATCGTATCTTACAGCCTCCCAAGATTCGTCCTTCATGCATTATATCGCTTTTAAGGAGGAAAAATACCTTCACTTCGTGTCATACACAGTCGCCAATTTTGATATAAAATTTATCGCTTGCCTCATTCCTGATGTACCTAATTACTTTCGTATCAATCCGCATGCAGTGCTCAGTACAAAATCTATTCCAGTTCTTCCTCACGTTTGTTCACGACAGCACTGTCAACAGCGAAACTTTTCATCGCTATCCATTCAGTCTAAATTATAATATCAACGCTAAAAATATCTTTTACTCAACATTGTTATTCTATGCACAGATTCATTATTAGGGAAAAAACTTTGCATCCATGCCTTACACACTTTTAACTCGAGCACTTATTTCTTTGTCTTGCACTCTTATTGTTCCATTTGGGTTTTTGTGGCTCTTGTACATATTTGAAATTCCTGTCATACTCCACAGCTTATACAAAATTTTCTGACAATTTCAAATACCTTGCAGCATCTTATGTTGTCGAATGATCTTCTAGAACTCTTAAGATACGAGAAAGTATTTTTACGTCTTACTTGCATTATCAAGCACAGTGTCTGAACTATGTCTCTGATGCAACTACCTCTCTTAATCAGAAATATACTGTCGTATAGTCCAGCCACCTGGCCTAATGGTCAGCGCGTCTATTCCTGGCCAGGACGGGGATTTTATCCACTCGGTGACGGTGTGGTGTGTGGTTCTCATAATAATTTCATCATTATCGGCCCACAGCCAATTGTGGCGTTATCTGAAAAAACTTGCTACTCAGCATCCGAACTTCTCCAGGTAGTGACTCCTAGTTATCTAAGCCGTAGGATCATTTCATTTCATAATCAGTTTACAATTTATCAAATTATTTTTCATCCGTTTGTAGATTGGCCTTGTGAGCAACTTTGATGCATCAGATATTGACCTGATTGTGATATAATTCTCAGATTTATCTGCCTTTGTTATTTTCCTGCTGTTAGGTAATATTCTTCCGAAAATCCGATGGTATGTCTTTAGTTTCATAGTTTCTACAGACTATCGTGAATAACTGCTTCATTCTCACCAGCTCTATTGATTTTAGAAAGCAGTAGTACCAATCTTTTTGTCTTAATTGACTGAAAGTCTTCCAGAGCTCTGTGAAACTCTTTCTTTAAAATGGATTTCCTATTTTTTCGAAATCTAGGTTTGTTTTTTCTTGTTTTATGTCAGCAGACAGGTTCTCCCTCTCATACAGGCCCTTTCTGTAATCTTTGCACCTAACTGTTCTTTCTACGTGCTTAGCAGTAGAATTACACATGCGCTCGTAATGTCCACCGAAAGTTACTCCGGGTTTTCTATGTGTCGAACCTGTTTGTACAACGAATACTTCCTTTTAAATATCGTCTAATTTTTCCTGTAACCCTTTCCAGTTTGTTATCTCTGCACTCTCTATTAATTTTATTCTTAAGTCACTCACTTCGTTGTGACAGCGCAGTCATTAGAAATGGAGCACTAGCTCAGATTATAAAAGCATGGTTAAGGAAACCACCCACGCCCTTTCAAAGGAACCATCCTGGCATTTGTGTGAAGCGATATGGAGAAGACCACCGGGAAACCTATACCCGTATAGCCGGAAGTGCATCTCAACAGTTGTAACCTCCCCACAAAATATTATAAATATTATGGATAATGATTCTGGTTTAGTGTAACCTCCCCACAATAATTGAAAATAAATAATATAAATAAATATCCTCATTCAGTGTAACCTGCCCACAAACTTCTTTCTCATTTGTAACCTCACTACAAAATTCTTTCACAGTGTAACCTCCCTACAAAATTCTTTTCACATTAACCTCCACACAATATTTTTGAATAAATAATGTAGATAAATATCCTCATTGAGTGTAACCTCCCCACAAAATTCTTTATTCACATTAACCTCCACATAAAATTCGTTCACATTTAGCCTCCCCGCAAAATTCATTCAAAATTAATGTAACCTCAAAACACAAAAATTCCGAAACCTCTCAACAGTAAAAATTATAATTATGTCGTTCACATTCAGTGTAACCTCCGAATAAAAATAATAAATTCAGTAACCTGGTAAATTTTGGACGACAGCAGTGCTGCGTCATGGCCCTGAAAGATCATTCTGAATAAAAAAAGGAAAAAATTCTTACCTCAGTGAAGTCACCGGATATATCTGCTCTTACAATAAATTTTTCCGGCACAGCTCTGTGCAATGCTGGCCGACCTATCTGTCATTTATGAAAGGAAGCAACTGATTTTTCTATTGCAATAATCGGGATGATCATGGATGGGAGAAATTAGTAAATTCTTTTAAATTAAAATGAGTGCTTGTTAAAAGTTACTGTTTATGAGGAAGATTATTATTACGAGAGTTTTAAAACATTTACATGCGACTTGAGATAACATTACTACATATGCGCGAGGCTGCTTTTTACCTTATACAATAATACTCAGGCTCTGGCATCGCTGCACAGCGACCGGGCCAGCCAACACGATACACCATACCAGACCAGAGCAGACTCCAGACTAGCAACAACTTACTGCTACAGCTATACAATTCCTACTGCAGTCAACACTGCTCTCTGGTCAGAGACTTTCTTATACCTTGCATATCGCAGACAGCGCATGAGCAATACATCGAAATTACATCTGCTGGGACCTCTTACATAACCCTCCACTGGGGGGGCAAAAATTTGGCAGCGATGGTGAGTCAATTGGACTTGCCATGAGCAACAAATTTCTCTAAAATCTACTTCAGTCACAGAATATATATATATATATATATATATATATATATATATATATATATATATATATAAGTGCAGAACGTGAAATGAAATAGAGTGCACATGCACTGAGTACAGAACATATCAAGCAATGACAAAACATATACGCAATGAATGCAAAACACATTAACAAATGACGTAAAGTGCACATGCACTGTATATATTTTTTACCATTTTAGAAGAACTAGGATACGCAATGAGTACAAAAATATTAATAAATAACATGAAGTGCACATGCACTGTATATATTTTTTACCATTTTACAAGAACTAGGATATGCAATGAGTACAAAACATATTAACAAATGACATAAAGTGCACATGCACTTTATATATCTCTACCATTTTACAAAAATTAGGAAAGGAAAGGGAAGGATTGCATCACGGTTGTAGCACAGTAGGTTCCACGTAGCTGCACTGAAAGTCCATATCTTTCTACAGAAGCACAACACCAAGTGAGACAATCTGAAGTTCTCTTCCCGGAAGTATTAATCGGTGTAGCCAAGACACTGAAATGTCGTATTAATATTCAATGTTATCATTTTGGTAGTACATTAGGTACACCAAACAGTGGGACCATAATAACATCTCCATCGTTCAAGGTAGTGGACAGCATGATGTGTCAACACCACATTCTTGTAAGGTACACCGATGTAGAATTAGTGCAAAAACCAAAAATAGTGCTCCATGATCATCAGGATAGACAGGACAAACGGATATTGCTGTAATTACTGGTAATTAGGTCAGAAGGTGAAGGACATTAAGTCTTATGCCAGTCACCATTGATAATTACACTAGTTCTATCTACTGATTTCAGTAATTCGTCGCGCTCATCGCCAGTTACTGAGCATTTCTGTACCATGTATGAAGTATTACAGAATAATGTTCATAAGTAATCTGTTTACAGAGAACAATGGCACTCTTTGACCAGTTACAAACCATATTGATGCGTTGTTCAGAAGTCATCATTCAAAACAAGAGTTAATTAATGGCATAGCATTAACATATTTCATCTAACTACAGTAATCATTGGCACTCATTGGCCAGTTACAAACCATTTTATGCATTGTTCAGAAGTGATTATTCAAAGCAAGAGTTAATTAATGGCATACCATTTACATAATTCATCTAGTGGCATTCATTGGCCAGTTACAAAGTATTCATATAGTTTTATAAAACATTATTCAGTATTATTCAGAAGTCATCATTCAAAATGAAAGTTAATTATTGGCATAGCATTTATATAGTATAACAAAAATATTATTTACAGAAATTATTGGCATAGCATTTATGCATTATTGCAAAACATCATTCAGCACTACTCAGAACTCATCATTCAATTGATATAGGACATATTTAAAATGTGACACTATGTAACTATTACTCAAGGTCTGTGGTCCAATAATACATAGATATAGTGGATTCAATACATGTGACAAATCTGCGTTATACTTAGTTCTATAAATATCTCTTAAACTAGTAGCATTATTTGGTACTGGTAATACATTTTTTTGTGCTAGCAATGCATTGCGTTGGGATCGATATTTAATTGCTGGGGCATGAAAGTATTTGCTTTTGAATTATTGCTGCAAATAACGATTAATAACGTCATTCGTCATGAGTCAGCTGTAGCAAGGTTATGAACAGGTAGAGTATATGTGATCACATTCATGAATGACACACACAAATGGGTAAAAAAATGCAAGTATTAGAACAGGTTTAATGACTAACTGCTTATAGCACATTAATTTCACGAATAGCTTCTCCTGGAAAAAACCCAAAATGCATATTATGCTGAAAAGTAGTGAACTTCGAATTAACAGGTAATGAAAGGTGTACTCAATATGTATTTACTCTAGCTGTCCTTTCCAAAACATTCAGTCATTATACCATGCGACATAAGACATACTGTCAAAACGAACTGCAACAAATACTTAAATAACTACATGGCATCTCTTAACTAATAGTAAATATATAAACTTCATCATTATCCTCGTCTACAAAGAAAAACTTCAATATTCATATTACGATACGTTAATCATCAGTAAGTAGTCACATAGATAGAATTGCATAAGTGGTCATAGAATATGTAAGTTCATCTGGAAAAATGTGCATGGTCTGATGTGTAACGACAAGAAAAGCGACCTGCTAACCTTACCTTGCTGGGCACTTGCCAAGAAAAAATACGACAATCATCAGTAAGTAGTCATATAAATATAATTGCATAAGTGGTCATATAAAAATCAGGAAATGGCATTACAGTGTGATAAATCATAAAGTATGTTCATTCAATAAAGGGTTTAATATTGGAGACATGGTGATTGCCTTCACTTTTTCTGGTTCTCAGAGTTTTGACGTGTACTACATTGGGGTGAGGAATGCTGCGAATTCTGTATGGACCTGCGTATAGAAGCTCAAATTTACGGCATCTACTCTTTCCTCTGTTGGATAAATAATGTGTGCGTACTAATATCTTCTGTCCAATGTGAAAGTCACGGCGTGTACAAACCTGTTTTTGCTGTCTTCTCCGGCGCTCTGCGGCACGTTTGATGTTGTTCAACGCAATGTCAATTATTTCATGGTGTCGTAGTCGACGAGATGTAGGAAAGGATACTAATTCTTTAATTTTGTTAGATGGTTCAACATTTTTTAATATAACAGTCGGAGATAACATAGTAGATTCATTTGGTATGGAGTTAATTACATCCTGGTATGACAGTATGTGTGTATCCCAATCAATATGTCTTTTATGGCAGTATATTCTACACAGTTTACCAATTTCTTTCATTAGTCGTTCACAAGGATTCGAAGAAGCGTGATACCTGGATATATAGATCGGAGAAATGTTTCTTGTTCGTAACATACGTGTCCATATAGCAGATCGAAACTGTGGTCCATTGTCGGAAATTACTTTCAATACATGCCCTACATGAAATAGAAAATGTTTTACAAATGCATTCGAAACAGATTTAGCAGTAATTTTGCGTAACGGAGTGAAGGTAACAAATTTCGAAGTGAGCTCAACACCGACAAAGATGTAGCAAAAACCTCTATTAGATCTGGGAATCGGACCAAAAATGTCTACAGCGGCCATGTGTCTCACAGGTACAATGGGATGTAACGGAGGAATATGTCAAGTCGTGTCTGACTTAGCTTTCTGGCAGATTTCATATGACTCGTCGACTACGTTTCTCCATGTTGGCAAAATAACAGTTCTGTCTCAGTATAAGAAAACATTTTCTAGCTCCATAATGTGCGTAACTTAAATGAGTATACCAAATTAATTTGTTAACAAGCTCGTCAGGAATACATAGTAACCAATTGTTGCTGTCAGGGTGAGAGCGGCGAAACAGAATATTATTGCGTACAGTGTAATGGTTTCTAATGGTAACATTATTCTTATCTTGCCAAAGGTGTTTAATTTCTTTCCATACGTTGTCTTTGCTCTGCTCCTGTGCTATGTGTCGTAATGATGACAAAATAAAATTTTCGAATGCAACTTGTTGAATATACATGACACTAAAATTTGCTTAGCAGAAGTTGGTTGCGATGTCTTGCTGATTGTTGCTGAGAGAACGGAATAGTACGGCTGCTACAACATTTAGTGTACCGGGAATGTGAACAATTGTAAAAATTAAATTCCTGTTTATAAAGTTTCCATCTGCTTAACCTATCGTGTGTAAATTTTGCTGAAAGTAAAAACTGGATAGCTCTATGATCTGTGTAAACGGTCGTATGTCTTCCATAAAGAAAAGGCCGAAATCACGTAAATGCCCATACAACACATAATGTTTCAAGTTCTGTGACAGAATAATTGCGTTCAGCAGGTGACAGAATGCGACTTGCAAAGGCGATGTTTTTAATTACTGTAGTACCGTCTTCTTCAATTTCCTGAAAAATGTATACGCCTAAAGCGGTGTTAGAACTGTCGGTGGCAATGAAAAAATTTCTAGTAAGATCTGGATGTGATAAAAGTGGTGCATTCAACAAAGCTTTTTTCAGATTGACAAATTCAGACTGCGCTTGGCTATCCCAGGACCAAATAGTGTTTTTACCCGTCAATTGACATAATCTAGGGGTGTCTAAAGCAGCGTAATGAATAAATTTACGAAAAAAATTAATTAAACCCAAAAAGCTGCGTAGTTGTTTCTTCGTCGTAGGAACAGTAATGTCACGTAAAGCTTGAAGTTTTTCCGTGTCAGGCGCAATGCCTTCTGCTGAAATTACATGTCCAAGAAATTTTATGGAAGTTTTACCTAAGTGCGATTTGCTAAGATTAACTGTGAGTCCTTGTGCACGAAAAGTTCGTAACAGTTGTTCAAGAATCAAATTGTGTTCAGACCAGTTAGCTTCTGCAATAAGAATGTCGTCTACATACGTTGTGATTCTGTCTTTTAATTCTGTCGGAAGTATAGTATTCAAACCGCGAATAAATGCTGCTGAAGAAATAGTTAAACCGAACGGTAATTTGCAAAACTGATAACAGTCACCAAAACAGAGAAAAGCTGTGTACTTTCTGCAGTTCGGATGGATCTGAATTTGCCAAAATCCCGATTTCAAATCCAATGTGGAATAAATAGCAGTACCATGAAATTTCTGCAGAAGTTATTCTAGTGTTTGAGGGCGATCTGTTTTATTAATAATAATGTCATTGATGTGACGCGAATCAAGTACGAGGCGAAGTGAACCATCCTTTTTCTTAACAATATGGAGCGGGTTTATGTACGGACTAACTGCCGGTTCAATAATTTCTTAGTCAAGCATAGCTTGCAATTCTTTCTTAACTTGATCTCTGTGAATGTATGGAATGGGATAATGTTTGGCTTTAAATGTATCGTCGGTTTAACTTGAAATTCATACATAAAACCGGACATAGTACCAGGGACGTTGTCAAAAACTGGAGCTTGCTGTAAAAGAATTTTGCGTAGTTGCTTGCGTTCGTCGTCTGTATTTGCACTGCTCTGCTTACCTTTATCAGAAATCATTTGCATAACGTCATAGTCGGCTTCGTCTGGAGTATTATAGTTGTGTACGTACGTGTCTGTGAACAATGTGGAATGACAGTCTATGTTACGTGATGCAGAAATGACCTCTGTCCGATTAATTGTTTGTTCTTCTGCAGATAAAGAGTGCTGAAATTCTAATGCCAGTTGTACATTTTCATCTTTTAACATTAAATAGGAATTTTGAAAGTCAATAATTGCGTAGAGTGTCTCGGATGTCGTCAAAAGTAATAACATTTTCGTGAACAAGATTCTGTGTGTCAAAAGTATTGCTTGCGTTGCTGGAAGATGCAACCTGTACTGTATCTAGTCAAATTCTATCTGACGTGCTATTATTTGCGGGAGGATGCTGTGGCATTTCGACTATTTGTACTGTTCTGTTATTTCGTCCTGACGCATTAGGTTCGGGATGATACCGACTGTCTGGTTCATTCGTGATAATCTGCTGTTGCGGATGATTCTGTTGCTGATAAGAGCGACTGTTATTAAACGTACGCTGAAAATTGTGCTCATTACTTTTACGTCTCTCATAATAATCATTGCTATACAGTACGTTGCGATACGAGTTAAAATCATGTGTTTTCTGTACGTAGTTACTTCCTTGTTGCTGTGCGTTACTATTTGGCGGAGCCCACGCTATATGTGTAGGCGGCGAAACATTAAAGCTTGGTTGACCTTGCACATTACATTGTTGGTTAGGTATGCTAACCGGTTGGTTTTGTTACTGTTGTTGGGAAAACCCTCTATTGTTACCAAAATGTGGTTCCTGTTGCTGATAATTTTGACGATACTGATAATAAAAATTTTGTCTGATATTAAAATTATGCTGGTAGTTCTTGTCATTTCGGGAGTGTCTAATGAAACTGTCACTTTCGGTAAAACTGGTCATATCGGGTTTTCTTTACTCATTCTTAATCCTAGATAGGTCGATAATTGAAGAGCTGTTTTGACAGATATAAAGGATAGTGGAAGAGAAGGCAGCAGTGCCTAAAACTAAAGATGACTAGCACTACTACGGCTCGGGGCCCTTGTTTTAAGATCGGAGATTTCATCATGCAGTTCGGTGTTCAACTGTTTGATTTCGTCCGATACTGTAGCAATATTGTTGTCTACGTATGTTTTTGCTTTCGTAAATAATTTACGCTTATCTTCCTGTCTCTGTGCAATAATTGTTTCCATGACTTGTTGCTTTACTTCATTCTGTTCCTGTATAAATTTACGGCAACGCGTTTCACTGCTTTGTAAGTGGTGATTAAAACGTTCGTCAATTTGGCTGTTCTGTTGGTCAAATTTCGCGTCTACTTTTGCATCCAGCGTGCGTGAAAGTTCTGCTGACATTAATTTAAACTCTTCGCGTAACTGTGTTGCGTTTTCAGAGCATTGTTTAGCGACTGCACTAATTTCATCTCTAAGTAATTTAGTTGTGGCTGCATTTGTACTACTTAATTCTTGAGCAACAATCTAATTTCTTCACTACTGTTCCTAGCACAAGCCTTAATTTCCTCACGTAATTGTTCTTTAGTATCATGACATTGCACGGCAACGGCTGTAATCTGATCACAAAGTTGTTTGTTCGATTCATTAAGGTTGTCGTATTTTTCATTCAACTGTTTAAGATTTTCATTAAGTTGTTTGAAGTTGTTGTCTTGTTTTTCATTCGACTGTTTGGAATTGTTGTCTAGTTTTGCATTTAGTTGTTTGTTCGATTGATTAAGGTTGTCCTGTTTTTGATTCAACAGTTTGAAATTTTCATTAAGTTGTTTGTTTGATTCATGAAGTTGTAGCAATAATGCCACGATCCATGCCAATATTACCTACTCTATTCTCTCTGCTGTGTGTTGGTGTATCTGCATTTGTCGCGTTTTGTATAACCATTTGGTCATTCTGTGATTCTTGAAAAGGTTTGCCAATTGGATGTGCATTGTTAGTCACTACCTCGGAATCAAATGAATCTGACGTATTCTGACTACATTGTTCATCTTCGTGAGAAAAATTTATCTGTTCACAATTCAAATTTTGCAAACCGGGTGTGTCAAACTGCGCAGCGTTCATTGTATCGGAACGTGCCGCGTCATCAAATGTTACATTTACTATGGACATAATTGAATTTATTTGTTCATCATTAGGATCAAACTCGTTACTAGTGATCGGCACGCACTGACTTCTGTAATTAGGGGATTATCACTATTACACTGAGTGCCGCAAATATTATCGGTCAAACTATTCGAGTCGGCACATCGCGATGTACTCTTAACAGTTTTTCGCGGCATTTTTCACAAATCAAAATTAAGCACAAAATGAAACTAAGTCAAAGTAAAAATGGAACAAATACAATTACAACAAAGAGGAATAAATTGCCGATGATCTGTGAAAGAAAGAGTGACAAATTAGTAAATGCGTTGCGCCAGATGCAAACTACATTTAAGTAAATAAGAGCAGATATATGACTACTTCTCAGAGATTCACAAAGAAATAAGATCCTGGCCGGTTGTCGCCAAGTGTAACCTCCCCACAAAATATTATAAATATTATGGATAATGATTCTGGTTTAGTGTAACCTCCCCACAATAATTGAAAATAAATAATATAAATAAATATCCTCATTCAGTGTAACCTGCCCACAAACTTCTTTCTCATTTGTAACCTCACTACAAAATTCTTTCACAGTGTAACCTCCCTACAAAATTCTTTTCACATTAACCTCCACACAATATTTTTGAATAAATAATGTAGATAAATATCCTCATTGAGTGTAACCTCCCCACAAAATTCTTTATTCACATTAACCTCCACATAAAATTCGTTCACATTTAGCCTCCCCGCAAAATTCATTCACAATTAATGTAACCTCAAAACACAAAAATTCCGAAACCTCTCAACAGTAAAAATTATAATTATGTCGTTCACATTCAGTGTAACCTCCGAATAAAAATAATAAATTCAGTAACCTGGTAAATTTTGGACGACAGCAGTGCTGCGTCATGGCCCTGAAAGATCATTCTGAATAAAAAAAGGAAAAAATTCCTACCTCAATGAAGTCACCGGATATATCTGCTCTTACAATAAAATTTTCCGGCACAGCTCTGTGCAATGCTGGCCGACATATCTGTCATTTATGAAAGGAAGCAACTGATTTTTCTATTGCAATAATCGGGATGATCATGGATGGGAGAAATTAGTAAATTCTTTTAAATTAAAATGAGTGCTTGTTAAAAGTTACTGTTTATGAGGAAGATTATTATTACGAGAGTTTTAAAACATTTACATGCGACTTGAGATAACATTACTACATATGCGCGAGGCTGCTTTTTACCTTATACAATAATACTCAGGCTCCGGCATCGCTGCACAGCGACCGGGCCAGCCAACACGATACACCATACCAGACCAGAGCAGACTCCAGACTAGCAACAACTTACTGCTACAGCTATACAATTCCTACTGCAGTCAACACTGCTCTCTGGTCAGAGACTTTCTTATACCTTGCATATCGCAGACAGCGCATGAGCAATACATCGAAATTACATCTGCTCGGACCTCTTACACGGTTGTCTTTTCAAATGCGATCTAATCGACAACAGAGAGAGCGGTTAGATAGTCCTGTGAACATAACCCACGGAAACACATTGAATATGTAGTAGGTAATATAACAGTGTTTCACTGTAATTTAAAGGATTCCCTTTCTGTCAATTCCTTGTTGTCAACTGAAGTGCAATTTCAAAGTTTCTCACAAGATATTAATCTGTTATTTATTTAATCTAACAACCGATTTCGAGTGTACGGCAAATCTGCTTTGGCTATGCTTCTTTGTGTTTAATTTTTTTCCTCCCCCATTTCCTTAATTTTTCGAGATTATCGTTCAGTGTCTGACTGGTTGCTCTTTCATTTGCTGACCTTTTTATTTCTTGAAATTGTATCTTTTGTATTGATCGTGTATAAACAATTCTCTTCTCTATTACGTCCGTTCTAATTCGAGTGTTTTTCAGGCATTTGTCCTTTTCAGTCAGCTATGTGAGTTTGGGTTTCTACCTATTAAGTACGTGGAATGTATATTCCTTAGTCTGTTACTGTCCATTCCATTTTCAAATTGAGTACCTGCTTGATATCAAGTGACGTTGACCATTATTATTACTTTTAGGTCCCAATGTTTTCCTTAAATCTCTCAGGGCCAAGCCCGCAGGTTCTATGGGCCACGCTGCCATCCAAAAACGGCAATGTTGGTTGGTTGGTGGAATTGGGGGAGGGGACCAAACATCGAGGTCATAGGTCCCATGGGATTAAGGATGGATGTGGAAGGATACTGGCCATGCCCTTTCAAAGGAACCATCGGGCATTTGTCTGAAGCGATTTATGGAAATCTCGAAAAACCAAAATCAGGATGACTGGACGCGAGTTTGAACCGGCATCATCACGAATGCTCGTAAGCGCCTAGGATGTAGATTCTTCGAGCCAGAGCATTTGATTAAAACGCGCAGCGCAGAGCTTTGTTTTCGATATACGATGTTTATACTGTTACATGTTAGAGCAAATTATTTTATTCTTTGTAAGAGAAAAGCCGCACCGTTTATCTGACGAGGAAATTGCCGATTTTCTGAATTGTGGAGATAGTGTTGATGCTCTAGACAGTGGAGATGATTTAGTCGACACAATACAACGTGTTTAGGCACAGAACTGTAAAATGGTGGTCGAAACCGTTTTTTCGTTTGCTCTTACTAGGAGTATGGAATGAATACTGGTCACACAACCCATTTCAGACCAAGAAAATGACTATCATTGACTTCATTACCAATCTTGCCAATAACTCGAAATAACCAAAATAGACCTGTAGGCTGAGTGTCACTGAGAAATTTCTTGCAACCTTTATCACCCTCGCCCTCAAGCGAAACGTGTGCTACCCCCTCCCCGTGTATGTTATGTTTGCTCTTCATAACAAAAGAAAGAATGTGGGAAAATATCTCGCAAGGAGACACGTTACCAGTGCGAACAGTGCTGTGTAGTGTTCTGTATGGCACCCTGTATTAAAATATCTCATTCTAAAATGTATAAATACATGCAGAAAGTGCTTCTTTACTTACATACGTTACTCAGCACTGATCATTATTCATTTACGAACTCATTAATGTACCTAAATGAATTTGAGGGTCTTTCTCTAATTTTATGCAAATAATGTCAAATATAATAATATAATTTGTCCATGTTATAGCAGACAGGATTTTGTTCATATCTGAATATCAAAGATGATAAAATGGGCATAAAATAGTGTTAATTTCATATTTATATGTTCGATATTTTCCAAGATATAAAGTTTTGAACACAGCTAAAATTGCTTGGATTCTGCGGATGTGAACGAGTATTGGTCCGGTGCTGAAAGTGTTAAAATCCATCACTGAAACTTTTCTAGTGTTCCATATTTGTTATTATGTTTAATCACTTTAACTCACTTTACATATTATATTTAAATAAAATTTATTTGTTTTAGTTTTTTTACACCTTTGATATTCTTGTCCATGACAGCAAAGAAATACAATTTGCGTAGTGTAACATACAATTAAATCTTCACACTCCGCTGTGTATTAATTCATAGTAGATATTGTTCAATACAAAGGAGAGTGTGTGGACTTGAAATTTGTTGATAATTTTTAGAGTCAACCAGTATCTTCCACACTACTTTTACGGCTGGAAAACATGTCTGCTACCTGTCTGCCACACATTTTGGTGATTTTGTACTTCCCTATAGGCTCTGAACCCAGTTCAATCGATCTTGACGATGACTTAACAGAGTCTAATTATACCCAATGTTGTTGTTCTTCATAATGACTTAAGGCCGGAATTAGTAAACAGTATTATAAAATAAAGAAGGCTGTATAGTCAAGTGGCGAAAATGTCGAACGAATGTGTGACACTACTTTCGGACGGCAGTGATTCCGCAATAGCAGCTGTAGCTGTTATGTACACCGCACAACGAGACAAATTTTCCGATGAAAATTAATTTTTAACGTTTATAGCTGTCAGTTATGAAACTAGTGTATTATTAATGAAATATGTGGCTACTCACAGAGGTCCAGTATGGGATGTAATTATAGTCCGGCAGTGAAACTTGGTAGGTATGTAATGCGTTAATGCGGAACCGGTTTGCAATGGAAAAAATATTAGCACAACCTGAATATTGTGCGTTTGTCGCTTGTTTAACCTTTTTCGCCACGTTACGTTCCTAATCCGTTATATATAGAAACATTTCTACAAACTTCGCATGCATTCACAGCGCTAGAGTAGCATTTGGTTGCCAAAATTGAAACTAATTTTTTCCCATCTTAAATAGGTTCCGCATTAACGCATTAGAATATATACCAAGTTTCACTGCCGTACGGTAATTACAACCCACACTAGACGCCCGTGAGTACCTGCACTTTAACTATAACCGCCTGATATAAGCAAACACCGTGCTCAGGTATACCATCATGAATGTGTCTGAGCGCTTGAAGCTCATCTGCCTGTGCTCTGCCGATATAGAATAGAAATTCCGTCTTTAAAACTAAGTGGCAGTCGAAGAACTGGTTACGAATTCGAAGAACTGGTTACGAATTTTACGTAAGCAAAATATGACAACGAAGGACAACAATTATTTGTTTTCACTCTGAACATTTTTTTGAAATGGCACCAACACCTGTTTAACATTTCATTAAGTGTTTATTAATAAATCTGTCACACTTGAAGTGCATATGTTTGACAAACTATTTCGAAACTAGTCGGCAACTATCATTATACTACGAGGCACTCTGAACGAGCGGATCGGATCGGCCACAAGAGTATTGTGAATGCTACAATCCAGTGCGTTATCTTTTACATAATTCGCTTCAACAGCGCAATGGCAAAGACTTTCAAAAGCGGATAAGGATCTCCCAACTGTGTTTACAGAGCCTGAAAAACGCTGCAATGTTTGTGTGCAGGGTTGCTTATGGATATAATGATCGTTGTCCAACCATGCGCTAACCAACCTTCGCAATATGCACTAATCGTCGGTAGAAAATCACCGTTAGCTGAGAGAAGTGATTAAGAAACCATCTTGGTCCGACAAGGTGTCGTGATAACTATTCGAGAATCTCATCATTGGCTCCTGCTTTAATGATGTGGCTCTAAAGAGCCAAAAGTCGGTACAGATACACTACAGCAGTTTTAGAAACACTCTCCACTATAGTACAGTCTATGTCAAACCAACATGACGGTTACGATACTGCAGTGCGTTGTGTTATTCCGAATTACGATACAAAGTTCTTTCCGAAATGCAGGCATGTCTGAAGGAACAGGCACTGCGGTGACTTCACCCATCATGAACTACATAAAATGTATTCGCAGTTGCGAATACGGATTACCAATAGCTGTGTAATGGAATGACGACAATGAAAATGTGTGCTGGACCGGGACTCGAACCCGGCATCCACGCTTATCGCTTATTCGCTGTACGGGAACACACATTATGGATGTACGAGTACAGGTCGTACACACGTGGTTGACGACGTACGGAAGTTTGGATCCAGCAGACGGATAGCCAAATGGTAATGCGAACGCTAGGGATAAATTTAAATGTATTACTAACTGTATTCGCTATAAATTTCGCGGACAATATACAGATATGTTGCTGAATGCTCCTACAAAAGAATTCCATGGTACCACACATAGTTTAGGTATCATGAAGGTGATTGAAGATCTGCCGCATTGTGCACGACGCTCGAATTTATTCTCCTTTTCTACTAACTTTGTTCTCATTACATCAGAAAATTTCGACATCAGTTAAACTAATAACTTCCTTCTGTACATCAAGCTATAGTAAACATAGTAAAAACTGGACGGTATCTTGTAGAATGTACCGAACACATGCTATCTCATTATAACCAAGAGAAGGAGGAGTAATCTGTAATGTGGATAACTGGATTACACACCGTAAATAATGATGTTTTATCTACACACCCTGTTTTTCCACTTAATCTCCATCCCGTTCTATGACCTCCCTGCAGCGCGAAACAAGGGCTTGTATACCGTGTCGGTAACTGAATATCCAAGAGTGCGGATAACTGCAACCACACTTCCTTTGCTGCTTGACAGATGCAGCGCCAACTGCTGAGCCGTTAAGCGTCTGTCAGGTGTGACAGCCGTGGATGGTCTCGCCGACAGCTGCAAACGGTGGAGCTCCGCCGAACCACCTTCTCATGACCTCACCCTCGGCGCCAAGTGACTAAATGTTCTTCTGACGACAACAGATGCTCCATAGACTTTGCACAAGCGTTTGTGAATATTTCCCCCAGTTTCTTTGTCTGCATTCAGACATTCAATGACGTCACGATGCTTGTAACGTACACCACCTAACGACAGCATTTTGAAACTCTCCTGCAGCTACGCTGTCTGTCGGAAGTGACGGAAACTTGATATGCTCACTCAGGAGCCTTCAGATAATACATACCTAACATTTCTCATTCGTAGCATTGTTTACGGCTGAGAAAAAAGTGCGGTCCATTCCTTTATGGGCAATCCTCGTATGTGTGATCTACAGCGACAATGTGTGTAGAGTTCAATTTCCAGTTTTTCACAACTGTAAGCCCTTTTATTCCTGTTTTCAACATGCGCCCTTCCACTGATGAAGTAACACAAACATGTCATACCCAAAAAGGAATCATTTTCTGACCGGCCATGTGTCGCCAGGCCGGTTTATTCGCACATTTAGAAAAACGTATGTTTTAGAATGCACTGTCATTAAAAGCATCAAAGTAAATAGGCCCACTGCATTATTAACGGAGAATTGACGGAATTCCATTGATTGTCTTGTTTAGAACACCCTGTAATGTCTGTTTTTAGAAAAGAATGGCAATGCCAGGTTCATTTATTTAAAAAATCATGGATTTACTAATGCAGTGTAGTTTACACGCGACAGATAATGATTCATTTGTAATCTGGCAAGGTTATAAGATTCTATAACAAAACCCTAAGGTGCTTGAAATAAGATTGTAGTGCCAAGTCGTATGAGTGTTAGAGAACTGTTAGACAGGTGATGGAAAGTGTAAGCAGATGTGCTGGCTCTAGAACTGTTTGGAGTTATGAGTCCCAGATCATTGTTCTGGACTATAAACTGTATTTAAGACATTGTTACAAGAACTGAAGTAAACCATTCCTATTTTATTATTTACGGAGCTTTGCTGACCTACCACAGGTTTCGTTGTTTATTCTAGATGTAATGACACCATTTTCAAGGAAACAAGTTTATTCTGAGTTATATTTTTTTAAATACTGCTGTCATTATTCATATGTAGTTCCCTCAAAAGATACAGAGACAACCGCAATCTGCAAAAGATACAGTAATCTACTTTATAAGTCTAAAGTGACGACTTCACTGTTTTATTGCCTGCAGAGAAATTTGTTACAATGTTTTTGTAGTATCATTGCAACGTATTGAGTATGTCGTAGAAATTCTGTTTGCTGACCTGTAGCCGAGAATGCTATCGGAAATCGTGAAAGATTCTCTTATGTCACTCAATTTTGACACAAAATTTGTTGCTTTCAGTACACAGTCACTGATTTCGAGTCTGATTCAATCACAAAGAGTTTTCTAATATGTAATTATGACATCTTACAGGTTGCTGCAATCAAGCTTTGTCCTATACTTTTTATCGCCTTCTTATATCTACTGCTTGTTTCATATTCCGATTACTTTCTCTGTACACTTATTTCTGAAATGTAACTATAAATAACCGTAATATTAGTAAAATGAGAATGGTAAAGCATTCTGGAACATGGGTATAGGGAGTGAATTATAACTTACGTCACAGAAGCTTTGTGTAGTAATGGAATCGATTGTTGTCCATGCTATACATCCCCCTGCAGCTTTGAACTGGACTGGGTTAGCAGATTGTATGAGTTGCCTCTGATGCCCTATTCGCACGTCCCAAAGCAGTTGTTAACTGATGATGCGAAACTTTGGAGACAAGTATAATATCTTGACAATACAAAATTATTAAGGCTTTCGTGGCCACTTGTTGATAAACTGCCTATTGGCTTCTGTCTCGGGTTCTTCGGCCGACGTTCATCTAATGATTTTTCTGACGTTTCGCCAGCACGAGTGCCTGGCATTGTCAAAGCTTCACCCTCCATTGCCGGTGGTGAACTGGAGGCGAGCTCGCGGCCGCAGACTATATGTACCTGGCGCGCCAACGTCCGAGGGCTTCTCCGCGGTCATTTCCGGTGCGGTTCTCCTCTTGCTACCTACGACGGTCGTTCGCTGCAGTACGGGCAGCCAGGATCCGTTTACCTTAAGGCTATCCTCTTTCTTGTTGAAACTGTTCGCATGATTGCAAGTGGGTCTCATTCCCAGAGTGACGGACAGAATCGGCCGTATATTGCGCAAACACGGCGTAAAGACGATTTTCAAACCGACAAGGAAGATCAAAGAATGTCTTAGATCGGCGAAGGAGAAAAGAGACCCACTTGCAATGTCGGGAATATACCGTATACCATGCACATGCGGAAAAGTTTATGTCGGAATGACTGGACAATCAATTAACACCAGGATCAAAGAGCATCAGCGACATTGCAGGTTGGGGCAGGTGGAGAAATCGGCCGTGGCAGAGCACGCACTGAATGAGACCGATCACGTAATAAAATTCGCCGACACGGAAATTATGGCTGTAGAGAAGCACTATCCCACGCGCTTGTTCAGAGAAGCTGTAGAAATCGAAAAACACGCGAACAGTTTCAACAAGAAAGAGGATAGCCTTAAGGTAAACGGATCCTGGCTGCCCGTACTGCAGCGAACGACCGTCGCAGGTAGCAAGAGGAGAACCGCACCGGAAATGACCGCGGAGAAGCCCTCGGTCGTTGGCGCGCCAGGTACATACAGTCTGCGGCCGCGAGCTCGCCTCCAGTTCACGCACGCACGCACGCGCGCCGCTCACGCACGCACGCACGCACGCACGCACGCGGGCACGCGACGCACGCACGCGCACGCCGCGACGCACGCGCTCGCACGCACGCGCTCCACACCGCCTCCTGTACCTGCTGGTTGTGCAGTGCTTTCTTCAGGAATAAAACACTGCACACCTAGGGACCGTTAGTGAGGGATTTTGCGAGTCAGGGCCCCCTTCGCATGGGACAAGCCCGCGCTCGCAGAGGCCAAGGCTAGCTTTCCTTCCTCTGTGTGCAAATCTCTTCGCCTTTATTGGCATTATGTCTGACACGCGTAAGGCGCCCCGCTCGTCTGAGGCTCGAAGAAGAAGAAAGAACTCGACGCCAAGAGATACACTGACTTGCATCACAATGGCAATGCAACGTCCAACCAATCCGAGCAAGATCCAAGTGAAAGCTTGAAGCTTCTTACCGACTTGATGCCAACGACTAATATGTGTTCTACGCCAACAGAAGAACTTCCTGGTCCTGCCGAGAGGAAAAAGACGGACGAGACAACCCCGAACTCGTCGGCTAGCGAAAACCGACACAAGAAGTCCCGCCCCATCGCCGATGAGGAGGGATTCATTCCAGCCACTCGGACGGCTCCTGCCCGCAAGATTACGAGTGCTGCTCCTATATCACCAAACAACTCTTTCGCGGCTATGGACGCCGAACCAACCGACCAAAGTGACACCTTGGCTACCACGGCCCAGACTTCTACAAAAGCACAGAAACCTCCTCCCATCATCATTGAATTCAAGGAGGCGTATAAGATACTATTGCAAACTATTAAGGGCCTTCTTTGCAACCCTTTTCAATTCAGAACAGCTGGTAAAGACCTCTACAAGCTTCAAACCGCAAATACTACGGATTTTATGAAAGTTACAGAAGAAGTCTCAAAAAGGCAATGGGGATTTTATACCTATTCGCCGGACAAGCCCATCAAGAAAGTCACTCGAGGGTTTCCCTTCAGTTTCTCGTGTGATGATCTGAGGGAAGAACTGGAAGCCATCGGAATTGTTCCTAGGTCAATTTCCAGAGTGCAATCGCCTAGAACTCATAAAGACGCCCCCCTCTTTATGGTAGTGCTCACCAATACACCAGATAACCGAAAATTACTGACAATGAAGATCATAGCCAACACAGACGTCACAATTGAGGAGCCTCGGGGCAAACGTGGCCCCACCATCTGCTATTGATGCCAAGGCATTGGCCATGTAGCCAGACACTGTGCAATGCCCTTCAAGTGTGTGAAGTGCGGCCAAGAACACACTTCCAAAGATTGCTTTAAGGACAAAGACACTCCTCCCACATGTGTCCGTTGCAACAAAGCTCATCCTGCTAGCTACCTTGGCTGTGAGGTCATTAAAGCCTATAGGACGAGACAAAAGGCAACCACTCACCAGGGTCTCACTTATGCTGCCATTGCAGCTGCTAGGAGAAATACAAATGTAGCAACCACCAACGTCAATAATGCTTCATCCTCTAAGGCCAACGCCTCCACTGCAGGCATACAGAGAATCAACCTACACCACCATAGGCATACTCAGTTTACTCCCCATCGCCCAGCTCCACCTCCTCCGACCATTGCTGCATCTCAGCAGCACATAATCAGTGCCGGACCGCCAACAACTCAGGCACAACACAACACCTCTTGCCAAGAGTTTAATCTGACCTCAGTCATGCAAGTCATGAGGAAAGCTATCACTGATGCCTTTCAGGCTATCATGGCTACTATTCCGCAACAGATTTCTGCTGCAGTTCAAGTTGCCCTACAGGCCATTCCACAGTCAACCTCCACCACCCAACATGGCAACTCCCCCGTGGCCATCTAGAAGAAGCAGACTTTGAGGTGCTACTGTCCCAACAAGGAAATCTTTTTCTTGCTGGTGACCTTAATGCCAAAAATACCAACTGGAATAGCCGCATCACTAACATCAGCGGACGTCGTCTCCTGCAAGTTGCTGAAAGGAACCACGCCATCATCGTGGGACCATACGACCCCACTTGTTTTCCGAATAGAGGCCAGAGCGACGTGTTGGATATAGCCATCATTAAGGGATTTCCCAATGGTGCTACTGCCACTACCAGAAGGGCACTTACATCTGACCACGAACCTGTCATTTTTGATGTCGACCTCGTCGGCATCAATAAACCGCCTAGACACTATCTTGATATTCGAGGAATCAGCTGGGAAATGTATCGTCAACTGCTTGAAAGAGACCTCCTGGATGCACCAGATCCAGGGATAGCAGGAGCGGAAGCCACTCTATTATACCTAACATCTAAAGCACTAGACGCTGCAACAGAAGCCATACCTCCAAGACGGCCTCTACCACCAAAAACTCACCAACTGTCCCCACCTATCATGGCAGCCATCAGGGAAAAAAAACGAGCATTCAGAGAATGGCAGGCAACGCGCAATCCAGCCACAAAGCGCCTAGTAAATCGTCTACAACGAGAAATTAAGGCAGAAGTAGAAAAACACAGGAATCAAGTCTGGGCAGATAAGGTTGCTCTGCTACAATTACAAGACCAATCGGCCTGGAAGATGACGAAGTCTCTACTAAGAAGCGGACAGAAGTTACCCCCACTACATGTGGGCAACCATATAATCAGCGAACCAGATGCCAAAGCAAATGCTTTGGCAGATGTATTCGCAAAAAACTTCATACTGATGAATGACCCTGCCGACGCTGACCACATTGGCTTAGTCAACGAGAGACTTCCAAGATTCCTCGCCAGTCGAGCCGAAGATGACCACATTCAACCGATCACGACAGCAGAAGTTACAAAACAGCTCGAAGAATTAAACGGAAAGAAGGCTGGAGGACCAGACCTTCTAACTAATGAGCTGTTGAAGCAATTACCACCTACTGCAGTACCAATAATAGCGGCCGCGTTCAATGAGATCCTGGCAACTGGCGACTTCCCCCTCACATGGAAACATGCAGAGATCGTCGCCATACCGAAGGCAGGAAAGGACCCTCGATCACCTGCTAGCTACAGACCAATCAGTCTTTTACGTGCCATATCGAAACTTTTTGAACGTTTATGCATAAAGAGACTTCAACAGCATGTGGAAGCAGAACATCTGATACCAGACGTCCAGTTCGGCTTTCGCCAAGGCCTTTCCACCACCCAGCAGCTACTACGCCTAGTTGAGGAAGCATTCAGCGCCATGGAAAGGAAAGAATTCTTTGGGGCTGTATTTCTGGATGTTTCTCGTGCCTTTGATTGCGTGTGGCACGAGGGACTCCTCTATAAACTCCTAGATATAGGGGTCCCCGTGTCACACGCAACACTCCTGAAGAGTTATCTAGAAAACCGGACTTTTCATGTCCGCACTCAAGACGGTATAACGTCCACCAGACCAATCAAAGCAGGAGTACCTCAGGGCTGCGTTCTGGGACCACTGTTATACATCTTGTATACATCCGACCTACCATCGACGGCCAGAACACACCTATCCTTATACGCCGATGTTACAGGCATTTACTCCCAAAGTATGAATGCTGCACACCTTCAGGCAAGACTGCAACAAGCATGTAATAAGCTGAGTGAATGGGCTACGAAATGGCGACTGTCTTTTAACGCCACAAAGACGCAGGCAATAGCAATCTGTAGAAGACCATTTCCACCTAACATCCAGCCCATTGAGATAAGGGGCACCCCAGTTACGTGGTCAAAAACAGCAAAATACTTGGGAGTGACCCTTGATAGGCGATTGACATGGCAACCTCATATAGAAGATATTCGAGAGAAAGCCAGGAGAAGAATGGTACAGCTCTATCCACCATTAAATCCAGCGTCAACACTACCATCAAGACTGGGGGTGATATTGTACCTCACACTGGTGCGACCAATCTTAGACTACGCTGCTGTCGTGTGGGGCAATGCTGCTCCAACTCACATACAACGACCACAAAGAATTCAGAATCGTGCTCTGAAAAGAGCACTCCATCTTCCATACCGGTTCCCAACGAATGAGCTTCACCAACTCGCAGGGGTACCCTACTTGAAAGACCGATTTAGAACCAGTGCAAAAACCTTCTATGAAAACACGCAACAATCAGATAACGAACTTGTACAACAACTTGGACACAGGGTGCACTACCTGGCTTCCACTAGATGGCCCGATGACCTACGTGAATAACGAGATTAGACATCTTGTGTATATATTTTTATACACTTTAATAATTTTAAATTTTAACGATGTAAATTTATTTTCTTATTTTATTTATTTTAACTCAAATTATTTTAACTTAATTTTATTTTAATTATCATTATTTTTTGACCTAATTTATTGTATTTATCATCTATTTATTTATTATTATTATTTTAACAAAGGTGAATGAATGAGTGTGAGAATGTGTTAACTGTATATGTATGTGTGAGTACATGTATATAATGGGTGAATGTGTGAGCGAAAAAAAAATTAAAAAAATAAATAAAAAATTTAAAAAATATCATACAGCTAACGTATTTTAAATCATTTAAAAGCAGAAAAATTTATGACAACCAAAAGCTATTGTTTTAATGTTAATTTTATATTATTGAAGGCGTAGCCGCATGGCTTGAACTTCCATTTTCAGACTGGGCAATCCTTGATGCCCCAATATATTCTGCAGCGGTCGCCTCCAGTTCGCCACCGGCAATGGAGGGTGAATCTTTGACAATGCCAGCCACTCGTGCTGGCGAAACGTCAGAAAAATCATTAGATGAACGTCGGCCGAAGAACCCGAGACAGAAGCCAATAGGCAGTTTGTCAACAAGTGGCCACGAAAGCCTTAACAATTTTGTATTACGCCTCTACGGGGAGGAGATTTGCAGATTGTACCGACGCCTTGACCAACGACGGAAGAAGAAAGCGCGACTGATATCCTCTCTCGCCTTTCTGTCACGGTGCCGAGATGAATGTGTTACACCGAAGTTCTTGAGATGCAAGCGCCTATTCACCACTGCCCAAGCACATCGTATCTACGACAGAATGGAACGAGCTTTTCTTCGTGAGCGAATGCATACAACACTGAGAGACTTGGCAAGAACGGATCAGGAACTTCTGGACATTTTCTATCAACTAAGTTGCAGAATGCATCGAGACGACTGGGACAAGATCGACAGCATCACTCACAGGAGCATGCAGAACGAACTCGAGCGCTGCACCGAGCGGCAAAAGAAGAAGTTTGAAAGATGCCGGAAGCAGACCGACAAGGCGATTCCCGACATGTCACACAAAGTGGTCAACCTCACTGAACGACAATTGACCGAAGAAGATGTGTCTGTTCATCAAAAAGGAGGGAATTTCGCTATCATCCCGAGAACTATACCCATGGAGGACATCATTGCCAACACCGAAGCAGCCATTCGGACCCTTCCTTGTGAAAGGGCAGAGGAAATACGCACTGAAACAGCCAGGATACTGCGCCGAGCAAAACCACCAGCTTGCAACCTGAAGAAAGAAGAGGTACAAGCCATTAAGAATCTCAACGCCGACAAGAGTATATTGGTACTGCCTGCCGATAAGGGGAATGCGACCGTCGTAATGAAGACCAAAGATTATGAGCAAAAGATCCGAGACCTATTAGATCCGACGACGTACCGAAAACTAAGCGCAGATCCGACGCAGCGTATCACTCGGAATACGAATCGATTAATCAAGGCGTCTTCTCTGCCGGCGGACATACAGAGAAACCTGCGCAACACAGAAGCCCTACCGCCTCGGCTGTATGGATTACCCAAGATCCATAAGAACAACGTTCCACTGAGACCGATCGTTAGCGCTCCTGGCTCACCAACGTATAAACTGGCGAAACACTTGGCCGCTCTGCTCCAGCCACAAGTGGGGAAGACTGACACATACATTAAGGACTCAGGACATTTCATTGAAAAGCTGAAGAAACTGAAACTTGCGCCAAACGACATCCTGGCCAGTTTTGACGTTGTTTCGTTATTTACGAAAGTGCCACTCAGTGACGCTCTGGAGCACATCGGTTCCATGTTCCCGGAAGACATCAAAAAGCTCTTCCATGCATGTCTCACCACAAGCTATTTCACGTGGAATGGCGATTTCTACGAACAGCTGGAAGGTGTCGCCATGGGTAGTCCTCTCAGTCCAGTGGTGGCCAACTTCTTCATGGAACAATTCGAAGCACAGGCACTGGACTCGGCGACTTGCAAACCTAAGGTGTGGTACAGGTACGTCGATGATATTTTCGTGGTGTGGAGCCATGGTGAAGAACAGCTCGGTATATTCCTGAGACACTTGAACAGCCTCCATGCCAACATAACATTTACCATGGAAGTAGAAAAGGACAAGAAACTGCCATTTCTAGATGTGCTGGTCACAAGGGACGGCGAGAACCTGGGACACAGCGTGTTTCGGAAACCGACACACACGGACCGATACCTGCACAATCTGTCAAACCACCACCCGAGCCAGAAAAGAGGCATGGTTAGTACGCTCGTAACGAGAGCAGGACGAATATGTGAGCCTCAACACCTCAAACGAGAGATGCAACACCTGGAAACTGTTCTGCGGAGCAATGGGTACTCCACAAATTACATTAGAAGTGTAACAGAGCCAAACACTCGGCGAAGTAAGGAACCAGAAAAAGAAATGTCGGGTACGGCCTTTCTGCCATACATTCCCAGAGTGACGCACAGAATCGGCCGTATATTGCGCAAACACGGCGTAAAGACGATTTTCAAACCGACAAGGAAGATCAAAGAGTGTCTTAGATCGGGGAAGGAGAAAAGAGATCCACTTGCAATGTCGGGAATATACCGTATACCATGCACATGCGGAAAAGTTTATGTCGGAATGACTGGACGATCAATTAACACCAGGATCAAAGAGCATCAGCGACATTGCAGGCTGGGGCAGGTGGAGAAATCGGCCGTGGCAGAGCACGCACTGAATGAGACCGATCACGTAATAAAATTCGCCAACACGGAAATTCTGGCTGGAGAGGAGCACTATCACACGCGTTTGTTCAGAGAAGCTGTAGAAATCGAAAAACACGCGAACAGTTTCAACAAGAAAGAGGATAGCCTTAAGGTAAACGGATCCTGGCTGCCCGTACTGCAGCGAACGACCGTCGCAGGTAGCAAGAGGAGAACCGCACCGGAAATGACCGCGGAGAAGCCCTCGGACGTTGGCGCGCCAGGTACATACAGTCTGCGGCCGCGAGCTCGCCTCCAGTTCACCACCGGCAATGGAGGGTGAAGCTTTGACAATGCCAGGCACTCGTGCTGGCGAAACGTCAGAAAAATCATTAGATGAACGTCGGCCGAAGAACCCGAGACAAGCCAATAGGCAGTTTGTCATCTTGACAATAGTTCTATGCTGGGTATAAGATGGTTTTTTGGCCTTGTGGAAGACTGTGTATGTCAACAAATGGTGGTACTGCGCACATAGTCAATACTACACTGACGAAACAAAACATTGTGATGACTTGCTTTATAGCTTGCTTGTCCGTCTTTCGAAAGAAATATATCAATGAATTTGCGTATCAGGGACCCGAGAACACATCCGACAGTTGGGAGGTTGTGGCATTAGATGTCTACGCACATGTCATGTAATCAGTGCAGATAAGGGGACACTGATTTGCGTACGCGGTGATGGGGCCCGAGACGTCAACGTGACTTCACTATAATGATCCTCGAGCCACTGTTGCATGGTCCTGGCTCCGACACACGGACAATTACACTGCTGAAAGATGACATCGCCCTCGGTGAAGACATCAAGCATGAAGGGTTGCAGATGGTTCCCAGCTAACAGTATGTCTTCGATTACTACCACAGGTACCATGCAAGCACAGGAGAATGTCTCTCATAGCATAACACAATTCCCAACAGAATACGTCAGTGACGCGCTGCGAGCGTTCATCTCGAAGACGGCCTATGTGGGGTGGACAATGAACCCATTGCAGCAAAAACGTTTTTCACCCGAAGAGCTGACACGTTTTCATTGATCGAACCCATATGGTCACTTGCCACTGCAATCGTAACTGACGATGTCATTGGGTCAACATGTGGACACGTAGGGGTGGTCTGCTGCTGAGGTCCATGTTCAACTATGTACAATGAACGGTGTGCTCCGTAAGATTTGTACATGCACCAGCGCTATGCTCTTTCGGCAGAGATGCCAGAGATCTCTATCTAGCCTACTTTATAGAGCAGAAAAACCTCCGAGCCCCACGTTCTGTAAAGAATCATGGACATCCAACCACTTAGCGCCTTGCGGTATTTCATAGTCCTTCTATCACTTTACATAGATGCTCACGACAGTAGCACGTGAACATTCGATCAGCTTCACCGTTTTGGAGAGATTGGTTCACAGATTCTACGTAATAATAATGCGTTCTTTGTCAAAGTGGCTTATCTCTATGGATTTCCCCATCTGCATCTTATATCTTCGCTAGGGTGATCCCCGACCGTGTCTGTTCCGGTTACACACATTGTTACAGCGTCACGTGCCTCCAACGCCTCCTGGCGTCATCCAGCGTCACAGTGGGCAGTGGTCATAACGCTTTAGCTTATCGGTGTATGTGCTTTAGTTAACAAACATTATAAAATTAGTAAATTGTTCACCAAATCGTCGCTAAATAATTAAAACTATAGACAGACCGAAGCCACATAATCTTGGGTACGTGTTAGCGTCTCTTACACGCTATCTTTTCTGTGCAGATTTAAAATTTTAAGTAATTTCACAACAAACAACTGTTGAATGTCCCACATTATAGAATACAACAAAAAACAGCCACATTTTGTGGGTGTATATAGTTATACAACATTTTGCTAAATCTACCATAGTGCCTGTGCTATGTGTGTCTAATGCAATGAAAGCCACGTAAAATATCCAAAACGTTTACTTATCTTCTATGTCTCTCATATTCTAATGCGTGTTAAAATATGTCACAGTAGTACTGTGTTTTATTACCAGAACACTTAGAAGATGTAATACTTCTATTAAAGAAACTCCAGGCTTTATGTCTGCTGGTAACTAAGTGTTTTTGGGGATTTTAATTTTGCCTGTTATTTCCTGCACTTCTTAAGCAAATCAAACAGAGTACGGACGTTTCTAAATAGAACGCTATCTGTAACTCAGTAATCCATGCAGTTCGAAAACCAGTATCTCCCCTGATGCTCGTCATTGACTGTTTGGCAGTTCTACAATCATCAATTGCTTTTGTACCAAAATCTTGGTTCCAATATCTTAGGAGTTTGTATTAGAATATTAAAACCTTTGAAGACTGAAAATGTCTAACTGTATGCTGCATGGAGACTAACATTGTAGTAGTAAATGCATGACATATTTAAAAAATACGCCGTAATTATCCTTTTACAAATGAAGTCACTACCGCTTTTACAAGCAAGGGGATCAGTGTATAGGTGCCAATACTCCATAAATAATAAATTGGGGCTTTTTAATTCGGTGCTTATAAGGATAGAACGTCACCAGTCTTCTCACTAGTTTGATATGATCTGACACGAATACCTGATGAATCTCTTTTTTCCGTCTGTTCCTTTCTTCGCCGATTCTGTGGAGAACCTGCTCATTTCTTACCTCACCACTCCACCTAATTTTCAACAGTCCATGTCTCATTTCCATATAATGCTGTTCTCCAGACGTATATTCTCAAATATTTCTTCCTCAAATAAGGACAGTATTTGATACAAGCAGATTTTCCCTTATCCAGGAATGCCCTTTTTGTCACTGCTCGACTGCTTTTTCTGTCGTCCTTGCTTCGTCTATCGTATATTATTTTGCTGCCTTGCTGCCTAGGTGCCTAGTTAACAGAAACTTTACTCCATGATCTCCAAATCTGATGGTAAGTATCTGGCCGCTCTCATTTCTGCTACTTCACATTACTTTCATTTCTCTTCGATTTAGTCTCAATCCATATTCTGTGCTCATTTGACTGTTCATTCTATTCACAAGGCCTTGTAATCCGTCTTCAATTTCACTGAGGATAGCAACGTCATCAGTAAATCGTATTATTGACATCCTTTCGCCTTATATTTTAATCCTCATCTATAACCTTGTAACGGTCTTTTAAAAATGTAATCAGAAACTTTACGATTACGTTAAATGAATGCCTCATCTGTGGAATGGATACTAAGCTCGACCTGCCGTGTGTCGTGTTGTATTCGCAAATGGTGTGCTTACTCTGTGTTATTGTTAGCAATACTTTACACGAATCGATTGGGCAATGCAACTCCCAATACCAATAAAGAAATGCAGTTACTGCACAATACATTCAACCCCTTAAGCACTGAATCCTAAGGCCCTGTTCACATAACAAATAAATTAAATTGTCTTACCTCTAAAGCAGCAACTGAGTAATGCGATATGTTCTGGTCTCTCATAAAAAAAACTATGAATTTCCTAATTACACGCTCAGCAGCGTGCAATGCTGGCCGTAATACTTGAAATTCACATGAAATACATTTGGCTGATAAACGAGAACATTTAAGAAAATTCAACACCTTTAAAATATATATGACCTGGACTGGGAATCGGTTTTGATTATGGTGAATTACTAACACTCGCGTTTTTTAGCAAAATTATATTGCAAGTTAAGTTCGTCTTTTCAAAAACATCTGACATTTGAAGCTACGTTACTCACAATTGATTCACAAAGAATGAAATTTTAACAGCAAGTATTATCTAACTTGATTAATGCAACATAAATGCGAATTATCAGATTACACATAATTTTGTTAACAAATCTTAAAAACACTCCAAAGTGAGATATTTAACTAGCCTCTTTATCAAAATCATTTACGTACATTCTAGGGTTACTCAACAATTACAAATTATCAGCCAACTCGTCCATATTAACACGCTGGCAAAAACAGAAGTCGTAATTATTGAACATCTCTACCATATTTGCCTGAAGACTTCTGCTTCAGTGATCAACAATATTGACATGCCTGCATCAATCTAACTATAGGTGGCTTCACACAGCACACCACAGAAACTGCCTGCTCCATCGTCTTTCTCTCGCAGACAGCCACCTACAACTGTGCGCCAAGCGCTCTCTTACTCCAACACTAGCAGTACAGTTCTTTGGTTCAGCGATCCGCATTATCGAGCCTATCAGAGACATTCATCGTTTATAGTATAATGGTTTCATTTTAATTTAATAATATACTTATCTTATTCTAGTGCCACATACAACTGTCCCCCGTAGACGACTTTCAACCTTCGTTCCTTTCATTTATTTTCGTCACTGATTCTTCGACGAATGGATTGTACAACACAGCTGAAAGATTACAATCCTGTCTTACACACTTTTTAATCCGTGCACGTCGTTCTTAGTCTTCCACTCTCATTGTTTCCTCTAGGTCCTTGTACGTATTGTATACTACCCGTCTCTCCATACAACTTGTCCCTATTTTTTTCAGAACTTTGAATATCTTGCACTACTTTACATTGTCCAACGCTTTTTCCAGATCGAAAATACCATGTACATGTCTTGATTTTTCTTCAGTTTAGCTTCCATTATCAACCGGAACGTCAGAACTGCCTCTCTGATGCAATTACCTTGCCTAGAGCCAAATTGATCTTCAGTTTACTTTTCCATTTTTCTGTATATTATTCTTGTCGGTAACTTGGACACATGAGCTGTTTCCCCGGTAGTGCGACAGTTCTCGTACTTCTCGGCTCTCGCGATCTTGGGAATTGGGTGGATGGTGTTTTTCCTAAAGTTGAATGGTAGCGCACAACTCTCATACATTCTACACAGCAACGTGAATGATCGTTATGTTGCCACTTCCACCAGTGATTTTAGATATTCCGATGAAATATTACCTGTCCCTTCTGCCTTATTTGATCTTGAGTGACCCAAAACTGTTTTAAATTCTAATACTGGATCCCTATCTTTTCCCTAGCGATTCATGTTTCTTCTATTGTCACGTCATCAGGTAAGTCCCCTCACTCATAGAGGCCCTCAATGTAATCTTACCACTTGTCCGTTCTCTCCTCTGGATTTAACAGTGGAATTCCCATTGCGCTCTTAGTGATACCGCCCATGCTTTTTAATTTCACCTGAGGTATTTTGATCTTTCTGTATGACGCATCAGTCCTTCCGACGATCATTTCTTTCTCGATTTCTTCGCAATCTTCATGTAGCCATTTTGCCTTAGCTTCCATACACTTTCTATTTACTTCATTCCTCAGTGACGTATTTCTTTATTTCTGAACTTCCTTGAACAGTTTTGTATTTCCTTCTTGCACTGTTCAGCTGAAATATTCCTTATGTTAGACATGATTTCTTCACAGCCACTTTCCTTGTACCTACATTTTCATCGCCATCTTTCGTAATTGGCCTTTTTAGAGATGTCCATTCCCCTTGAACTGAAATGCCTACTGAGCTATTCCTTATCGTAGTACCAATAGCCTCAGAGAACTTCAAGCGTATGTCTTCGTTCGTTAGTACTTGCGTATCCCACTTCTTTGTGCACCGATTCTTCCTGACTAGCCTCTTAAGCTTCAGCCACTCTTCGACATTACTAATTTGTTATATGAGTCTATATTTGCCACTGGGTACACCTTACAATCTCTACCTTACCATGCTGTAGTTAAATTGAAACTTCCTGCATTTCCCTAATTTTCCGAAGTACACATCATGCTCATGTGATTCTTCAATAGAATATTCGCAATTACCATCTGTTACTTATTGCAGAACTCAATATTTCTCTTCTGTCATTCCTAGTATTAATCCTATAATCTCCTCTAACGCTTTCTTATACTGCTTCTCCTGTAACCGCATTCCAATTCTCCACGACTACAAGATTTCCATCTCTTTACACGGACAGAATTACCAGTTCAGTATCCTCTTATAGCCCGCCCGATTAGCCGTGTGATCTAATGCACTATTTTCTGGGTGGGAAGGCTTGCCGGTCCCCGGTACGAATCCGCACGGCGGATTAGTGTCGAGGTTCGGTGAGCCGGCCAGTCTGTGGATGGTTTTTAAGGCTGTTTTCCATGTGCTTCGGCGAATGCGTGCTGGTTCCCCATATTCCGCCTCAGTTACATAATGTCGCCGATTGCTGCGCAAATACTTTCTCCACGTATGTGTACACCACCATTACTCTACCACGCAAACATTGGGGTTGCACTCGTCTCTTGCGAGACGTTCCCGGGCGGGGAAGGGGGATGGGGGAGGGGGGCACTGAGGACCAAACCGCACAATAATCTCGGGTTTCATGTGGGCCGGCGGTGTGGTGAGTGGACTGCTGTAGCCTGGTGTGGGGTTGTGTACCACTGAGGCTACGGCGAGGACGAAGCCTCTCCGTCGTTTCTCGGTCCCCAGTTCGATACAATACAGTACAATACAATCCTCTTATACTTTCTCTATCTGTTCATCTTTCGCCTGCGACTTTGGCATGTGTACCTGAACTGATGTCGTCTTGGAACACTTCGCTAAATCCTTCCGTGTATCTGAACTGATATGTGTTGCTGAATTTAACCTCGAGATGATTACTGCCCGGCTCGCGTATGGGTGGATGGTTCCTATTGGAAGGCCATGGCGACCAACTGTTCTATCTTTGTCACACTAGAGTTACATGTGCGTAAGCGCCTCTATGCTTGACTTAGTTTACTTTTGTTGTTTGTAAATTGTAACTCCACTTAACAACCAATATCGATTTAAAAGAGCTCTAAGGATAACAAAAACTACCAGACTACTGCCGCAGTACTACTACTACCACTACTACTGCTGCTGCTACACTGAAGCGTCAAAGAAACTGGTATAGTTACGCGTATTCAAATGAAGAGCTGTTTAAACAGACAGAATATGGCGCTGCGGTCGGCAACACAAGTGTCTGGCGCAGTTGTTAGAACGGTTACTGCTGCTGCAATGGCAGATTATCGAGATTTAAGTGAATTTGACAGTGATGTTATAGCGAGGGCACGAGCAATGGGACACAGGATCTCCGCGGCAGAGATGAAATGGGGATTTTTCCATATGACCACTTCACGAGAGTACCGTGAATATCAGGAATCCGGTAAAACATCAAATCTCCTCTGAGGCCGGAAAAATATCCTGAAAGAAAGGGCCCAACGACGACTGAAGAGAATCGTTCAACGTGACCTAAGTGCAATCCTTTCGCAAAATGCTGCAGATTTCGATGCTGGGCCATCAACAAGTGTCAGCCTGCGAAGCATTCAACGAAACATTTCAATATGGGCTTTCGGAGCTGAAGTCCCACTCGTGTACCCTTGATAACTGCACAACATAAAGCTTTACACCTCGTCTGGGCTCGTCAATGCTGACCTTGTACTGTTGATGACGGAAACATGTTTCCTGGTCGGACGAGTCTCGTATCAAATTGTATCGAGCTGATGGACGTGTGCGGGTATGGAGACAACCTCATGAATCCATGGACATTACATGCCAGCAGGGGACTGTTTAAACTGTTGGAAGCTCTGTAATTGTGTGGAGCGTGTGCAGTTTGAGTGATATGGGAACCCTGATAGGTCTAGGTATGACTCTGAAAGGTGACACGTACATAAGCATCCTGTCTGATCACCCTCATCCGTTCATATCTATTGTGCATTTCGACGGACTTGGGCAATTCCAACAGGACAATGCGACACCCCAAACGTCCAGAATTGCTACAGAGTGGCTCCAGGAACGCTATTCTGAGTTTAAACACTTCCATTGACTACCAAACTACCCAGACATGAACTTTATTGAGCATATCTGGGATGCCATCCAACGTGCTGTTCAGAAGAGATCTCTAGCCTGTCGTTCTCCTAAGGATTTATGGACAGCCCTGCAAGATTCATGGATTCATACTGCTGACATTATCCGAATCCATGCCACGTCTTGTTGCGGCACTTTTTTTGGCGTGATTGCGTGGGCCCTACTCGATATTAGGCAGGTATACGATTTTATTTGGCTCTTCAGTGTGCTATTAATATCATATTAGTGAGAATCTCTAGCCTGCTGCAAAATGAGCTACCCTCTTTCAAACCTTTTCAGTGTTTTCCGTCAGTCCTAGTAAGTGTGCTGTACTGCACAGCATTACTATAGTAGAGGACAGAAAAGCGCAATGTCGTTAATCTCTATAGTAGATCTATTGTATCTTCGAAGTGTTCTGCCAGTAAAACGCTTCCTTCTAGTATTCGTGTGGAGGTCTACACACTTTTCATTATTTAAAGATGCTTTGTCTAAATCAGTTTGCAAGTTTGATTTTCTGATGACTTAACTAATTGACAGCGTAATCAGCAAACAATGTAGGAGGGCTGCTTCGATTGTCTCCTTAATCGTCTGAATATATAAGGAAAAGCAGCGGGCCCATATCACTTCCTTCGTGACGCAATATATCTGTTTTGTTGGACGATTCTCCGTCAATTATCTCTCTGACAGAAAATCACGAACCTAGACGCATACCTGAGAAGATACTCCATAGGCAAGCAGTGCGGTGTCACCGCCAGACACCACACTTGCTAGGTGGTAGCCTTTAAATCAGCCGCGGTCCGTTAGTATACGTCGCACCCGCGTGTCGCCACTGTCAGTGATTGCAGACCGAGCGCCGCCACACGGCAGGTCTAGAGAGACTTCCAAGCACTCGCCCCAGTTGTACAGCCGACTTTGCTAGCGATGGTTTACTGACAAATTACGCTCTCATTTGTCGAGACGATAGTTAGCATAGCCTTCAGCTACGTCATTTGCTACGACCTAGCAAGGCGCCATTATCAATTGCTATTTATCTTGTGATGCATGTACCGTCAGACCGATGTTCACCAATTGTGGATTAAAGTTAAGTATTCCAGTAGTTACTTACGTTCTTTGCTACTATAAATTCCCTTACCTGTTCCAGACCTCACGCCAGCCTGCGTGAGCTTAAACGCGTGCCTTTCGGCTTCCTCTCCTAGTGGCTTGGCTGTCTTGCCAAGTCACAACAAGCAGTATTATCATAAGACGCTTGCAAGGAACAGTGTCAAACGCCTTCTGGAAATCTAAAAATTTGTAATCTGCTTGGACTCCTCTGTCGGTAGCACTTATTATTTCGTATGAATAAAGAGGTAATTGTGTTTGGCAAGAATAATATTTTCTGAAGCTGCCCTGTGTCAACAGATCTTCTTGTTCGAGGTGATTCATACTGCTCAAACGCAGCATATGTTCCAAAATCCTACTAGAATTCGAAGACTGTGATATGATTTGTAATATCCTATGTTGTGCAATGGTGTAACATGTGCATATTTCCAGGCATTAGGTATGGGTCTTCCATAGAGTGAGTCGTTGTATGTGACTGCGAAGTGTGGAGCTATTATTTCAGGATACTATGAATGGAACCTAAGTGGTATAAAGCCTGGATCGGAAATACGTGATATAAGTTGCTTCTCTACAACGAGGGTATCTACTTGTAAAGTGCTCATTTTGGCACTTGTTCTTGTTTCAAATTCTGAAGTACTTACTTCGTCATATTTGGTGAAGGAATTTCGGAAAACTATGTTTAATAACACCGCTCTAGTGAAATTGTCATCGGCAAAGTAGCACTGCTCTACACATTGTAGGTATTGATTGTATCTCGCTAGTGGATTACTTGATATAGGATGTCTGAAAACTACTTTTACAATACTTTGGGACAGGTTTCTCACCCAAAACAATGAAAACAGTTCATACAAACATATTCTGTCTGATAATGCTTCGTTTTGTAGTTATTAATGGAAGTTAACGTTCAGCAGCTTTCCAGATACAGCCCAACAACTTCGCCTATCTTTGCACCCATATGACTCATTGTGTCCTTTTGACGTTGTTGTGACAGGGAGAATTATTTACATCCATCATTCGTCTGTCTTCAACGTGTCCATTGTGTATGTGTACTATAAGCAGTGAGTGGACGGAAACCACTCAGTTCAAACATGGCAGGATATTCATTTCGTGAGCAGCCAGATACGACTTTTATGTGCGGTCCCGTGCGTGGTAACGCACAGGAGGCTGCACGGCTGTATCAAAGGGCGTTTCCAGGTAGAAGACAGCCGAGTCATCCAACGTTTGTTGCTGTGTATCGTCGCACTGCCGAGTGTATCGCCGCACTGCCGAGACAGGATCCGTTGACAGAGGAAGACCACTTGTTGCTTCAAATTATGGCATGGAACAGTACGTCCTGCAGTCTGTTGAAGAAGAGCCAGGTATAAGAGCAAGACAAGTGGACGTAGAATGTGATACATCTCCAATTTCATCATGTATGATACTTTACGAGTGACTCACGTATCAGTATCTCCCTAAACGTGTATTGGGCATTACACGTGGTGATCACCCACCATCGAAGTACTTTTGACGATGGGATGTTGTAAAAACTGCCAGTCCGTTGTTTGTCTCCTGAGTTTTGTTTACAGACGAGGCTACATTTGGAAGAGGTGGAATAACAAATTTCCAGAAGCAACGCATTTGGACCTCTGATTTCTCAAGCTACAACACATGCTTGGCATCAGCGTCAGTTCAACATTGTGTATGGTGGAATAGTAGTTGATTGTCTGGTAGGGTCACACGTTGTTCCAGTCTTACAGGTACTATCTGCAGAGATTTTTCTGGGAATACCGACCAAGGTCTACTAGAAGATGTGGGTCTGCAAATGGGGAGAAATATATGGCATGCGCATGATGGAGTATCAGAACACTTCGCACCAGCGTCCGAGATGCTAGTATTTATCGTGACCGATAGATAGGTGTAGGAATACCTGCTCTGCTATCCTGAATCGTCTGGGTTATCCTAAATGTGGCTACTTCAAAAGATTGGTCTACACAGCAGACCACCTTGGTGCTGAAACTTTACATCGACGTGAGATGGAAGCCACCGAAATCGTTTGAAGGTGCCAAGTAGTACCTGAAAGGATGCGACAGTCCGCAATTCAACGAGTGCGCGAATGTTTAAAAGCAAGAAAGGAGATTCGAACATTTATTATCAGTTTATGTGATCATAAGCTCCAATCAGACAAATTGTACACTTTCAATAATGACTTGAAAATGTAGGGTACAGGGTCATATGTTTATATGAATTTTTTTCTTGTTATGATGTAAGATGCCTGTTCCCATAGTTTGTAGAATTATTTGTGAAACATCCTGTATGTGACCAACATCTTTTCTGATTTTGTGCCGGATTTCAACATAGAGTTTCTTTGTGAAAACTATTATAAACATCTCGCATTAAAGTACGCTGTGCATTTAGAGTTCTGTGAAACATAGCAGGTGTTTGAGGTACTGCATTCATTTAAACTTGGTGTGCTGTCTTTTTTTTAATTCTGCAACGGGGCTCTGGCCTGTTTAATGTACCATGTGCGATCTGTTCCGTTTCTTATTAATTTGCCGTCGACACTATGTCTCTGAAATTTAGTCACAGCTGTTCTGCTGTTACATAATTTGGAAAGAGAGAAAGCCGGCCGGAGTGGCCGAGCGGTTAAAGGCGCTACAGTCTGGAACCGCACGACCGCTACGGTCGCAGGTTCGAATCCTGCCTCGGGCATGGATGTGTGTGATGTCCTTAGGTTAGTTAGGTTTAAGTAGTTCTAAGTTCTAGGGGACTTATGACCACAGCAGTTGAGTCCCATAGTGCTCAGAGCCATTTGAACCATTTGAAAGAGAGAAAACTGTCTCTTAAGAAGGTTTTGATCAAATTTTTATCTGCTTTTTTCAGATTTTGCGTTCATTTAGGTGGATTTGGATATTACGGATTTCAGTCTTGCTTCAACTATCTAATGTCACTATTCCCTGTATCCGTTATGATCTTCGTAACTTGGTCAGGATCATCAGGAGTATTTGTTGCTAACAGGTAAAGTATATTTCCGCAATCGTTTATACTTCCAGTGCTCTGATGAACTAATTGCTCAGATCGCTTTCCGGAGAAAGCGTTTGGTACAACGTCGAGCGATGTTTCATGCATACCGCAGACCTTAAACGTGTATTTTCGACAACATATCGAGGACGCATTGCTAGCCATACTAACTCATAGGGAGTGTTTACTGAAATTTCAGCACGAAATAAACTACTTCTTTCTGAACCCTGTTAGGTCATTATTAAAAATTTCAGCTGAACTTGTCTTTAGCTTACGCAACTTTCAGTACCTATAACGAGTAATTTAGTTCTTTCTATTAGCGCTTGGAGTTTTGGTTCTTTTCTAACACAGCTACGACAATAGACATATGTCCGTTTATTCTTAAGTCTACCTTCGTCATGGGTGGGCCCTGCAGTTTATGAGATTGATGCCCTTTTTGCGCTTTCCTCAGACCCTTCAACCTATGAAAACGCCCAACCGACTCCATACATCACCCGCTGTCTGTGTTGCCACATACTGTGTGAATCGGAGAAACCACCAGCCTATGGTTCAAATCAAGGATTCTGCAGCCCACATAGTTGCAGAACCTTCTGAGATCTTGTTTCAGGTCCTGTACCAGAAATCCACAGTCAGTACTGTCGATACTGCAACAGATAGTAAGCTCCACCTTCGTCTTCCAGGCAAGACTGGCAGTCAGTACAACTTCAGATAGCCACCAGAAATGGGAGAGTGTCTCTTCTAATCCAAAGCGACATACATTAATAGCACAAATATGAGGCATCACCGATAGCTGGCTGTCTCCTGTCTATATGGCATCCAGAAGAACCCATTTAACATCTGGTGTGACCATTTTAGTATGCACAAAAAATCCACAAATGATTACTTCCCCTTCTTGGCAACAATATCTCTCAGAGGATGCATTATGTACTTGACACTGGAACTCCCAGCCATCAGCAGTTCCACCTTTTTTGAATACTTACGTCTTGCATCCTGAGAGGCTTCTTCTGCCTCAATATCTTTATCATCCACAGACGAATTGGAGAGGCCTTTCGTTTGCCCTCCCCCCTCCCCACTCCCCCAAAAATCTTTAGCTATCTGCCACACCTTGAAACGATCTCCCATTTGATAATGGGTTAAGGGTAAACCTCAATGTCTTTTGGATCCATATGTCTGAGACTAGTTTCCAGCTATGTTAACAAGTGAGCATAAACTGAATCTGTGAGAGGGGGTCACAAACTAAGCTCGATCCAAACAGAGCAGTCATACTCTTTATATACTAAGACACTGGAAATCCACATTATAAAATTATAAGAATACATAAACATTCAAAAAATTCGTCTTTATTATTTGCATTTAAAATTCTTGATACAATATTTTAAATGGCTAATTAATAAACTTACATTTTGTTTCCCTTTTTTGTTTGTAAATCTTGGTCTTTATGCAATAGGTACTATGGCAAACAGAGTCTTCTAGTTTAGTTGTCACAGTATTATTTAGGTATTAAAATATTAACTGATGCAAATTGTTTTTTTACGTTTTGTTATCATATGAAGCCATTGTGACAACATTCAACACTACAGTACTGGTACAGAATAAGAATTTCATTTAAAACCAGAATTAATAAATGAAACTGATGAGTATTAATAATCTTCATGTATATAACTTATTGATATGTAGTATTATTGAAGAGTATGTGTTAGAGTGTATAACCTTCGCAAATTTAATTTTTTTTCTATTTCTTGTGTAAATAAATGTGTTTAGTCTTACATAAATAGCAGGAGTTTAAGGTCCCACCCTGGGTGCTCATACATGAACAGAAACTTTGCTTGAGGATGACTTCCCGTTAGAGAGAGAGTCTGGGCACATTTTTCTCCTTATGGTAGGTGTGATGAAACGTTACTCTGTTTTTTGTTTCATAGGATGTGTCACTTGGTACTTCCAATTATTTATACTTGAGTGACATTGATTCTCACTCTTTTACTGTTGTGAAGGCCTACTGGAGAAAGGATTAGCGAAAAAAATTTATTTAGTTACTTCGCTGTGATACCTTTTCGTTTCACATTCCTGTTAACCCTTCTGGATGACTGAATAAGTGATTCAATCTATTTTGAAAATTCTGTGCAGATCTAAAGTGGTAACACCGGTCTACATTAGCTATATCATCCTTGCTGTTTCCTTGTAATTGAGTGTTGATCCTTAATTTATCATGAGTCACAGATATGCCAGTCCCTTTCAATCTCACTGACCTGTTGTTGGCAGTGAGTAAGAGTTCTGGTCCTCACCACCACTGGGCGAAGATGAACCAACTGAAATTTGCTTGATACGCTGAATTTGGATTTCGTGAGTGTAATGTAGACCTATCTCGATCTTAGTGATACAGTTTGGTGTTAGGCACTGACTTGTTGTCATCATGTAACGGTTATAATCTTTTTCATTTAACATTGCTGTTTAATAGTTCATAATGTGACTATAGTTTTGATTAAATGAATTTTATTTTATTTCTAGAAAGTAGTTCTTAAATTAACACATATTTCTTCTTGAAACCTTGAAAGTCCCTTCCTTTCGGATCTGGGGCGACGACAACATGTCAAATAGTGCTTTGGCCCTCGTCCTTTGTCAGTAACCCTACCACAAGGGATCTTAATCAATAGAAGTTTATTATGAGTTTGTCATATGAAACTGATAACTCCATTATCTTTAGCAATCACATACAGTTACTTTGTTTCAGTTCCTTGAGAACATTTACCTGAGTTGATGGGCTTCCACCAGAGTATGAAGGTAATCGTAGTTAACAGAACAAGCACATACCCTTGATCTCATGTTGTAATGAAATATATTAGTCGGGCATAGAATATTATTGTCATTACTGGACCTATTTAACAGAACATATTCACACATTTCAAGATCAAGATAACTCTCACAAACTCAGTGGCATGTAATTTCATACAAATGTGTATTCTGGTTAAAGTTCCTTATCTAACCTGCATAGAAAGTTGGGCTCCCATAATTACTAAGAGTTAACACCCCCTTTCACATTTTAGAAGTGTGGATAATGTAACTGGGGCAGGACGTGAATACCAGCTCCATATTTACCCAGTTGTATGTGGAAAACTGCTTAAAAATAACATTCAGCCTGGATGGAACACCGATTTTAGACTTTAATGCCCTGGGCAGCACCCTTCCCCAAATGAATTTGATTATATGGGAGGGCCAGGGTTCATATGTCTACTGTATAACGATAACATTTCTCACACACATGGGGGAGTTGTAATGGCATGTACACAGTTTTTGAAAAAGTGCAGAGTTCACATCAGTCTGTAGTTTAAGTTACAATCCATCAGTTTTGTTACATGCATCACATTAGCAAACTCACTGTCTGGCAAATAATTTTCAGGTTCAGAAAACTGCTTGGTTGTTTTATAACGTCTGTTGGTGTTCTAACATATGTGGCAACTTTGTGAGTTGCAAGTGAAGGTCAATGAAAAGTTTAAAACAACTGGTACAGATATACAGTAGAGAAGAACATAGTCAGTGAAAATTTCGCAAAGTTTTGTTTACTGTCTGCATCAGTGTTTTATTTGTCCACCATTCTGCACCAAGAATCCTTGTAGTGAGTAGTCCCCTCACGCTCATACCCGACCTATCATATCTAGATGGGAAAGAGAATTGCTGCGATTTGGTACTGTAAGTCTCAAAGAATCTCTGATGAAAGTACTGAAACTCAACAAGAAAAATCTGCATTAAGACCGGCGACCACGCAGGCCACTTGAGTAGCATATGTCATCTGTCACAACATGCCCTATCCAGTGCGCGGTGCAGTGTCACACTTGTGATGGCCAGCGTCTTTGACTCTTGGAGGTGGTGCCATCCTGGGTTGGAAACTGGAGCTAGATGCGCAGGGCGGTAGTTAGTGTGAGATGGCACAAGAAGGAGGTTGGTTCCTTTTGGGCACGCTCAGTTCGGACTGCGTGCGAAGTTGTCTGCATAAAGGAACTCAGTGGACCTTGGGAGATATCAGTGCCCATCGAGACCTCACGGTCGGGTATGCACTGTTGTGAAACCGTGGCCTGAGGTGAAGATTGTTGGATTTTCTACTATGGATAATAAAGGATTAAGGTGGAATATATAATCGTGTGTTGTTTGTTTATATTTATGCTGTAAAACGAGTGCCTACATTTATAGCTGCGCAGTCTGTTGTGTATGCTGGTGATGACAAATAAGTTTTCTGCTAATATTTTATTGCTAACAGTTGTGATTACACCATACAAGTGTTTCTCTTAGAAGCAGTTGTAAATCATATGTTACAACGAGCTGTTTTTAACTTCGTCATAGCCGCTCTTGTTATATGTATCTCATACGCCATCCTGTGCAGATGAATGTGGAATGAGCTATTTTTTGTGTGATATAAGCAGAGTAGTTTGAAAGATTTGCATTACAATGGCAAACATTCAAATCTAGATGTATGAATTAACTGCTATTTAAGTATCCCATTTAAGAACAAAGTAAAAGAAGGGGGTTGGTTGTTTTCCTCATGCTTTTACCACACGATGCTTGACAAATTTTGTGTGCAGCGGTATCCGAGACTTATGTGAAGTTCTAGTGCCATATTATTGACTAAGTTATAATATGCGATCACTTTGATGTTGTTTAAAAAAATATCACGAGAAGACTAGTCTCTCAGTGCTATTACTGTAATTTTCTCGCTACTTCATAAAAATCCTGCGTATACCTACTCTTAGTGCCCTTAATGATATTGGTTTCCTATAACTAATTATGGTTGTTTTCGGATTATCTGATGAAATGTCTGATGTAACGTTCGTGGATCTGCAGTGAGTGTTGTCAGTAGTACTAGTTCAGCGACATTTGCAGCTGCATGCTGATTGCGGTTGTCTAAGTAGCGGGTCTGAAGCTACTGGGGCACCTGGGTTGTCAACCGAGCAGCGGTCAAAAGAAATTTACTAATAGTTGCCAAGTGTTGCTAATTTAATGTAATCTTAAAGGTTGCTGTGGCCGAGCGGTTCTAGACGCTTGAGTCCGGAACCGCGCTGCTGCTACGGTCGCCGGTTCGAATCCTGCTTCGTGCGTGGATGTGTGTGATGTCCTTAGGTTAGTTATGTTTAAGTAGTTCTAAGTTCTAGGGGACTGATGACCTCAGATGTTAAGTCTCACAGTGCTTAGAGCAATTTGAACCATTCTTTAGATGACTGCATTTCCTAGTGTTTGAGGCATGGACATAAATTGTAAGAAATTGTTTAACAACTATTTTATGAGCAGTAGAGAATTGTTCCTGTTATACAGAGTTGAGTGAATAATTTAACGTTTTGCTGCTCCGGCGGTTTCTTGTAAGTGTGTATATGGTCCTGATGTTTTTGCGATTTTTGGTTTCGAAGACTTCATCAGTTCATGTCAATGTGAGTGTGCATACTGACAAATTTCCCAGAAATCTGTAACTCAGAAATTTAAGAAAGTTTGCATAACATGTTGAAAAGTAGCATCCAGAAGACAATAGAAAGGGCCACTTGTAATAGCTGCTAATGCTCATCTTAACACAAGAATTACAATTTGATAGTGTGGCATAAATAAAGAAATGGCGGTTTCCAGCACTAATACTTTGTTTCTTTTCCTACTAATACAACGAGTTACATTATGTGCATGAAGCGCGAGCTACGCATATACTTCAGTCTGTACTTTCCCAAATCATTTGGCGCCCTCTAGTAAGGTATGTCTGCTATTCCTTGATGTGTTTGTGCATGTGCTATATTCCATGCCCCCCCTCTCCCCTATCCCCCCCCCCCCCCATTGACCATGGTCTTGTGTACCTCAGCAATAAAGTTAGCCACACCATAGGTGCAACCACAACAGAGGGGGGTATCTGTTGAGAGGCCAGACGAACGTGTGGGAAACTACAGCCGTAATTTTTCCCGAAGGTATGTATTGTTAAATGACGATCATGGTATACTCTCGCGCAAAATCTTCCGGAAATAAAATATTCCCCCATTCCGATCTCCGGGCGTTCACTACTCAGGAGGATGTCGTTATCAGGAGAAAGAAAACTGACGTTCTAAGGATCGGAGTGTGGAATGTCAGATCCCTTAACTGGGAAGGCAGGTTAGAAAATTTGAAACGGAAAATGGATAGATTAAAGTTGCCTATAGAGGGAATTAGTGAAGTTAAAATTGTAAGACATTTCCAGATGCAGATGTGGACTTGATGAAAATTTATTGGTAGTGAACTGTAGATTAAAATTGGAGAGACTGCAAAAAGGTAAGAAATTAAGGAGGTGAGACCAGCATAAACTGAAAGATCCAGAGCTTGTCGAAAGTTTCACAGGGAGCATTAGGGAACAATTGACAAGAACAAGGGAAACGAATACAGTAAAAGAAGAATGGGTAACTTTGAAAAATGAAATAGTGAAGGTAGTTGAGAATCAAGTAGGTAAACGGATGATGGCTAGTAGAAGTCCTTGGGCAACGGAAGATAGGTTGAATTTAAATGAAGAGAGAAGAAAATAAAGAATAAAATAAAATACGTGAGGGTATACAAACGTCTAAAAATGAGATTGACAGAAAGTAGAAAACGGCTAAGCAGGGGTGGCTAGAGAACAAATGTAAGGAATTAGAAGCATATAGCACCACATGAAAGATAGATACCACGTACAGGAAAATTAAAGAGAGCTTTGGAGAAAAGAGAGTTACTCAGATGGAAAACCAGTCCTATACAAAGAAGGGAAGGTTAAGAGGAGGAAGGAGTATATACAGGCTCTATAAATATACTTGAGGGAAATGTTATAAAAATGGAACAGAACGGATGAAGATGAGATGGAAGGTATGAAGCTGCGAGAGGAATTTAACAAGCCTCTGAAAGTCGTAATTCGAAACAAGGAAGTAGACGACATTCCGTTGAAATTACTGATAGCCTTGGAAGACCAGCCATAACAGAACTCTTCCACATGGGGAACAAGATGAATGGGACACGCGAAATACACTTAGATCTCAAGAAGAATACAAGAATTCCAATTTCAAAGAATGCAGATCTAACAGGTGTGAATATTACTGAACTACCAGTTTAATAATTCATGACTGCAAAAAATTAGCATGCTATGCGGACGACTGGGCAATAGCTACCCAACACAAAACACTTGAAAGAACTGAAGGAATCCTAAATTCTGATCTACATATCTTAACCCATTATTTCTGCAATTGGAGGTTACAACGAAACTCAAATACTACAGAAGTTTCATGTTTTCATCTGTCCAGTAGTTGGCACACAGAACCCTCGACTTATATTTTGAAGGAAGCAAACTTCATCATAATATGCACCGAAAATATCTTGGGATCACATTAGATAGGACACTTTCTTATAAGGAGCACCTGTCACGAACATCTGCAAGCTCAAAACCAGAAACAATATTCTCCATTAAACTGTGCTTCTCTCCTTGGGAATCGTCAGCAGACACTCTCAGGATATCAGCACTCAGTTTGGTTTGCTCAGCAGCAGAGTACTGTGCGCCTATCTGGCTTAATAACCCACACGTAAGGAAAGATAGACGTACAACTTAACAGGACCATGCGCATACAGTTGATCATGTTGTATCGACATGTCCCGCACGTGCCTATAAGGGTCCTTTCGAAAATTTCCTCACAGCGACAAGCGATGTGTACATACACTGGGTAAAATTTTGTAAGAAAATTTTATATTGAACCAGTGTTGGTCAAATGTAGTATCCATTGAGTAGTAGCATCGCTCCTCAACAGCGATCGCTGGTTAAGGTGTTATGGATAATGTGATTAGAGTAACTCTCTCAAGTGTAAAGACGTGTTGTATCTCATGTGTGCGGAATATATACTTATTCACTACGGGCAGTAATGATTTTTTTTATTTGCAAGATGCCATACTGGAAATAATTAAGGTAAATAAAGTTGTTTTGCTACCAATGCAATCCGCGTATTCACAAGTGATGATTGAGAGAATGTATATCACTCACAACCAATGAATTGTAAAGCTAATTATTATTTTATAATCAGTTTATTGTGTGTTAATTGTGAGCGTTATTAATTTTCAGATGGTCAAAATACAGTTTTTAAAGTTAGTGCCATATTGTTACTTGCTACAAGTCAGTTCCAGTTTCCAGATCCATGTCGTTTGTGATTAACTATTTTGTTCAAGAAGTTATTATCTCAGTCATATTCGATATAATTAAAATTTATGCAATGCAGCAGTCATGCACAGTGCAAACTATACAGTTTAAAGTACTAACAGAGAACAGTGTGAAGAGAGTTAGCATAGCGTAGATAAAGGCAAGAATTTCTAATATTTCAAGAATAGCATTGATTAAGCACAATGACCATCATTTTAAAATTGATCAAATTTTGTTCTATTACCAGGGCCCATTTCCATTCAATAGAATTCCATCAGATTCAGTTTCTTGTGATGCAGTTTTGGTTTGGTTTAAAGTTATTGACAGTTTACATTCTCGCAGTCAGAAAAGTTCAGTACATGGCAAGACGCATAAGCGACGAGAAAAAATACACTTCCACATACGCTTCTAACAGGAGTGTTGCAGGCTACTGAGATACATAATTACAATCACATTGCAAAAATAAAATGTTTCAGTTGACGGTAACTTCGTGCAGATCGAAATTCTTTTTGGAATCTTTTGAAAAAATACAGTCACTCATACGCTCTGCTCTGTTACTTAGTAAGTGTAGTTAGCAATTTTGCGCTGTGCATTTACAGATCTGGGTCTGTTAATCCTAACATGTCAACGGCAAATTTCTCTTTATGTCTTGTCTACTTGTTAGTTCTTTAATTGTTTATGTGTATCGTACCGCGTAAAACGATTAATAGTACTACGAATAGCTCACTCATGGACAATGCCAAAAATACTCATTTGCCAAATAACTCTATTGCAATGAATACCAGTTCTGACAATATCGCATTGACGACAGTGCATCACACTACAGTCAATGAAAGTGCATCTTCAATGCCAGACAGTCAAACTACATTGAAATTTGCTTTACCTACCGATCTCGTAATTAATCAGAAGGCACTTTCTACAAAAGCGGAAGCCGCTGGTATACATACTTCTCGCGTACACAGTTTGCACTCTGATCATTTACCTTTAAAATCCAATCACTATGACAATACCCAAACCTCACAGACATGTCAAATGCTGACACTTTTGAACAGCTTACGTAAAATACTTGAAACACTGATGGTCAATTAGCGGATAATAGCATTATGATGATGTTTCAACGAATCATGGATAGCAATAAAAAGTAGCAGCAGGAATAAGAGGAACATTTCACTCAAATTAGTGGCGCGATGAACGAACAGACACGAAAACTCAGTGACGAAGTTAATAAGGTCTCACAAAAACAAGAAGAACTGGCACATATTACAGAACAGCAAATTAACGAAGTTTTGAACAGCAGGAATCGTTACCTGATGAACGGCTTAATCAGCGCATAGAAGCATGTAAACGATTTCAAGAGCAAGTTACTCTTCCACTCCAAGCGCAAAATGAGACCATTCATTAACAAAAAAGGAAGATCGAACACGAGCGCATAAAATTGGCAAAAATGTAATATCTGACGTTGAAAATACATAGACAATTGCTACAGTAAAGTTTTCGGTGATCTGGAAAGCCTACAAGACACGAACACAGAACCTCAAACCGATTTTACAGAGCATAAAACACAATTAGAAACGCGTTTGAGTTAACACCACATAAAACACCAATATGACGTACAAACTGTCACCTGTAGACTTAGAGTCTTAGTAATAGAATTAGAACTTGATACTGATTCTACTGTAGTCAAATCTGACATACACAAACTTAACAAATGTACAAAGAAGCTGCAGAATCAAATCGATAAAAATGACACCAACAATACTGCTAAAATTTCATCATTTACAGTAACACTTGATAACCTCTCGTACAGGGTAGGAATTTTGGAAAGTAATACCGATACTAAATCTGAAGACATATTTCATTCTCCTTTCATTCAGTCTGAGCAATTTCAATCTGTGAACCGAAATATTAATGAGCTGATGACACAGCAATGCACTGAAACGTAAAGTTAACAGTTTGCACGATGAAATTGCCACGTTAAAAGATAGACATCATAAATCAAGTACATGGTAACCTCCAATATAACCAGGCAAAACAATTTGACACTACAGCACTAGAGCGCAATCTTGGCACACTACGACGTGTGAGAGAATTAGAAGTTGAACAACGTCCGCAAACACATCTTTTAACGATAGTGAACTGACACAAAATTTCTAACAAGGTGGTTTCGATTACAAGCATTCCTTGTCAGTACGTAAGTTCAAAGTATTCCGCAATAACAAAACAGATCTCCATCCTTTAGACTGGGTACAATAGTTTTCATTCTCGTTACCACCTAACTGCCGTATTAGCCATAAATCAGAATTCATTTGCAATTTCTGGTGGCCGAGCCCGGCACCAGGATACGCCCCGTTGCAAGATAATGCTCCTCATTACAAGAATAACAAAATGCCTTTTTGTCAGCTTGTTGATCGGAAACTACACAATGAGGAATTAAAGATCAGTTAGTCAGTTTGCCTTCCTTTGACAATTTTAACTTCCCAACCACTACCCAATTTTTTAACACATTGTTCAACAAAATGAGCACCTTACCGAGCCATATAAAACTATATTACATACCACGCCTTACATATGCATCGCGTTTTGCTATTGTTACGTACTCTTATTATTTCAGTACACTATCAAACGAATTACGTATCACGCATTACGTTTGCATCCTGTTTTCTGTCTATCAGCATTAATACAGCTATGTATCTCTAAATTACCGCGTTCATTATGAGTCTCCCTTTTAACGGTATAACAAAAAGAAAGCATTACTGCATTTAGCCATATTTTATAACTTTTGGAAGTACAACCAGACTGTTCCTTTGTCAATCAAAATTTCTCCCAAAACAGCAACAGTAATGACACGTATGGATATCCAAACTCATCCAGAAATTTAAATAACGGCATAATAAGATAGTTAGGAATGGCAACAACTTTCAGAATGATTTTCACAGATGTCTAAATTTTAATAATCAGTATTTACAAAACCAGCAAGAGAATCAATAGTTGTTAACAATAACCAGAATTTTCAACAAGAAAACGAACAAGTGGGAAATATCGGACAACAACATTCTCCGCAATATAAAACAACTTCAATGGTTCGCCGCAAATTTAGTGAACACGCAACATCATAGTATTGATTTCGTGTTTAGAAACCAGACGTCACATTTCAGCCGAAATGTTCCGTATCAGACGAATGACAACAACAAACGAAGACATCATAATCGGAATTCTCAGCGTGATTATGGCAATAACAATTTTTTTCAAAATCGTGGACAATTTCAACAACAACCTCCAGTTATTCTGAATGAACCTGACGTACATTTACACCCAACTCAAAATCATAATGACCACAATAGCAGAACTGTACAATTAGATGTCACAACAAGATTCGACACATTATCAAATTCCGAATACTACATGACTAGAGGGCAATCCCGCTGTTTTAGCCTGCAACGACGATCAGGAAATAGAACCTCACGAAAGAGTAACTAAAATGTAATCACTTTCGCCGACATTAGAGAAACGCTTTTACAAGAAAAGAATCAGACTAAGAAGACATCTTCACCCCCATAATTGAAATACAGGTAGGTACACATTAATTTATTGCTGTGATAGATAGGGTTCGCCTGTTACTTGATAAGTGATGCTGCATTAAACAAATGTTACCAAGGTAATGCCTGTCCGACTTTTACACTGAGCAAAGCACAAGCACGTGGCGCAGTTTCTAGCAAAGGCCTAGACGTAAAACTTCAATCACATTTACCTTTCTCTGTACATGGTCAAACATTTTATTCTAATTTTTGGATTGTTCTCTTACTCACCACCGACGTAATGTTAGGTATGGGCTTTCTGATCGAACATAAAGCTATTTTGGATTTCAAAAACCTGTACCTCATGTTAAATGAAAATGATCGCCAGGTTATTTTGGAATTTCACCAAACCTTATCATCTATGAAACAAAACGTCAATAAAATTGAACTTATTTTTGTTACCAAAAATATGCATTTGCGTACATCCTTTTACACTGACACTTATTTTCATTACACTCATATACCAGACGATACGGAATACGACGTTGAACATTTACCAACAAGGTCAGCGAAAGCCAATTAACAACTGATGTCGAACGGTGAGATTTACATGACATTTTACTAAAGCATTCACGAGTCTTTGTTAACATTCCAGGTACTATGAGAGGTTTCATACATGAATTTAAGATTCAGTTAAGCTGTTCTTTCAAAACTAAACATTATTCCATACCATTTTTTATAGAGATCAGGTCAAACAGGAACTTCAAGCCATACTTGACCAAGGATTACAGAATAACGTGTTGGACACTGTACATTGTTATTAAAAGGGTTGGATCATTACGCTTTGTTCTTGATTCACGCCAGATCAGTGATATTATAATAACGGAAACTGATTGACCACAGACTTTAGACGAACTTTTACAGAAACTTCATCGTACATATGTTTATTCAACACGATATCTAAAATGGGGTTTTTGGCAGATTAAACGTCACCTTAAATGTAGAAGGTACACAACATTTCTCCGTTTTGGCAATTGATATCAATTTTGTAAATTACCATTTGGCTTGGTAACATATTCTGCTGTATTCATACATGATATGAACACTGTAATACCGGTTAAATTGAAAGACAAAATAACCATGTATGTTGATGACATTTTAATTGCGGAATCCACTGGGACTGACCATAATAATATTCTTCAAGCTTTACTTCATAAATTTCTTCACCAAGGCCTCACAGTTAATCTGAGTAAATCCCACTTTGTAAAGCTTCTGTTAGAGTTCTAGGCCATGTCATTCCTGCCGACAACATAGCACCCGATCCAGAAAAACCTCAATCAATTCAAGTAAAATTCCTACTTCAATAAATCAGCTTCGTAGCTCCCTAGGACCGATCAAATTTGTCGTCTCTTTAGCCATTATTCTTCTCTCAGTATCCCGAGATTATGTCACTTCACAGACAAAATACTATCTGGACATGAGCTGAACAAGCTCTTTCAGAATTATTGAACCCTAAACATGCACTCTTAAATGCACCGATAGTATCACACCTTGATCCAACAAGAACTTTTCGATCGCCACTGACAGTTCCAAAACAGTCCTCGGCCTATACATTTTTCAAGAGATAGAAGATGATGGCATCATTGTTATTAAAAGCATTGCATTTATGAACTGCGGAACGCAGCTATTCGAGTACAGAGTTGGAAACCTTATCTGTCGTTTGGGCCTTTACTAAATTTAGACACTTCTTGTATGGAGACATACCACTGTTTATACTGACCACCGTGCTATTCAATTTCTGCTTTCTGCAAAATTTTCTGTGATCCATATTCCCAGTTCTCAAAACGTCGTAGCTGATGCCTTATCCCATTCTATTACTACCAGACAACAAGACATTGCCCCACATTTTCGCAAAAGTAATTACAGTATTTTTGTATATACAAGTTGCTTTTGAAGACTTTATTTCCTTATCTCTTTAAGAGATTTCCAAAGAACATATCAAGGAAAGTATTTGGAAAAAATATTAAGCACCTTTGGCATGACAAGACCAATTCAACAATCAGACATAACTACTTAGTACGTAACAATACTCTCTTTCGACGTACACATCCACGCAGTTACAATTGGGTCTTATGTGTACTTGAAGATATACTCAAAAAAATAATTTGGAACACACACTTAAGTTATGCACGTTATGATTCACGAATGTGTTTCCTCATTCTCAGACAGAATTGTTATTCTGCAAATATGGAAACACGTATGTGACGTGTACTAACAGCATGCAAACTTTGTCAGCAAGAGACATCATCGACGACTACTTATCTCGGCCCATTATATCCCATTATACCAATTTAATTACGTCACATGGCTACCGTAGATATCTATGGACCAATTTCCAGGAGCAAAACAGGACTTTCTTACATTTTAGTAGCAGTAGATTTAACTACTAAATTTGTAGCATTCACACCGTTACGTAAAGCTATAGCCAAAACTGTTTCAGCAGTTTTTACAAAACATTTCTTAAGGATTGTTGGTCATGTACAAAAAGTTTTCTAATAATGGACCACAATTCAGGTCAGTTATGTGGACACGTACTCTGAAAGCTAGGAAGATTACACCTATATACATATCCAGTTACCACGCTTCCTCAAATCCATCTTCACGAATTATGAAAGATATTTGTAAGCTTTGTCGTCTATTCTGTCATAAGAAACACTCTGATTTCGATAAATATATCTACACATTTCAAGAAATTATTAACTCCATTCCAAATTATTCTGCATTGTTGGCTCCGTACGTGATATTAAACAATGTTGAACTGCCGAACAAAATTAAGCAATTAATAGCATTTCGTGCTTTATGACGACTACGTCACCACGAAGTCATCCATATTGCAGTCAACAACATTAAGCGTGCAGTTGAACGAAGAAAGAAACAACAGAGACAGGTAAATCATATGCACGAATTTAAAATTGGTGAAAAAGTATTAGTCGTACTCATAATTTTTCAACAAAACGAAAAATAGATGCAACATGCTAGAGTTACTGTGAAGTAGTCCGTACAGAACAAGACATATTCCGCACCGATACGTTGTTCATGCAGAAACTTCGCATGTGGAAAAGACACGAGGGAACCATCATAATAGTAATGTAAAACATTTTAATGAATGAAAACATTTTTTTCCTAATCGAGACTATATTTGATACTACACTGTCACAGCGAAACGTAATAATCCCTTTTGCATTTTTCTGTAGTTTTAACATTTTAATTTCCACTATTTCCACTATGCACTGTGCATTTGGTATTTGTCATGTAACTTAGTATCATTTTATGCGCTACTATGTTTTACAGATAGAACCTTTTAGGCAGAGACAAGCTTCCACTTGCTTACTGTATATTGTCATAACTATTTACTCATCGTGCTCATTCACTATTTCAGGACAAGTTGTTACCATGTAAAGTAAAATAAAAAGAAGTAAACAAACATACATTTTGAAGCATCGAGGTTATGCAACATGTTAGTGCAAAACGAACGAAACAAGTGTAACAAAGGTCATCCTTTGTCATATAACAACAAGTTTGTCGTTGCAGGTTTTACAGGAAACAACAAAGTATAATATTAAGGATAACATATGTATGCCACAAACTTATTTATACACTCTCGCTAATCAAGTCCTTATAGCAATACCAAGTATTACATGTGCTAACGATTTTTCTTTGTATGCTAGACGTAAATTTCAATTTGGTTTTGGTAATATTCTATGAAGTGATAATAAAGAAGAGACAATTATGTTTTGCTAATGATAATAATGATTATATGTGAATGATAAGCTAAAGAAAAGTGATACACAATGGTCACACTGTTACAATGAGAAACGTTTTATGATAATTCGAAGTTAATGAAAACACCATTATGGATTAGCATAGGTAAAAATAAAATTTTTTAAGTATTGTAGAAGTACATGACATTAATTGGTACGCAGATATATTACTCCTTGCATTATAGAGAAAATCTTTACTTCTGAATGATCGAGTAGTTATGCATGTTTCCCTTGAAACACCGCATTTTTCTGGACTAATGATGCTTTTGCATAATACATACACTAATACTTAACTTGTGCTGATATTACTCTATTTGGCATTAACTATGCCATCAACAATTACAGCATAATAATTTCCTCCTGTTTTACAGGTACAACGAGCAATTTTCCATCACCGATTTCTTTTTCAGATGCTTCGCAACCTATGCTTATAATATATGCTTCTAGTTGTTAAGTCATTCTGATGTCTTTAACATTTTCATGTCTATGCTTAGAATAGTCGTGTGACCACACATTTTTTATCTTGTTTTATATTGAGTGACCAATTTGACGACTATGCACGATGTTGTTGCTGTTGTGGTCTCCATACAAATACTTTCAGAAAAGACGTCCTGACACATAAATCTATACTTGATGTTAACAAATTTCTCTTCGTCAGAAACGCTTTGTTTGCCATTGGCAGTCTACATTTTATATCCTCTCAACTTCGATCATCGTCAGTTATTTTGGTCCCCAAATAGCCAACCTCATTTACTACTTTAAGACTAATTTCCTAATCTAATACCCTTATCATCAGCCGATTTAATTCGACTAAATTCCATTGTCCTCGTTTTGCTTTTGTTGATGTTCATCTTATATCCTCCTTTCAAGACACAGACCATTTCGTTCAGCTGCTCTTCCAGGTCCTTTGCTGTCTCTGACAGAATTACAATGTCATCGTGGAACCTAAAAATTTTAATTTCTTCTCCATGTATTTTAATTTTTACTTTGAATATTTCTTTTGCTTTCTTTACTGCTCGCTCAATATACAGATTGAATAACATCGGGGATAGGCTACAACCCTGTCTCACTCCCTTCCCAACCCCTGCTTTCCTTTAATGCCCCTCGACTCTTATAACTGCTATCTGTTTTCTGTACAAATTGTAAATGGCCTTTCGCTCCCTGTATTTTACCCCTGCCACCTTCAGAATTTGAAAGAGATTATTCCAGTGAACATTGTCAAAAGCTTTCTGTAAGTCTACAAATGCTAGAAACGTAGGGTTGCCTTTCCTTAATCTATTTTCTAAGATAAGTCGTAGGGTCAGTATTGCCTCATGGCTTCTAATATTTCTACGGAATCCAAACTGATGTTCTCCGAGACCAGCTTCTACCAGTTTTTCCATTCGTCTGTAAAGAATTTGTGTTAGTATTTTACAGCTGTGACTCATTAAACTGATAGTTCGATAATTTTCACATCTGTCAACACCTGCTTTCTTTGGGATTGGAGTTATTATAATCTTCTTGAAGTCTGAGGGTATCTCACCTGTCTCAGATATCTTGCTCACAAGGTGGCAGAGTTTTGTCAGAGCTGTCTCTCCCAAGACTATCAGTAGTTCTAATGGAATGTTGTCTACTCCTGGGCCTTATTTCGACTTAGGTCTTTCAGTGCTCTGCCAAACTCTTCACACAGTATCATACCTCCCATTTCATCTTCATCTACATTTCCATAATATTGTCCTCAAGAACATCGCCCTTGTATAGACCCTCTACATATGTCTTCCACCTTTCTGCTTTCCCTTCTTTGTTTAGAACTGGGTTTCCATCTGGGCTCCTGATATTCATGCAAGTGGTTCTCTTTTCTCCAAAGGTCTCTTTAATTTTCCTGTAGGCAGTATCTATCTTATCCCTAGTGAGTTAAACCTCTACATCGTTACATTTGTCCTCTAGCCATCCCTGCTGAGCCATTTTGTACTTCCTGACGATCTCATTTTTGAGACGTTTGTATTCATTTTTGCCTGCTTCATTTACTGCATTTTTGTATTTTCTCCTTTCATCAATTAAATTCAGTATCTCTTCTCTTACCCAAGGATTTCTACTAGCCCTCGTCTTTTTACCTACTTGATCCTCTGCTGCCTTCACTATTTCATCTCTCAAAGCTACCCATTATTTTTCTACTGTATTTCTTTCCCCCATTCTTGTCAATCGTTTCCTAATGCTCTCTCTGAAACTCTCTACAACCTCTGGTTCTGTCAGTTTATCCAGGTCCCATCTCCTTAAATTCCCACCTTTTTGCAGTTACTTTAGTTTTAATCTACAGTTCATAACCAATAGATTGTGGTCAGAGTACACTTACTACTAGAATAGCCAAACCATGAGTCTAAAACGTATTCTACATATCATATTGTTAGATACTGGACTATGAACATATTTTCTCGTTTATATATTGATGGCACTGCCATAAATAATGCAGTTATTAGCTGCATAACTTTAGGATTTTGTGTTTATATCCACTACTGTTATACTTTACAATCTTAAATCATGTAATTCCTCTTTAAATCCCGTTTTCTCTTGATGACATTGTCCTTCTCTGTCTTATCCACAGAGATTGTCACGAAACATACAGTTGTTTTCTCATCTGCAACAGCATAAATACATGCAAGCTTACCGATGTCGACGATAATACACTACAAATGGAGAGCTGTAATGACACGATTCACTACGCTCATGTCGTACTATCAGCATTTAATATATAATTGCCTGAGTTATCCTTGGGTAACACATCTATCACTGCCACAAATAAGTCTCCTCAATGCCAAATATCACTACTTTGACTTATATAGAGATGTAAAAAAATATTCAAGACAACAGTACTTGAAAATATTATCATCTGATGAAGACATATTAACCATTGTCTATGGATCCTCGATTTGCAGACCATCCAGACCGTAACTTTACCTCAGACATGACATTATCCTCACCTTTTTCACTCTTTACTTTTTATTTTGTACTCATGATATAGTTGCATTATGCCTTGTGTAACAGTGTGTATAGTTAGTGATAACTGTGAAAATGAGCGTTATAGCTGGGTACTTGATCTCACATACTAGTGCACATAACTACTACATTTCTTAACAAGTTTGTGAATACGTAGTAATGTTTTTTTACGACTCTGTATTATAAAACTCAGGTTGTTTTAATTTCCATGTACTTTGTAAAGAGCGAGTTCTTAGATGTTAGGCTACATTTTAAAGTTCCATGGTGCACCTGAACACTATCATACCTCACTATTTGTGCATTGATCATTGCTAACCACAGGCGTTAGAAGGTTAAAGAAAATACTTCACCAGTTAACCATGATACCTTTACGTTATTCACACAGTCAGATGCTCACAAAGATTTGTGTTTCTTTATTAATTAACTCTTTATGCTACGTTTCCGAACTTTTATCATCCTATACTTACGTAATGTTAAGAATTTGTTGTGTTATTATGGCTAATTGCCATAGTAACCCTTCCAAATTATTGAGGAGGAGGCAGCACGGTTATGAGAGATATATACAAAAGGAAAATTTTTGTAAGAAAATTTTATATTTAATCATGATGAGCAGATGTAATATCGATTGTGTTGTAGAATCGCTGCTCAAAAGCGTGCTACAGGTAATTTTTTAGAGTAACTTTAGATAGAGAGGTGTATGGAGGACTCTCAAACGTATATAAGTATTGTATCTGATGTGTGCTGAATATACACTTATTCACTACTGGCTGTAATGATATTTTTATTTGCAAGATACCATACTGGAAATAATTAAGGTATGGTAAGGAAGGTTGTATTGTTACCAATGCAATGCACGTATTCATAAGTGATGATTGAGAGAATGTATAGCACTCACATCCAATGATTCTGTAAAGCTAATTGTTATTGTATAAACAGTTTACCGTATGTTAATTGTGAGCAATATTAATTTTCAGAGTCAGAATACAAGTTTTATAGTTAGTGCCATATTCTTACTTACCACGAGTCAGTACCAGTTTTCAGATCCATGTCGTTTTTGATTAACTATTTTGCTCAAGAATTTATTATCGTAGTCATATTCGACATAATATCCTAAGCAACATTCATGGACAATGGCTGTATGCCAACTATACAATTTAAAGTACTAACAGAGAACAGTGTGAAGAGAGTTACCGTTGAGCAGATAAAGGTAATAATTTTATGATTTGAAGGATAGCATTCATTAAGCACAGGGACCATCATTTTCAAATTGATCAAGTTTTCTTTTATTACCAGGAAAATTTCAAATCAATAGAGTTGCATCAGATTCAGTTTTTTGTGATGTACTTTTTTGGTTTGAAGTTATTGACAGCTTACATTCTCGCAGTCAGAAAAGTTCAGTACAGGGCAAATGGCATAAGCGACGAGATGAAATACACGTTCGCATGTCATTCCCATTGTAACAGATGCATTTCAGACTATTGTAAGTTACGTTATTTTAAAACTTCTTTCCATGTTATGAAATACATAAAAATCCTTGATATCCATTTATAGCTGTTGTTATATCTGTTATATTATGCTGGAGAGCTGTACTTAAACACTTACGTAGTAGTTTGGTAATTTTGTATATATATTCCCATACGATAAATAAAATAAACACTAACATAAATTCTTTGCAGAAGAATTCAATATCTGGTATAGGTGCACGTTGGGAAAGATCGGTTTGGAGTCTGGAGAAATGTAGAAACATGTGAGGCAACACTGACGCTACGATTTCTTTTAGAATGCCAATCCTCCGCCAGGAACTTTATTGTGAATAGTTATCACGTAGATGTAGATGAAGATAGGCTGAGGAAAGGCAGACCTATGTTTGTAGCATTTGTAACTTTAGAGAAAGCTTTTGACGATATTGACTGGAATACTCTCGTTGAAATTCTGAAGGTGGAAGGCGTAAAATATTGAGAGCGAAATGTTATTTACGACTTGTATAGAAATCAAAAATCACATTGTAGTTATAAGGGTCGGGGTTTGGGGTTCACATGGGAAGCAAAGGAAATGGGAAATTGTTGTAACATGTCCCCGATGTTATTCAATCTGAGCAATGAGCTACCGGTACAGAAAACTAAAAAGAAATTGGAGTAGGAATTAATGTTCAGAAATAAAAACTGGAAGATCTGCCGATGACATTGTAATTATGTCAGAGACTAGAAAGTACTTGAAAGGGCAGTTGAACGGAATGGACAGCGTCTTGAAAGGAACATATAAGATGAACATCAACAATAGTTTTATTTTACCATCAAAAGTAATGATTCTCAATTGGTGCAACTCTGGATGCAAATTGAAATTCATAAGGTGAGGAAAAGTTACCTTTCATACAGTAAGTACAACCTTGATCTAATTATAGTTACTACACCGCTGAAAGGCGCTTAATGTGTTGATAAAGACTTGGCAGTGTGATACACTACAGGACAATATCGAAAGAGCATTGCTTGCTATCTCCTCTCTTCTTAAACGGAAAACCGAGGCATCACAAACAAGCAGAATGCCTATATGAAAAATCATATTATTTTGAACCGATATCTATCTGTACTAGCGATGTATTCTGAACAGTGCTTGAAGGAAAAAACCATACAGCACACAACACGCACATAAGCGTTCGTAGTAAGGTATACTGATTACAGGATTTCTGTCTGGCGCATCTGAAGGCTCAATCCATAGATATCAGTCATGTTCTACGGTTTCATCCATAGCTGTACAAGTAACATCTGTGACAGTAAGAAAAAAAATTCACAAAGAAAATCAATTTATAATAACGGGAATTTAAGATATTAGGTTTGAGTTTCAGGATCTAGTCCATGAACAAAATGCGGTAGAGAACATTCCAAGCGAATTGAAACGATTATGTGTAGCTCGCGACTACGCTAGGACGCTGTTGAATCAACACTTTCTACGACAGAAAAACACCATAAAAATTTATGTCCGGTCAATTGTATTTTGAAGGGAGTGATATGATCTAAATTCTTGTGTGGATAAACCCACTGTACTGAATACACATATCACTTAGTGCTAACGTAATTTCAGTAACTGCAGTGTGCACAGTTTAATCAGTTATAATCTAACAACACTATAGCCCACACAATTTTTATATCGAGATAATAAGTATTACTTCAGGAGAAAATTAAATATGGATTGAGTTCTGCCATTACAAAAAATATTTACACCCCAACACAGCCGTCCACCGCGTTGCAAGACCATTTTGTTAACAGCCGTCGTATAGAGCAATTACTTCATCGGTCGTGCGCATTAGTTCTGTGGTCAGCGCGCCTGACTGCTATGTAGTGGGCACGTCTTCGATTCCCGGCCGGCTTCGAGATTTTCTCCCCTCGGAAACTGGGTGTTGTGTTGTTCTCAACGTCATTTCGTCATCATCGACACGGAAGTCTCCCAAAGCGACATCAGTCGGAAAGACTTGCACCTCAGCGGCCGCAGTTGCCCAGGTGGCGACTCCCGGTTATCAATGCCATACTATCATTTCGTAATACTAGTGGAGTCAACTTTTCAACGCAGCCAAACAGACAGAAGTACGACTCAGTTAAATGCTAGAAAAAGAAAATGCGTAATAGTTGCAGATCATCTTATTTTTCAGTTTTGTGCAGTCATTCTTGTGGTGAAGGGGGATGTACATTACTCAGTGACATCATTTTTCTCCACTATATAGTTTTATTTATAAACTCTAAAACACTCAGGGTGACGAAAAGTACTTTGATGCCAAACAAAATTAACTTACGTAACGCTATCGCTAAATTTTGGGCGTTAGTAATTTGAAGCAGCGCCATGGCAGCCATGTGTGAGGTAAGCAGACAGGTACAGAGTCACTGGTATGTAATTTCACAAGCGAGTCGGTACACCGTGAGATGGCCAGATTGAGGTGAGCAATCTTCGTGACATCGCAGAAAGAGTTTGCAACGACAAACAGGCCTGTGTTGTGAACCGTTTGCCGGACCGGGAGTTCAACTCGGGACCTCACGAAAGACAAAGGTCCCGAGTTCGACTCTCAGTCCGTCACACAGTTTTAATCTGCCAGGAAGTTTCATATGAGCGCACACTCAGCTACAGAGTGAGAATTTCATTCTAAACCCAGGCGTGTGGTGTATTTCTATACCGCTGGGGCTCTACGACGTTGTTTACCTGTACGTGCTTGGAAGCAGTGCTACTAATCGCTATAAATACATTCTAATTCTAGCAGAGTTATGTGCAGTCCGGGAGCACCCTCCATGACTTGGGTCCACGTCAGTTTCCAGCTTGCTATGGGCCAACCAACAGCCAATCCCAGTGTGAGCAGCCAGCCCCACCAGACCAGGTCACGATCACAAGTCCACCGCCGCGGACTTAGGCATTATCAGAGAATAATCCGTTATGGGCCACAGCAGCATCCAATTTCTGCATTGAGGGCAGTGGTCCCAGTCACAGCGGTAGCCTACTGCCGCCATCCGTCCACAGCAGAACGAGCTCCTAAGTCAGAAGCTGTGGCCCCCTACGAGAATCCAGCAGGTGTACATATTGCTGGTACCTCTCACTCAGCCTCGCGTAGTGTTGACTGTCGCACGCACTGCTGAATAAGGTAAAAAGTGTCAGCAGAGCACCATGTGGATGCCAATCGACTATCACACAGCAGCGGCTTTCCGACGTCATCGGCGTCGCCCAGCAGAGGGCACGCATATACAGGGCCGCCACAGCGCTCAGAAGTTGTAATCCTAGACGAATGAAATATGTTGTATGTAGCAGCGGAGTCTCCTTAACAACCCCCGACCAGTACTTCCGCATCCACATCCCGCCACTCCAGCACCTCTGCACTGTAATGCCCCATTCGCACCTGGATCGCCATACTTAGCAGTGGTTGTCACACAAGTAGCAAACATTTGAAGTTCTGGATCTATTGCAACGTGCTCCATTAGTTCTCTGCTACGATAAGAGTTACTACAACTTATCACAGTCTAAGCAAAGTGCAGTGGCTTTTTTTCTATGTGGAATACATTAATGAAGTAAGCAGCAGTTCCAGTGTGACTGTGATAATTCAAAGGTGTACAGTGCTTAAATTTTGTCCAGAAACACAAAACACACACACACACACACACACAAACGCCTCTAGACAAACAAGTATATTGTTGATCTGTAACACAGCAAGTTGATACATTCTGCTTACATTGATGTCTGAGCATTCGTTACTGTTCTTCATGTTTAAATCAGCGTCCCAACTCTGGAGTGATGAATCTTGCTGTTATATTGAAAGTGTTCGCATCATTTCTGATTATTTGAATGGACTTGTTCATGGACCCAGTAGTATATACATGATGAAGCTACTGAGAAGGCACTGAGCCAAGGATTTGGGGTTTGAAGGACCAGGACATATCCTTGCCTTCGACGTAAACAAATGTATTGGGTTGGAGCGTCTGCCAGGTGGATGACCCGTGGTTCCATAACATATCAGACGTAGATGATTGTGGAGAACACTTTCTAGTCTCTAGATTTTGAATTAAAACTGAGTTGGCGCACTGTGGAAGAAGCTACTCGTTTTGCTACAGTATAGTGACTCACCACGTAACATCCATTCTACCGACAGTGATAGATGAATGTAACGGTTTTGTACCGAACATCTGGAGCGTCTAGGAGGCTGTTTTGAAATGGGTGCCTTATTTACTGGTCTACCTCAGGCAAGTCATCGTAGTGACTACTGAATTGTCAAGTGCTGCATTTCTGTGTGACATATGTGTGCCTGTGCACCACTATGCATGTAGCAGTTACGACTGCTCAGAGCTAGTGATTCATCTTCGATAACTGTATCATGTCATCATCCGACAGGCATTCATAGGAATATTCTGATCTGCCAAACGTTTATTGATTACTGGTAAGTCTTTTGAGCCCCGTTTCACGAGTGTCGTATGGTACTTACCTATTAAGTATTTCTCCTCATCGTCTGTTCTAGAGGTGCAGCTCTGCAGCAACATTTCAAGTTTTATGGTCCGTAGCCGAGGAAAATAAATAACACGGTTTTGCAGACATTGTGTATTCCATTAAAATACCAGAGTAACATTGATTTTCTAATATAAACGGGCAAAACTCAGTGTTACTAACTTAAGAAAAAGCATTTAGAGAACCACTATGACTGCTAGAGAAATAACTTGGGTGGCACACGTAATATCTCTAATTAAGTGCCTATCACTTCTCTCTTTCAGCTGAACCAGTTTCTTTTAACTTGGGTCTCGCGACGTTTTTGTTTAATCGACAAGCAAGATATAAGTAACACCGGGTACATTAACTATAACTCAGTTGCAGGCCAATTTGTCATTAGCGTATGTTCAAGGTCAATTTAGTGAGTGGTCCAGAAATTCATAATAAAGGAATGTGCCTCTCCACAACGTGCAGTCTCTGTGATCTCATATGCATGCGAATCATGTTTATATCTTGATATATGTATATATTTTGTCAACATGTATGGGAAGCTATGAGTAACAATGGAGACTTTTTGACCTTTTGTGATCTTGGTAGCTCATAATCTAAAAAGGTTCATAGTAAGCATTTAAAGCCAAGTGATGTTGTATCACATTTGGTTGGATTAGCTCAGAGCAGGAAGCAGCAGAGAATTATTGGTTCATCGATGATGTCTAAAATTTTGGCCGATCATTAACACTGAGTAGCCAACATCATTGCTTCGTGAACAAGCAATAACTGTAACACGCCTATTGTTAGCCTTCAACACAGGCTATCTTTGGAATTACACAAAGTGAAAAGCATTTTCTAAGGCCATTATTGGTGTACTCCTGCTACTTATCGTTAGAGAGTTGTAAATAATGCGCTCATGCTGCAACTCACTTCCAAAGATCAAGTCAAGTCGGTTCACAGACGGAGCTCGACACTCAAGTCCACCAGAAACGACCACTTTACAGAAAAAAAAGTGAACTTCGTGATTGGAAGAACAAGGTAGTAAATTGTATTTTCTCAAGTGAGGCCCTATCTTTTGACCTCTCTATATACGATTTGTAGACCAATTTTATTGGAAGGAGTATTGCTTAGTTGAGGTCATCAGCCGTTTGCACCAGTTAACGGTGTTTCAGTTGTTGTAGAAAAGATGTACTGTATTCCAGAAATATCTGACACCAAATAATTGTTTATTCTATTACGGCTCGTTTCGAAACAGCGTCATCAGCTGGCAAAAATTACATTTTAAAGAGGTATGAATATTTTTCAGTACGTGCTGCGTCTCAATTGACTGGAACCTCTTATGCGGTCTGAGATACGTACGCACACTCTTTCACCTAATTGCAGCATTTTGAACTTGCATATTGCACCATTATACTACAAATTTAAAGACAATATTGATCCTAACAATGTCTTGCTTAATGTAAACGCTGATGAGCCAAAACGATAGGACCACTGCCCACACGACTTTGAATATCGCCTGATGTCGCTGTTGGGATGTGACACGGTAACGGAAGCATTAAACAAATGAAGAAACGTTCTAGTGACGAAACGGGCGCAGATGAATAAATACACTGACATAAATGACGTTCCCAAAGGGCATATTGTTAGCGTCTCGAGCCTGGGAACAAGCATCTGGGAAACGGTGAAACTGATAGGCCGTCCTGATGTTAGTCTCATGAGCATCTATGGAGAGTGGCTAAAGGACGATGAAACTACGCGTAGGCGTCCACGCCTCACCACACAACGTGCAAGTCGGAGGCTTGCCCCCTTTCTAACCTATGGCAGATATAACGGCAGAGCAATGTGCTGGTAGAGACACAAATCCTTTGGAGTAAACCGTTCAGAGCACTTTGAGGTACATGCAAGGCAACTCAATGTATTCCCATGCTGACTGAACGACGTTGTCAATTACAGATACGGTGGAAACAGGATCATCGTCATTGCACCGTGGTTCAGTGAAAACATGTCGTCTCGTCGGATGAATCACATTTCTTCTTACACCAGGTCCTGTGACGTCAACCAGGTGAAGAACTGCTCGAAAGATGCACCGCTTGCTGCTGTCGTAAGGTAATAAAGGCAGTGCCTTGCTACGGCGAACATTCACGTGGGTTTCCATGGAACAGTGGTAGTAATTAATGGGAACATGGTAGGTGTTACGTACCTGAATATTATTGTTGACTGTCTTCCGCCATTCATGCTTGTCGTGCTACAGGAGTATGAGCGCCATGATAACGAAATTATTATGATGTCCATCAAATGTGTCAAACCTGAACTTGATAAGAACACCTCTTGGAAACTATCTGACGCCAGCTTAGCGCCAATACCCATCTCCCCCCAATTGGGAGGAATTATGCAATCTATCGTTAGGATTCTGGTGGCACATACCTCTGGAAAACCAACAAACACTTCTTGAATCGATGCTTTCCGGAATAGTTGCTGTATAGCGTTTCACATGTGCACTGGATACACTATGAAGTAGGTTTTATGAAAGGTTTGGACTCAAAGTTTACGTTTAATTATTTACAGTCGAGCAAGTATTCTGTAAGACAGTCTTCTGACACTACTATTCCGCTTAACACACTAGAGAGGAACATACACACAGATTTCCATAATTATATTACGTTTAGTAACAGTGGAATGTATTTATATGATGTGATCAATAACTTTAATTATATATATATATATATATATATATATATATATATATACACTCCTGGAAATGGAAAAAAGAACACATTGACACCGGTGTGTCAGACCCACCACACTTGCTCCGGACACTGCGAGAGGGCTGTTCAAGCAATGATCACACGCACGGCACAGCGGACACACCAGGAACCGCGGTGTTGGCCGTCGAATGGCGCTAGCTGCGCAGCATTTGTGCACCGCCGCCGTCAGTGTCAGCCAGTTTGCCGTGGCATACGGAGCTCCATCGCAGTCTTTAACACTGGTAGCATGCCGCGACAGCGTGGACGTGAACCGTATGTGCAGTTGACGGACTTTGAGCGAGGGCGTATAGTGGGCATGCGGGAGGCCGGGTGGACGTACCGCCGAATTGCTCAACACGTGGGGCGTGAGGTCTCCACAGTACATCGATATTGTCGCCAGTGGTCGGCGGAAGGTGCACGTGCCCGTCGACCTGCGACCGGACCGCAGCGACGCACGGATGCACGCCAAGACCGTAGGATCCTACGCAGTGCCGTAGGGTACCGCACCGCCACTTCCCAGCAAATTAGGGACACTGTTGCTCCTGGGGTATCGGCGAGGACCATTCGCAACCGTCTCCATGAAGCTGGGCTACGGTCCCACACACCGTTAGGCCCTCTTCCGCTCACGCCCCAACATCGTGCAGCCCGCCTCCAGTGGTGTCGCGACAGGCGTGAATGGAGGGACGAATGGAGACGTGTCGTCTTCAGCGATGAGAGTCGCTTCTGCCTTGGTGCCAATGATGGTCGTATGCGTGTTTGGCGCCGTGCAGGTGAGCGCCACAATCAGGACTGCATACGACCGAGGCACACAGGGCCAACACCCGGCATCATGGTGTGGGGAGCGATCTCCTACACTGGCCGTACACCACTGGTGATCGTCGAGGGGACACTGAATAGTGCACGGTACATCCAAACCGTCATCGAACCCATCGTTCTACCATTCCTAGACCGGCAAGGGAACTTGCTGTTCCAACAGGACAATGCACGTCCGCATGTATCCCGTGCCACCCAACGTGCTTTAGAAGGTGTAAGTCAACTACCCTGGCCAGCAAGATCTCCGGATCTGTCCCCCATTGAGCATGTTTGGGACTGGATGAAGCGTCGTCTCACGCGGTCTGCACGTCCAGCACGAACGCTGGTCCAACTGAGGCGCCAGGTGGAAATGGCATGGCAAGCCGTTCCACGGGACTACATCCAACATCTCTACGATCGTCTCCATGGGAGAATAGCAGCCTGCATTGCTGCGAATGGTGGATATACACTGTACTAGTGCCGACATTGTGCATGCTCTGTTGCCTGTGTCTATGTGCCTGTGGTTCTGTCAGTGTGATCATGTGATGTATCTGACCCCAGGAATGTGTCAATAAAGTTTCCCCTTCCTGGGACAATGAATTCACGGTGTTCTTATTTCAATTTCCAGGAGTATATATATATATATATATATATATATATATATATATATATATATATATATATAGAGAGAGAGAGAGAGAGAGAGAGAGAGAGAGCGAGAGAGAGAGGGAGAGAGAGAGAGAGACAGACAGACAGACAGAGACAGAGAGAGAGGGAATGATATATATTTCTTGCTTTGGCTGGATTTAAAAGTGAATTGTTTTTAACGTTTGTTTAATTGATGTACTTATCAGCCCACAACTATAGAGGAAGATGTGAAAGTTACCAGAATAAATAAGCATGAGATACGTCTCGTCGAAACGCAAGAGCGCTGTCATGTCCACAAAACCCACGGCAGAGAGACAAACAGTTGATAAATAGCCAAGCTGGTGTAACCATTACAGAAGACTAAAATTGACTAAATACGCGATATGGATATAAAACACACAAACTATTGACAATAGACATCAAATGATCAGTTACTTGCTGACAATGCTACAGAAAATTGAACATAATAACATGGTGTTTGGGGCATCTGCTGAGCTGACAAATATTATTGATGGTGGAGGCAAATAAACAGGTTTACAGTAGAACAGCAGTGACACATTTAGAACGACACCAACACACAGTGTAAATAAGGAGGAAGTCCCCAGCCAGAACTTACTGCAGTTTGTAAACATAACTGTACAGTATGTAGTTGAAAGTACCGCATTGTGCTGGAAATGTGTGCATATCTGAGACCTTTAAACTGTGGTACAGCTTGCCTGACTTTAGGTGAATGTCATTTATTTTGTGGCACATAGGAATAGCTTAATATAATTTAAGTGATTTATTATTGGTAACTGAAGGTAGATGGGTTAACAATTTTAAAAAAAAGTGACAAAACGTCTGTATTTGAAATATTTATCAATGCAGAGATGGCGTCTCAGGTTAAGCACAGGTGAGATTGGTCGGTAGAACAAATGACGTTAAGCCTATATATTGGAGGCCTAATGTGTGGCTTAGGGAGATACTTAACAGTATTAATTGCGAGACTTTGTGCAGGTTGCACAAGCTGTTGTTTGTTTCTTACATAGATCAAATGATATTTTGGAGACAGCATAAATCAAGTGGCTTTCTAGTATCAGTCAGTTGATACTTAACAGGAATTTGGGAGACATTAGCACCACTCCATTTACACGAGATTTCTAAAACCATGGTATTACAAACCTATTTCGATCAACTGCAAGTAAGACCTATTTCATCCTTAAAACACCATTGAACACCTTTAGTGCAATGTCCTGAGATACAGAGGTGCTTCTCGAGGTGAAAGTTCTACCAATGTCTTTGAAAAGTTACCCTGCAAGTTAGTGTCAATAGTACATTTATTTTAATGTACAATTGTTTTTAGACGAAACAAAATTTTCTTCCTCATACAGTCGACCTACTGAAACAAGGAGAATTTTTGCTTTAATGTGAGTAACTGATATTGAGTATTAATGAATCACCTATGATCTGGTGTAATTATTACCGATGGACTACACGCGAACATAGAACTGCTCAGTAATGAAAAGGCACTGTATTAAGGAAGACGTCTATGTATTCAATTTGTTTGTACACACAGCTGTGTTCTTTGAAACTTTATTAACGGAACTAGGATAAGAACAGAAGCAGAGGCAGTGAGTTAAAATTTGTTAAACAGCCGGGAACCGAACGAGGTGGCGCAGTTTTTAGCACACTGGACTCGCATGCTGAAGAAGGGCAGTTCAAATCTGCATCTGGCCAACATGACTTAGGTTTTCCGTGATTGTTCTAAACCACTTCAGGGAAATACCGGGATGATTCCTCTGAAAGAGCAGTGCCGATTTCCTTCCCCATTCCTATTTAATCCGATGGGACCGATGACCTCACTATTTGGTTTCCAAATCAACCAACCCAACACATCTGAGACTTGAACCCACGGCCGATGTGCTAGCCACTACACCATCATAGGACGGTGCCTACGACACCAGCATGAACTACACTAGTCCAGTGATCTCCGTAACACAAACTTCAATACCGACTACTTAAGTACAGAGAAATGAGCTGAAGCTGTGTTAGAACGGACATCACAATGCTATGATGCTGTAGTAGTAAGCGAGAAACCTGGGTTCAAGTCTTGGCTATAGCACACATATTAATTCATTGCTTAAGCTTCTATCCACATCGGTGATAAAGTTGAGATTCATATGTCTCCTGTATAATGAAATTCCATCAGATAGAAAGATAACTTGGGATAGATACAGGGTATGTAAGTGGGTGGTGGTTGAATATTGTGACCCATGCAGGCTTGAGATCCTGAATGTCGCTGTGTTTCTCAGTTGGATTATTGGCGGTCTCAAAAGGGTTCATGAGGATAATTGAGGTATACTGAAATCATTAGCACATGAATAAACTGCCAAAGAATGCCACTCTATGTGGAAAAGAAATTGCTATATAGAAGCCAAGCATTACAGCACAGCGGTTCCTCTTCCATCTTGTTGTGGAATTTGAAATGTCATTTTGAAGGAGATGTAATAAAGGCCTTTTTTAAACTTTCTGGTCTGATACGTAGTATCGTGTGGGAAAGAAAGATAAGATTTGTAGGTCTTATAAGAAGAATTCCGAGGAATATCTAATTTGGTGTTAGTGAAGGGTTCTACAATTTTGAACGACACCAAGTAAACATGAAAGTGAGTTATATTTAGTACAACAAAATTGTTCGTGGTACTAGGAAAATACGAGTATGCGTGACTAATAAAGGAAGAATGAATGGACTTATAGAGTTCTTATATCATCTAGGGGCAGGCGCCTGATTGTGTTCAGGAAGCGGTAGGGACATGACTTCTAAAATAAGAGAAATATATCAGTAGCCAGATCGTATCACAGCGAATAATGGCTGCCCAAAATACTTACTACGGGATGAAGTGGAGAACCACATCAAACTTGTTACATGCAGATGACCAAGCAAATAAGTTGAATGTATATTCATATTCATTTACAACAGATTTCCATATATGTATGTTTGCATATCCAACTTCTACAGGAACTTCAGTATCTCAGATATTACTATTTTCCCCGTCGTAAGTTTTTTTACAGGTTAACTATGTTGGTCAACAGACGCTTTTCCCTTTTATTTACAAAGTAACGTCAGTGTTCATTCCGAAACCAGTGTTCAAATCACGTTTCTACATCTAACTATTTGTGGACGAATAAGAGTTTTGCTTTATAAATTTTTCTTGAGCAATTTCCTTTGGGTGTTCATTGCACTTATTACACACTATGAAAATATATCCAGTGGCCATTCTGTAACAAGTGCTCAAAATCCGTTTCAACATTTAACTGTCTGTAGGTGAACAAGGATTTTACTTTGGAAATTTATAGTGCTATTTTCTTTCCGTGTCTGTTCCTCTTAATATATATTCGGAAGTCGACAACTTTTTTCCTCGTTGTTGGCGAAATCCGAAACAGATGAAACTATACGAATATTCCTATGAAGAGAAATTTCGTGAAGGTTTACAAAAGGGGCGCAAAAAATCAAGAAGTTTGAAAGTGTATTGTGTCGGAGATGAGTGAATTTGAACATCGACAAACCGTTGGTGCTCATGTGGTGGGTAACAAAAGTAGCGAACGTGTTTGGTCTTTCACGAGGCAGATTTATAACGCATACAGAGAAAGTGAAAAAATATCATGTGGTAAGTCACAATGCGGATGAAAATGTGTGTTGAATGAGCGCACAGATGGTCATTGAAGTCAACCGTGGGGGAAAATAAGATGACGACAGTTGAAAAACTCATTACATAACTGAATGTCTCACTCTCGAAGCAACACGAAGACAGCTCCCTAAGCAGGGGACTGCAAGGCGAGCCGGAATTCTGAACCACTCCTCAGCGATGCAAATGATCGTAACAGGAAAACATGGTGCCGAAGCCATATAACATGGACTGTGGAGCGGTGGAAGTTACTCATTTTTCTGCATGAGTTTTGTTGGAGCTGTCAACTTCTGGCTGAGTTTCCATCCAAGAGCAAAACACTGTGAGGGTCCGGTGATAATCTGGGTAGCTGTATCGCAGTATTCCAGGACCTCCATGGTTACATTGCAAGGTCGTGTTACTGCCTAGAATTATGTGACCACTTTGGTGGATTGTGATGCTGTGTTTCGAGAGAACAGGGCCCGAATTCACACAGCTCTGATCGTCCAGGACTGGTTTTGTTAGTACGAGGATGATATTGGCTTCTCTCCCCTGGTCTCAACAAGCAGTAGATTTCAATATTATTGAGCCTTTGTGGTCTACTTTGGAGAGAAGAGAGCATTATACTTATCCAACTTTACATCGTAGCCCGAATGTGCCAATATTTTGTAGGAAGAACGGTGGTAGATTCCCTCGAAAACTGCACGGGACCCGTATTTCTCCATTACCATTCGACGAGAAGCTGTTTTGAATGCCAATGGGATTCCTACATCGTACAAGACATCACAAAGTGTTGTGTTTGTTTGACACTACAAGAGTGAAGGCATAGTCACGGTACATATTTTTTTTTCTTTGAAGTACATCATTTACTGTGACTATGGCTTCGCTATTGCAGTGTCAAATAAACATCTAAGTTATATTTTGGTCACACTCCTTACTTACGACAATTACGTCAGAATATAGGAGCGGCGTGTTGTGTCTTTGGGTTTTCTGTGTTTTTGTTTACCCACAGTATGTACAACAGTCTTCCTACCGTAAGTGCTTAAGATTGCAAAGGTAACTTTGTCGTTACCCCTACAGGGTCTCTTCACATGTGAATGGGAAAGTCGGAGGTTTACCATAAATCAACGAAATCCCAATACGAGCTGTCGACGTTGAAGATCGCAGCATCAGCACGAGTCGACTGGGACTTTCATTCCCCATACCCACCTCAATACCATCAGTCAACGACTGTTTGCCGGTAACACTGTAGTGTACAGGCAAATGTTGGCTTTTTAGTTAATGTAGGAAGATGCAGGATAACTAGTACAAAACTTTTATTTACTGTGATGGACGCAGCTTGCTGCAAATGTGGAAAAATGTAAGTTAATGGGGTAAGTAGGAGAAACAGTGTGGGAATGATCATTGTATTAGTGGTGTTTTGTTTCACACAGTCATGTTGATTAAATGTCTTCACGTTGCGCTGCAAAGATACATTAACTGGAAAGAGAACGTAACGTCGGTTGCATGGCAGCCGAATGGTCGACTTCGGTTTCTTCGATGATAACGGAAAACTAATCTCCTATAAAAAGGAGACAGCAAATAAGAGGCGTACTTCTACGTTCAGTTATAAAGCAAGTATTAATTGAATACAAACTGGGAAATCCTACACCGAACCATAGTTCTATTTTCGAAACAGTATTGAGAAACTATAGAACGGTGCTATTGCCACCAACATTCATCCTGGTGTAAGGACCGCGAAGACAACGGAAATCATGGGTCTCACTGAAGCGTATAGAGATTCGTTTTTTCCTCAATCTGTTTGAGAATGGGGACAAGAAATTTAATAATTATCCATCATTCAAGCTACTCTCAGACATGCACCATATGGTGATATATGGGGTATATACATGATTGTAGATGTAAATGAATAAACTCCAGGTGGTAAGAAAATATCATTGATTACTTGCTGATCAGCAAGGCGGAATACATTTTGACGAATAGTGCGTTATATTGTACATCACATATGTGTCAGATTTCCGACGGTGATGGCAATCAGGTACAGTGATATGTACGTCGGCAGTGCAGTGCGATGGATTCTACACCATTGGATACGACCTCTGCCATGCATCTGACAGCGCTTTGGAGAGTATAAATGCAGACGCAGAACTTAACTAGACATCCACTTCATAAGAGCAATTTATGATACAACTGCTAAGCCAGAGAGGAATAAGAGCACAATTCATTATCATCTAGAAAATCCCAAAGCCATTTTTCACAGCTTGTGAACATCCTGAGGTAGGTTATGTGAACTATATACATAACCGGACTTTAGTTTATTCCGTTTCACTACATGCTAATACGCTGACTGCACCTTGTACTGACTTCTCATAGTAAGGGCTCAAGCAAATATGTGCAATTCTGATCATTTGTGTACTGTCACATACCTAGTCATTGGTATGATGTTCAATTTAGTCTCATGTCCCGTTCTTGGTTTCGCAGTTTTGTATGTGATGAAACAACTCTCCCAAGGAGGGTATGCTACGTTAAAAATCATGTAGTATAGCAAATCGCTACTACTATTCTTGACGTGTGCGCTGGTGATTATGTTTTACCTGGAGTATGTCAGAATCACGGTCCAAAAACAGCGTTATTTATTCAGGTAATACATTTGCTGTGTAGTCGGGTTTATTGCTGTTACTGCTACAGATTAACTTTCATATTTGCGTACGCTGTTCTCATATCTGTTTAACGAATTATTTGTCGCAGTATATAAATTAATGGTACTATATAAAGCATCTGGAGCTATCATGAAGAAAATATACCGAGCCTCACAATGAAAAATAAAATGTTGTTGCTCAATTTTGAAGTCGTGTTCCTGTGTAACAGAAGAAAGCGTGAGAAAAGCATTAGAAGCGCGCTATTCCTCTTCATTCTTGAAATTTCGCAGTATTGCGAAGAATGAGTAAGACACATTGACGACCTGTAAGAGAAGAAAAATGATGAGTGCAGATTCTACACATATTCAGGTATTTGTTGAGAATTACTTCGTCGTTCTTCGAGGTCTGTTCAAAAAATTCTGGAACATTCGTAATTTCGCGCCAGTGGTGTGGTGCAGCGAAATGCGGTTGGCATTCCTGCACTTCCCTGTGCTTAATATGTTAACTGCTGGAAGTTTCATCGTTGTGTGTCTGTTAGTTATTGTTCAGTGCTGTATTGAGTAGTTCGTTGTGTCTCGCAGTTTGGGAATTTCGAAATGTTAGAGTTAGAGGAGCAACACGAATGCATTAAATTTTGTGCGAAACTAAATAAAACCTGTAGAGAGTCACACCAAATCATGCAGGGAGCCTACGGTGATGAGTGCTTAAGCCGTACTCGGTGTTACGAATGGTTCACACGGTTCAAAAATGGCCGGACGGAAGGTAAAGGTGACTCTCGTTGACGACGCCGTTCGGCGTCTACCGATAATGCTCCTATCAGGAACGTCAACGAAAATGTCCGTACCAATTGAAGGCTGCCCGAGGGATTGCAGAAGAGTGTAACATTTCAGTTGGATCATGTCATGACATCCTCACACAGCATTTTGCATTGCATCGTGTCGGTGCCAAGTTCGTCCCACGGCTCAAGAAAAGAAATACTTTCACCTCGCAGTGTGTGAAGAGCTTTTGGCTTGCACAGATGAGAAAGGGAAGTTGCTTAAGAGAATGGGTCTACGCTTATGATGTTGAAACCAAGGTTCAGTCTTCACAATGGGACAGGGAAGGTTTTCCAAAACCAAAAACAGCTCGTCAGGTCAGGTAAAATGTCAAAGCCGTACTGATAGTTTTCTTTGACTTTGACGGATTAGGTCATGAGTTCGTGCCACAGGGACAACCTGTAAATAGACAGTACTCAGTACTACCGGGGCGTGTTGCGACGCCTGTGAAAAAATATGAGAGGCTAAACGTGCTGAAATGTGGGGAGATAGGTCATGGCTCTTGCACCACGATAACTCTCCCTTTCATTCGTCCCTGTTGGTGCGTGACTAATGCACAAAAAACGAAATCATTGTCCCGCCTTATCCCTCGTTACCTGCAGACTTGGCTCCTTCGGACTTTCTTTATATTTCCCAAGTTGCGAATCCCATTGAAAGAATGACGATTTATAACGATAGACGGGATAAAAGAAAATTCGCAGACGGTGCTTCGTGCGATCCAGCAACAGGCGTACGAAGACTGCTTCCGCAAGAGGGAACTGCGTTGGGAGTGATGAGGAGTATTTCGAAGGAAACTATGCTCAATAAGTAGAAGACAAGCTTACAAAAATTTTGTAGACGATGTTCCGGAATATTTTGAACAGACCTCGTATAGTGGCAAATATGAATTAATCATTGATACCAGATTACAAATTCTTATGAAGTCAGAAACTACTAAGCCAATTTTTTGTTTTCGAATTGTTGCCAATACTAACATTTCAGAAACGCTATCCGATCCTGGCAACATATTATTACATTTACTTCATTGTCCATTCCATTGGTTTACAATGACATGTGTACGTGTAAACATCTAAAAATCTGAGATTTTAATATACTGATCAGTACGCTGGGAATCTCTGGGGAAGACACGGCCGAATGCCTTTTACTATATGCAGGCCTGCTAAGTAGTGGAGAGGTTATGCTAAAATTATCTACGTAGTATTTACGTTGCCCTTTATAGAAGGTGTTTAGCGTCATTGTACAACCCTCCCACTAAACAGTTTCTTAAAATTTAACAGTTATGTTTTAGTAAGAGAAAAAAACATTTTTTTCATTTTTGCAGGACTTGTGCTGTGCAGATCACCGCTTTAACAGAAGTGAACTGTGTAGTGTGTGTAACAGTTTCCTTCTATTAACCTTTGTATGGATGCCACAAGCTGGAGCAGAGTTCGAGAATAAGCAATATCAATTTTTGTGCGCTGATTAGTTCAGAAAAGATTGTAGCCTTTTGGATTCTGTCAGTAAAAAATTATGCAAAGAATAAATAAATAAATAGATACGAAAATCCAGTTCTAGAGACCAGTGAAGCCGTCGTCTGTGGTTCCAATATGTGACCATGTCAGTGACTTTTATACTTGTAGAGGACTTCAGGTGGCTACTGGAGGAGCGAAGTTATTACTGTCTCATAAGATTTGACTTTGAGCTTGTTAATACTGTAAAAAAAAAAAAAAAAAAAAAAAAAAAAACCAGTAAATAAATCAGGCTGAGAGAGGGCATGGGCATGGTTGACATTATCCTTGTCACAACAATAGGTTTTTTAACAAAATAGAAATACTTAACAAGTAATGATCACAACTCCTTTCGAAATAGTCCCCTTGGCTATCTACACATATTTGCCAACTTTTCTGGAGGTCTTGGAAGAAACAAGGGAAATTTTCAGCTGCTGTGCTTGTAGGATCATTTGTCAAATCCCGTTCGATGTCTGTAACACACTGATGAAACTTTCCTTTCAGCTATCAGTCGCCTTTCCACTCGCGGAAAGAAGAAGAAGGAAAAAAAAAAAAAAAAAAAAAACCACAAGGCGAGAGGTCGAGCGAGTATGGCGGATGTGGGATGGCAGTAACAGAATATCTGGCCAGATACTCAACAGGTGAAGCAATAAGTGGTCTTGCTTTGTCAAGCAGTAAGAACCAATCCTGAGAAAGTCACAAATCAGGGTGGCGACGTTGAATTGCTCACTTTTTCACCTCGAGGAAACATACACTTGGTGAACTAATCCTTTACTATCAAGCAATCAACATTGTCTTTGTTCTCGAAGGTTCTCGTTTGACAGTTTTCGAGACTGGTGATCCAATACTCCGCCATTCAGCACTTTGACACTTCGTATGAGAGTCCTACTGGTAGCACCAACTTTCATTCACAGCCGTAATCTTTGGCAGGATATGTGGGATCACATGTGGCTCTATCCATTAGTCCAGCAGATTTTCATCGTGTTTCCTCTTTCTGTCTGCATGTTAGTGTGTGAGATACAAGTTGTGCATTAAGTTTCCGTTTCCCTAAATCTGCGCGTAAGGCCTTATAACACACATTAACATTCAAATTAAGTTTTTCTGATACCGCACACATAGTTATATTACCGACCTCTTGCAATAACTGAATTACCCGCACCAAGTTTGCATCGGTATGTGCTGCTGACGGGTGACCAGCTATGGGATCGTCTTGCACTGAATCTCTGTGTGGTGTGCGTACTGTAAGACCTTCGGCACACACGCCATCAGATTATTTGACTTGTCGCTCTAACGAAGTAGGCGAGCGTCAGCAATATGTCTCGTGGTCTAATCGTGGCGTGCTTATCTTCTGCCGTTAGGTCAGACGATAGAAATGCCACTTGCATGCTTAGAGTAGCAGATTGACGGTGGCCAACTTTAAACAGAACTTGATTAATTTCACACACATTTATTAAAATAATAACAAGCATAAACAGTACGTAACTTGATTCTGGATGCTATTTAAATTGACAATCTGAAGTTCCTTTGGTCTTGGTACGTTAATCTTATTCTCACATATCTCTGATACTTGACAAAGTGTCTATACATTTATCTTCATGGCTATGTACAGGAATATGACAATCTTATTAGGCGCAGACTGAAACTTGACTACAGACTAATGCAGACTAATCGGAGGTCTGTACACTCGTTATAATACCTCGCGCGTTCATGTATCACTGGGCGAGTGTGATCCGCGAGGAGAAAAGGTTCTACGTTAGCAGCAATCTCATTGGCTGCGTTACATATTAATACGCGGATCGGCGGAAGCAGAATTTTGTCCGTCTCTATGACAGCGCCATCACGTAGTGCGGAGACGGACGAGCGCTGCGCCTGAGCTGTTGTGCTTAGCGGGGCGCGCTCTAGTGGGAAAGTTGTGTACGCGCTGACCACGCGGAACTATGTACACAACACTCTGCCTCCCGAAAACCTATTTTGCCACTCGAAAACACAACTCCTTGAAAGTGCCTCGCCTATGTATGTTTGCATAATGATTTTCCACGTTCCATTAGGGGTTTTCCTGAGATTAATTCACTGGAGTCAGAGAATGATTTCTGTGTTTCCTGAATCGCAAAATGTTTGGGAAGCTGTGGTATACAAAATGGAAACCTGAAATCGTCACTATGATCCTGACATCAGCTGGTAATGTGTTTAGTGACCCATCGTGAAACAGTGTGGGTACAGTGAGTGTATTGACTGGGAATGCGAAACGAATGAACAGTGTATCATTAGTCTTTTACATTATAGGCCTAAAGGATTTATTTATAGAACTCTATTGTACACTGGGGATGTAACTGACGAAGTAGCATGGTTTGTAAAGGCTGGCATCGTATTTCAGAGGGTGGAGTTGCTAATCTTCATTCGGCCATTCAAATTTAGGTTTTCCGTGGTTTCCCTAAATTACATCAGGCGAACGACGGGTTAGTTACTACTACATGGCCGCGACCGACTACGTATCCAATCCTTGTCAAACTAGACCTGTAAGAACGTAAATGCTTGTGTACACGAATTACGTAATTTTTATTGACCTTAAATCGTAATACCACGATATGTCTAATACTCTCATAAAAGTGATCGACATGTGAATAAAACTACTACTACTAATACTAAACATGTGGCATGATTGTTTAGTTTCTCAGTGTTGTTGACCTTAAGTCCCTAGAAAGCTCAACAACAGTAGTGCCGACCTTACCGGTCGGGGCGGATTACTCAACAAAACACTTCATCATTTCTTTCCCTGTCGTAGTCCAGGGAAGGAGGTAATACCAATTTTGTGCTGGTGAGTCATTATTGAAAAGAGCATTACCTACTCCTCAGTTGCACTGGTATAAAAAAATTTACTAAGTTTTGAGGTGTGAATATTCATATTAAGCATAAACCATAAACTTGTTCGCAGAAATCATTCTAGATTGGCGATATGGGGCAGTCACTAATGAATTCAACGGTATTAGTATACAAATTGCGACAGTAAAATAGGTATCTGTTTCATTTAATTCTTGAATTATTTATGATAAATATAGATGTACACTGAACACAAATAATATCTGAGTTATTTTTCAGTTTGATATTTCAAACTACAGTTAAAACAGTTTATGTATACTGATTTGACGTATATTTACATTTTAACGGTTTTTCTACGTTTTTATCATAGTGTGGTATACTTTTAGAATCCCTAATACGTAAAGACCTACTTAATGATTTTTAGTTTTTAAAATTATGTTTTGGAAATAATATGTACAACACACCGTGCCCAGAAATTTTTTAACGGAAACTCTCTACTGGCTCTGAGCACTATGGGACTTAACATTTATGGTCATCAGTCCCCTAGAACTTAGAACTACTTAAACCTAAGTAACCTAAGGACATTACACAACACCGACTCATCACGAGGTAGAGAAAACCCCTGACTCCGCCGGGAATCGAACCCGGGAACTCGGGTGTGGAAAGCGAGAACGCTACCGCACGCCCACGAGCTTCGGACGAAACTCTCTACTACTGTAGGCTGATTTTCATAAACAGCAGTTTTATAGTTAATGAACTTACCACTATCTAGAACAGAGAATTACAGAAAGCGAGATTTCAGCTTTCTCTTAATCACTGTCGATAAAAGTGTAAACGTACCGCTCGGAAATGCGTTTTAGTTACTGCTCATTTCACAGTTTTCAGACAGCATAACATTTTCTCTCGTAAAAACAAAAATTGCAAACTAAATGTCAGATATTAAATACGTACATAAAGTTTTAATTTGTTACTCATGAAAATATTCTACCATGACATTCAGAAGGACGTGAAAGTGCTTCAGTGAAAGTGAAAATATCTTATGTCCTGTCGATATCGACTTCATAAGAGATTGATAACACTTAGCACGAGAAAAGGATGGAGGAAGGCATTAGCTACTTTAGAAATCATTGTGATTTTTATGAATCGTAAGGAAAATCTGAAGAGATCTATATGAAATGGTCTCGGCCTGGATCTTCCTGAATACGAAAACATTACGATCACCACATCGCCACCAGAGCTGATAAAGTTCTTTGAGAACTTCGACAGATCAAGACCACCTGCGTTAGCAAATAGTATCTACCATAGAATTTGAAAGATATGGGTTCCAGGAAAATGAAAGAGAGACATTCTTCTGGTTCAGCTGGCAAAAATTTCCTTGACGGGCTGTGCACCACTGGAGCTTCCTAACGTTATTTTGTCACAAACAGCAGATGTTGTTTGCAAAATTCTTGGCTCTAGGAAAAATCAGTTGTTAGATGCAGAAGTAGATAACAGTCAATCTTGTTTTGTTTAGAGGGCTTAATTCTGTATGTACTCTAGGGTCGAAAATATGCTCTTCCACTGGAAATAGTACATAAATTTTGTAGCTTTCATCTGTTCCAACATTTCGTTTTACCATTACTGTACAATTTGTGTAATGAGCGGAATCCATGTATTACACAAAGAAACAACAACTCTTGTAGCATTGCAACCTGCAGGAAATTTTTTCTGGAAACTTTGGTAACGTATTATGGGACCAAATAGCTCAGGTCATCGATCCCTATGCTTACGCACTACTTAATCTAACTGATACTAACTTTCGCTAAGGACAACATAAACACCTATACCCGAGGGAGGATTCGAACCTCCGACAGGGGGAGCCACCCGGACCGTGAAAAGGCGCCCCAGACCTCGCGGCGCGACGCAACCTTCAAGGTTCACTAGTTGAAGAAAATGAATATTTTCTGCTGGTGCACTGGAATTTCTTAACAATGTTTCGAGAACCTTCAGGACAACACTTCAAACTGTTTCTGTAACAGTAGCTGCTATCAGTTCTTTTCTTCTTGAGAGCGAGGAAAGGAAAGTTACAGTTACAGCTGTGTAGCATTAGATCTTTCACACACAAGGTTATATGAAGATATGTAAGTTGGGCAACGTATAAACTATTGCTGATAAAAGTGAGAGTTTTCCGTGAGATGAGCTGTACTACAGGAGGAACATGAATTACAGAATGGGATCAGGAATACGGGACCAGTCGCCTTACCGAGACAAAGGACTCCCTGGAGAGTGGGAAGAACCCACCGGCGGTGATACACAGAGGACGCTGCGCGCGTTGCATCACGAGCAGCAGCGACCGTTTGATGGACACGGGGCACTCCAGCAGTGACGTCACCGCGTCGTACGCCGCCAGGGCCACGTTCTCGCTCTGCAAAAGTCCACCACCTTCAGCAGGCCACTCGTTGTGAATGAATACAATCATCTTATGCAGAATAGTTTCAACATTAAAATGACATAGAATACTGTATCTTGCGAATAAAAGTATGTGGCGTACATCGAATTATGGATAAAAGATTAAGGGACTGTGAAATCCTCAGTTTAACGTTGTCAGAATAACTTTGGAAATATGGAATTTTCCAAATCATCAGACTCGTGCAGTAGAGTTGTTACTACAACACGTAGCAGGGTGTGAATTACAAATAATATACTGCAGCATACCATTTTCCGTTCTGTGTTGCGCCGGCCGCTGTGGCCGAGCGGTTCTAGGCGCTTCAGTCTGAAACCGTGCGACCGCTACGGTCGCAGGTTCGAATCCTGCCTAGGGAATGGATGTGTGTCATTTCCTTAGGTTAGTTAGGTTTAAGTAGTTCCAAGTTCTAGGGGAGTGATGAGCTCAGATGTTAAGTGCCATAGTCCTCAGAGCCATTTGAAACATTTTTTTTTCTATGTGGCCTGTATATCCCTGACGTGTAATCAGACTTAATTGCCACATTTTGTGGAAGCAGTTTTCTTTCCAGATGCAAAAGTACTTTTGTATGAAGCATTTGCTGCGCAGCAGGGAGTATAATGATATGAAATTTCTGGAGCGAAACAACATTCTGAACCGAGTCTTGAGGCAGTACCCTTCCCTCTTTCAGAGAGTTCTCTGCCGGATGAATCGTCAGAAAATGTCTGAAGGATTCAATCTGCCGTTGAGAGTCGGTAAGGAACGTCTAGCGGTTGAGTAACGCGCTGAATGCTTGCTCTGAACCATGTTTAAATGCTGAAGTTGTTAAAGCGTTTCCTGCAAAAACTACGAGTTTGTGAAGTGCTCTGAATCGTTGTTCTCAGGAAAAGGAATTAATAAGGAAAATTAACGAGAATGAACTGAAATAGTTAGCGTCACTGATATTACAGTGATAACGTTGTGGGATAACTATTCCGTTAGTAGAAAATTGTTCAACTCTTTCTTTCAGTGAGATTTAGTAACTAAAGTCGAAGAAAGTAATTAAAACTTGCTTGTGGTTTCTATGTCAGTAATCATTGCTATGAAATTATTAAACAACTTCGATTACTGACAACATTTAGGTGAGTAACATGCTACATGTGCGACTTATATAACAACAATTTACAATACATTTCTGTATAGATAAAATCGTACTGACTAATCTATTCTAGTCGTGGTGAAACAGCAAATTCCAAAATACAGCTCCAGGAGGGAATATTTATTATCTGTAAACAGTAAAAATGGCATTCGATAATTAGCAAGTAAAATAAGTTTTCTCAAATGTGCCAGTTTAATTTGTTACAAATAATCTATACTCGTATTATTTTCAGTATTTTTTTACGCTATTTTACAGTTTTTAACATGGCTGTTATTCAGCAACCGTATACTAAAATGAGATTTTCACTCTGCAGCGGAGTGTCCGCTGATATGAAACTTCCTCGAACTCGGGACCTTAGCATTTCGCGGGCAAGTGCTCTACCATCTTTTTTTTTGTATTTAAAGTGTTCCCTCGTCTCCCTGAGCTAATTTTTTTCCCCCCTCAATTTGTTCGTTGTTGTTCATTGTATTTGGTCGTAGCGGACGTCATATGGCATCCATTGAAGTTCGTTGTTGATCGTTTCACTCACCGTTGGGTGGCTTGCGGAGTATAAATGTAGATGTAGATGTACAGAGGCCAGCTAGCTCTCTGATCGAACACGCTGAGCTACCGTGCCGGCACCATCTGAGCTACCGAAGCACGACTCACGTCCGGTCCTCACAGCTTTACTTCTGCCAGTATCTCGTCTCCTACCTTCCAAACTTTACAGAAGTTCTCCTGCAGAAGTAAAGCTGTGAGGACCGGGCGTGAGTCGTGCTTCGGTAGCTCAGATGGTAGAGCACTTGCCCGCGAAAGGCAAAGATCCGGAATTCGAGTCTCGGTCGGGCACACAGTTTTAATCTGCCAGGAAGTTTCAACCGTATACTAGTTTCAACTTTTGATCAAACAGCCAACTGCTTATACATACAAAGACACAAGAAGAAAATAGTTAAACACAGGATTTAGCAAACATTTCATTCTGATGAAGACACCTCTAATAGGTGTCAAAAACTGTCATTGTACCTATCGCTTATGTGCAACCGGTTGGCTGTTTAATCCTATGTTGATGCAGTTGATGAGTCTTTGGAGTAACATATAAATACTGTCTCAGTGTGTGCCAGCGTACACGTCCAAAGTGCTCGGGTTTGATCACCAATCAATACCAGGTTTTTTTGTCTGTCACTTATCCCATCTATCATTTCTTGCAATATTTGGTAACGTGAAAAATGATGAGTTACACTTTGGTTCAGAATCCACATTAAATCTTAGCCTCCCATGCTACTGGCTGGGTCGGAGGAAGGCATCGACATACCACCTCTAACAGGACCATGCCTAATGACGCACTGCGGTGTTCAGAACAACTGTCATATTGATGATTGCTTCACTTGCTTGCTTACATATCCATATCAATAGCAAGTATTTAAAAATTCAAAATTAACTTTGTAACTATGTACAGCTATGTACTATTTCAGTCCTTCCATGCTACAGAAACATCTGAGTGGCATTTATCAAATGTCTAATTTCTCTAGATATTGTTCAGTATTCAAGTGTTCAACGTTCTCACGACTTACGTTCGCATTAGCACATTTGTTCCAGTAACAAATATAAGTCTGTTGTAAGATACATGTATGTACACTCCTGGAAATGGAAAAAAGAACACATTGACACCGGTGTGTCAGACCCACCATACTTGCTCCGGACACTGCGAGAGGGCTGTACAAGCAATGATCACACGCACGGCACAGCGGACACACCAGGAACCGCGGTGTTGGCCGTCGAATGGCGCTAGCTGCGCAGCATTTGTGCACCGCCGCCGTCAGTGTCAGCCAGTTTGCCGTGGCACACGGAGCTCCATCGCAGTCTTTAACACTGGTAGCATGCCGCGACAGCGTGGACGTGAACCGTATGTGCAGTTGACGGACTTTGAGCGAGCGCGTATAGTGGGCATGCGGGAGGCCGGGTGGACGTGCCGCCGAATTGCTCAACACGTGGGGCGTGAGGTCTCCACAGTACATCGATGTTGTCGCCAGTGGTTGGCGGAAGGTGCACGTGCTCGTCGACCTGGGACCGGACCGCAGCGACGCACGAATGCACGCCAAGACCGTAGGATCCTACGCAGTGCCATAGGGGACCTCACCGCCACTTCCCAGCAAATTAGGGACACTGTTGCTCCTGGGGTATCGGCGAGGACCATTCGCAACCGTCTCCATGAAGCTGGGCTGCGGTCCCGCACACCGTTAGGCCGTCTTCCGCTCACGCCCCAACATCGTGCAGACCGCCTCCAGTGGTGTCGCGACAGGCGTGAATGGAGGGACGAATGGAGACGTGTCGTCTTCAGCGATGAGAGTCGCTTCTGCCTTGGTGCCAATGATGGTCGTATGCGTGTTTGGCGCCGTGCAGGCGAGCGCCACAATCAGGACTGCATACGACCGAGGCACACAGGGCCAACACCCAGCATCATGGTGTGGGGAGCGATCTCCTACACTGGCCGTACACCACTGGTGATCGTCGAGGGGACACTGAATAGTGCACGGTACATCCAAACCGTCATCGAACCCATCGTTCTACCATTCCTAGACCGGCAAGGGAACTTGCTGTTCCAACAGGACAATGCACGTCCGCATGTATCCCGTGCCACCCAACGTGCTCTAGAAGGTGTAAGTCAACTACCCTGGCCAGCAAGATCTCCGGATCTGTCCCCCATTGAGCATGTTTGGGACTGGATGAAGCGTCGTCTCAGGCGGTCTGCACGTCCAGCACGAACGCTGGTCCAACTGAGGCGCCAGGTGGAAATGGCATGGCAAGCCGTTCCACAGGACTACATCCAGCATCTCTACGATCGTCTCCATGGGAGAATAGCAGCCTGCATTGCTGCGAATGGTGGATATACACTGTACTAGTGCCGACATTGTGCATGCTCTGTTGCCTGTGTCTATGTGCCTGTGGTTCTGTCAGTGTGATCATGTGATGTATCTGACCCCAGGAAAGTGTCAATAAAGTTTCCCCTTCCTGGGACAATGAATTCACGGTGTTCTTATTTCAATTCCCGCGAGTGTATATCTCATTTTCTTACCATCTGCCGCAACCAAAAAAAAATCACATTTGTGACAACTTGTTTTTAACGGTGAATTTAATTTTTTGAATATCATTCCCATATTACACATGAAACTGCGTTGCATTTCCATGCATTGCAGGATGTGTCTGTCACTATTCAACCGGTGTGGTGCTTTGATATGCACTCGATGGAGTGATATGACCTCTTTTCCCAGGTAGGTAAGCAACTGTCTCTACTACATCCCACCACGGGGAATGTGAGCTCTCCAATGCGCCGACTTAACGTGGTTCCGGAAGAAGTTGCTCTCTCTCGTATACTGCTGCCCATCAAAGTAGTATCAGCCAGTCAGTGAGTTAATTAACTGAAATGTTTTTGTGTGTTCCAGTAGTACGTGAATTCATACTGAACTTTACTGAACGGATTTTGAAACAGAACAATCTCAGTAATGCCACCATTTCAAAACTGAAACTGAAATTTCTCAGATATCAAATACTAGATATTTTTGCTGACTTTCTACTAGTTAACTGAGTCTGCCAAATTTAACTTGTTGTGAAAATCATAATAACAGTTTGCACAACTTGTTGACAAAAATCGGTTCACCTTTTCTGGGCGACACGTTATGTTTTTGAGGCCTGGCACCTTACCACTTGAGAGCTCCTCACTTGCTAACCTGTTTCACTAGTAAACGAAATGTCTGCTGAAAGAAATCTTGGTAGTGAAATAAAACCAAGTGCAAGCGCAGATCGCATATTCTACAATGAAATACTCACTTCCGTAATGAGGTCATCTCCAAACCAGCAGTATTCAAAGAGCTCTGCAAGCATTACAGTCAAATGGCAGCCAAATTTTCCTGTCTCTTGCAGGCCGTTTTTATTCTGTAAAAAAGCTGCTATTAGGCACAAGAAATCAAAATATTTTGTGCGCTGCCAGAAAACTATGTGCTCAGTCTAAAGAAAGAAAAATTATTGTAAAATGCAGCAGAATGGAAGAAATTGGAATATAGATACATGGAAATCAGGAAGACAATGGTTAATATAGAAAATAGAAACTCAAAAGGTTAAAAAACTTTGAGACAGACATGAGGTTTCCAAGAAGTGAGCACTAGAGATCAGAAATACCAACTGGGATGAAAAAAATGTAGTCTTAGTTCGGAACCTAAAAAAATTTGTGGAGGAGTTTGTTTTAGATAAGTCAGCTGAGAATTTCTTTACTTTGCACTGATAATAATTATTTTCCTTTAATTTATTTTATATTGCTAAACAGTGCAAATGAAGGTATAATTCGATCAAATGGTTGCTGTTATTTACGTGACGCATCAGTGCATTTATCTTCTTCATGTTTCGTTGAAATGGATGTAATGAAATGCTGTACCGTCATCTAAATTCTTTCTGTTGTGTGACTTAGTGCCAGTGGGACTCATCTAGAAATACTGAAGATACATGGAGATACTTCTTCTTTGTTTTCGAAATTTAATAGATGGACAGCTGAATAGTGGAGTGGTATATCTTTCCAGGTATATGGTATTCTTAGTGGTCGTTTGAAAGTGAACTAGCAATGGAAAAGCAAAAAGTGCATGCTATGATAATGGACGTGCAGCTGCATAAAAATATTTGGCACCAATTTTGTTTCAGAAGAGAGGAGGGTACATTATACATTAAGAATTAATATTGAGCTAGGTCTGATGAGATGGAATCCCATTTGTTGAATTGAGACTAAATGCAAATTCGAAAATAACTGTTGAATCATTGTAAGAAAAAATCCAGTTGATTTAGCCTACCATTTTGTTACTACAGAAGATTGTGCCATTCTGTGCCGCAAACGGAGGGAGGAGGTTGATGGAAGCCTGTACTGAGGCGTGAGTAGAGACAAAGCTGGCTTCAGTAGTCAGCAAGATTATGACTGGCGTTTTCTGGAATGCAGAGGGATTCTTCTCATTGTTGTTTTTATAAAGAGTACGACCAGTCCTCTGGCCAACCGGATGGAGAAAAACCGAATGAAAGGGACCGTATCACAAACGATGAAATAACGAACCACGGTGGGTCTTTTAACTCCCACACGACTTTGCTCAACTAAAGCGTATCATTATAATGATCTTTAACCTGGTGTTCAACTTTATCAAATATGGATGTGAAATTTTCATGTTCACCCAGAAGGTAATGTGCAATATGTTTCTTGTCGCTCTTGGTATTCATGTTTACAGCAGAACTTAGTGATGTTGTAACAGCCTCTTGACCACTACCAACTCCCTGTTCTAAGCTGAGTCAGAAAGTTCAGGTCTGTTGGACAGCAACAGATAAACTCCTTCACGAGTCGGTTATCTCCGATTTACTGCGCAAGGAATTTTCGGCTGAAGCATTTAGAGCAATTTCAGACGACTTCATCCCACTTGTCAGCCATTATCACTTGTGTCTCCCAGACTGTACTGGTAAGTTGAAATTTGCATCTAAAACTGTGCTCGCGTAAGCTGTCGCCAGCACCCTGGTCAGCAAAGATGTAGTAAGAAGAAAGATAGTAGACGCTGGATCAAGCGCACCTATCGGGAGAGAGGCCAAAGACAGACTCGCAAGCAATACGCCGCTAATTCCCTCTTGACCACAAGTATTTAGATCAACGCCGCAGACTGGACGGCTCAGTCAGTCTCAGTGTCTGTCACTAGCACAGTCGCTCGATCACTAGCTCAATCACTGTCGCACCAACTCGCATACCAGTTTGATGTCTGTCATTCATCGTGTACCGGGACTTGTGCTTCACCAGCAGTAAGGCTAACGTGGACTATTACGGAAGAGCTTGTACCACAACACATGGACCCTCTTAAAACAAGTAGCTTCCAGTTAATGTAAGAAAAGAACCCTCTTAAAACATGTGCGCAGTAGTGTTGTAGAAAGAGGATACTGGCCACAAACAACATCCTCTCCCTTGCTCCCTATGGTACAAGACTCAACAGTTCCGACGAGGACACAACAAAAACTATAACTGACCGGAACGTTTACGCGATATAGTCTCCAAATTTCTCCCAAAATATTCTGCCACTGTTGCTTCTGAGGCATCAGGTCCATACACCGTTCCCTAGGTCTATATATTCAGGAAACCACCTGATCCCAAAACAGCATCAATTCGGCTCCACACCAGGTATTAGTTAGTGTTTTCCGGAGACGCAGGTCAGATCCAGACGAAATGTCTTAAGGTTCCACCATATCGGAAATATGACAGTTGGGATGACATGATATCTTTGCCAAAGGTATACTTTTACCTGGTCGGCAGAGCCTGAAAGAAAAGAGTTAGCAGGGACAAATTCCAGGTATTTGGTGTCAATTAGCAGTGAGTCCGCATAGCGGAAACGTACGAACAGGACCCAACGTCATGGTGGAAATGGCACAGTCTTACGTACAGAATGATGTGGTCCTGTGCAATATTGCAAATCTGAGTATGACAGCAGCCGACAAAAACTCACACGTGATGAAAGGAGTCAAATCAGACATATACCAAGCTCGTCTAGCGAAGAATATCACAAAAGCCACTGAATTCATCAGACGGTATCAGCGCATCAAGAGAGCGCAACAAGTTTTGGACGAAAGAAGTATGAGCGACTACAGAATTTGGTTCCTAATGCATATGTGGCACACCACCTCGATATCACCTCTCTGACACTCTAGGTGATGAGACAAGAAGTTTAGCATTTTATACAAGCCAGAACTGATGAAACGAGTACCAAATACAACCTACTCCTTCACCCACAGAACTAGCATATGGCGGACAAAGAGCAACATGCTGTTTTGTTTTCATTGTGGAAGTCCTGAGCATATTTTGAGCTACTTCAAAGAGAGAAGACGAGTGTTCGACAACTACTGCAACGCCAGATGTCAACCGTCAAAACAGATTTTCTCACGCCAGTCAAATGCAGACAATGACAGTCATCATGTCACACGAAGTTAAACACTGTACCCTAGTCGAGGGGCTTTCCAAGACTCCCTTTGCTATAACGAACTCATCCGCTCGCCAGATCGTCAAATTCAGGAAAACTAAGCTAAGCGAAAGTCTGTAGTGCTGAGACTGCCACGGATGAAGATAATCCAAGTGCGTCGGTCATCAAGATGTTGGGAAATCTCATCAACATCGTCATCGATGGCTAACCTGTCCAGAATTTAGTCGACTTGTGGACTTCTTTTTCTGTAATTTCAGATGCTTGTCATCAACCGATCGACTATGTTTCGTGATATGAAGGTAAATGTGCTGAAATTCTCAAATGGGACATACATCCAGCTGAAAGTGACACGGATTGGAAGTGCATCAAACAATGACAAAACATAGTCCTTTGAATATTCCGTTTTACCAGACTTCAGTGATAATATTATTGCTGGATGGGACCCCTCGCACACTTCCCAAGCAGTTACGGACTATGGGAGATCAGAGCTCCAGTTCGAAGAAGCTACTACAACAAGCACAAATAACTTAGATTCCTTTGAGCGGTCGTTTGCCGTTGGAAATATTGTTACACGGCCACGATCGACATTTCCAGTCGCCATTCTAGATGCTCAGCGAAACTGTGAAGATATTGTTGATTACAAAACGCTTCTCAGGCCTACAAACGAAATCTGCATACCAGCAACCGATCATAATCATTGCAGATGGACGAGGAGAACTAGGAATTACTAACTGTCACGAGCCCCACAGCTCATCCCTAACAGGCGAAGTAGTTCAGTAGAGGTAGCTATCATTAACTAATAATGGTTCTACAGGTAACGCAGTGGAGGAAACTGCTGTCGAATTGCCTGAGAAGGAATAACGTAAGGAAATGTTAGTCTTTCTACGACAACTTACGGATGCTTTAAATTCTGAAGAGGAGAAGACCTAGCATCCTATGGTGAAACACCGCATCAGGACTAAGAATCACTCACCATTAGGGTGTCGCCAAAAACTCACATTCCGGATCTAACTGGGGAAGATTCTGCAAGGTGAAATAACTGGACCTCAGGAGAGTCATTGGTCGTTTCCTGTAGTCTTTATGAAGAAGGTGGATTGGCATATGACATTTCTACCTCGACCATCATCGACTGGCCAAAATCGTGTCGAAAGGATCAATGAATTATTCAACTATGGACGTGAAGTTGGGTTACTGGCAAATTCTGTTGATGAGGGTTGCTAGGAAGAAAATTCTTTCATAGCTCCTGATAGGATGTATGACTTCAGGGTTATGTCGCTGGGACTACATTCTGACACCATCGAATGCATGATGGACACTCTGCTTCCGCACCTTAAATGGGCAGCACGTCTTTGCTATTTGAATGGCTTTGTAGTTTTATAAAGTCATTTAATTAACACGGAAGCCACCTGAAAACCTTGTCGAAGTGTGTTTAGATTGCAGGTCTCTGACCAACTCCGAAAAAGTGCCCATTCGTTCCCCCAGGGACGAAAAAACTTGAGGCAACTAGTTCATGGGCATGGTGTCTTTCCCGGTGCTGTGAAAATAATAAAAGTCACAGATTTAGTAACTCCTTCGCACATTTCAGATTTGAGAAGTTTTGTCGGAATGAGCTTGTACTTGGAAATTCATAAACAAATTATGCATCGGGGCACGTCTCTCACAAGAAGTACTATGAGGAGACGCGAAACTTCCATGGAACAAGACAAAGGAAAGATCTATCCTCGTTCTTAAGAGAGTGCAAAAATCTTCTCGAGACATAGCATAGAATAACGAGAATGTCGTGAAATTACTTGAAGCCGACACTAGCAGCTACATGATAATTGCAGTTCCAGTACAAGTTCATGAAGGGGCTTTAGAGGTGATTAGTCATGCTTCCAAAGTACTCTACATATCCAAGGTGAATTACTCTACAACCAAGAAAGAAATCCTTGCAGTTGCTTAGGGCTACAACAAATTCCCGTCATGTATTTGTTTGACAGAGCATTCATATTTTATTCCACTTTTCTTTATGGGCCTCTCAGGCCAACTAACGAGAAAGTCACTGAGGTTTCAGGTGGACTTCGTGTAGAATGTATGCAAAATCTGGCGAAGAAACGAGGACGATATTGCCTTTCAAGAAATCTTTTGGTGCATCGCAGCAGTGCGAACAGAATTTCAGGCATCGCTGCAATAAATAACATTGATGCTGATCAGGGGAAACATTCAGCATTACTGGAAATCATAAGAGCCTTGAGACTTAGGAACTATGCAAATGAAAATTTCAGTATTTAAATGTAACATTGTATTTGCAAAACTACACTCATGCTCATAAATTACGGATAATTGCAGAATGTGGTGCCACACATATGGCTGGCACACTCTGGATTAGGTGGTCGAGCAGCTGCTGGGGTACAGCCTCCCATTCTTGCACCAGTGCTTGTCAGGGCTCCTGAAGTGTCGTAGGGGTTTGAAGACGTGCAGCGATACTTCGATCGAGAGCATCCCAGACGTGCTCGATGGGGTTTAGGTCTGGAGAACAGGCAGGCCACTCCATTCGCATGATAGCTTCTCTTTCAAGGTATTCCTCCACGACGGCAGCTCGGTGGGGCCGTGCGTTATCATCCATCAGGAGGAAGGTGGGACCCACTGCACTCCTGAAAAGGCGGACATACTGGTGCAAAATGACGTCCTGATACACCTGACTTGTTACAGTTCCTATGTCAAAGACATCCAGGGGTGTACGTGCACCAGTCATAATTCCACCCCAACCCATGAAACTACGACCTCCATACAGGTCCCTTTCAAAGACATTAAGGGGTTGGTATCTGGATCGTGGTTCACTCCAGATGAAAGCCTGGCGAGAATCACTGTTCAGACTATACCTGGACTAGTCTGTGAACATAAATCTGGGACCACTGTTCCAATGACCATGTACTGTGTTCTTGACACCAGGCTTTGCAGGCGCTGCTGTGACCAGGGGTCAGTGAAATGCGCATTGCAGGTCTCCGGGCGATTAAACCGTGTCTGTTCAGTCGTCTGTAGACTGTGTGTCTGGTGACAACTGTTAGAGTGGCTGTGGTGAGGTCCCGAGCAAGGATACCTGCAGTACTCGGTGGCCGTCTGCGGGCACTGATGATGAGATATCGGTCTTCTTGTGGTTTTGTACACTGTGGACGTCCCGTGCTGTAGCGTCTGGACACATTTCCTGTCTGCTGAAATCGTTGCCATAATCTTGAGATCACACTTTGTGGCACACGGAGGGCCTGTGCTACAACCTGCTGTGTTTGACCAGCCTCCTATCGCCCTAGTATTCTACCACTCACTACGTGTTCAATATGTGTTCTTTGGGCCATTTTGAAAACACAGTCACCATTAGCACGTTTGAAAACGTCTGCACACTTACTCGCTCCACCGTAGTCTGACATCCACCAACATACCTCTGCGTATGTGGACTGCTGGCAGCACCACCGTGGGACGCCCGCAGGTTAAATGCACCGCATGGTTATACCCCGAGGTGATTTAAACTCGAAAACCGTCCACGAGAGCGTTGTTTCACCATGTATCAGCATTATCCTTAATTTATGAGCATGAGTGTATGTTCTGATGGGCAGAAAATGATTTATCATCATCCTAGCGCACTTATGACCTGCTTTCTTGATGTTTTTCCGTAACACAACAACATCTGATCACCAGACGTTCATGAAGGCTGAAGACAGTATAAAACGTAAATGGCACTTTCTACAGTAGTTCTGTAACGTTCCGTTACACACATGTGAAATACTGTAAAGAGTGCCAGTGATAGAAGCACATCCTACAGTTACCCCCTGAACATCTGTTACTACCAGTTCCAGCTGCAGCAGTGTCATTTCAACGATTTGGGAAAAACCTCTTTGCGTGGTTGCCCAGGTCTACAAACAGGCCCCGATGGATTTCTACACTGAGTACCACACCCTCTATGGTGTCACCAAAGCTGTGCCACTGCCAAAACTCCATAAATTGCAAAGTTCCTTGTAAAAGATATCATTTTGAAGCAAGGTGCACCACAAATAATTGGCTGTGATAGTGGAACGTTTTGTAGTTGTATATTATCAGGGGATATTTTGATTTCACCCACAGGATGACAATGACCTACCAGCCACTGACGAGTGCCACGCAGAATGCTTTTGTGAGATGTTGGTCAATATTCTCTCAATATGCGATGGTAATACACAGAAAACATATGATACAATACTGTCTGTCGTAGCACCTTCATATAAGACACTGAAGAAAGACACGACAGGCTTCACACCATTCTTTGTGTCCTCCTCCATAGCTGAGTAGTAAACACGGTAGGCTGTCGTGCATCGCACCCAGGTTCGATTCCCGGGCAGATCCGCGATTTTCTCCACTCGGGTACAGAGTGATGGGTTGTCTTGTTCAACATGTCATCCTCATCGACATGCGGGTTGCCCAAGTGGCATCAGCTGAATAGATTTGCCTCAGGAGAACGGTTTACCCGCTGGTAGCCTCTAGCCACACGAACGTTGATTCATTCCATTCTTTGTAGTTCACGATCGCGACGCCGAAATGGCAATGGATACACACGCTCCGTTTCAACTGGGCGAAGCTTAGGATGACTGCATGAAAGATGTCGTCATCAAGGGCAAAGAAGCAAGACATCTGTCTCGTATATATCGTATACTGCGGACAACCAGCGTAACAGCCGATAACGCTGTAACACAAAAGTCTGACCAGTGACATATACTCCAGGAAATATGGCATAGATTTTTATGACTCTGCGGAAAGTGGGACTATTGAAAAAGTTATTATTACCCTACATTTTGCTATATCATACCCTTTGTCGCTTGTCGGACGTCACTTATGAAGCTGAGATTTTTGATCCTTCATCAGGAAGTGAAAAGCACAAAGAGGTCGTCCATGTCCGCTGTATGAAGATATACAGCAGTCCTTGGGCGAGACCCACCATGTGGTCTTATCGTTCGAGGAAACTAGAGATCCTCTCTACTATCAAGAATCGAATATACTCGATAATTACACGATGCAACAACGAAAATCTAAATCGAATGAAAATTTACACTGTTTGATTACAGTGATTATAGGTATTTTTATGTTAAGTTTAAAATCAAATATCATAATGCTTTGTCAAAGTCGTAATAACTAGTAACAATGGATTATGATATTGTCCCTGGTCTTACTTGTGTGCAATATTTTGGATATAAATATTTTGATACCAATTTTAGTGATCTCTTTGCCTCCCTCCTCTTCAACTTCAGTGACCGTATTAATGCATGTAATAATTTTGCACATTTGTTTCCAGATTAATGACCAGTTGTTAAGTTGACTGCTACTGAAGTGAACAAAAATGCCACGAGTTTGTGTTAACAGTGCTGACACATTTTGTTATGTGTGTGGAGAAGTGACATTTGCTTCACAAAAACAGTAAATAGCTTCATTGATTAAAAAAGCTTACAGTTGTTATTTTGGGTGCAATATAGGTGATCAGGATAAATCCTGGGCTTTACATGTGATCTGCAATAATTGTGCCAGCAACCTCAGCAACTGGATGCATGGAAGAGGACGTTCGATGCCCTTTGCAGTGTATCGTAATATGGCGTGAGCCAACTAACCACGTCTGTGACAGCTACTTTTGTATGGTTCCTCCTATCGAGAAGGGAATATATAAGAAGAAGAAGCGGACAGTGATCTATCCCAACATTCCATCTGCCATATCTGCAATCTGCCATCTCATTAGAGATTTGGATCTCTCTAAAGCTAATGCTGAGATTTTAGCATCAAGATTACAGCAGCAAAATTATCTGGAAAGCAGTGTAAATGTTTCATTCTACCGCAGAAAAGAGCAACAATTCACTCTTTTTTTTAAACATGCAAGGTAGTCTTGTGGCGTGTGTAGACTTAAATGGTCTAACGAAGGTTCTCACAATTAATCACAGGGCTGATGAGTGGAGACTCTTTACTGATTCGTCGAAGTTGAGCTTAAAAGCAGTACTTCTGCATATTGGTAAAGAGCTTCCTTCTATTCCAGTTGGGCATAGTGTGCATATGGAAGAGTCTTACCAAAACATGAAAATTTTACTAGAAGCCATCAAGCATAATGACTCTCAATGGCAGATTTGTGGGGACTTGAAAGCGGTTGCACTGCTATTAGGTATGCAGTTAGGGTATATTAAATATTGCCCCTCCCCCCCAAGAAACATGGACCTTGCCGTTGGTGGGAAGGCTTGCGTGCCTCAGCGATTCAGACAGCCGTACAGTAGCTGGAACCACAACGGGGGGGGGGGGGGGGGGGTATCTGATGAGAGGCAAGACAAACGTGTGGTTCCTGAAGAGGGGCAGCAGCCTTTTCAGTAGTTGCAGGGGCAATAGTCTGGATGATTGACTGATCTGGCCTTTTAACACTAACCAAAACGGCCTTGCTGTGCTGGTACTGCGAACGGCTGAAGGCAAGGGGAAACTATGAGCCGTAATTTTTCCCGAGGGCATGCAGCTTTACTGTATGGATAAATGATGATGGTGTCCTCTTGGGTAAAATATTGCGGAGGTAAAATAGTCCCCCATTCGGATCTCCGGGCAGGGATTACTCAGGAGGAAGTCGTTATCAGGGGAAAGAAATCTGGCGTTCTACGGATCGGGGGGTGGAATATAAGATCCCTTAATCGACCAAGTCGGTTAGAAAATTTAAAAAGGGAAATGGATAGGTTAAAGTTAGATATAGTAGGAATTAGTGACGTTCGGTGGCAGGAGGAACAAGACTTTTGGTAAGGCGAATACAGGGTTATAAATACAAAATCAAATAGGGGTAATGCAGGAGTCGGTTTAACAATGAATAAAGAAATAGGAGTGCGGGTAAGCTACTACAAACAGCATAGCGAACGCCTTATTGTGGCCAAGATAGACACGAAGCCCACGCCTACTACAGTACTGCAAGTTTATACGACAACTAGCTCTGCAGATGACTAAGAAATTGAAGAAATGTATGATGAAATAAAAGAAATTATTCAGATAGTGAAGGGAGACGAAAATTTAATAGTCATGGTTGACTGGAATTCGGTAGTAGGAAAAGGGAGAGAAGGAAACGTAGTAGGTGAATATGGATTGAAGCTAAGAAACGAAAGAGGAAGCCGCGTCGTAGAATTTTGCACAGAGCACAACTTAAACATAGCTAACACTTGGTTCAAGAATCATGAAAGAAGGTTGTATACACGGAAGAAGCCTGGAGATACTGACACGTTTCAGATAGTTTACATAATGGTAAGACGGAGATTTAAGAACCAGGTTTTAAATTGTAAGACATTTCCTGGGGCAGATGTGGACTCTGACCACAATCTATTGGTTATAAAATGTAGATTAAAACTGAAGAAACTGCTAAAAAGATGGGAATTTAAGGAGATGAGACCTGGTTAAACTGACTAAACCAAAGGTTATACAGAGTTGCAGGGAGAGCATAAGGGAACAATTGACAGGAATGGGGGAAAGAAATACAGTAGAAGAAGAATGGATAGCTTTGAGAGATGAAGTAGTGAAGGCAGCAGAGGATGAAGTAGGTAAAAAGACGAGGACTAGTAGAAATCCTTGGATAACAGAAGAAACATTGAATTTAGTTGATGAAAGGAGAAAATATAAAAATGCAGTAAATGAAGCAGGCAAAGAGGAATACAAACGTCTCAAAAATATCGACAGGAAGTGCAAAATGGCTAAGCAGGGATGGCTAGAGGACAAGTGTTAGGATGTAGAAGCTTATCTCACTAAGGGTAAGATAGCTACTACCTATAGGAAAATTAAAGAGACCTTTGGAGAAAAGAGAACCACTTGTATGAATATCAAGAGCTCAAATGGAAACCCAGTACTAAGCAAAGAAGGGAAAGCAGAAAGGTGGAAGGAGGGTATGGAGGGTCTATACAAGGGCAGTGTACTTGAGGACAATATTATGGAAATGGAAGAGGATGTAGATGAAGATGAAATGGGAAATACGATACTACGTGAAGAGTTTGACAGAGCACTTGAAGTCCTGAGTCGAAACAAGGCCCTGGGAGTAGACAACATTCCATTAGAACTACTGACGGCCTTGGGAGAGCCAGTCATGACAAAACTCTACCATCTGGTGAGCAAGATGTATGAGACAGGCGAAATACCCTCCGACTTCAAGAAGAATATAATAATAATTCCAATCCCAAAGAAAGCAGGTGCTGACAGATACGAAAATTACCGAACTATCAGTTTAATAAGTCACAGCTGCAAAATATTAACGCGAGTTCTTTGCAGACGAATGGAAAAGTGGTAGATGCCGACCACGGGGAAGATCAGTTTGGATTCCGTAGAAATAATGGAACACGTGAGGCAATACTGACCCTACGACTTATCTTAGAAAATAGTTAAGGAAAGGCCAACCTACGTTTCTAGCATTTGTATACTTAGAGAAATCTATTGACAATGTTGACTAGAATACTCTCATTCAAATTCTGAATGAAGGTGGCAGGGGTAAAATACAGGGAGCGAAAGGCCATTTACAATTTGTACAGAAAGTAGATGTTAGTTATAAGAGTCGAGGAACATGGAAGCAGTGGTTGGGAAGGGAGTGAGACAGGGTTGTAGCCTCTCCCCGATGTAATTCGATCTGAATATTGAGTAACCAGTGAGGGGAACAAAAGAAAAATTCGGAGTAGGTATTAAAATCCATGGAGAAGAAATAAAAACTTTGAGGTTCGCCGATGATATTGTAATTCTATCAAAGACAGGAAAGGACCTGGAAGAGCAGTTGAACGGAATGGACAGTGTCTTGAAGGGAGGATATAAGATGAACATCAACAAAAGCAAAACGAGGATAATGGAATGTAGTCGAATTAAGTCGGGTAATGCTGAGGAAATTAGATTTGGAAATGAGACACTTAAAGTGGTAAAGGAGTTTTGCTATTTGCGGAGCAAAATAACTGATGATGGTCGAAGTAGAGAGGATACAAAATGTGGACTGGCAATGGCAAGGAAAGCGTTTCTGAAGAAGAGAAATTTGTTAACATCGAGTGTCAGGAAGCCGTTTCTGAAAGTATTTGTATGGAGTGTAGCCATGTATGGAAGTGAGACATGGACGATGACTAGTTTAGACAAAAAGAGAATAGAAGCTTTCGAAATGTGGTGCTACAGTAGAATGCGGAAGATTAGATGGGAGATCATATAACTAATGAGGAGGTATTGAATACGATTGGGGAGAAGAGGAGTTTGTGGCACGACTTGACGAGAAGATGGGATCGGTTGGTGGGACATGTTCTGAGGCATCAAGGGATCACCAATTTAGTATTGGAGGGCAGCGTGGAGGGTAAAAATCGTAGAGGGAGACCAAGAGATGAATACACTAAGCAGATTCAGAAGGATGTAGGTTGCAGTAGGTACTGGGAGATGAAGAAGCTTGCACAGGATAGAGTAGCATGGAGAGCTGCATCAAACCAGTCTCAGGACCGAAGACCACAACAACAACATAAATATTGCTTTCTCTGTGAATAGGATAGCCGAGCTGGTGTATTTCATTACAGTAATCATGAATGGCCCACCAGAAAAATTTTTCAACCAGATATAAAGAACATTAAGAGTGAACTTCTAGTAGACCCTAAAAAGATTCTGCTCCCTCCCTTGCACATCAAGTGGAGTCTCATGAAGAACTTTGTTAAGGGATAACAAAGCTGGTTACGTGTTTAAGTTTTTAAGGCAAAAATTAACTTACTTATGTGATGCCAAAGTAAAGAAGGCCATCTTTGTAGGCCCACAGATTCGAGAGATTTTTGGAGACCATACTTTTGATGGAATCATACAAGGTGATGAGAATCATGCATGGGAATGTTTTAAGACAATCTGTTTATAATTCTTAGGGAACAAACGAGCAATAAATTACAAGAAGATTGTAGATAACATTTTGTCATATTATGAAAACTTGTTTGCAACAAGTCATTGAAAATGCAATTCTTACATAGTCATCTTGACTTCTTCCCCAAATGTTGTGTTGCGGAAAGTGATGAACAGGGGGAGCGATTTCATCAATAAATTGCCACATTTGAGAAGAGGTATGCCGGAAAGTAGAGCCCTACTATTTTAGCAGATGACTGCTGGGCTGTTATAATGAATGTTCCTGAGTATGTGTGTAAACGTCAAGCCAAACCGAAAACGGTCATCTTCTGAATTTATCTCTGAACAAAATATGTAATTGTATATACTTATACTGTACATATGGTCATTTAACATTTCCAATCCTTTATATGCGTTTGTGACCAGTTAATTTATATTTTTTCTTATGTGCTTTACATAATTCTGGTACAATGTAGACTTACGAAGTATTGTCATTCATGTAATATTATCCTCATTTTTTCTTAATGTTTTACTTTTGTACTTCCAGAATGGCACTGAAATTTGTCAATGAATAACACATAACATAATAAAAGTAATTATTCACTTGAAATTTGTTATGCTGAACCTTGGAACATGAATGCATGTTTAGTTAGTGACTTATTTTTTAAAAATAAAATAGGTTAATTTTTTAAAAAAACATGAGCTAAATATTTATGAAGATGATGATTTTGTATCTTTTATGCTTAAATAAACATAAATAACTGAAAATCATGCAATTTACACACTTTCATTTCAAATTTGTTGTTCAGTGTTATCATAACGAAGAGGTTGTGACAACGAACCCGTGAGCACGCGCCAGCGCTGCCAGGAAGAGGGCCTCCGACGAGATCCACATCCAGAGTGCTGTGGCCGGCTTCTGAAATAGGTAGTGGGTGTGTTGCTCAAAGCGAAAGAAAGCAATGCGGTCAGCTGTGCCGTTTACAGTTTGGTGTAACGGTTCGCGTCGGTGGCTCGCGTGCTACTACGCGTCACCAGTTCAAAAGCGACCGTCAGATATTGCCTGCTGTTTCATAGTTATAATATATGGAAAGTTCTACAAATTTTTAATCATTGCAATGTTTTTACATTTTTTAATATTGGATGTTTATATAAACAGCTGAATGCAGCGCCCATGGGTTCGAAAAAATGGCTCTAAGCATTATGGGACCTAACATCTGAGGTCATCATTCCCTTAGAACTACTTAAACCTAACTAACCCAAGGACCTCACACATATCTATGCCCGAGGCAGGATTCGAACCTGTGACCGTATCAGCATCGCGGTTCCGGACTGAAGCGCCTACAACCGCTCGGCCACACGGTCGGCTCCATGGGTCGACTTCTCTATTATAGTATGTTGTTCTTCGGTAATAAACGTGCTTCGAGTGCTAGGCGTTGTTCTTACTGACTTCATCAACTGAGTTCAGGTTTGGAGAAGATTGTGGAATACGACGAGATAATATCTTGCCGCAGACTTCCTTCTTTACTACCATCTCCTCTGTTAATAATGTTGGTTTCAAATATTGAGTAATGGTAGGTCTTACATAGCTCTCAGTGTAATTTTTTCGACCCACATAGTCAAAAATTTTAGTGTAACGACTGGTAATATGTTCATACTATGACATGTATATATTTTTTCGTTCGATTTTCCTATATTCCACAGTTTGTATTCGCTTCACAGGAGACCAACATGCTCCCTTCAGCTCCTAACTTAAGTCTTCCATATGGGTTCATTTGAATCTGTGAAAGCCCAACATAGAAACCTATACACTGATTAGGGGAAGTAACCATAAAACTTACTCGTTCGACGTCATTCTAAATGAATCTAAGAGATGACCTGTTACATGAGGAATTAAATAAATGACTAACGTTAAATGTAGAATAGCAAATCAACAGCGCCTGGACAATAGTATAGGATAAACAATATGTACCATCATAACTCAGTTCGTATAGTTACTGCGTGGATTCACTCACCGTGGCAACTTGGAACATCTGGAAGCAGGCACACGCACCGATGGCTAGGCTCTGTGCGAGCAACATGGCTCCTAGGCTCTTCTCTAACAAGTCTGCATTCCTGTTAAATCACACAGCAGAGGAGATTTACTATCAGAAGTCCGTCAAGGAGTGTAATAAAATTGGACAATACCAAGCGCCATCCAGTTTAGGAAAAGCCAATATCCAACTGTCCCAAGCGAAGTGCTTTTATAACTCGCAGTTGTTTACAATTCCTTTCACATTCTTCAAAATACACGGACGATTTTGAAAATTATCAGCATCAGCAGGCGTGATCTAGTTGAATCGAAATTTACATCATAGTTTAGCTCCACGTAAAAACACGAATGATGTCTTACTTTGAGAAATCAGCGTGGGATGAGAATCTTACGTCCTGCAATCAGAGCTTCTCAATAATGTGGCCATGTTACTGGGGGATCTCTCTGCATGTAGTTTCTTACGGATACCATAAGTAACAGTGGACACTATAATGCCGCAAAGTACAGCTTATTATTCGACAGAGGGAACCGTGGATCCGGCTGCAGTGAGAACTGACTTGGACACAGTAATATGTACAACAGCGTTGTAGTTCAAGGCGATGCACTTTCTTTTCTGGAGGGTAAGCATGGCAAGTGGTAGTTGGAAATGGCTTAAGATGTTAGCCTCGAAAGGTTATTGTTAACGTTTTTAAATTTATGGACCGCTATAATAGCTAACCAGTGACAGTGCTGATGGAGAAAGTGACGGGATGTGCAATCGAACTGTTAATGTTGGTTAAAAATGGCTCAAATGGCTCTGAGCACTATGGGACTTAACATCTTAGGTCATCAGTCCCCTAGAACGTAGAACTACTTAAACCTAACCAACCTAAGGACATCACACACATTCATGCCCGAGGCAGGATTCGAACCTGCGACCGTAGCAGTCCCGCGGTTCCGGACTGCAGCGCCTAGAACCGCACGGCCACCGCGGCCGGCTTGGTTTAGTCGGTGGAATACAAATTATGACAGCAGGGTGAAAGGAGTGATAACCAAGTGTGTACCCTAAAGAAGCAAAGCAAAGTACCGGTCTGCGTTCTGTCTCTGACTGGCCAATCAGGGCCAAGCGATCGCAGTGTCTCCACTGGCAATGACGTCAATGGATGGAGTTGTGGGGTGCGGGATGAGCATGTCGCACTCCCAGCGATTGTTGGCATTCTTGACCTTGGAGACTCTATTTCTCACACATGTAGCTCCTCAGTTGGCATCACGAGGCTGGGTGCGCCCATTCTAGTCCTCACACCTAGGAAAAATCGCTGATAATACCAGAACATGGGTCCTCCATATGACAACCAAAAATTGAGAATATAGATGGACTACCCCAAACAAGAAGTTACAGTAGGTACTTCATTTATGTGATGGTAAATATGTTATTATGCAGTAAACTGAGAGATATCGTGAAGAATACAGCGAAACCTGCCCGGGTAGTTATGCGTGTTAAACTGCTGGCCCCAGATTACATGTATGTGACAGATTAACGATGAATATTAGTGTGCCGCACAGCTTGGTTAAGGTTTTTAGGCAGTTTCCTACATCTCAATGGGTGAAAAAAGGGCTGGTGCCCGAGTTCCACCTCAGTTACACCATTCACAAACATTTAGAAGAACTTTCGCTTAGCCCCACGTGGAAAAAACTACGTGAAGATAGTTCAAGAGCATCTGGCCATCCCTTAAATTAACCATGCCAAATCTGTTCATAAACATTCTGACACTGTGCTGATGCAATACAAAGGCAGAAGAAAAAGAATGGTATGTGGATTACAAAGAATTTTAGATTTTGCGAAAACTTGACAAATTTTGTGGGACACAACTGAACATCGTGACTTGCAAATAAAAACAACAAATACTGTTCTCTCTGTGGGATTTCGTTTTAAAAGAATCCAAAATAAGCATGCTGTCATGTGTGGGAATGCAACAACATAAATGGTACGGCCAGAAACTACCCAAGGCGTAGTTCAAGCATCCCCCCCCCCCCCCCCCCCCCCCAAGGCAGTTTTGCTGGATATTAAAAAATACAAATGGAAAGCGTGTGACAATGAAAAATGCAAGAAAATGACGATGTAACATTTAAGCAACTCTAAGGTGGCTTGGCATAAAATTTGGTAATACAAAGTTATCGATGGCGTAAAATTTAAAAATTTAAATAGCCACAAAAATTCAAATTGTATTTTTATAAACTCTACCCTTCCCACCCCTCTCCAGACAATCTTAGCATAATATTTTAGCAGTTATTAAAATGAAATAGAAAGTCACAGCCTAGAACTTTAGCAGGCACTAAAATAAAACAGTCACTCACAGTTTTTAATGGTAAACCTTAACCAGACGTATGCAAACATCACAGAACTCACATCCTGCGACACCTCACTTTAGTGAAAACTAACCCTTATTCAGAGATGGCAGTAGACCTTTTGAGTTGGCCATCATGCCGGTGTAGGCGTGGAGGGGATCCACCTCTGTTTAAGAGTCTGTCAAAGTGTAGCTGCCAAATTATGTAAGCTTCGCCTGAATTGCCTAAAAATGGCACCACGTTCACAAACGATTTTGCCAATACCATCGTACTTCCAAAACAGTTAAATGTTTTACCTGTATTGTATTAAATACTTATCAAGTTCAAAAAGTAATGCCAGTACTACACTACTTCCAAAATTCTGTACGCTTCATTCGCATTGTGTTAATTGGTGTCTTTCAGCACATCACCTCCATATTTCATATGCCAATCAAAAATGTGTTTTGGTCAAATACTGCACTGCCTGAATATTATATTTTATTCACCAGGTTGGCACACAACCTGCTTTATCATAATCAGTAAATTTTGTACACTACAACAAATGTTAATGTCAAACAATGTTGCAGTAAATTCTCTCTCTCTCTCTCTGTCTACCTATGTATCCATTGTCTGCAATCTTTACTTTAATGATGGACCAACATTTTATTTCAGAGTGAATGGGTGGTAAAAACGAAAAGAAAATATTCTAAATATCGTTTTACATTTCCTTATAATAAATCACATTTTCATACACACATTGTTGCCTTGCAGCACAATACGTTCGAGTTTTATGCCGTCACAATGTGGAAAAACGTGGATTTAATACATATCCTAATTAACATTCATCACTTTTTAGAATATCATGAATTCCAAAAGCAACTATCTGTTCTGAATGTGCAAAGCTGTCCTTCTTGAGTGACTGTTATTTTCACTTTCACTTCTGAAGAAACGTTTAGATCATAATCACAACCAATGAGATTGTAAGAGGAAATTAAAGATTCTTGTGGATTAAACGACGAGCCACAACAGTATTCTTTTAGAGAGTAAGATCATTATCTCTTGTAGCTCCACTGTGTGATACCTTATAAACAGAAGCTGATTTTTTATACACACCATTTTCTACCGGGTAAACATAAAAAATTTATATTTCGGTATATGACTCTTCTTTAAATCAAATGTGTCCATGTTGCTCACCCTCTATCACGATACATCATGCACACATTGCCATTAGTTAGAAAGTGAAATTCACTATTACCAATCGCCGAAGATCTTGATAGTCAATATATTTTGCAGACCTTCAGACAGACCAGCGCTGCCACTAAAAATTTGGCGTTGGCACATGTTGCACTCAGAACTGAACGTGATCTACCGTCTCCAATGCTGGTAGTCTTTCAGTGCATATTATGCTTCCATCCTCGCCCAGATGTTTCGGGTTACGCAACATGCGAACAGACGAACACTTGTTTTCTTTAATTAAAACATGTAGCTGATCGCCAAAATATTAAAATTATTAAAGAAGCAGCACATAGTGCAGGTTGGAAAGTTTTGTATCCAGTAAGGGGAAACCACTGAACAGTGACAACGTATAAGCCAACTAGATCATAGATCGTCCAGTAACGGTAACATGCCGACTGCAGTGGTTGCTCTTGTTAAAGACCTTCTTGTTGAGTTAAAAATTGGTTCTGACTTGTTACGACTTGCTCCAAATGGCAAAAAAAGAAACTGATCAACAACGTCTGACATGAGTCAGCAAGTCATGACAAGTCCTTCCCCTTTGACATCTGTAGCGTATTTCACTTCCACATTTCTAGAAACATAAAATACGATCTCAAAGGTATTTGTGGCATAATCAATGCAATCTCAAATGCAAATGTTGTGTCTTCACCGGTATGCTGTCATCATATTGTGCTTTCGCATTTAAACGAACAGGAAACAAAATCTTGAACATACGTGGCTCAAGGAAGTCAAATGCAGATGTGGCCTCTCGTCACATCTGTTCTGCACGGTTATGTTGACGGGAAGTAACCACAATTACGCAGTAAGAAAATTAACAGCTGCAGTTTAGTCTCGGAGTTGCCCCTTCTTATGCATCAAAAGAATTTTGAGTGGCTGACAGCATCACTAGGAGACGAGATTAGATATGTGTTCAGAAGAGCTGCATCTCGTACAGCCACTCTGTTAAGTGCCAGCAATCTATCAGGATGACCTCGTAATATTGTTCCTATAGCTCGGGCTATATTGTCAACCAAATATAATTCATTGTCATTTGCTGTTAGAATCAATTGTGTGTTGTTTCATATGCGAATTCCCGCGAAGTTTTTGTGTGAACTGTTTCCAAATTACCAAATCGCACTTTCTGCGGGAATCTTCCAGCTGATGGAGTGTTCTAATATGCAGCATCCCTTTGTGAAATTGCATACTCCACTTTATTATTTTCGGTAGCCGTCATGGACTTGAAGCAATACTCGACGCTTCTTTCAGCTCCGTAGATATTATTTCATTATCATGTGAATTATTACCTGCCACTCTCAAAGCTAGGAACAAAACAATCGTTCCACCAATTCATTCTGATTATTCCACTATACAAAATTATTATGTTCTTGTGATTCCCTAGAGACTATCTTTCACTCTCGAACTTCAAGTGCATTTTTGTTCTTTTCCATAGCAATATACATGTCACCATCACTCATTAATGAGTCACAACTTTTATTTAATACGGGCTTAGCAGAATGGGTATATTTACTGCGTCTACTAGAATTTACTTGTCTGTGGAAGAGATAACTCTGTTAATGAGTACTGGTAGCTCCGAGTACAGTCCACAATTTTGAAGGTCTTAAGTTGTGTAACTCCTTTTTAGGCATTTAATTTTAAACAGTAGGTAATATAATAGTCACTTTCCCCAGTATCTTGTACTGTGAAGTATTAAATCATTTCATTTTGAAAGTTGACCTGTCATGGGACGCCACAGTGAAAGTTAACCTGTTTGGAGCATATATAAAAATGGTTGAGAATGTATGCAAAATATAGTTTACTGACAACATTTGTTTTCCCAGAAACATAGACTGACATAATTTATGCAAAACACGTTATGATGGAATATCGTAAACAACTTACAGGTGGCGAAACACCACAATGGACAATGATCCTGGTTGGCAAAAGTGAGTCAAGTACTCTGGCCCTAAAAATATGAATAACGCAATCTGAATTGATCTGACGGTGAGCAGACTTTGATCGATAATTTACAGAAGTCTATATAGGTGCAGCTGAGAACAAGTGGCGATTGTGATTCGTACACCCTGGCAAGGCCGGAGCACCAGTACATTACCCTGTTCGCTTCGTGCACCGATGTAACTTGCAGCTGTGGGCGGTGGTGGCGAGTTGCAAGGCGGCACCTGTGAATCGATCGCGGCCACGACAGAAATGCAAAATCTCCCGTGTGGCGATGAGGCAGACTGATCGCAATTTACTCTCTAGCAGAACCCTGAAATCACAGTAGATTTCAGTGTGTGTCACATCCGTTCGCTGGTGCACCAAGGACCAATTTGGTTCACTTACACGACAGAGAGCACAAGGATACCAAACGTCGTGACTGGTAAACCAAAGACGTATAAGCGGGCTCTCAGTAAACGAGTAGTCAAAGACGTTTGAAGTCACACTTTTGGTACAGTAAGAACTTCACCACAGGTTGCCCAGTCTAAACTACTCGCAAGTGACGTCAGTCTTAGGACAGGTCCCAAGTACCAACCACACATGCCAGACCTTCGACCAGAAGTTGCTTCCGTACCAAAGTCCAGAACCCGAATGCCTCGCGCCTCTCCCAGAGAAAACAATCCTGTTTTTCCGCAAGGTGCACGAACGACACCGCCTTCACCCACCTCGAGGCCATCACAGAGCTTTAGAGGCACTAAATCCCCGTTCCTACATGACAGCACGAACTCATGTCGAACAAGTGCAAGAGTTAGAAACCTGCATCTCTGGAAAAAAAGAAACGGCTAATTCCTGTTTCTTTTTTTTTTTTAAAGTCTTTGCAGTGGGAGAAGATGTTTTTGTCTGAAGTCGCGTCGCTTTTCACAGCAACAAGCGAATGGATACAGTCTTAGAGATCTTTACCTAAATTTCCTGTGCTTTGGAGCGTGTTAGTCCTAGCTACGAGGTGTCATAAAGATTCTATATGTAAACCTTTCTCGGATGGAGTATCTGATACGACTCAGGCAGCCGATGGAAGTGGTTCACAGGCCTATTTGCAGTATTGGCAGACACGATAACTTTTGAATTTTTATTAGGCGGGGCGATGCACATAATTCATGTTTACAGTTCCACTGTGTAGACCCATCCCTTCAGTCCATCGCCACCAGCCCAGTCTTAGGCTGGCGCCAGTGTAGGTATAGTGGCATTGTCCTGCTGGAGACCTGTCTCGACTAGGGGGTGCTCTGTCTGCCCTCTGCAGCTGTGGGCCTGTCTGGCAAGATTTACTGAGGGATGGGCTCTCTGGCACGTGCTTTCAACTTCCAACATGCCTTTCTACAAACTAAGAACCATAAAAATACGTCATGCTTTTCGCCCCCTACCAGGCTCCATCAGCGCCTGTCAGGCCGTTAACTTTCTAGAGTCTCTCTCAATTTCCGTAGCATTGTAACAAAATCTTCATGCAAAATAGTAACTTGACCTCTCTCAATCTGAAACTTACCTGTGGATTACAAATCATTAACACTATCGGTTCAGAGCTGATGTTACGTAGATATCACACTCTCTTTCTGCTGATTTACAAAAAAAGTGATGTAGTTAGTCTCCCACCTGTCACACTTTAGTTTTGTAATTCTTCTTCATCACCATCACCATCTTCATCATATATTTCTTTTTCTTCTCCAGCTCTGCGTTCTGCTTTCATAAATACGTTGTTTTATTTGGCGTCATCTGCTTCATTTTGATCTGTCTTCACCTTTTGGATTTGCTGTCCTTGTTAAAAGAATCATCGTAAAGTTGGGAAAGGGGTCCAAATGCTGTTTCCGGTACTGACTCAATTTCATCTTCCTTTTTTTCCCCGCATCATCTGCTCTGTCTCAAGCCTGGAAACCAAGATTGTGTCTAGACTCTCTGCTGTGGTGAGAAAATATCTCCACTGTTACCTCGACATACCCTCGGCTGCTGCAGGGCTCAGACACTCTTGCCTGGAGCACGCTACATCTGCACATTCTTTCGCCTCCAGGTGGAAAAGTCCAGCCCTCAAAACACTGCCTGGCAGCAAGTCGGCGTGAGAGACGAACTACGAGTCTGCCGCACCGTGCAGTGCTGCAATGCGCTTTTCATGGGTGTACTCAGAATGAGTACCCAGAATTCAGCTGTCCACGTGTACCAAAGCTGGGTGTCATCAGTGACACTGATTACGTGCAAGCACTTGCTAGTGATGAGCTAAGCACACGGACCACTGAATACGGTCGATTGGACTCCTCCTCCATCCAGACGCACTGAACTTTTAACTGCTATCAGCCCACTGGAGTAATTCCGTGTAACACCACGTGGCCTCCTCTGTTGGTCTAGCTGCCACACTGGCTGCCCACGGGCCAAGAAGCTGTTTATCACCAGTGACACGGTACACAACGCCCAGCAACTTGCTACACATGCCTGGGCCTGTTGCACATTCGCCTACGAACACGCCAAATGAAGGTTCCAAGTTTAAGACTGGGGTGCAACACTGGACCTCGCCATCGTTGCAGCTAGCTGTCACTATTGGGTCCATGCCACCACCATGCGGGTGGCAAGTGTCTGCAGTCCGTGCTGTCCACATGCGCGTTGCTGCAACGATCATACGCACTTCACACGACAACATGCTATGTCATGTTGTGTCTACTTACAAGCCTGTAAGTGGTATAATTGCTTTGTGGTTGCACCAGTGATGAACCATTATAAGATGTCTACAGCATGTCGTACTATTGTTAAAGAATTTTCTTTCATTGCTCTTAACAATAATTTTTATAAATGATTCAAACATGAACTGAAATACAAATTCAATAAGGTTAGAAAATTGGCTGTTACACCTTCTAAGTAAAAATATTTGCTTGTACACGCCTCAAAATGAGACCTGTATAGCATTTAATCCAATTTTATGAGATCAATGGTTTGACTGAGTATGCGGTGACACAGTTGCTAAGAAGAGTTTCATTTTCACCTGTTTGTAATTTAATCAGCAGAGCATTCATTCAGTAGTTTTCATATCTCGTTACCATTGCTCTTTCTAGAGATTAGCTTAAATATATTTGTAATTGTGAATAGAAAATAGATACAACTCTCTGCTGGGTTTGAATACCTTCCGTTAGCTACAAATATGGTTCTCACAGAGGAACGACTCTGATTGTGTACAGCGTATTGGTAGATATATGCTCGCTAAATGTAACTTCTTAAGGAGATAATGTGCGTGACACAAGCTGGCGACAAAGGTGAAGCACACTTATACTGGTTGCTGCTGTTGCCTTAAGAGCGCAGCGAAGCACGTGAATAAGACGTTAATATGACAATATTTCAGCATATACACATACAATAAACTTTAGAGCTTTTTCAAGTTTCTGCAACAGCTGTCGTGTATACGTTGAGCACTGTCATGTACGGGCAGATCACATTTCCCCTCTTCTTCCCCTCTGGCATGGTTATCCCTACAACCTTCACACTGTTCGTATAGTTTCACTTTATAAATTTGTTTACCTTCCTCGCCTTATGAACTTATTGTATTTACTTTGTAGCGCTTAGAGTCAGGATTAATACTACCCTTAGATAATTTGATTAGTAATGTTACCGTTGAGTGTTTTATGCTAAGACATACACTGTACTGTGAATAAAGACTATGTTTACTTGTTTCCAGACATATCCGCAATAGAGAAATGTGTTAAGAGTGTACAACTCTGTATCAAAGTGGACGGTGTATATGTTTGTGAAAACAAGAAGAACATTGCAATGAGTAATCTCACACTACCAAAGAACTTGCTTGGTAAACGTGAAAGAAGTTCTTCCCGTTACCTTGAGTAAGAAGTCTGACAGCATTTACAAGTAACCGATCACTTGTGGATGGTATATGCTGTAAAGACCCAAAATGGCCGCACATCCGACCACATGATCATGACTTCATTTCTAGTGGAGAAACAGCAGGATTCTCTTCATATGTACAGTGTTAACTCTAGGATATATGGCTACGGCTTGTTAGCGAACTGGCTGAAGTTGTCAGTTCTATAAAAGAATCGTGGACGGTGTTTTTTCCTTGCATTTAAATTCTCATATTAATGACAGACGATGTCAGTGTTTCTTTACTTTTCATTGAACAATCGATGAAGTGAAGAAACTGCAGGATTCTCTTCATATGCACAGTGTTAACTCTAGGATATATGGCTACGGCTTGTTAGCGAACTGGCTGAAGTTGTCAGTTCTATAAAAGAATTGTGGACGGTGTTTTTTCCTTGCATTTAAATTCTCATATTAATGACAGACGATGTCAGTGTTTCTTTACTTTTCATTGAACAATCGATGAAGTGTATAAGTAACTCCAGGAACTCTGTGCGACATACAATCGGATTCTTTTTCAGTCCTCTCTGTCCGCAAGACAGCGACGGAAAATTGCACAACGTTTCATACCCTGGCACATTATTCTGTGTGGTGAAGTGAACTGAATAATTCTCTTCAGCAAATTTACATGAATTCATGTACCCTCAGTTCCTGTCTCACGATACCTGTTTGTCAATGCAAGCCCATCAAGCACTTCATGGCAAAGGGCAAATCAGAAAACTCCACAATAGTGGCTACATATAGGCTATAACAATACTTAGTATTATTTTAAAATCTAAAAATCATTTTAGGGAAGGGAAAGAGTACTTTAAGAACCGGACCAGTTCACAGAATTATAAAATGCCACACTTGAAACGGGGCTTGTCTGGGTGTGGGCATCTGCAAGCCACGTGAAGAAACGAAAAATTGACAGGAGGTGGGCACTTGTGTTGAATGTCGGAGAGAGAACTAAGATCAAATGGCTCTAAGCACTATGGGACTTAATATCTGAGGTCATCAGCCTCCTAGACCTAGAACTACATAAACCTAACTATCCTAAGGACATGCCCGAGGCAAGATTCGAGCCTGCGACCGTAGCAGCAGCGCGGCTCCGGACTGAATCGCCTAGAACCGCTCGGTCACAGCCGCTGGTGAGAATTAAGACAGCTGATTTCGCCTAAAGTATTACGGCCACTTCGGCGCAGGCTGGTTGGGATGCGACACTCATTCTGGCGTTGCACAACCTCCACGGGACGAGGGTGAGCGGAAGTCACTGTAAGGTGTGGAAGAGGGTTGGGGCAGGGAGAGAATATTAAATCGTGGTACTGCAAGAGCCGGCTGCGGTGGTAGAGCGGTTCTAGGCGCTTCAGTCCGGAACGGCGGTGCTGCTACGGTCGCAGGTTCGAATCCTGCCTCGGGCACGAATGTGTGTGATGTCCTTAGGTTAATTAGGTTTAAGTAGTTCTAAGTTCTAGGGACCGATGACCTCAGATGTTCAGTCCCATAGTGCTTAGAACCATTTGAACCAATTTGATACTGCAAGAACCGATAGCAGGCCGGAAGGGGAAACGAAGGCCACACTTTTCGCGCTAGATGTGCCAGTTTGCATCCTAAAATGACGAAAAACTTCGCATGATTTTACATACGGTTGCAGGACCACTGCCTGCATGGAACTAGCTACGAGTAAGACAGACAGGAAATGCTGTATGCGCAGACATAGCTATTAATTAAAATGAGGTAATAAGCACAGCCAAATTTCGATTTTACAATAATACAAATGGTGGCTATTTCAACGAGCAAAAAAACCCGTAGGACAACCTATTTCAATGTGACAAGCAAAAATTTTGCGTCGATTTGCAACGTTGGTGCAGGAAAGTTAAGGTCTGAAGAGTGAGGCAGGGTATTTCTATGTGAGTTACTGCAAACACAGATTTCTGAAGGCATTGGCTACCGTCCTAGCAATCCGTTGTCTCTGTGGAAATTATAACAGAGGCATGGCAGGATAACAAAGGTTTCAATAAAAGTACCAAAGAGTGTTAAGGACTATGTAACTACGATTTCAGAGACTATTCAAACAAGGGAATAAGGAAAGGGTACACATTAATTTCACTGGGCACAGGTACGTTTCTATGTACCTCAGCCTGGCGTCTGCTTGTTGTACAGATTATGTGGTCATTCCCCATAAGGTCGCTCCGGATTGACACTCCTAGATAATTTACGTTAGTTAATGTTTCCAGCACTTTGTCGTCGATGTTGTTGTACAGTAGCGGATTTCTCTTCGGATCTAACTGCAAGATGTTATATTTATTTACGTTCAGGGCTAACTGCCGGTCCCAATCGCCAGTCCCTGTACTGTTCGTCAGCCGTGTGTAAATTCTTCTGCAAATCACTGTCGTCTTCTGGCGTTGAGACCTCCTTATTGACAACAGCGTTCTACTCCGAACACCGTCCAAACAAGCCTCGGAAGCCGGAACTGTACTAACCGACCGTAGTATCTTCCTCAGCCGATAGATGTCACTGGTGCGGTTTGGAGGGGCGTGTTTTCGCCAAACCGCTCTCACGGCCGTAGTCAGTTTTCGCGATATGAGCTGAATTTTCTTCGTAATTAGCTCCTCAATTGGCCTCGCAAGGGTTGAGAGCACCCTCAGTGCCAATAGCTCACGGCAGATCCCGGACGGTCACCCATGCAAGAGCTGGGTGATGTGCCGGGAACCAGTGTTATCACTGCGGCAAGACCGTTTACTGACGCACTCTACCAGATCAGTTATATTCCATGCAAATAGTAACGGTCCAAACGCACTTCTCTCAGGTACTCCAGAACTTACATTTGTCGATTTCGTAAAGAGCGACGAATTGAATTTCATCTGCGAAGAATATCTAATCTTGTCCGATGCTCGGCAATGTAGTATTCATTAAGCAGCAATGCAGGCCAAATGCCTTCTTTAAGTTGAGGAACACAGCATCATCCCGACCACAGGTGTTTATAGCGCTGTGGATCTCATGGAGGAAAAGAGTGAGCTGAGTTTCGCTAGCACCAAAAGTGGGACAAAAATGTTAATCGATTGCCTTTATGGATCACCTGAGTAATGAGCTACAGTGGGAGAGCGTATCGGAGAGAGCTTCCAGAATGTGAATAATTTTCCTGAACATGCTCTTGTAATTGGGTCCAAATGGTTCAAATGGCTCTGAGCACTATGCGACTTAACTTCTGAGGTCATCAGTCGCCTAGAACTTAAACTAATTAAACCTAACTAACCTAAGGACATCACACACATCCATGCCCGAGGCAGGATTCGAACCTGCGACCGTAGCGGTCGCTCGGCTCCAGACTGTAGCGCCCAGAACCGCACGGCCACTCCGGCCGGCTGTAATTGGGCGTGACTTCAACTTGCCAGTAATAGATTGAGAGAGTCATGATATTGAAGCCGGTGCCAGAGGCAGGGATTCCAGTGACGGTATCCTGAATGCCTTGTTCGAAAATTACTTGTGAAGGTAGCGCCTTACATGTCCTAGAAACAAACGGAGATAAATTTTCCGACTTAGTTCACATAGAGGAGGGTATCACTGACAGAATCTATGACAATGGGTATTACAAAGAATGTTAAGAAAGATAGGAACATATTTTTGCTTAGCAAGATTGGCAGGATACAAATTACAGGGCATATGAGTGGTCGACGTGAGATATTCAGTACTGAGGGCAAATGTGTGGAGCACAAATGGAAAAAAAAAATAAATAAAAAGTGTAGTTCCGTACGGTCATAGACAAGTACGTTCAGAGCAAAGTCTTAAGGGATTAGCCGGCCGGTGTGGCCCAGCGGTTCTAGGTGCTTCAGTGTGGAGCCGCTCCACCGCAGCGGTCGCATGTTCAATCGTGCCTCTGGCATGGATGTGTGTGATGTCCTTCGGTTAGTTAGGTTTAAGTAGATCTAAGTTCTAGGGGACTGATGACTTCAGATGTTAAGTCCCAAAGTGCTCAGAGTCCTTTGAACCATTTTTTTCTTAAGGGATTATGACTACGCAACGTGTTAGAAAACTGCTACATATACAAGAGAGCTCCATCTCAGATTCAAGATAAATCAAAACCTAGCTGACAGAGAAAATCAGAATGAAGCTAAAATGAGAGTAAGGAGGGCGACGCTTTGAAAGTAAAATTTTGTCAGCTGGTCTGGCTAAATGCCCTAATAATTACAGGTTTTAGTCCTACACAGCGGTTCGAAATCATCCATTCTGTCACTGACTGACTACAATGACACGAAAACGAGAAATGACGGACAGAAGGTCAAAATATTGAATTCGGTCTTCCGTAATTGTTTCACCACAGAAGATCGGAATGCAATCCCTCCTTTCAGTAGCATTGTTTGAAGAGAGTCCGGTGTGAAGGGTTTGGTGTAAGTAAAGTGGATTAAGGATTTGCAGGTAGAATATGAAGCTTAAACTATTAAGAGCAGGGGCTGTCCCTCACTTACTGTGTTCTGAAAACAGGCAGTGAAAAAGAAAGGAAGAAAATGTAATGATTTTTATAATTAAATTTATACTGAGCGGAGTGAATATTATTCTTGAACGATGAAAGAAGAGAATTGTGTCTTACAGTAAAATTTACATCCCTACGAGACCATGGGGCAGAATAATGAAAAATAATGGTTTTTGAAATAAAATACACATTTCGAGATGTCTCTGTAGCGGAATAATGAAAAATGTTAATGTGTTTGATACCAAGAAGTGAGATGGACACTGCTGCTAAACAATAAAAGAAATTTAATGCTCTTTTTATAATTAAATTTATATTTTAACAAGAGCTTGTGGTTGAACAATGAAATAAACGTAATGTTTTATTGACGTCAATGAGCAAAATTGACGCTGTTGTTATACAGTGAAGAAAATGCAATATGTTTTTAATAATAAAATTAATATCTAGCCTATTTTATTTGTTCTCTCCTACTCCGTCTGTAACAAATTACATAAAGAAATATTTCATTGTTGATACCTCATTCTGACAATACATTACTCATGTTACTGCCTTCATTATACTCAGTGTGTAAGTCGAAATAGTTGAAGTACTGCATAATCCAGCACGCAAAGTTTATCTAAATAGAATGCTTATCATGAAACGAACTGATATCCTTCATCAAACAGATGTGGCTGACCTGTCTGCATATTCCAAATACCATTTAGATGTATTTTTAGCAGTAACTGACATTGCGGTGTTCCGGTGCATTGCAAAGCGTATAAAGTTCCGTTCACCTCGCACCACGCACGCCTCCTTGAAGTTACTGACATGCAGTTCTCACCCGGAAAAAGCTATACAAAAAAACAGCTGTATACAATGTAATTACAAATAGCACTGAAATTTGTCGGTGGGAGGATTAGTTAAATTACATTATCGATATGTGAGTCCGCTCGGTTAGCCGCGAGGTCTAACGCATGGCTTTCCGGGCGGGAAAGAACGCCTGGTCCCCGGCACGAATCCGCCTGACGGACTTGTGTCTAGGTCCGGTGAGCCGGCCAGTCTGTCGATGGTTCTTGGGCGGTTTTCCATCTGCCTTGGTGAATGAGGGCTGGTTCTCCTTATTCCGCCTCAGCTACACTATGTCAAGAATTGATGTGCAAACAAGTTCTCCACGTACGCGTGCCCCACCACTACTCTACGAGGCAAACATAGCGGTTACACTCGTCTGGTGTGAGACGTTCCCTCAGGGGTCCACCAGGTGCCGAACCGCACAATAACCCTGAAAGAGTGGTTCAGTGTGGGACAGCGGCGGTGGAGGCGATGGGGGGGGGGGGGGGGGGGGGAGAGAGAGAAGTGGACTGCGGTGGTTGTCACGGGATTGTGGATCACTGCGGCTGCGGCGGGGACGGAGCCTCTCCGTCGTTTCTAGGCCCACGGTTAACATACAGTACAATACAATCTACGTGTGAAAACTTTACTCTGTTACGGTAGTCTTGCATCACCAGTCACTACCGACCCTTACTGTAAACTGTACAAAGTCTGAAAAGCCCACATGTATACATCATTCATAGCTGTAGTCAGTTTATGGTAATTATGAATTATTCCTCACCGAAAATTTACAAATGGATTGTTTCTTTTAGAATAGCTTGCTCTGATGTTAGCGAGTGAGCAACACTCAACGCAGAATTTAGTTATTTAAATGTCCCCAAATGTTTCGAATTTGACACTGTGCTTTAAATCGAGCTACTTACCGCACTTTAGGGCGCATCTCAAACATTTTGGTAGCCAAATATCACAATATAATAATAATTTTCAACGGAGCATATGTTAGTAGGTCTGATCATTATGAGATCCAAGCCACGACTACACTCTGTCTACGCAAAAGAAGCTTCTAGTTCCCAAAATACAAGCGAATATGCTAATTTCTGATTGGCAGAGAAACATCACAGGCAGTCGGAGAGCAGCATCAAATCCGCTCAATCCCTCGCATATATACCGAAACAATCACAATTTTTCATTGAAGTGGAACAGTAAATTAAGATAAATAAATTTTGAAAACCCACAAATATAAAATTAATTCCCTCTTAACAAAACTACTTTACCAAAATCATAATCTCATTTTTCCTGTACCATTAACTGACGAAGTAGTTTATAACAAATGACTAACACACACTCCAATTCGAACATTCCCCACCTGACCAATTATTTTAGTGTATAATACAAAAACTTTCCATGAAACATGATTTCACATTCACACCTTCATTTACTCTCATAACTAAGCACAGTAATAGCAGTTATTAATAAAACAATTAGAAAATTAAACAAACACAACGGAAAATAAAAATTACAGTATTTTGACTACTGCTCAAACAGTATCCGTCAGCTAATGATCTCTACCAGATCGCAATGAAGCTACATACACACCGGCCTCCGACGCCAGCTGTCATGCGCTTAACTCATGCTACATGTCTTATCATTTCTGTAATGTCAGCACGATGTGAAGGCGCTACGTCTCAATATGTACTCTAAATATGGATGGATAGTTGCTCTGAATTCGTTTTTAGTACTGAGGTTTCAGATAAATTTAGGAAAACGTACAGAAGCTATAATTCGATTCCTAATCGTTTGTAAACAAACGTAAGAATTTTATAGTGCTCATTTCAACACGCTAATTAAAAACATAAGAATCGTCACTACTGACAATTTTTCCCCTTGAAAGCTCCAGTTGTGAAGTGATCGAACTGTACTCATAAAGAAAAGAGATTTAAGTATTTCATTGCTCTTTGAAATAGACTGATATAGCCCAATATCTAGTCAGTCGGTATTATCACACGTGGAATAATTAGCACTCCAGTGATCTATTTCCAGCTAGGGAGAGCTTTGTGAAGTCTGTCGTCTGGTACTTGTTCACACTACATCAAATTTAGTGTACTGTGTGTTTTGACCAATCTGAACAATACTTCTTTTCATGATTAAATTAATTTAATGTAAGTATTAGATGATGTAGATTGAATCCAGTGTAAATGTGAAAACGGTAATGGAATCGAAAGCAGAGTTAAAGTTCACAAAAATACTTGTACGTACAAGGGTCATTCCAAAAGAAATGCACACTATTTTTTTAAAATCCATCTTTTATTCTACATGTTTTAAAGTTTTACAGTGTATAGATACATCGCTTAGGAACAATATTTTCATTTCGCCACATAATTTCCATCTCTCTCAACTGCCTTACGCCATCTTGGAACCAGCCCCTGTATACCCGCACGGTAAAATTCTGGACGAACCTTTTAGAGCCACTGTTTGCGTGCACAAGGGAGTCATCACCTTCAAACCTTGTTTCACGAAGAGAGTCTTTCAGTTCCCCAAAGAGATGATAGTCACATGGAGCCAGGTCAGGACTGTAAGGCGGGTGTTTCAGTGTTGTCCATCCGAGTTTTGTGATCGCTTCCATGGTTTTTTGACTGACATGTGGCCGTGCATTGTTGTGCAACAGCAAAGCATCCTGCTTTTGCTGATATGGCTGAACACGACTCAGTCGAGCTTGAAGTTTCTACACTGTCGTCACCCATGCTTCACAAAAGTTATGGTGGTTCCACTTGGCATGATGTCCACAACCAAGAGTCCTTTGGAATCGAAAAACACCGTAGCCGTAACATTTCCAGCAGAAGGTGAGCTCTGAATTTTTTTTCTTGCGTGTATTTGCATGATGCCACTCCAATGATTGCCTCTTCGTCTCTGGTGAAAAATAATGGAGCCATGTTTCATCACCTGTCACAGTTCTTCCTAGAAATTCGTCTCCACCATTCTCGTACTGTTCCAAAAGTTCGCTTCATATCGTTTTTCTTGTTTCTTTGTGAGCCACTGTCAACATCCTGGGAACCCACCCGGCACAAACCTTTTTTAACGCCAACAATTTCAGTATTCTGCAAACACTTCCTTCCCCTGTCCCAACGTAGCGTGACAATTCGTTCACTGTGATGCGTCTGGCAGCAGTCACCAATTCGTTAACTCTCTGCACATTGTCTGGAGTGTGTACAGTACGAGGCCTGCCGCTGCGAGGACAATCCTCAATATTGACATGCCTGCTTTCATCACGTAACCTGCTTGCCCACCGACTAACTATACTGCGATCGACAGCAGCATCTCCAGACACCTTTTCCAGCCTCTTGCGGATGTTTCCCACTGTCTCGTTTTCACAGCACAGGAATTCTATGACAGCACGTTGCTTCTGGCGAACGTCAAGTGTAGCAGCCATCTCGAAGACATGCTATGACGGCGCCACTCACGGGAACAGGTTGAACTAAGTTTGAAAACAAGCGGGAAGGATGTATCTAAACACTGTAAAACTTTCACACATGCAGAATGAAAACTGTATTTTTACAATAATACTGTGCATTTCTTTTGGAGTGACCCTCGTAAATGCCCGCCACAACTACCCATTTCACGGACAAACACAAGAATTCATACAAACGTTTTCAGCAAACATGAAAATGTACTATTGTGACTAGCCGCTTTTAGTCTTACTTGATAATTGCTTGATGGTGGCGGACACACTTCTGCAGGCGATAATGAAGTTCACGATAGGCAGGCGTTTTTGAAGAGTGGACCGGTCTCTCGGACATTTCTTTCGCGAGACTGACAAGTTTACTATTGAGCAACGTGAGCTGTATACGCAGCTGTGCGATGAGGCTGACATTGAAGGAGTCGAAAACCATGGTCATCACCACGACGTGCATGGTCACTATCGAAACGTAGATCCACGTCACGGCGAAGCCGAACGGCTGCGTCACGTCAAAGGGCACAGCCAGTATGACGGGCAGGCCCTCGTCACTCACAGGGGAGAAAAGGTAGTAGACGACGGCGCCGATGCCGAACCAGATGTACATCAGCGTGAAGCGACGCACGGCGCGGCTCTGCGAGCGTAGCACAGGAATGTCGTCCAGAGTCAGGAACTCCGCGAAGTCATTACCAACCTGCAGGCAGAGAAACGCGTCAATGAGTACGATCTCAGGACATGATAGCTTCCGCCGTTAAATAGCATTAAGAGACTTCTCAGCAGAAAATACTTAAAATTACTAATAAAGGAAATGAATTCCCTAAATGAGTCTGTGATCGAGTTTGTTCGACAGCTCAGTTTAACAACAACAGAAACTGTGGAATTCAGTCTGGTTGGCAATGTAATGATCCAGCTACTGGGGACGGTATATTCCATAGTTTCTGACGATAGTATTGTAAGAGGTCCATGATTAAGGAATTTGTTGCTAGCGCGAGCAGTGTTGTATGCAGTAGGAACTGTGTAGCAGTTGTAGTAGCAGTAGCTATCAGTCTTGTGTATGGAGTTGGCTGGGCCGGTCGTGGGGAGCGATGGCGGTGCCTGAGCGTTGTAGTATAAGGTAAAAGCAGCCTCGCGCATATGTAGTATTGTTATATCAAGTACAATGTACATCTTTTTAAGAAAATCTCTTAATAATAATATTTCTTTAAAAAATTAATTTTTGACAATTATTCATGTCAATTTAAAGAATTTACTAATTTCTCCAATCCATGGTCATCCTGATAATTGTAAAGAAAAATCAGTTGTTTCTTTTTATACATGACAAATCTATCGGCCTGCATTGCACTGGGCTATGCCAGAAAAATTTCTTGTAGGAGCAGATATGTATGAGTTATCTGGTGACCTTATTGAGGTAAGAATTTTCAATTTATTCATAATGAATTTTCAGGTCCATGACGCAGCACTGCTGACGTCCAAAATTTACCAGTTTAAATTCACATTCAATTATTGAAAGGTTGTAAGTGAGCCACAATTTTATTGAAAGCTTAGTCACATTGTATTATTTGTAGGTTACGGAAATTTTTTTATTGGGAGGTTACGCTAAATGTCAATGTTATACTTATATTTTTTACTGTTGGGAGGTTATTATATTTTTTTATCTGTAGGGAGGTTACAGTATTCTCAAACTGAGCGAATACCGTCAAGAGAAAATATTGTTTGTGACATGTGGCTGCCCTAAATTTTTTTTTAAAACAGTGTTTTCTCCCCTTGCAGGCAATACCTGCTCTTGCTGAATCCATTGTCATTGTCGATTTTAGGGAATAAAGCTGTCTTGGTCGCTTAATGTACACTGTAAGAAAAAAAAAAACTAACAGGCACCACGAAAGATTATCTTAATGGGACGGGAATCAGTAGATACAATGCGCAAGTACAAATTATTACAATTTCAGAAAATTTCGATTATTTATTCAAGACAAAAAGATTCACAAATTGAGCAAGTCAATAACGCATTGTCAGCCTCTGGTCTTTATTTGGTTTGGAACTGATTGACAGAGATGTTGGAGGCCCTCCTGTCCAACTGGTGCGTCAGCTCGTCAAAACCCCGAGTTGACTGTAGGGACCTGCTCATGTTGCTCCAAACATTCTCAATTGCGAAAAGATCCGCCGACTTTGATGGCTAAGATGGGGTTTTGAAAGTAGAAAGGCAAGCGGTAGGAACTCTTGCCGAGTGCGGGCGGCCATTACCTTGCTAAAATGTAAGCCCAGGATTGCTTGCCATGAAGGGAAATAGAATATCATCGATGTATGGTTGTGCTATAAGAGTGCCGCCGATGACAACAAAAATGCGCTGCTTTGAAAAGATGTGATACCATCACACCTGGTTGTAAGACCGCATGATTGGCGACAGTCAGGTTAGTACCCCACGACCGTCTGGGGTGTCTCCAGACATTTTTTTCCTGGTCGTCGTGGATCAGATCGAAGCGAGACTCTTCATTGAAGACAATTATACTCCAGTCAATGAGAGCCCAGGCTGAACGCAGTCTATATACGAAACTTCCTGGCAGATTAAAACTGTGTGCCGGACCGAGACTCGAACTCCGGACCTTTGCCTTTGGCGGGTAAGTGCTCTACCATCTGAGCTCCCCAAGCACGACTCACGCCCCGTCCTCACAGCTTTACTTCCGCCAGTACCTCGTCTCCTACTTTCCAAACTTCACAGGAGAGCTTCTGTGAAGTTTGGAAAGTAGGAGACGAGGTACTGGCGGAAGTAAAGCTGTGAGGACGGGGCGTGAGTCGTGCTTGGGTAGCTCAGATGGTAGAGCACTTGCCTGTGAAAGTCAAAGGTCCGGGGTTCGACTTTCGGCCCGGCACGCAGTTTTAATCTGCCAGGAAGTTTCATATCAGCGCACACTCCGCTGCAGGGTGAAAATCTCAAAAGGCTTGGTAAATTTCTCCATTGAGCCTGTGTGGAAGAACGTGAGACCCTAACAAACAGTCACCAACAATGCCGATCCAAAAGTGAGCAAAAAGTGTTTGATTAAGACTTGATTGCAGAATTTAGTGAGGATTCTCGACAGCCCATTCGTGCAGAATGAGGAAATTTACAATCTGATAACGTTGAAACAAAGTCTCATCTCCGAAGAGCGCATTTGCACCAAAGCGAGGATTGACACGTTGTTGAATGAACCATTCGCTAATTGTACCCATGCAGGAAAATCAGTTGCCTAGAGTGCGTGCACATGCCTTACATGGTATGGGTGCTACAGTTTCTCAAGTAGCCCTCTCCACAGAGTCAACTGGTCGATATTACTTTTTGCAGTTATGGGGTTCCGCTAATAAAAGAATTGTCGTCAAATACACTCAGGAGTTGCTCCTCCAGTAGCCGTCTCCTAGTCCGTTGAAGCCTTCCCTGTTCGTAAGAAGTAGGCCTAAACGTGCCATGCTCCCTAATACAGATCAATTGCTTTAAATGTCCTCCTGTCACAGCACCGTCGTTCAGGAAATCTCTCCCGATGCAATGCTAATCCGTACAGAAAATGGGCATCTGCCATCTCCGAATATATTGCACTTGCCGACCGTTGTGGCCGAGCGGTTCTAGGCGCTTCAGTCCGGAACCGCGCTGCTGCTACGGTCGCAGGTTCGAATCCTGCCTCGGGCATGGATGTGTGAGATGTCCTTAGGTTAGTTAGGTTTAAGCAGTTCTAAGTGTGGGGGACTGATGGCCTCAGATATAAAGTCCCATAGTGCTTAGAGCCATTTATTGCACTATACCGGAAACCAAGTCCTTGATGAACAGCTGATGCTACGTGCTTGCACAGTACGTGATGAAAAGTAAACAACCGATGCTACGTGTCTGATGCTGGAACAGCAATGAGGTTAATCGCATATCATTACAGGTCATGAAGTGAATCGAATGTCAACAATACCGTCCGCTGATAACCAAGTCGCTGAGCGCCCCTAATGCACGAAATTGTCCGTCATGCCAGTGCAATTACAGACACCGATGGTAAACCTAGTCATTACCGTACATTCGAACCAAACGTAGCCAAGATGATATTTTAAACAATTCTTGTAAGACAAGTTTCAAACAATGCTGGTACATTCCGCTCCTGTGTGATTATCGTGATTTATCGTATCATGAAGAGAAGTAGAAAATGATGTCTAAAATAGATATAATACATTTTCTGACCCATGTCCATAAAATTCAATTTTTTTCTTCCATGTTTTAGGAATGTTTTCTGAGAATTCATCCATAACTTTTTGATAAATCCTGTATGTTCTCTGCGAAATTCAGGTGTTTAGTGGTACGTGTGAGTACATAATGTGGAAGATGCCTATAGCAGCTGGCATTCATCTTGTAGTATATCTGTATTTCCGTGCTGGCGCTGGCGTAATAAACGAAAGGAGGAACAGCTTGACGATCAGCGCCTGTGGGTGTCTATGTAGAGTGATTCATCTGTCTCAACTGCTGGGTTTTATACAGCCCACAATGCCTTCAAATACTATGTGCAAATTTTTCATACTCACTACACGTAAAGTACTGGTCCTTAAAAAAATGAACAGGACCTATTCGTAGGAAATTTAATCTAGTTAAATTTTTTAATTGGATAAGTTTTCGTTAGAGGCTGCAGTTTTTCAGTTATTCAGGAAAAACATACAAAAGTGATCTTCAAACGCGTTTTTCTTGAATAACCGGAAAACCGTAGCCTCCAGCGAAAACGTATCGCAGAACGTATTTTGACTAGATAGAATTTCCTACGAAAAGGTGCTGTCCATTTTCTCTTTAGGACTAATAGACTGCACGTAGCGAGCAATAGAATACGAAAATCTTGCATTCAGAATTTAAAAGCGTTGTGGGCAGCATAAAACCTAGTAGCAGGGGCAGCTGTTACATTCTCTGCAGTTGAAACGCACCAGTCTTGATGTCGATTGACACATGTCGCGTTTTTATCACAGTTAAGTCATCTTTTACTGTGGATTAATAAACTAATTAGGAGTGAGGCAAGTGATTGCAAAGATCAAGCCATCTTTCTCTGGTGTGAATTCCTTTATTTTGCATGATAATCTTTACAAGGCCATATCTTGTGGTTACATGAGCTACATGTTGGTGAGACACGGTAGGGAAAAGCAAAACGGAGAAGCTAGGTGTCCACAGAACCGGTCGCTAGAGCCAAATGGGCCACCGAATGCTGAGGGCGTAACATCCTGTGGTAGGGCGAGGAGACGGACCGTCGCCACGCCAGGTATTCAGCAGACTGGACGCAATGTGCCGCACGACGTCGTCTCGGCAGAGCACGTGAAGTCCTTCCATCAGTGAAGGACGGCACAGCGTGAGGCACGGCTCCAGGTGCGGCTGCCCCCGTCGGAGGTTCGAGTCCTCCCTTGGTGGGTGTGTTGTCCTTAGCGCAGGTTAGTTTAATTTAGATTAAGTACTGTGTAAGCCTAGGCACCGAATACCTCAGCAGTTTGGTCCCATAGAACTTACCACAAATTTCCAATTTACCGCTTCAGGTGAAACTCCAGGATAATGAATCATGATGAGATATTTGGGCCGGCGTGGAATCTTGCATATCGTACAAACTGGACTGTTTCTGTCAAGATACTGTGTAGCGGAAACTGTATGTTTCCGGGACAAGCGACCTCCCAGGACGGAAATAGTTGGAGGGGAGAGCCACATGATGCCAATCTTTGCTCACACGGTGAATGTGACGCAGTTGCAGAAGAAATTCCTTCCAATCTGGGCAATGAGATGTTGCGACTCTCAATTGTCAACACATTCGAGGTTAATGCTCTCATATCACAAAAAATACTGTGACGCGATGTCTTTGGCCTTTACTAAAAAGTGGAAACCTGGAAACAACTTCCTGAGAATTGCTGATGTGGAAGAAAGGCTTTTTCCCAGCTTGTAAAATTCCTTTCAGGGAGGAACTGAAGTGTTTGTAACGTGTGATGTAATTGGGGAACATTTAACAAAATGCTCCAATTGAGTGAGGAGAGTTTAGCTTCGGGTATATGGATTGCAGACTTGCAATGAGATTTGGTAGGAGTTCAGCTCTGGAGAGAGGGTTTTCAGTCCCCGATCTCTGAAGAGAGCTTTCTCGGTCTCAATCTTGCATAAGATAAAAGGTGTCTTCGCTGTGACGGCAATCACATCACCTACTACTGCCTTCCTCTGAGAAACGGCTTGTGGTAAGATTTCGCACCAAAGGTTCACCAATGGCACAACTTAGAATATTTCACTCTGTAATCCTATGCCCCACTGGCTACATACGAACAATCACTGTGCGCTCACTGCAGACAAACTGCTTCGAGGGTATTTCCTGAATTGGTACTCTTTTCCCTTTCCCGTAAACCCCCACCGCAATTTTCTAAGGTGATTGATCATTTGATTGGTCTCTTCAGTTACTGTCACTTGTGATTGTGTTTATTGCTCACAGTATAATTCTGTATTTTCCTCTCTTGTTCATGTTATTGCCCATGGAAACTGTAATAATAAATGTTAAATTCTGTGGAAAGTGGTTCACTTTTGCTCCCCCTCCCCGTCCGACCCCCACGTTCATTTCACTATTTCCCCTCATCCTGTGTTTCTTCAGTGGCTGTGATGACCCCTGCCTGAAAGACATGTAGAGAAGTTCACAAATCTCATTTCTTTGCTAGTCGTGCGAAACTAATACCATAAATTCCATTTCACTTTGCATTAAACTAAAATGATCCATACTTTCCCGACAAATTCATACAACTTATCGTTCCATTAGTCTTAGTTTATACAGAGACCCAGCTTATTAACCATGAGCAGGTGTAAGTACGACTACAGCATACGGCAAAACGGTAGATCTGGTATATGATGTTAGTTTAACATTTAGATATGATGGCTTCCTTTTGAAGGTTCTTTGATTTCCCCACAATGGACAGCCTTTACGCGGCAATGCCTGCAAGGATCTCCACTATATTAGAGTTTTTGATTTGCAGTTAGGTAACGTGTGTGCTTCTATTTCCAGCATTCACTGAATTCATGTTTGCATAATGCTCTACATCGTTGAAACACAGCATTGTTTGTAAAGTATTCTAATGTGTCCTTTCATGTGTGAAATTTGGTAGGATGTATCTGTGTTCATGAGGAAGAATAGAAAATGTTGTGGGGAAGGCTAACCAAAGGCTGGCTTTTATCGGCAGAACACTTAGAAAAAGTAAGAGACCCACTGACTCCCTACTCTATCCTTGTCCGTCCTCAGTTAGAATACTGCTGCACGATGTGGGATCGTTACCAGATAGGACCGACAGTACATCGAAAAAGTTCAAAGAAGGGCAGCACGTTTTGTATTATCGCGAAATATGGGAGAGAGTGTCACTGAAATCATACAGGATTTGGGCTGTACATCAATAAAAGGAAAGCGTTTTTCGTTGCGACGGAATCTTCTCACGAAATTCCAATCACCAACTATCTCCTCTGAATGAGAAAATATTTTGTTGACACCGACATACATAGGGAGAAACGATCACCACGATAAAATAAGGGAAATCATAGCTCTCACGGAAAGATATAGGTGTTCGTTCTTTCCCCGTGCTATACGTGATTGGAATAATAAAGAATTGTGAATGTGGTTCGATGAAATTCTCTGCCAGACACTTAAATGTGATTTGCAGAGTATGCATGTAGATGTAGATGTAGATATAGGTGTGGCTCCGCGCCTACATACACGACTTAAGCACGTGGGGGTCAGGTTTCGAGTCTTGTGTCGTCTTTTTTTTGCGGTCCTTTAGACAGTTATGTATTCTATCGAGGTAAGATTTATTATTTTATTTACCGGTCTCGTGGGCACCGCTGGTTAACTGCAAAGTACAGTGCAACAAAAACCTACCGTATTGCACCACAATTAAGTAAGTAAAGCTTCCGAATAGCGCCGATACAAGTAAATGGCCACTGTGTTCTATACTAAATGAAGTCTGTAAGCTAAGAAAGAAGAGAGAAAAGGAAAGAAACAGAAAATGATTACTGTTTTTGCTTGTTTACAAAGAGGACAATAATTTTGTAACGCCAACGTTTACAACAGATCACATTTCAAAAAGGTATTCGCAAAGAAGGGTAGCCTAGCGGAGCGATGTGGAGCCCTGTCTCCTACCGGTGAGGACAGGAAAGACAAACCCAATCGCTGCACGTGCAGCGAGAAATGTTATTTGGTAACGTCACAGGTTAAATACTTGTCATCCACGTTTGGGATATTTCCGACATTCGTGGCCCCATGTGTCTCATATTGGATTACTAGTCTCAGTATCATCTACATCGCTTCCGTGATTTTTAACCATTAATACGATCCACCCTGCATATCCAACGGCATCGTTACTACTATCACGATATTACAATACCGCCACATGTTGGTGTAACCCAATACAAAGCACACAACAGATTCCGCCTCCACAAACTCCTGTCTGGCCGGACATGGGGACTGCATCCTTCCATCATCCTTCACACCTACAAATCCTAGATCCGCCCCATCCCTTGCTATGCCAGCGGTATTTGGATTTCCGCCCGCCCAGGTTCTACAATGCCTTCCACATCGTCGAGCGCCATGCCCTCTTCATCGCCTTCCATATCCGCCTTCCATCCCCCAAGCTCATTCTCCACGACCTCACCCCTTTCCCCTCCTTCTCCTTTTCCTTGAACACATCCACACCCTGTTTATTGCCCACTGACTCAATCCCCCCACCACCTGGTCTCCCCCTTTCTCCCACCCCCAGCCTATTGCCACGCCCTTATCATTGTGTCCCACCCTCTCTCCATCTCGCCGGCCGGTGTGGCCGTGCGGTTCTATGGGCGTCAGTCTGAAACCGCGTGACCGCTACGGTCGCAGGTTCGAATCCCGCCTCAGGCGTGGATGTGTGTGATGTCCTTAAGTTAGTTAGGTTTAAGTAGTTCTAAGTTATAGGGGACTGATGACCACAAATGTTGAGTCCCACAGTGCTCAGAGCCATTTGAACCATTTTCTCTCCATCTCCACACCCTCCACCTCCTTTCCCAACGCAGCTTACAGCATTTACCCCTCCCAGATGATGAACTTCGCCCTGACATCCACCCCTCCAACCAACTCCACCTTCCTCCAGTCTCCTCCTCAATGCTCCCTCTCCTCCCCCTCCCTTCTCCTCTTCAGTGTCTATGCACTACCTCCTGGCTTGTGTTCCCTCTTCATCTCCCGCCCTGCCTGTCTCCTGCCACTTGGTGTGACTCCTATCCCCTTTTTTTTCCTCTTCCTCCCAATCCCCCAGCCTCCCCGTTGCATCTTCCTCCCCTCTTCTTCCCTCCACTCCAGTCTCCAGTCCCTCAGCAGTTCCCTACCAGCGGTTTTTTTATTCATCATGAGTGCTCCGCCGTTTTCAGTGTTTTGATTGCCACCTGTGTTCTTTTAACTTCATGGCGACTTTTTAACTGTCCCCCAGTACATGTCCCCATCTTTGTGTGTATTTTAACTCCCATCATCTCCATTTACTGTTTTTTTATGTCCCCTTTTTATCCCCCCTTTTTTGTGTAATCGTCCTACTGTATTTTTGTCAAGCCAATTGACTGAAGAGCTGTGGACTGTGCCGCTACCAGCCCCCCCCTCCCCCCCCCGCCCGCCCCATATGGGCAGGGGAATGAAATTACAATAACGAAAAATAATTTGTGTAACAATAGACTTGTTGATTTCTCTCACAACTCTTCCTACCTCATACACTAGAGCTTCAAAATTTTACCTCCATCAGTAAGGGTATCTATCCTCGTTTCTGAATAGTAGGACTAGCTTAAATTTAGGGAACATTATTCTGAGTAATGGACAGGTAGCAGTTTCTTCTTCTTCCTCTTCTACTAAGAACAATTCTCGTGCTTCTTCAAAATAGTGATGCTAGCATTCATTCATTATTTACATGTTACCTAGTACCCAAAGTCTCCAGTCAGTTCCTAGTAGGTCCCGTGTCGGCAGCTTTCAGCACGTTGCTGTTTAGGTTGGCTGTCTGCACTTCAGTAATTCCTACTTGTGTGATATGATTCTGAGGACTATCATCATGATCAAAATTAGCCCATTATCGTAATTATTTCTTGGAGGCACCGAAGTCTCCAGGGTCTGCGGTTCCATCTGCCATTTTTTCTAAGTTGTTGTTAAAAGGGCAGCCAAACTCTCCATTCCTCCGATCTGCAGTTGAAAGGATGACTGATCCGTAGTCGTTGCACCTGCGTTCATATCTCATTACTCCTGTCCTAGTCTAGTTCATTTTGAGACTGGAACACTAGTACATTATTCATATTCAACTGAGGCACCAAGAGCTCGTACAGTAATCTGAAATAGATGAAGTATGAAAACAACGAGACACATCTGCGAACCTCTCTGAAGTTGACTTCGAGCTTCGCCATGCTGATCAGTTTGGAGCTGTAAGGCGCCAGCATGTTACCACTTCCCAGCCAGTTCCTATCGCTTCAGTACCGTTACGGTAACGGAGATACAGGGGAGAAATCAGTCACGGAACAGTAGAAGAGAAATACACTCCTGAAAATGGAAAAAAGAACACATTGACACCGGTGTGTCAGACCCACCATACTTGCTCCGGACACTGCGAGAGGGCTGTACAAGCAATGATCACACGCACGGCACAGCGGACACACCAGGACCCGCGGTGTTGGCCGTCGAATGGCGCTAGCTGCGCAGCATTTGTGCACCGCCGCCGTCAGTGTCAGTCAGTTTGCCGTGGCATACGGAGCTCCATCGCAGTCTTTAACACTGGTAGCATGCCGCGACAGCGTGGACGTGAACCGTATGTGCAGTTGACGGACTTTGAGCGAGGGCGTATAGTGGGCATGCGGGAGGCCGGGTGGACGTACCGCCGAATTGCTCAACACGTGGGGCGTGAGGTCTCCACAGTACATCGATGTTGTCGCCAGTGGTCGGCGGAAGGTGCACGTGCCCGTCGACCTGGGACCGGACCGCAGCGACGCACGGATGCACGCCAAGACCGTAGGATCCTACGCAGTGCCGTAGGGGACCGAACCGCCACTTCCCAGCAAATTAGAGACACTGTTGCTCCTGGGGTATCGGCGAGGACCATTCGCAACCGTCTCCATGAAGCTGGGCTACGGTCCCGCACACCGTTAGGCCGTCTTCCGCTCACGCCCCAACATCGTCCAGCCCGCCTCCAGTGGTGTCGCGACAGGCGTGAATGGAGGGACGAATGGAGACGTGTCGTCTTCAGCGATGAGAGTCGCTTCTGCCTTGGTGCCAATGATGGTCGTATGCGTGTTTGGCGCCGTGCAGGTGAGCGCCACAATCAGGACTGCATACGACCGATGCACACAGGGCCAACACCCGGCATCATGGTGTGGGGAGCGATCTCCTACACTGGCCGTACACCACTGGTGATCGTTGAGGGGACACTGAATAGTGCACGGTACATCCAAACCGTCATCGAACCCATCGTTCTACCATTCCTAGACCGGCAAGGGAACTTGCTGTTCCAACAGGACAATGCACGTCCGCATGTATCCCGTGCCACCCAACGTGCTCTAGAAGGTGTAAGTCAACTACCCTGGCCAGCAAGATCTCCGGATCTCTCCCCCATTGAGTATGTTTGGGACTGGATGAAGCGTCGTCTCACGCGGTCTGCACGTCCAGCACGAACGCTGGTCCAACTGAGGCGCCAGGTGGAAATGGCATGGCAAGCCGTTCCACAGGACTACATCCAGCATCTCTACGATCGTCTCTATGGGAGAATAGCAGCCTGCATTGCTGCGAAAGGTGGATATACACTGTACTAGTGCCGACATTGTGCATGCTCTGTTGCCTGTGTCAATGTGCCTGTGGTTCTGTCAGCGTGATCATGTGATGTATCTGACCCCAGGAATGTGTCAATAAAGTTTCCCCTTCCTGGGACAATGAATTCACGGTGTTCTTATTTCAATTTCCAGGAGTGTAGTTACTGCCATCCGGTTATCTTACTTCAAAGAAAATTTCGTAACATACAGTTAAACTTTCTTATATCGACATGGGATACAACTAAATCTCAGCTACAATGTCGTGCTTTCTGTAGCATGGCCATGTTCCTCATAAAGAACGTACTTCTCATCTTTGCTTGATACGATGAATGTATATGCGTGTACCACGTAAGTAACGTCAGTTTCAGCCTTAGTAACTATATTTTCTAAGAATCAATATATCATATAGGGAAATCTGTTCAAAAAAAAAAAAAATGTGTGTGTGTGAAATCTTATAGGACTTAACTGCTAAGGTCATCAGTCCCTAAGCTTACACACTACCTAACCTAAATTATCCTACGGACAAACACACACACCCATGCCCGAGGGAGGACTCGAACCTCCGCCGTGACCAGCCGCACAGTCCATGACTGTAGCGCCCCAGACCGCTCGGCTAATCCCGCGCGGCCGGAAATCTGTTGCTGTAATATGGAAACCTGGCATATGATTCTCTCTCTGCCCTTTGGTCAACAATAGGTGTATTATAGAATCCTCAGCCCACTGTGTGTGTATTATCCAGATGTTACAACGTGTGGACTTCCCCGTTCCGTTGTTTACTCTCCTCCAGTGCCTAGAGATTACGTTGGGTACGCTGGCAGCTGCTCAAGGCAGGTTGCTACAGCACTTGCAGGACGAATCGCAGTATAACGTAATATTCAGCGTCCACCCTCTGCACTTACCCCATTCCACAAGACACAGTGCGTTGTCAGTGGTCCTGCTGTGTGAACAGCTTGGAACAGTACCTTACTGCTTATGGACCTAATGGTGACGCAGTACAACTATTTCTGTATATGTAAATAAGTGAATTAAGTTACACAGACATAAAGCATAAAATTAAGCGCATATTTCCTGGAAAACTTTCCTGTGGCAGTGGTAGCCCATGAGCTTTTTCCTGTGTACAAACAATCCGGACAGCCACATACCAAATGGATCGCTTCCTTGCAAAGCCCTGCCTGCGAATATTAGTTTATATGTAAAAACCCAAACCGTGCCTTATCTTACTCATACACCGGGTGTGAGACATGTCTATACCGAGCTTTGGAACGATCTCCGCACAGTAGCTCGTTAAATGAGTGTCTCCTATGCTGCATGCTTTTGAACAGGTTCAGATCTAAGTTCAGGCATTTCTGTATGGTGGTTCTGATAAGTTTCAGATGATTTTTCAGCTTCCTGCTGTTATTGACAGTCAACTGTTGTGTAGTCAGTGCCAGCCACCTAGGCCGCCTCGACCTATGGCCACACCTCATGCTCCTGCTTGTTGTGCACTGCAAAGGCATCGTGCTGTGCTTTGGGACCCAGACACTTGCCGCACCTGAGGATCATTCCCCCCTCTTCCTGTTCCTGGTGGTTGTCCATTGAAAAGGCATCTTACTGTGCTTTGGGACCCAGAATCCACTTCATTGCCATTCTTCCTCCACCAAGGCCTCCAGTTATGCCACAGGACCAGAACTCACAACTTGCTGGTAATCTATCTTCATCCATCAAATCTTGCCCGCATGATTTATCAACCACAATAGTCCTCCTTTGCTTTCGGACACCTGCAATGCCTCTTTCGCCACAGCCGGTATTATAAAGCTGAAGTGTGTTTATAAAAACTGCATGGATCCTTCTGATGTAACAGTGGTCCTGCTCTAATGTGACCTGCACCCAAAGAAATGAGAAACTAATACTTGGGCCCCATCGTTCGGGATGCTATGCCCACTTCATAGAGTGGGATCCGTTTGAACAGACCTTCAGAAAGCTTCCTCCATCAGTCACTAGCCCTCATGCAGAGCCTTTCTGATGTTGTTCGTCTGGTGGATGTTATTCTTCCTTTTCTGCTGTTCTTCGAGGCTGTCTTTGCTTGGGGTCGCGTCCAAGTGAGTCTCTCAAGCTCAACAGGCTGCTCTTTCCATTTAGGGCTGTGCATTGTCTTCACGACTCTCCAGTGTGCTACCGGCTCAACTACTGCATTAGAGCAGCACCCCAATTAGGCCTTCTGATTTTTGTCAGTGGTGTGAGTGCACTGACTGCTCTTACAACACTGACCTATACCTGTGAATCAGTTCTTTCGATGTGTCCCCATCTGAGAACACTTTTCAATTACAGATGTCATTACCCATGTCCAGAGGCAGCGACAAACTATGTCAATATTGATGACAGCACACCAGACGGACGTCACACTGAATGTGCTTGTTTCCCTTTCTGTGAAGGAGAGGGATATTACCTCGTCGGTCACTCGCCAGACAACATCCAATGGTAGGGTGCTGTGTGACTGGGTGCATGATCAGCACATGTGGGACATTCGAGAAGGCTGACAGTGAGGGCCGCCTTAAGAAGGCACCACAGTGGATTGATCTACATTGTCGCATCTTCCATGAACGACGATCTATCGCCGGAGGACATCGTGTTACGTTGTGAACCAATGTGTAACTAACCTGGCTGCAACCAGTTACGAGGATCGACTTTTCTCATATGTGTGATAGTATAACCAACACCGTTGGGCCTCAGCAGGCAATCTACACTCGGCTCACAACAAGTACAGCTGGAGTTAACATCAACAAACCATCGAGTTACGTCCTGCAGACGTCATCAATAAGTGGTACCACCGCCAGTACAGTGAATTTTCAGGAAACCATCTCAGAATGCAGTGGGGTCGATACAGACACGTAAGAGGGACTGCCATACTTAAGCTGCATTGTCAAGTTACGGACTTAGATATTGGAAGACAAAACTATTTCAGGAAGTGATTTGTGTTCATTTATACAAGAGCTCTATGTTCTGTGTGACTATTCTAAAAAATAAAGCTATGTAATTGGGATCATTTATTCGTGTTCTTGTCTGCCATACTAAACTTCCACGGTCGTATTGAGGTGACGTGCTACTGGTCGGATTGCCAAGTTACAACAGGCGTCAACACTGTTTTATAAATCAATTTTTGAAGAAAGCTTGTGTTTTATTTGTCTTACTTGTAACTTGCACGTATTCAAAATTGGTCTCTTATTCTGTTGCCACAAATCGAATAATTTTTAATACATTCTATTTTAAACGCAGTCACTTCGTCAATTTTAAAACCCTATGCAGAAGTTTGTGGCGCTCTTGTACTGGAAAAGGTGAATCTGACAACGGGCCAGTTAACAACACCGGTTTCAATGTTGGAAGGCGTAAGACGTTGTATTAGTTATTTGAATATAGCCACGTATTTTTTATTAACCCAATGGCGTTGTGACAGTGGTAACACCGTTTCTCATCAGATCACCGAAGTTAAAATGGTGTCAGGCTTGGCTAGAACTTGGATAGGTGAAAGTTCGGCTCTGCCAAGCGTTGTGGACAACTGGGGCGCTCCAAGCCCTTGTAAAATGAAATGAGAGGCTACGTGACTGAGAAGTAGCGGCTCCGATCACGAAAACTGACAACGAACGGGAGAGCGGTGTACGAAACACATGCCCCTCCATATCCGCATCCAGTGACACCTGTCAGCTGAGGATGACGCAGCGGTTGGCCGCTACCGTTGGGCCTTTTATAGGCCTATTCTGACGGATGGTTATGCATTCTTTATTCGATAGTTTTTAATAAAAGGATTATTGTGTTGAAAATTAATACAGATATATATCAGTGCCTTTCGTCAACAACAATCACACTCGTTTATGTCTCTCAATGTTTTATCCACCATCCATGTTTGTCTAACGCTGCAGTATTCTAGTAGAGGGTCAACGTAGACCACATCATATGCAGGACACTGCTATATGCTTTCTTTGAGAGTTTTTTTCGTTGCTTCACGTGTTCATGTTTAGTCTTGTGTGCTTCCGTATCAACCCACATGTTTTATAGTCAGCTTATTAAAACGCTACGACCTTTCTACAGACAATGGTTTAAAATCGAAAGAGCTTCACCAACGGTCGAACTTTACAGAAATGCTATTTGTATATAGTCTTCATTACACCGTACTTGACGTTTATAAGGAGATTCATTAGAAGTTGCTGTGGGTTGGCGTTTATCTGCAGGAGGATGATATGCAGAACTTTCAGTTACTAACCAGAACACAGTCTGAGGCTATCGTTGCAGCAAAATAATGCTCATTAAATGTAACGATCTCACGTCCTTCGAACCGTTAACTGCATTAGTAACTGTAACAGATGTAAGGAGTGCTTAATAGATGTGACGGAATCGTCAACTTGCACCTTTTCAGTACTCTATATTAAGAACGTTTCGTTTTTGGAGTAAGTCTAACACGAAGATGACAGGAATAAGTAATCACTGTCAAACGCATATTTTTTGTTGAGAATCTACAACAAAGTATAACAAAACGTGTTATCAGTTTTTATATAAAGAGTTGTGTTAAATCTCACGAAACTTAAAACACGTCAGGTAAAATACTCCAGAATTAACTGGTGCCCACTAAACTCACTGTGTGTGTCATTAGAAGCGTCTGTATGATGAGTAAACCAAGAAGTGTGAATGTAAACTATGTGATAAGTACTTGAATGGATTGGAAATAACAGCTAACGAGATCCAAAATACGGGTTTGTTAAACATTGACCATGGTTTCGATAGTTTTAAAACTGTCTTGTTCAGAAGATATTGTACCTCTTCACAAATATTATAACATTACGTGTGGAATCATTATAATAAGCAAAATTACAGGAAACATACTCACGTAGAGTCACGTATTATTTATGATCGATGCGGGAGGCTAGTACATGTACGTGTCATCCTCTTATTCACCATGATTTTAAAATACCGCAAATTTGAGATTGGATCCAACAACGTGAACAGAGCTAGGCGCTAGTGACACCCACCGACTGGCTTAAGAGGCACTAGTCTTAGATCACCTTTGGTAGGTAGGGCTCCTGCGCGCCCTGTATACGCGTAATTGCAATCAGCAGCGTGTGTGATTTCACAAGTACATATTCTCTACTGGAATTAAGATACTAACTAAAGGATTGAAAGGTGGAGAGGGGGTAAAAGGTGTGTCGTTGAAGTCATATGGCTTATAAAGTGACTGCAGGCTCAAGTAAGCACAGCAGACTCTATAAAATATGGGCAAAAACGCACGGGAGGCACTTTTGAATGAACGCGGAACGGTAGCAAGCATTAGTGTCAAAGCATAAAAATTTCAGTGAAATATTATCAAGTGTATAAAGGAGCCAATACTAGACATATTGTCACCTGCCATGAAGGAATACTGTAGAAGGGCACACTGTGACGGACAGACAGCAAATATTGAACGACAGATGCAAAAAGTGGAAAGACAAGAGGAGAGGGGTGGGGGGAAGAAGGGGTGGAATGGGGGATAAATCATTACTTGTGAAATATCGTGCTAAAGGAAGAGGTCGTACTGATAAAAGATGCTATATGAACAAACGTACTAGAAAGGGTGTGTCATAAAATATCCAGTAAAAAATGCCTAGAAATAACGATGTTATGGGCTGAATACAAGACATTAGAAACCGAAAAAAGGTGGGATGTGTCCAAGGTGTTTCATTAGTACGATGTTGATCAGCTACTTAAATGTGGATGATGAAGTGTACATCGTAAAATAACGAAATAAAAGACACTCTTACTGAACATAGAATTTTGAGGAAACCAAATGCAGAGGCCGGCACGGAACGGTAAAATTGTATATTCGGCCAGAAGAAGAGGTTTAAAACTTTCCAGGAATATCGAGTGACGTGGCACAGTGGTTTGAGCACACAGGACTCGCATTCGAGAGGATGACGGTTCAAACCCGCGACCCGCCATCTTGATTTAGGTTTTCAGTGTTCCCTAAATCGTTCCAGACAAATGGTTCCTTTTAAAGAGCACGGCCGATTTCCTGCCCCATCCTTTGTCAATCCGATGGGACCTCGCTGTTTGGTCCCCTCCCCCCAAAATCAACCAACAGCAACAATAACCTTCCAGGAAATGCCCACTTGCAAATTGAAGCTGATTATTGGAAATGTAGCCAACGTTTTCCTCTAAGTGTCTGAAAATATCGAGGTCTTCCCATAAATCTTATCTACCCGCTTTTACTTCTCTGTATACGATTAAGGCATCCTCTTTTTATAGGCTATATGACTTCAATGGCACATTTTGTAATACCCTCCTCTCTCCTTCTTTTTATTTTTGTAGTTAATATGTTAATTCCAGTAATGAATACGTATTTGCGAAATCACACACGCTGCTCATTGCAACTACACGCATAAAGGATACGCAGCAGTGCCACGTACAAGCTGTGCCCTAAGGGTAGTAGCTCAACTGTCAGCAAGTCGGCGCGTGCCTCTAGCTCTGTACGTGGCATAACTACGCTCTGAAGGATCCGATGCCACCTTTTCTATGTTTTTTATGCATACATTTCATATACATACAAATCTTTCGAGTGTCACACTACACGTTGTCGGATCCATCGTCCAACGTGTGATATTTTAAAACGTTTTAAGACAAAACCTTACAGTAGAGAATTACCACTTTTAAATCATATATTTTAAATGGCCCGGTTTCGATTCCCGGCGGGGTTAGGGATTTTCTCTGCCTCGTGATGACTGGGTGTTGTGTGATGTCCTTAGGTTAGATAGCTTTAAGTAGTTCTAAGTTCTAGGGGACTGATGACCATAGATGTTAAGTCCCATAGCGCTCAGAGCCGTTTGAACCATTTTAAATGGTGAGTAAGTGGATGACACGCAAATTAACTAGACAGAATTAACGACACCCCCATCGCGTACGGTTAATATGAGATCCTACGTAAGTATGTTTCAGTAAATTATTTGTAAACATTTCCTGAAATTTTGCTTATTGTTATGGTACCATCTCTGTTCCACACACAATGTTTTAATATTTGTTAATACTTACAATATCTTCTGAAGAACTATCGAAACCACGGTCAAGTTATAACAAACCTGTATTTTGCTACTGGCTGGCTGTTACACTATGGGCTGTTAAAATAGCTACACCAAGAAGAAATGCAGATGATAAACGGCTACTCATTGGACAAATATATTATACTAGAACTGACATGTGATTACATTTTCACGCAATTTGGGTGCATAGATCCTGAGAAATCAGTAAACAGAACAACCACCTCTGGCCGTAAAAACGGCCTTGATACTCCTGGGCATTGAGTCAAACACAGCTTGGATGGCGTGTACATGTGCAGCTGCCCATGGAGCTTCAACACGATGCCACAGTTCATCAAGAGTAGTGACTGGCGTATTGTGACTAGCCAGTTGCTTGGCCACCATTGACCAGACGTTTTCAGTTGGTGACGGATCTCGAGAATGTGCTGGCCAGGGCAGCAGTCGAACATTTTCTGTATCCAGAAAGGCCTGTACAGGACCTGCAACATGCGGTCGTGCATTATCCTGCTGAAATGTAGGGTTTCGCAGGGATCGAATGAAAGGCAGAGCCACGGGTCGAAGCACATCTCAAATGTAACGTCGACTGTTCAAAGAGCCGTCAATGCGCACAAGAGGTGTCCGAGACGTGTAACCAATGGCACCCCACACAATCAACGCTGAGTGATACGCCAGTAAGGCGATGACGAATACACGCTTCCAATGTGCGTTCACCGCGATGTCGCCAAACACGGATGCGACCATCATGATGCTGTAAACAGAACCAGGATTCATCCGAAAAAATGACGTTTTGCCATAAGTACACCATCGCAGGCGCTCCTGTCTGTGAAGCCGCGTCAAGGGTAACCGCAGCCATGGTCTCCGACCTGATAGTACATGCTGCTGCAAACGTCGTCGAACTGTTCGTGCAGATGGTTGTTGTCTTGGAAACGTCCCCATCTGTTGACTCAGGGATCGAGACGTGGCTGCACGATCCGTTACAGCCATGCGGATAAGATGCCTGTCATCTCGACTGCTAGTGATATGAGGCCATTGGGATCCAGCACGGCGTTCCGTATTACCCTCCTGAAACCACCGATTCCATATTCTGCTAACAGTCAATGGATCTCGACCAACGCGAGCAGCAGTGTCGCGATACGGTAAACCGCAATCGCGATAGGCTACAAATCGACCTTTATCAAAGTCGGAAACGTGATGGTACGCATTTCTGCTCCTTACACGAGGCATCACAGGAACGTTTCACCAGGCAACGACGGTCAATTGCTGTTTGTGTATGAGAAATCGGTAGGAAACTTTCCTCATGTCAGCACGTTGTAGCAGTCGCCACCGGCGCCAAGCTTGTGTAATTGCTCTGAAAAGCTAATAATATGCATATCACAGCATCTTCTTCCTGTCGGTTAAATTTGACGTCTGTAGCACGCATCTTCGTGGTGTAGCAATTTTAATGGCCAGTAGTGTATTTCCAATCTGTTCAAGCTCTTGTATGCACAGTTGTTGAAGCGAAGCCATGTTCAAAACCATAAGTGGTTTGCCATCTGACCGCGTTCATCAACTTAGCCTGGCCTCCCCTACGATAAGTAGGTTAGCTGTTGCCGCAACTAGCAACCGACTAAGAAATATCCACACAGAACTTAGCTACTCGAGATACAGCGCGTCAGGAGCCGCAGTAAGAACACTCATTGTAATGTGGTTCCCTCACTAACCTGAAGAGCAAGCTTATGGAAGGCCCGCTCGCACAGAGTTATGTGAACCATGCGAAAGAGCCAGATGATGTTTGTGTCAGCAACGCCGAGCGTCATCGTGAAGGCGGTCAGGTCTTCCGTGCCCTCGCGGTACAACACGGTGACCTCAGAGATGAAGAACGACAGGATGAGAGACGTCATGGTGATGGTGCAGAGGCGAAAGCAGAGAGGTGACCTGTCGGCGCCGTGAGGGTGTCGCAGCACGGCCGTCCAGTGCAGAGGCTGCAGCAGGTGGTTGAGGTCGCTTGCGGCGTCCGCTGCCGCCGCCACTGCAGCAGGCGCTGCTTCGCTGACCATATTCCGTTTCTACCTGCACACAGAAACAGGACTGCAGTAGTGTGACTTCGTCGGTTTGTGGTTCTTAGCGAAAAAGGCTTGGTTAATACAGTGTAATAATTACACTGAGGTGACAAATATTAAGTGAGAGAGATATTGACATATACAGATGGCTGTAGTATCGCGTACACGAGGTATAAAAAGCAGTGAATTGGCGGAGCTGTCATTTGTACCCAGGTGACTCATTAAAAGGTTTGCTACATGATTATAACCGCACGATGGGAATTAACACACACTGGAAGCGGAATGGTAGTTGGAGGGAGACGCGTGGGACATTTCGTATTCCCTGATCCACAGTATCAAGAGTGTACCGAGAATAACAAATTTCAGGCATTACACCTCACTACGAACAACGCAGTGGCCGACGGCGCTCAGTTAACGACCGAGAGTTAGTGTAGAATTGTCAGTGCTAACTGACAAGCAACACAGCATCAAACAATAGCAGTAATCAACGTGGGACGTAAGGCGAACATAGCCGTTAGGACAGCGCGGCGAAATCTGGTGTTAATAGGCTATGACAGCAAACGACCGACGCGTCTGCCATTGCTAACAGCACGATATTGCTCCTGGGATGGTGAAGAGGTTGGTTTGACCCTACACGACTGGAAAACCGTGGCCTGTTCAGATGCGTCCCTGTGTCAGTTAGTAAGATCTGATGGTAGGGTTCGAGCGTGGCACACACCCCACGAGGCCATGTACTCAGACTGTCAACAAGGGACTGTGCAAGTTGGTGGTGGCTTCATATTGATGTGGGCTGTGTTTACATTACATGAAACCGATCATTGAGTGGATATGGTTCTGTTCGATTACTTGGACACCATTTGCAGCAATTAATGGACTACAAGTTTCTAAACGACGATGGAATTTTTATGGGTTACAATTTTTCGTGACTGGCTTGAAGAACATTACGGACAATTCGAGCGAATGGTTTGGCCACCTAGATCGCCCGACATGAATGTCATCAAACAGCTATGGGACATAATCGAGAGGTCAGTTCGCGTAGAAAATCCTGCACTACTAACACTTTCGAAATTGTGGGTGGCTAAAGGGGCAGCATGGCTCCATATTTCTGCAGATGACTCCCAAAGACTGGACTGCCACATCCAGTTTCTACACTACGTTGGGCAATAGGAGGTCCAAAACGATATTGCGAGGTATTCTATGACTTCTGTCACCTCAGTGCAAGCTGTTTAGCGTACGCAAGCTATCAGGAAAACTCGCGCAAATACGAGGGTTCTAACTTTAACCCAGGCAATTATTTATTTACGTAAAAAATAAATACGAGTTTCAAAGTTTTACTGATCTTCAAAGTAGTCACCAGCAGCGCGTATAACCCGTTGGAAGTCGTAGGATACTCTTAGCAGTGCCTGTTATGTTGACAGTTCGAGCGGAGCGGTCTATTGCCCGACTAATTTGTAGCAGTTCTGAAGCGAATGCCGTGAAGTGTTTCCTTCAGTTTAGAAATCGAGTTGAACTTACGAGGGCTTAAGTGAGGGATGTGCAGTAGGTGGTATAGCACTTAGCAGCCCCATCAGTCAACCAAATCAGTAACAGCTTGCACTGTACGTGCTTGAGCGTTGTCCTGCAAAATGATTTTCAGGTGCTGCAAAAAGTGTCATCACTTCTGTCTGTAAGCTGGTCGCAAGTAGTGTTCCAAAAATGAACAGTATAGAGACAAAAGTGATGATATTTTCTTCAGGGCCTGACCATCATTTTGCAGGACAATGTTCAAGCACGTACAATGCAAGATGTTACTGATTTGTTTCACTGATAGGGCTGCTAAGTGCTATACCACCTAGTGCACTCCCCTCACTTAAGCCCTCGTAAGTCCAACTCGTTTTCTAAACTGAAGGAAACACTTCACGGCATTCGCTTCAGAAACGCTACAAATTCTTCGGCCAATAGACCGTGCCGCTAGATCTGTCAACACAACTGCCACTGCCAAGAGTATCCTATTACTTCCACATCGCTGGCAACGGGTTATACAAAATGCTGATGACTACTTTGAATGTCAGTAAAACTTTGAAACACATGTGTATTTTGTACGAGCTGTAAATAAATAGTTCCTACTACTTAAGTTGCAGCGCTCGTAATATGGCCTGTGCGCAGTAACACATCCTAGTACTGAGCGCTTCCATACCATTGTCCTGAAATGGCAGGCTCCTCGGTTAACAGCCACGTGCTGATCTACGCATCAAACAGCATGGAATTGCACTCTTCGCGTACTTTATGTGCAGGGAACGTTCTTGATAATCCGGCACGTGATTCTGACAAGATAGGTGCGTTGAGCGAAAAATGGCAATTGATTATAAATAATGAAAATAGTGAAGTAATCCATATGAGTACTATCAGAACCTGCAAAATTTCAGTTTCACGGTATATCACACAAATCTAAAGGCTGTAAATTCAACAAACTATTTAGGGATTACAATTACGAATAACTGGAACTGGAATACTCACATAGATAATGTTGTTCTGAAAGTGAACCAAAGACTGCGATTTATTGGCACAACACTATGGAATAGCAATAGGTCCACGAAAGAGACTGCCTAACTACGCCCTTCCAACCTCTTCTTTAGTACTGCCGTGTGTTATCGGTTCAGTATCAGACAGGATTGACGGATGTCGCCGAAAAAGTTCAAAGACGGGAGGCTCGGTTTGTATTATAGACAAAGAGGGGCGGGAATGCCATGAATATAATACACGAACTGGGGTGGCAGTCATTAAAACGGAGGCGTTTCTCGTTGGGGCAGGATCTTCTCATGCAATTTCAGTTACCAAATTTCCGTTCAAAGTGTGAAAATATTTTGTTGACATCCACCGTAATAGAATAAGACAAAGATTTAAGACTCGTTCTTCCTGCGCGCTGTTCGAGAGTGGAACGGTAGAGAAATAGCTTGAAGGTGGTTCAATGAAACCCCTGCCAGTCACTTACCTGTGAACTGCAGAGAAATCATGTAGATGTAGATTATATGAAGTGTCATTAAATTTTGTCGAAAGAAGCTACTTAGGGAACAAAAATCGAAATAAAATGTGTGTTTGGTAATACAGAAGGAGGCACTAGCTATTCCAGTCCCACAGTACAGAAAATGAAAGAGTATGTGAAAATATAGGTAAAAGTATCACCCAATCCTGCACTACTTGAGGAAAGTACTGCAGAAGGAAATGAAAGTTTAATATTTTGGTAATAATGTCAAACGGGTCGTCAGGGGACTGATACGTAATTTCTGCATGAGACACAATCCTTATTTTACATTGCCAGTATCGCAGTAAGCGACATACTCTACCATACAACATAGTTGGTTAAAACCCATTGCTTCGTTGGCGTATACTGTGTGGTGCACACAGCCTGTATGGTTTCTATTTTAATAATAGAATTTTTTTGTTATTCACACATTGCAGCAACTTCTAAACTTTTCATGATAATTAAGGCCATGAAAGCACGGACTTTTCTGAATGTTTTTCTGAGCAAAAATCGATTCTTGTAACTGGAGTCCAAGGTTTCTGTTAATCACGTCTTTTCCGTTCTTGTGTTGATATTTCCACAGAAGATTTCATCGACTACCACATATATCTTATTAATTTTCAAAGATTTAGCTTTAATTTTCCTTTAATATGACGAAATATTTTCTTAAAAATTTGTATCCCCTATTTCAACCGCCTAGGGGAAGAATTTCCAAAAGTAGTGAAACACATATTCCTTTTATTTATAACACTAAACCAAATAAATATTTCCATAGATTTAGCTTTGAAAATCCTTTCACAACGAAATAATTTCATAAAACGTTTCACCTCTGTTTCACTCCTTCAGGGGCCTAAATGTCCAAAAACATTGAAGCAAGTATTTTTTATTTCTAGCATTGATGTCATGTACCAATTTTCATAATGTATCTCTAAAATTGCTTTAGTAGATCTTTAATAATGATTCATTTTCAGACAAATTTTAACTCAATACTTCACCCCAATATAGGTTAAATTCGGGAAAAATTCTGAAACACCTATTTCCTCTGACCGAGAAATCAAATACCAGTTTTCGTAGGTCTAGCTTCAAACTTGCTTTTATAGCGACATATTGTCAAAAAATCCCAGTCATGGGTAACTGGAATTCGGTAGTAGGAAAAGGGAGAGAAGGAAACGTAGTAGGTGAATATGGATTGGGCCTAATAAGTGAAAGAGGAAGCCGCCTGGTAGAATTTTGCACAGAGCACAACTTAATCATAGCTAACACTTGGTTTAAGAATCATGAAAGAAGGTTGTATACATGGAAGAACCCTGGAGATACTAAAAGGTATCAGATAGACTATATAATGGTAAGACAGAGATTTAAGAACCAGGTTTTAAATTGTAAGACATTTCCAGGGGCAGATGTGGATTCTGACCACAATCTATTGGTTATGACCTGTAGATTAAAACTGAAGAAACTGCAAAAATGTGGGAATTTAAGGAGATGGGGCCTGGATAAACTGAAAGAACCAGAGGTTATACAGAGTTTCAGGGAGAGCATAAGGGAACAATTGACAGGAATGGGGGAAAGAAATACAGTAGAAGAAGAATGGGTAGCTTTGAGGGATGAAGTAGTGAAGGCAGCAGAGGATCAAGTAGGTAAAAAGACGAGGGCTAGTAGAAATCCTTGGGTAACAGAACAAATATTGAATTTAGTTGATGAAAGGAGAAAATATAAAAATGCAGTAAATGAAGCAGGCAAAAAGGAATACAAACGTCTCAAAAATGAGGTTGACAGGAAGTGCAAAATGGCTAAGCAGGGATGGCTAGAGGACAAATGTAAGGATGTAGAGGCTTATCTCACTAGGGGTAAGATAGATACTGCCTACAGGAAAATTAAACAGACCTTTTATCAATATCAAGAGCTCAGATGGGAACCCAGTTCTAAGCAAAGAAGGGAAAGCAGAAAGGTGGAAGGAGTATATAGAGTGTCTATACAAGGGCGATGTATTTGAGGACAATATTATGGAAATGGAAGAGGATGTAGATGAAGATGAAATGGGAGATACGATACTGCGTGAAGAGTTTGCCAGAGCACTGAAAGACCTGAGTCGAAACAAGGCCCCCGGAGTAGACAACATTCCATTAGAACTACTGACGGCCGTGGGAGAGCCAGTCATGACAAAACTCTACCATCTGGTGAGTAAGCTGTACGAGACAGGTGAAATACCCTCAGACCTCAAGAAGAATATAATAATTCCAATCCCAAAGCAGGTGTGAAAATTACCGAACTATCAGTTTAATAAGGCACAGCTGCAAAATACTAAAGCGAATTCTTTAGAGACGAATGGAAAAACTAGTAGAAGCCGACCTCGGGGAAGATCAGTTTGGATTCCGTAGAAATGTTGGAACACGTGAGACAATACTGACCCTACGACTTATCTTAGAAGCTAGATTAAGGAAGGGCAAACCTACGTTTCTAGCATTTGTAGACTTAGAGAAAGCTTTTGACAATGTTGACTGGAATACTCTCTTTCAAATTCTGAAGGTGGCAGGGTAAAATACAGGGAGCGAAAAGCTATTTACAATTTGTACAGAAACCAGATGGCAGTTATGAGTCGAGGGACATGAAAGGGAAGCAGTGGTTGGGAAGGGAGAGGGACAGGGTTGTAGTCTCTCCTCAATGTTATTCAATCCGTGTATTGAGCAAGCAGTGAAGGAAACAAAAGAAAAATTCGGAGTAGGTATTAAAATCCATGGGGAAGAAATAAAAACTTTGAGGTTCACCGATGAATTGTAATTCTGTCAGAGACAGCAAAGGACTTGGAAGAGCAGTTGAACTGAATGGATAGTGTCTTGAAAGGAGGATATAAGATGAACATCAACAAAAGCAAAACGAGGATAATGGAATGTGGTCGTATTAAGTCGAGTGATGCTGAGTGAATTAGATTAGGGAATGAGACACTTAAAGTAGTAAAGGAGTTTTGCTATTTGGGGAGTAAAATAGCTGATGATGGTCGAAGTGGAGAGGATATAAAATGTAGACTGGCAATGGCAAGGAAAGCATTTCTGAAGAAGAGAAATTTGTTAACATCGAGTATAGATTTAAGTGCCAGGAAGTCATTTCTGAAAGTATTTGTATGGAGTGTAGACATGTATGGAAGTGAAACATGGAGGATAAATAGTTTGGACAAGAAGAGAATAGAAGCTTTCGAAATGTGGTGCTACAGAAGAATGCTGAAGATTAGATGGGTAGATCACATAACTAATGAGGAAGTGTTGAATAGGATTGGGGAGAAGAGAAGTTTGTGGCACAACTTGACCAGAAGAAGGGATCGGTTGGTAGGACATGTTTTGAGGCATCAAGGGATCACCAGTTTAGTATTGGAGGGCAGCATGGAGGGTAAAAATCGTAGAGGGAGACCAAGAGATGACTAGACTAAGGAGATTCAGAAGGATGTAGGTTGCAGTAGGTACTTGGAGATGAAGAAGCTTGCACAGGATAGAGTAGCATGGACAGCTGCAACAAACCAGTCTCAGGACTGAAGACCACAACAACAACAACATTGTCAAAAAACATTTCATGCCCTATTTCATCCCTTAGGAGTGGAATTTCGAAAAATCTCTGCGTAAACGACTCCTACGGTATGAGATCAAAGGCCTCTTCCAACTTAGATTACTATCTTTAGCTGTCTGGGCTTGGGGATGATGTGTCAGCCAGTCACGACATTGAGTTTTATATGTCTAGGTATACCCCTGGCTATATTACGAAATTTCCTTCTGGCACCAAGTGATGGGATGTGCCTGTAATTGCTAGATCCTGTATGTACACGACTATCTCGTATGTGCCACTCTGATGAGGAACCATGGATTCTGAATGTTTATTTTAGCCGAATATTTCAAATGACATGTCAGGAGATATGCCACCCAGTACGAGGGTGGGAACTTCAATAGTGGCAACTATTTATTTACAGATCTTACAAAATAGATACGTGTTTCAAAGTTTTACTGACATTCACAGTAGTCACCAGCATTGTGTATAACCCGTTGCCATCGATGTGGAAGTCGTAGGATACTCTTAGCAGTGCCAGTTATGTTGACAGTTCGAGCGGAGACGTCTATTGTCGACGAATTTGTAGCAGTTCTGATGCGAATGCGATGAAGTGTTTCCTTCAGTTTAGAAATCGAGTTGAACTTATTAGGACTTATGTGAGGGGAGTGCAGTAGGTGGTATAGCACTTAGCAGCCCCATCAGTTAAACAAATCAGCAACAGCTTACACTGTACGTGCTTGAGCATTGTCCTGCAGAAAGTGTCATCAATTCTGTCTCTAAGCTGGTCGTAGATTGTATTCCAAAAATGAACAGCACAGGGAGGCCAATTTCACACGAGGTATTGTAGAGTAATTGCACGTGCCTGCTGGTTTACAGCAGTGATTCCCAGTTTTCCTGCGACCATTATCCATGAATGTGATCTTATTGCAACTCATCCCCCGAACAGAATATATAACATATGTAAAGTTTAATGTTCGCACATGTATATTTTTAAAATCAGTGGTAGATACGCAATACTTGATCGTCACTGTCCGAAAATATTCCTGAAATCAGTCTTAAAACCCAGGCAGTTGTATATCGACTTATTAGTGGTGATAGCAGCTGATAAGACAGGTCACCGAAAGAACTACGTCGAAACAAGGCTCCAGGGGAAGACGACAGTCCGTCAGAAGTACTGTCAGCCTTGGGAGAAACAGCCATGACAATACTCTTCCATATGATGTACAAGATGCGATCTACCCTGAGACGTCAAGAACATCGTAGTAGAAGTAATTACAACTCGAAAGAATGCAGGTGATGACAGGTGTGAATATTACCGAACTATCTGTTGAATAAGTTATGGTAGCAAAGTATTGTCACGAATTCTTTACAGAAGAATAGAAGAAGTTACAGAAGCTGACGGGGAGGGGAAGATCAATTTGGAGTCAAGAAAAATGTACGAGGTAATACTGATCCTACTCCTTGTCTTAGGAGATAGAGTGAGGAAAGGAAAACGTACATTTGTAGCATTTGCAGACTTAGCGAAAACTTTTAACTATGTTGACTGGAATATTCTCTTTGAAATTCTGAAAGGGCCCAATTTTGTAAGATGCACGGAGCGAAAGGCTATTTGCCACTTACACAGAAAGCAAACGGCAGCTATGAAAGTAGAGGGACATGACCGGGAAGCCGTGGTTGAGAAGGGAGTAAGGGTCGTAGCCTATCCCCGATGTTAATCGATTTGTACATTGAGAAGATAGTAAAGGAAACCATAGAAGAATTTGCTGTACATCAGGGTGAAGAAAGAAAAGCTTTAAGATTATGCTTATCCATTACGGATATTATAGAAGTGTGACTGTAAATTGAGTGCAAATACGTTATGTAAAACTGAACCAGTCACTTTTTTGAATAATTATGTTTTATTCCATTAGCCGATTTTGGAACCTTCTCGGGTTCATCTTCGGATGGTTTCAGAAAGTTACATCATTATTGCTAGCGTAATGCTGGGTGCTGATTCTATGACAAAAAGATGGAACACGCTTTAATGCATCGCATGACTATTGCTTATCTGTCGATATGCATGTAAATTTAGATTTTTACTTACTGCGAGAGTATAGGTGGCTTTTTTAGGTTAGTGTCCATCTGTCGCCTCCGTTTTGATGTCCAGTTGTTATATCACTAAACACACATCCACCCAAACTACATTAATTTAGACTTTGACAGCGAGACTTTTCCAGCATCCAGCATGCGCTTTACAACTGTTGTTTGTAACAAAGAGCTGGACAAAAAGATATGGCATAGGCCTACTTTGCACAGAGATGTAATTTCTTCTTTTTTGCTTGTATTAAAGTCGATATAAGAGCAAATATTTTAATCAGACTGGCGATAACATGAGAGCACAAAATAAAATAAATAAATAAATTACTACAAGAACAAACTTCAGTTGACCTAATATCTTATTTCTGATTGCATGTTAACGTATAATACACGCGGTTTATAGCAAATATTTTAATCATGATTGGCATTAACATGAATGCCCAGGAATCAATGGTACAGAGTTACTGTATTTGCAATGAGATACAGCTGTCTGTGTCTGCCAAACCCTGCATTGTACGTCAAAGCCGCCAAATTCTTCCCCAATTGAGGACTTTCGGAACATTATGGGCAGGGCCCTCCTACCATTTCGCCATTTTGATTATCTAACGCGTCAGTTGGACAGAATCTGGACGATATCGCTCAGGAGGACATCCAACAACTCTGTCAATCACTGCTAAACCCAATAACTGCTATTTGCAAAGCTATTTCTCTTGATAAATTAACCATTTTTTTCTGAAACTCTAGTCATTTACTTGACTGTACATGTTCATAACACGTCTGCCAGCCGTCGTGGTGGCCGAGCGGCTCTAGGCGGTACAGTCTGGAACCGCGCGACCGCTACGGTCGCAGGTTCGAATCCTGCGTCGGGCATGGATGTGTGTGATGTCCTTAGGTTAGTTACGTTTAAGTAGTTCTAAGTTCTAGGGGACTGATAACCTCAGAAGTTAAGTCCCATAGTGCTCAGAGCCATTTGAACACGTCTGCCCCGATTTTCATCCCATTCTGAAAATTCATTCGTGGTGCATTTTCCTGATATGAAAGATTATTCAGGAAACGTTTCATCATAATACAGACACTTAGAACACGTATTATGAAAAAAAAACACTCTTTGGTTAAGTACGGCAAAACGCTTTTATCAAAGGTTTTCTGCCCCCACTAAATCAGGAGCAGACTTTGAAACTGGAATTAAGAATGTTCGATAACAATAATTTTGTAGCGCTCTGAACAGGTTAACCAGACAGTTATTATTATTTTCGATTATTCCCATTTAAGAGAGCGTTTGAACTTGAATTCCTTTATGATGATTGTGTGTGTTTTTTCTGACTCCAAATTTTCTTCATGTGTTCACTGTGTTGTTTCTTTCGCTCCGCTGTCCATTTGCATCCTGGTCTCTTCTGTGTTGTGGTGTCAAATTTATGTTTTTTGATGATGTTCCTGAATTCAGTTCTATTTTCTGCATCGTTTACTGTTATGTGTGCTTGTCTGAGGTCCTCTTAAACTTCTTTTATCCATTTTGTTTTTCCCCTGCCTGAGTTGATGACTTTAAGAATTCGCTTTGAAATTCTGTTTTCATTCATCCTGTGGATACGTCCGTAGAACTGCATTCTTCTTTTCCTTATTGTATGCGTAATCTTGTCTGTGTATTTATATCTTTCTGATATTGGTCTCTTGTTCCAGATTCCTTGCTCTTATATCGGGCCAAAAATTTTCCTGAGAATCTTCCTTTCTTGTTTCTCTATTTCTTTGATTTTAGTTTGCCCACCTATTTGTGTTGTTTCAGATGTATGCAGTGCCTCCGGAAGTACGACAGTGTTGTAGTGCCTCAATTTTGCGTTAATGGATATGGAATTTTTGTTATAATAGTTCCAAGTGAGTTTATATGCTTTCTGTAGTTTTTTTATTCTTTCCTCATTGGCCTTTAGGTTGATCCCTGATGGATGGATAATTTCTCCCAGGTACTTAAAATGTGGTATTTGTACGATTTTCCCATGGGTTGTCACAATAGGCAATTTGTCTTGTGGGACTCTTTCTATGTACTGGGCTTTCTGATATGAGATTTGCAGGCCAGTTCTTTGTGCAATATCGTGTAACTTCTCTATGGCGTCAGTGGCTTCTTTTCTATTATTTGTGAGGATTGCAAGGTCATCCGCAAAAGCTAAACACTTCACATTGAATCTATTATCTTTTCTAATGCCAATTTGGATTCCTTTGACTTCTTTTTCCCATGTCCTGATAATTTTTTCAAGAATGATATTAAAGAGTAATGGTGAAAGTCCGTCACCCTGTCGCACTCCAGTTTGGATTTCAAATGGTTCCGAGATATCCCCCATAAATTTAACCTTGGAGACTGTGTCAGTTAATGTTTCCCGAATGATTGCTGTTGTCTTTCTGTCAATACTGAATTCTACCAGCGTCTTGCAGAGCGCTACTCTGTCTATTGAGTCGTAGGCCTTTTTAAAATCTACAAAAGTAACCACTGTGTTTCGGGTGTTTCTCATCTGGAGAATCATTTTCAGATTCCATATCTGCTCTATGCATGATCGTCCCTTGCGAAAACCAGCCTGGTATTCTCCTATTTGTGGGTCAGCTTGTTCTTCTAATCTATTCATGAGAACTTTTGATAGGATTTTATATGTGACCGGTACGAGTGAGATACCCCTATAATTATTTGGTTCAGTTTTGTCCCCTTTTTTGTGGAGTGGATGGATAAGTGCGCATTTCCATTCAGAAGGGATCTGTTCTGTTTCCCAAATGTTTAATATGATTTTGTGAATTTTTCCTTTTAATCTTTCATCATTTAGTTTCCATAGTTCTGCAATAATTCCATCTTCTCCTTGGGCTCCATTGTTTTTCAGTGTCTTCATAATTTCTACTATTTCGTTGATGGTTGGCGGTTTAGCGTCAGGATTTGGTGTAGACGTCTCGTAGTGAATATCCTCTGTAGGTCTTTCGCAGTTGAGAAGTTTGTTGAAATAGTCTGCGAGGATTTGGCAGTTATTCTTCGTGTTAGATTCTAGTGAACCATCCGGTTTCTTGAAGCAAAGATTGGGTGGCTGGTATCCTGCAATATGTTCTTTAAACATCCTATAAAAATTCCTGGTGTTGTTCTTCTTAAAGTCTTGTTCTATCTCATCTAGTCGCCGTTTGTCATAATTTCTTTTTTCCCTCCGAATAGTTTTCGATGTTTGTTTTCGGATTACTAGAAATTGTTGCCATTTTTCTGATGTTTTGTGACTATTGAAGTTTTTCCAGGAATTGGTCCTTTCTTCTATTGCTTGGTCACATATTATATTCCACCACCTGTGTCTTCTCCTTTTCGGGGGTTGACCCAATTTCATCGTGGATTTGAGGACGTCCACAAGTTCTGTCCAGTTTGTGGTGTTTGTAGACAGTTATTTTCTACCAAATTATTCTTAATTGATAGAAAATCGTTATTGTCAAAATTGTGTTTGAAGGTAGAGATTTTATGATTCTAGCAAAGAAGTCATGAGAAGAACATACTGAGCGTAGGGGCAGTTTATGTGTTATATGTGTATTGGCTGAAAATCTGGAAGCTGTCAGTCCCACCAAGGGCTGCTTTGTGCTCACCGACACTTCAGACGTTAATCTTGACTACTGAATCTTTCATTCAGTTAATCCCATATTTGCTTCGAAAATATTTAGTGGACTGTCGTAAATTTCAGTCTTACAATCTTGGAAGCCGTTTGGGATCCTGTTGACAACTAAATCGGGCAACTATCACATAAGCTACGACCAAGTGTTGGAAAAAGAAAGAAAACGTAGACTTAAAATTAGGTTCTGTTTGCTGCTCAAAATGTTTATACAGGGTGCTCTAAAATTCTGCTTTACAGACTTCTACAACTTGTAGAGTGGACTGAGCAGACAATATTTCCAATTGGAATTCTCGTCCGGACACGTCATCCAACGACGCTACAAAGCTGTTGGCACCGGCGCCTGTAAATATATGCATACAGAAGGTGATTCCGCGGCCATAGCTCCTAGGGTATGCACTTTATAACTGATCTTAATATGCAACTTTTTCCTTGTTTTTGTCCATACTACTACCTTTGAAAGTTGACTCCCCAAACATTCTTATCAACTGCAATATTGGTACATGTAATTGCACTGACACAGGTATCAGAAATTTTTCGCTTTTAACTTTCGACTCGTTCGCTTCCGAACCAGGGACCCTTGCCTCAAATTGATACATTTATCCGTATTTATCATACCTGAAGTTTTGTAACATCGCCACGGAACCACCCTGTATATACATACATTAACAGCCACCGGCGCCTACAACATCAACAATATGTAGCATCGTTGGATGACTTTTTCGGACAAGGGTTCCAGTTCAAAATATTGTCTACTTAGTCCCTGCACAAATCCTAGAAGTTGGTAAGAGAAATTTTAGAGAATCCTGTATACACTTTTAAACTCTGATTTCTGTTCGTCATGAACGAGATCATAATACTGATTAGCAGCTGTTTTCAGAAATACTAAATTTAAAATTTAAATCAGATGCATTTCTTGCGAAATTTTGCCCTTATTAACCCACACGTCGATAAAAATTCTGCAAAAATCAAAATGTTATGTGTACTGCATCGTGTAGATGAATGAAACAGTAGAACTTGACCATTCATATTATGATTTGAATAAACAAGAGAGCTGCGACTGTTACAATTATTTATGAGAGAACATGACCGGTTCCGCAAATTAAATTTGCGTCTTCAGGTGCTTCAAGTCAAAAGATTAACCGTCGTGATCTCCAATAAAGAATTCTATCAGTCAGTGGTCTTGTTCACTCAAATCGGGGAATATTTCACCTGTGGTTGTCCTACACATAAAGTAGTGTGTCGTTCATTAAGGACTTGAATAGAGGTAAACTAAAATAGCCCATTTCTACGAGGTAAAACACTTTACCAAGAGAACATTCTGCTCGGCATTTTAGAATTAAAGACAGCCCAGAGACACCTGTAACTGTGTTGCAAGATCTGACTAACGAAGTAATCGAGATCAAGGAAGTACAAAGTACATTATCTGAAATTGTACAGCAGCTATCTGAAAGCGTAAAAAAATAGCTGCCAAGCAAGGGATATCTTTCCAGGAATAATTCGAACTACAACGAAAGAAATTCGCTGACAATTTCACTTCTTGGTTGCCCAGAACGGACGATTGAATAAAAGAAACAATCGGTAATAAGCTCCAAGATGTAAGCTGAAGAAACGAAATTAGTCTCAACAAGATCACTCGTCTAATCAGGTATAACTTCAAGTGTGCAGAGCAATGCCTGAGGTGTACATGATATGTCACAATCATGTAATGGTATTAGTAAACAGAGCCGGCCTCAGTGGCCGAGCGGTTCTAGGCGCTTCAGTCCGGAACCACGCGACTGCTACGGTCGCAGGTTCATATCCTGCCTCAGGCATGGATGTGTGTGATGTCCTTAGGTTAGTTTGGTTTAAGTAGTTCTAACTTCTAGGGGACTGATGACCTCAGATGTTAAGTCGCATAGTGCTCAGAGCAATTTGAACCATTTTTTATTAGTAAACACATCGGCTGCAACATTATTTACTTTCATGCTACTAGAGAAATATTTGATCAGGCACTGGCAATATCAAGTATTCGTGCCTGACAAAAGGCACATCTACCCATTTCTGTCCATTTAAGAATTTCATGGAGCACTCCCTCGTATACGATCGGATGATTAGGAAATGGGTTTTATCCACGCTGCACTCTGGGACAGCAGCTGAATGAATCAGGAACGACTTTGTAATGGAGCGTGGCGGTGCCCTTTGTGCCAGAATTGACGTAGTTGTACTACTCATGATGTGCAGAAGCCGAAGAGCTGTTGGACAGAGGAAGAAAAGGCAGGCGGTAAAAGAAAAAAAAATTAATACCTCTGTGCTGCAAAGAAGGCTTTCAAAAATTCATTTCAGCTTGTCAGCGCGTCCCCTAAATGCCTTAAACGGAAAAAAGCGTCATTGTGTTTGGTGTCATAGACCTGAAAGTTTTGTTTACTAGGCAAAAAGGTCGTACTCTATAGAATCTCTGACGAAATTCGGGAGACGCAAGCGTCGCCCTCAGTTTCAATATTTATCACTTCCTAGCAAAGCTCAGCATCTGGCCCTGATAGAACAATTGTAATTAACTGACCATTGTCTCTTTCCCAGCCCATGGTGTAATGCGGATGCTTTATGGACGGGCATGGGGCGAGCACACCACACTCTCGGCCGTTGACGGCATTCTCACACAAGTAGCCCATTCATAAGTGTCTCGAGTCTGATGGCACCGCGGTCCGATCGTCCCCGAAAGGAATAATCGCTGGCAGTACTTAGAATCGAACCTAGTTCCTACGCATGGCTACCGGGCACGCTTATTACTAAGCTATGGAGGTGGACATTACTTCGCAGCGAAAACGGAAAAACAAATGCAGGGAAAATAGAAGACAAAGGCTGTTGGTCTTAATGTTGTCTGAGCATAGAAGATACCCACTGGATTCCAGCAGGTGCATTACTCATCCGAGTAATACGCGTGCAGCAACAGTCTGCCAGAGAGAGCGCGAATTCAGTTGATGCACCTTGGCAGAAGTTGCCGAAGACGACCAATACAGTGCCTCATCTGACTGAGCACTTGCCGGAGGCCACGCGGAAGTCACTCGCTTGCCCACAACTAGATATTTATTGCTCCAATATTTTACTGTTTGTTAAATAAATGTACTTGTTGATTTAAATAATACAGGGTGCACATGAACTCCGGGAACGCTTTCAGTTGTTTATTGCACAAGAACTAAATATTGAACAGATGTCATACATACCGCATTTTGAAGAGAAACTCTGAAAGCTTTTCTTACAAACATTCGATATGCGAACCATGAGTGACCCGGCAGACTTCATACGGTAACCGAATTCTTGCCGTACCCGTCTCAGCATGGCATCGTCGACTTGACAGTCGATTCCCGTATTCTCTCCCAGAGCTCTGCTACATCACGTGGTACAAACGGAACATACACCAGACCTTTAATGTGTCCCCACAGGAAAAAGTCACAAGGATAAGATCTGGTGATCGGGGAGATCATTTCACGAAACAGCTGTCCTCTTCTGTAGCACAGCTCAAAACGCTTGTCTTTGTCGCCGTCATTCAGCTTTGCACTAGCTCCTGTCTGAATGGTTTCATAGACAGCTTCTGTCGCAAGACTTTCCATACTGTCATTGGAGCTACTTCGAGTTCACGGGATGCACGAGGCACCGGTTTCTTCACTCACACTGGGATGTCTGCTTCTCTTTGCCGGGTACAAGCAACCCGTCGTAACGAATTTGCTGTGCCAGTGGTAAATGGCCTTCCTTGTTAGTGGCTTCTTACCGTACTTGGTTCTAAACATCCATTGAACAGCTGTAGCATTCTTGTTTTTGTCGAACTCCAACACACAGAAAGCTCACTCGGCACCTGAACTCCTCATGTATGTGACTAGTGCTAACTATCAGCAAATTTCTAGACTATGCTGCGGCGGTATACATGAAAAAAAGGTCTTCAGATTTTACCTTCGAAATGACATATGTATGATATCTGTACAATGTTTGGTTTTTGTGTAATAAATAATAGAAAGTGTTCCTGGACTTTATGTAAACCCTGTATATTAGGAAAACATCTCAACAGAAAGAGTATTTGATTTGGAAATATGTGGCATTGTGACGTACTGAGGAAAACACTGTCTGCATGTACAAAGAGCATATCGGGGTGTTATTCCTCTTGGAATCGTCTTTATTTCAGGATAACAATTTATGACTTTCAAACCACAATCCTCTTCTGCAAAAATTGAGAAATCATCAATTCTGATGTAGTTTTTGGCAAATAACTTCGTTGTGATTCTGCATTAGTTTCAGCTCCCAAATAACGTTCAAAATAAATTTCATCTTTAGATCTTAACATCATTTGCAGCTCTTGAATAGATTCTTTGACATTTTTTTCGCAGTTATAGTTTAATAACGTTAGCAGTGTCGCGATACAATCGCTGAATCACTGAAGAAATACATAAGCGAGCGAGTGTGCCGGGACTTCCCCAGTTCACTGGCTGCACTACGGGCCATTATAACTGCTACACCGCAAAGATGACATGCTACAGACACGAAATTTAACCGACAGGAAGAAGATGCTGCGATATGCAAATGATTAGCTTTTCAGAGCATTCACACATGCTGACATGAGGAAAATTTCCAACCGATTTCGCATACACAAACAGCAGTTGACCGGCGTTGCCTGGTGAAACGTTGTTGTGATGCCTGGTGAAAGGAGGAGAAATGCGTACCATCACGTTTCCGACTTTGATAAAGGTCGGATTGTAGCCTATCGCGATTGCGGTTTATCGTGTCGCAACACTGCTACTCGCGTTGGCCGAGATCCAATGACTGTTAGCAGAATATGGAATCGGTGGGTTCAGGAGGGTAATGCGGAACGCCATGCTGGATCCCAACGGCCTCGTATCACTAGCAGTCGAGATGACAGGCATCTTATCCGCATGGCTGTAACGGATCGTGCAGCCAGGTCTCGATCCCTGAGTCAACAGGTGAGGACTTTGCAAGGCCACAACTATCTGCACGAACAGTTCGACGACGTTTGCAGCTCGGAGACCATGGTTGCGGTTACCCTTGATGCTGCATCACAGACAGGAGCGCCTGCGATGGTGTACTCAACGACGAACCTGGGTGCACGAATGGCAAAACGTCATTTTTTCGGATGAATCCAGGTTCTGTTTACAGCATCATGATGGTCGCATCCGTGTTTGGTGACATCGCGGTGAACGCACATTGGAAGCGTGTATTAGTCATCGCTATACCGGCATATCACCCAGCGTGATGGTATGGGGTGCCATTGGTTACATGTCTCGGTCACCTCTTGTTCGCATTGACGGCACTTTGAACAGTGGATCTTACATTTCAGATGTGTTCCGACCCGTGGCTCTACCCTTCATTCGATCCCTGTGAAATCCTACATTTCAGCAGGATAATGCCCGACCGCACGTTGCAGGTCCTGTACGGGCCTTTCTGGATGCAGACAATGTTCGATTGCTGCCCTGGCCAGCACATTCTCCAGATCTCTCACCAACTGGAAACGTCCGTTCAATGGTGGCCGAGCAACTGGCTCGTCACAATACGCCAGTCACTACTGTTGATGAACTGTGGTATCGTGTTGAAGCTGCATGGGCAGCTCTACCTGTACACGCCATCTAAGCTCTGTTTGACTAAATGCCCAGGCGTATCAAGGCCGTTATTACGGCCAAAGGTGGTTGCTCTGGGTACTGATTTCTCAAGATCTGTGAACCCAAATTGCGTGAAAATGTAATCACATGTCAGGTCTAGTGTAATATATTTGTCCTATGAATACCCGTTTATCATCTGCATTTCTTCTTGGAGTAGCAATTTTAATGGCCAGTAGTGTAGTAGTGCCACATCACCACAACGCATCTGTGCGTAGCACTCAAGTATTGCACCCTCATTTAAGAATGGAATTAACCGTTAAAGTTGCTTTTCCTAACTTTGTTAGCATTAGCTTTAGTACATTAATTGTAAACTGTCAAATCTCAGAATGATCTGGTCAGTATTTTCCCCTTAATACATCGTTTTAAGAAAAAAGTAAGTGGCGCTAAATAATAAAGCTAGAAACCCGAAAATTGGTCATAATGTGCAGAAACAGGTGACAACTGGTACAAGTCTCAACGAGATGAAAGAAATATTTTGGTCAGAATCCTCATTTTTAAGAAAAATTGGAGGCACTAAATATTAGACTTAGAAATATGAAAATTTTTTTGAAGCTTCAGTTCAACATAAAAACATTAATTATGTAACCCCAATGTGCTACCTCTGATAGTTTTCGAGTATTTTGCAGAAAACTAAATCTACAACTAAAACATCCTTATTTGTAGTAGATTAAGTATCTGTTATATTAATGCTTGATAGATTTGGTTACAGAAGATGATGAAACCTATTAAGTAATAGAGCTATAACAGGTTTGAAGGCCTGAATCCAAATAATAAGAAATACAGTCTCTTAAAGTTGAAGTTCCGAGGTGAGTTTCTACTGTCAGTTCCACTCTGAAAATTCTAGACAGCAATGTTTAAATGCAAGCACGCTACAACTTTTTCTGTAATTTTAACCAACTTAACTACATGCATACAGAAATTACGGAGATTCTAAATTAGCAACAACAGTGTTATAATATATTATGTGTTCGAGAAAGCTGCCGTTTAGAGGCTGCTACTGTGGGCACAGGGCAGATGACAGCAGGAGTCCCTTGGCCGACCGCTGCGCCACATATATAAATACGTCCCGAAAGTCGAGAATAGGCTCCACTTCGAACCCAGACACCGGTCGATCCGCGCGAGGACTGTACACCGCCCTGGATCGCTTAGATTTCACGGAAGAAGCTGTTAGTATGCCACCCATAATGTTAACAAATCCACATAGCAAGTGGTGATACTTATTTTCCACTTTGGTGGGGAGCAATTATTTTGATTACCAGAGATCAGGGCAAAAGACAATTTAACAGTAACCTCTGAACTGCTCATAGTGCTATTTAGGACAGAGACATTTACTGTCAGTATGAACATAATCAATATTACAATATTGTGCATGTGAAACTATACCAAATATATGTATCAAATAAAACTCAAAAATCTTGATTTATAATCATACTCCTGATCCTGCGGAACAAATAGAGGATAGAAACATATCTTTCGGTGGGCTGGACAGGAATGTGGACTTCCAGACGGGGAGCTTTGGTCAGTATGTTCTCCATCGCTTTCTGGCTGACCACAGAAATAGTTTCCAGGCTCTCATAGAAGATAGCGAACAATATTCCAACATTTACAACAATATTCATTCCAGTATTTCCATTTTCCAACTCATGATATCTGCTGCTTATTATTGGTATGTTATTATTATTAAGAAAAACCTGCTGCCCTACAGTAGTGTCTTTTCTGCTTCTCTGTTTGCATTTGACCTAGGAACATGTTGTCAAATGGCTTTCTTCAGGCTTTTATTAATAGTTCTGTTAACAGTTGTAGTATTTGGTAACAGACATGTGTGGATTGTGGCATTCATTGTGCAAACACTGCCACTCAGCGTTTATTAGTAATATCAGGCACTGTCTGTGCAGCCTCAATAGGCCAGGCTTGAGAACGAACCTGTAAGGTTCGAAACTAATTGCCTAGTAAATACTGCAGCTGTTCGCAAAACCATTGATAAATTCTTTAAGGAATTTAATTGAAGTTGCTGTTCCCTGTCAACGAAATGTTGAAACTGAGAGAAACGTTTTTTTTTTTTTCCAGCTCGGACCAGCAGTGATTTGTATAACCATTCGTATTACTGCAGCTTTGTCACAGTACAATAAACAAGACTTGAAGGACGAACCGGAGCTGGTGCCCAGGATAACAGTACGAATGGATTAATTCATTTTGCAACAGATTTTAATTGGACAGAAATTAATGTTCAGCTCTTGGCAGCGTTCGGATTTTACGTCACCCTTTTATACACTGATAAACCAAAACATTGTGACCGCTGCCCACCGCGAAGTTGGATGCCGCCTGGTGGCATTGTGGGCACGTGACGTGGTAACAAAAGTGTGTAAGCGCAGTAGACACGGACGGGGCATCACAGTGGGAAAGATACGTGCTGCAAGTGGGGAAATTCATTGAGGTAAGAGAGTTTTACAAAGGGCAGATTATTACTACTAGGCAGAGCCTGTGAACGAGTATCTCGTAAGCGGCGATGCTGGTCGAATGTTCACATGCTACTGTCGTGAGTATCGATGGAAAGAGGTAGAAAGACAGTGAAACTAGCACTAGGCACTAATTGTTGAATGCCAGTGTCTCTTTACAAAACATGGGGTCGGAGGCTTGTCTGCTGTGTAATGTAGGATAGATGGTGATCTCTGGCATCTCTTCCGAAAGATCATAATGCTGGTGCTCGCTGAACTGTTTCGGATCACACCGTTCATTTATACTGAACATGGAGCTCCGCAGCAGACCGCCTCTATGGCTTAAAATGTTGTCCAACGACACCGTCAGTTACGATTACAGTGGGCACGGATGCATCGGGATTCGACAGTCGAACAATGAAAACGTGTCGGCTCTTCGGGTGAATAGCGTTTTGTTACAATAGGTCAATGGTCGTCTCCACAAACGCCGTCACCGAGGTGAACGGCGGCTCGAAACGTGCAGCGTGCCACGAACGCAAGCTGGTGGCAGCAGTATTATGCTGTGGGAGACATTCTTCTGCGCTTACATGGGACCTATCGTAGCAATCTAAGAGACGCTGACAGCTGGCAACCTCCTGCATTCCTTCATGGCCAATGTCTTCCCCGACGGGGATGTCGTCTTTCACCGGAATAGTTGTCTGTGTCTCGGAGCGAGAAGCGCGGTACAGTGGTCTCAGGAGCATTTAGTGAACTAACATTGATGTCTAGGCAACCAAATTCACCTAATGCGATTCCTGTGGAACCCATCTGGGCCGCTATTGGGAGCCACCACTGCGTACGCAAATAAGTGGCCCGTTATTTAAGAGAATTACATGACCTGTAGTAGACATCTATTGCCACTTACCTTCATAAACATATCAACAAACTGTTTGATCACTGATACGCAGCAGAAGCCGTGTACTTCGTTCCAAAGACGGACATGCAAGCTATTAAGCAGGTGGTCATAGTATTCTGGCTCATCAGGGTAATTCTGGGGTGGTATCAGACTGATGATTTAAATTTTGTACACCGTTGTGTCGGGCCTTGGTCCAAGATAAATTTTACCCGTTTCAAAAATCTTGCTTCGTTTGGATTATATGTGTAAAAACACACATCTTTCTCATGGGTCTATGAAGAGATCTACTGCCATGCTAGAAACTGATATGAATCGCTTCAAAATTTGCACAAAAGTAGATAAATGGATGAAGTCAAAACGATTTTTTTTATCGGATGACCTACATCCGTTGCAGAAATGCTATGATTTAAACTCGATCTAAATGAATCTCATACAATTTGTCCTTATGTGAAGTGAATGCCTCGAAATTTTTTAGTGTGCGTCAAATAAATAAAAAAAGTCCCTTCTTACAACATAACTGAAAACTTTCTCTAAAAAATTTACTTCATTTGGAATTTAGGCTAAAACTATTTTTTTTTTAACCACAAGCGATTTCCATGTTTCAAATTTGTGAGAATTAAAGGACAAATGCTTATAAGTAGTGATTATCGTGATTTTTGTTAATGTTTTATCCGTGCCACGATATAGCATTTGCACATAAAATGCACTTATAATCCGGTTTTACGCGAATCACACGTCCTTAGACGGTTTACATTGCTGTAGATGATAACAAAAAATATTTTCTTGCGGTCGCTGTAAAAAGAATTTGCAAAAATATTTCATCCTTCAGGTTTTACCATGAAAAAATCACGCGTTTCCACTTGAATTTGTGTTTCGTTCAAAAGTGCTGCACTTTAAGCACTGCATTTCGACCTAATTAAAAACTGGGTATTACAGTTGAAAATGTCTACATGTTCAAGATTTTACTCACCTGTTCCTTAAAGTTACTGAAAAATCAAGGCGATGCATATACCAAACCAGAACTATAGCCAGCCGCCTTGTGCAACTTCATATACTGTTTTATCGAGCGTTTAACGCTCTATTTAAGGCTACGGAGAAAATTACACTAATACTAAAATTTCTCTAAAATAATTGTCAGAAAAATGTCACGTTATCTCTAACCAACAGAAAATGTTCTACTGCGTTTTCTTGAAAGACTCTTATACTATCTTCTAGAAAATTTAATTTCGGACAGAGTAAGCATATGTTCGTTAATTCACATACGGGTTTGAGAAATTGCTAGTACTTTGTCGTATATACATTGTCTCGCAGTTCTTCTGCTTGTTTCGGCCAATATCATTCGTATTTAACTCTGCACTGTTATTGCAACATTTCGTGCCAAAATTATTCACTTCAGTTCCTGTAGCGGCTTTCCGTAAATTTTCTTTTTTTATTATTGCCCGCCTTACATAAACAATGACCCGAATTTGTAGATGAGAGATAATAACAAGATTTATACCCTTCAGTCTTTTATTATTTGTTGTGCAAAACGATCAGTGTTCACGTAGTGAGTGATTCATTACACAGCTACCTATTTTCTTGTATTGTTTGAGATGCAACATTTAATTTACATCATTCGGGAAAATTTTCGAATGCTTCGTAATGATACGTTCGCTCAGATGATAGGTAAATTAGGTTTAGCAACGGATCAGTAGGGTTCCCAATAAGTTGGGCACATATTAGTCCATCAGTTACCTGGTCAACGGGTTAAAGCCTCATCTAGTCAAATCTTCAAGTGAGTTGTCAATTCGTCAGATTAGTTACATTAATTAATTTGGTTCTTTTTGTGTTCCTGCTGGTCGTCAAGTTATTGGATGTTCCAGAGCCAGCACATCCTAGCGCATTGTTGCCCGCACTTCGTCATTCATTATAAAGATTTTATAATGACCAGTAGCCAATTAGTATGTTTATTGTTTCGTAATACATCATAACGTAATTGGGTCAGATGGTTCGTGTGGGTTCCTTTGCAACTACTTTTAAGAAGCGCAGTATTGCACAATTCCGTGTTGCTGTGAAATCAGGCGAGAACCTTCTGCCGCTCGGGTGCCATTTAACAAGTAATCTTTTATAACAGCATTATGTGGATATGAATGGACGCACAAAATTTCCGAAGTTTCGAGACTGCTACTTCACATGAACCATGTGACCACGTAATTTTCTGTACTATCATTCAACATTTTTTTTCGCATTTAAGTTTTTCTGTGTAATATTGTCGTATTGCAAGTTTGTCTAAGTAATATGCCACCAGACAGCGCACGCAGGAGTAATATTAGTTTTTCCATCAGAAAACAAATTCTGATTATATTGGCGACCAGACAAGGCATTTAATAATTATGATTTATAAATGTTAACATAATGTTACAAAAATGTTTTGTCTCTTTATATTTCATGTTCTCCCAGTGCAGAGACGATATAAAATGTAACCAGTACAGAAAACTGTGGTACACTGAGAAATCGAGAAACGATCTTTGGGGGAGCAGCAAAAAAGGAATCCAGAAATTTCATTTATTTTTCATTAACCTTTCATGGGGTTTTGAGCGCTTAGAATAGCTCAAAGTGCACTTATCAATTTTCAAGTACGGAATAAAAAATTGTCGGTGTGACAAGTAAGAATTGAGTGTAATTCGCGAGTGAAATTACCCGCTAACGCTACAATACGCAAGAGCGTGGTCCGAATATTTTCCCTGTTACCTGGTTGTGAGGTAGCTAGTATTGGCGGAGTTATAAAAACTGGGGAGTCTGTTGATTGCCATATTAAATATCATGTAACTATGTTCACTTACATTTTAATATTTTAAAGCAGATGCATGTTGTGTGAAGATTGCCAGACAGTTAACCATGGACTGTGAACATGAAAGTCATGTCGAATCGGAGCCTGAGATAGGAAGAGCGAGTATGCATGAATTACGACCCATAGATCCGATGACTGAATAACTGAAAAAAATCCATCAACGTTTTTGTCTACGTCTGATATAACGAAGGAACAGAAGGCAACCAGATTTCAGAACATTCTAATGGCTAATGAGATTTCAGAAAGTTCTGAAAGTCGCGATTGTATGGCTGGTGAAATAGCGCAGATTGAAGAGACTGCACAGAAGCAGTATGACCTTGCGTCTGAACTTACGGCATTTTCAGAAAAAAAAGGCTAAGATCTTCCAAAAATTAACTGATAAGATATCAGGACTGAAGAGAGCGCATGAAGGTATTTTGGAAGCTGTGCTGACTTTAACTGGGGAGGTTAATGTTTTCGAGTGTGACAAAACAAGAGCAAGTTTTGAGCAAGCAGTTTGATATTTAGAGCAAATATTTTACATAACAAATCATGGGCAGGGCATTCAGGAAGGACATGAGATTATACAAATATTAAATACGAGGCTAGAAAAGGCAGTGGGAAAGACTTAAATCGAAGTTAAGAGTGACTATAACTATTCCGATGAACCTGTAGGATCTGCACTAATTACCATAAAAGAAAAACTGGGTCAGATCTATCCAGATGGAATGATACGTGAAACAAGAACTGGAAAATGTAGAAAAGGGAACTGAAGAAGTTAAAAACCCTGTGCAGGATGAGCAGTAGAAAGCATGCGGTTCAGTAAGTAACTCTGTTCCTGGACTGGTGATGTGTAGACAGCAGTATTGCGTGCAATATAGGGACACCACCACTATGTGCTGCTATGCTGCTGTAAGAAGTTGTAATCCGTTACAGACAAGTTCAAATCTTTTTGGCAGAAATTAAATCTGTTAATCTCATCGCCATCATTCACACATTTCACGGAGCAATGCCCAAATCTTGGATCTTGGTTGGATGCTCAGAGTATGTGCAGGGCGAAGAAGCAAATGCGGGCCACAGAAGCTCCAGAACTCTGCAGAACGTATGACGAATTTGAAAAGACGTTTTTGCGTTTTTGGCAGACTGGTCAAAATGGGTATTAAACGTCGCACCATTTCAAATACAACAATGGTTCTTGTACAAATATTTGACAAACATAAAAAAAGATCAAATAATCAGACGGGGTGAAAGAACGGCATTGTAATGATGGATTAAACCCTGAACCATTTGAAATGCAGCAAGAGAGGCTGCACAAATGTTCTGAAAAAGATATATCAACAAAACGAGACTTTGCATGAAGTCAATGCTTCACAGGAACAGGTCTAAACCCTAATAAAAGAGTGATCAGAAAACGCCAGTACACAGAGAATGTAGTAAGCTTTGTCCACATCCTTAATAGCAAATGTGCATCAACGGAAAAGACTTAAATGTATTGTACGATAGGGAAACTTGTGTCTTGCCAATGGAATATTCTGGTCGTTTCCGTTAATCAATTATTCTGAGCCGTAGGGTGCAACCATTCCGATGTGTTCAGCGAGGAAACGTCAAAACGAACGTAGAGAGTAAAGGTTTAACGTCCCATCGACGATGAGGTTATTAGTGATGAAGTACAAGCTCTGAATCGGAGGAAATCGGTTATAACTGATTTAGAAAAGGAACCATAAAAGCATCAGCCATCAGCGATTCAGCGAAATAATGTAACAACAAAATCTGAATGGTTGGACAAGAATTTTGCCCCCACGGTCATACTATTGCAGGCCATCCCTAGGTGTCAGAAGTATTGGAGAATGTAATCTGATTGCAAATAGTTTCTTTTTAAGACGTACTTAAATAAGTGTCGTCCAGTTTTCTTACTGATCACTTTTTACTAAATTTGCGAGAAATTAATGTAATTAACAGTAGTCCTACACTTAACTAGAAACAGTTTATTTAGTGCATTATGTTTTGGAATCCAGAAGGATCGCTGGCCTGAGAATGCAACTTCTACATTCACTAACGATATACAACATTCCTTAAATAACAACATAGCACCAGTTGAATAACAACATAGCACCAGTTGACATTTTTTGTGTGTTTCCGAGGCGAATGGTTAAATGCATCACTTTCCTCTCTTAAAAAACTTACGTTTCATGGAACTGTCGGCGTTAAAAGCAACTGGTGAGAGCCATACTCAACAAATAAATTAGAAAATTTTGCACTGAATATTTAAAACGATGTTGAAAGAACAGAAAAATGTAATGGCTCGAGGGATATTATGAAAGGAGTCCGATAAGGTTGAATTTTTTATCCACTTATGTTCCTTACATGGGTGAATTAACTCTTACTTAACATTCATCAAGTAGACTTGGTAGGTTTCCAAATGATGGTAGTATTATAAGAAATTGTTAACGATCTTTTTCAAAGAATTATTGAGTAGTTCTATGAAAGTGCACTCTTCCAACATTGTGAGGAAACACCGTATATTCATTTCTGTGCAACAAATGGTCATACCAACAATTAATTTAGATAACTAACAGGTATCAGTGATGAGGGTAGAATGGTCGCAGTTTAGGATTTACTTAGTGGTGAAAACTTGAAGTGAAAGAAATATATTACTGAGCTGCTCAAACAATAAAGTTCAGATGCATTAGATCTTCCTGCAACTGCTGGCTCCTAACAGAGATTGCATATTTCTTCTCATAATGCCTTACGGAAAAGTTGCCTTGAATACCTCATCACTTAGAAAGAAAGCGTTGATCACACCTAGAAGACGGTGGGAAAACTAAGTCAACACAGGTTTGAAGGTATTTGGTGTCACTTCAGTGGTTCCAAAATCGATTTATGTTGAAAAGATCTTTGAGTATGAGTGAGTATGACGTTGCACTCACATGGCCTAAGCGTGTGCACTGTTTCTGGTCGTAAGATACAAGATGAGGATGACACGGCAGTCGGTCAGTACCACTCCGTCTTCCGAGACCTGTTCGGACGGAGTACTTATTTTACAGGGTATTCATTTTAACTGAAGACATTGAAATATCTCGAAAACTACACTGTCGGAGCAAAAAAGTTATAATTTTAGTTTGTTTGTCTTGGATGGGACATCAAACCATACCGCACTCAAACACCACCCGACGGGTTTTTTATTGCAGATTACGATTTTACGGAAAAATCAACATACAATTAGTCTGAAGCATTTTCTTAGTTTCGCTTGGTGCCGCTGTAATCGGAGGAATATTAATAGGTACACAATCGTAATTTTCCAAATTCTACTCAATAGCCCTTGAATATCCAATGGCATGTCTGATCCCACGTCAATGCTGCGAGGGTATGACATGCCAGTATTTCAGAAATTCTAATTGGGAACCCCGTTCGGAACGTTGTGTTCCTCCGACATATCGAACTATGACGTATCAAAACAGACGTACACTGCGACCGGAGGTCACGTATCGTGCAGACCTAGAACAGATAGAGGCTCTATATACTGCATTACTGGCGCAGTGTTGATTGCACACCTACTACTCGTGCTGATATGCAAGTGGACGATGAATGTAGCAACCAAAGAAGAAAAATAACAGAAATGATCATGATTTACAGAGAATATAGGAGAAATGTTGAGGCTCCTATTGCCTTGTATGCCGAGCGTTTTCCAGATAAAGCTCGCTTTCGTTCGTTCTTTTACAAGGTTGTAAGTGTACAGACTGGCTAAATGAAATGAAGCAAACGTGTTACGGGAGAAGCTAATGAAATAGTATTACTAGTGTCAGAGCACCACAACCCACGTATAAGCGCCCAGCAATTACACCGAAATTCTAGGATGTCCATAGAGAGTATTCTCACAATACTGCATCGCCATAAGTATCATACATACCACATGTCACTGCATCAAGAATTTCATGGCGCCGATCTCTATAATTAGTAGTTTCTTGTGTATGGCCGTGTCAATAAATGCAGACGACTCCCACGTACTTTGTCGAGGTATTATTTTCCTACGAGCATACATTCACAAACCATGGTAGCATTAACCGGCAAAACATGCATTACTGGAGTGTAGACAATCCCCACTGGTTACGGCAAGTTGACCATCAACGTTCTTGGCCGCTTGATGTATGGTGTGGCATCATTGGTCCGTATTTTACCGACGGCGCCTTGAGTGGATACAAATATCGGAACGTTTTGGTTCAAATGGTTCAAATGGCTCTGAGCACTAAGGGACTTCTGAAGTCATTAGTCCCCTAGAACTTAGAACTAGTTAAACCTAACTAACCTTAGGAATCACTCACATCCATGCCCGAGGCAGGATTCGAACCTGCGACCGTAGCGGACGCGCGGTTCCTGGCTGCAGCGCCTAGAACCGCTCGGCTACTATGGCCGGCGAAACATTTTGGAACAGGAACTAACAGTACTATTGTGGAATGTTATCCTTGACGTTCGACAAAGTATGCGGTAACAGCACGATAGCTGCCCAGGGCATTACGCAATTGAAGCGCTTAGGCCGTGCTTATACAGGTCGGTGGATCAGCAGGGTTGGTCCTGTTAATTGGCCCGCTAGGTCTCCGGATTTCACGTCGGCGGATTTCTTTCTGAAGGTAAGGTGTACAGGGAAGTGAAAACAGGCCGTGAAGATATCGACGACCGCATCAAAAACTCCTGTGCTTACATTCCCGTGGATAATATTTTGTCTAGTGTACGCTCATTTGAAAAGCTGATCAGTATGTGTACTGAAGTTCGCGGTACTACGTTTGAACACTTACTCCAATTGGAAAAGTAGAGTAGCGTTCGCCTCCCGCCTCGGGCACAGTTGTGAGTCCAGTAGTCCTCTGTTCGAGATGTCGCGCCGGAGGAACACAACGTTGCGAATGGGGTTCCAATTAAAAGTTGGTAGTACCTAGCTTGCGCTTGTATGTGATGGAGACACTTAACATTTATAATGTCATCTCTCTTGGACGCCTATGTGCTACTTACGACAATTTTGTAAGGCCCGCGTGTTATAGGCAACTATTAATATTACCATAGTTTGCCTTGATGTTGTAACCTGTATGTGTCATAATATCCGATGATGGCGGATTTAGTTTCGCCAAAACCGGTAACTATGGAATAAAAAGAATTCTTACGATTTTGGCTACCAATTTATTGTTTTAAAAGTTTTGAAATACTGGCCTGTTGTAACCTCGCAGCATAGAGTTGGAATCTAATGTGCCAATGGATATTCAAGAATCATTAAGTAACATGTCGTAAATTGAGATTGTGTACCCATTTCTATTCCTCAGATTATAGCGCCACATGTGGCGAAACGAAGCAAATGCTTTAGAGAAAATGTATATAGATTTTACTGTGGACTCCCTAAGTTGTCCCCGCCATCTGCCCACGAGATGGGATTGGGGGAGGGGGCGAGTGTGGTATCATTGGATGTCCCCTACCGAGAAAAACAAACATGAATTTTAACATTTTTGATCCAATGTGTACTTTTCGAGATATTTCAATGTCTTAAAACACTACACGTTTGTATCTTAGAAATTTCGCTTTGCTAAATGCTAAACCAACTCGTTAAGAGGGTTTAAAACGTAAGGAAATTCTGAAGAGGCGCATGTAATTGAGTAATTGATATATGAAAACTAAAACCGTTCGAAAATAAACTGATTTTCTCCTCGTCTTACAATTACACCAACTGGTGTTACAGAATGCAAGAAATACATATTTCAGCATGGCAAGTAATTCTGATTCACATTTTTGCAGGTGCTTGAGCAGCGTTGTATTGGACTGAATTGCTTGAGGAAGTAGAGCAACTAGCGCTTACGGTATAGCTTTATTTACGACAATATGCGTATACATCTTCGTTCATAAACCGCTGTAATGATGAGGATATGAAAGTGTAATGGCAACACAAGATAGATGAAATCGCTTCTGGGAATAAATGAAGCTATATATGTGGACTCATTGCTCTTTCAGGTAAAGTATGTTTGACGACCACCAACTCTAATGTTTACCGACTTACAACTGTAGTAGTTTGGGATTGAGGGATAATAGAGGTACGATGCACAGACGAGCTACACAAATCACCATGCGTTTGCAGTCAGCGCGGAGATATAACAGAAATGTCGCCGCGCGTAGTGGCCGCGCGATCTAAGGGCGCCATGTCACGGATAGCGTGGCCCCTCCCGTCCGAGGTTCGAGACCTCCCTCGGGCGTGGTTGTACGTGTTGTTCTTCGCATAGGTTAGTTTAGGTAGTGTGTAAGTCTAGGGACCGATGACCTCAGCAGTTTGGTCCTTCAGGAATTCACACACATTTGAACATTTTGAGCAGAAGTGCCCAGCAAACCATAACTAAACAAGTAAATGAAAGTCTGTGCGGCTAACTTGACTGTTGCGTACTGTATGACAGTTCTTCAGTACGAATTCGTCGCTCATTGCGGGCAGAATTTCAGCAACATCGACGCAGTTTCTGGTGAAGAGACAGTACAAGACAAGCACCAGCTCCCAGCTACATCCACATGGCTACTCTGCAAATCATACCACTTTCACACTAATTCTCTATTAGTCCACTCTGGAACAGCACGCGGAAAAAACGAACACCTATATCTTCCCATGGGTACTCTATTTTCCCTTATTTTGTGATGATGATCGTTTGTCCGGCAATAAAATATTTTCACATTCGGAGGGGAAATTCGGCGATCAAAATTTCGTGATAGATCCCGCCACAACGAAAATTGTCTTTGTTTTAATGATTTACACCCCAAATCCTGTATTATGTCTGTGACACTCTCTCTCATAGCACTCGATAATAGAAAAAATGCTGCCAATCGTTGAACTCTATCGATGTACTCCGTTAATCTTAGCTGGTAAGTATTCCACACCATGCAGCAATATTCCAAAAGACGACGGACGAGCGTAGTGTGGGCAGTCTCTGTAGTAGATATCTGGAATCGCCCGCATCTCGTGGTCGTGAGGTAGCGTTCTCGCTTCCCACGCCCGGGTTCCCGGGTTCGATTCCCGGCGGGGTCAGGGATTTTCTCTGCCTCGTGATGGCTGGGTGTTGTGTGCTGTCCTTAGGTTAGTTAGGTTTAAGTAGTTCTAAGTTCTAGGGGACTGATGACCATCGATGTTAAGTCCCATAGTGCTCAGAGCCATTTTTATCTGGGATCGTGTAAGTGTTCTGCCACCTTTTTCTATATTTTATTTCCTATTTAAGATCGTAATTACAATTCGTAGGTATCTAGTTGAATGTACAGACTTTATTTACATTTGATTGATTTATCGTGTAACACTAGATTAACGGATTCCTTCTAACACTAATATGGATCACTTCACACTTTTCATTATTTAGGCTCAATTGCCAATTTTTGCATCATACAGATATCTTACCTACATCGTTTCGCTATTGGTTTTGATCTTCTGATTACTTTACTAGTCGATAAATGAAAGCATCATCTGTAAACAACCTACGATGGCTACTTTATAAATAACAGCAGAAGGCCTATAACACTACCTTGGGAACGCCAAAATTGACTTCTGTTTCACTCGAAGACTTTCCGTCGATTACCGCGAACTGTGATTACCGCGAACTGTGACGTCTCATACAGGAAATCTCGAATTCAGTCACATGACTGAGACGATATTCCATAAGCACGAAATTTGATTAAAGGTCGCTTGTGAGGTATGGGGTCAAGAGCCATTTGGAACGTTAGAAATATGCATTAATGTGTAATCCCTTTGCGATAGCACCCAACACTTTGCGCGAGTGAACAGCTACATTGTTTCTCAAGAACGAGGTTTTTTAAATTCGTGTTGACTATGTGTCAACAGATCGCTCTCTTCGAGCATAATATTCGATTACAATATATGTTCTGAAGTCCAGCTGCATGTCGACGTTAGTAAAATGGACCTACAATTTATTGGACTATTCCTATTACCTTTCTTGAATTTTGGTGTCACCTGTGCAACTTTCCAGTCTTTGGGTGTGCATCTTTAGTCGAACGAGCGGTTGTATGTGATTATTAGGTATGGTCTACTGCATCAGCATACTGGTACACAGTCTGGACCGGAGGACTTTCTTTTATTAAATGATTTAAGGTGCTTCACTACTCCATCTAATTCTAAGTTACTCATGGCGACACCTGTTTTTGATGCGAATTCTGGAAAATTTAATTCGTCTTCTTCGGTGAATGAATTTCGTGAGGGTTTACCAGCACTGTCATCGATAGTATTTCCATTGATATCGCTCAGAGAAGATAGTGATTGTGACTTGCGTCTAGCATACCTGACATACGACCAGAATCCCTTTGGATATTCTGCCAGGATTCAAGTTTCGTTTTTGAAACTATTATAACTACCTCGCACTTAAATCCGCTCTAAATCTGGATATTTTATTTTTTATTTATTTATTTAATCGTTTGGCTAGGGCCCCCCGCCGGGCAGACCGTGCGCCGGGTGCTGGTCTTTCAATGTGACGCCACTTCGGCGACCTGCAGTCGATGAGGATGATAGGATGATGATGAGAACAACACAACACCCAGTCCCTGGGCTGAGGAAATTCCCCGACCCAGCCGGGAATCGAACCCGGGCCCAGACGATTGACAATCCGTCACGCTGACCATTCGGCTACCGGGGGCGGACGGATCTTCTACAAAAGATCACCAATCTTGGAGATTCGCGTTCGCTTAAATTGGCATGCTTTTTCTTCGGAATTACTCTCAATATTCAGGGAGCCCAAGGTCCAGTACGAGACAAGAAACTTATTACTTACTCCAACTTACTTGTGTTACTATGAGGACGTCAAATTTAGAGGAATTGGGATTTATGCAGAGGGAAACCGAAACTGTTCACTCATGCGCCACTCTAGAGAGGAAAAGAGAGTCATGATTCTCCTAGAGTGGTTTTCAGAGTATGAATTTAGACACAATGAATAACGATCGAAAAATATGAGCATCTGCACACAGGAAGTAAAAACTGATAAACAGTAAATAACCTACTTGATATTCAAACGTTTTCATCGGAAGTAAATAACTTCACTTCCAAAAACATAGTGATACATAGAAGGCTCTAGAATTTGATGTTATAATCCATAAGAAATGCAATACGGCATACAGATGTTACATGTACTCTTAACTTGCTTTGTAGAATGTGCATATGGCCATAATACGGCGTTCCTATCAAACCATTAGCATTTGTTAAAACAATTTTTTGGTACAGACGCCGGTTCTTAATGAGCTCAAAAAATCGTTGCAACCATTATTACACAAACATTTTTCTTGGTGTAAACACTAAAACCCTTGACGCCAAGTAAATCAATAATATTTTATGGTATAAATACGGCGTGAATCATGAAAAAATGGAATTTTCGTACCAGTGTTGTTCAGACGCACAGAAAATGCCGAGAATTTCCTTGCCGCTGCAGCTGGGATACCCGCGCTCCAACCTCGTGAACTGCTTTTTAAGAGCTCTGGTGCGTGAGAATGCTTGCTTCTCTTCTGTGATTTAATCATGTTTTAATCATATCGGCAACAAGACGTTGCGCACTTATTATTTCCGTATTACGACTTGATGCATTTTGTGGTGATCTCCGAAAAAGCGAGAGCTACGCCTTTGCTCCTCTGCATAAGTAAAATCTCTTCAGTGAGGTCTCTTGCCCGTGATTAACAACTGAATAAATTTTGTAAAAATGTCACTGTCTTCCTTTTGTCCGTTGGTCCTTGGAGACAATCACAATAAATTTTTCATTTGTAGCCTCCAGTGACACCAAAACGTTTGCTCCGGAATTTTTTCCGTGCCTAAAATCTGTTACATAATCGAACTGCAGAAGCTCAGTAAGAGGCAATTCGTTTAGGATGAGGATTAATGCCACGATTCTGCAGGTATTGCATCAGAAAAGTAAATTGCTGCCTTCAGTCTGAAGCATGAGAGCTCGAGCGAACAAACGTATAGATGTGACCTTTCGCTCAATTGTCAGTAGCGACCCACCTGTAGAAAGTGTCGAGTTGTTCCAGTCTAGTGTAAGCATTTTGGCTTGACGCGAGCTCGTAGCGTGTGTGTCAGTTGCATTAACGTTCACACAAAATGCATTGCGTGTTCGCGTTTGAAGCGTAGTCCATCCAGTTTCGACACGCTACAAAGTAAAAAGAAAATTTTCTGCGAGAACTGAACTAATGTCTTCCACAGATTGATGTTTACCTAAAGTGGATATCTAATTGCAGCTATCAGCGTACCGGTCAATGGTTATCGTATTTCGTGGTAGGCATGTTACGGTTAGTCAAGATGTGGCACAAGCTTACCGGTGTCACTCCAACGCAAAAGAAACGCCTGGTGAATCTGTACCCACATGATTCTATCGCTTTACGTATCCAAAATTTTTAGAACAAAACTAAACGCTTGAAAGCCGGGGCGAGGGTTACACTGTATTCTGTAGAATATTCGAGCGTAAACCGCAATAAGTAGATTGATATGCTGACTTGAAAGTGAATTGTTTCACTTTCACCAGTTGCTGCAATTCGGATGCAATCAGAAGCAATATTAATGGATAATGCAGATGTCCTATCGAAGCTCATGTAATTTATACTCACGTCATCTGTGTGTAACGCAAACGACTGTTCAATAATGTTGGCATCATTTGCATTATCGCTAATCTCGAAGCCACGTTTTGGCCCAAACAATGAAAATTACAAATGACCTGTATAAGTGTCTTTACATTCGAGAGAATTGTTAGGCTGATTCGTATTATAAATAAAAACTGATTATAATCTTTCTCTATGGTGAAATACATTTTCTCCATACTGGAAAACAAAAAGCGTTTCATTGCAGTAAAGAAATAGTAAAACTGCCATTTGCCTACTGACTTCTATTGTTGTTTGTGTGTGTGTTTGTAGGAGGATGGAGATATACACAATATATGTGATGTTGAGCTTGTAACTCTGGGGATTACTTTTCCAGTCCATGACTTGACAAATATAGTGAGACATAATGAACTGCGTATATTCTATGTATACTCCACAAAAATTTTGTAATTCATCGTTCTTAATATGTAACAGGTAACCTTCCGAGAAGATTAATAAATATCAATTCCTACAGAAGTGATCAGCGGAGAATAGTCTAAGATTGACAATAACACACCATAATAACGATCCAACAGTGGCCTAGACATTCTGACCCGCCAGGTTAGCCGAGAGCGCTAATGTTCTGCTTCCTGGACTTGAGCAGGCGCGCCGACCCTGGATAAAATCCGCCTGGCTGATTAACGACGAGGGCCGGTGTGCTGACCAGCCTTGATGTCGTTTTTAGGTGGTTTTCCACATCCCCATAGATGAATACCAGGCTGGTCTCCACGTTCCAACTCAGTTACACGACTTGCAGACTTCTGAACGCGTTCGCACTATTGCATGTATTGCACTAGACGACATCTGGGGTACACTAATTCCGTCCTGGGGGTATGGGTTGGTGGCAGGAAGGGCATCTGGCCACCCCTTAACATTAACCGTGCCAAATCTGTACCTAACCATGCTGACCCTGCGACTCACAGGATAAAGGCATACTTACTTATCAAAGAAAAAATGTTATTTACGTACAATGAAATCGAAAGGAAAAAAATTTTCACACATTCTACAAGATGTCATTCCCATGACAGGTATTTTTTTTTTGTCTGTCTGTTGTGTTTAGTTATCTGGCTTTTTTCATGAGAGCTATCCCTTGAAGTCTTAATACCTGTTCTATCGTCCTTGATCAGTATTCTACTACATGTTTCTCTCATGTTTCTTGTTCAAAAAAATACACTGTCATCCACCTTTGTTATAAGTCTTCTTAATTTTCAGCATTCATCTTTAACAACATATCTGATATTAGACTATTCTCTTTCATTCGGGTTTTCTTGTAGTCTATGGTTCACCTTAATATGACGTTTTGCTCCAGATGTACATTCTCACAGATTCTTTGTTAAAATTATGACTTCAGTTTAACGTCTGATGTTCCCTCAAGAACAGTGACTAAGAGTAAAATATGTGAAGAGAAAAGAAGTTTCCAAGAAATATGGGAAGAAGGGTTTTGCTTTATAAGTGGACACAAAGAAGGTACTGCCACTTGCTTAATATGCTAGGATACGATTGTGGGACGGAAGAGATACAATTTATTTCGCCACCACACAAGTAAGAGCAATTCATTTACAGTAGCTTTTCCTTTGAATTCAAATGAAAGAAAGGAAAAAAAAATTGCTCATCTAAACTCTACCATTCGTCGTCAACAAAACGTTATGTTAGCAGTAATTGGGTAAAGTGAGGCTATCACAGGAGCATCATACCAAATATGTAATATTCTGGCAAAAAATGTGAAAGCTTTCACTGATGCTGAATTAGTGATGTGTGATGACTGTTTCTGAAACTTTGTTTCAAAATTTCTCCAACAGTAAACAAATATCAGCTGGAATAAATAAGCTCACACTTTCAGAATCTAGCCGGCTGCTGTGGCCTAGTGCTACTAGGTGCTTCAGTCCAGAACCCGCTGCTGCTACGGTCGCAGGTTCGAATCCTGCCTCAGGCATGGAAGTGTGTGATTTCCTTAGGTCACTTACGTTTATGTAGTTCTATGTCTAGGGGACGGATGACCTCAGATGTTATGTATCAGAGTCCTTAGAGCCATTTTTGAACTTTCAGAATCCACCTGTCGATGTCGTATAGAAGATATTTCAAAATATATGGTTGAGGCAGTAATTAATAAAGGCAAACTATGCAAACACTTCAATCTTGCATGTGATTACAGTACAGATTTAGCTACGATGGCTCAGTTTTCATTAAGTGTGCATTGCTGCACAAATGATGGGGTAACAGAGGAAGATTTTTTAGCAATTATAACCATGAAAGGTCACACAAAAGGATGTGATTTTGCGTATGCTATTAAAGAATTTGTAAAGAAAATGACACATCTAAGAGCAAATTAATATCAGTATGTACAGATGGTTGTCCATCAACGATGGGCGTCAGCAATGGTTTGATAGCACTGTTTAAGAAGCAAAGGAATTTGCCAAATTTACTCTCCATTCACTGCTTACTGCATCAAGAAAGTGTGGCATGTCAAATTTCAAATGTCTACATGAAGAATGTTATGCGAGCGGTTATAAGAGTTGTAAATTTCATTCGTGCCCGTGAACCTGATCACCAGAAATTTAAAGAACTTCTGCAGGAATTTCAAGCCTGTTACAGTGATGTTCTCCTACATACTGCTGTCAGATGGCTAATCAAAGGTAAAGTGTTGGAACGGTTTGTCAATTTGAAATCTGAAGTTATTTTATTCTTACAACAAAGTGGTAAAAATTATCCTGAACTTGATGATGATGAATGGTGGAAGCTTACAGCTTTTTTGACCGACATTACACAAAAATTCAACACACTTAAGTTGGAATTACATTTGAAGCTAAACTGCAGTTATATATAAATGAACTCGATGTAAAAGGTCTGACTAACTTTCCAACTATTGCTCTGCTCTGATGAGACTTAATTATCGCCGAAACTATTTACCAAAACATGAAACAATATTTGGAAGCCTATTTGGAAGAAATAAAAAACAGATTTGCAGATGTTAGAAATATTCGAAGCTGTTTCATTCTCGTAGAGAACCCTTGGCATGTTGGGTATGATGGTCTCAAAATATTCTGTAAATTTGGATTTCCTCAAAAATAATTTGCCAAATGAACTAATCGAACTTAAGCATGACACACAGCATGAAGCTCTGTTTATAGAACATCGTGAAACACAACAGTAGACTGAATTTTGGAAATGTGTGCCTAACAAGTATAAAAATTTACGAGACTGTGCACAGTTGATTTTAACACCATTTCCTTCAACTTTGTGAAGCTTCATTTTCAAAACTGAAGTACCCGAAAAATAAATATCGTAATCGGTTGTTCAATCATTTAGAAGACGCAATGAGGATTGCATGTAGCCCAAACGAAGCAGATATGGATGATATAGCCAAAAAAGTTCAACATCGAAAGTCACATAACTGAAAATTATGTATTTGTATTTACGCTTGTTTTGCTGCCTAGCTACATGAATACTGTAAGATTATGCAAGTCATGTGAATTTTATTTTCACAGAGATAATTAAACCGGAATGAATTAGTCAGATGCAGGGTATGCTTTTTTCCAGTTTATTGAAATTTGATCAGTAGCATTTTATGCAGTTTTCAACAATCGTAAACATGGTGAGAGTCATTCTGTGAAAGTCTGTGAATGGCACATGTCATCGTTGATTCATGCTACCACAACGATTATTCCAGTCGGTCTGAACACTCGACTCCTGTGCAGTCTGACTAAAAATGTAATTCCTGACATCGTGACACAACTACTCGTATGCCTCCTACGAATATATCTTTCATAATCTAACAGTTGTCAAACCGGCGGACGGTTATTTAAAAATCTTTTTCCCTGTATTATAGAATTTAAGTGTCATAAAAATGGCTTACTGTTGTGAGCAACTGCGCAGCAATGTTATTTGGCGAAGGAGTCACATACATCCAACAGTTGCGAGTGGTTTGTTTCCGAAAGTACTACTTCATTTTTACAGGTGCTAATGTTCACGGTTTCTGAAGAACGATAAATGATATATATCCAAATCTGATAAAAAGTAAATGGTTAGCAGCTGTCGGCTGTACCTGTCTCCTTCGTCAAATGAAAAACATTCCAAGAATTGTAAGTAGGAGCGCGTAAAGTTGTGCTATCACCTTTACAGGTGCCACTTGGCACAGGGTCAGATAGATTTGTTGTTGCAGTGAGAGGGGACTTAATAATGGAAATTTTTTCTTGTTTGTTTCTCAGTGCTGACAACAAATGAGTGCATGTGCCTCGTACAAATTATCTGCTATTGTTCAAAAATGGTTCAAATGGCTCTGAGCACTATCGGACTTAACTGCTGTGGTCATCAGTCCCCTAGAACTTAGAACTACTTAAATCTAACTAACCTAAGGACATCACACACATCCAAGCCCGAGGCAGGATTCGAACCTGTGACCGTAGCGGTCGCGCGGTTCCGGACTGTAGCGCCTAGAACCGCTCAGACACTCCAGCCGGCATCTGCTATTGTATTAATCTTAAATGAAAGTGCGTTGGATTCATGAATACGCATTATAGAGATGGTGATACGTGGTACATATTTGTTCAAAGAAATAATTAGTCATTTGCTCTTAAAAATGTATGTATGTATGTATGTATGTATGTGTGTGTGTGTGCGTGTGTGTGTGCGTGTGTGTGTGTGCGTGCGTGTGTGTGTGTGAGTGTGTGTGTGTTTATCCTCCACGTCTCCTCCTAAACCCTCGGATCGATATCAACGACACTGGTACACATATTATTTTCAATCTGTAAAGAAATATTGTGGGGCAAGCAAAGGAAACGTCTTATTGGGGCGGGGGATGGTAGTGTGGAGGGAGAAGGGGGAGGAGGACCTGGACACATACAGGGGGATTGGGAAATGGACATTTAAAGGGGTGAAGAGATGGTGAGTGAGGGGAAAGTCGAGATGGACGACAGAGAATGAGGGAAGGAAGAGACAGAGTAACATAAGATTGGAATAAATACATATCTAGCCAATGCCAGGTACCTCATCTAGCATGAATTAAAATTAAGGCTGTTTTAGTTCAGTCACGTGAGTTGAAGAAAAATGACTTCCAATACATGTAGAAAACAGTTGTGATCGTGTCTCGTGTTACATAATACATTTAGATATAAGACCATTTGCTGTTATTAGCCATCTGTTCACAAAGACAATGCAGGAACATTTCGTCTGACAATTACAGTGTTACTATTTATGGGGCATTTAGGGTGGCAACAATCTGAAACAGAGAACATTCTACATGTAGTGGCTCGAATGGTATCGACTTTAACGATAAGTACTAGAAAGTCAGTGGTAAACCTCTCGTTTCTTTACTATAAACACGCTATAAACAGAAGAAACTTGATTGTAGACGAACTCCAAGATGTTACGAGAAGAATTACGTCCCCAGTAATCGTGCACTAGTTTCGGACTCGAAGACATAAAATTCTATCGTTGTTTTGACACCTGATTCTCTCGTTCCATGCAAACTGCAAAACTGCTATGAGAACATACTAACTCGCGCGAAATAGGGATCAAATAAACAACAAAGTTTCCACTGTGAAAACGACTCATTCTACTCTCAACTATTGTAAATAGTCAGCTCTGCGAAGACCATCTGTACATCTATAAAGTTGATACATGTTATGAAGAAATAATTGTACAGTGAAATTCTAACAATGCCTAGCTCTTACGACTGGCAATTATGCGAGAAGTTTCTATGCTAATCACCATGGTGGAAATACAAAAAAAAAAAAAAAAAACTAAAGAAATGATTGTTTCCTTCAACACTATTATAACTGAACAAAACTTATGCTACTATGCTTATGTTGGTCTGTCACCGACAATTAAACTATCTGAGACTTGTTCAGAATATGAAACTTCTAGCAACGTTTCTTCATGATCGTCGTATCTATGTGCAATACCATTGATGAGGCTAGGTCCGAGTTCATTTGCAGATAAGTTTAGTGCCTCTTCTGCCTATTCAACTACTCATTGGCGTTGGTTGACATTTCTTCGCGCCTCTCGACCTGAGTTCGGTTCCCAAATATCAATTACGTCTGCCTGACCTCCATTTCCGTTTCCTCCATTGTCCATTCGCGCACATTTTCTATTGTCATTGAAACCGGATCCATTGTTTCGCCATCCATTGTTTTGTGGTCCACAGACTTCATTCCTTCTTCCATTCCAGCCTCTGCTGCATATTACATGACTATTGCGGTTCCCATTCCAGTCTCCCGAAATTTCCCGACCGTGAATTGTTTCCTTAAGGCCTTACATTTCGTACATTTCTGTTCCTATTATTATAATTGTTATGTTGTGGACGCGACATTGGGCCTGCGACGTATCTGTCAGAGTTTCTTCTGTGTTCTCTTATATTCTCCGCTTGGAATGCGTACTCTAACTCGTATAGAGTGTTATGAAAAGTACTGAGTTCTACATTACATCTGTTAATACTTGTTGACATGCTGACGGAAATTTGCTGTAACAGTGACATATGATTTCACCGGTAGACCATGTTACGTCAGCCGGCCGCGGTGGTCTCGTGGTTAAGGCACTCAGTCCGGAACCGCGCGACTGCTACGGTCGCAGGTTCGAATCCTGCCTCGGGCATGGATGTGTGTGATGTCCTTAGGTTAGTTAGGTTTAAGTAGTTCTAAGTTCTAGGGGACTGATGACCACAGATGTTAAGTCCCATAGTGCTCAGAGCCATTTGAACCATTTGTTACGTCAAGATACTGGTTCTTGTCAATCATTGCATCAAGGAACTTGACTGGGCTTTTGTAGCCTGAGCGCTCGAAATCTTTACCAACAATCACCATGTACTTTATGCGCTCTTGTGCCTCCTTGGACCAGTAGATATTTAGGAAGCTGTCATTGAACTCCTGGTAACTTCTACACGTCGCTGATATTAAGCACATTTTCTCCGCAACTGACCCTTGCAAGTGTCCACAAACAAAGTCTAATTTGTATTTTAAAGGCCAATTTGGAGACAAAGAGAGGTCAAATTTTGATATTCAAGTGCGTGGGTGAGTTAAGTTACCCTCATCTAGGAAAATTTCGAATTTTCTGGTTTCTAAGAAGTGTTGGAAAACAAGTGGCGTTTCGTCGACAGCTTCCGTCCCATGGAATATATCAGTCCTTTGGGTGTCCTCGTTCGACGTCCCCTCACTTGTGCTGCCTCCACGGCTTCGAGAAAAAGCGATGTTCATCTCACCATGTCCTCTGCTCGCTGCTAACGGTATGCAGTTATCCCTCCCGTTCGAATTTGCTTCTGTTTCTGTTGCGTTCGCTCTTAGCCGAATTTGAAATTGTTTTCTTAGCACATCATCCAATTTTTTTCTCCGTACGCGTGTTGATAGCTTCCTGTTGAGATTTGAACGAAAGGAGAGTCTGGACCTCTTCAGTCTCGCTCAATGGAGTTGCAGTGGCCACGTCCGAACCAGTCCCTAATTTGCACAGCTCAGATTCTATTTTGACCATGGCCACTGTCGCATGAAGATCCGTGACTTCATGTATTTTCGTGTCGATGCGCAGCTCCACGTCATTTTGCCGCTTTTCCACAATTTCGACCTTCTTGTTCAAATTGATCACTGCCTCCCGTCCTTGCAATTCTGCGCGTTTACTCGTTTTCAATGCTGCAGCTGCTACTCGCCTTGCGGAAATTGCTACTGTCCTGGCTCCCTCTGTCGTCTTATTAACTTCGTGAGCCGCACAGGTAGCCGCTCGGTCTAAGGGCGTCTTGTCACGGTTCGCGCGGCTTCCCTTGTTGGATGTTCAAGTCCTCTCTCGGACATGGGTGTGTGTCCAGAATGAGATTTTCACTCAGCAGCGGAGTGTGTGTTGATATGAAACTTCCTGGCAGATTAAAACTGTGTGCCCGACCGAGACTCGAACTCTGGACCTTTGTCTTTCGCGGGCAAGTGCTCTACCATCTGAGCTACCAGTTTTAATCTGCCTGGAAGTTTCATGGGTGTGTGTGTTGCACTTAGTGTAAGATAGATTAAGTAGAGCGTAAGCTTAGGGACCGATGACCGCAACAATTAGGTCCCCTAAGAACTTACCATAAATTTCCAAATCAACATCATTTGCAATCTTTAGCCGCGCGGGATTAACAGAGCGGTCTGGAGCGCTGCAGTCATGGACTTTGCGCCTGGTCCCAGCGGAGGTTCGAGTCCTCCCTCGGGCATGGGTGTGTGTGTTTGTTCTTAGGATAATTTAGGTTAAGTAGTGCGTAAGCTTAGGGACTGATGACCTTGGTAGTTAAGTCCCATAAGATTTCACAAACATTTGAACATTTTTTTGCAATCTTTAAACTATTGATTGCTTTGGTGTTTACTTTACATAGGTTTTTCTGGAGATAACTGGCCTATGACTTGTGTTTCTCTCTCATCAGATTTACCTGAGCACCGATATTTTTCATGTCCATCCTCATCTCATTAATTTTTTCCTCCATTCCTTTTAGTCCAGTCTCCATTCCCTATAGTCTGTCAAGTTTCTTCTTCATTCCCGTTAAAAATGCCACCAGATTGAAGTCTTCTTCCTTTTCCTCAGCATAGTGATCGACTTTGCTCATACTTGATTTCTGCAGTGTTGTTTCCGCATCATTGCGTTCTGACACGTCCCTGTCTTCTCTGTCCAGATTTCTAATAATCACCTCTGCTTCGATATGTTGTGGTACGCTCATCACACTCGATCTGACACTGTCCATCCCCTCAAGATAAACCATATCGCTTTCGTCTCCTTGATATCCTTGTTGCATGACATCGTTGTTACTAACCCCGTTCAACAGCAACATGACCCTGCGTTCAAACTGTGCCTCCACCATTTCATTTCACTCTTCCTCCATGACATACGCTTTATTTATTAGCTCCCAGCATACTTGTGTCCGTGTCGCACTTTTCGTTATCATAAAAACTCTCTATCCACAACAAACTTTAATTATCCGTGCAACAAGTGGACAACTTTATTATCTAACTCACATGATATACGCACTACTATACAATGAGGTCACAGAAGTATATACTGACATACAGGTGACAAAGTGGGAGAGAGAGTGGAACTTTAACTTTTTTTCGGTTTCAGCATTTTGTTGACAGGGGAAAAACAACTTTATTAAATTCCTTAAAGCCTTTATTAAGGATTCTCTCAGCAGTTGCAGTATTTACATAGGCGAATCCAAAGGACCTGCCGTCTTTCAACATCGCATTTGAATATTTGTTGATTGTGAGAAGAGTGTGTTATTCCTTGTACGAGAACAAGAAACGTCTACCACAACATATTTCAATTCGGCGGTAACAGGGTCATGATCTATAGATTCGGCTGTATATCTTTATTGCTTCCTGCGTTGCTAGGCATTCCTCGACTGTCATGCTAATATTGGAACCATGGAAAGAGAAGGACCATACTGAATGCCATACAAGAACTAAATGATCCCAGAACATTAGCACCTAAAACACCATATTGACCTGTCGAATTCATTTGGCCGTTTAGAATCCTAGAGTAACGTTACGGTCCTTGAGTCAGGATAAAGGCATTGTTCATCGTTGTAAGTACGCAGATGGACTGTTAATGATATCCAGAATGCCACGGAGTGTCAGCATAGCGACAATTGGTGAAGCTTACCGAGATACGACAGCAAAGGGAAGTACTCCTACGAGAACATCGGACACTGGAGTGGCACCACGTCGTCTTTTCGGACGATTACCAGTCATCATCATGATGGGTGCCGTGACCCCAAGGAGAACTTATATTTCCAGACTGTATTCAGCTTCTATCGTGATGATTTTGCTTGCCATTGGGTATACAACAAGATCAATTATCGTTCGTTTAACGCGTAATATAGGCAGCAATCTTTACGTTTGTGACATGTTACTGCTTATCTTGTTAGTCTCTCTGACGTTATTTTTCATCAGTGTAACGCTAGACCGTATGTCGTACGCGCTGTCCTGTCCCACCTCCATGTAGAGTGAGTTCGACTGTTAGTCACGTCTCCAGGTCCCTCACCGATTGAAAACACGTGTCTTGGGATACAAAGAGACTGTCGCCAGTACTTGGCACCCCCCATGATTGATGAACTCTGGGAGAGAACTGGAGAAGGACGGAATGACGAGCGTACATGCAACACTCAAGCTCAGTTCTGTTTGATGTCCAGCCATCGTTTGTGCCTCAGGCAGGATCTTTGTGTTCTGAATTTCATATTCTATATCCCCCAAAATCATCTACAAATATAATCATATAGCCTTCCTACTATACAGCAACAGCTAAAATTCCGATACTTGCTATCCTTCTTGGTAAGCACATAACAGTGAACAGTGACGTTTCTCTTTTTCTGTACACTTCTTTTTCATGTGTACTAAATGAAACGTTTGATAATGCTAGGGATACATAATCATGTTGTATGTGAAGCTCTAGTCGGCGCTAAAGTGTAGTCGCACCTACTTTTCTGTTCTCAAACTTCAACTTGGATACATTATTGAACCGGATTCAATAAATCAACAGGAGTATGTTCAAGTCCAAGTGATGTTCATAACAGAAATGCTGAATCTATGTAGAGAACAGGCATTCCCTGTTTACGCTATGCCGATTGGTTGGTTGGTTGATTCACCTAATCGGTGCCATCAGATTAGGGAAGGATGGGAGACGAAGTCGGCTGTGCCCGTCCACATGATCCATCCCGGCATTTACCTGAAGGAAATCACGGAAAACCTAAATCGGGATGGCCGGACATTGGTAGGTACTGCCGTCCTCCCGAATGCAGTCCAGTGTCCCACTATGCGTGGTGTCGTATCGGCCCATACAAGTATATCTATGCTCGACGCGATAGTTCGGTCTGGCCCACTACTAATTTTAGTCTCTAAGGACTTGTTCTCTTCGTCTCCTTTTGGCATAGCAAATGAAATGAATCGCTGAAAAGCAAAATTTTTTACGTTCGTACCACCACTCTTCATTACGTTGAGCTGTCAGTACAGTGCTTTGGCCAACAACGATAAAAGGTGACGCTCAACTACCTAGAACAAATCGAATCCAATAGATACGTGAATTACATGAAAAATAGTGGTTTGTTACTAATTTTACAACTGAGATATTAATGACAAATGAAAGAAATAATAATTAACTATCTGTGTTACAATAATAATTTATACCAGTGAAAGAGATAATTGAGTAAGGGTAGTTGAGGTAAATTAATACACTGTTTACAGATCCGTACAGTCTGGAGTCCACATACTTGTGATAACTTCGTAGCTATTACTAGGGTGAGATGGTGATGGAGCGCTCCTTGCCTGCTCTGATACCGTATCCAGTTAAATTTTCCGGAAGAAAGTTTGCAAATGGAGACGTACTTAGCAATTTATAATGACCTGCAGAGATAAGAACTCACAGGTTTAAACACCTTTTATCAACGCTGTCTTCTTAGCAAACATGAAATCTTACTTTAGTGAAATTCAGAGCCATTATTACAGCATTGGAAGTAATTAATAAAAATTGCCCTCCTGGATGCTTTAGAAACCACAGAGGTTGTTTCACAAGACGTCGACGGGTCCTTCTTTTACGTGGCTCAGAAAATGGCAGACATTTCTACTTCCGAGATTTTTGCCCGCCTTATCCCTGTAGCCTCGATGTTATGAGATGAATTAGTCTGCAATTCTGGGTGGAGTTAACGAAGGCAGCTCGATGCTCCTTCCGTACTGTCAGTGTCAGCTGGGAACAGGCGACGCGTCCCTCCTACGCCACAACACGTCGATGGCACGCTGCGCTCTGCCACTGTCTACTGTATCTCGCTCACGCCCACGGTGATTCCTTTCTCCGTCCACCATCTCGCTACTTCTGTTACAGAGAACGGAGAACTCACTCTGCTGTCCCTTCTGCTGCTTTTGCTGCGCCCCACCAAAAAACGATCTCTTTGGTGGTCTTTCACAGGCTATCTTACGTTGCCATTTGTGTGCTTCAAAACAGAACCAATTTCAGTAGCTATTCTCATTGTCTAAATTAAATAATTTCATGGATATTTAATGGTGAGTGTAGTGGAATAATAGCTTACTTAAAAATATACGAGGCCCCTTAGTTTGAATTTGCGTCTCAGGTTTTCCACCAATGAGAGATTTCAATCTTATCCTAGTATCACGCAATGTCTCATAACATTTCAACATCGTTTGTCCAAATACATTGTATCCCAGGAGGAATGGTCAATATTCAGGGATATTAAGGGAATGATCATTTGAAAAAAAAAAAAAAAAAAAGCTTCAGATGGACCTTTGCCCTACTCCGAATGGTTTCCAAAATAGAAAACGTTTGATGTATATAGTTATTTACTTTCTGTATTATTCTCTATAGAAAAACGATTTTTAAAGTGGTATTTCGTATGGCCATTGGTTAGGGAGGTTCCAAAATAGTCGAGTGAGATTTTTTTATCCATATGTATTGACAGTGACGTAAAACACGAACAATTATGAGTTGTTTCATGGTGGCAGTAGTCAGCACGGGACAGGGTGATGCTGTCAGTGCTGTCGCGCTGGGGTTTTTCTATGACCTCTAATACACATCTATGAAACAAATATCGCACCCGAATAATTTTGGACCCCTCTGTTCAGTGGCCAAGTAAAATTCAGCCTTAAAAATAATTTTCTAGTCTTGAATAATACAGAAAATAAATAATGAAGTCCACTGAATGTGTTTTATCTTGGAAACTATTAATATGGGGCATATGTCCGTATGAAGCATTTTGCTACAAACGAACGTTCCTGTGATATCCCTGAATGTTGACATCTCCTCCTGGGACCCCCTGTGTCGCAGAATTAATATAAAAGGCAGCTTCCATTTCTTCATAAAACAGCTGAAAGCGGATATACATTCCGGTATTTATATTACAGTTTGGAGCGTCTCCCCGGGTGCTAATGATTTTCTGTCTTTCGGTGTCAAAACATACAACAACAAAAAAATTATGGGAAGTGCGCGATGTTTTCAATACCTTACGTATAATGCGACACTCCACAGATGTGTGCTGCAGGCTACTAAACTAAGAAACGTTTATTCAGTCACACTCACTATGCACTGCATTCGAAAGCAATGGGCTTTTTCACTTTGCCATGTTTAAGCATCTCATTATAAACTGTATTACTAAGTATTTTCGGGTGGACAGTATTTACTATACGACGGACAGTGTTACGAATCGGTTCTGACGATGTTTCAGTATCCACTTTTGACTGTGAATGTGAGTGAATAATTAGCAAGGAATCGTAATGAAGTAACGTTTGGTGATTTTAGACGCAGAAAAACTCGCTTTACTGCCAAAGTTATTGCAAAGAACAAGCTAAAATAGGAGACGAAAGTGGAATTGAACATAAATTACAAAAATCCCGTGAATACTTTTGAAAATAAGTGGGTCTTGCAAATTTTAAAATCGATAAATAGACTTTACTAAAGTGTTTAAGCTCACTCGTGGCTTTGTGAGTGCTGCAATATGACGAGTTTCTGAACTTACACATGTTGTTGTTGTTGTGGTCTTCAGTCCTGAGACTGGTTTGATGCAGCTCTCCATGCTACTCTATCCTGCGCAAGCTTCTTCATCTCCCAGTACCTACTGCAACCTACATCCTTCTGAATCTGCTTAGTGTAGTCATCTCTTGGTCTCCCTCTACGATTTTTACCCTCCACGCTGCCCTCCAATGCTAAATTTGTGATCGCTTGATGCCTAAAACTTGTCCTACCAACCGATCTCTTCTTCTAATCAAGTTGTGCCACAAACTTCTCTTTTCCCCAATCCTATTCAATACCTCCTCATTAGTTACGTGATCTACCCACCTTATCTTCAGCATTCTTCTGTAGCGCCACATTTCGAAAGCTTCTATTCTCTTCTTGTCCAAACTAGTTATCGTCCATGTTTCACTTCCATACATGGCTACACTCCATACAAATATTTTCAGAAACTACTTCCTGACACTTAAATCTATACTCGATGTTAACAAATTTCTCTTCTTCAGAAACGCTTTCCTTGCCATTGCCAGTCAACATTTTATATCCTCTCTACTTCGACCATCATCAGTTATTTTACTCCATAAATAGCAAAATTCCTTTACTACTTTAAGTGTCTCATTTCCTAATTTAATTCCCTCAGCATCACCCGATTTAATTTGACTACATTCAATTATCCTTGTTTTGCTTTTGTTGATGTTCATCTTATATCCTCCTTTCAAGACACTGTCCATTCCATTCAACTGCTCTTCCAAGTCCTTTGCTGTCTCTGACAGAATTACAATGTCATCGGCTTCTTCTCCATGAATTTTAATACCTACTCCGAATTTTTCTTTTGTTTCCTTTACTGTTTGCTCAATATACAGATTGAATAACATCGGGGACAGGCTACAACCCTGTCTCACCCCTTTCCCAACCACTGCTTCCCTTTCATGCCCCACGACTCTTATAACTGCCATCTGGTTTCTGTACAAATTGTAAGTAGCCTTTCGCTCCCTGTATTTTACCCCTGCCACCTTCAGAATTTGAAAGAGAGTATTTCAGTTAACGTTGTCAAAAGCTTTCTCTAAGTCTACAAATGCTAGAAACGTAGGTTTGCCTTTTCTTAATCCTTCTTCTAAGATAAGTCATAAGGTTAGTATTGCCTCACGTGTTCCAACATTTCTACGGAATCCAAACTGATCTTCCCCGAGGTCCGCTTCTACCAGTTTTTCCATTCGTCTGTAAAGAATTCATGTTAGTATTTTGCAGCTGTGACTTATTAAACTGATAGTTCGGTAATTTTCACATCTGTCGACACCTGCTTTCTTTGGGATTGGAATTATTATATTCTTCTTGAAATCTGAGGGTATTTCGCCTGTATCATACCTCTTGCTCACCAGATGGTAGAGTTTTGTCATGACTGGCTCTCCCAAGGCCATCAGTAGTTCTAACGGAATGTTGTCTATTCCAGGGGCCTTGTTTCGACTCAGGTCTTTCAGTGCTCTGTCAAATTCTTCACGCAGTATCTTATCTCCCATTTCGTCTTCATCTACATCCTCTTCCATTTCCATAATATTGTCCTCAAGTACATCGCCCTTGTATAAACCCTCTATATACTCCTTCCACCTTTCTGCTTTCCCTTCTTTGCTTAGAACTGGGTTGCCATCTGAGCTCTTGATATTCATACAAGTGGTTCTCTTCTCTCCAAAGGTCTCTTTAATTTTCCTGTAGGCAGTATCTATCTTACCCCTAATGAGACAAGCCTCTACATCCTAACATTTGTCCTCTAGCCATCCCTGCTTAGCCATTTTGTACTTCCTGTCGATCTCACTTTTGAGACGATTGTATTCCTTTTTGCCTGCTTCATTTACTGCATTTTTATATTTTCTCCTTTCATCAGTTAAATTGAATATTTATTCTGTTACCCAAGGATTGCTATTAGCCCTCGTCTTTTTACCTACTTGATCGTCTGCTGCCTTCACTACTTCATACCTCAGAGCTACCCATTCTTCTTCTACTGTATTTCTTTCCCCCATTCCTGTCAATTGTTCACTTATGCTCTCCCTCAAACTCTCTACAACCTCTGGTTCTTTCAGTTTATCCAGGTCCCATCTCCTTAAATTCCCACCTTTTTGCAGTATCTTCAGTTTCAATCTGCAGTTCATAACCAATAGATAGTGGTCAGAATCCACATCTGCCCCTGGAAATGTCTTACAATTTAAAACCTGGTTCCTAAATCTCTGTCTTACCATTATATAATCTATCTGATACCTTTTAGTATCTCCACGGTTCTTCCAGGTATACAACCTTCTTTTATGATTCTTGAACTGAGTGTTAGCTATGATTAAGTTATGCTCTGTGAAAAATTCTACAAGGCGGCTTCCTCTTTCATTTCTTTCCCCGAATCCATATTCACCTACTATGTTTCTTTCTCTCCCTTTTCCTACTGACGAATTCCAGTCACCCATGACTATTAAATTTTCGTCTCCCTTCACTACCTGACTAATTTCTTTTATCTCGTCATACATTTCATCAATTTCTTCATCATCTGCAGAGCTAGTTGGCATATAAACTTGTACTACTGTAGTAGGCATGGGCTTTGTGTCTATCTTGGCCACGATAATGCGTTCACTATGCTGTTTGTAGTAGCTTACCCGCACTCCTATTTTTTTATTCATCATTAAACCTACTCCTGCATTACCCCTATTTGATTTTGTATTTATAACCCTGTAATCACCTGACCAAAAGTCTTGTTCCTCCTGCCACCGAACTTCACTAATTCCCAGTATATCTAACTTTAACCTATCCATTTCCCTTTTTAAATTTTCTAACCTACCTGCCCGATTAAGGGATCTGACATTCCAAGCTCCGATCCGTAGAACGCCTGTTTTCTTTCTCCTGATAACGACGTCCTCTTGAGTAGTCCCCGCCAGGAGATCCGAATGGGGGACTATTTTACCTCCAGAATATTTTACCCAAGAGGACGCCATCATCATTTAATCATACAGTAAAGCTGCATCACCTCGGGAAAAATTACGGCTGTAGATTCCCCTTGCTTTCAGCCGTTCGCAGTACCAGCACAGCAAAGCCGTTTTGGTTAATGTTACAAGGCCAGATCAGTCAATCATCCAGACTGTTGCCCCTGCAACTACTGAAAAGGCTGCTGCCCCTTTTCAGGAACTACACGTTTGTCTGGCCTCTCAACAGATACCCCTCCGTTGTGGTTGCACCTACTGTACGGCCATCTGTATCGCTGAGGCATGCAAGCCTCCCCACCAACGGCAAGGTCCATGGTTCATGGTTCATGGTCACACATAAGCCCCTGATATCGGGCAACTATGAAATTCTGAGTTTGCACAGTGTTTACGCTCTCCAAAAATGAGAAATGACATGCTTTACTCTGATACCTCGTGACACGAAAACTAATGGCGGATGCAACGCAGCACGCTTTTTACGTAATACGGCATTTAAAGACTTAAAATTAACTAGCAAAATCAGTGTGCACACATGTGCTGAAGCATATCCGTTCCCCAACCTTTTTTGGGTGAAATAATTGTCTATATTTTCTCAGAAAAAGTACAAGTTTCCGAAATTTAACTTTTTTCATAGAAAATTCGAACAAAATTGCAGTTTCTTTGATTAATTAACATAATGACATTATTTTGTAATTACAAACATAAAAAATGTTTTACGACATCAATTAGCTCAGCATCAAGATTACACCTACAAATCAGCACATTATCCACACATAAAAATTGGCTGCTTCATACATATTGGCTTCTCGCACTTCGAACAACAATGTTTTGATTTCTTGTCTTTTTTTTCAGTACAGTTACCACATCTGACCTATGGACCAGGCATTTTTTTTTTTTTCTTTTGTGAACTGGCGATGAAGTTATGAAACTTCTTCTAGTTGATCAGCAATCCTCTTTCGAATTTTCGAATTTCCCTTGGAAGAGGTACGTTTTCCAGTCTAATGTGACGGCTCTCATTTATCAGATTCAGACCTAAATTACGAATAAAATTTCTGCGCTTCATGCGTGTTTTGTCACCTTTGTTATTTTCTCTGTTGACTGTATATTGCGTATACCATAAAAAATTGGCATAGGCCAACGTTTGCTGTTGCGGGCAACATCACAAGTGGCGCTCAGTTCATCTGCGACATCGTCACTGGCTTTAGTTGCATTGTAATAAGTAATAATTTTCGGTTTTCTTTTATCACCCGTCGATGGTAAAGTTGACTGTGTGTAAAGTTACCATAACCAGCACAACTTTATTTTTTTAGGTACGTAGGATACCAACGAAACGTCATTCTCGAACCCAAATCGAGAACTCGTATATACTTATGTTACTTTTTTGAAAATCTCAGATGCACTTCTCTTGTTTTTACGGGCTGTAGCGACAGAAGTCAGTGAATGTTCTTTCAAGAGATGGATCATGAGGGGTTAGCTAGTATACCAACTATCTAAACGTCAAATTCGTATTCGTTTTCGTTATTGGCTCCATTAAACGATTTAGATATGATATGCTTGATTACTAAGCTAGTAAGGTCCTGGTGGTTGTTATTTCTTCACACCTACAAGAGCATATACTTCTGTGTCGTATTTCGCTGGCTTGTTTGGTATCTATATACAGAAAGAACATCTCCCTCGGAAAGATCCAGCATCTCATCAATTGTGAACAAAATTATCAAAAATATTTCTTACAGCAACCAGATTGTTACTTTCCTTTCGTCCCGAGTGTGTTCTTATCATCGAGTCTCAAACAATTTTGGAGGAAATAAAACCTCTGCAGTGATATTGTAGTCCCAAAGACTGCAACTCCAGTATCATCTGTACACCACAAAACGTTCAAGTCTTGCCTATTTCAGCGGTTTAGGCCCGATATATACAAAAGTCCCATAAATGCCTTCAAATCCTCCAAAGTTGCCTCGTTCATGTGGTACTGCTCTTTATTGTCCCATGATATTCCTTATTTGATTATTCGTATGTGTAAGTATAGTGTTCAACATAGTTTGTTGTAAAAGGACTTAGCACACTTTGCCTAGGACAATCCTTCATCTATTTTGTAGTATCTTTGGACGCACAAAAATCCCACGAACCTCAGGTGACTGTCTAGGAGCCGCTAAGTCAGATTTTGGCTCATCCGAATGATACAAAAACCCTCTTGCTCCGAATCACTTTTTGTTCAGTGCTTTCAGAAACTTGGTCAATCTCTTCTTCACCCTCCGAATCGCAGGAACTAGCATTTGAACAGTTCTCTAAAAGATCTTCTAGTAGTTCATGTAGACGACGTTCATTTTCTTCATAAGACATCTTGAGTAACATAAAATATAAAAATAAATCAAAGAATACTATAAATAACTATGTATCCCATAACTTGCTGACAGATCAAAAATGTAACACCGACTACGAGGTCGGATGTGACGTACCCTAGCCACGTTTGCACACGTGTATTTCCCTCTGACGCTGGCGCAACAATAAACTCAACACTGCATCTGGCTCTCCTCTTCCTTATCTCCAGCTACTGTGACAGCAAGATATGTGTTGCAACACTGACATTCAATAATCATCGCTTAAAAACACCTCGGGTATGACATACCCAACCTCACTCACGCCGGGTTAATCAGTCGAAGGTAAGTTCGAGTTGATGAAATGACAATGAGAGCACCACTGCTTTCAGTAACCACATTGTAATTTTGCGCCCGTATTAAGAGGATCCTTAACCGATTTATTGGACTTGCACTTAACACTGAACGTAATCGTGATGAAAAGAACCTGCCATGTGTCTCTTATCTTCCATCTAATGATCAATGCTGTATTCGGTTTTGCCATAAATGAAAATATCGGCAGAAAGAATACCAATAAGTGTAAATGATATCTTCTCACCTTGCATTTACAGCATTTAACCTTTCTTTCACCATTACAATATCTGACCGTTAAGATGCCTAAGCTGCCCCTGATTTTAGTTCGTTAAGTTTCATTATAGTAATTTAGCACCTGTAAATTCATAGTTTACTTCTTTTTGAACGCTACCATGCTAACTTCTGGGAAATTGAATGAATTGTTTCCAATGGTTTGGTCCCATACCACCCTCTATGCTCATGGCATCTCTCTCTCTCTCTCTCTCTATTCGTTTAGTCGGTTCCAACTCTTCGTGACTCCATGAACCAAATCACGCCACTTTTTCCTGTCTTGCACTTTCTCCCGTAGACCTTCCAGGTTGGAACACATTGCTTCTGTGATGCCATCGATCCATCTCATCCTCTGACGTCCACTTCTTCTAGTTCCTTCAATCTTCCCCAGCATTAATGTGTTTTCCAGCGAGGTATGCCTTCGCATTGTGTGTCCAAAGTAGGTCAGCTTACATAAAGCAAATTATATCCGTAGCTCTTCACCATGTTCATGAATATGGTTTATCCTGTTTTAGGTGACCAAATATTAAGTTTGTGTCATTATTCTTGTTAACTGCAGTTCATGTGACGAATTATGTGTCTGTTGTAAAGAACTGGATCAGTTGGGTATCTTAAGGGGAAATAATTCGACATCATTTCTAATCATCTTTAATTGATGCCTTGTGCAAAGCTAAATTTCATGAGTGGCCATTTTTCAACATCTACTTACAAGGTATTGAATACAGAACAAAGAGAAATTAAATAAACCAATACAAACTACATAAATTTAATCAATACACTACCACAAACCCTTCAGCTTTAGACCTATCTTGTATATTCTGTAGTAATCACTAATTGGGCTATACCAGCGTTTTGGAGAATGGATCTGTGTTTTCCAACTTGACTTTGTCTCAATGACCTGGACTTGTCATTATTATATTTGTTTTACCACAGACTGAAGATTTTAGGTAATTGCAAGTATATCAGCAGGATGGAATGAGTCATTTCTGTCTAGTCTTACTTTTTTCTATGCTATCACTTCATGTAGCCATTTGATCTTGGTGAAGATGTTGTTTTCTACATACAAACATACTGTCGACATTGAATACAGGCATATGAAGAGATTTCCACTGGGACAAAAACAAAATGTAGCTCATATTTCCTTTATTATATATAAGCTTTTACAAATTGTTGGATAACAAAGCAAACATAAATAGGATCTCAGTTCTGTAGATGTGTCTAGTGTGTTAGGCTCTGATGCATTACCATGCACTGCAGCAGAACACAGATGAAGTCTTCTGCATACATATTCTTCAGTTGGACTTATTTCACTACCAATTAATTTTGTATTAATTAAATACTAAAATTTAATTACATTAAATTTGCCAATGACTTTCATAAATATTTTTCTTGAAGGTGTATATACTTATTCCTGTTAAAAATTTTCAATGACTGCTGAAAGTGTCCATTGCAAACTGCATGATGTTTCAACTACAAAAATGAAGCTTCAGCATTTCGACTCTCACAAAGCTGTACCCACTCTTCAACTGATAATACATTTTACTAACGCAAATGTAAGGATTTTCAATCAATACAACACAGGAAATTTGAAGATCCTGAGGCATGCTAAAAATAACTCTTTTACAATTGCTTGCATTTAGGCAAAACAATGTAGTTAAAATCGTCTCTGCTAGTTTGTATTGTGGTGGTGTTTCCTCCATCACTGGGTACTCACAGATATCATTTGAAAGAATAACAATAAGCAAAAGTTGTTGGTGTGCATATATAGATCTATACTATATATTAGAAACTTTCAAGTTAGTGTTTGCTTCAGTTTTTTCAATAGGAACGTATATGTATCGTCTGAACTTTCCTGTGGATGCTTTGTCAATGAGTTCTTACAGGTATCATATGAAAAAAGCAACAATAGTGGATAACTAAAATAATGTTGATAGTACCAGTACATAAAATTGCGATTCTTACATGATTTTGAAGGTTTATCTATTTGGGATATTTACATACTGCATTCCATTTTCGCTCTACACTTGTTACCCTCTAACTGACAACGCTTCTTCATGGTCGTTATTTATAATAATTACTATTATATGTAAGGGTTTTTAACTACCACTACTAGTCACAAAATTTGTTAACCAAAGTATTATTTATTTATTGTGTGACATGTTTCGAGGGTACACCTCATTATCAGGGTATATGGCATTACAAAAACAATTTCACAATAGGTTCTTGCAGATGTTAAGCAGTCTTTCCATAAATATTATTGTTATCTTCGTTCTTATGGTGTGGCTCTCTTGGCTTTCGTGGTCATTGTTCACAAATTTTCACAAACGTACCACTAATTTGGAAACATGATCACAAAAACAAATCTGTAGTGCAGTGGACAAGATGGTGGTCAAAATACAGCTGGTTTCGATTTGACAATCGATCTGTCGATATATGTGGTGTCAGATGTTCACATGTCTTTTGCATGTCTTGTTATCGTATTACAGATGTAGGTTGACGAAATACATTACAAATGGAGCATCTGTTACAATATTATTTTACAACTGATGGTATAAAAACTATTTATTTTACACAGTTCTAAGCTATTACTGGGGCTAGAGTCAAATGACTGTGATGTTATGTGAGTTTTATTCTGAGAGCACTGTAGTGAAATTGGAAAAGAAATGTGAATTTTTGATGTTTGTCATTTCACTCAGAATCTCGTTATTCCCTATGGGCCATGGACAGATATTTCCATCTCTTCCAAGAAATGCATTTTCCAGCTCGTTTCTATATTATGTAGTACTTTGAGATCGTTGTCTATTGTAATACTGTGTCCTGTTTCATTTATATGTTTCGCTACAGCTGATTTATTCAGTTTGCCATATCTGAAACAGTCAATGTGTTTTTGAAAGGAGGTTTTAAAATTTCTTCCCGTTTGGCCAATATAATATGTGTTGCAATGACTGCAAGTAATTTTATAAATTCCTGATTTGTTAAGTTTCTCTGTAGGACGTGAGATGTCATGTATCAGTTTCTTTTTTAAGTTGTTATTGGTGGCAAAGGTGATACTGCTGTCTGTTTTATTTTAAACAGCTTTTGTCTGATATGACACCTAAATACGGTCATGGTATATATTTGGGTTTTTCGATGTTGTGTGAGGAAGCTATGTCACATTGTTTGTTGTCATTTTTAGTTGTGCATTGCGAAAGTGATTCTGTATCACTCTTGTCATAGTCATTATTATGTGCAATGTATTTGATAGTGTTCATTTCTGTCTCATAGTCGGCAATATTAAGTGGGAATTTCTGTGCTGTGTTTAAGAACGATCTGAATGCAGCTTGTTTATGTGATTTGGGATGTATAGAAGATTTATTAATGACTATGTCTGTGTATGTTGGTTTTCTGTATGTACTGATGTTTAGGGTTTGGTCTGTGTTAGTTATTCTCATGTCTAGACAGTTAATTTTGTCATCTTTCTTGAGTTCTATCGAGAACTGGATATTATTGTGTAAATTATTGAACCTCTGTAATAGAGTTTCTATTCCTTCATCAGTTTCATTGTATACAATAAATGTGACATCAACATATCTGCAGTAGTGTACAATTTTCTGGGTTATTATGTCTTTGATGTTGAGAAATTTATTTTCAAAGTGTTTAATGAAAATTTCTGCAATTATTCCAGTTAGAGGACTTTAAAGCGCTAGGCCTACATCTTGTTTGTACATTTTACCATTACATATGAAATAATTGTGTGGAAGGACAAGCTGTAGCAATTCTATTAATTTTACTACTTCAGCTGTGGACATAGTCTAACATTTTAGTAAATTATACTTGATTATATCTATGGATTCTTTGATAAGTACACTGCTATATAAGTTTACTATGTCAAAGGAGATGAGCTTTGCATTGGATGGGATATGAAGATCTTTAATACTTTGAACTGCTTGGTAGCTATTTTTCTCTGAAATAGAGATTCTCAATTTTTATTGTTTTTGTAAAATTGAATGCAGCTTACGCATAACTTTGTAGGCTGCATTACTTATAGCATTGACAATTGGTCTGATAGGGCCATTAGGTTTATGTATCTTTGGATGGGCTCTTAACTTTGGGGCTGCTATGTTCATAAATGCTAATCTCTGTGTTTCTTCCATTGGTATCTGTGCCACTATGAGATACAAGGTCTACAGCTGATTACTGTATTTCTAAACTAGTTGCAAGCGAATAAAGTATTATTTAGGGGCTGCTTTAGGTGGAAAACACAAACCTCGTTCATGCAACAGTGGATAGATGGCTGAATGGATGGATGTACTTAAGAATTGTTGGTGCACTGTCTTCTTAATTCATACCTTTGCACAATTGCTTCTTGGTAACTGCATAAAGTATAATCTACCTGGACTATTAACATGCCGAATCAGGAAAACAATCGCGATGCAACTGCTTTTACTGTAACGGGACGATTCATCAGTCTAGAGTCATAATCCCGAATCAGACATAAAAAGTAGCAACTGGCACTCAAAACTAAATACACTCCTGGAAATGGAAAAAAGAACACATTGACACCGGTGTGTCAGACCCACCATACTTGCTCCGGACACTGCGAGAGGGCTGTACAAGCAATGATCACACGCACGGCACAGCGGACACACCAGGAACCGCGGTGTTGGCCGTCGAATGGCGCTAGCTGCGCAGAATTTGTGCACCGCCGCCGTCAGTGTCAGCCAGTTTGCCGTGGCATACGGAGCTCCATCGCAGTCTTTAACACTGGTAGCATGCCGCGACAGCGTGGACGTGAACCGTATGTGCAGTTGACGGACTTTGAGCGAGGGCGTATAGTGGGCATGCGGGAGGCCGGGTGGACGTACCGCCGAATTGCTCAACACGTGGGGCGTGAGGTCTCCACAGTACATCGATGTTGTCGCCAGTGGTCGGCGGATGGTGCACGTGCCCGTTGACCTGGGACCGGACCGCAGCGACGCACGGATGCACGCCAAGACCGTAGGATCCTACGCAGTGCCGTAGGGGACCGCACCGCCACTTCCCAGCAAATTAGGGACACTGTTGCTCCTGGGGTATCGGCGAGGACCATTCGCAACCGTCTCCATGAAGCTGGGCTACGGTCCCGCACACCGTTAGGCCGTCTTCTGCTCACGCCCCAACATCGTGCAGCCCGCCTCCAGTGGTGTCGCGACAGGCGTGAATGGAGGGACGAATGGAGACGTGTCGTCTTCAGCGATGAGAGTCGCTTCTGCCTTGGTGCCAATGATGGTCGTATGCGTGTTTGGCGCCGTGCAGGTGAGCGCCACAATCAGGACTGCATACGACCGAGGCACACAGGGCCAACACCCGGCATCATGGTGTGGGGAGCGATCTCCTACACTGGCCGTACACCACTGGTGATCGTCGAGGGGACACTGAATAGTGCACGGTACATCCACACCGTCATCGAACCCATCGTTCTACCATTCCTAGACCGGCAAGGGAACTTGCTGTTCCAACAGGACAATGCACGTCCGCATGTATCCCGTGCCACCCAACGTGCTCTATAAGGTGTAAGTCAACTACCCTGGCCAGCAAGATCTCCGGATCTATCCCCCGTTGAGCATGTTTGGGACTGGATGAAGCGTCGTCTCACGCGGTCTGCACGTCCAGCACGAACGCTGGTCCAACTGAGGCGCCAGGTGGAAATGGCATGGCAAGCCGTTCCACAGGACTACATCCAGCATCTCTACGATCGTCTCCATGGGAGAATAGCAGCCTGCATTGCTGCGAAAGGTGGATATACACTGTACTAGTGCCGACATTGTGCATGCTCTGTTGCTTGTGTCTATGTGCCTGTGGTTCTGTCAGTGTGATCATGTGATGTATCTGACCCCAGGAATGTGTCAATAAAGTTTCCCCTTCCTGGGACAATGAATTCACGGTGTTCTTATTTCAATTTCCAGGAGTGTACAAGCAGTGCGTAATAAGTTACCACAACCGCAGATGTGCAAAGTACTTCTGCAACTGCGTGCGTGTGTATGTGTGTGTGTGTGTGTGTGTGTGTGTGTGTGTGTGTGTATGTGTGTGAGAGTATGTGTGGGCGTGAGTGTGTGCGTGTGTGGACTTCTACACTTCCAAAGAAAATTTACACAATGTACGTCACTGTAAAATGTGAATTACTCACATTTCGAGTACTCTTTGTATACGTAGAAGCCGGCCGCGGTGGCCGTGCGGTTCTAGGCGCTCCAGTCTGGAGCCGCGCTGCTGATACGGTCGCAGGTTCGAATCCTGCCTCGGGCATGGGTGTGTGTGATGTCCTTAGGTTAGTTAGGTTTAAGTAGTTCTAAGTTCTAGGGGACTGATGACCACAGCAGTTGAGTCCCATAGTGCTCCGAGCCATTTGAATCATTTTTTATACGTAGAAAAATAAATAATATATTAGGGGTGGAAACCAATTTTAGTTTTTTATTTATGCCACACTATAAAAATGTGATTCCTGTGATATCGATGAGGATTAACAGCTATTATAAATGTGACCTTTTCGCCTTTTACTGTAGTAGGCGGTCGCCAGTACTGTTGCACCACCCCTTTACCCTCTCTTGATTCTGCTTATTGCCAAAGTGCTACTTCTTTTTAGTGCTTGCCCTACAATCTCTTGTAACGTTAGTACTGGCGAAACTTGCTGGAAATTCAACAAATTGGAGGGAAATTCAAACTGATCTTGTGTTACAAACTTTTTTTTCTAGTGCATTGTATTATTAGCCCAAGACCTGCTTTTTCCTCGGAAATTCAAAAACTATGACGAAATTCAAATTTTTCCAAACGTGCATTGACACTGCCCGAGGACTATACTTATGTAAATCTGCACTGGAAAGTAACTTTAGCCAGTCACATCATCATACGAAAAATTACTGCCTTAACACTACCACACTGAGGCCGCAGTTACTGTGTGATCTCAACAAGTCAAAATTATGGTGGCAACATTAAGATAATACTGATGAGTAGCTTAAGCTGGTAGAATCCATGTCTGACACACCTATAGTTTGGAGAAATGGATGGGCTACATAAATACAGCAAGCGAGGATTGAGTTGAGGAATGAATTGCAGTTAGTGATTGACAAGGCGAACTGTCAACGTCAAAATACTGCAATACAAGACAAGGAAAAAGAATATTTAATATGAGAATAACAGTCTGTAACATAACTGCGAAATGCACTTTTTCGAGAACAAACATACAGAACCGAGTATGATGCAGTGCAGCATCATCTATGGATATAACAGTCAGACATCGCTTCTAGTGCTGACTCATCTCGGTGGATGGGAGTCCAAAGCTGATAGTCATGGCGAGTGGAGAGCTATATACAATTTCAACTTATTCTGATAGACACATTCAGTGTTTTCTTTTTAATCAGCAGTCTTCTGACTGGTTTGATGTGGCCCACCATAAATTCTTGTGTGCCAACCTTTTCATTTCTGAATGGTAGTTGCAAAGTATGTCCTTAATTATATGATGAACGTATTCTGTCTCTGTCTTCCTCTACAGTGTTTACCTCCTTCAACTGCCTCTAGTACCATGGAAGTTATTCCACGATGTCAGAACATAATGTCCCTTCTTTCTGTGACGTTTTTCCATTTATTCCTTTTCTCGCCAATGATGTGGAGAACCGACTCACTGCATACCTTATCAGTACACCTAATTTCCAACATTCTTCTGTAACATAATATTTCAGATGTTTAGATTTTCTTCTGTTGCCGTTTTCCCACAGTCTATGTCTCGCTACCATACAAAACTATGCTCCAAGCGTACGCCATAAGAAATTTCTTCTTTAAATAAGGGTCTATGTTTGATACTATAGCCGATATCCCTTGGCCATGGATGCCCTTTCTGCTATCGCTACTCTGCTTTTTATGTTCTCCTTGCTCCATGCCTTATGGGTTATTTTCCTGTCTAGGTAGCATAATTACTTCAGTACATCTAGTTCGTGATCACCAATCCTGATGTTAAATTTCTCGCTGTTCTCTTTTCTGCTACTTCTCATTAATCTTGTCTTTCTTCGATTTACTCAATCCATATTCTGTGCTGTTCATTCTATTCAGTAGGTACTACAAGTCTTCTTCATTTCCACTGAGGATAGTAATGTCATCAGCGAATCTTATCACTGATATCATTCCACCTTGAATTTTAATCCCATTCTTGCACTTTCCTTTCATTTCCACCATTGGTTCTTCGACACGTAGATTGAGCAATAGGGGTGAAAGACTGCAGCCCTGTCTCACAGCCTTTTTTGTCCGACCACTTCGTTCTCGGGCTTCCATTCTTATTGTTCCCTCTTGGCTCTTATATACATATTGTATATTATACGTCTTCCCCTATAGTTTACCCCCTTTTATCTCGGAGTTTCGAACACATTTAATCGTTTTACAATGTCGAAAGCTTTTTCTGGGTCGACAAATCCAATGGGAGTGTCTTTATTTTTCCTTAGTCTTGCTTCCATTAACATCAGCAACTTCGAAACAGCCTCTTAGGTGCCTTTATCTTTCTTAAAGGCAAACTGATTGTCATCTAACACATCGTGTTCTTTCTTTTCCATCCTGCTGTATATTATTCTTGTCAGTAACTTTGATGCATGAGCCGTTAAGCATAGTGTGTGATCATTCTCACACTTCCAAACCCTCGCAGTCCTGGGAATTGAGTTAGTAGTGTTCCTCTGAACGTCAATTGGTATGTTGGAAGACTCATATGTTCTCCACACCAAAGTGAGTAGTCGCTTTGTTGCCATTTCTCATAATTATTTCAGAAACTCTGATGAAATTTTATCTGTCCCGTCACTTTTATGTGAACTTAATGTAATTTAGTATTCCAGGCATATAAAAACATTAAAATGAAAATACTGATAACTATCCTAAGCATCAAGCTTAACAAAGTCCCTTTGAACAAGGATTTGACCCCAAATATTTAAAACCAAAAACAAATAACAGTTCTTTCTCTGCCAAGTCGGTACGAAATAAAGGTGAATAAATCTGATTGAAAACTGAGGTGAAACAACAGTAAAAAAAAACACTTAAATGTGTTAGGATATAAATTGCAACTAGAATTACCCATCCATCTCAACAACTTTTCACAAAAAATGCCATAAATGAAGCTCTAAACGAAAATTACAACAGAATTAAGGCTACACATATGAAGAATCTAGGTCAAATCAGGCAATCAGACACTTACCTTACTTACAGCACCAAAAGTCAGACTTCTCACAAATTCTTTCAATAGTAGTCAATTCCACAAACATTCATTGTAACGACAACAAACTTTCTTTAATAAACAAAGGACTTAAAGATAACATAAGACCAAAACTCAATCAGTGGAACATTAAAGACATAGTCATAATAGCAGCAGATATAGCCAAATTAAACAAAAATGAAGAAACAGTAACAGAACATATAACTAACAAATTAGTAGAGAAACACCTTTACGATAAACCAGTAAAAGAAGCTAAAGAAGAGAACCATTTACTTAAAAATATCAACAAGAAGCCCATTGAGGGCAATGTACTAGCAGTAAAATCTGACAAAGGCAATACAGTAGTTATCATGGACAAATGAATATGTAAATAAAACACTTGAGTTCTTTCAGAATAATCACATACAAGAAATCTCTCATGACCCCACATAGACATTCAACAGCAAACTAAAGAACCAACGTTTGGACAGTAGCTCATGTACCTGTGGGTGAGTGTTTGGAATAGTGGTAGTTAAACCCTGTGTCTATCAGAGTCGTTGCTGGATCTCAAAGCCGCTGAAACATCGACTAATGCCAGAAGTGAGCAGCAATTAAATCCTATTTTCGGTTTGGAAAGTACACTAATGAGCCAGAACATGACCATTCCAACCATAAGACTGAATGCTGCCTAGTACATGAGAGGTTGCAGGTACGTGGTGGGTTAAATCAACTCTATGACAACAGAATAGCCAGAATCGATAGCAGACCAACGCTGATAACAATAATCCAGGTATACATGCTGAGGTCACAGGCAGAAGATGAAGAGACAAAGTGTATGAGCACATTGAATGGGTGAATTAGTACATAAGGGGAGATGAAAATCCAAGAGTCAGAAGGCATTAGAATGCTGTTGTGGTAATGACGAAGAGTAGACTGAAGTTTAAGACAAAAGTCAGGAACAAGAGCAAGAAGTGGCATACAGAAGTACAAAGAATTGAAGAGATGTAGTTGAAGTTTCTTGAGGCCTTAGATTTTGTGATAGTTCAGTTGAAGAGGAGTGGAAATTTTTAAAACGGGAAATCATAGAAGTTTGAGACAAAAACGTTGGTACAAGGAAGGTAGCTGCGAAGAAACTATGGGTAATTGAAGACATACAGCAGTTGATCGAAGAAAAAGGGCGGACAACAGCGTTCAGGGAAATTGGGGAACACATAAATACAGGTCTGTTATTAACGAATTAAACAGGGAGTACAGGAAGCTAAGGTGAAATGGCTAAACGAAGAATGTGAAGAAATCGAAACTAAAGTGGTTGCCGGAATGACTGACTCATCATGCAGAATGACAAAACAACCTTCGATGGAATTACAAGCAAAGACAATAACATTAAGAGTGCAAAGGGATTTCCTCTGTTAAATGCTAAGGAGATAGCGGATAAATGGAAAGAGGCCTCTATGAGAGGAAAGACTTAAATGATGATACGATAGAAAAAGAAGCATGAGACGATACAGAAGACATAGGCGATTCAGTAGAAGAATCAGAACTTGAAATACCTCTGGAAGATTAAAGATCAAACAAGGCAAAATGGCTACATAGCATACCATTCTTATGCTCCACCTTGTATTCATTGATTTGATTATTCAGTAATTTTTGTCATTGGCTTTATGCTCTGAATCTGATTTATGATGCCTGACAGTGTTATTACGAATCAGGCATGCAGCTTGACTCTTAAGAATACCGACATGAATAATTATTTCAGCGGCAAGAATGTCAGAAGAAAAATTTACAGCATTTGTTCTACGAAATTTCTATGTAACCTGCTACTTTATTTACACTACTGATATGCAACAGTCTTGATGACATAAATTATTTCTTCAGTTCGACGTCTTGTGTTCTGACGCATCATACTACTGTTACATATATATTAACACTTTTCAGATTGGTAGAAATTTTTTTCGTACTTTTCAGGAAACATGAGTTTGCATTAACAGTAAATGTCAATATATACTTTTTTTTGGTTGTACATACGGGCTCAAATACTTATAAAACACACCAAACGTTTACTTGTCATATCTCCCATACTTATACAAAACCTATTGGTACTTTGTTTTCAAGTTTCCTTGATTATTCAGCATTTCATTAAGTGGTCATGTGCCCGATAGGTAGAACCTTGTAGGTCAGTTCTCTTACTGTAAGTTTACACCTTGCAAATTTTTCTGTTTTCATATGCATGTGCATAAAAATAAAAACTGAAAGAGACACCATTTATTTTGACATGTCTCCACCGGAACACATCCCTTGGAGGGGTTTGATTGCTGCGAACTGTAGCTCAAATATTTTCGCCATAATAAGATAATGTGTATCTTGCCTCTATATATCTTATATTTGTTTATCTCAGATGCTATTTTGTCGTTACTGATACAATGTAATGTGCTATTTTTTATGATGCTATGCTACTCCACTTTCTCATTATTGCACACCCTATACAAGATACTATTACTACTGAAATTATGCTATTGGCTGATGTATTATTATTCCATTTTTTGTTAGGTTATTTTATGGTGTTGCCATGTTTCGTTTATGCCCAGTCTTGTGCTTTATTTTGCTGTATATCTCTTGTATATGATGATGTCACTAGTTTACTTGCTTTCATCTATGTAGATTTAAGAAATCAATGTACCCTGCTACTCATGTCCATTGCATACAGTCATCCATTTCAAATATTTTGCAGAACCAATGTACTGAGGTCTCATTGCATCTAAACATGATACTATGCTGATAAATAGAAGCACATGACAGTGAGGAATGTGCCACCCATAAAGGTGTGCAGGAAATGCATTATATAGAAATCATGACATAAGCCACTTATATGGGACATTGAACATCATTGACACTGCTCACACTGTTTTCTGACAGCCTTTTATAGCCATTTTGCTATTAGTGTATTAGGTAAATCAAACAGATTGCCTATAAATATTTAGGATTAAGTATTTTCTTCTCAATTTGTTTTAGGTATAAGAGTACTGTTAGGATATTTAATGAGTGTTTATGCCATGAGCGTCACGAATGTTTTGGGAATAATCATGGACTGTTGATGTTTAATGAGTGCTCATGCTCTGTGTTGCACTCCAGTAATGAGGATTATATTGATGTAGTATGACTCTTCTATAATATAGTTTGATATTAATATTGTCTTACCTTTTGACACATTATTGGAGGTGTCTGTGGAGGGTTGTCATAGAAGCTTTGTACCTAAAAACATTTTTCACCATTCCTTATGAGATTGCATATGATACTGCCCTCTTATGTTAGCATGCAAGCCTGTTTTCTTTTTCCCATTAATAATCACATTTCCAGGTTCCAATATTTCTACAATTCACCCCCATCTTTGCATATTTATCTCATGGATTACTGTGATATGGCAAATTTACCTAGTCAGTAAGCTATATTGTACTTAGTACTACTGTCTTGACACTTGCATGTAGTATAATGGCATTTCTTCTTAACTTTGGCCACAGCAGCCCTTGACTCAAGGTGTATGACGATTGACTGTTAATCATTGCCTTTACAGATAAAGTGCACGACCCTTATCAATCACTGCCATATCCTTCCCTGTAGATATTCACAGTGTTAGAGATCTAGGATAATCAATAGACTGAAATTTATGAAGTCCCAAGGGTGCTATACAACCTATAAATATTGTGTTTTACTCATACAATGCCATACTTTGATTTCATGATGCTATTTGCCTAATATGTAGGCCCTACTCATAAAGGTCATCCATAGCCACACTTTTATGTAATGCTGCTATTCATGCACTTTAGTTCTTGCAAAAGCCATATCGAGTCACATATTCTCATTATGAATTTTGCATAAGCCTCTGAGTGCCATAAAAAGTTATTGGTAAATGATATTTTATGATGCTTTGTAAGGTTTGATGTAAAACTAGGCAACTTTGACCCATAAAGATGACTTCTGTCACACTTTTAGCTATTAAGGTCGGCATTTATTCCATGTAAAAGTAGACCACTTTGAGCCACTTGATTTCTGTTACATTTTAGCTACTAAGTTCAGCATTTATTTCATGTAAAACCAGGGCATTGTGAGCCACCAAGAATTTTTGTTACATCTTTAGCTGCTAAGGTTAGCATTTATTTGAGGTTAAATGAAGCCACTTTGAGCCACATAAATGATTTCTGTCACATTTTTAGCAATTAAGGTCAGCATTTACCTCATGTAAAACCAGGCAACTTGGAGCCTCCTACTGATATTTTATAAGCAATTGTTTTAAATATTAACCTTTGTGTATATTCTAAGTACAAGGCCCCCTGGAGCCATTCAATTCATGATTTTACTGTTAGGTTTCCTTAAGTAATTATGTTACAATATTGTATATACAAGACCACTGAGAGCTGCAGTATAATATTATGAACCAGTGATATTGTCTGTCATGTTAGGTCAATCAGTGTATAATTGGCAGCCTGATGCCACATTTGATTTTGTCTTATTGAGAGTTTACTTTCAATTTTGCCTATTCACTCTGATATAAAGCATTGTTTGGTGATCTTCACACTCATTTCTTATAGGGTGTGTGAAAAATGCCGCTTTCTTGGATAGCTATTCAACAATTGAAGCAAATCACATTAATGGTTTTTATTACAAAAAGGACATTGACAATACTTAACTTCAGACTCCAAGCAATTATCGACATGCAAATAATCAACATCATCTCTATATACAATGTTCATGCAAGTAATTCTCACACAGTCATATGGATCACAAGTTACGGTTGTTCCAGTGCCTCTCTGCTAGTGCATGGTTTCTTGTCTGGGCCCGCTAGTGCATGTCTTCTACTGTCCGCCCGAGGCTGGCAAGAGTGGCGCTTATATTCTCTTCGGCTAGAGGCCGCTCCTGCCGTGGTCCGGTCCTAGTCAACATACTATTGGCTGACATCGTCTCACAAGCTTCTCTGAGGTTACGTTCCCTATCTTCATGTCGCCGCCGTCGTTACACCAGAACACATTGTTGCATTATCCAGTCTCTAACTTCCTTAGGATATTGAACTTTTTCTGATCAGATAGACTAATCGATATTGACTTAGATAGAAATGGTCTCTGTATATAACTGACGCAAATAATAAGGAACTGAGATGTCTTTCTACACTGAATGCAATCCACATTGCTCACTTCTCATTTGTTGAACATGCAAAAAACGAAAGGAAATGTACTTTATGATGCAGTGAAAGAAATTATCTGGGTTCATACAATAGCTGAAGATATCATCTCATTCTATTCAGTGCCCCAGTAGGCACACTGGTCCTGGGCAGCAGTAGTTACTTAGTTTGACATATGACAACAGAAGTTGGTCGTGGAACAAAGTGGTTATGGCACAATCTCCAGACTGGGTAGGTGGCAGCAGTGTAGGAGCGAAGTGTATCTGTCGACAGGAACAGATAGCTGCGTCAGGCCTGTATAAAGGATAGACATGCTGCAGCATCAAACTTCAGTGTGAGTTTGTTATGCCATTAAGCATACATGCGTAACCTGCCAATAGTCTGGGGTGGGCGTGTTGCAAGGGGCACCTGGGTGCAGACTGCAAACCAAGCACCCCGAGGTAGGTTCACTGAAGTCTGCTTAAGTCAGTTAGCAGTTGTTACCAGCTGGAAGGCAGCACTTCATCTTCTGTCAGCCTTAGTACAAGGCAGAGCCAGCAGTCCTCCAGCTGGTATAATTAATGACAAATTAGCCAAATCAGATGAACGACTGAGATGGAGTACTTCTCAGTGTTGTTGGTGACAATGAAAGATATTGCACAGCCGGAGCGTATACCACATGTCACCACTCGAGCCACTTGTTATCGGCCATCATCTTCTATTTTATGGATCATGGAAGTGGTAAAGCGCCACGCAGAGGCATGGTGTAATTCAAGCTACCACTGGGACAGTATGGCCCTCATACTACGTTGCACTGACACTGTTCGAGCCCAGAAACAGGCATCATGACAGTTTTACCAGCAGAGGAGCATGGACACTTGTAGAATTACACCGGCACACAATGTAAGTAAGAAGAAACGCCTAGTCAGAGTTGATATACCTTGTAAGCATAGTGGTACCATATGAGATGGAAGCTAATGAATTTAATTGAAAATGAGTGTATATGAGGCCAATGGAGATGCTTGACTGAATACAGGTGAACCAGAGTTTGTATGGAGTCATTAAAAATGGAATATTTTCGTTGCACCTTCATTTTAGATAAGCTTGATTATTTCAAGGATCGTGTGAAGATCTTTGAACATGTACAGTGTACTGTTTATTGTTGAAAGTCGTCTTAATTGGTCAGTGTGTCCACTACCATTACCAATAGAGAAATGCGAGTTTTGTGCTGTTACTAAACAGTTTCATTTGGAGGATTGGGCTGTCGCACAAATCAAAACAGAACTGGATAAAGTTCACGCGCACACTGCACCAGCTCTGAAGACCATTTACATTTGGATCAGTGATTTTAAACATGGTAGGACAATCACCGAAGACGAAGCGCGCTCTGTCCTTCCAATTAAGGACGCCACAAAGGAAACTATTGAGAAAATCCATTGTTTGGTAAAGCAAGACCCCGAATAAAAAGTCGTTAGATTTCTGAGACTGTAGGCACGTCAGCTTAGCAAATGCACAATACCCTGCACGGAGAACTGCGTATGATGCTGCCTGGTGCAAGGTGGGTGCCGCAATTGCTCACAGTTGTCGATAAACGCATCAGGTAACACAGTGTCTGGTGATGTTTGATCAACGCTGATTTGTGACTGTTGATGAAACCTGGACCCACCATTACACACCAGAGTCGAAACAATGGAAAAACCCTAGTGAAAATGCACCAAAGAAGGCAAAGACCATTTTGTCACCTGGTAAGGTGATGGTCACTACTTTTTCTGATTCCCAACTTGGATAAAGGCAGATCCGCAATTGTGTCGTATAATGATTCATTGATGAGTCGTTTGATGCTTGCGTTGGCTGAAAATAGACGAATGTTCACAAGCAAATAAAGTTCTTTTTCACATAGATAATACACCATTGAACACATGAGCGGCAACAATGGTGACAGTACATCAAATGCGCTTTGGATTAGTTTCTCATCCATTCTACTTACCAGACATAGCCCCATGTGACAAGTTTTGTTGCCTAATTTGAAACTTTGGCTTGCTGCGAAGAAATTGTCATTAAGTGGGGAAGTGATAGTTGGAGTCAACGATTATTTTGCAGAACTTATCACAACCTATTTTTCCGATGGTATGAGAAAGCTGGAGGATCGCTGTTTATATCCCTCAAAGTAGAATGTGTCGAGTAGTAAGATGAGTTCCTTCGAGAAAAAAATTTTTTTCTTGTTTTTTACGATACCCATCAAACCATTCTCGTAAACAACATCTATGCAGCAAGAAAATGGAATCACTTAAAATCAGTTACATAATATTATCAGAAACTGAAGATATAATAATCGAACAAATTAAACATTTTACAAGATTCTTGAAATATTTGTCCATTCCCTTAACACTTCTCAACAGAAGCAGAAGTGCTGCCGTTGAAAAATCTCAGGGGATAGATTACGCTATGTTAATATAGTTTTATTGAAGAACCAGATACCACCTTCAACAGTGAATCTAGCGAAAAGATATAATGAACAGCAGCAAGCAGCACTTTCATCCAGCTCACCTGAGTGACTTTAGGCTAATTCTAGAGCCTTGTCACCGTAACTCTGACGCCTGTAGTTCTTCTGTACACTAAATGTCTGGTTACGACCACGAATCTGCTGCATTACAGGCCTGGTATTTATTTGCTCGCCACAGTTCAGTAATGTATTACTTTTTCCTTCTACTTTATCCCATGATTTAGAAACCTTCAATGATTACATTCGCTTTATATGAGTTTCTCTATACACCTCAAAAAACATATGAAAATCATATTTAAGTTACAGATCTCATAATGCATTCAAATCTTCTCCTTCTAGTTCATAATGGCCACGTACTGCACAGCATTTTAGGAAAATATGATACTGATGCCTTATCGAGCTTCTAACATTCTATCTTGTTAGAACAACTGTGTGAAGTGGACAATAAAGCCATTTACATCTGGCATTCTAAGACTCCTATCAGCATCGTTGTTAGTCATATACAAAGTAACAAATCTATTATCAGAGAGCAATAAAGAGGCCAATGTGGCACCTCGGCATGGAACTGGTAACCATTACTTGCACAATAGTGATCGAGACTGTCCAAATGTTATGTCGATTGATGCGTTAGGTATCGACTAAATCGTTAATAAATACTACAGTAATCCAGTGCAGCTACTCCCCATGATTTGGGAGCCCACATATCTCTCATATGGCGTCTAGCATACATATTAAAGTTTGTCTGATGGCTTGAAAATCATGGCATCCAGATTTTTGTGACTGAATAGACACTATTATTCACGAACTTAGAGGAAGCTGCTTAATTGCAGGGCTGCTACTTGTGTTAACCAAAACAACAGAAAAACGCTTAAAGTTACAAATTTCGCTTTTCTTTACTTGATGACTAGTTTCGGGTCAGGGTCCATTTTCGAATCGTCCTAGAAGACAGACAACCAAAATTACAATCACGCAGAATACAGCTATTGAGAAATTCTTAAGCGGATGTCAAAAATACAGAACATACCACATAATCAAAATAATATTTCTAAAAGTATGGGAACCGTGTCAAGATAACAAATATATACGTTTAACAAAGAATAAATGAGCAGTTACTGAGCACACAGATATGTGGCAGTCTACTCGTCGCAGTGCTGCGAGGAACCCTCAGGAAGTGGGTGCCCTATCAGAATATAGGAAACATGCTTTTTGTTGTTACAAAGTTCTCCAGTCAGCGAAAATACGATTAATACATTAACAATACAGGCCAGCAATAAAATTAATACTTTTGAAATGTTTATCAAAAACGGTAGAAAACTTATCACCAATGAACAGTAAGCCACAGCGTGTCCCATACTGCTCGTATGCCAAAGCTATATGACATGAAGGTATGTATAAAGCATTAAATACGAATCAAAAGACTAGTATTAAAAGAAAACAAACAATAGGGTACTTAAAGATCGCCATCACTTCCAACCCTTTACAAGTGTAAAATCCTTAGCATAAAACATAATACAGAATTATGTGAAGATAAAACAAGTTTGTTGACATTTCCCAGGTAAAATCAGGCACTAAACCGCGAAGTTGTCTTCAACGAAGTACCAAAAATTAGGGCCGCTAACGGCACCAAAATCACACGTATACGTTTAATTAAACAACGAATAAGGGATAACAGATATGTAGTGTACATTGATGCTATAGCCAAATACTATAAAACCAACTAAGGAAAGTAGGTCCAAAAATGACTGCTAGCCACTTTTATAATCAGGTAACAACCATCACAGACTGGCGGATTCAACAGAAAAACCATAGATATAAGTTATCTTACAGTAATCCTATAAGTAATACGTACACTCGGAAAATAGCCCAAATAATTTTTAAAATAATTTAATGGTGAACATCGCATGATCAGCTAGTAAAACAAGCATCATAATATACTGTACACGTGATACAACATATATGGCGTAAAGGTGCTACAAATACAAAAATCTTATAGTCAAAACAGCAGCATCCAGTAGGAACCCCTCACAATAGTGCATACTGAATAAAAAGTTATCTTTTTGATTTTGTTTTGACTCATCAGTCTCCTGGCTGGTTTGTAATGTAGCTCACCACGAATTCCTCCCCTGTGCGATCTTCTTCATCTAAAGTAAAACTTGCAACCTACGTTCTCATTTATTTGTTGGATATATTCCGAGTTGTGCCTTCCTTTACAGTTTACCATCTACAGCCCCTATAGTATCACGTAAGCTTTTCCCTGATATCCTGAAACGTGTTCTATAATCATGTCGCTTCTTCTTGTTAGTGTTTTCCATAAAGTCGTTTCATCACCGATTCTGCGGATACCCTCCACATTCCGTACGTTATATTGGTACTGGAAACAAGTAGTTAAGTAGTGGACAGCTATAAAAGTGATATTATTTCGAGAACTTAGTGTAGGTTGAAACATTTTCCAGTGTTATTATCGCTTGAAGATATTACGTATCTGTCTGGAAGTTGTGACTGAAATTATCTGTTTATATAAGGTACTTCGCAGTAACTCATGTGCACACAGGTCGACATACATTACTTAACGTGGAAGAAAGCCTTCACTTAGCCGAGAACTGACGCATGAAACAGGTGGTGGCGATTAACTAGACAATGTTTAGTAAGGGTCCCGTAATATTATGTTAAATCATAAACAATACAGAACTGTGACATGCAGGTCATGTGAGATATTGATACGTAGGTTTTTATGTTCCAAGACTTACAATCAGTCGTCAGGCGTAGCGTCAAACTAGTAAAAGCCGATCGACTTTTTACTGTTCCGTCAATAATATCTTTACACAGCACATTACATACTGTTGCTCTATACATTGCACCTACTCCATAAAAGGCCGTTCTTTACATACTATAGGACGAAAGTTTGATTCTCTTTTACAATACATACTGATCAATGAACTGAGCTAAATACAAGATGGTGGATACATTTGTTTACATCGGTAAATAATTTGATGTGCAGAAGAATGTGATTTGTGTACATATACGGCACACTTCTCGAGTTACTGCGAAGATACTTCTGCATTGTACAGATAATTATACAGCTAGAAATTAAATTATTTGGGTTTCAAAGATGCTAGTAATGCTCAATGAAGGATTATCTCTCTGTCAATTAATTCTTAGTTCTTTCATTTCACATTAGAGGAGTTGTATGAACTTTTGGAGAGACACTTCGGTTTTTTAATACAAGTTCGTAATTCAGTACACAGTTACGTTCATTGTGAATGTAGTTGTATATTTTTAATTCCTCTAACGAATTCATCTTTTGTCCATTTTTGGCAAAATTTAATACCTCTAAGTTTTCTTCGATGCTTATCTCTGTGTGTCTGTGTTGGGCCAAGTGAGTACCAAAATTTGACTTAGACCTGCGTTATATTGCAGTTTTCAAATTTAAGTTACAAACAATATTTTCTTTAAATTTGTTTTTTGTGGAAAAACTATTTTGTTAATTTTGGCGTGGAATATGTTTGCTGTTTTATGTAACACTTTAACAATGAATGCTTAACAGACATATCTCACAGAGACTTGGGGAGCTATTTCTGCTAAATCGCTGTTCAATTGGGATGCAAAGCGAACTTCGTTAATATGTCTGTTTTTAATTACTCTATTATATACCTTGTTGTGATGCTCAGGGTAACATGATGAGCTGTTGATTGCTACATCCATTGTAATAGGTTTTATATACATTTTAAAGTTATACTTAACAATGAATTTACTAATTTTAGGACCAACAAATTCATGTCATTATCAGTTTCTTGATCAACAGTAAATTTTTGATGTGATTCTTCAGTTTCTCCCGGCGTATTTCTTGCTCAAACATTCCACGCCCACGCGTGTACTGCCGGTCCACAGTGTCTAACGACCACAATGTTTCGGTGATCAGACATGTCGCCATAGTCAGGTGCACTGACGAATCGCCATTGAGTCTAATTAAAAAGACGCTTAGCAAAGAAAACGAACGGATGACCAGGGCAGACGAGGCAATTACAAAGACGCTACAACAGGTGCCGACACCAGCGTCTCAGTGACCGCAGACGCGCGGCCGCGAGCGCGGACGGCAGAGAGAACGCCTTGAGGGGGAGGGGATTTCAGTCGGCCCTCAGGAGCTTAGTTCGTCAGGGCACCTGACGATGGTGGTCTGATCACTGAAATGTTGTGGTCGTTGGACATTATGGACCGGCAGTACACCGGTTGACTGTTTGAGGAAGTAAATTTTTGGTTTTGGTGGAGTTAGTTAAGCGTAACAAAGATAATTGTAAGACAAACTGAACGACACTTTATCACAAATACCTCCTCAGAAATCTGTGAAATAAGTCTGCTTAACATTCATTGGTAAAATGCTGCAGCAGATTGTAAATTTATTCCATGCCAAATTCATGAAAATTAGGTTTTCCACAAACAGTAAAAGACAAAATTGTTAACAATTTGATTTTAAAAACTGAAGTACAGCACTTGTCTGGCATTTATAAACTAAACTGTTCTATCTGCCACAAATTTTACGTTGACCAAACTGGTAGGAGTCTCAATGTACAAAATTGTGGACACATAAAAGCATTTGGTTCAACCAGCAAAATCAATGAACTTTCGCTAATCAATTGGCCCATCGCAGAAAGGCAGAAATAAACATCGAAGAAGACTTAGATATATTACATTTTCATGGAAAAGGAAAATAGATGAATTTGTCAGAGGATTTAGAAACATATAACCACATTCACAATAAACCTGACTGCATACTAAATTATCAACTTGAATTTAAAAAAACTAAATTTACCTACAAAATTTCTTACATCTCCTGTAATGTGAAACTATAGAACTAATAATTAATTGACAGAGAGAAAATTTTTCAGTAGCCTCACCAGCATCTTTCAAGCCTAAATATTTAAATATCTAACTGCATAATTATCTGCATTATGCAGAAGTATCGTTACACTAATCCCAGAAGTGTGCCATATCTCTAAACATCTGACATTCTTGGGTCAACAAATTAACAGCCGATGCAAACAAATGTGCCCGCAATTTTGTATTAAGTTTAGTTCATTGATCGGTATGTAATGTAAAAGAAAATCAAACCTCTGTCTCTTAACATGTAAAGGAAGGCTTCTTACGAAGTAAGTGCAATGTCTAGAGCATATATAAGTATGAAACTATCTAATCATAGAAAATGTTTATATTTTAGGACACAAATGTAAAACCTCTGTAAACTATGCAATTACGAAACCTTTGTTCTGTTTTAGGTCACAAACGTAAAACTTGCAAAGCAGACAGTGCTAAGATCTGACGATCGGCTCGTGCCTAGAACTGGTACTGGTACAATAAAATCATTTAAAAAAGTTGCATTATTTCCTACATTGTAATATTATCCAAGAACACAGCTTTATGGGTAAGCTAAATAGATAAGAGGAAGTATTGTGCCTAGGTTGTTCCCTATACGCCTTTCTATGGAATTTGAAATAATACATTAATGAACGGAATTATGCATATATTTGGTCGTCCACGCGTAGCTATCTAATTATGTTGAGGGATCAGTAGGGGCTGTGGATTCTACAGTAAGAAATAAATATGGAAAACTGCGAATATTGCGTGGACGCAAAAAGCTTTTTCTATGCCGACAGGCGCAGTCCACTTAGTGGTGGAGTTGCGACCGTGCGGAAAACATCAGGTAGTAGATTATGTGACGCTTTTGCAGCAAGACTGTTAGGCGTAGAGAAAAATAGCTAACACAGCGAAATAGGTACATATTACGGTACCAGTGACTGCAATATCTGCACTTACACCCATAAAATCCTGCGTAAATGACACAGCAGACAACGTCGGAAGTCCCATGCCGTAAATAAATACTATATGATAAAGTGGAGGAGCGGATGAAAGCTGTCATACACAGAAGAAAAAGGCAGTAAATTTGCGAATAAATTAATTCATGTTTAATTGCAACAGGTTTCCATAATAGGTTTGATTAAATGTCCATATTCTACAGTAGCTTTTACATGTTAGATGTTATTGGTTGCTTTTCGTCTTAAGCTTACTGCATTTTGACAGTGTTTCTCACCAGATGCGTTTCGCTGTTGTTTACAAAGTATCTTGAGTGGTCATTACGTAAATGTAATATCCATAATACGTTTCTACATTTCGCTGTTGATGAAATCAAGTTTTGTTTATGTATTTGGCACACGATTTACGTACTGTGTTTATTCCGCCATTAACTTTTGCAGCCACTGTTAGGAGAGTGAAAACAGGTGAAACTCGAGCAATATTTTTACGATGACAATTTTATGAAGTATTACAAACTTGAAGTAAACTGAAACAAAATCTGTAAGTGCAGAAGAAAAAAATAGCGGACTTATGGAAACAAAAAGCCGCGAAAGGTGAAAGAGTAACTAACTGTCTTTAATGTAACTAAGTGACACCGTCAGAAGGAGACCGATCCTTGTAACATTGTAAAAATGCTACTGAAATATAAACTTTATAGCCAAGATTACGGTTGATACATATCTTGGTTACCAATTCTAGCAAAGTTGTGTTGCCATCTTGACATCAGAGGGTACGTCAACTGCAGAGCAACTACTTGTGACACATTGCACTCTGACCATTGAAAACACTCCCATACAACACTGCACAAATGCACACACCTGACAGCACTGTATGTTCTCTATCTGAAGTACCTGAGCCGTGTGTGCTTTGCTGATATAGTCATGGCTTTTATTTTAGTGTACTTAATATTGCATAGGAGCGTCTTTTCTGTCAGTTTACTTCCATGTTTTCAGTGGCCAGAGGGCAATGCTTTACATGTAATGGCTTTAAAGTTCGCGTATCAGATGATCGGAATATGGTAATATAACTCTGCTGAAAATAGTTACCAGCGGTCTGGGCAATCAAACTTCTACTTATGAAGCTTTTTTTCTACATTTAATCGTTTTTTATTCCACTGCTTTGGTAAGAACGAAAGAAGAAGAGTATAGTTTGGAAAGTGTAACAAAGAGGAATAAAAAGAGTAGTAAATTGTACGTCAAATATATATAAATAAAATGTTTTCATCTGTATATATTAAAATGTAACAACATGTTATGCATATTAGATTTCCAGAATGACCACTGCAATGCTTTATACATAACAGCGAAGATCGTTTGATGAAAGACTCTTAAACTGTAATAAGCTGAAGGTGATGAAGATAATCTAATTAGAATCGATCAATTAAAATGGACATTTGTGAAAGATATGTAACTTAGAGTGCTCTAATAAATCTGGAGAAATATGTAGAACTGTCTTTCTACAATACGTAACTAGGATTGCGAAGATAGCGTCCACGTTGGCCCTACAGAGTATTTTTATTTGCTTGTGAAAATGTCAGAGGTTTAGCCAAAGTCAAAACAATTTCAGTTTGGTTTGTCAACGACGAAGATGATAGCATGAGACGACAGGGACGAAGGCCGATATCTGGGAAAAGGGTTTTCACATTCATCGACGGTCCGATACGGTCTGCTGCTGTCTGAAGTCGTAGGCATGTCCCTGCCTCTAATTCCATGCTCCATGGACACCTCGAAACCTGCAATCTGGTACTCTTAGCTAAGGACGCTGTGGTATACGGGAAATTGTCGCGTTTGCTTGTCTATAGGAGGATACAGGATGACTAGGACAGAATTTATATTTGGGATAATGACTGTCATGTTGCTCTAAGTGCGAGAAGAAGTAAGTTAATGAAGGTGAGTAGGAAAAAGGGTCCTGTAATCATTAAATACAAAATTAATCGTGTGCTGCTGTTGATTAGATATGTAGCGAAACGTTCCAAAGTGACTTAAAATGGAACGAGCAGATAAGGTCCGTTGTAGGAAAGCCGAATGATTGTCTTCGTTTTTCTTTTTTTTTCGGGAGAATTTGATAAAAATGGAAATCCTCTATAAAAGAAGCAGCAAGTCGGATACGTAGTGCTAGGTGTGTCATCCGTAGGTCCGATTAACACGCATTACGGAGATGGTACGTGAATTCTAATGACAATCTCTGGAGCGAGGCAGACTTTCTTTTCGCAAAACTCTGTTGAGGAAATGTAGACAAAATGCGTTTGCGTCACTGTACAGAACGATACTACTCCCACCAACGAACACCTCAGTCATGATAAAGAAATCAAGACTCGTAGGAAAACATATAGCAGTTGTTTTTTCCCTCGCGTCGCTTGCGAATGAAGCAGAAATGGGAATGAAGCACAGTAATATAAACTACCCTCCGCCATACACAGTGATGTGGCTTTCGGAGTATGTACAGAAATTTAGATGTAGATATGGAATGAACAGTTGACTAGAAAATTTCATCGTTTGCGTAATGACCAGCGAAGAGGGGATTTTGACGAGTATTACTTTATGTTGTATGACAGACTTGTTAGACGTTAGGATGGTCATTGCATGAAGTACACTGCAACGTACATCAACAGTAATCAGATGTATTTGGTCCTTTATTACTGTTATCATACCGTCATTTAGCGGTGTTTTGTTTTGACGGACAACGAATGTTGGGGAAAAAGGATTCCGAGCTTCTCTGCTCTAACGTTTCAGTCAATCATATGTTCACCTAAAGATGTCGCTTTTAGGGCCACGAGACCGGTAGTGATACAATAATAAAGGACCAAATACCTGGTACAGCTGAAGCGGTTATTAATACCCAAGATTAATAGTCATAGCTGTGGTTGCCCCACCTACAAGGCTGTCTGCAGTAGTCAGATGGTTTGCAACACTACTGGATTCAGCCTCTGCCATCCAACTGGCAGTGAGTTGCAGAGTATGAATGTAGACACGGGTTCCATACAGCAACCTTCGAAACCATATTTCTAACTTTTTTGACAGGCGGAAGTTGATTGTGTGAACTGTACTCAACCAGGCACTATTTGATTCCATTCCACGACGTACAGATGCCTTGATTTCACCATGTGATCAATTGGCATCGTAAGAGCTCATGTGAATTTCTGTAGTTCTAACCACTAACTCACTGTCATTGGTGTTACATTCAATTTGGCCTCACGTCATATAACGTTAGAAATCGTTACTGTTTGTGTTGAAATTTGGGTTGATAATAATGATACTTAAAATATGTCAGAGGTCAGCTTTCTAAATCCTACGTTATTTATTAATGTAAGACATTTCGAAAAAGAATAAGTATTGAAAATCATGGTCAGACTAAAGCATGTTTTATGATGAACTGTGTAGACGTCTTTATGGCTATATCTGCACCAGACTACTTCTCGTTCCTGGATAACTGTTTCCACGTCTGTTTCAAAAATTATTCTTTTACCATTATATTAATTTGTAGTACTCTGTAAGGTAACTGAGGCTTTTAGAAAGAAATTTTGTCTTCTTCACAATGAAAAACAATGTCCTGTAGCAGGTTCCTTGCATCATCTTGCTCAGAAACAGAACAAGGCGTGAGAGCAGTGTTACAAAAAGTAAGCGCGTTACTCCTCTTCCTTCTTGAAATTTCGCAAAATTGCGAAGAATGAGTAAGACACATTGACGACCTGTAAAAGAAAAAAATCATGAGTGGCAGATTCTACTTTTATTCAGCTTCTTGTCCAGAAACATTATAGAGTTTATTCTTACGCATCGCATGCCTGTAGCTGTTCGTATCGGATTACCAATTTAAAGACGTTACGAAAAGGCCAAGGTAATGTGTCGATCCAAGCTCCTGCTATTGCTAACTTTTCAAGAAACATAGCAGATCCTAGCAATATCCAGAATTTCGCGGTGACTTTTAAATTTACAATAATCAAATAGTAGGAGTTTTTAAGTGCTATAGTTACGAGTAACCCGCGCGTTTCTGTGAAATATAATGCAGAATGCTTATTAGTTTATTTTTCTTTGCTAAGAACTGCACAGTTCTGGGTCTCTTTGTTTATGTTGTCACTATAGCGTACAGTTATCGTCATCATGCAGACCTCACAATGAACGGCTTCGTGCAGTTTAACAACTATGTCTCTTCTTTTAACAGCTGTCCGCTCCAGTATACATACAAAATTTGTTCTACCTGCCACCATATGAATTCCATTAAACTTGAGTACTATTTAATAAGCAATTAGAGGATTTTGAACACTCATTATTACAAAATGGATTGAAACATTCTACATATTCTGTCACTAAACCAAAATTATACAAAGATGTAAATTGGAAGCTTCAGTTTTAGAAAAGAATTTAGTCAACGTTTTTGGTTTCAGTGTGTAACTATTTGGTAATTGGCTTACTTAGTAAATGCAGGAAGATTTCAACTGGCTACAGGTACAACAGAGTCACTTATGCCTATAATATTTTTGTCTGATCGTATTAATACTGCAGTTCGTTAACGAAACAACAACAAAAAATAGCAGATGAGCCAAGCGATACTATGAGAATTCAGCAACGTAAAAGATGAAGAATTCACACCTGACGACCGTGAAACGAAACCAAATATTAATTTAATGTCAATTATACATCGGCTTATGTTTCGCAGAGCTTACTGTGCAAGCTCCACGCGGATCATAACTTGTCGTTATTTTCGGGTGTTTACTCTGAGACAGGGCTATTTCAGATGAGCCAGATGATAATATCTAGATCGAAACTGAGAGTTCAATATTTGAAGGCAACAGTGTTTGCAAAGGGACAATGAGTTTTGAGTTCACTGATCCACAAAGATTAGACGTGAGTCAGTTTTGCTTTAATTTCTCAGTTTTGGCGAATTAAGATCTGTAGAAAGTTCAAGGATACTGATGAACATACTGATAGAGGGATAACACAACAACAGAGGGATGACACAATAACACGCCGCGTCGCTTCTTCCCTGGCTTAGTACATGGAAGGAAGAAACTCAAAAATCTTACTGGCGATTCACTGCAGGAAAAAGTACTACTTTCTGCTTCATAGAATAGAATTAATGTAAACGTACTAAATCTCAGGATGTGAGTATTTAGTTGAAACATGAGCTAGAAACGTGTTCACATAAATCACGCGACGTCGCCTACATGATGAAATCACTCATCATATTAGTGATGCTACCATACAAACTACGATGGTAAAATCATTCATCTACTTCAATTTATTCTTGAATTATTTCAGAACACAAATAATTTCTTAGTTAAAATTCAGATTAAAATTTTAAAGAAAACCTAAGATGGTTTCTTTATAATGATTTTGCACATGATTCAGTTCATTATTTAATGTGAAATAACTTTTGTTCTTTGCCCTCCCGCAGCGTAAACTATGTCTTTTAATGACATAATTATTACGAATATCAGCCAGCTATAATGCTCTTTAAATGGTTTTTATGTTATAAATTACTCACGAAGAGCCAATTTCAGAATATTGACATAATCAGATGCTCTGTAGATACACAAGTTACGGATAGTGTAACTATGTAAAAATCATAATACGTCGATAGGTGTTTTTACCTTGCATAATAACACAATGAAAAACAACCGGATTTCTATCCATGACTTATAAATAATGGTAACTATGTAAACAAGTAAGATCACTGATCCAGTGTCATCCAAGCAGTGAACGAAAATAGTCTACATAATAACCAACTAAAAGCAGATACGCATCTCCAGTGTACATCTTCTAAAAAAGACAGGACATAGCAGCAAGGATATTACCTGTAAGGTAAAAATACCTAGCGATGTATTACAACTTTTATGATCATAGTTACAGACAATTCTATTAAGACCATTGCTTACTTTTGTATTTACAGACCACCTGATTATGATAATATGCCGAAATGGCTCATCGTGAATAAAATATAAAATAAAATCCATTTTAAGAGCAGTGTAGCTGGCTGACATTCGTAATATTGCTTAATCTGCACGTAACTCTAATGTTTTTCCCTTTTTTAACTTAGTATTGCATAGATCTAGAATTATTACTGTACAGTGCTCTCCTTATTATTTCACGTTTTTTCAGAATTACATCCAGGCTGCAGTAAGTGCAATAAGTAAATTATGAAGTATGTAACGTTGGCTGTTGAAAAATTAAGAAGTGTTGCTTACTTGACGGATATTAAAGAAACGGACATTATTTATTTTTATCCAAGAAATTGTGCTATCCTAAATATAATCCACGTGGATGTCGAAATGCTTTGGAAGAAGAGTAAATGTCTTATGTCTTCTCAACACTGACGTCATATAAGATTAAGCTCACAGCCTGAGAATGAGGGGTTGTGGAAGTCTTTAGTGTTCTAAGCAGACATCGCGATTCTCATGAGTACTGTGAGAAGTATGTTCTAGCCAGGCTCTTATTGAATACGAAACCAATACTATCAACACAAAAATACTTTGAGAATTTAGAGGTAGCAGGGCCAGCTACGTTATGAGTTATGGCAAAATGATGGAGGCTGCGCTGCCAGGAGTTTCCTAGAATAGTTGAATCTTTGGTATATCCTGGTAATTGCAGTTTGGCCCAAACAACAGATGTTTGCCTCGAGAGACATTAGTTGTTAGATGCGGTAGTATTCAAATTTCAAATCTTGCTTTACTCAAAGGGCTTAAACAGTCTGATCAAAAGTATCTGGACGCCTTAATGTAACTGACCCCTAGAAATCACGAGAGGTGGACCTGCTGCTACAAAAGGAGGTGGAGAGCGTTGAGTTAGAAGAAAAGCAGGGGGAGCAGGACTGGTTTGTTAGGAGAGCACAGTGGCTTCAAATGAGGACCAGTCACTGCACGTCACCAGAGCAACAAATTAATGAGTGACATTTCAAGCCTTCTAAAGCTGCACAAGTCGACTGTTGATGATGTGCTTGTGAAATAGAAACGCAGAAGAACAACCACCGTTTAGTCTAGGCCAGGCAGAGCCCATGCACTGACGGACTTGGACGGTCGAGCATTGAGGAAAGTGGCTGTATAAAACAGGATGGAATCAACGGAAGGAAATCACACGTGAATACCAAGTTGCTATCAGCAGTCCCGGTAGCACGATGACAGTACGTAGCGAGTTGAAAGGAATTGGGTACCGGTACAATGGTTGAGCTCAGCATTTGTGTAGACAGTGCTAAGTGACCGTTGTGATGGAGTAAAGTCTGACGCAGAGAATGTCCAAAAAAGGGAGATTTGGAGCAAAGAATCACGCTATATCCTGTGACAATCCAAAAGAAGGATTTGAGTCAGACGAATGCCTGGAGAATGTTATCAGCCGTCCTGTGTAGTGCCTAGAGTGAAGTAACCAGTAGGTGGTGCTACATATGGGGGTCTTCCTTGTGTCGAGGGATGGTCCAGTGCTGCTTCCCTTGTTACGCTTCAGAAAACGCTAAATTCAGTAGTGTATCAACAGATTTACTACAATTATCTACTGCATGCAGTACATCAACTGTTCGGAGATGCTGACCGTTTGTACAAGCATGACAATGCACCCTGCCATAAAAGACAGTTGGTGAGGCGACAGTTGTGAATAGTGACGTTTCTGAAAGCGAATGGCAAGCTGATAGTCTCGACCTGAAACCAATGGAGTACCTTAGGGATGGGTTACAACGTCAACTTTTCTTGATATCTCGGCGTCCGACATTACTACATCTTTTCGGCTTTTAAGGAATAATGGGCTATTGTTGCTCCACACGCATTCAGACACATCAAGGAAAGTGCCTCCTACAGAGTTCAACCCCTTCAAAAAGGTGAAGGGTTGCCATACCCCACTTTAATGACACTTTTGTTCAGATAGTGTATAGGTACATGAACTACTCGGTCGAAACAGATATTTTGCAATAGAAGTAGTATTTAATACTTGCGAATTGTAGATTTTTGTCTTTTTTTGGCATTTGGTGTAACTATCACTACACGATTCTTGTGATAGGCAGAATATATGTACAACGTAGATATATCTTGCAGCGGTGTACCGTAGGTCTCTAGAAGAGCGTAGCGTTCCAAAGGATTGGAAAAGGACACAGGTCATCCCCGTTTTCAAGAAGGGAAGTCGAACAGATTTGCAGAACTACAGACCTATATCTCTAACGTCTATCAGTTGTAGAATTTTGGAACACGTATTATGTTCGAGTATAATGACTTTTCTGGAGACCTGAAATCTACTCTTTAGGAATCAGCATGGGTTTCGAAAAAGACGATTGTGTGAAAACCCAGCTCGCGCAATTCGTCCACGAGACTCAGAGGGCCATAGACACGGGTTCCCAAGTTGATGCAGTGTTTCTTGACTTGCGCAAGGCGTTCGATACAGTTCCCCACAGTCGTTTAATGAACAAAGTAAGAGCATATGGACTATCAGACTAATTGTGTGATTGGATTGAAGAGTTCCTAGACAACAGAACGCAGCATGTCATTCTCAATGGAGAGGAGTCTTCCGAAGTAAGAGTGATTTCAGGTGTGCCGCAGGGGAGTGTCGTAGGACCGTTGCAATTCACAATATACATAAATGGGCTTGTGGATGACATCGGAAGTTCACTGAGGCTTTTTGCGGCGGATGATGCTGTGGTATATCGAGAGGTTGTAACAATGGAAAATTGTACTGAAATGCAGGAGGATCTGCAGCGAATTGACGCATGGTGCAGGGAATGGCAATTGAATCTCAATGTAGACAAGTGTAATGTGCTGTGAATACATAGAAAGAAAGATCCCTTATCATTTAGCTATAATATAGCAGTTAATTCCATAAATTATCTGGGAGTACGCATTAGGAGTGATTTAAAATGGAATGATCATATAAAGTTGATCGTCGGTAAAGCAGATGCCAGACTGAGATTCATTGGAAGAATACTAAGGAAATGCAATCCGAAAACAAAGGAAGTGGGTTACAGTACGCTTGTTGGCCCCTTCTTGAATACTGCTCAGCAGTGTGGGATCCGTACCAGATAGGGTTGACAGAAGAGATAGAGAAGATCCAACGGAGAGCATCGCGCTTCGTTACAGGATCATTTAGTAATCGCGAAAGCGTTACGGAGATGATAGATAAATTCCAGTGGAAGACTCTGCAGGAGAGACGCTCAGTACCTCGGTACGAGCTTTTGTTGAAGTTTCGAGAGCATACCTTCACCGAAGAGTCAAGCAGTATATTGCTCCCTCCTACGTATATCTCGCGAAGAGACCATGACGATAAAATCATAGAGATTAGAGCCCACACAGAGGCATACTGACAATCCTCCTTTCCACGAACAATACGAGACTGGAATAGAAGGGAGAACCGAGAGAGGTACTCAAGGTACCCTCCGCCACACAGCGTCAGGTGGCTTGCGGAGTATGGATGTAGATGTAGATGTAGAACGTACGAACGTAATAAATCGAGCATTGATGCATTCTACAGCCTCGTGGACTGTGGAACCTTGAAGCCTGACTAGAAAGGCAAGAGCACTATAAGTTTGTAACAATTATTCACAGTACATTCTGGATAATGAAGTCATGCTCAACAGCTTTATCAGTGTTAATCTTTTTCTGTTCGTGAACGAGGAAAGAAAAGCTACAGTTTCACGCCAGCTAAGTGCCATCAAAACTATCGAAAGCGAGGTTGTGTGAAAATATATACAGTGGAAGACGCATAGCAGTGACGCCGATAAAGGTAAGAAGTGTCTGTGAAGTGCTTTGTACTTCAAGTGGAGCATGAACTACAAAATGGTTCCTCACCGCGACAAAGGACTCCCTGGAGAGGGGGAAGAATCCACTAGCCGTGATGCACAGAGGTCGTTGCGCGCGGTGCATCAGGAGCAGCAGCGACCGTTTGATGGACTGAGGACATTCCTGCAGTGAGGTCACCGCATCATAGGCTGCCAGGGCCACGTTTTCGCTCTGCAACGGACCAAAAGCTTCAGAATGCAACTCATTATGACTTACTACGATCATCTTATTAACAAATAGTTTCAACACTAGAGTGTCATACATTACTTTATCTAACTGATAAATGTCAGTTAAGTGTATCAAATTACCGACAAAAGTTTCACAAGCTATCGTGTCATCTATTTAATATTATCATAATCACGATGCTAATATAACATTTTGGAGATCAGCATTCTCATTAACATATGATTACCACTAACACTCAGGCAATAGAGTTCGTGACATAACATGTAACAGGGAGTGGATTATATGTAATGGACCAATGATGGACAGCCGGTTTCAGTTATCTGTGCTCTGTGCTCTGTTTATTCCGATGATGTATTGAGTTTCATTAAAACAGTTATTCTGCAACGGTTAACGATATACTACTGTTAGAATGAAATTGATTCTAGAACCGAAGACTGAACCCGTAGCATCACCTGTTTAAAGAGAATGCTCTAGTGAGTTGCAATAATTGCCATGTTTGATATATGATGATGAAATTTTGGGATAACTACTCCTTCAAGAAAAACTATTGAATTATTCCTATATAAAGAGTTAGTCACTGCATGAAACTATGTAATTAAAATCGTACATGGGTTCTACGAAATTAAGCTTTGTAATCATGTGAATAATTTCTTCGATAATTAAAAAAAGTTTTAGAATACAGTTCTGTCTAAATAAAACCATAGTGATTAGTAAATTGTAGTGTGAGGGAAGCAGAAAAATTTGAAAACAGAATTTCACTACGAAAACATCATTTTCTGCAATCGGTACTGATCTAATATATGGTCGCTAAGTATCAAACAGCATGGCTACAAATTCGTCTATATAAATAAATTTCCTGGATGCGCCAGTTTAATTTCCTAGGAAATTTCTAAGACTTGTGGTTGAGAGGTAGCGTCTTTGAGTAGTAACTCAAACGTTCTAGGTCAACGGACAGAACAAGCACTGTTTGAATTAAAGAAAAAAATTAGTCAACGACAGCCAAAGACTTCTTGCGTTAGCAGTCCCCCTCTCTCGGCCAATGGCCTTGTCAGAGAGGACGGAGTAAGAGGGAAAGGTTTACAGCTCTCTCTCTCTTGAGGTTGGAAACTACCGCTGAAGACCAAATAAACAGCAGCGGTCGAAGGCATGAGGATACTGACGGCAATGGAAACCACTTAATTGACGACAAACAATGTGTATATATAGATCATGCCACCTGGAACTGAAATAGTTTCATGATGATACCTCTATTTGTAAAAGAGGGATTAGGTCCCCATTCGGGTCTCCAAGAGGGACTGCCAAGGAGTAGGTAAGCATTAAATACGATGAAACTACTAACCAAATTATAACAGGCTCCGAGTCGGAGCGTGGAATGTCAGAAGTTTGAATGTGGTGGCGAACGTACAATATTGTGAAAGGTAAATGCAGAAGCTTAGTTTGGGGTCTGTAAAATGAAATGGAAGTAAGATAAATGTTTATGCTCAGACGAATGTTGAATAATATCAACAGCAACTGAAAATTGTATAACTTTTGTAGGATTCATTATAAATAGAAAATGAGTACCTGTGAACAGTTCAGTGATAGGATTTCTCTTATCAGATTCGGCAGCAAACCAAACGAGACGACAACAGTTCAGCTATATATGCTGACATCGCAGGCATAAAATGAAGAGTGGGAAATTGTGAGGGGCAATCAAAAAGTTTCCATTCGGAGGGCGTACAGTGCAGATTCGGTGTGTTAATCAGGTAAAACCGCACTGAAACACTTATCGCAATGACGAACGGGGTTGAAGATAACCGTTCGATAAAATATCGTGTCTCTTTGTGTGAAGAAGTACGTTACTACCGCTGCACATCCCCGCCCGAAAAGAGCCGTTCATCCATCTAGGCCATTTTCAAGGGACTGAAGGCATAATAATCGTATGAGGAGGGATCACGACTATAGCGTAGATCTTTGAGTGTCTCGCACTTGACATAGCGTAACTTCTGCGTTTCGACAGTTGCAAGATGAGAACGTGCGTTCTCATGAAGTAGCAGCACACATCGCCGCTGTTTTCATGAAAGTTTCGCCTTAACTGCAAGCCGTAATTTCTCCCACGTTGTACAGTGCCAGTCCCCAGTGATGGCGGCATCAGCTCCCTTGATATCAACACGTAACCGTCAGCGACAAATAAAGAACGGGTTAACATCACTTTTCCAGGAAGTGGCTGTCTCTTGAACTTCGACACCACTGCATCGTCGAAGTTTACCACTACACTTCACAGTGATGGCACCAGCTTAAATCGCCTGCAAAAACGCGCTCTAGTAACCTGTTGCCTTGAAAATTGAAATGCATCAGGTGCTGCATGCGAGCAATCACCGGGTTTGCTTTTTGTTCGGCATTCAGAGGCCGGGGTGTCCAGTGGCTGCAGATCATATAGTAGCCGTATGATGTGTTGCACGCTACTGAAACTGATGTCGAGATCCTTTTGTTAGCACAGGAATTGTTATGTGCCGGTCCACCTACCGCTTGTTGTTGTCTGTAATGGATGAGGTTAGCCTCCCAGTCGACCAACGGCTTTTATCGAATCGTGATCAGCACCGAACTTGGTGCACCATTCTGTAACGTACGTTTTCGACAGATAGTTCTTTCTTTCTTCTCTGATGGATGTCTACCGGTGTTTCTCCTTCGACGGCCAAGGAAAGAGTTGCAGCACACATTTGGTAATAACGCCGCCACATTTAATGTTACCGCATCTACCACACGCACGTCGGAGAGACACGAATGTTACAATAATCCTTGTCTATATGTTGGTGATTATATACCTGCGTAGAACTCGCAGTACTTTGCATACACGCTGCATCAACGCCCTCAAACAGAATCATTTTGATGGCCTCCCATACCTGTATCATGATACTGAGTTTTTAATTCTGTATATTGAGGGAGTTGACAATGCTATTTTTTCATGGGGGACAGTGACAATGGAGGCAAGACCGAGGAATAACATGTGTTGACAGTATCTGTTGACCAGAGAAAAGAGTTCCACAACGCAAAACTCAGCAGGTTGATCGTAATTCTTAGAGAAAACGGAATAAGTTATGGGGAACGACGGTTCATATACAATACGTAAAATACCTGCATGGGACGGTAAGATTGTTAGACCACGAACGAAGTGCCCGGATTAAAAATAATGTAAGACACGGCTGCAGTCGGTCGCCTCTAATGTTCAATCTACACATAGAAAAAGAAATGTCAGAAATAAAAGAAAGATTCTAAAGTGCGATTAAAATCCTGAGTGAAAGGATCTCAACGATAAGACTCGATGATCACATTGCTGTTCTCAGTGAAAGTGAGGAAGAATTACTGGACCTGATGAATGGAACGAATAGTCGAATGAGTACGGAATATGGACTGAGAGTAAGCCGAAGAAAGACGCAGGTAATGAGAAGTAGCAGAAAAGGGAATAACGAGAGCTTAATATCAAAACTGGTGTCACAATATAGACGAAGTTAAGCAATTCTATTAAGTTGGAAGTAAAATAACCCACGACGGACGAATCAAAGAGATCATAAAAAGCGGACTATCACATTTCAAGAGAGCATTCCTGGCTAAAAGAAATCTACCGGTATCAAACACAAGCCTTTATTTTAGGATTTATTGTAGAGAACGTCGTATGGAACACAGCGTTATATGGTAGGGAATCACACAGAATACAGAAGAGAAGGCGCGACCGCTACGGTCGGAGGTTCGAATCCTGCCTCGGGCATGGATGTGTGTGATGTCCTTAGGTTAGTTAGGTTTAAGTAGTTCTACGTTCTAGGGGACTGATGACCTTAGAAGTTAAGTCACATAGTGCTCAGAGCCATTTGAGTTTTGAACAGAAGAGAAGAGAATCGAAGCATCTGCAGAAGAATGTTGAAAATTAGATGATCGGATGAGGTTAGGAATAAGGATGTTCTCCGCAGAATCGGCGAATAAAGGCAGACAAGAAGAAGAGAGAGGGTGACGACATTGATCTTAAGACAACAGGCAATAACTTCCGTGATACGAGATGTACCTGTAGAGAGTAGAAGCTGTAAAGGAAGACAGAGATTGGAATAAATCCAAGAAATACTTGAAGACGCTGGGACTTTGGTGGGAAGAACTATTCTGAGATGAAGATATTAGCACAGGAGATGAATTAAAGGAAACATACGTATATACACTACTGGCCATTAAAAATTGCTACACCAAGAAGAAATGTAGATGATAAACGGGTGTTCATTGGACTAACATATTATTCTAGAACTGACATGTGATTACATTTTCTCGCAATTTGGGTGCCTAGATCCTGAGAAATCAGTACCCAGAACAACCACCTCTGGCCGTAATAACGGCCTTGATACGCCTGGGCATTGAGTCAAACAGAGCTTGGATGGCGTGTACAAGTACGGCTGCCCATGCAGCTTCAACACGATACCACAGTTCATCAAGAGTAGTGACTGGCGTATTGTGACGAGCCAGTTGCTCGGCCACCACTGACCAGACGTTTTCAATTGATGAGAGATCTGGAGAATGTGCTGGCCAGGGCAGCAGTTGAACATTTTCTGTATCCAGAAGGCCCGTACATAACCTTCAACATGCGGTCGCGCATTATCCTGCTGAAATGTAGGGTTTTGGAGGGATCGATTGAATGGTAGAGCCACGGATCGTAACACACCTGAAATGTAACGTCCACTGTTCAAAGTGCCGTCAATGCGAACAAGAGGTGACCGAGACGTGTAAACAGTGGTACCCCATACCATCACGTCGGGTGATGCACCTGTATGGTGATGACGAATACACTCTTCCAATGTGCGTCCACCGCGATGTCGCCACACACGGATGCGACTATCATGATGCAGAAAACAGAACCTGGATTCATCCTATGAAATGACGTTGTGCCGTTCGTGCACCCAGGTTCGTCGTTGAGTACAGCATCGCTCCTGTCTGTGATACAGCGTCAAGGGCAACCGCAGCCATGATCTCCGAGCTGATGGTCCATGCTGCTGCAAATGTCATCGAACTGTTCGTGCAGATGGTTGTTGTCTTGCAAACGTCCCCATCTGTTTACTCAGGGGTCGAGACGTGGCTGCAGGATCCGTTATAGCCATGCGGATAAGATGCCTATCATCTCGATTGCTAGTGATACGAGGCCGTTGGGATCCAGCACGGCGTTCCGTATTACCCTCCTGAACCCACCGATTTCTTATTCTGCAAACAGTCATTGGATCTCGAGGAGCAATGTCGCGATACGATAAACCGCAATCGCGATAGGTTACAATCCGATCTTTATCAAAGTTGGAAACGTGATTTTACGCATTTCTCCTCCTTACACGAGGCATCACAACAGCGTTTCACCAGGCAACGCCGGTCAACTGCTGTCTGTGTATGAGAAATCGGTTGGAAACTTTCCTCATCTCAGAAAGTCGTAGGTGTCGCCACCAGCGCCAACCTTCTGTGAATTCTCTGAAAAGCTAATCATTTGCATGTCACAGCGTCTTCTTCTTGTCGGTTAAATTTCGCGTCAGTAGCACGTCATCTTCGTGGTGTAGCAATTTTAATGGGCAGTAGTGTAGTTTAATATCTATATTACGTAATTAAAAATTAAATTCGTGACAGTTGTAAAAAAAGACGTATGTAACATCAAACTGTTTGTCGTAAGTAGCATTAAGTGGAAAAGATTAACGTAAGTCCAGTGGTCCCTATCACTCTTACAAGTGTACTGAAATTGGCTACTTCAAAAGTAAAAATAAATAAAAGAAATTACTGCTCAACTATGATGAGACTAATTTCGTCAGTGTCCTTGGTCCAGCTTCAACGATTCTTTATATTCTCTTTAATCCCTACTACATGCTAAAAAGATTGCGGCATTTTTCTCTGAACATTGTTGCGTAATCCAGTGACCCATAGTCTCAGGTCTAGCACCAGCACGTCTGTGCGGTAGGAAACTTTAGTCTGTTGAGAGTACATAAAAAATTCTCCTTTTTCCAGTTTTTCAGCAAAATAATTCGACTTTATGGCAACTAGGACGTGTGCCTTATCGATCAGGGCAAAATCTTTGTAGTTTATTTCTATGAATATGCATAATCAATTGTGAATTTTTGTTTTTAAAACTCAAGTGCATTCACATGTTACACACGAAACTGGATGGCTAAAACTAAAAGGTGTGCATTTTCATGCATTCCAGGATTACCTGTCACTGAGAAATGAAATCTATACTGAAACAGGTATTGCTGTTGAAGTAAAAACCGTGTGTTATTGCAAGTCAAATGTTCCTCAATAAAAGACTCACTTCTGTAATGAGGTCATCTCCAAACCAGCAGTAAACAAAGAGCTCCGTAAGCATCGCGTACAGGTAGCAGCCAGACTTCCCAACCTGTCGTAGACCGTTTGCAGTCTGTAAAATAGCTGGTGTTAAAACACAAGAAATATAAAGAAAGACTAGCTGTGACATGTTATCACTAGTACAAAAGCTGCTTCGGCCTGAAGAGTCCAGTAAGCAGGGTACAGATGTACATAAGAACAAGCTCGGCATTTTGATTTGACATCGAATTACAGAGTTAAGTTTATGTTGATTGATGGCAGTTTTCTATCTGATCTTTTATTTTATCTCACTATGCCTTCATCTTGAACAACTCCTTAGCAAGTGAAATTCAAGTTTGAAATACTGCGATAGCAAAGGAAAAGGGAAATGCTTACAGTTATAATAACAACAAAGTGAATAAATAATATATGTATTACAAAGTATTATCTTGTCCAAACTATCGATCGCTGCGCCTCGGCTCGGCTTTGGAGAAACGAAAACGTAGTCTAGTTTATATTAATAGCCGCTAGATGTCAGTTCTGTTTTGCTTGGTAATCATCATATGTTTAAAATGGCTACTCCGCAGCAGAAATCATTTTGTGTTATCAAGTTTGCGCAGTGCAATTCCGTGGTTACAGTGCAAACACGAGGTTGAGGTACCAAATTAATCCTCCGAATGGATAGAACATTCGCAGATGGTATTGACAGTTTCTCGATGCTGGATGTGTATGTAAAGCAAAGAGTCCTGGCCTCCCTCGTGTTCCTGAAGAAAATGTTGCACGAATTAAAACTGCTTTCCATCCTAGTCCTTCAAAAATCAACTCGTGCCAGTCAGGAGTTACAACTACCTACAACAACAATTTAGCATGTTTTGAGATGTCGGTTGGCTATGAAGCTTTACAAGTTACAGCTGTTACAAGCTCTGTGTCCTGATGACAAACGTAAACATGTGGCACTTTGTAACAAGACTATTGATGCTATTGACAATGATAACACTTTCGCACAACGCATCGTATTCAGTGATGGACCAACTTTTCATGTTAGTGGTGAGGTAAACAAATACAAAGTTCGAATTTGGGGCCTACAGAGCCCACATGCAGTCATTGAACATATACGAGATTCGTCCAAAGTCAATGTGTTTTGTACGTTATCCCGACCATCTGTTTACGGCCCATTCTTCATTCATGGGAACACGGTTAACGGTCAGCAGTATCTCGCTGTGTTACAAAAGTAGTTGTTTTCGAGGCTGCACGAAGACAACTTCATTTTTTAACAAGACGGGGTATCCCCTCAATGGAGTCAGTCCATGAATATCTGAATGGAACTGTTGGATTGGTCGTCAAGGAGCTGGCGACTTAGCATTTCTCAGTTGGGCTCCCGCTCACCGGGTTTGACACCCTCTGGCCTCTTCCTGCGAGGTTTCATTAAAGACAGCGTTTATGTACCAGCACTCCCACAGAACCTGGAAGAGTTGAAGAACCCGATCCGTACTGCCATAACATCAGTGACAGAAGACATGATTGCCCGATAATGCGAGGAATTTGAGTATCGATGAGATATTGTTCGTGTCGTTTATGGAGGACATATTGAACATCTGTAACCTGAACTTGAGAGGTTCATAAATATGTGAGTAAAATTTCATATTCGTATGTCTTAAAGTTTTATAAATATATGCATTCGAAATGTGTATTTTCTGTTTGAAGCACCCTGTATAATAACAAATAATAATGAAAAAAGATTAATAGATGATGATTAGCCGGCCGTGGTGGTCTAGTGGTTCTAGGCGCGCAGTCCGGAACCGCAGGGCTGCTCCGGTCGCAGGTTCGAATCCTGCCTCGGGCATGGATGTATGTGATGTCCTTAGGTTGGTTAGGTTTAAGTAGTTCTACGTTCTAGGGGACTGATGGCCACAGAAGTTAAGTCCCATAGTGCTCAGAGCCATTTGAATCATTTGATGATGATTATCACATTGGCGTGAACCACTATCGTTCCGAGTATGTACCATCTGTGTTAAAGATATGAAGGACAAACTAATTGTAATCATCGCATCAGTGTGACAGGAATCAAAATTTTAACCAGATGTATGGATACTAAACAGAGAAAAAGAAGGTAACGTTCAACAAAAGTGAAGAAAAGGGAATGGAGATACAAGAAAATGAAGAAGAGCATGGATGACCTAACTATTATAAACATTTGGCTCCACAACAGACAGTGCATGTACAGATACAAAAAGGTATTTTATTTTAAGCAATGATAAGTATGATCGGACTGCAAACAGAATAAGTAAGTGTTATTTCAAATCTGCAAAAATAGATCTGTTAATAAATTTAAACATACAAGCGAGAGCAGATCTGTGGCTGGACGTGTATCACACGCAATGCAAGGCACGATACATGCGCGTAGCTAGTGGTCAGCGATAATTATATTTGTATTTCTGCTTCGTGAATGAAAATGTTTATAACAAGGCAGAAGTTTACGGGCTTTGTTCTACTTGACCATGAGTTGGCAAACAAATATGAACCACAGCAATTATAACTGAAGGAAAATTAGTAAAAAGGAAATTCGAAAATTTGTGTTAAGGTCTTATGGGATGTAACTGCTGAGGTTGTCGGTCCCTAAGCGTACACACTACTTAATCTAACTTATACGAACTTACGCTGAGGACAACACACATACCCATGCCCAAAGGAGGACTCGAACCTCCGATGGGGTGAGGCGCGCGAAGCGTGACAAGGCGCCTGACACCGCTCGGCTACTTCGTGCAGAGTAGTAAAACCAATAATTCAGTGAAAAGTATGAATTATTTTCTTTGAATGGTCTCACCATAACGACTTTATTCGTCGTAATTCTCTTGGAGTAAGCGGCATTAGGATATCTCAAGATCGTATGAAAGCTAGTTACACAAAGAGGCTGAGAAAATCCATTCAATAACAAGTAGTAAGCTTCGACTCAAGCTGTTGTGTACATAGTTCCGCGTAGTCAGCGCGTACACAACTTTCCCACTAGAGCGTGCCCCGCTAAACACAACAGCGCAGGCGCAGCACTCGTCCGTCTCCGCACTATGAGATGGCGCTGCCATAGAGACGGACCAAATTCTGCTTCCGCCGATCCGCATATTAATATGTAACACAGCCAATGAGATTGCTGCTAATGTAGAACCTTTTCTCCTCGCGGATCACACTCGCGCAGTGATACATGGACGCGCGAGGTATTATAACGAGTGTACAGACCTCCGATTAGTGAGTCTGCCTTTGTCTGCACCAATCTGTACCAGTCTGCATTAATCTGTACCAGTCTGTACGAGTTCTACATTTGTCTGTACCAGTCTATAGTCAAGTTTCAGCCTGCGCCTAATAAGATTACCATATTCCTGAACATTGCCATGAAGATAAATGTATAGACACTTTTGTCAAGTATCAAAGATATGTTTGAGAATAAGGTTAACGTACCAGTGCCAAAGGAACTTCAGATTGTCAACTGTAAATAGCATCCAAAACCAAGTTAAGTAATTGTTATGCTTGTTATTATTTTAATAAATGTGTGTGAAAATTAAACAAGTTCTGTTTAAAGTTGGTCACTGTCAATCTGCTACCCTAAGCGTGACAGTGGCATTTCTATCGTCTGACAGCAGAAGATAAACACCCCACGATAAGACCACGAGACATATTGCTGACACTCGCCTACTTCGTTAGAGCGACAAGTCAAATAATCTGATGGTGTGTGTACTGAAGGTCTTACAGTACGCACACCACACAAGCATAACTCTTAAATGTACCCTAAAATCTCTTTTTTCCTCATACATCGTGGTGCATTTGGGTGGAGCAGCACCACAGATGACAATAAGCGGAAAGCGTATGTAAGTATGAAAGGGGAGTTATCATGACGTCACAACGCGAAGCCGACGTTCATCAAGCCGGTTGCCCCAGACCTATCTTCTGGTGGAAGTATTTTTGTCCTCCAAGATTTTCTATCAATACAACTCGAATAGTTCTCAGGATGAACACTTTGAGAAGGAAGGATTGAAAACACCACACACATAGAAAAATATGTTGTCAGCATATTTAATAAGTGGCGTAGACCGAACAGCAGTTCCGTCAGTCTGTATTAAGGAAAATGTACTGGATTGCGCAAAAGCGGCCTTTTCACATCACATGCTTCTCTCCTTGGTTGTTCTAAACGTACAACGGAAACAGTTACGTTAACGAGGCCAAATGTGTCGCATTGCTGGATCAAATATGCATGCAGAGCCAGAAGAAATCTGAAAATACTTTACTGTTGCTGTGTTACCCGTGAAAGCACTGTAACATTTACTACTTAATATAACTATTGCGTACACACGACAAAAATTAAGAGCAAGAAGCAATCTCGAACAGTCGTCTGCTGGTTTGGTGCGTCTTACATGGCGACGCCAACTTCGAAGCTACGTAGAGCGTACATCTATTCTGGCCCACACAAACCAGAAGAGGCATTATGAAGAGAAAGAGACGTACATAAACAAACTTCGATGGCGAGAGAGACATGTTATTTCTCAGAAAAGCCTAACTGAGATTCGATGCATCGAGAGGGAAGCAAATAATAACCATAAGGGAATTACTCTTCTTTGGAAAGCAGACTGATTTTGTAACATACTAAGATTATAGAGTAGTTTATTTATATGCATAAATTAAAAATATCTCACTAAGGACCAACTACAGTTATAGTTTGGATTATTTTATGTTACCAAATAACGTAAGTGAAGGGTTCACATACTACTGTTTATGTAACTTTCAGCGCATTCGTCTTGCTCATATTCCGTTCAGGCTGATAACATGGAATGCTGTGCAGTACGTATATATCCTAATTTCGAGTTAGCTATTGCCAACTGAAATCTGGAATTACCAAAGGCTTACTAGGTGGCTGTTCCTTTGTTTTCAAGCCTTATAAATGGATTGATGGATTGAAAATTGCCATTATTCTCTTGAAGATCATCTCCGTAGTGGACATTTCAAACTGTACGCATAGATGAAAAAAACTGAGACAATGCACAGTATGGTAATGGACGTTCAGATGTATGAAATCCCTGACGTTATAGGTGTATCAGAAGACAGGTTACATTAATAATTAATTTCGAGGAAAACTGATAAGCCATCCTAGATGGAAATACGAAAAAGAATGATGAATCATTTTAAGAAGAATCCAACAGACAAATCACTTGACTGAAGACTGTAGTGTAGCGCCTTTGGTAATGAAGCTGGCTTCTTTAGTAAGCCATATTATAAGGGGCCTTTTTTGGAATCCAAAAGGATTCTTCATATTGTTTATCTTGTAAAGAGAGCTGTTACAGTCTTCTGGGCCAACTAGCTGGAAAACCGGCGGAAAAGGCTCCACATCGCAAGAGATTAAATATATATGTGTTATTCCACTGATCAATCGAACTGCTCAGGAAGTACCTGTTACAAGGCGAAACCTGAGTGATTTATAACACGAATTATTCTTACACCCATTATTAACCAGATATGGAACCCACTGATTCCCATCTGTTAACAGATCTACTGACATTCGACACTTGAAAACGTTTCTGTTGTAAATATGAAGTAACGGCAGCCTATGCTGGATATTTTTCCCATTTTCCACAACAGTACTTAACGGATGGAACCTCTTTGAAACAACATAATGCTTGGCCTAAAAAGAGATTACAGAAGAAAATAACATAAGTTTTTAACATAACGGACACAGTCATTCACTGCCAGGTTTTCATTGTGGACAGATATAGCTGAAAAGGAAAGATTTTTGGATTACATTATAGTAATACTACTGTGAAAGTAGTATTAGCATTTGATCTGCAAGAAAAAATATATAAATTTTTCCTTAGAGAAGGAAGGAGAAATACATTTGTTAAGAATTTAATATTTCCCAAGTAGCAGGATACGTATTTTAAATGCGTGGAATGCACCTACGATGCACCTAAGATGAAGAAGAAGAAGAAGAAGAAGAAGAAGAAGAAAAAGAATATGCCTTTTTCTAATTTTTTCTGAATTGTCTGACTTTCATCTTATATTCTATTCCATGGCAATATCTTTAACTTCATATGTAGGCCACTTGCTGCATGTCACGTATGATGTGTATCTGACTCTTTCTGGCATTGCAGCTCCAACACTCTACTCTTCTTTTATTGACAGGCTGCATAAAGACATGTTTCCCCGACCACTCCCGACTTCTAGCAATATCTTTTCGTAGACTTCACTCTTTATCATTTTTTCTGTCATTCTTCTTTTATAGTGTTTGATTCAGTCATTTAGTAACATGACACCGATGTCAGGTTCAGTTATTTCCATTATATATGTATTTTAGTTTAACAACTAGTAACATGTTTAGTGTACTTGTAGAAGTCTAACATACTTGCGTTTATCGTTGATGTACCGGTTTTCCAATTTTTATTCGAATGTTAGGAGACCGATAAGCTCACTTTAGGTACAAAATTTTTGTCTGATAACAAAATCAAAAAAATTTGGAATATTATTATAAGGTAAACAGGACAACCAAGAGTACAGGATGACGGCATTACCATCAAAGCGAATGGAAACTTGACAAAACAAGCCAGAAGTCGAAAACATTTTGAATAATCATTTTTTAAATGTTGTAGAGAAAATAGGATCTAAATGTTCATTATAAGAAGCAAAGCAATTAATGGAAGAGGCCTTACCCACACAATTTGATACACCCACCTCTCCTTCTGAAATTAGAAAGATAATAAACTCTCTCAAGAAATTGATGACATTTCCAGCAGGATATGAGCTTGTTCCCAAGAGATAAGTGGGATTCTTAGCTACATGTGTAATAGCTTTCTGAAGTAGGGTATTTTCCCAGATAGACTGAAGTATGCCATTGTTAAACCACTGCATAAAAAAGGGGATAGGTCTGATGTCAACAACTACCGCCCAATCTCTCTCTGACTGTCTTATCCAAAATTCTTGAAAAAGTAATGTATTGTACAATAGCTTCACACCTTTGTAAAAATAAAGTTTTAACAAAATGTCAGTTTGTTTTCAAGAAAGGTTTTCCAACGGAAAATGCTATATATACTTTCACTAATGCTCTGAGTAACCGGAAGGCACCCATTGGAATTTTTTGTGATCTCTCAAAGGCTTTTGATTGTGTAAATCATGGAATACTTCTAGATAAGCTCACATACTGTGGTGTGAATGGGACAGCGCTCAAATGGTTTATATCATACCTGACTGAAAGGGTGCAGAAAGTTGAAGTAAGCAGTTGACATAATATGCAAAAAACTGGTGATTTCTGAAACTGGGGAACAATCAAGAATGGGGTGCCTCAAGGTTCGGTCTTGGGTCCTCTGCTGTTCTTAATATACATTGATGACATGCCATTCTATATTCACGAAGATGCAAAGCTGGTGCTTTTTGCTGATGATACAAGTGTAGCTATCATACCCAATAGCCAAGAATTAACTGCTGAAATTGTAAACGATGTTTTTCAGAAAATCATTAAGAGGTTCTCTGCAAATGGGCTCTCATTAAATCTTGACAAAACACAGTATACACAGTTTCACACAGTAAATGGAATAAAACCATTAATAAATATAGACTTCGATCAGAAATCGGTAGCTAAGGTAGAATATTCAAAATTTCTAGGTGTGTGCATTCATGAGGGGTTGAACTCGAAAAAACACACTGAAGATCTCCTGAAACGTTTGAGTTCAGCTACTTATGCTGTTAGAGTCATTGCAAATTTTGGCTATATACATCTCAGTAAATTAGCTTGCCACCCCTGTTTTCATTCTCTTCCTTCTTATGGCATCATATTCTTGGGTAACTCAGCATTGAGTAAAAGAGTGTTCATTGCGCAAAAGCGTGTAATCAGAATAATTGCTGGAGCTCATCCAAGATCATCCTGCAGACGCTTACTTAAAGAGCTAAAGATCTTCACTGTAGCCTCAATATATATATATATATATATATATATATATATATATATATATATATATATATATATATGAAATTTATTATTAACAATCCAAACGAATTCAAAAGAAATAGCAGTGTACATGGCTACAACACTAGGAGAAAGGATGATCTTCACTACCCAAGGTTAAATCTATCTTTGGCTCAGAAGGGGGAAAATTATGCTGCCACAAAAGTCTTTGGTCACTTACCTAATACCATCAAAAGTCTGACAGATAGCCACATAGCATTTAAAAGGAAATTAAAAGAATTTCTGAATGGCAACTCCTTCTACTCATTAGATAAATTTTTGGATATAGAAAGTGGGTAACTTCCCCCCCCCCCCCCCCCCCGCCAAAAAGTATTAGTGTCATGTAGTATTTTGTGTAATGTAATACCTTGTATAGAACCTTTTATTAAACTGACACGTTCACATCATTACGAAGTGTCGTATTCATGTTCTATGGAACAAGTACTAATCTAATCTAATCTAATCTGTCTGCTTTAAGCAATCTGTAAATAATTAGCATACAGTTATCTGCTCTAATGAGTAGAACTGATCTGAGAACTGACTGTTTCAACAAGACTGGAAACAAATCTGTTACATGACCAATGGAGAATACAGTTAAATTAGTAGCTAATGTAGAACGTGGAGAAACACATTGTCGATTTCTAAATGACAATATTGAGCAAACAATACGTACCAGCTGATTCCAGTTAGTACAATTATTGGGTATGTTCACGTACCGTGGCGAGTTGGAACATTTGGAAGCAAGTAGAGGCGCCGATGGATACGCTCTGCCCCAGCAACATCGCACCCAGTGTCTTCTCCAACAAATCTGCATTCCTGTTAAAACACATGGCAGGGCACACTTGTTGTTAGAAGTTCAAAAAATGGTTCAAATGGCTTTGAGCACTATGGGAATTAACATCTGTGGTCATCAGTCCCCTAGAACTTAGAACTGCTTAAACCTAACTAACCTAAGGGCATCACACACATCCATGCCCAAGGCAGGATTCGAACGTGGGACCGTAGCGGTCGCTCGGTTCCAGATTGAAGCTCCTAGAACCGCTCGGCCACTGCGGCCGGCTTGTTAGAAGTCAATCGAAGAGTATAACATAATTCCTGAGTAGTAAACAACATCCACTATAGGAAAATCTGATATCCGCCTGTCTCAACTCAATTGATTTTATATCTCGTAAACGTTCACTTACAACACTCCATCGTAGCCGCTTTCTTCAGCAGCCGTGACTCATTGCTACGCTGCCCCGGCACAACGGAACTAGTGGCTGAAAAGTATAGGGTAGTGCAAATAACAATGTCCCGGACGAGTGGATACGATTGGATGTGAATGTATGCATACGACAATATCCCGCGACGCGCACACCACGTGTACGCTCGCCACGTAGTGCACTCCGGTTCCCTACATCAAATCTGCGCGCTCTTCACTCCTTACAGTTATTAGCAGAGATCAGTTGATCTGTCAGTGTGTGATTACTTTGTGATGGATGCTGTCAAGTCTAAGGTGTATCGCAACAACCATCATAGACTTCAAGAACTCCAGCAGATAATTTTGGATGAAACTGCAGCAGTTCCGGCACTGTAGCTTCGATCCACTTCCAGCACCTTGTTGACCAGGCATACAAGTGCCAAGAGACGAATGGTGGTCACTTCCAACATATGCCACAATCAGGTTAGGACATTATTTCCTTCCTTCTGATATGTTTCTATGTACGCTGGAACTCTGTTTTCCGGCCCACTTATTTGCCGCACCCTGTATTAATTCTAAATGGTTCAAATGGCTATGTGCACTATGGGACTTAGCATCTGAGGTCATCAGTCCCCTAGAACTTAGAACTACTTAAACCTAACTAACCTAAGGACATCACACACATCCATGCCCGAGGCAGGATTCGAACATGCTACCGTAGCGGTCGCGTGGTTCCAGACTGAAGCACCTAGAACCGCTCGGCCACACCGGTCGGCTTATTAAATTCCTTGCGAACAGCTGACAGATAAGGACTTAGGAGTGTAGAACCTTTCCACACTCCACCTGCCGTCCTGCCACTGCTCGAAGCAAGTTGTGTGTGCTCTCCTGTTACGCAACTGGGAAACACTATTGCCAACTGACGTATAAAAAAGGATACATTAAGCTTTGTGTCAAGTTGCAAGGGGTTGTCAGCAATGAATGAAAGAAAAGTAACAAACTACACAGTGCAATATTTGTGGTGAAACGTTATGCTTCTAAAGGACTGAGCGAAACACATTGTGTAATATGCTGTGACAGCTATACAACTTTTATTATTTCTAAACGTCCATGTGTCTTTACTGAAGCAGACACTTTCAACGATTACAAGTTCTCGTTCAGCATCTAAAAACTTTTCGAGTTCCACATTGGTGTATCACAGGTCACAAAGTGCTTCACTGTTCACGGTAACCTAGGTTCTGGAACAAATTATCTAGTTTAAACTGGAACTTTGTAACCATTTTTTGGTCTTCAGTCGTATGACAGGTGTAACACAGCCACTCAAGACTTCCTCTACTGTGTCAACTTCTTCATCTCAGAGCAGCACTGACTCCTAACGTCCCAGTTAATATTATTGCTGTCGTCTCTTTCAGTTTCAACGGTCTATGGCTCCTTGATGTTTCAAAAGGAGTCCCATCGTCTTGTCCCTTTCTCTTGTCTGTGTTTTCCATATATTCTTTCCCTCACCGATTCTGTGGAAAACATGCTCATTCCTTATCTTATGCTGCCTAATTTTCAATATTAACCAGTAACACCACATCTCGGATGCTTCCATTCTTTTCTGTTCCGATTTTCCAACAGTCCATGTTTCACCACCATACAGTTCTCTGCATTTTCTTCCTTAAAATTAAGACTTATGTTTCATACACTTTTTGAGACCTTCATCTCGCTACTTTGATGAGACACGCCACAAATTTCTCTCTTCCACCAACCTCTTCTCAGATTGGCATCTTAAGTCGCAATTATTTACTGGATGTATTCCAAGCTCTGCCTTTCTCTGTAGTCATTCCCCTCTACGTCTCCCTCTGGTATCATGGAAGTAGTTCACTGATGTTTTAACACAAGTCTTATCGTCTTGTTCGTCCTCCATATCAGAGATTTATATATTCCTCTCTTCGCCGATTCTGCGAAGATTCTCCTCACTCCTTATCACAGCAGTCCATCTGCTTTTCAACATTCTTCTGTAGTGCCGTACCTAAAGTGCTTCGATTCTCCTCTGTTCCTGTTTCCTCACTGTCCATGATTCACTATCATTCTGAGCTCCAAACGAACATTCAATTTCGTCCTCAAATGAAGGCCTACGTTTGATACCAGTAGACTTGACCTGGACAGAAATACCCTCTCCGCCTTTTATGTCCTTCTTCTCTCTGTGAGATGTTACTTTGCTTGCAAGGTAGCAGAATTCCTTAACATCTTCTACTTCGTAATACTAATTTTGTAGTCAGTGTTCTCGGTGTTCTCATTTCTGTTTCATCTAATTACTTTTGTCTTTTCCAGTTGCTCTTAGTCCGTACCATGTTATCTTTAGACTGTTCATTCCACTCAACAGATCCATTAACTTTTCTTCACTTTCACTGAGGACAGCTTTGTCATCAGCGGATCTTATACTGATATCTTTTCACCCTGAACTCTAATCGAAATATTTCCTTTATTTTCTTCATAGCTGCTTGAGTGTTTGGACTGTAAGGTAGTGGCGAAAATCTGCTTCCGTGTCTTACTCCCGATTTGATCCGATAACTTTATTCTTGATCTTCCCGTCTTATTGTTCCCTTTTGGTTGTTGCGTGTAGTGTATATTTTCCCTCTCTCCTTAGAGGTTCCTCATGTTTTTCTTCGAATTTTTAACAGTTGCAGAATTTCATGCTGTAGAATTCATTTTCTAAGTCGACAAATCGTACGTGTGTGTCTGCATTTGTCTTCAGTCTCGCTTCCACTATGAAGCCCAAAGTAAAACTGCTCCTTTGGTGCCTTTCTTTTCTAAAACCAAATTGATCATCTAACAGATCCTCGATTTCCTTTTCCATTCTTCTGTATATTACTTTCGTCAGAGGCCTGAATGCATGAGCTGTTAAGGTGATTTTGCCACAGTTATCGTATTTACCTACTCCTGCTGTTTTCTGAATTGTGCGGATTGTATTTTTTCGAAAGTCTGATGCCGCATTTCCAGTCTCAGACACTATAAACATCAATTTGAATAGCCTTTTGGATGCCATTCCCTCAAATGGTTTTAGAGTTTCAGTTGGAATATTACCTGTCCTCCTGCATTATTTGATCTGAAATCTTACAGAGCTGTTTTAACTCTGACACTAATATTCAGTGCCCTATGTCTTTCACATTGAATCTCTTTTCTTTTTCTGTCAAGTCATGCGGCAAGTCCTCTCCCTCATAGAGTCCCTCAATATACTCTTTACACACAGCCGCTCTCTCCTTTGGTTTTAACAGTGGACTTAACATTGGACTCTGAATGTTACCGACATTGGTTTTCATTTTCAACTAAGTTTGTTTTGAGTTCACTATATGCTGATACAATCTTTGTTTCATGGATCAACTGACGTGTTTCTTTTGCTACCCAAGGTTTCTCCACAGTTACTTCCCTTCCAAGAACGTTTGTCTGTCTAACATATGTGATTACCCTTTTTAGAGTTGTAGACTGTTTTGTATTTGACAGTCAATTGTTATATTCCTTATTGCAGTATCAACATCCTTCTCGAATTTTAGAAGTTTTCATCAGTCCTCGCCATTTCAGTATCCCGTTTTCTTCCACAGTGGTTCTTTCTCATATCTCAGTCTACTACTCATCATCACTGAGGCTATATCTGCTCCTATGTACACTTTACAATCCAGTATCTGATTTTAGAGTCTCTGTCTGACCATAATGGAATTCAGCTGGAATCTTCATGAGTCTCCCATTGTCTTCCAGGTATACCTCTTCTTCGTGTAATTCTTGAAGAGAGAATTCGCTATTACCGCCTGAAATTTATTACGGAAGTCAATTACTATTTTTTCTTTCTCATTCCTACTACCAAGTCCATATTCTTCTGTAACTCTTTCTTCTATTCCTTCCACTACAACCGTCATGAATCCTCCATGTTTATTAGATTTTAGTTGCCCTTTGCTTACTGACCTACACATACGATATCTTCATATACCTTCTCTATCTTTTCTTCATCTTCATTCAACGTTGGCATGCATACCTGAACTGTCGTTGCTGGCGTTGGTTCGCTGTCGTATATGATAAGAAAAACCCAGTCACGGCTTTGTTCACAGTAACTGACTCTTAATCCTATCTTTCTATTCATAACGAATTTTCTGCTGCTATTGGTATTACCTGATATTCCTCTGATCAGAAAGCCTTATCTTACTTCTGGTTCACTTCCCTAACTCCCACTACTTCTAGATTAGGTCTCTACACTTCCCTTTTCAGTGTTTCTAGGTCCCCTACCAATACAGATATGTGACATCCCATTCTCCGTTTGGTATTCCATCTTTTCTCGTGGTCACCTGGTCCCCCACAGCCACTTGTCGAAAATCTAAATGTGATACTAATATCAAATCGTTTCCCAAAGGAGGGAACTTCAGGACACAGAAAACAAGGCACACGGTAACATTTGACAACAAAATAACTCTTATACTAGGACACATTACGTAAAAACAATGAACACATGTGGGATACAGAACAAATAATACATTGCTGAAAATTAATAACACCAAACACCTCTACAGACAAGTTCAGTAAATGAAGTACAAACAATTTAACCTAAAAAGACTGTGATTGACTTTATGTTAGACAGTCCAGTGTAAATCTCAAAAAAAGGCGCTTGGAACATTTATAAGCAGTGAAAAACGACAGCATACACTCTACATTTGCAGTCCATCACATTGAAAACTACCACCAACCTTGTGACATAGAATTAAAACACTGTTTTAAAATTATAAGGCCAAAAAATCGTCAATGATCAAACAGTGCTCCGCAACAAAACATTATTAAGTACTCTAACCGAGGTATCAAACAACACAGAATAGAAAAACACACAAGCAAGCACGTATACTCTCTCTCTCTCTCTCTCTCTCTCTCTCTCTCTCTCTCACGCACACAAAAGGAAAAGGAAAAGAAATCGGAAACAATTAAATTTTTGGCGTCCGCCAATCATAGTGTCAAGTTCAAATAAAAAAAACGTAAATGATGCAGTGAAATGTGTCTGAGTCGTAGCAACGCAACAAGACCAACAGTTAAAATAGTCAGCATGACTTCTAAGTAACAAAGCACGCCATGCACTTCTCCATACCAAACGACAACCACAGGTCATTTTAAATATAAAAACAGAAACAGAGATATTAAACCAAGACAGGTCGGGAATAGTCAGATACAGCTATGGTAAGTGTAAATTGAGGGGTATATACCACTATTTGACCGTAATATGTAGGTAAAAGTAGTATTAAAAATAAAGATTCCATTCAGGCCTTTCGATAATATCCCTGTGCTACAGATGACATGGTAAATTAATGTAGACCTGAGGCGAATTTGGACACCCACAATGCAAATCAAAGGTAAAACTACGTATGTAATTTAAATAGCAAGAGAATCTTATCTAACATTTTCTTAATCTACATAAAATTTTCCCGTATACATTTCAGAAAAAAATTAAAAAGAACACTGAAGCTGACACAACTGTGGTGAAGCGTGTTTGATTGTTAAAAGGAACAAAAAATTATCTTCCTGCGAAGATGTAGACCCGCTCTAATGCACTATGAAAAAAAAGTGTTAGCATAAGGTTCATTACAGATCAATCGCGTGAGAAAGGCTTTGAGATTAAGACAACCAGCGTGATGACACGCAATTCGTCTATCCAGAGCTGAAGCAAGAAATAGTTTGTCTTCAGTCATTGTAAGAAATCACAGACAGCCTGCTGACTTTTAAATGTGCACATCTTACTTACCTCTTCATAACGTTCGCTTGTCTGGTAAGATACCTTGACGCTGTTGTAGCAATGGCGAAGAACCGATATTCACGGGGCACTTTAAACCCGGATACTGAGTGCGGAATCTGTGGCACACTCCGGTCTACGTCTATATCTGTCACTCACCTCAAGCATTACTAACATATATATAGACACATAACTCACTATGTTGCTGCGTGATTCATCAAAACAGTTTCTGTATTTAGCCTTGCCCCAACTCGCTGTTGACGCATGGGTGCCTCCGTTTAGCAAGAGCATGTATGTGCCTACAGATGGCCATGTTAGCACACTTATCTATCTTGTCAGCCACATCTAGTCATACTTAACTTGTTAGGTTTTCTAAAAATTAATCATTCCGACGTGTCGTAATAGGTGACAGTTATACAGGAACTGACTCGCTGTACGTATTTCACATAAGAAATCAGCATTGACGGCTTTGTTTCGTCAGATTCCCCCCATCCTCTAACAACCACAGCCATATGTACTGGAGGCATCAAGAGCAGTCTACACGAAATTAGTCTGTTGACGTTATTTTGCAATGAGCGAAATAAAGTAGTGTAGCCTTTTCGCCATTGGTTTTTGAGACGGTATGGTATGTGACGATACGATAATGGCGAGACCTATCTGAAAGACACGTAGAACGTTTTGCCCTTTAAGCTTGAGACTGTAGCGTTGGCAGTACTACAGGTCGTGAGAATGACACACGATTTAGCACCAAGCTACTTCCAAAAAAAGTCATTATCTATACACTGTTGTTGAAAGATGCGCAGACGGAGGCTAATGAGCAAAGAAAAAGGATAAAATCGTGTTGGAGAACTTGTGAGTAAAACCCTGCACCAATACGTATATTAATGAATATATCTACGTATATGAGCAACAATAATTACTTCGTGGTTAGAAGTTTAAGGAAGAGTCAGTTTTATAATTTTCGTCTGTTTGCATAATGTGCGATAGATAACAATAATTATTATTGACTTAACTCACTGTTATTACCCACCTGGGACAGAGAATCACTAAGTTGACTTCAGTGCGCAGTGTCCTGGAGAGTATTGATGGGTTACGATATACTGATAATTTTTACTTTATGGTCCGTCTGACTGCGACTGAATGAAACACAATTTTCGTGCGAACTCGTATCGCCTTTATTCTCTGCAAGGCATCTTCAGTGGCAGGTGGCGTTGGCGATTTTCCACATATTACGCTCCTGTTCTATTTTTGGTATCGTTCCTCTTCTTATAAATATCGCTTGCGGTATTTTTCCACATCTCACAGCACTAGAAACTGATGACTTGTTTTGAAGCAATGTTTAGGTTTGTGTTGCCGACTGTCATATATGTTGGAGATACTGATGCGTTATTCACATCTGCAAAGGTTAAGGACGGCGATGCGCCCATCTTCGTCGCTACCCGTACAATTACACGTGCATCACTTCCTGCCGTCCCAGAAGCCGCCTTATGTGGGCGTCATTCCTGTTTACCATTTTTTTATGTTTCCCGTCCATCCTTAGTTGCTCCTATATTCCTGGAACTGTGGTCCATTTACGCAAGTAAATGAAAATCATTCTGCTTTGTGCTGTACGTGTTTCACTTCTTTTTATTTATGAAGCATCTTCAGAGGAGTACATTTGTTTGAGGTATACTTGGTGATCATTAATAAAGAGGAGAAACGGCAGGGAAGGATTCATGATTGGAATTTGAATCAAAAATGTCTTATCAACATGTGTTCGGAAATTCATCATTGCCACGGTTATGACGCTGATGAATGACAATTCCTCTGACCACGTGTTCCTTGCGTGTTGTAGGCTGTATGGTTGACGCAGCAGAATGGTTTGGTATTCATGTCGGGAACAAGCAGAGGTCGTATTTGTGTGCCGCCAAACAGACAGAAACGGTCGAGAGGCATCGCGGCTAGACCAAAGCAAGTATCCTCACAGATACCAACATCACAGAACAGTTCAAGCCCTTTTTGGGCGTTTGTGTGATCACGGGACCTTTCAGAGAGACGAACGTGCAGGCAGGCGGCGGACTGTGCGTATACCAGATCTGGAGGACCGCGTTCTACTGCACAGGCTCCAGGCAAGTGGCCCGCCAACATTTTGTAAGCCATGCATGACACTGCATCCAAAGGAGGTCACTTTAAACATCTGATGTGAAGGGGATGCGATGAACTCGCAGATGACTGTACGACATGCAGGACGTTTTGCATTGCTAGTGTGATTCCTTTGATTGTTGTTAGCAAGGTCTTCATAAAAGTCTTGCGTAAGTTAGGGCATGTGTAGATATGGGAGCAATGTGTGACTCCATTTAGGAACGGCATAATATCTGCAGGCGAGAGGTATATAAAGTGTTGAGCCATTGACACTCACTCCACCTCATATTAAAACCACTTCGAAGATCTCTTGTAATATTTACAGCAGTAACCAGTAATATAGCTACTGGTGCACTTTAGATAGACTGTTAATTTCTGACATGAGTCATTATGAAACCTGTTGTCCCTTCTCCAGTTAGGAATAATACCGTTAAGTTTGTTCCTTAAGCGTCTGTTCAATTTCTATCACATTCAGTGCATTTTGCATCTTGAGAGCACAAATAACATTTTTCATAATTAAATTATTTCACTTTAACGAGCACACGCAGAAGAGTGAATAGGGGAGAAATGTCAAAACAGTAACATAATCAAAAGCAGTCTGTTAGTTGACAAACATAACTGGTATATAATTGTCAGACAGAATTTTCCAGCTCATATACAAACACAAGAATGCGTGCAAACGTTTTAAGCAAGCGGGAAATAGCACAAAGCAGATTAGTTGGTAAGATTCTTACTTGATAATTGCTTGGTGATGACTGACACACTTCTCCAGTCGGTGATGAACTTCACGACAGGCAGTCGTTTCAGAAGAGTGCTCAGGTCGCTCTGACAGCACTTTGGCGAGATTTACAATTTTGCTGCTGAGCAGTGTGAGCTGCATACGTAGCTGCGCGATGAGGGTGACGTTCAACGAGTCGAGCACCATGGTCATCACCACGGTGTGCAGGCACGTTACCATGCAGAAGACCCACGCGGCGGCAAAGCCCAACGGCTGCATCGCGTCAAAGGGCAGAGCCAGCACGTAGGGCAGACCCTCAGCACACACGGGAGAGACCAGGAAGTAGGAGCAGGCGCCCACGCCAAACCAGATGTAGGCCAGCGTGAAGCGCCGCACCACGCGGCCCTGCGCCCGTAGCAGGGGGATGTCGTCCCACGTCAAGAACTCGGCGAAGTCGTGACCCACCTGAGGGAAGAGAAATGAGTCACTGACAATCCTGTAAGGACTTGATCACAGATGCTGCTACGTGGAATAATGAGACTTCTCAGAAGCAAATATTGACACTTAATAGCGAAACTAAATTCCCTAATTGAATCTGTGATCAGTATACAGTTTTGCGAATAATGCCATCTACATCGCATAATGTACATGGTGGAAATTATTGAACTATGTGAAAAAATAAAAAAAAACGTTTTTCGTTACGACGTGCACAAGCTTCATTCAACATGTAAACGTCACTCAAGATATTCGGATTTAGCTTATGACATGTTCGATATGTATTCCATTATTGACGATGGTGTGGTGCAGATGAATAGCGAAATTCTGCATGACCCGCTGAAGTGTCGGAACATCGATGCTGTCGATAATCTCCTAAAGAAATGGTTTCAACTAAGCATTGGTTTAGGGATTATTACTGAGCATCTTATCTTTAATATAGCCCCACAAAAAGGAGTCGCATCTCTTCAAATCCGGAGAATATTGCGGCCAATCAAGCTCCGTGAGAGCGGACTCTGGGTACCCTGGAACCAGAATGTGATTCCGGAAGTGCTCCTCCACGACATCAAACACTCACCTGTTTCGATGGAGTCGAGCTCCGTCTTGCATGAACCACATCTTGTCGGGGTCACGTTGGATAATGGGAATGAAACCATGCTCCCGAACCTTCACGTGCCGTTCGGTAGTCACCGTGCCACCACATCTTGTCGGGGTCACGTTGGATAATGCGAATGAAACCATGCTTCCGAACCTTCACGTGCCGTTCGGTAGTCACCGTGCCATCAAGGTACATCGCACCGATTATCCCGTGACTGGACACTGCACACCATGCAGTAACCCGTTGGGGGTGAAGAGAACTCTCGATCACGAAATGCGGATTTTCAGTCCCTCAAATGTGTCAACTATGAATGCTGACAAACCCGTCGGAATGAACGTCGGCTTCATCACTAAGCCAAACCATGCATGCGCATGCTAATTGTCTTCACGCCCCGCGGCAACCGTGCAGTTCGAAAGTCCTAACGCAATCCGTTCAGAAGTTATGACGATTTTATTTCATACAATCCAGTAGTTCTCACCCTGGATTCATTTCCCTCATTAGATCAAATCTAAGAAATTGTAACAGAACGGTGTATAGATTTTATTGCGTCTGACATCGAATTGTTTCAAAAGTTGTAACTTTTATTCTGGTAAAGGTAGTAGTTGAAACGAACTTATAAATAAATAAGTGCATTAAGTGATCTAGGCAGCTATTCGCTGATATCAATATCAAAGTGGTTAGAGGATGAGCAATGGGTCAGTTGGACTAGAATATCTATACGTTTTGGAGAATAGGTAGGTGGTTTTGAAGCATCCCTAAATGAAATTCACCAGAAACGAATTCGCACTACAGTGTTCCTTAAGAACTGCTTTATCTTGCTGGGTTAGAAACATGAATTAATAATGACTGAAAATATTGATACGATACCATAGTCATTCTTATCCTTTTAAAAGAAGTAGCAACATTATGTACGAAAGACATCTGACGAACCATACGCATCGATACCTACTAGTCACAGAATAAGGCATGAAAAAGTCCGCCCGTCTGGCGCTGGATTGTGCTTGTATTTAGGGCTGAAAATTCATTTCATATTCGTCTATTTCGAAGGAAATTAAGCGTCCCTCCGGAAATTACGAGTCCCTTCCTTCTGAAAAGATCTACAACATGCACTCCTTCATTTGATGACGGAGAGTCACTGAAAATTGTGCAAAGTCGTCGCTTAAATTAATATTTCTACCGGCCATCAGTTATTATCACTGGTGTGATACACAGACGATAGCCATAGTTTTCTGGTAATTAACTGGTGATAACATTATTCACCAACCACGAATAATTTTGAAGAAATTTTAAACATGGCTTGGACACAAAATCATGCTACGTCACAAATGCTGTTCTTAGATCTCAATGCGAATTTTTCTGTTAACTTCTGTAAAGTATACTTGTAGATTTAAGAACAATAGGATAATCTCTACTACCCATCTATCGCTCCCAGTTATCCAACAAGAAATGTAGATCGTAGCAGTAGTGTGGAAATCAGAAAAATCTATGTAGGTTTCATATTCCTCTATTTCGGAAGTATATTAAGGGTCCCAGTAGAAATTAAGCCCCTCTCGCTCCGAAGAAATCCACAAGTTACACTCATCCATTTAATGATGGAGTGTGACTGAAAGCGGTACATAATACGGATTTAAAATGGTGTTTCTTCAGTCTTTTCCATTATTTTGAGAAGCATCTTTATTCCTCTCTGATGAAGCACACATCAATATTTTTATTCAAAGAAATCTTCCATTTTTTTAGATGGGCCGTATATCTTGTCTGAATCGATTTACGTATTGGGTAAAAAACTAGATAACAAAATGAGCTAGTTGACGCCAGAATAAAGTATTAATAACATATTCGGTGTAAGAATTTGTTGGTACTACTTGTCAATAATATTTTACAAGTTGTGAACAATGTTGTTATTTGTAATTTGCAGTTAACGGTTAATCGGGCGAGTAGCTAAATCAGAATTACGATGGAAGGAAAATACATTAACTTACTACAGTTTATAATAACAAAGGCGCATTGCAGCGGCAAATCACATGAAAAACTAAAACATATTACGTGCTCTATTAAATTCAGCCTAATTCAATTACCTTCCCAGGAAAGGTGTAATTCCCGGAGGGAGAGTGCAAATTATAGCATCTCAGTGGAATTTTCACTGCTGATAGCAGAAGTAGCACCGACATAGCAATCGTTCAGTGTATGCCATGTCAGTAAAATCAAGCCACATTAGAAAGCATGAATAGTTACGCTGAAAGAGGATATCCATGTTAGTTACTTAAGTGCCGAAGAAAGAGCAGCATTTAGCGAGCTATGCACCATATAATGTGCAGTTTTTCTGTTTCTGGGAGAAAATCTATCTTTTACAGAGAGCATTAGTTACTAGATCAGGCAGGTCTGGATTTGCTTCTTAGCACTGCTGAATACCTCAAACACAAAAAGAAGTGCTGCAGGAAGAGATACAAAAAAAGCTAAAGGGTGATATCATAATACCAAGTGAAAGTGGATGAAAGTTTCCACTGATATCAAGGATGCCAGTCGAAAGCGAAAATGGGGTGCAGTCGCTGACTATAGATGAATAAATGATATGTACCTAAATTCAGCTTCTCCACGGGCAAAATACTTTACGGTCTAGGAAACACAAAACACTTCTTGACCCTCGATTTAGCAAACAGTGAATGTTAGGTTTTATTGGGAGAAGACAATCGAGAAAAGGCAACTTTCATTACACCTTATGGACATTACGAACGCAAATGGATGCCTATAGTGTTTAAAACATCGCCAAGTACGCTTGAGAAAATGATTTGGCTACAAGGTGACAAATTGTTCATGTACTTCAATGACGTACTTATATTAGGCACCTAGTTAGAGGAAGGTACTGTGTAGCTAACGGAAATTTTTGAAGGGATTAGATTCCACAATCTAAAACTAAAGATTTATAAATGTGAATTTTTCAGAAAAGAAGTGTGCTACTTTCGTCGTATCCAGCCAGCGCAGGGTAAGTCCCACAAGTCCCACAAAAGGTCAGTCCCACAAAAGGTCGGAGTGCTAGAAGCTCATGAATGGCCTAAATGAACAAAGCAAGTGCAAGCTTATCTAAATCTTGTCAGATCCTAGTGGCACTTCTTAACTAGTTTCAGCAAAATTGCCAAGCCCAGGAAGAAAAGACCTTATAATGAATATTGAATGGTTTTCAACTCCAAAAAGAGAAACCAAAAAAATGAAGGACGACTAGTGGTTAACATCCCATCAACAATGATGTCATTAATGATGGAAAACAAGCTCAGAATAATGAACGATTTTAATGGAAATTGTCGATGTTCTTTCAAAGGAACCATCCTAGCATTTGTCTTAAGTGACTTAGGAAAAACCTTAAGTAGGATTTGAACCATTGTCTGTTGAATGCGAGTTCAGTGTGCTAACCCCTATGTTATCTTGCTCAGTGAGCGGTTAACTGATCAGTGCACCATTACCGCATTGTTCACTATACAGCATAAAATGGGTTCAAATGCCTCTAAGCTCTATGGGACTTAACATCTGAGGTCATCAGTCCCCTAGACTTAGAACTACGTAAACCTAACTAACCTAAGGACATCACACATATCCATGCCCGAGGCAGGATAGATTCGAACCTGCGACCGTAGCAGCAGCGCGGTTCCGGATTGAAGCGCCTAGAACCGCTCGGCCACAGCGGTCGGCAAGTAGACTAGTCTCTCAGTGCTGTCACTGTACAATCCTGTCCGTAGTGTTATTGCTTTCCAGAATCTAATGACGGTTGGTTTCAATGAAATGTCCGATATAATGAAACGCTCGGGGATTTGGAATGAATATTGTCAGTAGTACTACTCCGGCACTGTTTGCTGCTGTGTGATGCATTGCAGTTGTTTACATAGCGCGTCTTAAGCTACTGTTGTGCCTGGGTTGTCAACCAAGCTGCGGTGAAAAAAAATTTTGCTAACCCTTGTCAAGTGTTACTAATATAATGTAACCTTAAGGGTTGTAAATGGTACCTCATTGTGACAGTTCGTGAGTTCCATGGTGTAGGAGGCGTGTTCACAAATTGTAAAAAATACTTTGATTACTAGTTCATTGTGAGTAGAAAATCGTGGCTGATATACTGAGTTGTCTAAATAATTATTATAGTTTTATGGTTTCCTCTGGTCAAGCAGTTTTAAGCAATTTTAACGGTGTAAACAGTCATAATGCTTTTGCAGGCCTTTCGTTAAGTAATTTCAACTACACTAAAATTTCAAAAGCAAGTAGTTCTACTTAGTTGCGAGCTACTGTGACTTATGTGATTGAAATTTATTTGCTAAATATCGATTTGAACATATAATCCGCATAGGGTATACCCTAAAAGAAACTGTGTGTTCAATGATTTAATTATGTACAATCACTGGTGAATGTTTAGATTGAATAAAAATTTGAAAGTGTCTGTCAACCTTTCTAACACACCAGATCACGGTTCCTTGTGTTCTGTTTCACATGGACTATGGTGACGGTGAGAGGCCCTTCATGCTTGTGGAGAGGTGAGCTCTTGCTCGAAATTAGAAATAGAGGTATGGATCCACAAGAAACGATGGATGAATTAGTGCAGGAGCTACGACAAAATACTGCGAAAGCTATAGCTATCAAGTTTCACAAAGACGAGGTAGGCCAGGCCTTCGAACCATTGTGCGTTGCGTTTCAGGAATTTGAAGTATGTAATGAGTTCTTTCACGAAACGAAACCTACTATTGGCCAACTTAGGCGATTACAAACATGTTTTAAACATTATAAAGATAGTTTAGCGGATTTGGCGGATGTGCTGGACAATGACGTTTCTACATTGTAATTACGATAGCAATTGCTAACAGTGGTAGGTGTGTTTGACAGTTCTTCAATATAAAAAACTGAAATCGAAAACATGTTGAAAAATCAGCGCGAGGTGATAATCAATTTTATTGAGTTGCCTAATTCGTTGCAGGAGTGAATTCTGAGGTGTAAAAATTTCTCTGGGACACTATTATCGGAATAGTTGAATTTATAGAATTATTAGTGGATGTCCATGAACTGGGACATGTATAGCCCTGACGAAAACAGAATTGTTACCGATATTATCTGTAAATATGGAACGTACCTTGAGAGTGTGAATATTAGAAGTATTAGAATACAATATTTATCATGGAACTGATGAGGGTGCAAAGGAACATTTCTAATAATATGAAACCCTCATGGGCCTTTGAAGAGTTCGTATATGCACGATCTGGAAAGGAACAGGGATGGAATGAAAATCCATTGACACAAACGTAGCTAGGTTTCACAGTAAAAACATTATTCTTCCAGTACACGGCAACAAAAATAATACAACAGGTTTCGGATCATATTAACCCACAACATAGAGAGTTGCTCTCTGTGCAACACGTCACACATTTCTGCAACTTAGCAACACAGTTCGCTAAATACAAGCTATATCATATGTAGATGAAACCAGACAAAGGAATATGGATAACCTACTACTCCTACTGCGGAACATGGTTTTGCCAGATACTTAAGACCAAATTATTAAAGAGTAGTGGAACAGAAATTACACAGTTATACGAAAAACTCAAGTAGAGGTGTTGGGGTTGTGGTGAAACGGAACATGTAACACTTAACAGTGGACAAAATAAAAGGAGGCAGAGTACGGATTGGCGGTGGCAAACGAGGGCCATTGTCAGTATTATGGCTCTGAGCACTATGGAACTTAACATCTGTGGTCATCAGTCCCCTAGAACTTAGAACTACTTAAACCTAACTAACCTAAGGACATCACACACATCCATGCCCGAGGCAGGATTCGAACCTGCGACCGTAGCAGTCGCGCGGTTCCGGACTGAGCGCCTAGAACCGCTAGACCACCGCGGCCGGCTCAGTATTATGGAACGTGTCCCTAAAATGAAGTTCATGTAGGGAACTACTAACAGAGAACAAAGGAATGTGCATTTTGTATGTTGTGCTATTAATGAGAAGCCTGTTTGTGCTTTATTTGTTGCAGGAAATGCGATAAACAATGTGGAAACACAGTGGTTTATGACACATAGTACATATTCTAAGTGACCCATTAAGAGTAAACGGCAATCAATTAATCTGTTACCGGTGTAATGGGATGTGTAATGCCTAAAATTAGATCGGACCATAAACATGGAAAAGTGAGAAACATTAAGAGTCTCGCAATTTGGTGCACCTTAGGATCTCACGTTATTAGTAAGGTCGGGTTTACTGCATATTGAGCGACCAATAGATTTTGGTTCAGGTTTAAGACTATAAAATCACCTGTCTATGTAATAGGGAAAAAGGAATCGAGGTCCTAAGTAAAATGGAGAAACGTTACAAACAGGCAGGTAGTATGGCGTGTCAGAAACAAGATCCGGTTTGACATTTACAAAGAGACGTTAAACGTAAAGTTGTGATCAGTTTCAGGATATACTCGCAGCTAAATTGGGTGTGAAATCATTGATGCAAAATCATTGAACTCACAGACAAAACCCCGATATGAAAAACACCTTATAGATTGGCACCGCCAAGTATGAAAATACTAGAACAACTAATTCAGGAACTGTTGGAGTTAGATGTGATTAGACCGTCCAAATCACCTCTGCACCACCTATAATCATAGTGCCAAAGCCTAAAGGCGAAAGCAGAAAAGTGGTGCATTATAGAGAATTAAACAAAAAAGAAATATAGTCCGTTCAGTTCCTCTTCCGGATTTACATTCCAGCTTTGGACTGTTAAACGACGCTACAGTATTCACTAATCAGGAGTACAAGCAAATTCCATGAAAAGAGAAAAAGAAATCCCTTACGGCAATTGCTACTGATTGGAATCTATACAGATTCAAGAGAGTACCATTCAGTTTGTCTACAGGGGCTACACCGCTTTCGAAGTTGATGGACCTCATTCTTCAAGGTATTAAATTAAGCAATGTGTATAATTACTTGGATGATTTAGTTATTTACAGTGCTGATTTTGAGGTGCATTTGCTAAATTCGAAAGAAGTATTTTTACGTTTACGAAAAATGAGGCTCACTATAAATGCCGACAAAATGCGTGATTTACCACGCCATTCCTGGGTCATGTAGTCCCCCCCCCCCCGAGTATATAACTATACACTTGGAAAAAATAAGAACTGTCCTAGACCTTACTTCTCCCAGGATTATTAAAGGAATGGCTAGTTTCGTCGGAATGGCGACATTTTTCCAAAAATTTATTCATCTATATCTACATTTATATGGTACTCTGCAAATCGCTCTTAAGTTTTTGGCAAGGGTTCATCAAAACACATTCACAATAATTCTCTATCATTCGACTCTCGAACGGCACGCGGTAAAAACGAATACCTATATCTCTCAGTGCGTGTTGTAATTTCCCTTATTTCATCATGATGACCGTTTGCCCTTATGTAGGTTGCCATCAACAAAATATTTTCACATTCGAAGGAGATAGTTGGGACTGAAATTTAGTGAGAAGATCCCACCGCAACCAGAAGCGCCTTTGTTTTAGTGGTGTCCAACCCACATCCTGTACCATGTCCGTGACATCCTTTCACATATTTCTCGATAATGCAGAATGTCCTGCCCTTCTTTGAACTTTCTCGATATACTCCGTTGGCCATATGTGCTAAGGATTCCACACCGCGCTGCAGTAGTCCAAAAGTATGTGTTCTGCCAATAAGACGCACTCTTTTGCTCGCATTCCCTCTAACACTTTTTATATTTTATTCGTGATTAAAGTTGTTCATAATTGTAATTCGTAGGTATTTAGTTGAATTTACGGCCTTGATATATTTATTGCGTAACCGAAGTTTGATTCTTTTTAGCACTTACGCAAATGACCTCATGCGTTTAATTATTTAGGGTCAATTGCCCATTTCGCACAATACAGATATCATATCTAAAACGTTTTGTAATTGGTTTTGATTTTCTGATGACATACGGCAGCATCATCTGCAAACACCCTAAGACTGCTCCTTAGATTGTCTCCTAAATCGTTTATAAAGTGAAGGAATACTACCTTGGGGAACGCCAGAAGTCACTTCCGTTTTATTCTATTACTTTCAGCCAACTGTTGCAAACTGTGACCTCTCTGACAGGATAACATGAGTCCAGCCACATAACTGAGACGATATTCCATAAGGACGCAAACTGATTACAAATCGCTTGTGTGGTAGGGTGTCAAAAGCCTTCTAGAAATCTAGAAATACGGAAACAATTTGAAATACCTTGACAATAATACTCGACGCTTCGTGTGAGTAAAGAGCCAGTTGTGTTTAGTAAGAACGATGTTTTCTAATGCCGTGTTGACTGAGTGTCAATACACCGTTCTCCTCGACGTAGTTCGTGATGTTCGAACACAATACAGATTCCAAAATCCTTCTGCATATCGACGTTAATGATATGGGCTTGTATTTCTTGAGTATTGGTGTGATCTGTGCGACTTTCCAGTCTTTGAGTGCGGATCTCCTGTCGAGCGAACGCTTGTATGATTGTTGAGTATGGAGCTATTGCATCAGCATACGCTGAAAGAAACGTAATTAGTGTTAGTATGTGCTTAAAGCATTGCTTTTATTAAGTGATTTAAGTTACTTCATTGGTGGGAGGATATCCAAATTACTCAAATTGGCAGCTGTTCTTCTTTGAAATTCTGGTATATTTACTTCGTCTTTTTTGGTGAAGGAATTCCAGAATGTTTAATAACTCTGCTATAGCGCAGAGAAGGCTTTCCGATAGCATACTTTACATACGACCAGCATTTCTTTACATTTCCTGCAAGGTTTAGAGTCAAAGTTTCTTTGTGGAAACTATTATAAGCACCTCGCATTGAAGTCATCGCGGAAATTCGAACTTATGTAAAAGACCGCCAATTTATGATATTTAGCGTTCACTTGAATTTGGCATGCTTTTTTTGTAGTTTCTGTCACAGTGTACTGATCTGTTTTGTGTACCATGGGGGGTCAGCTCCTTTCTTTGTTAATTGATTTGGTATAAATATCTCAATTGCTGCAGATACTGTTGCTTTGTGTTCAAGCCACATCTGTTCTACACTTACATTGTTAATTTGTAAATAGTCTCTCACGAAGGCTTCAAGTGTATTTTTAAATAGTTCCATGAACCACCAGTTGAGGGTGTTGAAGACAAGAAATAAGATAAGAGAGAACATTATATGGCAGAACCTGGACAGTGATATAAAGCACATTACTGACATTTGTAAGAGATGTGCAGAAAGCAAGAGTGCTTAGAACACTAAGATAGGACTGCTTACCTCTAATCCTGTGGAAACAGTACGGGTTAAGATGTGTACTGATTTTATGGGACAACTACCGTGGTTCAAAGAGGGTAGGCCCTAATACCTGCATGTTAGTTTGCGTAGATGCCTTCTCCCGATTTACGTGGTTCCTTCAAAGCAAGGAAGATAAACCAAGGTACATTATATATGTTTAAGATCTTTTGATTGGGACTAGTGATAAGCTGTAACACTACACACCCTACTATCCAAATCCATCCTATGTGGACTGAGTTAACAGGGATTTGCGTTCAGTTTTACTCGCTTGGCATATTCCCAACCAAACCATAAGACTAATCTCTAACGGCTACGCATGAGTTTCGTCGGGTCACACCTACCGATCTGGTTTTTTCATTTAAAAATTTTACTTCACCTCGTAACCCGTGGTGTGTTGAGGGATTGTTGCCTATCAAAGTTTCGCCAGAGCAGTTGGTTGTCCAGTGGAGGGAAGCAGGCAATAATATCAGAAAGCTCATAGGCATATTCTAATCTTTACAAAATTGGCGATAAAGTTATGGTGCAGAATCAGGGGCGGTTAGGATGGATATTGATACGGTCACCTAAAACCTACCACCATTGTTTCACAGGCCTTGGAAGAGTGTGGAGTTCATTGCACCTATCACTTTGTTACTCTATGATGCTGGAAGTAAAGGGACCCTACAAGCTCATTTGTTCCAAGTAAACCCAGTAGATAAAGGCACAGGACCCTTACATAAGGACCCTCGATGCGAGTAGTTCATGGGGAGGTGGACGTCCTAGGACTGCAAGGGAGGATTGGGTGTAGGTACTACTGAGAACCACATTTGTGATGGCCAGCGTCTTTGAAGCTCGACAGCGGCGCCATACTGGGCTAAAGATGTAGAGAGGCGGTTAGTGTGAGTTGGACGTGGAGACGGGTTGTTTCCTCGTGTGCAACTCAGTATGGATGTGAATTTGTCTGGTTAAATGCACTGTGATAAAAAGGTTTGTGCAGGAGACGAATTTGTGACTGGCCGAATCAAACCAGTCAGAAGACCGACTGCTCAAAAAAACACTAAAAATGTTAGCATTCAGTCGCCAAATCTGAAACAGGAATTTAAGAAATTTTGTTACTTTTCCAGCAATCCGATGTTCATCAATTCCTTGTTTTAAAATGCATTTAGTTTAAAATTTTGGTACTCTCCATTGTTTATTATATTATTCTAAATCTTATTTTGTAAAACCTTAATATTTCGGACAACAGTGATGCGAACTTTAAACCTGAGTTATTAGTCATAGTTTCTGATCATTAACTTTCAATGCAACGTGCTTGTATGCTGAAATTTTGGCTGTGAAACTATTCTCGAAATTCTGGAACTCAGAGTGTGATGCCTGGAAGATATTAAAATTCAGTAGATTAAACTAATCAACTCTACTTGGAACAAGGGGCGAAATGAGTACATGCTCTGTCCCCTAACACATGCAAAATGAAGAGCTAATCGTGATGCTGAAATTAAAAATATTGCCACGTAGAAGGTGTAATAGGATGAGCGGCGAACACTCACTTCACTTAACGAAGGTTTATTCAGCACTTCCAAATACAAGAGCGCTGAGCGAACTGCCTCCTGCCAGAACACATACAGTATATATACAGCTACAAAGAAATCCAGTACAATGATTCCTGACTTTTGTGGATACTAATAGAATTTACTCGAACTGAATATAGAAATTAAAGTTGTACAGTCCAGGTGAGATTTGAACTCACGACCATCCATGCAACAGTTTATTATCATAACCACTACACCACGGTGCTACAGAGGTTCTTTTGCGACAATATTGCCCGAACGACGGAAGATCTGCTATGCTATGCTGCACTACCTGAAATTTAATCTGTATGTAAATTGAAGGAAATAAAATTTAATCGTTTGCATCTGAATCTGCACCTGAAATGAACCACGCTACTGAGTAACTCGAGTGCGCTTATGTGTACAAGAAGGTTTCGAAAGAGTAAACGGGAGGTGTGGAGTCCTAAAGTGCTGTGAATTAAAATTTTACCTCTCTATGCGTCCAGTATTGAAAGTAGAAGAAAAAATTTATGGTTGATGAGCTCAATTTACATTATATGTTCCAGGTGCATGCGTCTATATACAAGGGTGTCTGTTACGACCACGTCGAGTCGAGCATGGTAATACAGTAACACAGACGCATTCTTAGAAAGAGTTGTATACGAAATATATTTACATTATCAGAAGGAGGGGGACAAGACCACAACTTCGTGAACACATATGTGACGAGAAAACACCAGCAACATTTTTATTTACACTTTGGTGACAAAAGTCCTGGGATACAGCCTAAGATGGTGTCTAACCTCCATATGCCTAGAGTAGTGCAGTGACTCTACGTGGAATGGACTCAACAAGTCGTTGGAAGCCCCATCAAAATATGTGAGCCATGCTGCCTCTACAGCTGTAAATTATTGTGAAAGTGTTGCTGGGGCAGTATTTTATGCTCGAACTGATCTCTTTATTACGTCACTTAAATGTTCGACGGGATTGAAGTCGGGTTATCTGGGAGGCCGAATCATTCGCTTCCAATGTCGAGAGTGTTCTTCAAAACAGTCGCGAACAATTGGGACCCAGTAACATGGTGCATGTACTCCATAAAAATTCCATCGTTGTTTGGGAACATGAAGTTCAAGAACATCTGCAAATGGTCTCCAAGTGGCCGAACATAATTAGCTCCAATCAACGACCGGTTAAACTGGACCAAAGGATCCAGTCTATTCCATATGAACATGTTGTTGTTGTTGTTGTCTTTAGTCCTGAGACTGGTTTGATGCAGCTCTCCATGCTAATCTATCCTGTGCAAGCTTCTTCATCTCCCAGTACCTACTGCAACCTACATCCTTCTGAATCTGCTTAGTGTATTCATCTCTTGGTCTCCCTCTACGATTTTTACCCTCCACGCTGCCCTCCAATACTAAATTGGTGATCCCTTGATGCCTCAGGACATGTCCTACCAAACGATCCCTTCTTCTAGTCAAGTTGTGCCACAAACTTCTCTTCTCCCCAATCCTATTCAATACCTCCTCATTAGTTACGTGATCTACCCACCTAATCTCAACATTCTTCTGTAGCACCACATTTCGAAAGCTTCTATTCTTTTCTTGTCCAAACTATTTATTGTCCAAGTTTCACTTCCATACATGGCTACACTCCATACAAATACTTTCAGGAACGACTTCCTGACACTTAAATCTATACTCGATGTTAACAAATTTCTCTTCTTCAGAAACACTTTCCTTGCCATTGGCAGTCTACATTTTATATCCACTCTACTTCGACCATCATCAGTTATTTTGCTCCCCAAACAGCAAAAATCCTTTACTACTTTAAGTGTCTCATATCCTAATATAATTCCCTCAGCATCACCCGACTTAGTTCGACTACATTCCATTATCCTCGTTTTGCTTTTGTTGATGTTCATCTTATATCCTCCTTTCAAGACATTGTCCATTCCGTTCAACTGCTGTTCCAAGTCCTTTGCTGTCTCTGACAGAATTACAATGTCATCGGCGAACCTCAAAGTTTTTATTTCTTCTCCCTGGATTTTAATACCTATTCCAAATTTTTCTTTTGCTTCCCTTACTGCTTGCTCAATATACAGATTGAATAAAATCGGGGACAGGCTACAACCCTGTCTCACTCCCTTCCCAACCACTGCTTCCCTTTCATGCCCCTCGACTCTTATGACTGCCATCTGGCTTCTGTACAAATTGTAAATAGCCTTTCGCTCCCTGCATTTTACCCCTGCCACCTTTAGAATTTCAAAGAGAGTATTCCAGTCAACATTGTCAAAAGCTTTCTCTAAGTCTACAAATACTAGAAACGTAGGTTTGCCTTTCCTTAATCTTTCTTCTAAGATAAGTCATAAGGTCAGTATTGCCTCACGTGTTCCAACATTTCTACATAATCCAAACTGATCTTCCCCGAGGTCAGCTTCTAACAGTTTTTCCATTCGTCTGTACAGAATTCGCGTTAGTATTTTGCAGCCGTGACTTATTAAACTGATTGTTCGGTAATTTTCACATCTGTCAACACTTGCTTTCTTTGGGATTGTAATTATTATGTTCTTCTTGAAGTCTGAGGGTATTTCACCTGCCTCGTACATCTTGCTCACCAGATGGAAAAGTTTTGTCAGGACTGGCTCTCCCAATGCCGTCAGTAGTTCTAATGGAATGTTGTCTACTCCCGGGGCCTAGTTTCTTCTAAGGTCTTTCAGTGCTCTGTCAAACTCTTCACGCAGTATCGTATCTCCCATTTCATCTTCATCTACATCCTCTTCCATTTCCATAATATTGTCCTCAAGTACATCGCCCTTGTATAGACCCTCTATATACTCCTTCCACCTTTCTGCTTTCCCCTCTTTGCTTAGAACTGGGTTTCCATCTGAGCTCTTGATATTCATTCAAGTGGCTCTCTTTTCTCCAAAGGTCTCTTTAATTTTCCTATAGGCTGTATCTATCTTACCCCTAGTGAGATAAGCCTCTACATCCTTACATTTGTCCTCTAGCCATGCCTGCTTAGCCATATGAACATAGCCTACACCATTATGGAGTCATCTAGGATTCAATCGTTAGAGTCACGAGCCAGGAGTGGCGCTGCAGGCGATATCGTGCTATTACCAAAAGCACCCACGTCGGTTGGTCATCAACGCCAAATTTCTCTGCACTGTCTAACGGATACGTTCGTCGTACGTTCCACATTCATGCCTGTGCTTATTTCACGCAGTGTTGCTTGTCGTCTATCTGAACACTCCAGACCACATCATTGAGTGCTTAGAATGAAAATCTGACTCCACATATTAATTGTCATGAATAGCTCTCGAATGAAATAAGACAACAGTCCCACGTAGAACTTAATGTAAGCCAATTTTGTAATCATGATTTTGACGTCAATGGAGTAACCGGCAAGATTTTCATTCGGCCATAATTATATTACAAAATATACGATAGAGACGGCCAATAATTCGGCACGTGAGCTGTTCTCTGGCACGAATGTCACGGCTCACTCACCTCGCCACCTCTTCTACACCCTCAATGCTCCCTCCACCTCCACCGCGCCACGATGCCTGAGCTTGGGGATGCAGACGGGGCGGAAATCGCGAACGCGCCGATTTTAATGACAATTCAGTCGTACTGCATACGAATTAGTCTTGCATTCCACATTTATTAACGATGTAGATAACAAAAATCAAAATTTAAGTATTAATTAATTATTTTTGTCAGGTTGAAGACGTGATATAGTATTTATGCGGTACAAACTGTCGGTATACGGGTAGATGCAAACAATTTCACAAGTTTTCGCACTCAGTTTGCCACGTAATTTTAACTTATTTAATTTCATAGTCGAGAAATCCTTTGACACACATCTGTCGATGGAAATATTTTATCACGCTTCCTACCTCCGGAAGAAACATAGGTAAACAGTTCATAAAGGGTTTATTAACGAATCTTTCAACAGTTGCAGTACACATCTTTGGCGACTAGCTTCGAACAAACTGGTTCACTGTCAATACTGTCCTACTAAAATTGCACTGAAAGGGCCTGACCTTGATAACAAACATGAAAAAGGCAGTGCATGCTGTATATATTGTTCACTGAAAGACTCACAATCCACATGTGCCTTTCAGCAAGTCAGAAACTGAACCAGGGAAACTGATTAGGACATTGAATCTTTCAACCAACAGTAAATATGTCTGTGGATAACACTCTAGCCAGTGTTCTGCCGTGACGAGTCAACAGTCAGCGACGATGGAATGTTTAACGTGGTAGAAGACAATTAGGGTGTACAACTAGTGGTAAACATTTCAGTAAATTGTTAATTTTCTGGACAGGAAAGTGACTCAGGAATCGTAAATGACAGTGTAATTAGTGTGCAGTCGGCAGTTGTAAGATCAGGAGATTGAAAATTGTCGTCACGAATTGTACCCCAGTCATAGAGAAATTAAGAGATTTAATTGCGATAAGTGAGAAAAATGTCAGGGTGTCACTCATAGACTTTCTTTAGAATAACAACAAAGACCTTCTTCCGCAATTTAGCGGAGAGCACAAAGAAATATATTACGGAGTTCAAGGGATAAAAGGAGACTACGTTAATCACAAAGTCTGGTGCGGGGAAATAACGACAAACTTGTCCATCCAGAATAAGAAACAAGACAGCAATATCACGAAAATAACCGATGTCTACCAGGAGAACAAAGAACTCTAAATTGAATGACGGAGAGGGTGCCAATTCGTTGTAGTGAGTTGGAGCAAAATACTTGTGAAACCCAAACTTCCTCTGAGAGAAACGTACCTGCCGAATTTGAAAGGGACAAGTAGAAGCTGTGCGAAAACATAGCTACGATATTTGAAGCAGTGGTGTTACCACCACCACTACGGCAAGTGGTTAATTTCTAAGTGTGCATGAATATCAGTCACTCTAGCCACTCTAGTTACTCTTTTGTCCGCCCCAGGTAGCTGAGTGGTCAGCGCGATTGACTGTCAATCCTAAGGGCCCGGGTTCGATTTCCGACTGGGTTGGAGATTTTATTAGCTCAGGGACTGGGTGTTGTGTTGTCCTAATCATCATTATTTCATTCCCATCGACGCGTAAGTCGTCGACGTGGCGTCAAATCGAAGGACTTGCACCAGGCGAACGGTCTACCCAACGGGAGTCCCTCGTCACACGACGCTCTTAGTTACTCACTTCGAGATGGAACGACGAAATAGTTTATCCAAACTATATGCTGAAGATCCGGTGTGTGCACAAGAACTAATGCAGGTTTTAATTAAAATGTTACAACTGGTCACTCGTGGAAAAGTTTCGCTTTTGCCTGGACATCATATGGATGTATTCTATTTAATCCTTGATAAGATATAATTTATAGAAAATTACGAGGAAGAACAAAGGAGCCTGTGTCTGGCCTTGAATAGTGAAATAGCGGATGTTGCAGTTTACGTTACCGTGAACTACACAGGATCAACGATTATAGCGGAGAGAGTAATTCTGATGACGACCGGAAATGTAGCGTTTACGATAGTGACAAAAATTATGACAAAGCAAGGTTTTCAGAAGATTAGTTAACACCGCGATATCACACAGGGTATCACTGACAAAATAATGATCACAAATTTATGAACAGTAGTAGGAAACCGAACCGATCACTATAAATAGATAACCGTGGAGAATACTCATCAGCACATGAATAAAACTGAAGGAGGTTTCTAACGGGCTGTGATTCGGAACGAACTCCGGGAATGGTTCTGTCTCGATTATAGACACAAAATTTGAAATAAGAGGGCAAGATCTACTACATGAGAGCAAAGGAAAACTTACTGAAGAGTTAACGCCTATTTTTGAGACTGGTATATTTGGAACAAAGATGCGTTGGCAGACTCAGGTAGCAAGGTCAATGCGGTATCAGCCATAGTATATGAACGGCTATAGAACATTCCAAAAATTCCGACCTTCAGCCTTACCAGTTAACCGAATCCAGTTTGTCAAAGCCGTAGGGAACAAGAGTGAACCAGAAAATGGTGAATTTTTAATAAAACAGCATATCAGAAAGAGGTATTTGAGGCGAATATGATGACTGTCTAAGGGTTATGCACCAGTTTTGTGCTCTTGCACTTTCTTACAGAGACGTGTTACATGCTAAATTTTACTAAGGGGAAGCTTTTTGTGAATGATGGTGGAGAAGAATGGAGTTAAAGTTTCGAGTGTTTGTAGAAAAAATGTGATGGGATTTGTGCCAGTACAGAGTTGAAGTCAATAGACACTCTCTTCCATCACCTCAGTTCCGCGAGTTCCGGAACCTGTACAGAAAACTGAATAGAGATTAATATAAAATCATTCCCGCCCTTCTTATTGCTCGTGAAAACCACAAATTGTATGTTGTACCACCATACAGCGAGACCTTAAGAGGTGGCGGTCCAAATTACTGTACACACCGGTACCTATAATACCCAGTAGCACGTCCTCTTGTACACGTCCTCCTGCATTGATGCATGCCTGTATTCGTCGTGGCGTACTATCCACAAGTTCATCAAGGCACTGCTGGTCCCGACTGACTCACTCCCCAACGGCAATTCAGCGAACATCCCTCAGAAAGGTTGGTGAGTCACGTCGTCCATAAACAGCCATATTCATTCTATCCCAGGCATGTTTGATAGGTTTCATATCTGGAGAACATACTGACCACTCTAGTCGAGCGTTGTCGTTATCCTGAAGGAAATAATTCACAAGATGTACACAATGGGGGTTCGAATAGTCGTCCATGAAGACGAGAGCCTCACCAATATCCTGCCGCTATGGTTGCACTATCGGTCTGAGGATCGCATTCATCTATCGCACAGCCGTTATGGCATCTTCCATGACCACCAGCGGCGTACGTCGGCCCCACATAATGCCACCCCAAAACAGCAGGGAACCTCCACCTTGCTGCACCCGCTGGACAGTGTGTCTAAGGCATTCAGCCTGATGGGGTGGCCTCCAAACACGTCTCCAGCGACTGTCTGGTTGAAGGAATATGCGACACTCATTGGTGATGAGAACGTGATGCCAATCCTTAGCGGTCCATTCGGCATGTTGCTGGGCGCATTTGTACCGCGATGCATGGTGTCGTGGTTGCAAAGATGGACCTCACCCCGGACGTTGGTGAAGTTGCGCATCATGCAGCCTATTGATCACAGTTTGAGTCGTAACACGACGTCCTCTGGCTACACGGAAAGCATTATTCAGCATGGTGGCGTTGCTGACAGGGTTCCTCTGAGCCTTAATCCATAGGTAGCGGTCATCCACTACAGTAGTAGCCCTTGGGCGGGCTGTATCCATGTCCGAACCACATCGCATTTGTGCACTCCGAGACGTCTGGACATTTCCCTTGTTGAAAGCCTTTCCTGGCACAAAGTAACAATGCGGACGCGAACGAACCGCAATATTGACCGTCAAGGCATTGTTGAACTACAGAGAACACGAGCTGTGTACCTACTTCCTGGTGGAATGACTGGAACTGATCGGCTGTCGGACCCCCTTCGTCTAATAGGAGCTGCTCATGCGTGGCTGTTTACATATTTGTGGAAGGTTTAGCGACATCTCTGAACAGTCAAAGGGACTGTGTCCGTGATACAATATCCACAGTCAGTGTCTTTCTTCAGGGGTTCTGGGAACCGGGGTGATGCAAAACCTTTTTTTTATGTGTGTGATAATCCCCTTCAATATAGCATTGGTAGGGAACTTAACACACAATTTATAATTGGGCAAATGGTGAAAAAGCTTGCTGAAAAGTCTCAAGTACAACGATTTTGAAAAGGAATCAGTCTATATTGTCACAGAGAACTGGCAAAATTAACAGATGAGTAAGCAATCTCCAACTTCGAGGACATGAAATATTTCAGACAGGGTCATACCCCATACCATCAACGAATTTGGGCACTAGTGAAAGCAGAAATTCAAAGAATTTTGCAAGAAGACAAAATAGAGAGATGAGTAATGGACTCTGTAATCAATTAGAGGTATTGTCGAAAGAAGTGATGGTACATGGCTTGCGATTGTGATGCTAGTAATACATGGGATAACTGTGTCATGATGGGTTCAGGCTGAGAACATTTACAACTACTGCAACGCTTCCAACGTGTGTGCTGCTTAACTCGTCAAGATTTAATAGCACATAATATCGAGAAATAATGTACTTAGCTAATCTGCAATTTTAGAGGAACTTCTTTTGATTTTCCATATTTCAGTATATTTGTATACTATTTGTAAAAGTGCCCCACCTATAAGATACATAACGTAATCTTCACCTTAACATGGTACATAAGAACATATTCATTTGTACCAAGACTGCAGGAAGTGACTTCCTGTGTTAACAATGCAGCTACATGTTCGTGGCAACTTCTGCTAAGTGCAGGAGGCACGTTGTATTCAAGGTTTTTGCCGACTGTTGCCTTGGCATGACGCAGTCTCCGTTCAATGTTCGCATTTCCCTCTGTAGTGAATTCTGATAAACAGTTGTGGCAGACTGACTTTGCTCTTAAACAGTTTTTTTAATGGGCATGATACGGAAGTCCGTGACGAAAAAGTGTCAACGAAAAATCGCAATTCTATTTGCATCACAATGCTTCTGTTTTTAGCAACCGATAGGTCCTCAGAATTCTAGTGATAGTACAAATCAATTTTCTGTGACACCCTTTATGTGTGGTCTACGTATTTTGAAGGAGAAGGATGTGTAACATATTTTTGTGAGCACAGTACCCTGAGCTGGAACCAGAAATTCACGAACAAAGAATCGTAGCTATACAGCACGTCATGAGTTGCAGAAATACCACTTACCTGATCAGCGAGCTTGTGGAAGGCACGCTCGCACATAACGGTGTGTGCCAAGCGGAAGAGCCAGGTGCCGTTTGTGTCTGCAACACTGAGGGTCAGTGTGAAGACGTCCATATCCGCTGTGCCCTCCCGGAACAACACGATGAGCGTGGAGCAGACGAACGACAGGTCTAAGGATAACATAGCGAGAGTGTACAGTCGGAACCAGAAAGGTGAGCTGGCGGCCCCACTTGGGTGTCGCATGACGGCCGTCCAGTGCAGAGGCTGTAGCAGGTAGTTGAGGTCGCTGGCAGCCTCTGCTGCTGCTGCCGCTGAAGGAGAGGTTTCCGCGCTGGACATACTGCAGTACTCCCTGCATAGAGAAATGAGATTGTGGACACAAGGTTACGCTACTCTGAGACGCTTACCAGCGAAAGTCTTGGTAAATGCATTAAAAAAATTAAGGTGCTTTGTGTGTGTAAGCAACCAGTACAGCTCGTGCAGATATTGTTACCTCTACATAGCAAAACCGTCAGCACATGGGACGAGGCGGCTAACGTGGATGTGGACGTGCACGCTCAGACAGTATATCACACGCCAAGAGACACAGTGTCTTCGGCACAGGCCACCAGCTGGTTAACGTGATTTTGCTCTGTCAGCGCTATCCAGCCGAAGTTGTAGGCTTTATTTGTCTCGCAAACCAGTCGCATATTAGCCCTATTAAAGAGTACGTTTCCCTGCTGACGATATGCAAGCCATGTCGTTCTGTCTGTGGTATACTTAAATACAAACTTCAGTATCCGTACGTATATGTGTAATAAGGCAAATGTGAAAGCTGTGTCTTCACTGAGGAAGGACATAAGCTTATTGGAACAAATTCACTCCTGTCATAGAGCACACTTACATTTACACAACATAAAATGCTACAGAAATTATTTTTGTTAATTTCGTAGGAAATCTCCACAACCTTCTAGAAAATGCGAAAGTGGAAAAAAAAATTTCCGCTCAGATCCTCTGTTCCAGATGGTGGCACCTCAACAAACTACACAATACCGAAACTCAGCATTTATTTGCAGAATATTTTCCATTATATTGTTTAAAGACTTTAACTGTCGAAATGTTAATGACGTTTAATTATAACAAATCCTAACGAGAATGAAGCTTTTTCATGAAACTTCAGATACTAGTTGTCTCTAAATAGCTTACTCTAATAACTAAACACGACAAAAAATATGAAAATTTGTAAATCATCAGCACGATGTATCCCAAAGTTTTATTACAACAAATCGTAACAATAATGATTGATTCTCGACTCATTGAACGTGCTGGTGCTTAGAAACAACATTTATTTATAGGATGTAACCTAATATAAAATCCCACCGAATGTGGATTTCTGCTGAACACTACATATACGGTACAGCGTCTTAATTTCTGATTGTAACATAGGGGGCATTCTCACTTCCCATTGGATCTACTTTACTTGGAACATTGTGGAAATATATCAGAGCTTATTTTGTGAATCATATGACGAAATGGCTCCTGAACGAGAGCTAAAAGAGAGTGACAGCAAAAAAGTCGCAGAGCGCCACGTCAACGTTAGCTAACTCGTCCCATGTGCCGACGACTTAACACATTTCCGTCCTTAGTATCAGCGTTTCCATCCCTATGTTCCGAAAGAGTGGCCACCTGAGTGTCTTCTGCCGATCTGCGCAACATGGCATCGCAGTCTGCGCGCGCTATATGGTCGGGGAACGTTCTTCGTAACCACACAACTTTGATCATATGCCGCGCCATAAAGTTTTATCGAAAGAGGCAAGAGTGGGGGAGAGGGAGGCAAACACTGTAGCGCGGAGAGGGAGTGGAACACATGTCACATTTTCTCCTCTAGTCATCCCTCCATTAGAAATTTAATGTAAAGTGATGTAAAAAGCGAAGAAGCAGTTGGGCGAGAAAGTTGGCAGGCGTTTTTCTACATCTGACAGATGAGATTTATTCAGATTTCGCTTCATTCGCAAGGGAGTTGCGCTACTAGCACCTGCATGGAGCTACCAATCATTCTTGCTTTAAATACACGCTGTAATGGTGGTGAGCGTTAGTTGCCTTTGAGATTGGTCACGAAGAGTTGATGGCAACAAAGACGCCATTATGAACACCTCACTGAGTATGAATGGGATCGCGTAACGTTCCTTCTGCGATATTGCAGAAAGACTTGACAGGAATGTAGCCACTGTACGTGAATGTACGGTCGCAAGGAGACCGAGTTACGGATGGTCACGTGGCACTACCGAGTGAAATCATCGTGTTCGGCGTATGGCTCTGGTGCATCATACTGCGTCTGTAGCAGCGGTTTGGGAAACAGTTGGCACCATAGTGACAGAAGTAACTTTTACTGTTACTGTAATAACTCCGAGGCAGACGCCAATTTGCAACTTCATTGGTGCCAAGGGGGATATCATCGGAGGGCAGTTTGGAGGTCTGTTCGGTGCCAGTGATGACTGTGTCTTGGTTGGGAGGAGGCGATTTGAGAGCCTGCAATCAGCTTGCCTGCTAGACACATTGGACCTACACCTGAAAATATGGTCTGGATTGCGATTTTGCATGGGAGCAGAAGCATCCTCTTTGTTATCCCACTCACCCTGAAGGAGAACTTGTACGTCAATATGACGATTCGGCCTGTTATGCTGCCAATCATGAACAGCATCCCAAGTTGTGTTTTCCACCAAGATAACGTCCGCCCACATACCGCTATTGTAACCTAACATGTCCTACAGAACGTCGACATGTTGCCTTCACTTGCCCAATCATCATAGCTGTCTCTAGTCGAGTATATATGGGACAATTTTGGATAACAGTTCCAGTGCCACCAACAAACAGCATTAACCATCCCTATCTTCACCGACCAAGCGCAACAGTCACGAAGCTCCGTCGCTCAAAGTGATATCCGGCACATGTACAACACAATGCGAGTAAGTTCACATTCTCGCATTCAGTTGTCTGGTGGTTACACCTGTTATTAAGGTACCAGCATTTCACATTTGCAATGGCTTATGTAGCCCCGACATTTCATTACTCTACATTAATTAGTTTTTTGGTGTTGCTGGTTTTCATCCCGTCAGTGTACTTTCTTATCCCGTTTCTCAAATCATCCATTTAGTGTGTGCTCCAGTCTTTTTCTGAAAATACAAAAATTCCTCGAGAAAAGTAAACTTCTGTCAAGTATGAGATGTGTGGTATAACATGGTTGTATAGTATAACATGGTCATGTAACTATGAACAAACATTCCACTCAAAATTAAGAACATTGTAATCTAGCAGATCTTCTCAGTATTCTACTCGACATTCTGTGTGTTACATTACAGCTCCTCTACACTATAATAATCTGTGAAAGAAATGAAATTAAATGGAAGTATTATAAAAATTATGAGCTAAATGTTGGCACTATCACAGAAACAGCAACGATGAAGCACAGACATAGAAGAATTTCTTGTGTCTGGAGAAGATGTGTGTTTGACTGAACTGGAAAGAAGTTACTTCTTGGTAGCCGGTTGGTTCGAATCGCGCTCTCGACTGTGGCGGCCGGTCAGTTGTTCCATCTTTCAAAAGTGTCTGGATGGTATGACGAGTTGTTCTGGATGGAAAAACATGTAACGGCCTGATTGCTGAACGTGTTTGTCCTACACCCAAGTCCTTCCCACGAGCCATGGGAGTCCCCGTCAAGCATAACTAGTGCTTCCAGCGTAAGGTGCCGTACCGACAGAAGTTACTGTGGATTCAGTGTGACTAATTTCATGATACATTTTCTATGTTAGCCACTGGCGACACTTTATGAGTTTATGTAGGACAGTGCAAGTTTTGGATATTTGCAATAAGGAAACCACCATCTTACACTAGAATAATTACCGCCATCTTACACTAGAATAATTACAAATTATATTGTATGTTATAGCTTCATGAATATTTATCTGCCCTACAGTGAAGGGCAACTAGTGAGGTTTGATGTTTTGTTTTAGGGTACCGGCAGCGAGTCTGGGTGGTGGGTGCGAGTTTGACACACACCTGCCTTGCACCATTTCAGTTTAACCAATTCGCTCTTGTTCTTCCAGTCTCAAAAAAAAAAAAAAAAAAAAAAAATGGCTCTGAGCACTATGGGACTTAACTTCTGAGGTCATCAGTCCCCTAGAACTTAGAACTAGTTAAACCTACCTAACCTAAGAACATCACACACATCCATGCCCGAGACAGGATTCGAACCTGCGACCGTAGCGGTTGCGCGGTTCCAGGCTGTAGCGCCTAGAACCGCTCGGCCACCCTGGCCGGCCTTCCAGCCTCATTGCTCCTTCTTGGTTTTTCTGCTTATTGTACATTATCGGTCTTTCCCTGTACCTTACCTAAAGGCAAACTGATCGTCATCTAACATATACTCAATTTTCATTTGCATTGTTCTGTGCATTATCTTTATCAGTATCTTCGATGCGTGAACTGTTAACCCTCCGTTACTCGCGCCATAATTTCTGCCACGATCACTCGTGCGGATGACATTTGTCATACGCAACGTAAACAGTATATCTGAGCACTTTAAACGGTATATATCAATGGTTTTAGGAGTGTTTTACTTAAATCTAAATATAATACACAAAATATTCTAAGATGATAAAGATTTTTGCCAAGTGTTAGTAAATAGCTGCGATACTTCTTTCAAAGCTGCCAACTACTCACTCCGTCTGGAAACACCTCTATCAACAGCTGCCAAACCTCAGACATCTGACGTGCAACATAAATCGGTTTTCATTCCTACTTGATTCAAGTCCGTTGCCGTTTCAGTTATCTCACAACTTTGAAAAACTCTTTTTATATCGTCTCCGAAATCTATGCAGATATTTCAAACTAATGAAAGCCTATCGCACAACATTGATACCAATGAAAGCTATTATTTATACAAAATTGTCTCCGCGGAAAAGTTACTACGAATTTCATTGATGTAAATATTAGTATATGTTGTGATAATGGGTGTTATATTACATCCAAAAATAACTTCGTAAAATCTGTTTCTGTCTTTGTAATACGAACTTCATTTTTGGGTGCTCGTTCTAACATGGATAGGATATTTACTTTTACTCCATTTAGCTATTCCATAATTTTCTAAATAGAATACGTCGTCTTAAATTACTTCTTCCTCTGATTCATATTTATCAATTTCTGTTACTTCTGTTTCTGTTCCTAAATCATGATCACTTTCGTTTACCCAGTCCTCGTTCTCTGAGTTAGTAATATCACTGTCAGGATCTTCATCGCTTTTCTCTTGGAACCATTCCAGCCTGACATTAAGATCTCTGCTACTCTCACAGGCTTTCTCACAAATTAAAGTATAGAGAATATTTACTTCTCGTTGTTACGTATTGTAAAGCGAGTTTAGATACACCTAAAATTACGCACATGAAAATCGGATTGAATCAGGCAAATCAAAAAAGTAACATAGACCGCTTTTGTTTTTCCTAAAGTCTGATGGTATTTCGCCAGTCTCATACATTATGCAGAAACGTGAATAGTAATTTTTTTGCCACTTGTCCAAGTGGTTTCCGAAACTCGTCCAAAGCTCTTTTAAAATATGGTTCTAATACTGAATCCTCTCTCTCTTCTCTGTCGCCCCCTGTTTCTACTTGTATCACGCCAACAGACACGTTTTCCTCCTCATAGAGACCTTGAATGTACTCCTTCCACCTATAGGCTTTCGCCTCTGTATTTGACAGTGTAAGCCCCTTTGAGCTCTTACTGTTACCGCACTTGTTTTTAACTTCATTGAAAGTTGTTTCGACTTTTCTATATGCTGAGTCCATCCTTCCAACAATAATTTCTTTTTCGATTTCTTCACACTTTCGTGCAGTCATTTTACTTTAGCTTCCATGACAGTGGAGTAGTAGTTGGAGCTAGACACATGGCACATTCAGTTCCGGAAATCGTTAGGGAATTCAATATTCCAAGATCCACTGTGTCAAGAAGTGCCGAGAATATAAAATTTCATGTATCATCTTTTACCATTGACAAAGCAGTCTCTGACGACCTTCATATTACGACCGATAGCAGCAGCGTTTGCTTAAAGTAATCAGTGCAACAGCAAGCAACTCTGCATGAAATAACCGCAGGAATCAACTGACGTACTACGAACGTACTCTTTAGGATAGCGCAGTGAAATCTGCCATTAATTGTCTTTGGCAGCTGACCAACCACGCCAGTGTCTTTGCTACGAATATCTTTGCTACGAGGACATCACCTGGAGCAGTTCTCCAGTGCTCGCGACCATAGTGGTTGGCCCATAGGCGATTGGAAAACCGTAGTCTGGCCAGGTGATTCGAGTTTTCAGTTGCTAAGATGGTAGATTTCGAGAGTGGCACAGACATCACGAAGTCATGGACCCAAGTTGTCAACAAGGCACTGTGCAAGCTGGTTGTGGCTCCACAATGGTGTGAGCTGTTTTTACATGGAACAGACTGGGTCCCCTTTTCCAACTGAACCCATCGTTGACTGTAACTGGTTATGTTCGTCTACTTGCAGACCATTTTCATTCATTCATGGACTTAATGTTTCCAGACAATGATGTCTTTGTCACCGGGTCACAACTGTTCGCCACTGGTTTGAATAACATTTGTACAGTTCGAGCGAAGGGTCTGGCCAGCCAGGTCGAACATTTATTGTGCGTAACTGAGAGGTCAGTTTGTGCACAAAGTATCGTGTAATAGCAACACTTTCGCAGCTATGGAGTGCTGTGGATGAACCATAGCTCAGTATTTATGCTGGGGATTTCCAACGACTTGTTCAGTCGATGCCACGTCTAGCCGCGATACTACACCGGACAACGGGAGGTTCGAAACTATGTTAGGAGCTATCCCATGACTTTCGTCACCTCATTTTATTTTGTTTATTGGGCGAAAGTTATGAACACAATCGAATGTCTTCCGAAAGTCAAAGGACAAAAGGACGCAATTTTTTACCTCAGCTCCATTATTTATAACTTTCTATGAAAGTGAACTTCCGCATTCTAGCCCTGATGAACTAACTGGGACAGACGAATCGTAGAGTTATTCTCTGACATTGGCCTAATGCATGTGTGGTGCGGACACTCTCGTCCGCTGTCGGCTTTGTTAACCTTAGAAGCCCCTCATTTGGCATTATGAGACAGATTGCACCCGTCTCAAGAACTCACAACAAGGAAAAATCCCTGGCAGTATTGGGAACTGAGCACAGGCCCTTCACTGGCAGGCAAATCCCTCTTTTTCATCTTTTCAGGCCTTGACTCGTTTTTATGGACGACAATGCTGACGCCATGGAACGTTGCTGCCAGCAATTCGGCCTTAGTCCCATCGAGCACTTGTGGAATGCATTGGAGAGACGTACTGCAGCACATCTACATGCACAAACGACCATCCAGCAATTAACAGTTCTGACTGAGGACAGGGCGCCCTACCACAGTAACTTGTGGTCAACCTTGTGGCCAGGATGGGAGCACGCCTCAGAGCATGACTTTCCATCTGTGATACACTAGTAAGTACAGTGTCCCACCGTTTGAAATGTTCAGGGGTCCATCATGAATCGCAGTGACTTTTGAATAACAGTGCCCATTCTCTTCGTGTCACAGCACGTTTCTTCCAGTTACTTTCCGTACTATAATGTAGCAAAATTTCATTGAGAAATGTATCTTGTCAGTGACACATTAAGCTGAAATTGCATTCGTCCTTTCCACATCAGTGTGGATATACACATACACCAACAGACGAAGAAAATGACCTGTATTACCTATAAGTAAATCTGTCAGTGGCTAAGAAAGGGGTTTAAAAAAAGACCTTGATCATTTGCTAATTAATATGAAGAGCCTGACAAGTAGAAAATCAAGTTCTAAATGTAATCTAAAATCATTCCTTCTCCACAACTCCTTCCACCCCACAGACGAATTGTTATTTATGAATCGGTTACATATCGGGAAAATTGTCTCATTTCTCATCCTTTCGACAAAAATATCGTTGAAAAGATGTATGAAACAAGGCCTAACTAACTAACCGACCTACTAACTAGTTACATGTGTGATTATCTCGATTTTTGTGCACGTTACGTTTGTGCTTTGTGGCGAATTCGTCAGCCAGTGCAGGATGATCCGTATCGTTGGTTTTCCCTGGAGCAACTTGGTAATACATCCACGAAACATGACATTAGTGTCTTTCGCCGTTTATCAGGTGTCCCACCTAAGAGGCGTCAGGCAGATTTTCCCTGGCGTTTAAGTAGATATTTGCAGTATCCTTTTTTCAATGTGTAGCTACAATGAGCCCAAACAAACACTGCTTATCGTTTCATTCATGCGATTACCAGTTTCCATGCAAGGCATCGGTTGTTTCCCATTACAAACAAAGTGACTTTTGAAGTGGAATTTTACGTGTCCGTTCGATATAGCCTTCCTTAGTTGAGTGGTTAGCGTGGCTAAGCGCCACACGTAGGACTTGTGTTTGATTCCCAGTACTGCGAGGGAGTTTTCCTTAAGATTACGGGAACGGTGTGCAGTGAATCGTGTGATGCCATTTCAGGAGATACTTGAACAAGTAGTGGCGGCTCCAGGTCACCTAAACTGATGAAGTGACGGATAACGGGGTGCTGACGCACGCCCCCTCATACTGCATCGAATGACGCCATTGGCAGAAGAGGATAGGGCCGTCGATAGCACGCCGCAACAGCTTGTGGACTGAGTTAACGTTTGCATTTGATAGTGTGATCCTTAATTATTCCAAGTCGATATTCGTATCATCGATGTCTGTTAGCAGGGAGCGTAAAACAGTAAGCATAACCAGTATTACAATAGCGATAGAACAGAGCTGTTCTGCGTGTTTTAGTCCTTGTTGACACATATCGATAAGACGAACTTCCCAATGGACTAATATAGATCTACTCAATCGAATGGGCATGAAAAATTCCGCTTTAAAAATATTTTGTTTGTAGCGGGAAACAAACCGCCACTTTTCGTGGACGCTGGGTGTCGCATGGAACACGTGACTGGGCTGGCTCTAGCTGCATGTTGCAAAAACAAAATTCCAGACATCTGCCGGAACACCAGAGAAAATTTGCCTGGTGGCTCATCAACCTCTAATATAAGCAAAGCAAAAAAAGCTCCAATGAAATGTAGCCCAGGGCAGTCATACCAGGGCTCTAGGGAGGGTCGTCCTCCCACCCTCAAATCTCTCAAAGAAGGGATAAAAATATAGTGTATTCAGATGTCTTTCATTCAAGAAAATTATTTAAAGATCGGTGTTACGCAGGTTTTTAAAAGGATCTGAACTGTGACTTTCTTATCTCTTCTTACAAGTTGCCGTTTCTCTTTCAAAGTATTAAAAGTACTTTATATCCCAGGTCTTAGCATCCTCCCGACACCTTCCCCTAAAGATTATCGTATGGGTGCCCTTGAATGTAGTCCTCGATTATTCATCGTGTTACTAATATAAATGTCTACAAGATTAAGAATGGAAATTAAAATACGACTCTTGGATCCACTAGACTCTCAATGTTTGAATAAAGCAAACTGGTAGACGTCTAAGAAAGAGGACCAAATTTAAGTAGAACCTGTTGAACTACTACATTCGCTCTGGTCAATATACAGATGCATAGACAACGATAGTCCTACCCATTCTCCAAGATAGCACACTACACGAAAATCTCAATTCAGTATTAACTATCCTTTCAAAGTCTCAAAGTTTTTGAAATATGATCATTTTTATTACTCACGAATTAACATAGTCCACAGTGTAGTTTTGTATGGAGCAGAAACCTGGGACGTTAGTAAACGAAATAAGAATAAACTGTTTGCCACTGAGACGGATTACTTAAGATGAAGCTCATGCTGTTCTATGATGGACAGGCTATAAAAAGAAGTAATCCGATAAAGGATGGAAATGGATAGGGATGTCTGTGACGACACCCAACAAAAACAGCTGACACATAGGAATTACAGACAATTGCTGCGTATGAGCACTGATTTAAATAAATGGGTGAAGTCGAAAATTTGTGCCTGACTAGGACTCAAAGCCGTGTTTCCTGCTTCCTAGACAGATGCGCTGATTACTGCGCCATCCGAACCCCGTGGTCATTGCAACTGCCCGGACTGTGTGAGCATGCCTCTCGCCACACCCAAGTTCTCAGCTTATGCACGTACTGCTAAAGTAGTGCCGCTTGCCCATTACCTTCATTACTCACGGTATGTGTCCATTTCCGTAAGAGTTCGAGTCAAGTGTGTGGGTAAGTTGAGAATTTGGGTCTGACGGGAGGCGTGCTACTATAGTCCATACGGTGGCGATGAGCACTCTAATCGGATGCAGCCGTGGTCATCGCATCAGCCTAGTAAGCAAGAAACTCGGGTTTCGTGTCCTGGTCTGGCACAAGTTTTCAACTTTGCTAATTGATTTAAAGCAATGCCCACTCACAGCTAATGTCTGTATTTCCTTTGTGCCTTCACTGATATTGGCTTTTGGATCAAAATGGTGATGTCTTTCGGACATGTCTGAAAGAACACACAACGCACGTATATAAAAACCAGCTGATGTGATTTGGCCATGTGAAGGACCATTCCAGCGGAAGAAGAAGTGTCGTCCACGTCGAGACTGGTATAAAGGTGGCAATGGAAGCTGGCAAAGTGAACGCCAAAGAAAGCCAAGACAGTAGAAGACGTCGACTGTGGATGGAGAAGCGACGCCAGCCGAAGAAACTCCGCAGGTAGAAGAATTAATATAGCAACGATCTACTTAATCGTGAGTCAGAAATTTTGTACACGTGAGGAGGGTCGACTTCAGACAAATGTCGTTGAAATATTGAGCAACTAAATTGTTCAATTTTTTTTCCTGTTTACTTTTGTGAAATTAAATTGTTCAGTTATTTTCCTTGTTTACTTTTCATATCTCTGTATGTTCTTCCTTGAACGAATCTTTTTGTGTTTATAGACTACAGTAATTAGACACTGACTGCGAGCTATTCCGATAGAACAAACTCCTGATCCGAATCTGCCATAGCGTAGTACGACCAATCCTTAATTTGTTTTCCTCTTTCTTCGAGCTTTTATCTTGGAAAATTAATGATATATATTTCATTTTTTATAATACTTTTAGTATATCTTTTTTTTAACTGCTGCTTGAAAAGATCGTAAATTCTTCGTTTTAATACTTTGACTACGATTAATTTTGCTTTCAAATAATGTCAGACACACGTGCTGAAATAGGTCTCCAGTCTAATGAGATCTAACTGAGCCCCTCCTACAAAAAATGATTAATGTCACCGCCGCCTGTTCCTTAAAAATTTATCCACTTTCGGCGTTGACGGCTATCTAACACTATATCCCAGTCTCTGTTACATACGTGACTGGGTTCTCAGCTCAAATCCCGTAAAGTGATTAACGGCCTATTCAGTGGTTCCTTAAGTACACAATGAAATGTGGAATTCTATGAAATAACGTTGCTAAGTTAATGGTAAATATCGCGTGCCAACAACTCGAACGTTCCAATAATAGTAACGTAGTGCCTGATATAAAAACGAACTGCTCTCGAGTGTCACACAAGTGGTCAAAGCGACTCAACAAATCTTCCATACACCACGAAAACAAAACCATGCCCACTCGACATGCTTCTAAACGGGACCACTACTATTCGCCAGAGCTAACTGGAACTTATCCTGTTTCAAATATTAATCTCTAAACACCAAAAAATTATATTTGAGCTGTCATCAACAAAATATCGGCTTCAGTGATCCCATATTTTTTCACCCCAGTATTCTTCTAATAGAGTACCACTGAAGTGACCAATAGCTTGGACTCCGATCATCACCTAATAGTAAATGGACTATATACACCGGTAGTTCTGGGGACCAGAGAGAACTCAATGTATGTAACTTTTTCTGTGTGAACTGACGACCCTCCAGTAGTAAACTGAAGCAAAGCCTCAATGTTGGCTTACCCAGTCTTGGTCTGCTAACGTTACCATAGAAAAATGAAAGGCTTACTGCTCTTAGACTGCCAACATGATTATACCAAGATCAAACCCATACAGCTCTTGTTCCAGCAACGTGACTATGAGAAGATCACAACTGTACTATTATAAGGTCCATATTAAAGTTAGCCATTGTAATTCGACATAAAAACCGTGCAACGATTACTTTTTAACAAAATTCACTGTATCTTACGATTGTTGGAGTATCTTTTAGCAATCAGATACTGGGTCGTTATATTCGAGTACCTTTTCTGCCTCCATGTTGCAGCATAGCTGGATACCCTTGGCACCAACATCTTGTGGCATCTTTCTCCCTTCCTCCAATTTGAAAATATTGTACAGTACCATGGGAGCAGGTTACCAGGTCTATGATGTGCTAGTTCCACGTAATACTACAAAGGGTGCAAGCCCCCTCCATAACACCACCGCCTACGAGTTTTACTGTTGGCATTACACAAGCTGGCAGGTGATGTCCACCGGTCATTCGCCATACCCACACCCGGACATCGGATCGCCACATATTGTACCGTGATTCGTCACTCCACATAACGTTTTTCCACTGTTCAGTCGTCCAATGTTTACGCTCCTTACACCAAGTGAGGCGTCGTTTGGCATTTACCGGCGTGATGTGTGGCGTATGCCTCTTTATTTCAGTATGTGTCGTCTGGACCTCTAGAAACTACACTATGAGTTTGCAAAGCCGAACTTTGCTTTAATTTATAAGTATTAAGACAATTTCAAATACGAACTGAAAGGCTGTGACCTGTATGAAGCAATTAGGTAGTTCAACACTTTTGGATCTGTGACCGATAATCCATTTGGAATAACACCTCAAAACAGCTGATGAAGGACTAGGCGTATGGTTCACAGATTGTAGAGTTTTGGTCCTCTACTCCAAAATGTACACATACTGCATGGCTGCAGGTTCCACCCAGAGGCTGACTAAGGGTGTGCACTGTACAGCTTCAAAGGCTTTCACGATCGAGGATTACAAGAGATGCTTGTTCAAGGGCGTTGGCGCCATTCCGCTTATGGTCCACCAGGTAGTGTTCCAATCATGAGGTCATGAAGTACATACTGCACTATAGCTGAACATAGGGCTGTCACATTATGTCAACAATTTGTTCACCTGTGGTGGTTGGATCAGCATCCTCCCATATAGGCACCATCCGTTGAGTGGCTAAGTGTTTGGCTTGTATTTATTTATTTGTAAATAGCAGATGTGTAGAGCAGTTGAATGACTCAGTTTTGATAGATGCGTTCGAATATGCATGCATAACTGCACACTGTGTGTGTGTTTGTGTGTGTGTGCGTGTGTGTTTGTATGTGTGTGTGTGTGTGTGTGTGTGTGTGTGTGTGTGTGTGTGTGTGTGTGTGTGTGTGTGTTTGTGTGTGTGTGTGTGTGTTCATATGTCATGTATGTCGTATGCATGCTACGTATGCACATATGTGAATATTATACATGTTGTGAACATAGGTGTGTGAATTTTCATCATTTGCTTCTGCTAGTCCTTGTTTGTTGTATATATTGGATATAGAAAAAAATATGAGAAAGAAATGATTAAAGTATATATACCATATATGTAGAATTATCAGACAGCAAATGGAAATACTTTATAGAATGATTAGAAAGGAGATTTAAATATTGTATCTAAGAGTAACAAGTGTTTGTAGAAACTAGAGTGTTGTATTCATGTACCTATTGTGTACACTATTTTCAGTGTAAATGAAAGTCTCTGATAGACACAAATCGTAAAAAAAACATTACTTTGTAAATAAAACCAATATATTTATGTAAAAAAAAATGGTTATATATATAGACCCATAATAATACTAGCTTTACAAATTATTATATTAAGGAAAAAATTGCGTTGCAAAAAAGGCCACTGTTTGTATGTCATCACAAACATGCAGCTTTGTAAATAAAGGGAAAAAATAATAAATAACCAAAAAGTGTTGTAAAATAGTACTGCAGAAATGAAACTGTCAGCAATAATCCCTTAGTTAACTTCTTATTCATTGTTGTTTTATCCAAACCCTTTCACAATACCGTTATTTTTAATTTGTGTACAAGAAACCTGAACCTCTCACCATGATCCACAGACGTCGAATGAAGAGGCCTGAGCAGCTGGCGTAGTTATGTATGCTGATAACGGGAGGGGGAACTTCAATATAATCGGACAATGGACGAATGGAGTAGTTTCCGCTTATTTGAATGTGTTCTTATTGGTAAAGTAGTTTCCCGCTAATTTTATATCATGTGAGTGGTTTCGAGTTAACGTGATGACCTAGACCACTTACCTAAAGAGCGTTTCTAAGACCACATGGTTAGAACTGAGTTACATTATGACCTCGAATATGATTAACCTACTTGGCAAAATTGCTCGGGCACGGCAGGGATTTCATTGGGTAACTCTGATCAGTTCCGTGGGGAGGGGGGGGGGGGGGATGGGAGTAGGAGGAGACCATATCTATGCACTAGGTGATCAAAAGTATCCGGACACCGCCAAAAACATATGTTTTTCATATTAGGTGCAGTGTGCTGCTATCTACTGCCGGCTACTCCATATTAGCGACCTCAGCAGTCGTTAGACACCGTGAGAGAGCTGAATGTGGTGCCCCTAGGAACTCACAGACTTCGAATGTAAACAAGTGGTTCGGTGTCACTTGTGTAATACGTCTGTACGCGAGATTTCCACACTCTTAAACATCCCCACGTCCACTGTTTCCGATGTGATAGTGAAGAGGAAACGTGAATGGACACGTACAGCACATAAGCATACACGTCGGCCTCGTCTGCTAACTGACAGAGACCGACGACAGTTCAAGAGAGTCGTAATGTGTAATAGGCAGACAACTATCTAGACCATAACACAATTATTCCAGACCTTATCACAATCAACTACAAGTACTGTGACAGTTAGGCGAGAGGTGAGAAAACTGGGATGTCATGGTCGAGCGGCTGCTCATACGCCACACATCACGGCGGTAAATGCCAAACGACGCCTCACTTGGTGTAAGGAGCGTAAACATTGGACGATTGAACTGTGGAAAAACGTTATGTGGAGTGACGACTCACGGTACACTATGTGGCGATCCGATGGCCGGGTGTGGGTATGGCGAATGACCGGTGGACGTCATCTGCCAGCGTGTGTAGTGCCAACGGTAAAACTCGTAGGCGGTGGTGTTATGGAGGGGGCTTACACCCTATGTAGTATTGCGTGGAACTAGCAGAGCATATGCCTACATTGATGTTTGAAGCACCTTCTTTCCTCCCACTGTTTAAGTGCAACTCGGGGTTGGCGATTGCATCTTTCAACACGATCGAGCACCTGTTCATAATGCACGGCCTGTGACGGAGTAATGGACTGGCTTGCACACAATCCTGACCTGAATCCAGGCCTCGCTGACCGACATCGATACCTCTCCTCAGTGCAGCATTCCGTATAGAATGGGCTGCCATTCCCCAAGAAACCTTCCAGCACCTGACTGAACTTGTGATTGCCAGAGTGGAAGCTGTCATCAAGGTTAAGGGTTGGCTAACACCATATTCTATTCCAGCATTACCGATGGACGTCGCCACGAACTTGTAAGTCGTTTCAGCCAGGTGTCCCGATACTTTTGATCAAATAATATATATATATATATATATATATATATATATATATATATATATATATATATATATATATATATATATATATATATATATATATACAAGTGTATAACTGACACCACAAGTCCTTGTCTCTCAAGATCAACGTCATCTAAATTCAGCACTGATAACCTACTCACGCGTACCTGAAGAGAAGGAGAAGAATTAACATCAAGCAGTCACAAATAAATTACATGTTCCTTCAATTCGTAATCTTATTCTTATCTCTTCATTGTCAGTCCGTGAATAAGATTGGGTGGCATTTGTTTCCTTTTATCGCGGCGAATGCCATGTAAATTTAACAAGATACAGAGAAAATCATCATAGAGAAGGACCCAGTTCCCGGAGAAGATTTGTTATCACCTAGTACACTTCTGATTCCTTTAGCCACTTCGCAAGCAGCAAACGGCAGTTTTTCCAATTATTACTTGCTACGTTATACGAGAGTGTACATGACAGACTGATGTTGGCGTTCTGAACAACTAGTCTGTCTGTGCATTTCATTGTGTTTGGTTGATTTCATTTAACCAGTGACAAAAAAGCAGTGTTCCTAGATATGTATTACGGACTTCAAATTAGACTTTATTGTGCGCTATGTCTTTCTGTCATTTTAGAAGAGCCAACCAATACCCTTAAAGAGTGATGGAAGACTTTTTAATATAATTCCGGTAGCTACAATTTTTCAGGAATTAATGACCCACATGTTTTATGTCTTTTGACATCCAGTGTTTCACTTAAGAAAACTGAACGTTGTGCAGTTTCATCCCCTGCACCACAAAGTCTGCGTTTAGGGACTTCTTTTTCTATACGCATTGCGGCCAGTCATTTGACCGACGATGAGTTTCATCTGCCTTCAGTTCCGGCTCAGGGTTACGGAACTTCTCATACAATATGGTTTCAGCATCATGAACTTTTCATGTATTTGTATTTGAGGTTTAGTTTAATTTTTTAAATGTGCTCGCTAGGTCAGTGACGTAATTTGTAATTTAGATTCAGCCGTCACCTTAGTTCTGTACAAGTTCTGTCCAACCCTGGGCTGCCTTTCAGCTTGCTCGGTACCATTAATTCCTGAATGACCAAGGACCCACCTCAGGTTTACTCAGTTGCATTCTTCCAGCCACACAACGGTTTCAAGGCATTTTGGAAGAAACTTTGAACTCGGTACAACTTCTTAGATGTTTGACTGTGTGTAGTTTCTATGATTTCATCCACACATACTCTGATAGCGGGTGTTTCTGCCGGGATACTGTTGCCATGTTCCATAGAGTGATTGCGCTTTTCAGTTGTGGATGCAGCACATATATCCAAGCTCCAACGTCTTCTTCTGTTTTCGACCAGTCTGAAAACCAGACTATGTCACCCGAGCGGCATCGTGGTTCATGCTTCCACTGCTCCCTACCACCTACTTTACCCTAACCTGACACTGTCTAGTTCGTGAAGGCACTTTACAATCGTTGCCAGCAACTCCACCATTAGCGCACCATTAAACTGCGTAAGAGACTTTCGTAACCATCTACTGAGGAACATGTGGATTAGCAAAACATTAATAGTACTGTGACAAATGTATCATGATACGAGAAGATTAAAATTTGGCCACGAAGACAGGTTTTGTGAAATGATGACGTAGTCTCCCAACTTTCCCTTGCTCTTCCTACGTTGTAAGTGATGTAAAAATATTTTCTTTTCAAAGCTTGTTGTTTGATGTTGTTGAGGTCTTCAGTCCGAAGACTGGTTTCATGCAGTTCTCCATGCTACTCTCTCCTGTGCAAGCCTCTTCATCTTCGAACAATTACTACAGTATGCATCCGCATGAATCTCCGTATTGTATTCATTTCCTGGTCTCTCTACGATTTAAACCCCAACGCATCCCTCCATTCCCTCCAATGGTAAACTAGTGATCCCTTGAAGCCTCATATATGTCCTACCAACCGATCCCATCTTTTAGTCAGATTTTACCGCAAATTTCTGCTCTCCCCAATTCTATTCAGTACCTCGTCATTAGCAACGTAATCTACCCATATAGTCTCCAACATCTTCTGTAGCGCCACATTTCTTTCGAAAGCATGTATTCTCTTCTCGTCTAAACTGTTTATCGTCCATGTTTCACTTCCATACATGGCTACACTCCATACAAATACTTTCGGAAAGAATTTCCTGACAGTTAAATATATAGTCAACTTAAAGAAATTTTTCTCCTTCAGAAACGCTTTCCTTGCCATTGCCAGTCTACATTTTCTATCCCGCCTATTTTGACCTTCGTCAGTTATTTTGATTCCCAAATAGCTAAACTCACTTACTAATTTACGTTTCCCATTTTCTTATCTAATTCCCTCTGCATCACCTGATTTAATTCGACTACATTCCATTATCCTCATTTGGTATTGTTGATATTCATCTTACACCCTCCTTTCAAGACACTGTCCATTCCGTTCAGCTGCTCTTCCAGGGCCTTTGCTGTCTCTGACAAAATTAGAATGTCATTGGCAAACCTCAAAATTTTTATTTCTTCTCCGTGGGCCTCAGTTCCTTCTTCAAATTTTTCTTTTGTCTTCTTTACTGCTTGCTCAATATACAGATTGAATAACATCGGGGATAAGTTACAACTTGTCTCACTCCACTCTCAACTACTGCATACGTCTCATGCCCTCGAATCTTATAACTGCCGCCTGGTTTCTGTTCAAATTCTAAATAGCTTTTTGCTGCTCTATTTTATCCATGCCACCTTTAGATTTAGAAACAGAGTGTTCCAGTCAACATTGTCAAAAGCTTTCTTTAAGTCTGCAAAGGATTTAAACGTAGGTTTCTCTTTCCTTAACCTATATTCTGTGAGAAGTCATTGTGTCAATATTCTTACATGTGTTCTTTCATTTCTCCGGATTCCAGTCCGATCTTCTCCGAGGTTGGCTTCTACCAGTCTTTCCTGGCTTCTGTGAAAGATTCGTGTTAGTATTTTGCAGCCGTGATTTATTAAACTGACAGTTCGGTAATTTTCATACATGTCAGCACCTGCTTTCTTAGGAATTGGGTTTATTATATTCTTCTTGAAGTCTGAGGGTATTTCGCCTGTCTCATACATCTTGCTCAACAGATGGTAGAGTTTTGTCAGGACTGGCTTTCCCAAGGCCGTCAGCAGTTCTAATGGAATGTTGTCCACTCCCGGGGCCTTGTTTCGACTCAGATCTTTCAGTGCTCTGTCAAATTCTTCACGCAATATCATAACTCCTTTCTCATCTTCCTCTACGCCCTCATCCTTTTCCATAATATTGCCCTCAAGTACATCTCCATTGTATAGACCCTCTACATACTCTTTCCACCTTCCTGCTTTCCCTTCCTTGCTTAGGACTGGTTTCCCATATTTATACAGGTGGTTCTCTTTTGTCCAAAGGTCACTTTAATTTTCCTATAGTCATTATGTATCTTGCCCCTAGTGATATATGACTCTACATCCTTACATGTGTCCTCTAGCCATTCCTTCTTAGCTGTTTTGCACTTCCTGTCGATCTCAATGTTTTGGCTTTTGTATTCCCTTTCGACTACTTCATTTACTGCATTTTTACTTTTGTGTTTTCTTTCACGGACTAAATTAAATATTTATTGTGTTGCCCAAGGGTTTCTAGTAGCCCTCGTTTTTTTTACCTACTTGATTATTTCATCACTATTACATATCTCAAATCTACCCATTCTTCTTCTACTGTATTCTCCTCCCTGTTCTTGTCAGTCGTTCTCTAATACTCCCTCTGAAACTCTCAACAACCTCTGGTTTTCTCAATTTATCCAGGTCCCATCTCCAAAATTCCTACCTTTTTGCAGTTTCTTCAGTTTTAATCTGCAGTTCATAACCAGTAAATTGTTATCAGAGTCCAAATCTGCCCCTGGAAATGTTTTACAACATAAAATCTGGTTTTGTAAATCCCATCTTAATTTTTATATAACCGGTGTCTCCAGGTGTCTTCCACGTAAACAAACTTCTCTCACGATTCTTAAACCGAATGTTAGTTATGATTAAATTATGATCCGTGCAAAATTCTGTCAAGCGGCTTCCTCGTTCATTCCCTTCCCCCAGTTCATATTCGGATACTACTTTTCCTTCTCTTTCTTTTCCTGCTGTCGAAATCCCCATGACGATTAAATTTTCGGTTCCGATAACTATGTGAATAATTTCTTTTATCTCATCGTACATTTCCTCAATCTCCTCCTCATCTGGCATGTAAACTTGTACTACTTTGGTGGGTGTGGGCTTCGTGCCTATCTTGGCTGCAGCAGTGCGTTTACTGTGCTCTTCGTATTAGCTTATCCACGTTCCTATTTTCTTATTCACTGTAGACCACTTCTTCATTACCCTAATTTGATTTTGTTATTTATAATCCTGTGTTCACCTGACCAGAAGACCTGTTCCTCCTGCCACCGAACTGCACTAATTCCCACTATATCTAAATTTAAGCTGTCCATTTCCCTTTTCAAATTTTCTAACCTACTTTCCTGTTTAAGGGACCTGACATTCCACGCTCCGATTGTAGGACGCCGGTTTTGTTTCTCCTGATAACGACGTCCTCCTGAGTAATCTCCACCCTAAGATCCGAATGGGGTACTATTTTACCTCCAGAATATTTTCTCAAGAGGATGTCATGATCATTTAACCATACAGTAAGGCTGCATGCCATGGGGAAAAATTACGGCTGTAGTTTTCCCTTGCTCACAGCCGTTTGCAGTACCAGCACAGAGAGGCCGTTTTGGTTGATGTTACAAGGCCAGATCAGTCAATCATCCAGACTGTTGTCCCTGGAACTACTGAATGATCTTCTGCCCCTCTTCAGGAACCACCGGTTTGTGTGACCTCTCAACCGATACTCCTCCGTTTTGGTGGCACCTACGGTACGGGTATCTGTATCGCTGAGGACTGCAAACATGCCCACAAACGGCAAGATCCATGGTTCATGAAAGGGGGGGGGGGGCTGCACTTTAACAAAACAGTGAATATTGTGTCTTCGAAATATCGTTAATCTAAATGCCACAGGGAAGGCAATTAAAAGTGACACGGTGAAGAAAAATTTGTAAATTTGTGGTTCGGTCATATGGGACCAAACTGCTGAGGTAATCGGTCCCTAACTTCAACTAACTGACACTATGGACAATACACACACCCATGCCCGAGGGAGGACTCGAACCACGGACCGTGACAATTTGCCGCAGTCCGCACGGCTACCCGGTGTGGCCCGGTGTAGAGGGTTCAAGGTACAAAGGAACACAGCAGAAGAATCTATAGCAGACGTTGAACGTCAAGACCATTCGTATTTTGGCAGTTTTCGGACCTGGTCATTAAGTTGCTGAAGACGGATCGAAAGTGGACTACTGTAATTGCTGCATCCTCATCCGAATGATCCGCTGCAGTTTATGAAGCATATACGGTCGGCTGCGATACACTTCAGACTTAAGGGCTCTCCATACAAAGTAATCCCACACTGACGGATTATGTGATCGGGATGGCCAGCTATGGCCGCGACCAGACTTACCTCTGCTAATAAATCGATCACACGTTTAGCTTATGTAAATGTGGTCCAAGGTTCGGCCGGCCGCATGGGTAATTGCTTCATCTTATTGGAAATAACCTTAAGTGTATTCCTCCTACGTCAATGCTGACACAAATTGTATCCCCTAGTCCGGGCCACTTTTATTTGCCCCACCCCATAAAATGATTCATTTATAGAATGAGTTTTTAATTTCAGTTTTTCAAATGTAATGAAATTCAGCAGAGGAGTTAGCGTCTGATACCAAGAAACGAGTGTGAATCTTAGTACGACGTCTAAAATTATTTGAAAGGAATCTCATTTATGTCAAGCGGTGCCTTATCATTACTTTGACTACTGTTACAGAAAGCAAGCTGTACAGGTCAACATTACAAGTGATTTTAACAGTTATTTCTGTATGCGGCTGAGCTTTGTGGCTTTGTACCGAATCACCCCAAGAAATACAGAAATCAGGCATGGTGTGTATGACTTTATTAACGACAATACGCGCTTTGGACTCTTCTCTCTCAGCAAATGGCATTATACATCTATATCTCCGTCAATAAAACCAATATACTATCATCCAGTTCAAGATTAATAAAACCGTTAAACAAGCTATATTAAAACAATACCTTCAGGTAATGTACCTTGACATCCAACACACGTAATTCTTATCGACTTACGAATTTACCAATTTTCAATTCACGGATGACAGAGATAAATTAAACAGAGAAGCTTCGCGAATAAAGCACTTTACTTCTCTGAGAGCGTCATTCCCGAAAATCAGAAAGCTCACGATCGAACACTAGACAGTAACTCCTACGTTCATATGTCATCATGACAATGGCAATTTTAGAGGAACTAGGATTTATGCAGACGGAAGCAAATGTTGTTGAACTCCCCCATCACCATTAAATTGAAAGGAGGGACTTGATTATTTTACATGAAATCTATTCGCAGTTTAGAACGTGAACAACTATCAGCTGTATACGTATACTGCTGAAAAGGGGAGACATTTTGATTGAATAAAGCTTCCCCGGTGTCGGTGAATAAAGACGATGTTGCAGTGTCGGTGCCGTTCAGGAGTAGGATACGTTCCTGCAGTATCGTTTCGTGTGATTGTTGTACAGTGGCTTCGGGAGTATTAATTTAGACTTAAGAAAAAAGGAGTGGAAAATATCAAGAAGAGTTACAAATGGATAGACAGCAAAGTATCTATTTCGAGTTCTAAAGTTTTTAATGAAAATGAATGCATTCAATTCCAAATGCGTATTTGTTTAGACACAGAAACTTATGCTTTGAAATAATATCGGCCACAAAAAATGTAATATAAAAAAACGATATCGATTACGATTTGAACCTTAGATTTCTTTGCACAACGTTTATGTAGCCTCTGTAAAGAGTTCCTATCAAGCCGACGGCACTTGGTAAACAATTTTTTGTTAGAAATACCTTCTTTCATCGGGATCCAGATGTCGGTAACAAAGATCAGAAATACAGTTTTCTCGTCATTTACTCATTAGAAGCTCTTTAACGAAGTAAAGCAATATTTATCATATGGTGTAAATATAGCATAAATCAGAAAAATGGAACCTCCTAACCTGGTTTCTTGCTCAGGAGAACAGAAAATTTTGAGGAATCCTTGTCAGCTGCAACTGGGCCACATCATCCTCGCACTTCGTGTACAGCTTTTTAAGAGCTCTGGTGCGTGAGAAAGCTTGCTTCCCAACTGTGATATAATCATATTTTAATCATGTCTGACAGCAAACACTGCAACTCGAACTGTCATTTCCGTATTACGACTTGATGCACTTTCTGGCGATATCCGAAAAGAGCCAGAGCCACGCCTCTGCTCCTCTGCATAACTAAAAGTTCCTTATTGAGTCTCCCCTCCGTAATTAACACCCAAATAAAACTTTTAACATTGTCTCTGTCCGACTTTTGTCCGCTGGTCATTGGAGACAATCACAGTAAGAATCTCATTTGTAGCCTTCAGTGACAGCGGTAAGTCTACACCGGTACTTATTTCCTACCCGAAATCTCTTACGTAATCGAGATTCGGAAATTTAGACCTTGACAGTTCCAATACAGTGACTATTAATGTCGCATTTCTACTATATCACATAGATAATTACTACCTCCAGTTTGAAGCTTGATATCTCTAGCTAACAGACGTGTAACCGTGATCTGTACCTTCAATTGCTAGTCGGAACAGTCCATCTGTGTGACGTGACTTGTGCATTCCAGTTTGGGCAAGCCTTTCGAATTAACGCCAGCTCGTGGCTTGCGTATATGTTTCGTTACTTGTTGACGCAAGGACGTTTTCATTTACTCTTCCAAAGCTTAGCGCAATCTGTTCCGGCACCTTCTAAAGCAGAAAAATAATGGGAGTCAACGAAAACCGAATTCGACACTTTGACGCACACATCTTTACGTAAACTGGATTTATATTTGACATGTTATCGTGCCGGTAAAAGTTCTTTGTATTTCGTGGTTGACATGATAAGACAGGACAACTAAGTAATCTCCTAGCTCTCTAGTGTCACAACTACGCAGAAGAGACGCTTGACGAATCTGTAACCATATGAATATATCGCTTGCGATAACCCTGATGTTTCGGGAAAACAACACGCACTGCTTGAAAACTAAAGCAAAAAGAGATCAGAGTAGCTCTATATTCTATCGAGGACTCGAGCGCTATCCGGCATCAACATATGGGCAGGCATGCCAGAAAACTGAATTCTATGAATTTCACTCATTACTGCCAGTCGGATACAAAACTACGCCAAATCCGTATTAATGGATAATATAGATATTGTGTCTAAGTAGGTGTCATTTTCATGCACAAGCTACCGGTGCTTGATACAAACGACTTTTCGTTAAAGTTCTTAAGCGGTGGTGGTGGTGGTTAGTGTTTAACGTCCCGTCGACAACGAGGTCATTAGAGACGGAGCGCAAGCTCGGGATAGGGAAGGCATGGGAAGGGAATCGGCCGTGCCCTTTCAAAGGAACCATCCCGGCATTTGCCTGAAACGATTTAGGGAAATCACGGAAAACCTAAATCTGGATGGCCGGAGACGGGATTGAACCGTCGTCCTCCCGAATGCGAGTCCAGTGTGCTAACCACTGCGCCACCTCGCTCGGTAAAGTTCTTTAGCGCTGTGGTTACTGTCGAAGCCTGCTTGTGTCACAAATAACGAAACATAATTACAGATCACATAATAATGTATTCCTTAGATAATTTTAGTAAGCAGAAACGGGTTATAAGCGAAAACTGAAACCAAGCTCTCTTTAAATCGAACGTTTTCTCCGTACTTGGAAACAGAAGAGGTTCATTGCATTAAGTTGCTAGTAGAAACCATCAGCTTATGTGAAGGATACAATCTTCTGTTCGTTTTGGTAGCAGTTTTATGAGTGTGTGTGTGTGTGTGTGTGTGTGTGTGTGTGCATGTGTGTGTCTTCAAAATGGCTCAAATTGCTCTGAGCGCTATGGGACTTAATATCTGAGGTCATCAGTCCCCTAAAACGTAGAACTACTTAAACCTAACTAACCTAAGGACATAACACACATCCATGCCCGAGGCACGAATCGAACTTGCGACAGTAGCGGTCGCGCAGTTCTAGACTGAAGCGCCTAGAACCGCTCGGTGTGTGTGTGTGCGGGCGTTTGTGTGTGTGTGGAGGGTGAGGCGGCGGCGGAGAATGGGTAGGGAGAGTTATTTAACAAATATTCTTTTGAACTGATACTTGCTCATTTGATATGTCCGCCGTTCGTGGTTCGACGTATATAAGAAGCTATAAGGAATTTCGGATATTGCGCGCGATCTCCTGGTCTAAAGACTGCAATATTTGCAGTTAGTCGGTCTTGTTGTGTTATAGTTCACCTTCCGCGATGATATAACGAAAATAAACTCTGCAGAAACGATGAGCAGAGGAGGGCAGTCTGAGGCTGACAATAAGACACCACAGATTACATCTAAAAATGCTCAGATATTTTTCCACCTACATTAATATCAATATTCGATGATAATGAGAGGAAAAAGATTACAAATGTACATCTACAACGCAGGCGAAGATAATTTTACACACCCTAGAAGACATTTTTTCTACATGTTTTTTTATTTTTTTTTAACCCGCGATCACTCACGGTTAAGAAAAAGTCTGACATTAGTGATTCTCGACAAATATTTCAACACATTTTAAAGATGTTGTAGCGTTGATCTAGTAATGCTTCCTTTCATACGTCTACTAGCAATCGACTTGCCTTTCGCAGATCAAATCACAATTAAAGCTTGCTTACCTTTGTTTGAAGCAGTGCGCATTGTTAGATTTTTTCCTCATACGCGAGTTATTACGAACAAGGTCTTTTGTATTCCTGGAACCCCTCTTTGTTTCTCTCTTAGTCTGCTTCTTTGTTCTAGTGATACGCGACTGGGTTAATGTTTCCTCGTGGACGTATTGTTCGTGTATTACATTTTACTACCAGAATGAGTATGGTTATTCGGCTTTACCTACCGAATAAAGGAATTGCATACACCGAATACATGGCGAGCTGTGTCAGATGCGAAAATATGTAAAATTTTACCTGAAAGTAGTCACTGTCAGATGAATTACTATTGGTTTGGCCAGAGGAACCGCTAGTCGAGAATGTCCAACTAGAGGCCTGTCTTTGTGTACCGACACACAAACTGAGCATGAAGACATCTGGACACGGCAACAGAGCAATGTGATAGCGACTCTGAAACTGCGTCTATAGTAGTCCCAACTTCTGCAAATCGTGATACATATTAAGGAAGAATAAACCCCCTTCAATAAGAGCTGCTCGTCAAAATCTTGTTATACAATTGCCAGGTGTAAAAGGGGGAAACAAAAAGTTGGAGAACAGTTATGGACTGTCGGAAACTTGTTTTTCCAGACAATGTAATTGACTATACTGGGTTCAAAGGAAAAATTATTTGACAGAATGTTAGCAGCTTATTCACAGAGTGCTAGATACTGCCCGCAGAAATATGCTGAAGTATTATCAGCTTTCCTTCGTGTTTTATACGTAACTCACAGAAGAGAAAAAGTCGCAAGAATGTGGCTCTGCCTGAGTCTGGTAAAACGGGCGTGTAGTTTAGTTTACCTTAATTGCTCATATACTGTGATTGTATCGAAGCGCCGGAAGGAGAGATGTTACAAATGTATTGCGGAACCGTTTGTAACGATTGCATATTCAAATATTTTCAGTTCAACAATACACTGGAGTTATTGTGTGACAACGATAAGCGCGAGCCACCTCAAGTTAAAACTTTCTCGTGCTCAACCATCTGTCTTGTTTCATAAAAGCTACTCTGATGCATTAACACACTTCTGCACCCTGTGCGTCCTTTTAGAGCATTTATTTGATACATCCCTTTCCTTACCTATTGTACATAGAACCCCATAATTTCTTGTGTTATCAGATCACTTATTTTCAACATCCTTCTTTAACAATAAATCTGGAACCCTACAATTCCTATCTATTCTGGTTTTCCTATACTCAATGAATCACTACCATACGAGGATGCGCTACAAACGTACAATCTTACAGACTCTTTTTTCATTTTACACCCTCCGTTTGACACTTACAGAGTGCGCTCTTTGCCTTTACTTGTTTTCATTCTATATCCTCGTTGTTTAATCCGACACGCCTTACATTGCCTCCACTGCAGCAAAATTCCTTCACTTAGTTTGTTACTTCTCGCCTTTTTTTATATAACGATTATCTATAATCTCATTTCTGATTTCCCTTATTACTTCCATCTTTGTTTGGGTACACTCAATCCACATTCTGTGCTCGATAGACTGTTAATACAGTTGGATAAGTCCTCTAGTTCTTCCTCATGTTCATTGTATATAGGAATGTCAATGAAATGTTTCATCGATATTCTTTCATCATACACTTCAGTCTCACCCCTGAAACTCTCTTTTACTTAACCCTTGCCCCTTTGATTTGACTAGCAACGTACAGACACAGCACTGTCGCTTACACTATTTTAATCCGATGACTTCTATCTTTGTCTTGTACATATTGTTTACCAGTAAGAAAAATCCTCCTGTCGTAGCACAAAGACAGAAGAATATGTCCTGTGCAGAGTAAGGGATGTAGAAGAAAGAAAGTTGCTTTTAGACTTATCTGGCAGCTTCAAAGACATTTAAATCGAAACATCTTGAAATATTCACTCTTTCTTGCTTGTTAGTATTGGTACCATGTCATATAATATAATACATCGTGTAAGCAAACTAACATGATACATGATATCGTGTCGTATGATATGACACATGCATTCGTGTTATCCAGCCTGGCATTTGTCATGTCGTGCTGTATGGCACAACGTGTCATTAAATTACAGGATGCATTTCTTCCCAATCTGGAGTATTTCCTATTGTAGATGCACCCACACTCTTGGATTCTTCTTACCGTGAATGCGTCCCACTCTCTACAGGCACATAAATTTGCTCTCGCAACCCTCACCAGAAATATAAGAGGACAAGCGTGTTAAATAACTCACTGTACTGAGGACGTAGGGTTAACTTATGAAAAAGTACGAATGTGCCAAGATATTTTGATTTAAATTTCTTTGAAGCTGCTAAATAAGTCGAAAAGTTAGCTTCCTTCTTTTACATCCCTAGCAATGCCCAGGATATGTTGGCCTTTTTTGTGCTACGATGAGAACATTTCTCATTGTTTCCCAGCTTTTACGCGCACCGTAATTTTGGCATTAGACCGCTCTGGCGTCGACTGATCCTGTAAACGTTTTTATTATCGTCTTTCGAACCATGTAACTTATGGAAGTGACGCGCGAAGGAAAAAAATAAACATAAAAAAAAAATAGAATAAAGAACATTTTTTTGCACGTTAAGTAGAAATAAAGCTAGGTTTTTGAAAGCGAGTTTTCATTTTAATCGTAAGAATGCATTTTTCTTAATTTCATTCACATTAAACCATTCTTCACATTCATTTCACTGCAAGATCAATTATACATTTATACATGGTACACTTAGTCCGACTTTCGCTTATTACAAGTTTAAAAACGTTAGAATTGGTTCAAACTTTACACGAAAGTAGATAAATGGATAGAGTAAAATGTTTTTTTTTTAAGTCCAATGATATTTATCCACTGAGGAAGGAGGTTCATTAATTATATATTCTGGTTATATTTCGGTTTGTTATTGTTTTAGTGACTAGCATGATCAGAGAGTAATGTTTGTATGGTTTTGGTCGTTGAGTACCTTGATTTCCATTCCAATGTCTCTTTGTATGTGAAAGTTTTCTTGCAATGTCAGGAGCTTTTTGTTGTTATTGTTCACTCTGATAACTGTCATGTAACATTCCATGTTGGATTGTTCATGTCCATGTTTTATCAGGTGTTCAGCGAAGGTAGAATGGCTATTTTCATATTTCCAATTTCTTATATGTTCTTTACATCTAATTTTAAAGTTCCTGCTTGTCATCCCCAGATATACTGATTTATATTCTTGGCACCCTGGCTAGTATATACATTCTCCTTGATATTTATCTGATTTGTCTGTTGTTTGTAAATTTGATTTGAATGTGTTTCTTGTTCTGTAAGATATTTGTAATCTCTGTTTCTTTAGTATATTTGGTATCTTGTTTGTTGCTTTGAGTTTGTATATAAGAATGTACCATTTTTTTCTGTTATTCATGTCATGAGTGTTATTGTTTTGTGTTTCAGTGTGTGCTGTAGTGTCTGTTGGGTTCTGTGCTCTCTGCTTGTTTTGATTTTTCTTTTGTTGTGGTTTAATTTTTTTGATTGAGCTTTTGTACTTTGTGGGTGCCGTAGCCACTGTTTATAGCTATGAGTTTTAATTCTGTTTCATAGTTATCTTAGCTGAGTGGGATTTTATTTAGTCTGTGTAACATGTGATTTTGTGGGTGAAGCATGTATAATTATGTCTGTGACTGTTGGCTTTCTGAAGATGTCAAATGTGTGTTTATCGTTCTCTCTCTTTATTGTTATATCCAACAAATCTATTTGCTTTTGTATTCCTTTTTCCATGGTAAATCGAATATTTTTGCGTGTGTTGTTTATATCTGTACCTGTAAACAATTTTGTATCCCTTCTTTGTGATGACTGTATCATAGATTATGTTTTCTATGTGGTTGTTGAATATGTTCGCCAGTGTTCCTCAAACTGGGGATCCGATTGGAAACTCATCTTCTTGTAAGTAAAATTACATTTCAAATTTGAAGTAATTTTGGGGTGTGACTGCTTTGAGGGTTTTAGTTGTTTCATTAATAGTGTCTTCAGGTAGTTTGTTGTGTGTTAGTAAGCTTTCTTCAATTTGTTTTATTGTGTTTGCGTCTACGTCTACATCTTCATGGTTACTCTCCAATTCACATTCAAGTGCCTGGCAGAGGGTTCATCGACCATTTTTACACTACTTCTCTACTATTCCACTCTCGAATGGCGCGTGGGAAAAAGAAACACCTAAATCTTTCCGTTCGAGCTCTGATTTCTCTTATTTTATTATAATGATCATATCTCCCTACGTAGGTGGGTGTCAACAAAATATTTTAACATTCGGAAGAGAAAGTTGGTGATTGAAATTTCGTAAATAGATCTCACCGCAAAGAACGCCTTTGTTTCAGTGACTACCACTCAAATTCGTGTATCATATCAGTGACATTCCCACCCCTATTGCGCAGTAACACGAAACGAGCGGCCCTTCTTTGCACTTTATTGATGTCCTCCGTCAATCCTACCTGGTAAGGATCCCACACCGTGCAGCAATATTCCAGAAGAGGACGGACAAGTGTAATGTAGTCTTTCTCTTCAGAGGGTTTGTCACATCTGCTAAGTGTTATGCCAACAAAGTGCAGTCTTTGTTTCGCCTTCGTCACAATATTATATATGTGGTCTTTCTAATTTAATCTGCTCGTAATTTGAATTCCTAGGTATCAAGTCAGACTGACAATCCTTAGATTTGTGCGATTTATCGTATACACAAAATTTATTCGATTTCTTTTAGTACCCATGTGGATGATCTCACATATTTTTTTGTTTAGTGCCAATTAACACTTTCCGCACCATACAGAAGTTCTCTCTAGATAATTTTGTATTTGGAATTGATCGTCTGATGATTTTACTAGATGGTAAATTACAGTGTCATCTGCAAACAATTGAAGGGGGTTGTTCTAATTATCACCTAGATAATTTATGTAAATCAGGAACAGCAGAGAGCCTATGACAATAGCTTGCGGAACGCCAGATATCACTTCTGTAATATTCGACGATTTACCGTCTATCACTATGAACTGTGACCTCTCTGAGAGGAAATCATGAATGCAGGCACACAACTGAGACGATACTCAATATGCACGCAATGTGATTAATAGTCGCTTTTGAGGAACGGTATCAAAAGCCTTCTGGAAATCTAGGAATCGATCTGATATCCCTTGTCGACAGCACTCATTACTTCATGTGAATAAAAAGCTAGCTGCGTTGCACAAGAACGATATTTTCTGAACCCGTGTTGGTTATGTATCAGTAACTCATTTTCGTAAGGTGATTCATAATGTTCAAGTACAGTATATGCTCCAAAAGCCTACTGCAAATTGAGCTCAGTGATATGGGTCTGTAATTCAATAGTTTACTCCTATTTCTTTTATTGAATATTGGTGACACCTGTACTACTTTCCAGTCTTTAGTAACAGACCTTTTGTCAAGTGAGCAGTTGTATATGATTGCGAAGAATGGCGGTACTGTGTCTGCATACTCTCAAAGGAGCAAGAGTGGTATACTACCTGGACTAGATGAGTTGCCTTTCTTAAGTGATTTGAGTTGTTTCACAAAACCTGGTTTTGTATCCTGGAATATTTACTTCGTCTGCTTTCGTGAAGGAATTATGGAAAACTGTATTTAGTAAATCCACTGTAGTGGCACCATCATCCGTAACTTTCCATTGTCATTGCGTGGTGACAGTTTTGACTGTTTCTTGCCACTAGTGTACTTTACATATGACCAGGGTCTGTTTGGGTTTTCTACCATATTTTGAGACAGTGTTTCATTGTGGAAACTATTAAAATCATCTCGCGTTGACGTCTGCACTAAATTGCGAGCTTCCGTGAAACTTAGCCAGTCTTGGGGATTTTGCGTTCTACTGAATTTGGCATGCTTTTATCGTTGCTTCGGTAATAGTGTTCTGACATGTTTTGTGTACCATGGTGGATCAGTCCTGTCTCTTATTAGCTTACGTGGTATGAATATATCTACTGCTGTCGATACAGTACATTTGAATTTGAGCCACATCTGGTCTACACTTACATAATTAGCGCGGAAGGAATAGAGACTCTCTCTGAGGAAGGCATCAAGCCTCCAGATGGCAGAGCTGATGCTGGGACCCACCGCACTGTATTTTGTCAGAAGGCTGAGCAAGTGCAAGAGCGCCTAGGGGCAGTGCAGAGTGATACAGCGGTATTTAGTTACATTCTTTTATTCAGATAATTTACAGTATTCGATGGGTGAAGCACAGTGTAGGCATGCCATCCGCTCGCAGTCCCTCTAGTCCAGCCGACTCAGCAGGCTCCTGGTATGCTGACACAGCTGCTGCCATCATCAAGGCCGCCCGCTGAGGGAAGCTGGCCGCTGTTTCCCCAGTCGCCGCCCACCAATGAGTTGTGACTTGCGCCAAGCTGCTGCTCGCGGTTCCGGAGACTGCTACAGTCCCTGGCCCCCGCCACCCTCTGCCCCGTCTGGCCAGCCTGTTCTCTATATCTGATGCTGTTTGTGGGATGTGTAAGTCTTTCATTTGTGTTATGAGTTCATTTGTGTTTTTCACTGTTCAGCTGTTTTTCATTTCATAATGTTGCATTATGATTTTGTTCATGTGGTTTGCCACATGGTATGATGGTACATACATGAAATTAATAGCAGGCCTCAATGGAATGTGGGGTTTGTGGACTTTGGTTTGGCTTCTGTTGTTGCTTTTGGGTTCTTCTGTGTGATGTGTGGTTTTTTTTTTATTTGTGAATATGTGTCCGATGTCTTTGAGGTTGTTTTTTATTTATGTCTGGAAGCGGGCTGTTGGATCAGATTTTAGTTTTCTGATATTGTTAGAAAAGATGAAATCTTGAGTTGTTTCTATATATTATTCTTTATTTATCACTTCTGTGTTGTTCCCTTTAGCAGTTCTTGTGACTATGATGTTGTTAGGGTGTAGTTTTTCTTTTAATTTCTTAGTGGTGTTTTTTTCTGTTTGAATTGTACTGTTTTGCTCTTTATTTGATATTGGGATTATGTTATTCATTTCTTTCTTCACTAGTTCTCCTGTTAGCCCTATTAGTGTTATTTTCTTTTTTCTCGTTCTCTGTCAGGGCATTTTCTGTTCCTACAATAAAGTTTTCTATGTAGTGCTTATCTATTTTTGTACTGATGTTATGTTTGAGCCCTTTCTCTAATAGCCATATTTCTTTCTCTCTTAATTCTGTATCTGTGAGATTTGTTAATTTTGGGGGAAATTTGTGGTGATGGTTGTGTTGCACTTTGTCATGCTTTTCTTTATGGCTATTTTTGTTAGTGAGTGTTCTGACTTTTGGTTTGTGTTTGGTCTTTGTGTATTGCAGTCTTATAGCTGTGATGTGTTCATTGTTTTGTATTAAGTTGATCAACACTGTTGGGTTGTTAATAAATGCTGATAACTCGTGATGTACATCATATAACATTCTATTAAATATAATTTTCTTAGTATAAAGCGATTTCAAATGGCTCTGAGCACTATGGGACTTAACATCTGTGGTCATCAGTCCGCTAGAACTTAGAACTACTTAAACCTAACTAACCTAAGGACATCACACACATCCATGCCCGAGGCAGGATTCGAACCTGCGACCGTAGCGGTCATGCGGTTCCAGACTGAAGTGCCTAGAACCACACGACCACACCGGCCGGCTAAAGCGATTTGATTTCATTTTGTAATCAAGTATTTTCTGCAAATGATTTCATTTTTTTGTGCTACCAAAGAGTTGTTTCTGACGTTTACATTAATATAACTCAGAATTACATTATTTATTTTACAGGTTTGATTGAATTTAATGTGTTGGTTGGTCTTGTGGAGTCTGAGATGGATATTCTTGAAACTGTTGCATAACGTGATGGGAAACGCCGGACATGGCTGTTCTATCGTCATTTTTATCTGTTTTTCATCTTTCCCTTAGTTGCCCTATATTCGTGGAGATATGTACCGTCTATGCAACTAAAGGAAGTTAGTTTGTTTGTCGCCAAAATTTATTTATTCGAGCCAAAGGAACCTTTTCCTTTAGAAATCATGACGGTTTAAATTTATATTTACGCAAGACCTTACAATGAAACCAAATGATGAAAGAAGAAAAAAATAGTTTACAAGAGATTGAAACATCAATTTAGAAACTTCCCTTCTTTTAATGTTCTGAAGCTTGTTTACGTAAACTTCACAATAACTTTTATGGAAACAATATTTGCAGTTACAAACAAGCTAAATCACTTGAGAGGTGAAAGATATGGAGTGAAATGGAAAGTAGGTAATAACTTTGATATTAAGTGAACAGCAAGCTCCTTGTTTCCGAAAGACCTTCGCTTACATGGCAGATTAACTTAAAATTGGCCGGTCGGCTACTACCTGTCGCACGTGCGACCTTAAATCAATACAATTCCCGCACACATTAATAATAGGTCTGGAACACAACAGCTGTTACGCACTTACGTTGATGGATCAAAATGAATGACATATCTTGGCCCTTAATAACATCAGAGCTTCGCGTAATTATCTAATTTAGGGATTACGATTTTTATTTTCCTTAAAACATTAGTATTTTTCCCGAGGGCATGCAGCTTTACTGGAGAGCTGCATCAAACCAATCTCAGGACTGAAGACCACAACACCGACAACAAAATATTACTAATTACCGAAGGAGCTTGACAAGTTAATTGCAAAACCAACCGAAAAATCTAAATATTTAAAACAAACACAACACCTCAATTACTTGGTCCAATATAAAGCAAAGAATTTGAATTACAAAAATCCTTAAGGAGAAGAGGAACTAGGCAATTCAACTGACAAATTTAAATACGAATAAGCACCATGTCACCTGCTTGATGGACTACACTCTTTAAGCTGAATGCGATCTTTCCATCGTCTTACGTTTATGGGCACTGGAATTAAATCTGTGTCTGGTGACCAGTATGACGGAATTCAAACAGGTTTTCCTTAGTGCTAATTTATAGAGATGCAAGACTTTCAGAGCATCCTTCGTCGCTAGTGCTTGTCTTCTCCCTCTACCTGTCTGCTCTCTAGCGTCACCGTGCGCGCCGGTTAAGACATCCGCGCCAGGGTTTCTGTAATATCCTAGCTGCGATTTAACGCGAGGTATCGAATACTGGTCAAAGCTGGAGCAAGGTGGAACGCTCCACGGCTCAATTTCAAAAATTTTGAAACATTTTTACGTTGTCGAACGATTATTCGAGGTCTATAGATCATGTGAGAGGGTTTTATATTTTTCTGAGTGTTGCTGCCATTATCAAGTACAGCATCAGAACTGACTGTGATGCCTTTTTACTTTCGTAAAAGCAAACACATCATTTTGTAACAGGTTTTCAGTTTTCTTTCTCATTCTCCTCTACATTATTCATGTCAGCAACTTGGATGCATTCTGACATTTATTCGTATCATCGGGATATTCGGTTAATATTCTTCCGAAACTTCCACGGTACGTCTCCAGTTACATAAATTCTACACACTAACTCGAATCATTGTTTTATTGCAATTTGATCCATCAGTTTTCAAAAGGACTCGTATGTACCCTTTCGCCTTGTCTGATTGGGTCTTTCTAAACTTCGTCAAACACTCAAAAACTGGATTCCTTTTGTCTTATAAATCGATACCCGCTTTCTCTTCTGTCAGTCACCAGATAGTCCCCCTTCTCATAGAGGGCCTCAGTGCACTCTTTGCACCTATCTGTTAAACAGTGGAGTTTATCTTACAGTAGTATTGTTGATGATGTTTGATTGAACTTGACCGAAAGTTGTTTGCAATTTATGTTTGTGCCGTATCTGTTTTAAGAACCACTACGTCTGTGTGTGATTATGTCCGACAGTTGTCGAAACAATACGTATTTATCTTTCTATTTACTGTTCCAGCATGTCCTACTGAGTTTATTCTTACCATACATGATTAATATTGCAGAACTCGTTTTTTCTTGTTTTTCCTTACTATTACCATCTTATTTTGTTTCAGGGGGCAAAATCAAATGAGGTCATAATCGCCTATGTCAGAACCGCAGACCATGAAGGCAAGTGACAGAAGAAAGAGCAGCTAAACACAGGTACTTGGATAAAGAACCATAGAATTCGCCATAGAGAAACGGAGGTACTAAATTGAAGATTATATGTCCTTCGCCATATTGTTACGACGGATAAAAAGTAAACCGCGGTCGACAGTCCGCGCGTCGTTCGCTAAAACGGCCGATAAGTCCGACGGTAAACATAAATGAGAATGTAAGTGGTTACAAAAAAGGCATTCCATCAGGAAATGGCGAACCGTCAAATGCTGAGAGGAATGAGCATAAAATGGGCGGGGGTTGAACATCACTTAACAAATCGCGATGGCTAGAAAGACAGTGCCCAATACCCAAACTAGGTGGAATGATTTAGCAGCGAGATGGCCGAGAGGAGGTCGTTCAAGCTGCTGGGGGAAGCTTATTCCCTAGAGATTTTTCTCATGAAGGAAGGACCAGTGGTGATGTCCAAGTGACACCACCTGATGATAGACTGCAACACGAAGATCATCGGTTGGAATGGACGAACTAGCGGGCCGAGACACGAGGACTGCAGCCTTGGCATCATCGTCAGCGGCCTCGTTTCCCGTCAGACCGACGTCACCAGCGAGCCACATAAACGTCACAGTGGCTGCATCAAGAATGAGCACGTGACAGCTTTACTGGACCAGTTCACTAAGGGATGGACAGTGGACAGCATACAGAGGCTTTGAAGGCCACCGAGAGAGTCGTAGCAGATGACACAATTGAAAAACTTTGGTCACTGATACAGGGCGAAGAGCTCCACTGTCAACACTGAGCAGCGTTCCGGAAGCCGATACCGAAAAACGTCGGTGGCAATGACGAAGGCACACCCGACACCACGGTCAGACCGAGAATCACTGTACACAAAGCTACCGTCGCAAAGATCCGTGTCAAGGTCGAGAAACCTATGGCGATAGAGCGAGGTGGGAGTAGCGTCCTTAGGAAGCGAATGAAGGCCAAGATGAACACTGGCCGCCGCACGAAGCGAAGGTTGTGAAGATAAACACCCACTTTGAAGGTGGCAGGTAGCGTGAGGTTAAGCTGCTGGAACAATAATCGAAAGTGAACTCCAGGAGGTAACAGAGAAGAGGTATGCACCAGATACAGCTGATCAAAGCAGTATTCGAAGATGGAGACATAGGATTGGTGCCCAGATATGACATACAAACGACATACGTATTTGCTGAGGAGAAAACCATGCCGGTGTGACAGTGGTACTAGGTAGCGTCTGGTTACAGAATCTCAAACGGCTTAGTGTAAAAGGTGCCAGTGGTTAAACGCATGACACGATTGTGCATTGTATTGAGATGTTGTAAGATGGAAGGACATACAGACGCATAAACGAGACACCTGTATTCTAGTTTGGAACGGGAAAGGGACCAGTACAAACGGAGGATGGTGGTCCGGTCTGCTCCCCAGGAGATACCTCTGCGGCCACGTAGGACATTGAGGGACCACGTACAGTAGGCAACCAACTAAGACACGTGGGAGGACCAAAAAATTTTCCTATCCAGCATGAGCCATAGGAATTTCGTAGTTTCCACGAACGGAAGAACAATAGGCCAAAGCTGTAAAGACGGCGGGAAAAACCAACATCGGTGCCAGAAATTCGTAGAAAGTCCAGCAGAACATAGGCCGTATTTAGGTTAATGGCAAGAGCAAAGAGGACGACGTACACTGTTTTCGTGAATAAAGGTGTCCGAGAAGGCTGAATCCACAAGTATGTAGGAAACTCGACCTTATAAAAATTCCTGATGAAAGCTGTACATGCGTCTACGAAAGCTCCACGTGTAGAAATTACGGAAGCTACCAGTCCTCCAGCAGGTGTCATAGGCTTCCTCCAAATCGAAAAACACTGCCACAGTCTGGTATTTCCGCAGAAAACCATTCATGACATTGGTTTACAAGGTGCCGAGATGGTCAACGTCAGAACAGCGCTCATGAAATCCAGACTGTGCAGCGGCTAGTACATTGCGAGACTCGAGCCACCATATCAGCTAGGCGTGAATCACACATTGGATCATCTTGCAAACACAGTTGGTGAGAGAAATGGGCGTTAACTGGAAGTAAGGAGTTTGTCCTTACCGGCCTTAGGTGTGGATACGACAGTGGTTTCACGCCAGCATTTGGGAAACATGCCCTCCGCCCTAAGGCGATTGTATGTATGAAGGAGAAAGTACTTGTCCAAAAGAGAAAGGTTCTGCGACATCTGAATATGAACATCGTCTGAACCTGGGGCAGAGGATCGGGATGCAGTGAGAGCATGACCTAGCTCCCTCAGAGTAACGGCGGTATTATAGCACTCACACCTGTGAGAACAGAAGGGTATCGCCCGAGCCTCCTCCACTCGTTTCTGATGAAGGAAAAAGTAGCTTGAAATATGCACAAACAGCGGCCCAAAGCGTTGCAGATAATTATGGACTGGCTGGAAATTAGGAGATGCACGTTGGTCGCAGAGACCTGGCTAAGACTGGTCCACAAGAAGAGGGAGTGGAACTATGAGAACAACCAGTAAATGAAATACAGCTAGCCTTTTGCTAGCCCGAAGATCGCGGCGACTCTGTGCACGCAACTTTTAATAACGAAAGTAGCATGCCGTCGTAGAATGACAGTTAAAAACGCGGAGAGCAGGTGTCTGGGCGCGAATTGCGCCAATAGACCGTGACAAGGCGCGGTAAGGAGGAAGTACGAGGACTGGAACATTATGCGGCGATAAGCATAACGCTTTTAAGATATTCTACCTGACCATCACGACTGGGGAAATGTAGTTCGTTATAGGTCGCCAGGGAGTAGTGAAGCCTCTAGAAAGCTGCCATATGGTTGGTCACATAGGTGGGGTAGGTTTAGCAAAGTGATACCACATGGGAAATGGTTGCTCGAGTATGTGTTAGAGATGATGCTTCAAATGGCTCTGAGCACTATGGGACTCAACAGCTGAGGTCATCAGTCCCCTAGACGTAGAAATACCTAAACGTAACTAAGCTAAGGAGATCACACACATCCATACCCGAGGCAGGATTCGAACCTGCGACTGTAGCAGCAGCGCGCTTCCGGACTGAAGATTCTAGATCCGCTCGGCCACAACGGCCGGCAGAGGATGTATGACTCGAGATGACGAACAAGCTGGGCAGTACAGAAGGAGAGGTCCAAATGGAAATGTGCACTGTGTCTGAAAGGAACGTGGGTGCTCCCGTGTTAAGACGGATGTGGTGAAGTTGATTGAGAAGGTGAGCCTCTTGGGCACCTCTCTGGCACGTTCTGGGAGAGCCCCAAAGGGGATGGCGCGCATTAAAGCCATGGAGCAGCAGAAATAACCTGGCAGCAGCCTGCCCTGGTGATACCGAATGACGGAGGTTCCTAAACGGTACAAAGGGGATTGATGAAGTGAGGAAGAAAACGCAGACCGCAACAGCTGGAAGCTGGGTTGTCAGGGAGATGATTTGACCAAGAATGTCATTCCAGATGAGCAGCATGATTACCCCATGAGATGGACCTCCATCCTCAGGGGCAAGGTCAAAGCTGACTGGAAAAAAATGTGAGAGCTCAAAGCGGTCATCAGGATGCTATTTTGATTATTGAATGCATAGAATATGTGGATGCTCTGATTACAAGAGCAGGCGTAATTCCTCCTCCAGACAGCGAATGTTTCATTGGAGAACAGTCATGACAAAGAAAGGGGAGGAGGGAAAAATGGAAGTGTGTGGCCTCAGTGGCAGCCAAGTGCCAACCTGGGAAGACCCACAGTACAAGACGCAGGGGATCCTGTTTCATGAGATCTACAGGGGTGTCAGCATTCTATGTCGATCTACAGAGTTCAGGACAGTAGGGACATAAGAAGTCTTTGCGGAAGTATTCCCTCAGTCCTTTCCAGCGCGCCGGCTGTGTAGCAGGTGATATCGTCGCATGAGGCGAAAGTTTGGTGGCTTGTTGCATAGCTGTAGGAGGAGATATCGATGCTATAATGACACTGGGCGATTTTACAACTACGATGCAGAATTTGAGGTGGCACTGCTGTCTGTCCATGTCCTTCATGGAGCGAGATGTAGCAAGAGGAGTAATGTAAAACCGAATTGTAGAAAACAGTGTTTCCAACTAGCCAACAAATTGCGAACGACTGGGAAAGGCACTTTTTCTTTCACCCTACGACGGTTTTGGGCACTACCTACTGTAATTGAAGTTTGGCTCCAGCCCCCACGTGGTATGGCACGAAAATATGTGTATTTGTTATACTCAACACTCAGCGCAATTGAGCGGCCCAGGGATGTGGCTGGTCTCAATGTATGGCTACGTTTTTCGTCATAGGGTGCAGCTCACACCTGTCGTAAACTCAGATTTCAAGATGAAATATAAAACACAATGCAGACAGGTATTGCGGTGAAATTTAAGTAATATTGAGTCACTGAGGATGATTTATTATTTGAACAAGTAGTTTAGTTCTATGCTTCCACGAAAGTCTTCAATATATTAACACCTAAAATGCAGTCTGAGGGGCTTTTACGTAAGGGCGGCCGTTAATAACTGATGCAATAACAGTTCACTATAAAATTAATTTGTCACGATCATGGCACTCGACAGTCTGTTCACATTTCACAAAAGACATTCTTCTCTGCTGTCCTAATCCACTATGCTGCGCTCAGCTTGATCGTTTTCTAACGTCGCTACATACATACTTCTTCCCGTATGTGGCTACCAACCCTCAACTACTCCCAGATGGGCGGTACGTCCGGCTATGAGCCTCGCTCAAACCTAACTTCCTGTCATCAACGATGGCCGCCCTATCCACCCTCGAAACGACGCCCTAACTCAGAACAACGTTTGACGGGGCAATAACAATTTAAGATCCAATTATCTGTCTCTGAAGCCGTTTTTTCACAAATGATGTTCTTGTGGTGTGATATTGCTTTTCCAGAATTTTTGTTACTAAAAGTAAATTAATAAAAATACGTACTTATTTACTAATCTACCTTTTTAAACTTTAGAACCTGCTGCCAGTTTCGTCTCTTTAAATTTATTTATCACCAAAAACAAAATTTCTCTCAGTCGTATCCCATATTCCGACCTCTCATTCGAAAATGCTACACATTCTGCTAAATCGGCTATGATTTCTCGATGCAGCTCTACTAGCCGCAACCGTCGACACTTTGTTTATATCATTAGGCCAAAGCATTGATCAGATTTTAGCGTTTGAACTTTCATAAATTTGGAATTTTTAAGACGACAATAACTTTTAAACTATTTTATATTTATGTTGTGCGTCTAGATAATTTAGCTTTACATATTTTTCTATCCATAAGTGCCAACTCGAACCTCCGTGTCACTCCTAGTACTGTTTTTATCAATTTTTCTCTGGCATATAAATTTCTCCAAGCGCGCAAACACGGCCGTATGCGACCCTGCCAAGCGTCCGCTCGGGTTTTTCCAAGGCCGCGTAAACGCTAACCGCTCGCCACGGCTACGTAGAAACCGCCAGCCACGTGCTCTGCGGCGCAAAAATTGCCACTGTAAGGTCCTGCCACAGCTTGTACGCACATAACCCAGATCTCATGGATGGCCGGCTCGTGGCCATTGCAATTGAAATATCAGGGAGAAGGAGGTGGTCAATCATCCTCATGAGCATTTTTGTCCATTCTGTATTTTCCACTGAAATTATGTAGGAGTAAAATGTAATTTATATTGTGTGCCTATATTATTTATTAATTCTAATAAACCTTTTACAGTTTAGTTTCCGTGAAGATACGTGGCTTCTGCATGCTTTATAAAAGAACAGGTGACCCCTAGTAGGCTGTAGTGTAACCACTTGTTATTTAAATCATATGATCACCTACTTTCGACCATAAATCATTATCAAGCACATGTATGATGTTACATATTACATATGGCAACTATCAGATTCACTTACTTTGCAAATTACAAATCCACACGTCATAATCCATAATTACATTAGGACTCAAGCCACACCAAAAACAGCCTAATATCATATGTCGTATACTTGTGCTCTTAAAGTACAGTTAGCGATATGTGACATGTAACGTTCTTAATGCGGATTCAGTCATAAAGCAATTATGGAATATGACGTAGGCCTTGTACCTGTAAAGAAAAGGGTCTAATAATTACTATATGTAACATCACATCTGTGTTTCAGAATGACTTATCGTTAAAATTAGCTAATCGTATGATTTAAATAAAGAGCCTTATAATACAGCATAGAGCGGGCCACGTTTTCTTCTATAAACCCTTTTAGAGGTTACATCAACTTCGGCTGTGATTCTTTATGTTCAACTTTCTTTGCGTGTGTTACATTTCATTTAAACTGTACGTAATGAAGGAGTATTTCATTTGGTTAATAGGGACGCACGAGCAGCACAGAATTGAGACTGCAGTTCACCCTCTGCCGCCACTGTACACACTGCCGCACAACAACCAACTGCTAACTTCAAAGCTTATAACTATCAATTATGAAATCAGTACTTTTTTAATGATACTATGTATCTTTTCCTGTATCACTAGAAAAAGCTGTAGGATAGCTAGATCAATTAGCAACGAAATAACAGCGCCGCAAACTACTGTCCCCTCTTAAGATGATACGTAAATCGGGAGAAGTACACGCAATATACGTTAGGAAATACTCTGCATTGCTCCTTACAACTTACTGGAAACCGCAGGTACAAAAGTGAGACTTGAGTTAAACGTATCATTCGTCAGAAAATATTTCGCATTGCTCTTACAACTTACCTAAAACCGCAGCTAGGCATGTGAAACTTGAGTTTCTGTCCGCTGTTAAATTATTCAAATAACATACGAGAATGCAACTTGGTGACGTCTGTACCAACCGCTGATATATTGTCACATGCACAGCTTGTTAATTTCAAGGCACATCACAAACACTAGCGCCAAGATAAGATCAAAGACGTTCACTATCAGAAGTTACTGATAGAGAATTCACCGTAAGTAATGGTGCAGTATGTCGTAGTGGTTTTCGTCGTTTGCTGGCGTGCTGTGAGTCGTAGCTCAAAGCCGACAGTCAGTAACTATTTGTCATTTAGTGATTATCATTTCTGTAAGGTTTGTATATTCTGAATTTTTTGATGTTTGTATAAGTAGTAGAGCCATGGAATAGTCGACATGAAATCAACAATTATGGATAAAGTGACGTAAGGCGAGGGGTTAGGGGCCCATGTTCCGTCCATCAGTCATTTCCTGTTACTACCTTATTGAGATAAATATTTCGGAAACAGGTAGGCCTCTGGCAATCATAGTTTAAGATTGAGTAAGATATCAGGGAACAGGCAGACCTTCAATACTAAACAGCTTCTGTTAAGTAAAATTATCAAATAGACAAAAACACAGACCTTCAATGACAACTGCATCAGTTAAGTAAGATTACAAAATATATAACAGGAAAGCCTTCAGTAATAACAGCTTCAATTAACTAAAATTACGAAAATAGAAAACATGCAGGCCCTCTTTAATAGCAGCTTTAGTTACGAAAAATTACCAAACAGAAAACTGGCAGGCCTTCAATAATAACATATTCAGCTAAGTAAGACTACCAAATAGAAAAAAGCAGGCCTTTAATGAAAACAGGTTCACATAAGTAAGCCGGCCGTGGTGGCCGATCGGTTGTAGGCGCTACTATCTGGAGTCCCGCGACCGCTGCGGTCGTACGTTCGAATCCTGTCTCGATCATGGATGTGTGTGATGTTCTTAGGTTAGTTAGGTTTGAGGAGTTCAAAGTTCTAGGGGACTGATGACCTCAGAAGTTAAGTTTCATAGTTCTCAAAGCCATTTTTTTCCAGATAAGTACAATTACCAAAATAGAACATTGGTAGGTCTTCTTTAACAACAGTTTCACTTAAGTAAAGTCAGCAAAATGGAAAATAGGCCTTCTTTCATATAAGCTTCATTTAAGTAAAATTACCAAAATAGAACACTGGCAGGCCTTCTGTAATAACAACTTCAGTTAAGTAACATTACCACATAGAAAACGGCCAGGCTTTCCTTAATAACAAGTAAAATTACCCGGTTTTCAGTGCACGTTTTCTGTAATGAGGAAGGCCGATGGCTGCATGTGTAAGTCTTTTCATTATGCTTGTCTGAAACTCAGTGAGTCATCTTTGTGGTGAGCAGCATTCAATCCTATTCCTCATTTTGTTGTTACTCCAAATAAATATACATCCACACAATTCATCATTCCAATTAATTGTGTTTTTAAGGCAGGGTGCGAATCCCTTCCCCATTGATTCACTGTTTGTCATCAGGATGCGACAACTTTCACCTAAGGTGGTTGTTGTTGTTGTGGTTATCAGTCCTGAGATTGGTTTGATGCAGCTCTCCATGTTACTCTATCCTGTGCAAGCTTCTTCATCTCCCAGTACCTATTGCAGCCTACATCCTTCTGAATCTGCTTAGTGTATTCATCTCTGGATCTCCCTCTACGATTTTTACACTCCACGTTGCACTCCAGTACTAAATTGGTGATACCTTGGTGCCTCAGAAAATGTCCTACCAACCGATCCCTTCTTCTAGTCAAGTTGTGCCACAAACCCCTCTGCTCCCCAATTCTATTCAATACCTCCTCATTAGTTATGTGATCTACCCATCTCATCTTCAGCATTATTATGTAGCGCCACATTTCAAAAGCTTCTGTTCTCTTCTTGTCATCCATGTTTCACTTGCATACTTGCCTACACTCCATACAAATACTTGGAGAAACGACTTCCTGACACTTAAATCAATACTCGATGTTAACAAATTTCTCTTCTTCAGAAACGCTTTCCTTGCTATTGACAGTCATTTTTATCATCTCTACTTCGTCCATCATCAGTTATTTTGCTTCCCAAATAGCAAAACTCCTTCACTACTATAAGTGTCTCATTTCCGAATCTAATCCCCTCAGCATCACCCGACTTAATTCGACTACATTCCATTATCCTCGTTTTGCTTTTGTTGATGTTCATCTTATGTCCTCCCTCCAAGTCACTGTCCATTCCGTTCAATTGGTCTTACAAGTCCTTTGCTGTCTCTGACAGGATTACAATGTCATCGGGGAACCTCAAAGGTTGTATTTCTTCTCCATGGATTTTAATACTTACTCCGAACTTTTCTTTCGTTCCCTTTACTGCTTGCTCAATATACAGATTGAACAGCTTCGGGGAGAGGCTACAAACCTGTCTCGCTCCCTTCACAACCAGTGCTTCCATTTCATGTCCCTCGACTCTTATAACTGCCATCTGGTTTCTGTACAAATTGTAAATAGCGTTTCGTTCCGAGTATTTTACCCCTGCCACCTTCAGAATTTGAAAGAGAGTATTCCAGTCAACATTGTCAAAAGCTTTCTCTAAGTCTACAAATGCTAGATACGAAGGTTTGCCTTTCCTTAATCTTTCTTCTAAGATAAGTCTTAAGGTCAGTATTGCCTCACGTGTTCCAACATTTCTACGGAATCGAAACTGATCTTCCCCGAGGACGGCTTCTACCAGTTTTTCCATTCGTCTGTAAAGAATACGCGTTAGTATTTTGCAGCTGTGACTTATTAAACTGATAGTTCGGTAATTTTCACATCTGTCAACACCTGCTTTCTTTGGGATTGTAATTATTATATTTTTCTTGAAGTGTGAGGGTACTTCGCCTGTCTCATACATCTTGCTCACCAGATGGTAGAGTTTTTTCAGGACTAGCTCTCCCAAGGCTGTCAGTAGTTCTAATGGAATGTTGTCTACTCCCAGGACCTTGTTTCGACTTAGGTCTTTCATTGCTCTGTCAAACCCTTCACGCAGTATCAATGCTCCCATTTCATCATCATCTACATACTCTTCCATTTCTATAATATTGTCCTCAAGAATATCACCCCTGTATAGACCCGATATGTACTCCATCCACCTTTCTGCTTTCCCATCTGTGCTTAGAACTGGGTTTCCATCTGAGATCTTGGTATTCATGCAAGGGGTTCTCTTATCTCCAAAGGTATCTTTAATTTTCCTGTAGGCAGTATCTATCTTACGCATTGTGAGATAAGCCTCTACATCCTTACATTTCTCCTCTAGCCATCCCTGCTTACCCATTTTGCACTTCCCGTCGATCTCATTTTTGAGAGGTTTGTATTCCATTTTGCCTGCTTCAGTTACTGCATTTCTGTATTTTCTCCTTTCATCAAATAAATTCAGTATCTCTTCCGTTACCCAAGGATTTCTACTAGCCCTCGTCTTTGTACCTACTTGAACCTCTGCTGCCTTCACTATTTCATTCCTCAAAGCTACCCAATCTTCTTGTACTGTATTTCTTTCACCCATTCCTGTCAATTGTTCCCTTATGCTCTCCCTGAAACTCTGTACAACCTCTCGTTCTTTCATTTTATCCAGGTCCCATCTCCTTAAATTCTCACCGTTTTGCAGTTTCTTCAGTTTTAATCTACAGTTGATAACAAATAGATTGTGGTCAGAGTCCACATCTGCCCCTGCAAATGTCTTACAATTTAAAACCTGGTTCCTAAATCTCTGCCTTACCATTATATAATCTATCTGAAACCTGTCAGTATCTCCAGGCTTCTTCCATGTATACAACCTTCTTTCATGATTCTTGAACCAAGTTTCAACTATGATTAAGTTATGCTCTATGCAAAATTCTACCAGGCGTCTTCCTCTTTCATTTCTTAGCCCCAATCCATATTCACCTACTATGTTTCCTTCTCTTCCTTTTCCTACTGTCGAATAATTTCTTTTATTTTATCATACATTTCATCAATTTCTTCATAATCTGCAGAGCTAGTTGGCATATAAACTTGTACTACTGTAGTAGGCGTGGGCTTCGTGTCTATCTTGGCCACAATAATGCGTTCACTATGCTGTTTGTATTAGTTTACCCGCACTTCTATTTTTTTATTCATTATTAAACCTACTCCTGCATTACCGCTATTTCGCTTTGTATTTATAACCTTGTATTCCCCTGACCAAAAGTCTTGTTCCTCCTGTCACCGAACTTCACTAATTCACACTAATCTAACTTTAACCTATCCATTTCCCTTTTTAAATTTTCTATCCGACCTGCCCGATTAAGGGATCTGACATTCCACGCTCCAATCTGTATAACGCCAGTTTTCTTTCTCCTGATAACGACGTCCTCTTGAGTAGTCCCCGCCCGGAGATGCGAATGGGGAACTATTTTACCTCCGGAACATTTCACCCAAGAGTACGCCATCATAATTAACCATACAGTAAAGCTGCATGCCCTCGGGAAAAATTACGGCTGTAGTTTCCCCTTGCTTTCAACCGTTCGCAGTACCAGCACAGCAAGGCGTTTATGGTTAGTGCTACAGGGCCAGATAAGTCAATCAGCCAGACTGTTGCCCCTGTAACTACTGAAATGGCTGCTGCCCCTGTTCAGGAACCACTCGTTTTTCTGGCCTCTCAACAGATACCCCTCCGTTGTGGTTGCACCTACGGTATGGCTATTTGTATCGCTGAGGCACGCAAGCCTCCTTACCAACGGCAAGGTCCATGGTTCATGGAGGGGGGGGGGGGGGGTTGTGCTCGTTACAGAACTATAATGAAACTTTATAGAGAACATGAAAATCAAAATTTACATCCCATCATTGAGTAGACAGTGAGCTAATTTTTTGTTATACTCGGTCGTAATTACTTATCAATATCTCATGTAAACTTTTATCTCTCACACATATTGTCTATGAATAGTCTATCACCACATGCTTAACTATTCACTTATTCAAGCTTTCGAGCAAATCAACTGAAACAATCTTTTGTATTTTTAGAAAAAATTAGGAGGTATTCTGTGGTCATTGTTTTCCCAAATTACAGTGGCAATGCCACTGATATCGTAACCTTCTTGGTTAATTTGATGATGATTTTCTTCAATCTCCATTTGGCTCCTCACGTCATGAATTCTCTAGTTTCTATAATATAACTTTTAGATCATTTCTCGTCGAGAACAGCAGTATTTAGTACTTTAAAACGAGCACAAACAGTTTCGACCACAAGAAATCTTTGTTTTTGTGGTTACCGGTTTCAGTCAGTTTTTTATCGTCTTCATGCTACAATGTCCACAATGGTGGTACCACAGAATAACCATACTTTCTACATTTTTCTACATTTTCATTTTACTGATTTTATGTAGATTATTTATGTACTTTGAGGATGTTCACTCTCAGTGCAGAAATCATGGCCACACGGAGCCCATACCTTGAATTTATTTCGTACGTTTCCATTTTAACAGTTTCTGTGTATATTACTCTACATGTTGTGGATATTCACACTCTCTGGCAAAATTATGGCCACAGAGAGGCCCTACTTTGAATTTGTTCCCTGTAGTTTACTTTTTACGTAAACTATTCTCGGTCTTTGAGCATGTACGCAACCACTTGTGACATTGCAGGCATGGGAAGCACTAACTTTGACTTAGTTTTCTATATTTTCGCTTTGAGAATTTGCATATGTTTTGAATACTACTATTAAATCAGCGCAGACAACACCAGTAGCAGGAAAGAGTTTGACTGCTGTAGTTTCTTGAAGGTATTCATTTCCAAATATGATTATTAAAACCGTGTCTCACAGGGCTTACTGTAACAGATATTGTGGTAACACGATAAGAAAAAATAAATGGTATTTATTACGAGTACGTTACAAAATAGTGCTAAACTTTGGTACAACTTCTTCTGTCTTGTTGTCCTCTACCCAGTAGAAAGATATCTAATATCGTTTTCCTGCCTGTTGGCAGTTTGTCATATTGTCATTATAGCTGAATGTAATACAGCAGATATACTGTTAATGATCGCATTTCTCTGTTAATAGCGACTGCTAAGGTGGAAGGTAGTACTGTCTGAGTTGACTACAGGCAGTGAAGTGAACGGAGAGTCTATAGATGTGTGAGAGTCTGCTGAGTATCATGTTTTGGTGCCTCTCGGTGTAATGGTTTGCATGTTTGCCAGAAGAAGGCAGCAGCCCATGGTTGGCAGTGCTTCATATGGCAGCTGCCCAGACTTGTTCGATTCGTTGAAGGATGTGCTGAGGAAGCAGGAAGGGCTCTGCTTTTGGGAGTGCCATTTGGTGGCTGCTGTTGGCTATTGCACTGAACTGAGAGGCACCAGTAGAGACGTTGTGCCTGTGTGCTGGCCTTGTTTGTGGTATTTGTTGTGTACATCTTGCATGCTACATAGTACTGCGTGACTTATTCATACAATTTGAGGAAATTCACATTAGTTTGTGACATCACGACCATGTTATTGGGGTATTTTAGATTATGGTCTGCACTTTTCAATTAATTAACTTATATACGTCTTACTTGTATGACTATTTTCAATTTAACAGTTTTTGCACAACTTTATTTATATTTAATTAAGACCTGTTCTAGGTATGAATTGCATTCCTGCGTGAATATTGAGAGTAATTCTTGCATTATTTTCAGCCTAATGTTCTACATACATTTTATATTAATAAAGCAACATGCAGACTACCTTAAGGTAACATATTCGACATAAGTGACAGTCTAAATTCATTATTTAAAATGTAGTCAACATTTCTAATACGATAGTTCATGTGGATGTTTTGTACTTGTGTCTACATTCAGACCATGACAGGTCATTGTTCTGTTCCAAGCATTCGAAAGAAATAGCGTACGTAAAAGTTTTGCCTTCTCGAGGTCATATGTTTGTTTGAACATCTGATGAAACTGCAAATATGTCAGTTCTTGTTCTACTTTGTGAATGAAAAGCAGTGCTTAGGTTGATAAGACGGTTTTACTGATCAGCTTGGAATCTGTTCTGCAAAATACTTTGAAGAACAACTACATGTCTTTTTCCAATGTATGGAAAGTTTAATGAAAATTTTCAGTGTATTTGCCAACTTTCAGATAGTCAACCTATTACGATTACGATTAACTCCTCGAGGGCAATTTTTGCTGTTATCTGTGGACCCATTGGTGGACTGAAATACATCTGCTATAGCCTCTGCTAAGATAGTTTACTTAGGAGATGTTTTTTCACGCGAGTGCATCATCACCAGATGACGACACAGGGCCACTCCGGCCATAAACATGATTTCCAAGTTTTGGTTGAGTATAAAACGCTCATGGTCGTGTTCTACTGCTCATCAAATCAAATCTCTTAAACAGGATTTCCACATGCGTCTGACGTTTTGAAGTTGTAGTATACCTACGCTGCTTTTTTCAGCGGTCGCCAAATTCCACATAAAAGTTGTTCCTTTTTAAAAATGAATAAACCTAACGAATATAATATTGTACAACGTAAATATTCTGGAGTACGATTCGTCACAGACACACACATTTAGACGTTACAGATACACCTAACGAGACTGCAACACGAGATTATTTTTTGCGGCACCTGTACTCCAGTCTGACATCAACAGTAGACGCTTCTCATGATTACTCTGCCGGCACTTATTTTTAGTCGCTTTGGCTGTTACACAGCTGATTTGGATTGTTTTGCTCTGTTGTATTGCGGGATGTGTTAAGCAGATATGGTTCAACAAATAGTACTTTGTACTCTTATGGATGAAAGTAATAATTTTCATTGTGTCGTAGTTTATTTAGGAGATATAGACTCCCAATTAGTTGTACGTCTTTTTCCATTTTTCTACACATTTGACCGAAATATATAGTCTGAGCACAAAAAATTTTGTGATTGTAGATGGGATTAAATGGAACAAAATCTAATGGTCACGCTGCCTGAGCTGTGTTGCTTCTTAAGTCTTCCTTGTTTCCTAAGTCATCTGCTGTTCGTGGTCCGCAGTTTTTATAAATTTACTGATAATCCCTTTGCCGTTACTGCTCACCACATTGGTTTCTCTTCATTTCACCCTCATTCCACAGGGTGCAGTCATTAGACTTTTCATTCCATTCCACAAGTACTGCAGTTACTCGTCACTTTCAGTAAGAATAGCATTGTCATCAACAAATCCTGTTCTTCATATCCTTCAACGCTGAGTTTGAATTCCGCTCCTGAACCTTTCTATCACATCCGTCATTCATTCTGCTATGTACAGGGGTGAAAGGGCCTATTCAATCTTATCAGTTTGTCCTTGGTCTGACATTTGTTCTTTTCCCCTGTTGGCTCATATGTATATTGTATGCCACCCAAGTTTCGTTGCAGAATTTCGCACCATTTTACACAGTCGAACGCTTTTTCTACCTTAACAATATATAGGTGTCTTGAGTTTTCTTAAATATTTCTCTAATTATCAAGGGCGATGTCAGCACTGCCTCTCTGTTGCCTTTAACTCAACTGAAGCCCAAAAGATGCTCACAGCAGTATATTGTGTTATAGTGAGGTTCGGTATATGCTCTGGGAATAGCCAGAACGGTGGATACGTAGGAAAAATAGTAGTAAACAGTTTGAATGTTGTAAAACTCTCAGTACGATATACACATCACCATTGTTCATTTCACCCCCTGTTAGGAGAGAGCAGAAACTATTTTTTTATATTTGCTTCGTGAATATGGTTTACTGCACTTGAAGTAGAAAATTTTTTAGCCTGGTTCTTGTACAGCTCTATTTTTGTAATTAATCTACATTTTATATTTTTCTGTAATTAATTTTAGGTTTTATTTTCTACTGAATGCTGATTCTGGGGTATTTTAACGATTGACGTCTAAGGTTTATTGTTATATGAAGATCAGTTTTTATATTCTTTTGGTATATGTGACTATTTTTAAGAGCTTCTTCTATTTAATAGTACTAGGGGGTGGTTGCTCTGCACTTGCATGGGATTCTAATTTATTTGTAACTAGAGTTATTTGTAGTAATCTGACAGCTATCTTACGGTATGTACGACGGAGGTTACGTTTGGTACCACAAAATCTTCCCCTCTTCACTGCTCCATTCACGAATGTCAAAAAGACTGTCGAGATGTATGTGGTAGGAAGTAACATGCTGCCACAGTCTTCTTAAAACATACGCTCACGGTATTTCAATAACAAATCTCTCAGTGATGGAATTTTACCTCTCTTGTAGATCTGTCTCTCTAGCATCTTAAGTAAGTCCCGAGAACAAATTATGCGATCTCGTCAGAAATGTGCGGTACTGCTTTTGATCTTCTCTATCTCTTTCAAATCAACGATGGTAAGGGTCACAAACTGATGAACACGTGTATCGGAAGCCACTTCGTTCGACATGAATTATGTTTTCTGAAGATTCCCCTGTTGAATCTGAGCCTTAGGTCATTCTCGACGGATACTCCTTGTTATTTTACAGCCGTTTCCATGTTCAATGTTTTGCCCCAAAATAGGGTATTCCAACAGTACCGGATCTCTTCGCCTATTTATGTGTAACTAGCTTATAAACCAGGCATTGCCCAATTATTCATTTTGCCAGTTTTCTTTTATAAACGAAAAAATAAACTGTGTTTGTACCATAATATTGAAAAAATTTCATTTCTATGTTTTCGTGAAAAAGCTTTTGAAATTATGAAACAGTTTCTGTGGGCGCAATTATAAATGTCTGTGTGGCAACGCCCCTTCATAGCTCTATATACAGGTATTGTTTCCGACTAAAGCTGTTAACGATTTGCAAATGAAATTTGTTGAAATCGCTGTCAGGTCTCAGAGACTTCCTTAAGTCGACTGTAGGGGTGTCTTAGTAGAAAAGAGCAAATGCATTATAGCTTCATGCATAATGTGGCACCGAACGAGGTGGCGCAGTGGTTAGCACACTGGACTCGCATTCGGGAGGACGACGGCTCAATCCCGTCTCCGGCCATCCTGATTTAGGTTTTCCGTGATTTCCCTAAATCGTTTCAGGCAAATGCCGGAATGGTTCCTTTGAAAGGGCACGGCTGATTTCCTTCCCAATCCTTCCCTAACCCAAGCTTGCGCTCCGTCTCTAATGAACTCGTTGTCGACGGGACGTTAAACACTACCCACCACCACCATAATGTGGCAATTTGTCAGGTATCTCGGTGTTTGTGACGTCATATCTCTTAAAATACGTACTGTAGAAAGACATATTGTTGTAGGTACATTCAGCGGCACATATGGGTACCGTCTCCGAAAAATGTTGTGAATAGAGCTGGAAACAAAGAAGAAATAAATATAAATGTCATGCATGATGTGGCAATTTTTCACGCATTTCAGTATTTGTGCTGTCATATGTGCTAATCTATGAGACATAAAACGATTAAATTTTGTAGGAACTTTCAGCGGCACTTTTCGATACTTTATGCAAAATGTATTACGAATACAGATAATAGCAAAGAAGTAATAAACTTAAATGTCGTGTCCAATGCAGCAGTTTTCCAAGCTTCTCAGTGTTTATGACGTCGTATCCTATGAACAGTGTGTGGTATCACGATATAATTTTGTAGGTGTATTTAGTGGCGTAAGTGAATACTATTTGCGAAATTTGTTACTAATGGAGTCAGCAGTAGAGAAGTAATAAGTTTGAACGTGATGCGTTACGAGGCGTTTTTTACGTATCTCATTGTTTACGACGTTATATCTTCGTAACTATGACAAGTAGGTATTTCTTACCACCTCAGCGATGTTGCCTGGCAATAAAGGGTACGTGTACCTAGTTTGGCTGAAATCGGTCCAATGGCGTAGGAGGAGATCTGAAAAATACACACTTAAACACATACATACATCCATTTATATAATTGTATGGATACCTTACATACAGTTACATTAGGGATCAACAGCCTCTGCATGTTCTCATGCCTACTGGCATAGTAAACTTCCTATAGGCGACAGAATTATTGTTGCATTGCTTCTGTTCGTGTGCCTTTGATGAATTTGATAACGTCGCCCGACGTTGAATCGTATTTTCCAGCAAAAAAAAAAAAAAATCGGCACACGGTCTCTGTTGAAAGCTAAGAATAACAAGGTTCAGTGTTCGTTTTATTTCGTTCGTCATCGGAAGTACTACAAAGTCGTAGCCGTTTCCAAATTAAACAGGTATATTCCAAGTTTGTTACTGAAGATACATTCTCTCTTTTCTATCTTAGTTGTGAACTACAACTTGAAATCCTAAAACATCTTCTCAGCACGCCGATCAGAAAAAAATTGTGCTTTATTTCCGGTATAAAGCTGGTGATCAATAAATGAGACGTACATGGTCTCTGTGCCTCACGTCGCAGGTTATTCTTATATCGAGGCTACTGTCTTCAGTGTGATTTTCGTAAGTATATTTACAGATATACTATACAATGTGGTGACGACAAACAGTTTGGTGCCTTTTGTTTACGCAGTTTAGGTGGTAAAAATAATGTCAATAGCCACATGCGACGTATAGTCACATAAGTTTAAAATCAGTTCTTACAAGATGGAAATTGTTCTGAAATTCCTTACATTTTATTTGAGAACTCTATTTAATTACTAGTGAATCACTTTCTTTTAAGTGAATGTTGAGACTTCTGAGTAATAAAGAGCAAATATGTGGTGTTCACAAGTATCACTGTTTTCAAACATTTTAGACAAAACAACGAACAATAACACTGATATCTGATTACAATTAATCTGAGTACAATTATCTAAGTAGTATCTGATTACAATCTTACTCATTGACCACCAAGAATTAAGAGGTAGTAACAGTCTCTGACGGGTTACAGTTCTCTAACCTACACCATTAGTTGAAACGCGTAACACTGATCATTTCATAGTACTGTGACTGCGCATTATAATCTGTTTGTTCGGAATTCAAATATTACTGCTAATAAGCTCTATGTGTACACATTTTCGCTATTCTGGATTCTCCACCGTGGAAATTAGTTTATGTTACGCTTTAGTAAATTGGGAGATCCGCAATTTGGTTTCTGGAAAGGCAGTTTTTTTTATTTTGGTCTGACCAAATGTTCCTTCCTGGAATGACATTTTGTATGATTCGGATAAGGCGTTTGGTTACGTAGACTATGAAGTATTATTAGAATTTTCTATTACTTAAGAAGACTTTTATGTAGACTATGGTATATTATAGCCGAACATATAACAATCTTATTGTATGTAATGCATACAATTATATTCAATCTTGTCTTGGAATTAGGAATCTAAAGATTCTTTTACACGCTGACATTTGGGAATTAACTAATAATCAGTTTCGGTACTGTAATATCAATGTTCAATAGGCTTCCATACTAGGGACGTATTTATTCTGTGCTATGCACTGTATAACATAACTCTGCTAACTGAAAACAGTATAAGCGTTGCGGTTGCTATGTCGCAATTAGTGGTGTGCAAAGAAGTAGATCTTTGTTGACAGCTATAAGACGAGCTTTTGACACCTATGAAATGCAGTAGAACCAGTTTCATACAAACAAAACTGTAGTGATAATTTTGTCGAAAGGATATACTTTCGTTTTATTCTTAGAAACGATTTAATTTTGTAATTTAAGAACATTCATAATCTGTTATGATGAATAAATACACCAAGGAATACATAAATCATGTCACATACGGGACGTCCTTGATGGTTATAAGTTTATTTCTAATATAGTCAACGTGTAACACCCTTGGAAATAACGACGTTGGAATAAAAAATTATATTGTTCAGTGTTATCAGGTATTTTCTCTTGCAAATGAATAAAATTGTTGTACTTCTATGTTTTTCAGTTGGAAAAAGAGTTGATAAACAGAAATTGCTCATCTCACGCATAATCGATCATTGCTGAAATCCGTAGTTGTTTGTCACAAAATTGCTCTGCAACGTAAGAGCTATATGTTTGCAGTACCAGCTGATGGTCATGTTTGTCCTTCGCCACTACTAGAGCAATTTCAATTATCAATAATGGATGGATCTTCTTTCCTAGATTTCAGAATTACGCTTTATCAGTTAAGTAATTACATACCTACTGCCCATTATATAGTTCCGTCGCTGTAGTGTGTTCCTGGTGTGATCTCGGTTACTGGACATGTGTCAGATAACTGGTGGAAGTGATGTGGGCTGACATTCTCTCCTGCATTTGCTCGTTTTTGTAGGAATTCTCAAACACTATTGTGTGGTATATTTACCCCTATTACGCGACGTAGTTCATTGAGGATCTAGTTTTTGTTTCTTCCGAATGCTGTATGATTAATTGATTTTTGTCGTTTTGAGGTGAACTATGTACCAGGATGTTTGGAATCAATTTCTGTATTTTCTGTTCCTTATCTTATGTGGACTGACTCAGCATTTTCTATTCCAACAGTGTAACGTAAAGTGGCTCTGAGTGTCAACAATATTGCCTTGATATGTAGATTGAACTTATGGCGCCCTTGATAAGTTTCTGAGAAACATTCTCCTCTGCCATCCCACTTTGCCTCAGATGTAGGTCCTGGACAGAGTCAAGTGAGTACTAGCTGGAATAGCACAGAATAATTTTCACTCATGCAGTGAATATTAAAGAATTTTCATTTGAAGGTATCTGTGATTTCTTCCTGTGGATGATATTTTCGGATCATGAGCACTGAGTCTGTAGGTTGTTCCCTCTTGAGATTGCGTGTGATACATGCTGGTGCCGGCCGCGGTGGCCGTGCGGTTCTAGGCGCTGCAGTCCGGAACCGCGGGACTGCTACGGTCGCAGGTTCGAATCCTGCCTCGGGCATGGATGTGTGTGATGTCCTTAGGTTAGTTAGGTTTAAGTAGTTCTAAGTCTAGGGGACTGATGACCTAAGATGTTAAGTCCCGTAGTGCTCAGAGCCACTTGAACCATCTGAACCATACATGCTGGTCAGCATTATAAGGGAAATATACTTAAAGACAACAAATAAATGCTCCAGTACTATGAAATTATGAAATTGTAATTATACATAAAAAGCACAAATACATAAAACATTGGCTGACAAAGAGGATCTAACTGCAAGGTCAAGTATGCAGTAAGGAAGCGAACAGAAGAATAGAACCAAGGAACCTAGAATTTGAAAACACTGGTGATGGAAGATATTATGTTGGGAAAACCGGTAGGGGGCGGGGCATTGGTAATCAAAATTGGAGGAAATGACACAATGCCTAAATTCCAATAGACTGTTTTCGGTGTTGTCAGGAATTTTTTTTTAAGGAGTGCAAGATCTGGACTTTCTGCGAAATGATGAGATATTGCTGTTGCCATTGCATGAAATCTTTAAAGTTGTTGTTGGGTGGGAAACAGAGACTCCAGTATCACGCAAATGGGTAACAAGAGCAAATATCCGTAACATTTGGAGGAAGAACAGATCTTGCACTACTTAAAACAGTTTAGTGACCACAGGCTGAACTGTCAGTTGAAAATTAGGCACCATACCATCGTTTTGCATACTCCCCGCCCCATCTCTACCGACGTTCTCATTACAGTTTCTTTCACCACGGGTTTTGTAACTTGTAGATTTCTTGTTTATTCGCTTTCTTTTTTCATAGCATATCGACTCTAGCAATTTTGTTCCCTTTCGGCAGTCAGTATTTCTACATATGTGTACTTCTTATGTCTAACATTATTTTATACCGTTGGACCATTTGTTTGTCCCTTTTCAATATCTTTCCCTTATAATGCTGACCAGAATTTTAAATAATTTCTAATAACTATAGTGATTTTTTGATAACTGTAACCAAAATTATTTTAAGTCTTTTTTTAGTGTAGACGTTATTTAGCATCTCATTAAAATTATTTTTAAATATCTTTAGCTTAGCAGTTACTACAGTATTACCGTAATATCTTCATTTTATACACAATGGTTTTGTTGCTATATTATCTGTGCTCTATTTCTCTACGTACACTTTAATGTTTACGTAATGGCTCCAAAACTGTGCTGTTAAAAATGCTACAGTCTTACTTCCTCGGCACTTTCACGCACTCTGTCGACGTGCTCCACCACTTGTCAGTTGCCTTTCCTCGGCACACAGCCCAACATTACTTTTCTCCGACACTTGGTCATGCCCTAACTTTTATTCAGTGACACGACCTATCTGCTGCCACTATCTGCTACCACTAGGTGTAGCTTTTCTCTGCTTAGAACGGTTTCACTGAACTAGTGTGGCACCAGTTCTTTACTTTAGCTTAAGTTAGTTTTCCCATAGTTTTTCGCGTTTTGTACGCCATGTCCCCTATTCCGTGGCGTCTCTAATATTGGTGGGTTGGCTTTCCACTGGCACCATTAACTGCTTAGCTTGCCAATGTGGAGTCCATCGTGTGGGGTTGGCTTTCCACTGGCACCATTAGCTGATTAGCTTGCCAATGTAGAGACCATCATGTGTCATCAGCGAAAGTCTTTGGTCGAGGTGTTTGATTTGCTGGCTTTATTGAGGCCTGCGGAGGTCAGTTGGCTGAGGGGCACGTGGCAGGCAGGTTGTGGCTTTTCGGAGACTCCGGCTGTCCGGCGCGGATCTCTAGGAATGGCGTAACTTTAAATCCGTCGCGGGCAAGACTGGCCGGCTCGCTTAAGAGCTGGTAGCGGCGGCTCTGCGAGGAGAGATGGTCGTAGCACGCAACCTGGTCGGCAAGTTCCTGGCCTATTCTGCAAACTTAAGGTTTACGCCATCCCGCAGTTCGTCTTTGTGGGTTGGAAGCAATTACGCCCTGGCTGGAGAATGCTGCAAGTTGTGGCTCCTTCTCATCTAAACTGAGATAAGTGTTATTTTCTAGTTTTAACCACCTGATATTGTAAGGGCATCCGTTTGTTCTATCAAATGGGATCTGGTAACGCAACTACCAGTGTCTAAATGCATGACCCTCGGCCAGCGTTACTAATTGCAGATTCTGTTCTAGGCCATATTTCGTGCAAATGTAAGAGTAGTGACAGGTTTCGTGAAGGAAATTGTTTGTGACACGATCTGTGTGGCAGGCAAGATTGTATGTGCGTATGCTTGTCTTGTTGTATCAGTGCGTGCTCACATGATTGGTAGTAAATATTAGTAGTTTGAAGGACTGTTAACTTTAACCTGTTGGTACCCGCTTGCCATTAATCTATATGTTTCCTTTTTACTGCCCGGTCATTCTTGTGTGAAGTTTTATTCCCAAAGATTACTGTTAACTTTTGATCTGTGTTGGCAGGGCAGCTTTAGCGGCAAACGGCGCGTTCCTGTTTAATGGAACCGTAGCAGAGGCGTGTTTCTTTGTTGGCGTGATGGCACTCCGATCGTCGCACGGCGTCTGGGTTGACCGGCAGTCGACAGCCCCGACGAGCCGCAGTCAGAGTGGCTCAGGTTAAGTAAAGTTGATCCTTTCATGCGTACCATGGCGGTGTGGCCCCGTTCGTGCGGGGACCAGTAGTGAGAGCTGTTTGGTGAATTTTAAGAGCTCAGGAGGTTAAAGTGTCTTTGCCAAGCCTCAGTTTTTTCCTCACTTTTTCTCCGTGAGTGTTCTTTAAAGTTGGCGCCCTTATCACTACTTCTCTGCGTGTGCAGTTTAAGATCTGTTACTTATCAAGATAAACTGGCCAGCCTTACCTTGATCCACAGACATTAGAGAAATATGGCTGCTCGTTCCTTGTTTGCTGTCATAACTGTCTGCTGTAGCTCTCTGGTTACTTTGAATTTTGGGCTAATGTTTGGTTATTAAGGATTGCGTCAAAGTTACTGCTGGTCTGTTCCAAGTCCAAGTACATTGCATGTACTTCAACTTCTCTTCATATGTGGTAAATTGTATATTTATTAAGCCTTGCTCTTAAAGTATGGTAGGTATATATGTGCGGCCATTTATGTTTAAATTTTATGTCATTCTAGTTGTTCTGTTTGAGGGACTGTGCAGTTTATTGTTTAGGGGATTTTTTACTAAGGGTTATGCATTGCTAAGGGCCTTCCAACAGCTTCAACCAGTGGCGTGTCTTATGAAGAAACCGGGATTTGGATGAATGCTGTTTGTCTGTGTAACGGTCAAGTAGGCTTGAAATTTTGTTAGTAGATTTAACAGCTATTATTGTAATTTATTTTGTTGCAAAATTGTGTGTTAAACCCTCTTGCAGCCACGCTTAGTTTATATAACGTTTTTGTTTTCATGAACTCTGTCCTGGTTTTAATGGTATAATTGTTAAAACTATTTTTTTAAAGATTTACACATATTTCTGTTGCCTTTAATAAGTTTTTAAATTGCGATGTTAATATTGTCATTAAGTAATAAAGTGTATACAAAAACAACAAATGACAAATGTGTGGGCCCACCTTCGACTTTTTCCCCTTAAGCCATCCCATGCTTAGTTGCCGGGTGTCACCCTGCTTTAGGTTAACAAAGCGAGACTTCCGGGTACAGTTAATTCTTGGGTTTCTTTTCCGCGATCACTCAGCATCCATTTCAACTGGCATTGTTAATGACAAGTGCCAAAGTCTAGTACTAAATTAGCTTTCATATTGTTAATTGCTTTTGTACACATTTCACCTGATGATGCCGTTATAGTATTAAGAAACCACCCATGAATAACCTTGCAATTAAGTATCATCAACAGCTAAAGCGATTTCTGTAAGTTAATATTAATAAGAAATTTTGAAAGAAATGTTTTAACGTGTACCAGCTAAGCTGTGGATGCCCATGTCGTAAAATCACACGATAAAAGACACTGGATGTATTTCATATTTGTCTCACACTGTCATTAATTAGTAGAACTGTGCTGTGCCTTAGAAAGCCTCGTGTAGGTATAAACATTTTCATGTATTGTTGTTACTATCACTTTTATTTCCCTGAGTGCAATAATCAAACGGATTATGGTAAAATCATTTTGTAAAACAGTTGTATGAGTCATATTAGTGTCACAATACTTTTATACACTTATTTATTATTATCCTGGCTTTATCTCTGATGTTTGAAGTATAACAATGATTCTAGAAGCTTTTATTATTACATTATAGTTTCTATCGGTTTTTCAGTGTCAGTAGCATAAGTATGTATGTAGTCCATTTTATGTACATTGCTACATTCATTGTTCGTTTCAGAATAATACCCAGAAAAATGTTAGCTTCCGTTTTGGTGCTAAGCTATAGAGTACTCGGTCCAGAATGTTTTTCAGTATTCATATAACTTGGGAAGCAGTCTGAAACAAAATTTTACGTTTGCGGACGAATGAAATGTTTGTACAGTTGGACTATTCTGTACGGAAAAAGTGAGGATGGAATGGTGTGGCACATAGGGAATTAAGAAAGGAAAGTAAAGAATAGGAATATAAGATAAAATAAAAGATATAAGAACATAGGGATGGAAGAAGAAGGCAGACCTGAAAGACAAATAAACACCTACTGCCAACCAGGTGCGTGTGAGTGTCTGTATGTGGGGGGGGCGGGGGGGTGGAAAGTTTTACTAGTGTGTTACAGGATAGGGACCTTCGCCAATCCTTCAGAAAGCACATTATCAACTTCACCACCACAGACCCGAAATGCTAATTCAAACACCCTACTACAGAAAGATTAAAAAGAGAGAGTAGCAAGGAAAAGTGCTTCTACTAAGAACCAGATTAAACTCTGAAGAAGACTCATTACTCAGTCACATTTATAACTTGATATTAAATGTTTTAGTTAAGTCAGGAGAGTAAATTATTATATCTATTTACAGTAACTTAAGCTAACCTCAATTTAAAGTTACTAGTGTGTTACAGGATAGGGACCTTCGCCAATCCTTCAGAAAGCACATTATCAACTTCACCACCACAGACCCGAAATGCTAATTCAAACACCCTACTACAGAAAGATTAAAAAGAGAGAGTAGCAAGGAAAAGTGCTTCTACTAAGAACCAGATTAAACTCTGAAGAAGACTCATTACTCAGTCACATTTATAACTTGATATTAAATGTTTTAGTTAAGTCAGGAGAGTAAATTATTATATCTATTTACAGTAACTTAAGCTAACCTCAATTTAAAGTTATATAAAACCGATTATATCCCTCCACATATATTTTGAAGGATCTGGAGATATTTCAGTACTCCCTTCAGTTTCATTGACCATCGACATTGGCAGTCCAGTTGTCGGCCATTGCATGATGCTACATATCGTCACACCATTACAGGGCACCAATCTGAAAGAGGAAATAGCCACGCCCACTGAGACGTTCGAGGCGTCACCGTAATAGTGAGTTGTGTTGGATAAGAGGGACACTTCTGTTTTGACCACTGTCATCAGAGAATACCTACATCTGCCTTCAATAGCTAGTAGTTGTAACATCACACCAACACACTCATTAGTCTCTGTTATACAGTGCGTTATATGGCGTTGACAGAAAAGTGTTTATCGTAAATAAAGTCGACCCACAAAGTTCGTTTTCCTACCGACTTGTGACTTTCATGCATCTCAAACTTTAGCACCGTTTCTTGTATTTTGCTCTCAAGACACTGAATTGCATACATAATTCCATGTATGACCGTTCAGCCCCAGCCATGGAATGCGAGAAAGTTAGGTGTATTATTTTTGGTTGCCAAATTGGGATAACTGTTCTCTTTGTCCACCTCCATAATCGAAAGCTGAACATGAAACTCACATTATTTATGGAACTTATCACATACTAACTTAACAAACATCCGATAGTAAATGTCATACTTTATTACTTTTATTATCAGTATTTCTAGACCACAGTCATTAATATTGGTTGTCAGTATTTGTGAGCCACATCATGTGATAAGTCTTTTCTACATTTGTGTGCACATCACATAAATGCATGCTACTGAGAGGCCTGCGTTCCACCAGTCACAAGGTAGTGGACCAAAGTGGTATATTGCTACTAAGCAGTACCTCAGCGTGATTAGCTCTCACAACAGCCCAAAAGGCTACTGATATTATTAAATATAACATATTGCATACAACAGTACTTACTATTCCCACTTCCTGACATATACTACATGTTATTAATGTTATCCTTCCAATAGTGGACTTAAGTGTAGAATAATAATGTTTCTTTCTCTGTAGTATATACTTCCTTTGACTGAAATAAAAATCATCGAATTGTTTATTCATCTAATATGTAACATATTCAAAGCACAACCAATATGTGAAACATGTACAGCAGATCTGTTGCCATTATTTGATAAACTTCCAACTTCCACCTGTAGAACAGTAACATAAGGAATCATTAATAGCAGCAAGTATCAGCTTTTCAGTAGCAAATTATTAATACTAACTGAAGTCACTACTTTACCTTAGTAATAAGATGTATCACTTCTCGATAACTCACAACTCACTTTAAAAATGAAGCATATACTTTGATATGCAATTCAAGTCACTATTCCTTATTTTAAGTCCATAACATAGTGAAATAATATTTTGTCTTGAGAAAATAAGTCTTAATGAAAGCATTCTACAATAAATTTCATTGCTGGATCAGAGTCCAAACGAAAATAATGTTAATTCTTATTAATAAGTGAAACTTCCGCTTTGAATGTAAAGAAAGACTGTGCTGGTAAACTTCTACGTTATTTGATACTGAAACGGCTGAGTAAAACTAAACGTACTCAGACAGTTTTCTCTTTACTTATTCTGATCATCTCTAAACTGATACGCAATATTTTAGCGCAACACAGTCTGACTTTCAGTAATCCCTACAAAAGAATAGCCCAGACTAGCAATAACCTATACCCTTCATGAATCACTTACCTCACAAAAAAATTCGGCACTCGAGCTACTGCAATACAGCGAGCGCCAACACTTCCAGCTAAATTCTAACACTGAAGGCACTAACTACTGATAGACACATAGCTAGCAAATGAAAGATTTTGAAATAGAACAAACAATGTATTCACCTTAATATTGTTCAAAAGTCATAACATACATATAAATTCTTGACATCTATTTTGGCCAATTTTCTTTCTCTGACGGACACACGTCCAGATCGTCCGCTCACATTAACATCTCAAAACTCTGGTATCTCTCCCCCACATCCACCACTGCTGGCGGCTCACCACCAAAGTGCAGTCAGTGATTTTAGTACAGAGAACTACGTGGCGTCACCAACATAAAAACCTAAACATCCTAGGTACATAAGTACCACCTTCTTTGATAATTTACAAGTTGAGTTTCTTCATTGCAGAATCTTACATCATAAGCAGTTGCTGTGTGATGGGGTTATGAGTGTGAAATCTGTAAAAAGATTGGTACAGGTCTCTATATAATTACTTATTAACACTTTTCCAGACTCTATTCTCGCAACTGACTTCAACTGTGGCATTTGATGAGGAACATATGTTACACTCCCAATAGATACATCATGTTTGAGTTGATTTTCAAAAAAATTTTGATGTGATGTGAAAATGTTTTTCCAATAATACTAAAGTCTATCATTATTTGATGCTTTTACTGAACACTGTAATCTTACAAGATTTTGAGGGGACCCTTGAGCGATCCATAGTGTCGTTGGCTCCATGCTGACCTTGATGTTGTGTTAAGACAAATAATGCATTGCAAAAAAGTTTCCACCAACACATAACATTATATGACGTTTCAAAATACGCACCTGACTACTGTTTAAAAGCATAACCTTTCCCATATTCGCCGATAGGAGCGGCTGAGCGGTTCTAGGCGCTACAGTCTGGAACCGCGCGACCGCTATGGTCGCAGTTCCGAATCCTGCCTCGGGCATGGATATGTGTGATGTCCTTAGATTAGTTAGGTTTAAGTAGTTCTAAGTTCTAGGAGACTGATGACCTCAGAAGTTAATTCCCGTGGTGCTCAGAGCCTTTCCCATGTTTACCAACATGTTTACCAATAGATATACGATAAAAGTACTGAAATTTTTGCATTTCTAACTGTGATGAAATATCCCGAATTTAATGACGCAAGCTGCATGCCAGTATCTGAGTTTTTCTGATTTACTGGTGTGGGGAAGCTGTAGCTAATTCGCTATTGAAGTAGGAAGGCACTGTCAACCGTTTACAGATAAACAAATACACTGTTTCCTGCTGTACGTGATGATATTCTCATTTTATATGACCATCTGAAAACAAGATCATTAATAGAGGTCTTATTTACAGAAAATTAGAGGCATGACTATTATTGTAGTGCTTGAGCAGAATTAATTAGAGGCTGCAGCTGAAGGAAATAATAAGCACCGAGTATATTACGATTAAAATATTAGTTTGAAGACAAGAAAACAACTGAAACTAGAACTATAAATATTCCCTCCTCGCTGAAGTTTTGCGACTGACAGATCAACGATAATTACTGGTTTTAAACTAGCATATAGAGAAGAAATAGTGGGCTAAGAGTGTGTTGATGGCAACTATACCGTACTGATTTGATGGAGGCGCTTGTGTGGTTTTGATGAATGATTGCCATGTTGTATGACATTAACGAGAGGAAGTACATGATTTCTTTGTATTCTCCTTCAGAAACGCTCTGGATTGTACTTTGTGTAAAATTATTGACTGTTAATTTTATGTGTTCCTGTTTTTCGTAGCATTCTTCCCTCACATTGGTGATGCAGAAGGTACTACGCTTTCTAGCGAATCTGGTTGTAAAATATGTCCGATTGTATTCTCACAATTACATTTGTTTGAACTTTACTATTAATGAAGTGGAAATAGGTAAACGAAAATATGAGAATTTGTATACTTAGGCCACAGTACTAATAATTTCCATTTATTTTAAGGAGACTTCCTGTGTGTTATGGTTGGAATACCGTGGAGAAAACGTGTTAATTATATGTAATGATCGTATGTCATGACAGGACCACCCACGCCAAGAAAGTGATTTCCATAAACAAACAATTGTATATGGTGCTCCAGAAATACCTAGTATGTGTAGCTAGAGAAGAGTAAAGGTACTGTGAGTGGTGCCTACTGTATGGCCTTAAGGTAAGATGGTATCCTCAAAATGTATCCTAAGGTAAGGCTCAGTTTTCTTCTCTTTTCCTTTTTTTTAAATCGGTCTTATGTTAGAAATTTGTATTGTAATTTCAAGAAGGCCTGCTGAAAAGTGTCTGTAACAGTTTGCTGTTACATGTTGCCGTAATGCATCTGTAGTCTATTAACTTCTTGTACGATGAAGGACTGTTTCACATGCAAGGTATTTCATTTATTTCTTTAGATTTTCTCTGATTTGCATATGGTTGAGAATGAAGAAGGGCAACTCAAGAAACGGAGAGATAAATGTCACTAAACAGTATGTCGACCACGGAAGGACGGATATGGGGAAGTGCAGCCACTCCTTACCAAAGTTCATCTATACACAAAGAATAGCACCACAAAAACTGGCTGCTGTCGGGGCAACACACCACTGGTCTACCATAAAACTATGCTATTACGACGTAACCTGGTAGAACTGCAAGACATCTTCAAACGACGGTGGAACAACTAATCTACAGTGAGTGGCGCACTAGCTCACGTGAGTACCGGCGTCAGTTGCCTGGGAGGACAGATTTGTGGAAACTGGCTTCCACTGGTTGGAGTGGGATGATGATTTTCTCCTGATCGACAGGCGAGCACTGCCATTGCAGATCGTCGAATGAGGGCAACAACCCCTCCGTCACGAGCCCCGTCGTATCTGACACCCTGCTTACGGTTGGACGCTGCTTTGGAGTTTCAGCCCAGCATGATCTCTTCCGGTGACCTACCTGTATTCGTGAACAAGTCTCTCAACTGCCTATCGCACATCCAGTTTCCTCCTTGTTGTTGTTGTTGTGTGTCTGTGTGTGTGTTTGTGTGTGAGTGTGTGTGTGTGCCTGCGGATGAGTTTAAGACTGAAAAAATGCATGCAGCAGAAATTACAAGTGTCTTCCGTCTCTGTTTGTGAGCAAAAGATTTCGGTACAGTGCAAATAGTTATTATCTGCTATTTGTATGTAATATTGATTTATGTTAGAAGCATTGAGAGGTGCAAGTGGGTCCAGTTTGTCACCTTCCGAGATAAAAGTGTTTTTTTATACAATTATTTTTCTTATTATTTAGGTTTACAAGAGCTGACAGAAGCAGGTTGCTCCCCTCATCTTCTTTGTAGGCCCTACGTTGTAACACTTCATGCCTACGTTTCTTTTCTTAGAAAGAGGATACCTGAAACTGATTTGAGTTTTGTTTGTTTGCCAGGACCTTAGATTACTATTTACATAAAACATGTTTTTCTGTGTGTGGGCTTACAACATACTGCTGGAATGTCATCCATCATGTAAAGACAGAAAACATTCCGTACAGTTGGTTTAAGACAACAGAAGATGTTATGAAAAAGTCAGCTATTTGCTATACTCACAACTCTTCTGTAATTTTTTTTCCGAAGCATCATATTTTCACCAGGCTGCACTGTAGGCTGGATTCTGCATTACTCCGTGTCGCTGCTCACGCCGTCCCTCTTGGAGTCCCAAGTTTATCTTGTGAGCGATAGTCGGAAGTTTTAGCAAGAATTTCAGTTAAAGTGACAACAGTCTGCCTGAAGGGACACTGTTCTGGCGTAGGTTTTGGTACTGAACGAATACTGGTTTTCCACTTTGTCATGCAGCTGTATATATCTGGGTGGGATAGCTACTTGGTCTTTGTGTAAAATGCGCTATCCACAGGTATTTCACTTATGTTTCTTACTGGTCCTATTGATCATATTACATATGCTGTAATTTTTGGCGTCGATGATTTATTTAAATTGCAACTATACGCTGTATTCCTCTGTAGTCAGATACATGGGCCTACAGCTAGTTATGTTTCACATAGCCATGACCCCTCGTTCAAATTAGTCTCTCTCTCTCTCAGCTATTGGTAAGCATATCATGTTGATCAAGCAAAGTATTTGAATAATAGATAACCTGTAACACAAGTAAACACAGATATTACCGCATATTTTATTAATATGTTGATGAGTACAATTCTTAATATGCAAATGAATATTTAAATTTTGCGCTGAAATCAGGCCCTCTTTGATGTAGTTTTTGGTTATTAAAGTTCTCTTCTCTACCGATTACGTGAAAAGCACACCTTTTTTTCTTGCTGGAAAACCCTACGTGCCGCTCGTGTGATCACGAGACCGCAGGTAGAGGCACCTAGCTGAATGGATGCCGCCTTATTGTGAGTTGTAGCAGTGGGAGGACAAAGTTGTGTGTGGATGTCGTGGAAGTGTGAGGGCAAAACTGAAATATTAAAATTTAGGATATGCTGTCGAGGATACAAGAAAAACGCGAGTATTACAAGTCAAATAATGGAACAAGTGGAGAAACTGTCGCATATATTGCATGTTTATTATTTCACTATTTTTACTTTTCTAGTTACAGTAGATCATCTAAAAATAAAACTATTGGGCAAATAAAAAGTAAAAATGGCATTTGTAGGGCCACAAACGTTAATAGACAGTTGTTGTAGATAGACCAAACATTCGAAAATGATAAAATTAATTAATCATTCAATTCTGTTGTAACAACTTCACAACTCAGAACTGCCGTCGCTCTATGCAGATGTTAACTATATGATTGCCATAGTAGATTGTTTTTAGAAGTATTTTATGGTCTGTTGTGACGTATTTTTACCATGAGTTTCGTTTTCGTTTGTTGTGAATTCCTTAGTCTGCTGTTTCGCACTTGTGTAACAGCAGTTCGATTTAACAATTGTTTCATTATGTCTGCTTAGTGTACACTTGTGACCTCTAGCAACCAGTTTGCTGCTCGCAGACTGGTGGGTGTCATGTATTCTGGTTCAAGTGCTCTAGTGTACATTTAGCTTTACTTCTTTTTCCCCCAAATAAATTTCATCTAATAGCTTGTTTTATATTGTGTATATTTTTTGTCCTATGTTTGTCATTTAAATGTTAACAAGTTTATGCTGTTACATAGTTAACTGTAGTCTTCAGTTCCAACAGTGACAGTACAGCTATGTTTTGAATGTGTGCACATCTCCAGTACTGTATAATTAATGTGTTACAAGGCCACATATTCAAGTATGTAGAGCTGTGTATTTCAAGAGCTTTTGTTCATGGTATGCAGTGGTAAGGTGTGGGGCCATGAAAGACAGACAGGTGATCGATACTGACAGCCATAATCTAGTTAACTGCACATGTCTTTATACTTTCAGTGATAGATTTAGGCACAAGGTCAAAGCCCTGGTTGTCTACAGAAGCCACGAGAATGACAGGCCACAGTGTGTACCTCACAGCGTGTGACACTATAGTCTTAATAAGTGCCAGAAGCTGACTCCGGCAGGGATTGGGTAACTATTTCATACGAGTTTAATAATTCATAACTGTGCCTTTAAATGCATGCAAGCTCTCGGCAGCGCATGAAAAAGTTAAGACCGTTAGCGAGTACCTTGCGTGGAGGCGATATTTCACGAAGTAAGGCGAGTGTGATGTCAGAAGCTCGTTGTAGAGTCCGTATTTCTCGAGGGCCTCGATGTCTACCGACTGCCGTCGCAGACGCCACTGGCGGCGGCAACAACACGATGGTCAGTCAGAGACCTCGCCTGGAGTCAGCTGACACGGCAGTGCTCCGACTGTCCACTCCAAGACGAATCCTCCAAAACCTGCTTCCGCGTGACTCTTGAGGGATTTAAGTTATTTTGGTTTCCTGGCGTTTTACTATTCAAGCAAATCATTTCATGAGAATTTAGTAACAAGTCAGAAACGATAACATATCATTTGAGGGACACGAAGCTGACATATGTATAATGATAAATGTGAATATGTTTCATTAATTACAATAAATTTAAAATACATAAATGACCTGTTGATTATCGTGAATAGCACTCAAGGTTTTGACGCAACAGCGGAATAAATAAAAGTCGTTCTTGCCGGGATCTTGCTCTCTCTCCCCCAACTAACTGGATACAAGATTGTATCATGTACCTCATGTGCTAGGTCTTAAACGTAATTAAGCTTACAATTACATTACTTTTTTGACATTTTCTCTTCCTTATAAGCAATTCAGAAAACTCGTAGAGTGCTTCGCATATTTCAGATGTCAGGAGATACTTGACATATAGCAACTGCCTTAATACGGAAATGATTAACGTACCTTTATCTACGTAGTTAGTATGATTCAGAGTGTAGATGCTAACCTTTCTTGAGGTTAAATTACTCATCGAACTTGAATATCTTGCTTTTAAATTTTCCACTACAGTTGCAATGACAAGCAAACTGAAAACGCCAGCCAACATACGTGCAGATTTATCAACTTCGCTAAGAAATCTGGAGACGCGTGCAGTGACAAAATGTGCTACCTTGACGTGTTTCTCACTTATATAAAAAGTTCAGACACCGTTTTTTTGCATCAGTCTACTTTCTTAGTAAAAAACATTCACCAAACAAAGTTTTCCTACCTGAATAACTCAGTTTAGCTTCACAGACGTAACAAGTGTTGTATTTAGTGAAACCTCTGTCCTGATTATTGGCTCCTATAAAACAATAATGCAATGTTGATAGCGATGGTACGCTATGCTCGTTTTCTCGTGTTTTCTTTCATTCCTCTTGAGTAACGCTTCGTCACAGGTACATGTAGCACTCCAGTTACGGCACGGGATTCAAGTTCTAGAGCACTGGTTTCAAATCCACTTTCGACCACCCACATCTAGATTTAATGTTTCCCTAAGTCCTGTAGCTCGTTGATTGCACTGATAATGACAAGGCTGAGTTCCGCATTCACCACTGCATAAGCTTAGATTGTGCCCTGTCTCAGAATAATTTGTACTCCACGAGACGTTAAACGCCAAAGTTTCATTCTTCCTTCCTCCGAAATGTGGACTAATATCGTATCAATCTAGTGTTAGTCCATAAGGTGAAGGTGTGAGTTAGTCAAAATGACAGCACAGAAACTTGTTCCCCGCGGGAAACAGTCTGTGCTACAGGTAATAACTCATATCGGGAGTGTTTAGGTGCGCCCTCAGTGATTGATAGATTCTGCACGTGCGTTTCTTAGACTACAACATTCCAAAGAATATTCGGATGTTTAGTAAGACACTGCAACAAATACCATTCGCAGATTGTATTTCAGTACTTCGGTAATCTCTGGCCAATCCCAGACTGTGCTTAGCTTTCTTGATGACTTCTCCTTGGATAGATCGCCTACCGTCTGAGCTTCATCATACGAACTATGTGAAGGAACCTATCGAGATTCATTCCTACGAAAGCCTCCTCCTTGAACAGTTTCCTAGAACTGCTACCGAGTGCCGTCGGGGCTGATCAGTAATTTTGGTGCTGTCAACGCTATTTTTGTAATCCATTTGACAAATGCTACACCTGTGTCGTAAAGCACTGTTCCTCTACCTCTGATTCAATACATAGTTCCGGATAGAAAGCTACCGTTTGTACATTTTCAAATATTTATTAGATATCCTTTCCACCTGGGCCTTATAATATTAGAGATTATATTTTGGCCTTACGTGTTTATTTTTAAGAAAGTATTTCGTTTATTTCGATGTGATGTGATGTGTGTGTGTGTGTGTGTGTGTGTGAGTGTGTGTGTGTGTGTGTGTGTGTGTGTGTGTGCGCGCGCTTGTTTGGGTGAACGCCTGTTAATCTACGGGGAATGATGAACTTAATCTAATATTATGAAGCATTTCCAGTACCAATTTATTGATCATTGTAGGCAAAGAAGGTCGGAATTAGCGAAGCAAACTGAAGTCAGGTATTTCTATTCATCACGGAAATTACGAAGAACAGTGAAGAATGAATACGACACATTCAAAACCTGTAAGAAAACAAGAACGTGTTAGAAACAATGTATTTTGTAATGTAAATTAATTACAAAAAGCTTATCTACTTAACTGTGTATGTAGACGTCAAATGTTACGCAATTAAACACTGTTGGGTGTAAAATCAGGAATACCGGACAGCCAGCAAGTTGCACAAAGTGGTAGATTTCAAATAAGCTTGACTGCGATTTCGACAGATCTAATCTCGTCTTCTCCAGAAGGACACACAACTTCACATTAACTCTTCTCTCAGTGCAAGCTGCTTCCACATTACATTTATCGGCAACGGTCTGTATGTCCATATGTAAAAATTAAGAACCCTAGAATCAAGTGCTTATCACATCAGTAAATAATATACATTAGAAGAAAAATGGCTGTGAGAACTATGGAACTTAACAGCTATGGTCATCAGTCCATTAGAAGAAAAGACCATGTTAGTAGCTACACGCTTGAGTTGGCATGTAGCAAAAGCATTGCACCAGGTAGACGTATTTTTTCACGACATTCGAGGAGCTGCCAGGAATACCGAGAACTACATTGCAAAGGACATGGGCAAAAGAAAAGCCTGTGTGCTGATTGTACCGCACGCACATTTAGGTAATGAAGAACACGGCAGGGTCCAAGACGGCAAAGGACAGGCACGGCCACCCAAAAGTGATACTGTTCTCAAGAAATCATTTCTCGAATTTCACTATAATGCCGAGAGGTAGGTTCCTGGTAGCCCCTCAACGACACTCTAGCCGAGAAGCCAAATATCATGCTGAAGTTTAGCGCCAACAGATAGCTCACAGTCCTGGATCTCCCTCCGTATTTGGGCCCAGCCGACTTCTGGTTTTTCGCCAAATTGAAGTTGGCAGTGAGAGAACACCATTACGAGGCAGTGAAGGACAACTAGAAAAACTGTACTGCAGTATTAAGTGCAATATCAAAAAAGGGCTACAGCGACTGTTACAGAATATTTTTACAACTATTTCAGCTGCGTATTGATTCAGGGTGAGACTATTTTGAAGAAATACGGTGATATGGTGATCATAATCCATGATTTTTATTTGTCATAGCCACAGTCCAAACAGAAGTGGGACGTATTACATACACTAAATTCCAGTTTTTGTCTGGATAACATTGTCCAAGAAGTAACTGAAAATATTCCAAGTCAACCGGTCTCTAAGAAGTTTTCGGGAGGTCTCCCTTGGTCATGAGGAGAAAACCGCAGCTGGAAGTTCACTGCAAAAACATCCCCAGACTGGCATTCTGTGTGCACCATGCCCAGAATGATGGGACATTTCAATGGAAAAGCCAACCAATCTTCAATGGACTGGATCTCAAACTACTAGCTCTCCTCCTTGGAGCAGGGAATACAAAATAAAATAAAATAAAATGAAATAAAATAAACAAAGAGTGACTGGTCCGCTCTCGGAACGTTGGTACGTAGGGTTTGTGGTGGAAGTCACCTACTTTATTGCGCATACTCCATCTCTGGAGCAAGCTAACCAGCGTTCTGTGCATAATTATGTGCCCAGCAGCTTTTATGAAGAAGCACTTTCCCCTGTCTCCCAATAAGAGTTTCTCAACATTAACGTGCGCGGTCAGATTTCAGGCTCTCAAACGCTACAACAAATTTTCCCATCACCTTTAACTCATGCTTCTTGCTCTTTCCGTTTCTCAATCAGTAACGTCACTTTCTTTTTCTCTTTCTTCATAATATTTTGATTTACCAATTTCCTATATCTGTCTCTTCCATGCCTTTTCTCATTCTCTCATATTGATATCCATTGCTGCTATTGCTCACAGCTTAAAAGTACCTCCGAGTAACTTGTCTCTGCTGGTTTAGGCATGAGCGAGGGTAAGCTTATCCCTTTCCTCCGACTCCTTTGTGTTTATGTTAGTAGTTATCTTCAGATTATCAATATCACCACACAAAAGAGTGCAAATTCCGAAACTCGCTAGGTAAAATGGAATAGTATTTTCTGTAACTTCCGATGGGAGTCTAATCATCGAACTGGAATGAAAACAGACAACACGGCAGCTGATCTCTTCTGATCAGCCATTGTTTTTTTATTATTCAGACTGGTGTACACATTAAAAAAGACTGGGAGACATTAATTTAACTTGTAGGAATGACAAATAATTTCAGAAACATCAAAACGATATTTACTCGCTACGCTGAAGAGCTGACAATGGTCCCAAACTATGACATCCTATGCATGCTTATACCGACTAGAAAGGTGGGTGGGTGGACACTGAGAGTAATAAACATAAATATTAACGTGTTTTGGCGGCAATTTGTGAACTGGAATGAAGTTTTCTAAGAAGAAATTCGAGAACGTATACAACAGAATCTGCCGGATATCTCCGCGCTACTGACACACGTTTAAGCATCACGGAAAAGGACTGGTATACTAAATTGACACTGGCCACCCTAGTGTGGAATTCACTACGTTGATCAAAGAATGCATGCGATTAAAACTAAAATGTAAATGTAATACTTGGCTGGCGAAGTTTATAAAAGGAAGGTGAACAAAATCTTGCAATAATATTATTTATCTGCTCAACTTAGAGAAAGTGCAAGTTGACGGCATTTATAAAATTGATTATCAGTTAAAATGGCGTCCAGAAGCCTCTGCGCACAGCTGAAATCGTGGCAAACAGTTATTTGTAACAGTTTCGATCAAAACTGGTAGGTATTGTTCGAAGAGTGTCACAGACAGCGAAGATTTTTGACTGTGAAAGCTCATCAATCTTGACATGTGTCACATATTCGCCCATGACCAAACTAGATGTCATGCAGTGATGTATCATTAAGTGAAGTACCTGTATCCATCCCCCGTCTTGATCAATTTTCCGAATTCTACACAATTCTTCACAAAAAAGAGGTGTTTCTAACTTCTTACATACAACGTTTCATAGGTTTTTGTATCCCACAACGGAAACTGCACTACGTATTTGTCTTCATAGTTTTAGAATCATGGCTTTCTGGAGCATGGGCCTTATCTGAAATTGATACCTTTGGCTTTCTCTGTCATTCCTGAAAAGTTGATCATTGTCACTGAAACGCCTGATACAACCAGTGCTCTTCCCCTGGAAAGGAACTCGGTCCATCACGAAATATCTAAACAATGAGAAACGCCAGACGCGTAGCACTAAAATGCATGATGTGTACAAAATATAGGCACAAAAATATATAATCGAAAGGAAAATGCACGTGCATAGTGAGTGTCCAGAACTGAGATGTTAAATATCGAAATGTTCTTAATACTGTTCATCCTCTATCACTATCTGGCTATCAGTGTAGAGAGAGGATTTTCACATTCTCTTCTCGCGAAAGACTTTCATCTTCGTTAGTGTTCTATCACAGTATGGTTGAGAATGTGGCAAGAGAAATCTGAAAAATCGGTATGTCATTTTTATTTAATTCAATAACTTTACTCCCTAACCTTACAGGCAAATGTAAAGCGGGATTTTCGAATAATGACCCACACCAGCCATTAATGTATTTATGCAATGAGGATTCCCCGAAATTACATCTCTGACCTTTTGGTTGCCTACATTCAGAGACTGGCGCAACAACATGTCATCGTTGAATGACCCTGATCTTGATCTTCACCCTGAGTTCAGGACATTTCTAAGATAGTGGACTAGAGAAATGTATAAAGTTTAAAGTGGTGTATAGTGGGAAATTTAGAAACTACCTGTGGCACTGTGCAGTAAATTCAAAATTCAAAATTACTTTTTCTACCAATTATGTTGCACGTGCGTGCACTTACACACACACACACACACACACACAGATACACACACACACACACACACACACACACACACACACACACACACACACACGTTTTTTTATACTTGCATCATTCCCCAAAGTATTGGAGAAGTATTGATATTGACTAAACTCTTTGCATTCACCATCATCAGTACATTCCACGTCTCCCCGTTTATGTCAAATACTGTTTTATCTAATCATCAGCAAATTCCATTCCAGCTTTTGTAATATATTACAGGAGAATGGCAAAGACCAAAAATAACCGACTTAGTAGGTGAAAAATGTGAAACTATTAACCCCAGCAGCACCAACGGCTTTTAAATAACTTATGCTACTAGTTCCATGCCCACTACTAAAATGATAAATGATACAAAATTAATTGTTTTTCAGTTTTGTTAACAACATATTTTTAAAGAACTACTGGTGTGTAAGTAGTGGCAGAGATTTAAAATATCTTTTAGTATTGCCTTAGCAACACCAACACATTTTCAACAACGTCTGCTACCAATGGGTAGAGAGGGAGGGGGGAGGGAGGGAATGTGTGGCCATCACTAATAAACTAAAAATGCAGATTTTGTTGTGTTTTCTTAACTTTCGTTATCAACATACTTCTTGGATGGATGCTGATGTCTAAGTAGGATTGAGAACCTGAAAGTATTGAAAATGTCATTCCTTGTCAAAAAGTTACATCTAATGTTAGGCATTAATTAAACTTCAAGTTTCGGATTAAATGTAACTGAAAAATTAAAACAGTTAAAAGATCTGGTAGAAGACTTCATTGTGAACAATAAATACGGTCTTCAACATTTTCCAGTATAAAATACAGTGCCAAGTTACAATATTTACAAAAGACGGTAATAACGTACCATCCTGTTGCTCTTTCTGGGTTTAATGAGGGTTCATGTTAGACATAAATTTTGTGGTGAGATGCCCATGTGTTGCAAGAAAATGAAAGCGTTGAAGTGACGACTATGATGGTTCAGAAACAAATAATTCAGCAAGATTAATAGCTCTTGCCTTTATAGTCCCTACCAGCTTAGTCAATAATTGTTGACGTCTTTGCGTGTGTAGTGATACAATTTAACATTTCATTATTTTAACAATTCTGAATATTTGTGGCTTGCAATAGTACTTAGTCTCCAAGTTAATATTTTTGCAACCTCTCATATGTCACTGACTATATGAAAACGCATGTGAGCTCTTCCCACACAAAATGATACTTAAAAAAAGAAGTTATCTCTTTTCTGCACAGAAATTTCATATTTCAATAAATCTAGAGGTTCTAGAAACGTTGTCGCCTGAGAATGTTTTATCAGCGTGTTCAGGCTTGCTGATGCCTAATCTACATGTGTGTGTGTGTCCCTTCCTGGTGTTGGAATACTATTTTAGACCTAGTAGCTGCACATACAGTGCCAGCTCCCGGTTATACCATAATACCTAAGATTTTGACAGTGGTGGGAGCCCTCATACGGCGAGAGTTGATGCACACAGGAGCATTGTTGAACATGGTCAGTTTGGTGATCCAGGTAATATTGCGTGGGGATATATCACGTTCCATGGCTTTACTGATCAAATGCTAGAACACAGTACACACGTTGGCCAATGTTATTGTGACAGAATGCTCCTTCCTCACGTCTGTTTCTTAGGGCTGTACATGGCTCTGAATTCTCTTTGATGGATGAAAATATCTGACCTCATTGAACAGCGCCGGTTGAGGAGATCTTGAACCGAGATATTCGGCGAATAGACTGACCTGCCGATAGCCCCTAGATAAATCCCATCGGGCTCGAGTTTGATGTTTTGGGGAGACGTATTTCAGAACGTCCACTTACACCAACTATCACACTGCAGTTGTAAACAACGCTAGTGAAGAGATGGGACGCCCTACCATAAGAACACTTTCGAACCTCCTGTTCAGCATAGGAGTTTGTCGCACAACATGTTTTGCTTTCCGTCTTGATCACACAACCCATTAAAAACCATCTCCCATAATTTTTGCTGTCCAGGGTGCCATCATGAATGGTGGTAATTTCAGTGCAATTACTGTTTTTGAGAAAAAGGTGTCATTTCTGTTCGTCTCACTGCGTATTTGTTTCAGTTACCTTTTGTAGCAGATGTTTCGACGATTTGTCCAAGTTTCATCGAGCTATGTAACTTGGTGATGACATATGCAAAATTTCCTCTGATCCTAAAGCTTATCAGACCACTGTACATATCCTGTAAATTCTGTGTTGGCTTAGTGCTGAAAATTCTTTCAATGGGCGAGTCCATAGAAGTGTCACGACCATAGGGCACTTAGCAAACTTATTTTTCACCCTTAATTCTACAGGAGATGGTGATGACTACTTGCAACGCCTAAGCGTGACGCACTGGCAACTCAGTCACAATAAAGTAATGGCGAAAACTTGTGCTGGGTATGGGGTCGTTCTGCTGTTGGGATGTTTACAGCATCTGTGATAGGCCAATAGATCTTTTTTAACTCTCGGAAGCAATCAGCCTGTAGTCAGATTATGACCTGAGATTCAGTTTCAAAGTACAATGAAGAAAGTCTACAATTTACATCATGTAGGATGAAGGTTAGTTACTTAGTTACATATTCCATAGATCATTCGAGAGACTCTTACATCGAAATGATGTGAAACGAAGCTGTTTAAAGGTTGTATACATGATTAGTGTTAACATTGAAGAACACTTTTTCCTTTTACTGCCTCAGTTGTTAAGCAGAAATTCGCCAGTGGAATACAAGAAACTGTCCAGGAGAAATAATTTTAAATTAGATTTAAAACTTGCTGTATTAGCAATATCTAAAACAATGTAGTTAGATTGCATGGCTCCTTGAGGAGCTACCCACATAACCTCCATGGGTGAACACCACGTATTATACTTAGTGTTCGCTTTTATGCACTCAGTACTTTGTTTCGAAGTTGTGAGGTACCCAAGAAAGTTATTCTGTAAGATATTATTAAGTAGAAAAATGCAAAAAGTTTCAGCACATTGAAACGTTTATACAAAGAGCAAAAGTAGAAGAACTTCATTCTTTGCGAAGCTCAGTCATATACTTCTTCCACTTGAAATTTTCATCACTATGTACACCTGAGACGTTGAAGTAGTCCCACCTACTAACTGATACTGCTCACATGCTAGATCAATTGTTCCTATTATTCTATTTTTTGTATACCTTTGAATGTAGTGTATCTATTCAAAATTTAGGGAGAATCTATTTTCAGAGAACCACTCAATAATTATCAGAAAAATATAATTTACAAAGTCTTCCCTTGTTTCCTCTCTAATGGGATTTATTATAACACTAATATCATCTGCAAAATGTATATAAGAAGTAACAGTGGACCCCAAAATTGAACACTGATTTATGATTTCATGATTTCACCCCAGCCATTAAAATGTTCTTCTTTTAAAATATTGTCTAAATCATTCAAGACAAACTTTTCCATTCTCTTTCTCAAGTATGATTCAAACCAACTATTTAAAAAGCCATCAATATGACGAAACTTGACTTTCTCTAAGAGAGTGTCATAATATATCCAATTGAAGGCCTTAGACAGATCATAAGGCTTAACAGGTGGAGATAGATTATTATTTAAGACTAGCACTATTCGAAGGGTGAATGGATTAATAGCACTCTCAGTTGAGAAACATTTCAGGGATTCTTTCTGTGATATGCTAAGTACTTTATTTACACGTAAGTGTGTGACTACTGTCGTGTACATTACCTTTTCAAACATTTTGGGAAAAAATGTCAGTCATGCAATGGGATGGTAATTGTTTAAGTCTGTATTGTCACCTTCCTTATGAAGTGGTTTAAGGATTGCACATTTTAACTTGTCTGGAAAAATTCCCTGTGCCAGTAAAGCATTGATTATATAACTAAGGACATTGGTTGTTAACTTGGAATACTTTTCAAAATTCTGCCTGCAGTTGCATCAACCCCAACAAGAGCTTTTGTTTCTTACACTTTTTGTAAGCGCATTGTGTGAAGGATGTTGATGCTACCTCTATTTGCTTCAAGTTTTTGTGGAATAAGGTCATAATATATTTTCTTGCTTCTTCAACTGAGCCATCTATTCCTGTGCATGCTGCTTCATTTGGAAAGTGTTGTTAAAAGCATTTTCAACTTGTGATCTATCAATCACAACATGGTCATAAAGTTTAATTGTTGTGGAAACTTGTACAGTCTCCTGCCCTATTTCCCATTTGACAATGTGTGATACGGTTTTAATCTTATTATCTCCATTATTTATTTCAGTTAGTCCATGCATACCTCTGGACTGTATAATGGCTTTACTTAAGATACTACAGTATATGTTATAGTTTGCAAGTAATGACCGGTCTTCACTTACTATGGCCCTTACATAAATTTCCGTGTTCCTCCTACATGAGATTTTAATTCAATTAGTTATCCGTGACTGACTTGTCTTTTTACTGGATCATTTAGATAACTGTTTAGGAAAGCAACTCTGAAATAATAACACAAATTTACTAAGGAACGAATTTAATTAGATACTAGCATGCCCTTTTACATATATGTCGTCCCACATCACACATTTTAGTTTAATCTTAAGACACAGAACGTAGCAATAAGGGTAGCAGTGTACTGGACGCTGCATGAAAAGAACATAATATTGCATTAATAGGCCTCACTGCTTGGTAGAAACCTGCCTCTGGGTTGCCAAATTTCAATTAATTTTGGATCACAATCAGATAGTCCATTAGCATGAATTGTTTTAGCGTGGTGGCAGTGAAACAGCAGGTACCTTTTACGTAGAAGAATTACAGAGAGTCAGTCAACCAGATATGGTTATCATTGAGCATGTCGGAAAATGGTGGCGGAATAAGGTCTTTGTTAAACGACATGGCTGCCTTTCATCGCACAACAGCTGGGCGTATAAGGCAATGACACCCTCGAATAGTGCAGTAGCAAAGAGTGTCTTGTGGAAGGCGCAGTTTAGGTAATGGCAGTATTCTCGACATGCTACTGTTAAAATTATATGTTTACTCATATCACTATAGCGGGATAGGAGCAAAGCAGGAGAACGAAATAGTATGCAGTGGTAAGGGGAGTAATGTACCGGATGAGAGCAATTCATGGCAGCATTTTCAGCTGATAAAGAAATGCATATTAAACTTAAAATGGTGTAGCGATAAAACTCTGAGAAGTAATAACGAATGGCTACTTGTAGCACATATTGGTAAAGGTCTTAGCGTTTTAGGCAATGATAGCAAACGGGGAGGCATATTAATCCAAGGTACAGGTTAACTGAAGTTTAAAAAAAAAAAAAAAATCAACAGCTATGTAACCCAGATTTTCATTCAATCAGAAGAAATAACTAAGTTGAAACAAACGAGTGAAGATATGCCTGACTTAAATGTGGACATACACAAGAAGGAGAACATATTTGCAAGCTTAAAGTGCCTTTTCCAATAGAGCCTATTGCAATAGAGATGATGTGAAGGTAATACGACATATACTTAGTGAAATTGATGAGGGAATAGCACTACAGACTTTCCCTTCTTACCCTATTCTTTTGCTGTCTGCATTGGAGTTTTATTTCTTGCATTTTTTGTGTTCTGTTTATGTAAATATTGTGCTATTTAGGCTGTTTTAGATTTCTTTTGAGGCACATGGCAGACAACTATTGTGACATAAACACACTGGTGTAAAAAATAAAAGTGACGTAAATTCTGCAATGTTGTGTTTGCTCTGCCATAAAAGGGTATAAACAGGTGATAGTAAAGTAGAAACAGTGTAAAGAATACATCTGCAATATGCTTCACGGCAGACAAAAATGTTCTTAACAGATTTGCATACACATTCCTACAACTGGTTAGCGTGCTCAGTGTGGAGTGTGGCTACCTGTGGCAGCAATTCAGCCCTGACAGTGATGAGTCACACTGTGGATGATATCGCCAGTCTCATGTTGAGACAACAACGCCCTTTATTGCTGGAGAGTTGCTCGCAGGTCTTGGAGAGTGCTTGGTGAATGCTGAGATGATCCAACCTGTCTCCCAAGTGTGCCCCAGACGTGCTCTATGGGATTCAAAGCGGGAGAGCAATCAGGCGACGCCATGCGTGTAATATCTTCCGTTTCCGTGAAAACATCAATCGCTCTCGCTCTGAGGTTGAACATTATCATACGAAGTCTGGGCCCGCACCATCTCGCACATGAGGTCCCAAGACCTTGTCACGATACCTCATAGTAGTTAAACCTTGCAGATTCTCCCATACAGTTCCATGAGGAACAGTTCATGTGGTCAACATCGTCCTTGCCAACAACATAAGGGATTCTCCTCGATACAGGTCTCTTTCCATAAAGTTTAGGTTCCGAAATCATATTCCACGTTCCCTCCAGATCCAAATACGTCGAGAATCACTATCGAGACGAAACTGGCATTCATATGAGAAATAAGAGTCGGCTCACTGTTCGACCACCCAGGTGGTATGTTCCTTCTGCGAAGACATCAGAAATACACACCCAGCAGGTCACTCTGCCGAAGCCTTCTGTACACCGATTGTCACAATGCAGCAAGTCCAGTGGATGCTGCGAGATCAGATGCCTAATGCCGTGCAGTACTAAGGCGGTGCTGTCTTGCCCTTACATCCGAATAACGGTCTTCTCTCTCCGGTATCACACATGGTCGGTCATGCCATGGTCTTTGGGGTATTGCTTCCGTCTCTATAAATTGTTGCCACATGCGAGAAACAATAGAACGATTCACGTTAAGCCATCAGGCCTCATCAGTTTGCGGTTGTCCTGCTTCCATTCTTATTATCGCCCTCCACCTCAGAGAGTCTGGTCTGTGTCTTCTTTGTTCCATACTGCGCGTTCGATGACTGTATACACTGCGATTGTGCATGTGAAACTACCCGGCAAAAACTATCCCATTTGATAGATGCCCAGACGTCATCATTATGGTGGAGGAGTATTTATAGCAGTAAAGAATTCAATAATATCCAGTGAAGTTATTAGCGAATGCGAATGTGAAATAATCTGGGTTAAGTTAAGTATCAAAGGTGGGTCAGATATGATAGTCGGATGCTTCTATAGACCACCTGCATCAGCAACCGTAGTAGTTGAGCGCCTCAGAGAGAACCTGCAGAACGTCGTGAAGAAGTTTCGTGATCATACTATTGTAATAGGGGGAGACTTCAATCTACCAGGTATAGAATGGGATAGTCACACAATCAGAACTGGAGCCAGGGACAGAGACTCTTGTGACATTATCCTGACTGCCTTGTCCGAGAATTACTTCGAGCAGATAGTTAGAGAACCAACTCGTGAAGCTAACGTTTTAGACCTCATAGCAACAAATAGACCGGAACTTTTCGACTCCGTGAATGTAGAAAAGGGTATCAGTGATCATAAGTCAGTGGTTGCATCAATGACTACAAGTGTAATAAGAAATGCCAAGAAAGGAAGGAAAATATATTTGCTTAACAAGAGTGATAGGGCACAAATCGCAGAATATCTGAGTGACCACCATCAAACGTTCATTTCTGAGGAAGAGGATGTGGAACAAAAATGGAAAAAATTCAGAAACATCGTCCAGTACACCTTAGATAAGTTCGTACCGACTAAGGTCCAAAGCGAGGGGAAAGATCCACCGTGGTATAACAATCATGTACGAAAGGTACTACGGAAACAAAGAAAGCTTCATCATAGGTTTAAGAGTAGTCGAATCATAGCTGATAAGGAAAAGCTGAACGAAGCGAAAAAGAGCGTAAAGAGAGCAATGAGAGAAGCATTCAACGAATTCGAACATAAAACATTGGCAAATAATCTAAACAAGAACCCTAAAAAGTTTTGGTCATATGTAAAATCGGTAAGCGGATCTAAATCCCCTATTCAGTCACTCGTTGACCACGATGGCACCGAAACAGAGGACGACCGAAGAAAGGCAGAAATACTGAATTCAGTGTTCCGAAACTGTTTCACTGCGGAAAATCGTAACACGGTCCCTGACTTCAGCCGTCGCACGGACGCCAAAATGGAAAATATTGAAATAAACGATATCGGAATTGAAAAACAACTGCTATCACTTAGTAGCGGAAAAGCATCCGGACCAGACGAGATACCCTTAAGATTCTACAGTGATTATGCTAAAGAACTTGCCCCCTTTCTATCAGCAATTTATCGTAGATCGCTGGAAGAACGTAAAGTACCTAGCGACTGGAAGAAAGCGCAGGTCGTTCCCATTTTCAAGAAGGGTCATAAATCAGATGCGAATAATTATAGGCCTATTTCGCTTACGTCAATCTGTTGTAGAATAATGGAACATGTTTTGTGTTCTCGTATTATGACGTTCTTAGATAATACAAATCTCCTTCATCATAACCAGCATGGATTCCGCAAACAGAGATCATGTGAAACTCAGCTCGCCCTATTTGCCCAAGAAATTCACAGTGCCGTAGACACTGGCGAGCAGATTGATGCCGTATTCCTGGACTTCAGGAAGGCATTTGATAAGGTTCCGCACTTACGTTTAGTGAAAAAAATACGAGCTTACGGAATATCGGCCCAGGTTTGTGATTGGATTCAGGAATTCCTAGAAGAAAGAACACAACATGTCATTCTTAACGGTTCAAAATCTGCAGATGTAGAGGTAATTTCTGGAGTACCGCAGGGAAGCGTGATAGGACCTTTATTGTTTACAATATACATAAATGACTTAGTTGACAACATCGGTAGCTCCGTGAGGCTATTTGCAGATGACACGGTTGTCTACAAGAAAGTAGCAACATCAGAAGACTCGTACGTACTCCAGAAGGACCTGCAGAGGATTAATGCATGGTGCGACAGCTGGCAGCTTTCCCTAAACGTAGATAAATGTAATATAATGCGCATACATAGGGGCAGAAATCCATTCCAGTAGGATTATGCCATAGGTGGCAAATCATTGGAAGCGGTAACGACCGTAAAATACTTAGGAGTTACTATCCGGAGCGATCTGAAGTGGAATGATCACATAAAACAAATAGTGGGAAAAGCAGGCGCCAGGTTGAGATTCATAGGAAGAATTCTAAGAAAATGTGACTCATCGACGAAAGAAGTAGCTTACAAAACGCTTGTTCGTCCGATTCTTGAGTATTGCTCATCAGTATGGGACCCTTACCAGGTTGGATTAATAGAAGAGATAGACATGATCCAGCGAAAAGCAGCGCGATTCGTCATGGGGACATTTAGTCAGCGCGAGAGCGTTACGGAGATGCTGAACAAGCTCCAGTGGCGGACACTTCAAGAAAGGCGTTACGCAATACGGAGAGGTTTATTATCGAAATTACGAGAGAGCACATTCCGGGAAGAGATGGGCAACATATTACTACCGCCCACATATATCTCGCGTAATGATCACAACGAAAAGATCCGAGAAATTAGAGCAAATACGGAGACTTACAAGCAGTCGTTCTTCCCACGCACAATTCGTGAATGGAACAGGGAAGGGGGGATCAGATAGTGGTACAATAAGTACCCTCCGCCACACACCGTAAGGCGGCTCGCGGAGTATAGATGTAGATGTAGATGTAGATTATGTGGTTACCCGCTGATCGGAGAGCTCACGATTGTACGGAAATCCGTTGACAGTTTGTATGAATATACGGTTAATTAGACACAAGACGGTAAAATGGCGGTTCGTTGCTTTAATTTTGGACACCAGTGTTTGTATTGGGACCACTATAGTGAAAAATGCAGAAACTACGAGAGGACATGTATTCAGTATAGGTGATCTCATGTACAAAATCACATGAGAGCGAGGCACCCCATCCCCCTCAAAATCAAATAATCAGATACGAGTGATGCTGTACGTGCTTGTAGAGGGGAAAGTGGTCTGGAACTAAAGTCTGCCACTAAAAGAGAGAGAAGAAAAAATGCAATAAAAATTGAAGTAAACCTATAATTAAGGACTCCCTTTAACAATAAGAGATAGATGGAGAAAATACAGTAATCTGGACTCCACATATATATGCATTAGGAGTTTGTGTGCGTCTATTTTTGATTAATACGTACCAATTTAAATTGAGTGCTTAATTAACTGTTATTATAGTCTCTACACATACTCAGACACTTTAACATTGTCATTTAATAAAGTGATCTTGAAATCGATGAAAGTAAAGAGGAAGAGGAATAGGAGACAAAGAAAAATAGGTGTAACGAACAATAAAAGGCTTTTACCTGAAGTATAAGTAGTAAATGTATTTTTGGCAACTACAAAAAAAAAAATGGCTCAAATGGCTCTGAGCACTATGGGACTCAACTTCTCAGGTCATTAGTCCCCTAGAACTTAGAACTAGTTAAACCTAACTAACCTAAGGACATCACACACATCCATGCCCGAGACAGGATTCGAACCTGCGACCGTAGCGGTCTCGCGGTTCCAGACTGCAGCGCCTAGAACCGCACGGCCACTTCGGCCGGCTGGCAAGTACAGAATGCCAGTTTTGTCACTCTTGTAACAATGAATGACGAGTTGTACCCTTTCACCACAAAAACTTTGATAATGAACATTATTATAAAACAATGTTTTATGAAACAACCAAAAATATATATACTTCTTTCTCCCCAAGTGGGAAATGTGACCTACAGGAACTCCCTGTGTTAACGCAGGAGAAACTAAGGGGCGAAATAAGAAGCAGTAGTTGACGCTGGGTATATGCAGCCACAGGGTACAATTTCCTCCTTAGAACTGACTGTGTTTTTCATCCCGCCAGCACCACTGTAGACTGCAGTTACCCTACGTGGGGCACCTCTGATGGTCACCTTTAGGTATATCGTAACATTCCTATCAGGCCTGTTTTAACCACGTTGTTGCTAATTCAACCTCGTGCAGATTCTTAGCTCAGCATGTATCCTATGCATGATTATACCGAAGGAGGGCCGTTGAGCCTAGGGGCACCCCAGCTCCAGCAATTCAGAAGCAGCAACGCTCACCCCAACCCCAGCCAACTACGTGAAGGCAACAACTGCTACTGTTATTTACACCAGAGAAGGCAGAGAAGCCTCGCTCGCGACGACACAGGAACAGAGACGACCACACTTTACGTACTTCAGCGATACTTCAGCAAGTCTGTCTCGTGGGAGTGGCCAACCGTCCTCACCATCATTGGAGGAGATGGACATCAGATATCCTAGCCAATAAAACCCCATGGTTTCTCGAAAATGTCTCCGATGTAGGAGTTTAACTTCTCGCGTCTCGTCTCCCCACTGTTTGAACTGATAGCAACTGTACCTCCAGTATAGCCTGGAACATTTATGCATTTTCTCTGCCCTTTCTAAGTATTTCTTGTATGGTTGTTAAAGAACAGTAATGGATTCCTCGGATGCATTTTCCCTGAAATTTCCTTAATGGCTGAGACTAATGCACGTGTCCCTGCCATAGGACATTTAACCATCTCAATTTTCAGCGGTAACCTTACATGAGGTAGGTGCTGACCACGCTCAACGAGTAAAGGTGATGCACAGTAAATATTTATTTATTCGACTAATCTGCTGATATACTTAACCGCGCAAGATTAGGGCCATCAGGCTCTTCCTCACATTTATCCAGGCACTATACATATTTTGATTTATATTAATGATGATAAGGGTAAGTTACGTCAAGAATGCAGCATTATAAAACGTTTCCTAGTAGCTGTAGCGCAGAGAAATGAAATTTAAGTACACTTTACTACAGTCGTACCTGACTGAACCAACAGAGACAAGTTACAGGGAGGTAGTTTTAAAATAAGATGGCCAGCAGTAATGGACGTGAGAGAATCGATGGAAGGGAGAGAAAGAGGATAAAACAAAATATTAAGAAGAAAGAAAAAAAGAAAGTGACGTGCCTGGTTGGGAAATGAAGAAAGCATTAAGCATAACTGCGAGAATGCAGGAACATGTGCTATAGCGCCTACAGTATAAAAACTGGGAAAACTGGCCTCACGCGTTATTTTTTGGGGACCGTTATGAGGGTGACAAAGGGTAGTGTTTCAGTTTCTTCTTAAAAGAAACAGATCATTCAACTGTGCGCATAGCTCAGGGTAGCTTTTCGAAAGTTACCCATAGTCCACAATTTTTAGGCTATGGAACACCGAAGTCTAAAGGCAATACTTGTCATCTCACTACATCCAGTGCTTGAAAGACGGCGGCTTTCTCAGATCACGCAGTCGTGCTAGGTGACGCGTCAAATACCGACTAATAAAAGACAATCCGACTCCAGCCGAGATTTTGGGCCTCCAAAAGATAGTGAGAATGCGTTATTAACTGGCCATGTTGAGGGTCTGGGTGTGCATTTCAGTGCAGAAAACAGCTTCAAATCTCATATGAACACTCAACAGTTGTTTCAAAAGAAGTGTGTTCTTCAACAAGATGCTACAGATATATTAACCTGTCTCTTAATATTCTGAACACTGATTTCATGTCTTGTGTACAAAATGAATAAATTAGAAACGCTAAGGGAAGAAATAGATTGGAACGTTCAGAGCCATCTTCTCTCATCATCTGTGCGACGAAATATGAAGCTCATGTTTTATAGGATTATAAGCTACAGTTACTAGTTAAATTATAATTCCATTCAATCCATCGATTTAGAGTTCGTCACTAGACAGTTTTATTTCAAGAAATCTGCATTAAACAGTTACGGGATAATTTTGCTTTTCGTGGTGGTGGTACCTCAACCATTTAACATAAACAAGACAAAGTGAAGGGGATAAACTAAGGGAATCCTAGCACATCAGAAGTTTGATAGCTGCAATAGCAGCGAAGGATGGACCCAAGACGTATTGCCATCATGAAGTCTTTTCTCCCTGTATCATGTTTATTATTGACGGAATCGGTGTCAGCGGAGGAACCAGCCAGCCCTGCATTTGCAACATCAGTGCACAGTTGGACCGTTGCTCACTTCTGGCCATTCAGCTAACACCTTCAATGACGACTATAAGACCTTATGAAATTACAATGAAATCCAGACGATTAGAGGCTTATATGCGTTGATATACATCAACGCGAGCAGTTGAAAATGTGTTCCCCGACCGGGACTCGAACCTGGTATCTCCTGTTTACATTGCAGACGCTCTGTCCGACTGAGCCATCGAGGACACTGAGGACATTGCGACTGTAGGGACTTATCTCTGGCACGCTCCCCGTGAGACCCACACTTCCAACTTACTGTCTACAAACTACAATTGTAGTGCCCCTGCCCACTGTGCTCTTCACTCAATCTACCGATTCCCGTAAGAGTTTTACCAATGTGAGTGCCTCCGCACTGAAGAAGATGATTGGCCGTTAAGCCTTACCTATATGAAGATGATTTCTGTCCTTTCGGACAAGTCCGAAAGAACAGATATCATCTTTATTCATGTAAGATCTAATGGCTGAACCTGAGGAAATACTTACTGATATGAAGGACTCTCTGGAGAGAGAGAAGAAGCCACCAGCAGTGATTCGTAGCGGCCGTTGAGCTCTGAGCATCAGAAGCAACAGCGACCGTTTGGTTGACGTCGGGCATTCCTGCAGTGAAGTCACCGCGTCGTAAGCCGAGAATGCCACTTTTTCGCTCTGAAAGAAATGAAAAGTAACACCAGTAGATCAACAGACAACACCTTTTTTCCGACACTATAACTTTTTTGCCTGCTACTAATGGCTATGAAATTACTGTTTTAAACAAAATGCTGCTTCTGTATTAAACGACAGGTGAAATTATAGATGAACGATGAAAAGTTCACTGACGACAGTTTAATGTTACCGTGTACCAAAAGATAACATATTGCTCCGTTTCAGAACAGCACTTGTTTTAGCATGGTGGAATCCTGAAACAACTTCTCAACAAAATAAGCATTCCGTCCTATTACATTCACAAAGGAAGCGAAGATGGAATGTGTCCCTTGGTATGAACCGTAAATTCTAACTGTCTATAACCCAACATACTATAATGTTTATAAAGTTGCCACGTCGTCATCCTCGAACACATGTTTACTAGGTTTACTAAACAGGATATCAGAAGAACAAAGTCACCTTCCATTTATCAGATATTTCCATTGAAGTTCCTTAATGTCTGTGTAATACTTTAGGATAGACTACAGTCATCCATGAATCCTACCATTGGGTCTGTTTATTCGTTCGAAATCTGTTCTATTTGCTACTTCATTAGTGTTTCAATTTTGGTGCAGTACTTTAGGCTGTTGCCTGCGTGTAGTTTGCTTTACAGACAGTCTACACTTTCCTAAATTACTTCTCGTACCTTGTGCCGTTGAACTGTAAATGTAATCATTTCATACGTTCCAAATGCACTACTGTGTCAATAAATCTTGTGTCAATTCATATTCCGTAAAAAGGTGTACTAAGTATTTTTTGGCATTGTATATGTTAATTCCTATGATGTTATATAATTCTTCAACCTGTGTACAGGTAAAGGAATCATTATCGATAGTTGTCAAACAATTGATGCATCGTCCCAGAAAATAAAAATCCAATTTAGGATCAATTTTCCAAATTGGGAGTCATAATTACACAGACAAGGAATGCTAATAGTCTTAAATGTGTCAACTAGGATTGGAAAATATGGACTTCGAAAGTCGGCAACAGATTCTCACGAGTCAAAGTTGCAGCAAACTGCATGTTTTTGGCTCACTAGCCTATTTCGCGACTTAGATGAAACCGGTAAACAGCTTTTTTTTTTTTTTTTTTTTTTTTTTTAAACAGCACTGAGATTATTTTTCAGGATCCCCAGTTACCAGTGTAATGTAGGAGTTCCTGGCAGCTAATAAGCCTCACCATCGTTTTCTTTGATTCCTGTTGAGAAGGTGCTTAACAGAAATGTGTTTGTCAGTAGAAACATTAAGCCGATTGCCCCACTTGGTGGCGTTCCTCGAAAATGGATCATATGACGATAAAAGGAATCAATTTATCCCTTTTCGCTAGACAAGTACTAGTCTATATCGCCACACATCTGGCCCAATCATCAAAAAGTGGCTGAAGGAATTATGCCAGATTATGATCAAAAACAAAAGTAATGTGTAATACTAAACAGAAAGTATTTCTGCTTCATTAATCCGCTTCCGTCTTTATCATTGATCATAACTTGTACATACCTCCGAAATGAGATCGTCCCCGTACCAGCAGTATACGAAGAGTACTGAGAGTTCGAAGACCAGGTAGCTGCTGCTCTTACCGACTTCTTGCACACCATTAGACCTCTGAAAGAAATAAAGCTCATCACTAACCGCTCGATTCTCTTCATCTACAACAACACAAACACAACCCCACTCTCCACAGGCATTAATCAGTCAACCGTATGACACGTACTTACTTGTTACTTTGGTACAGCTCGGAACATTTTTTAGTGTACGATCTCTGCAGCAATATCCCAATGTCCGTCTCTTGAGTACGGAATCAACAACAATGTCAGATATTAATGTCGTACGACGAGATGAAAATGAGACCTAAAGCTTCGTCACTTTTATTCTTGTAAAGAGCAAACGTCAACAAATACTCTTCTAATGAGTTGTTATTAATGAAAAATCGTTTACTGTTACAGCGCAGGTTGTGCTATCTTAATTAATTGAATCATGAACAGTTGAGCTCAACGAGTTTAAATGTAACAGAGTTGTGTTTCCGGTCACTGTTTTACCTCAGTGTTATTTTATGGTGATTACTTAAAATGTAAGTATGTGAGATTAAAAATATATATTTAGGAGAAAACTGTACAGCATCTGTTGGAGTTGGTGTATTGGAAATAATGGACACTCTGAGGAAAAAATTAGTGAATTTCTTTTAGACATATAAAATTTTGCCGGGAAACAACAATTTATGTCTGGCACAAGTCACAGTTCGTACTAAAAGTGTTTGTGCAGTAAGCAGGAGTAACCTAGCGAAAAGCCTACATATCTCGGAGTAAATATATAAAGAAGAAATTCGCAATGTATAAATCCATGAAAAAATCCCAAACCCCAGCAGATGTCATTTACACTGGCCTATGCAGAAAAGTGAAATTCGGGCTCAGTGGTAGCAGCAGGAAGCAGTAAAGCAGGTTAGCTTATGTTCAGTTGTACAGGTTTCCCCAAGTAAAAAGAGGAAGAGGAATATCACATACGCAGTTAAAGATGTATATCTACCACCTCGCCCGTTTCCTTGACACTAGCAGTGTCATCTCTGAAAACTATGTATGTTCATATAGCCTACTAGCGGAAACAACATATGGTACTTACATCATTACGGTACAAAATAAAGTAGAAAAGTTCTCACGTTCATTTTAAGTTTTAATTAAATTTGCAAATATTCTCCTGCAAATTTCTCAAATTACAATCAGCAATGTGCTACAACCTCCTACAAACAATTTTTCAATGATTTTGACATCATAATGTAAGGCTTTCGATAATCAACTGAACCTTGGGTGATGTAATTTTGGTCCAAAATGTACAATGGCGAATCAAATATTTCTTTCAAATGGACTTACACGGACTCTGGTTATATAAATAAATCAGTTTTTCTCTGTTTCCCGCCTTCCATTCCCTTTTCCAAGGAGGCAGAATAGGTACATGGAGGGTGTAGGATCCTTTCGTGCCTTGTTCTACCTGTCCTGAGTCTTTTTTTCTGACCATTTCACAAGGCCATATTTAAAATGCCATCAACCGCCCAATTGTGTCTTCAGAAATGCAACAAACAAATAATTAACCCACAAAAATTTAATTCAAAATACAGCACACAAACAATTAGGTTACAAAAATATACATAGCAAATTATACGCAATTTGCTGACAAAGACATTCACGAATTTTCTTCCCATATTTGGTATGCAGATGTAGCAGTGATAACACCAAGACTGGGCTAGATACACAAGATAGGGCTAAAGACAGAATAGGTCAGCACGAATTCAATACGGATCTCCTGAAATCATAGTACAGGAGAGCGAAAGAATACGCTCACATGGTACCTTCCATCCATTTTTTCTATTTCACTCTGCATTCAGACTCTTAATTTCCTTAAAAATCTAGTAGTTTCTATATAATATGCCCGCTAACCTTCTAAAAATGTGTAAGATAGTGTATTTAAATTTGAAACTCCTTCCCGACAATGCTTATGCAGTACGTGCTGGGACGCTTCTACACTCTCAACATTGATAGTCTGGATATGTCATAACATTTCTCGTTATCCAGGTGGTTGGGTTATTATGAGCGGTTAGGTATCATTGTATACAAAAGCAGCCACAAAGTCTACAAATATCATATGAGGATCTAGTTCGCCAAAGATGATGGCATGTGAAGTCACAGTATGTGATGCAAATACACCTGCATACAGCCCCGATTCAATCCAAGAAGAAACTCTGTTTCTTCGGCCCCATTCGACCAGGTGAATACAACATTTGATAAAGGACAGCAGTTCTCGGTTGCGAAAAGGAAGCTTAGGCTTGCTGATCCCTCGATAACGATATTGTCAAAGTACATAAAAGGCGTTAACGGAAAATGGATGACTCCAGACGATGGAATTCTCTATCAACTGAACTGTTAGGTTCATAATTTACCTTGGCAGTCTGAAAAAGCTGAAAGCAGAAGCACACCCCGACGGAGAGGCTTTGTCCCAGTAGCATCCCGCCTAAACACTGCTCCAGCAGCTCAAAGTTCCTGCCAACATGTGAAGAACAACGATTCATCCTACAGGCATATTCTTATTAATAAAGACTGTACAAGACATCAACACAAACTTAATCTTTAACAGAAAATGATTAAGAGACCATACGTCGTGTAGGCATTGACAGTGAATAAACATGTTCTAATGAAACTGATATTCAGGATAAAATACATTTCTTCCATTGAGAGTACAAAATCATAGCTCGAAATCACCACACGAGAACACCGAAAATAAATAAATTGTTCAAAAACCTCGCGAATAAAGACGCCTGTCTCCGGCATATGCTTTTACACTAAAAAGACAGATGGGACTACTTGTAACAAGACTATTAAGCTGATGGATCTCACATAGAACGTCAGGCCGATGAAAGTTCAAAATTTTTTTCCTACGTCGTAGCGTGTCTCCAGTGTATGAAAATCGCTGCTTACAGACGAATGCGATATACGGCGACAGGCATCTAGTAATAAGTATCTCAAACAAAGGACCAGATATTGATAACCAGGGGAAAGTCAAGCACCTACTACGGAATCAGCAAGTGTTGCAGTAGTACATAAGTTCTGTAAAACAGTGTGTGTGTGTGTGTGTGTGTGTGTGCTAGATAGTTAATTGCTTTCTCTTGATACGATGCGGAACAAATCAGTTAGCTTTCGTGAGTACTTTTTAAATAAAAACTAAACTATTTTTTTAACATGCGTTTCATGTTTCTCTACACACTCTCTTTCTCTCTCCATCTCCCTCTCTCCTTCTACTTCCCTCTGTATCACGCATTCTCGCTCTCTCGTACATACATGGTAATTGAAGGACCATATATTCAGAAATTGCTCAATGCAGCAGAAGGGATTACCAAGTAGGTATAGTTTTGGTTTCTATTTGAACTTCATCGTCCATTAGATTCCTCACATCTCTGAGTCAACGGCTTTTATGATTTATTGCATTGTGTATTTCTGTGCCATGTTGAGGCTGAATTGTGCGCTGTTTAAGTGCAACTTCTTCATGTTTTAATCTCCAAATTCTGATATTTTCCGTAATACAACAGTTACAGAACTAGAAAGTGTAAGACCACGTATGACGTTTAACATGCATTTCAGTTCCTTATTGAAGCCAACAAGAAAGAATTTATATTTTGTTTCATTCATTCTAGTTCTCTCCTGCGTTATTTCTAATCGTTTGCTCAGACTTTGTGCCGTAAAGATATGCATAGACTGTGTGAGTTTGTTCACTTGCAAAAACTTTTAATAATTTTCAAGGAAACATCATTTACATAAACCAGTTTCAAGATGAAGTGAGCTTGAATTCAACACTTCCATTTTCCTCTTGGCTCTGCGATGGTCGATTATCTATCTATATGCTAAGAACAAGAGAGGAAGCAAATTCACCCCTGAGATACACCTGTAGAGCACATTAGCAGTTCAGATGAAACTTTTTCGTTTACTACATTCCTTGGCTTGCTTAAAATGATACTATATTCTTTTAGTTAGATCAGCTGATAATTAGCGACAAACAAGAGTATCTGATAAAATATCTGAAATTTTGTAGGGAGATACAGTGTACTTCACAGTCATATGCTTCTGACAAGAACTGCCCATCCCACGACGCCAAAAGTGGTCTCAGAGCATGCGGACGATGGGGTAGTGGAAGCCGTGTCGTGCTGAAACCTACAGAGACATTGGTGACTCAGTTACAAAGGTTGGCGCTCAGAGGCGTATCGTTCGTTATTTAGGTTTGCTGTGTAAACAATAATAAGCGTCCGCAAATATGCAGCTAACGTTGCTGCACTGACAAGTTTAACAATAATTTCGAGAATGGTAAATTCAGAATCAGAAAGCAATGGTAAATTTCAGTTGATATTGATATCACTGGTGGACAGAATCAACCAATGAGAAGTAAGACGTGAGCGGGCAGGCGCCAATCACTTAAGAGAACTCACAAGGCGTCTACCATTGGTTTCCGAAGCGATAAAGCGTGAATCCGTGTGTGATGTGTAATTTCGCATAAGAAGGAAACACATTATTGAAAGTAGCCTTGTAAAACGTACAAGTGCGATCATACGTTAACTTTAAGATCGTGTGAAGCATTTTCTGTGACTTTTAAGGGTAATCGAAAAATGTTCATTAATAGTCGAGAACTTTGCTATGAACATTGTTAGACTGGCTCTAGATATCGATTTGCTCGTTTGGGATTATATGAATCCAAGAAAATCAGGCGACTTACTATTATTCTGCGATTCTGATTTTAGTAACCTTGAGACTTCCCCATTAGCCATTTCGTTGTGCACTGTTTATTGGATGAACGTTAGAGTCTGCGGAGAAAGAGCGGAAGGAACCATTCGGAACAAAGACAACGCGTCATCTTTACAACAGGTAGTCAAATTGCGTCCAGGCATGCCAGAACTAGGCATGCATATTACACTGAGAATACAGTGTGTATTTTGAATATGGAATCTCTTTTTGGTGGATAGTTTTACATTTAGAAAACCACTGTGTATTACACGAGGTTTACTTTTCGCATCCCTTGGATAAGAACATTACATTTTGCGCCCCTAATTGGGGAAACTGCCAGTAATCTGCGTGTAATCAGTATAGCAGGAAATGTTCTGGAAATGAACATTGCGTAAGGGAAATTACCGGTAAATTCTGAAAGATAGTTATTAGACAGTGATTATTTAAGGTGGGAGGAATCTTTTACAGGTCTCTGAGCCATTTAAATCGATTCATTGTGTTAGACTAAATCGAACAATGCATGATTGGATATATCTGTGAATTTTGTATTTTGTTGTGCACTGCTGTATATTGATACTGATTATAAAGATTCCGACGCGACTACTGTTATTGTTATTTGCAACTAACAGCGAATATTATGAGGGAAAATTACATTTGAACTGTAGTTCTCAAACCGATTTCATGAAAATGATTATAAGCTATATTTGCGAAGGAAAGGTTGAGATAATTTTTTGAGATTGGAGCGACGGTTAGTAAGGATACAATTCAAAGAAAATATTGGAAGAAACAAAGTGTTATGTCTGTAGAAAGTATATGTGCTCGCACCATATCGATGAAAGATTGAGAGACTTTATGAACCATGAGCTGAATCAAGTTGCCAAGCTGTCGATCTAGTGATGGCATGTGCCGTGAAGCGTGACGTGTGGGGGCGGCTTCTGCATCGGACAACTTACGGGTCCCTACACGTGCAGCGACGGATTAGCGGCACGTGGAAGTTGTGTGGTCGGCAGATCTACAGTAGATCGGCGGGAGCGGCTCCAACACAGCGGCGGCGTGAGGGCGGCCGTGTGCGAGACTTCATGTGTTTCAGCCGGAGATGGCACTCAATCCACAGCTGTAAAGGGATCCCGCCCGTAAAACGAGTCAGAGCACGTCTCTACACATCCGTGAAAACACGGGGGGAGGAATTTTCTGTGATTAAGATCAAATGAGGCAGAAGGGATAGATAACATTCCATCAGTATTTCTAAAACAATTGGGGAAAGTGGCAACGAAACAACTGTTCAAGTTGCTGTGTAGGATGTATAAGTCTGGCGACATACCATCTAACTTTCGGAAAAGCATCGTCCACACAATTTCGAAGACTGCAAGAGCTAAAAAGTGTGAGAATTATCGTACAATCAGCTTAACATCTCATGCATCCAAGTTGCTCACAAGAATAATATACACAACAATGGAAAAGAAAAATGAGGCTGCGCTAGATGATGATCAGTGTAGCTTTAGGAAAGGTAAAGGCACGAGAGAGACAATTCTGACGTTGCGGTTAATAATGCAAGCAAGACTAATGATAAATGAAGACATGTTCATAGGATTTGTCGATCTTGAAAAAGCTTTCGGAAATGTAAAATGGTGCAAGATATTTGACATTCTGAAAAAAAGTAGGGGTAAGCTATAGGGAGAGACGGGTCATATATAATATGGACTACAGCCAAGAGGGAATAATAAGAGCGGACGACCAAGAACGAAGTGCTCGTATTAAAATGGGTGTAAGACAAGGATATAGTCTTTTGCCCTTACTCTTCAATCTGTACATCGAGGACTTAATGATGGAAACAAAAGAAAGGTTCAGGAATTGAAATAAAATTCAAGGTGAAAGGGTATCATTGATTGCTATCTTGAGCGAACGTGAAGGAGAATTACATGATCTGCTGACCAGAATTAACAGTCTAATGAGTACAGAGTATGGACTGAGAGTAAATCGAAGAAAGACGAAGGTAATGAGAAGTAGTAGAAATGAGAATAGCGATAAACTTAACATCAGGATTGATGGTCACAAAGTAGATGAATCTGAGGAATTCTACTACCTAGGCAGCAAAATAACCAATGACGGACGAAGCAAGGAGGACATCAAAAGCAGACTAGCAATGGCAAGAAGGGCATTCCTGGCCAAGAGAAATTTACTAATATAAAAAAATAATTTGAGGAAGAAAATTCAGAGAATGTACGTTTGGAGTACAGCATTGTATGGTAGTGAAACATGAGCTGTGGGAAAACCGGAACAGAAGAGAACTGAAGCATTTGATATGTGGTGCTACAGACGGATAATGAAAATTAGGTGGACTGATAAAGTAAGGAATGGGGAGGTTCTGCGCGGAATCGGAGAAGACAGGAACATGTGGAAAACACTAATAAGGAGAAGGAACAGGATTATAGGACATCTGTTAAGACATGAGGGAATGATTTCCGTGGTACTAGAGGGAGCTGTAAAGGGCGAAAACTGTAGAGCAAGACAGAGACTCCATTCAGCAAATAATTGAGGACGTAGATTGCAAGTGCTACTCTGAGATGTTAGCACAGGAGACGAATTCGTGGCGGGTCGTACCAAATCAGTCAGAAGACTGATGACCAAAAATTAAAAATGAAAAGTAAGTTGTGCTTACATTCTTGTTAGAGAAAACAATTTTTATCACAGTGTTAACTGAAGCCACCTTGCAATTTTATGATATAGAGTGTGTGTGTAAATTCCCAAACAAACATCTGCGACTTGTGGAGGGGAGTGATTAAATATTATTTTCAGTAAGAAACCATGTCGAGAGAAGTACTGTTCCCATCCGATGGAGGTTTAAAATCAGATTTTCAACTGATCCACTTCTGCTTGAGGAATTGAATCAGGTGTGACACAGTGCAGTTATTAGGTAACAATTCGAAAAGAAATGTATCGAAATATCCATTATGTGTTTACTTATTACAAAACAAACAAAACAAACCAGCGCATTGGTCATAGCGACCACCAACGTTGTTAAAAACGTCATCTTGTGTGCGTTATGGCACTCCAGGACAAGCAACTCTTTCCTTCAGTACATGCGAATGCGTTACACATCATGATTTAAACCCTCGTAGAACGGATACAGTATGTTTCCGGGCATGAGTTCCTATTCAAAATATTATGCACTCACAACCCTCTTTGCAACGGGATTTTCCGAACAGCTCGTATAACTATGTTTTGTGAGTTATTGCCATAGCGGACATGGCCTTACGAGTTCTATTAATAACAGAATTTGTAATAAGGTCACCACCCAAGCAGATGTTTGTATTACGAAAGCAGTATTAATGATTTAATTTGCAGTGAAGATGGAAATTTATTTCGTTGAATTATCGTCTGTATGTAGAGTATGGCGACTTTGTTTTGGCAAATAACTCTACTGTCATTTTACACAGGGCAATGCATTTTTGATGGAAGGTGTTATGTTCAGAAACCCACAATTTAGTATGCGAGGGGTACATTTCGTACGCCTTGTGTAACGATATCACAAGAAGTCAGTAAAATAGTTGAATGGTGTCTCATTTTACACTCGTACTATGCCACGTAACAATCGTCTGCCAAAATATTCACGGCTAGTAGTGTATTAAGCACGTGCACGTAAGGTGACACGTTATACATATATATATTAACAGTCTAATTCAGAGAATATCGTTATATTCCCGGGGCGAGCCACAGAGGTGACCTTTAAGAGCCGCATGCGGCCCGCGAGCTGTGAATTTGACATTTTCGGTCTAGAGCACCATGCGCAATGCTTATTCGTCGATTACTCGCAAAAGAGGTCGCAAAAAAGTCGACCCCTCCCTGTGGACTCCCTCTTGTCAGCTGTTATACGTCAAACTCCGAAATCACGTAAACAGAGAGGAAGTTTATTGTTTCTTGCTCGTGTAGCTTAGTGTTTCATCATGGTAATATTATTCAGTGAAAGCAGCGAATGTGATCACTAACGAAATGCCTGAAATTGTGCCTGCGACCACAGTTGCTGCTTCTATTGTTATAAATTGGGACAACAACCAATAGCGATATTGTTCAAGACGTAACATAAAGGATGGACCCCGTATCCACAGACAAATTTTCGGGGGTTGTTCAGGGATACCTTCAGAGTATTTTGGTGTGTGAATGCAGTGGAAGAGCGACATAAAAACGCTATTCTTATCTGTCCACGCAGCGACGCCAACTTCATCGCAGTGCAAAGTTTCGTCTGAAGGTTGCTGCGTTACTCTGTGTTATGCGGTGTGTGGTATACATATTGGTTACTGCATATTACACACTTTTTTACTTATGTGATCTCATTTTCAAAGAAACCAAGGCGACTGAGGTAAAAAAAATTACATTACTACACTGCTATAAGACAGTGGGTCGCTTGTACTAAAATACTCATGAGGTATCCCTTCAACAAACTCGTACAGACTTCGAGTAGATTTGAAAAACGAAATAGTATCCAACCTGTTTTTGTCTTCAGATACGTGAAGGAGGGAATTAAATTAGGAAATGAGACACTTAAAGAAGTAGATGAGTTTTGCTATTTGGGGAGCAAAATAACTTGTGATGGCCGAAGTAGAAGGGATATAAAATGTACACTGCCAACGGAGAGGAAAGCTTTTCTGAAGAAGAGAAACATCAAGTATATATTTAAGTGTCAGAAAGTCGTTTTTGAAAGTTTCTGTATGGAGTGAAGCCATGTACGGAAGTGAAATATGGACGATAACTAGTTTATAGAAGAAGAGAATAGAAGATTTTAAAATGTGGTTCTACTGAACAATGCTGAAGATTAGATGGGAGGATCACGTAACTAATGAGGAGGTACTGATAGAACTGGGGATAAGAGGAATTTCTGGTACAACTTGACTAGAAGAAGGGATCGGTTGGTAGGACATGTTCAGAGGTATCAAGGGATCTCCAATTTTGTGTTGGAGGGGGGGGGGGGGGGGAGGAGGGCAGCGTGGAGGGTAAAAATCGTAGAGGGAGACGAAAGAGATGAATAAACTAAGCAGATTCAGAAGGATGTAGGTTGTAGTAGTTACTTGGAGATGAAGATGCTTGCGCATGTTAGGGTAGCATGGAGGGCTGCATCAAACCATTCTCAGGAGTGAGGACCACAATAACAACAGCACCTGAATGCTTCTTAAAGGTAAAGAACCTGCTGTCGAACAAATGTATCAATGGGTGCTAGTCGAAATTTTTAGACGCAATACATTTTAAATATACTAAACCCTTAACTCGGATATACTGACGACTTGGCGCATGCAAAGTACTGACCGTTACATAAATTTACACTAGCGTAGTTCGTCAACGGTGCTTCGTACGTTAAGAACAGACGTTCAAGAAACAGTTTGGTCTCCCAGGCGCTAAGTGACAAACAGACGGAACTCTATTTGACGTTGAGAATCACGTCATCCGAGTGGTGGGGCAGATGTAAATTTGGAATTTATGTCGACGCAAGATGCGCAAGACACTTATCTGTGTGATCACACATTCCTTGGCGGAACTTCTCATGCTACCGTGTGGATTGAAATGTGTCGTAGTCAGAACAACTTCTTCAGTCTCGATTCTTGTCCTCTTGCGGAAATGGAAAGTGCTCTTCATATGCGGTTTCACTGAATGAATTAGTAATTAGAGGCTCCTACTCCCTCCAATAAAGAGATTGTAATAATAAAAATTACGTGTATTTTTTGTGCAAACATCCAAATTTAAGTGCCTCAATGTCTGCTGACTCTGACAAACTAAAAGTAGGGTAAATTAGAATGTCATTGTTGTTTGATGCAGGATTCTAGTGCAAGTCGTTTACAAGATATCGCAATGTGAAAAGTTTCGACACCAACACTTTATTGTGCCACTCATCCTGTGTAGTTCCTAGGTACTAAATTGTTATGCTTGCTTACAGATAGCACAGCGACTGCTAATTAGTTAGTGTGTGTGACAGTCCAAGCAGTAGGTCGTGAGTGGATGATGCTATTTATTTTCCAGTGTTGAGAAAACCGACATGCTGATTGTGTATGGCGAATGTAGAAAGAATGCAGTGCGTTCTTGTACGGTATATGCAGCAAGGTATCCCAATAGACATCAACATTGTCTGCACTTATTTATCAGCCTCTTCGTCCAGTGAAGTTAAAGTGGTAGTGTAGCACCTAGACAACATAACAGAAAAAAGAAGTGACAAGGGGACAGGGAGAAATAATAATGTTCTTGAAACTTCCTGGTAGATTAAAACTGTGTGCCTGACCGAGACTCGAACTCGGGACCTTTGCCTTTCGCGGGGAAGTGCTCTACAAACTGAGCTACCTAAGCATTACTCACGCCCCGTCCTCACAGCTTTAATTCCGCTAGTACTTCGTCTCCTACCTTCCAAACTTCACAGAAGCTCTCCTGAGAACGTTGCAGAACTAGCACTCCTCGAAGGAAGGATATTGCGGAGACATGGCTTAGCCACAGCCTATAATAATTCTAATAATGTTCTTGCTTCTGCCACAGTTGATCCACACGTTAAATCCCGAGCAATCGTACGAGGAAGTGGTATGAATCAAGCAAGGGTCCTAAGCATTCTTCATTGACATAGGGTACCTCCCTATACATCTCTTTTAAGAGCTGCATGGAAACTATTATGAGACTCGTGTTAACTTATATACGTGGCCATTAAGACAGAATAATCGAGATATATGAGGTATGTTGTTCAGTGATGAGGCCTCATTCACCAGTCATGGGCAGGTAAACCGCCAAAACATGCACTATTGGTCTGCTGGCAATGCCCCTTGCCATCGGCAAGTGGAATGTCAGCGTCCATGGAGTGCAAACTCGTGGTATGAGATAGTGATTTATCGGCTCATATTCCCGTTTTTAATAGACGGAACACCGTATGTGCCCAAGTATCGCAGCTTTCTAACAGATCCTCTTCTACAGGTGCTAGAAGACGTTTCTCTGCAGACTTGGAGGAACCTGTGGTACCATCATAGTGGCTGTAAGGCATGTCTTCACGAATTGTTTCCAAATCTCTGGATTGGGCGCAGAGTTCGTGAACCTTGGCCAGGATGTTCCCCAGATTTGACGCCTGTAGGCTTTTTTTCCGCAGGGAAAGCTGAAAGCCACTGTCTACAAGGACATGCCAACTACACTCTATGATATGCAATGGCGTATTACAGCAGCCTGTCCCGAAATCTCCGCTGAAATGCTAACACCTGTGCGGCAGTCGTTCCATACCAGACTGGATGCGTGGACTGCCGCTGCCGGTGGTCATTTTGAACACACCCTGTGATGGTAAATTGTCTCGTTACTGGGCAGAATCCATATAACTACTGTATGCACCTGTGTTGTTCCGTATTGTGTGCTACCACTGGTACTGTACAAGTGTAGGTGTAGCAAATGTTTGTAAAAGACTAGCACCAGAATCCTTCAACAAGCACCACCGGATTCTAATTTATCCTACTGTTAGTTCGTTAATGCCAATAAGCGTTGTTACACTTAAAACTGTGTATGTTTGCACAAAAATCTTTCTACGTTTGTTACAATCTGTTCAAAAATGGTTCAAATGGCTCTGAGCACTATGGGACATAACTTCTGAGGTCATCAGTCCTCTAGAACATAGAACTACTTAAACCTAACTAACCTAAGGACATCACAAACATCCATGCCCGAGGCAGGATTCGAAACTGAGACCGTAGCTGTCTGGCGGTTCCAGACTGTAGCTCCTAGAACCGCTCGGCCACCGAGGCCGGCTTACAATCTGTTGGTTAGCTACCAATCCATTCTGTGAAAACCGCACATCAATATCACTTTCAATTTCTGCAATATTTGCGATGCAAGATTTAGGTGATTCACCCTGTATGCCGTAACAAAACATCGAACAGTCATGGTAGTAATGACGATACGCCGAAATTGCAGAATAAAAACTATTTGTCAAAAACTAAACCCATAATCTGTATGTGTTCTCAACACACCTTGTGGTTTGCTGTGTTAAATATTTATATATACATACCTTATGATAGCTTGATGATGAAGGACGCTCTTTCGCAACCGATAGTGTATGTCGTGGCTTAAATCTTCTGAAGTGTGTATATTTTGGAGAGAGTGTGTTTTGAACGAAGAAGATTTCGTGTGTGAGACACTGTCGCTTAGGCTCCGAAGGTTTCTGCTCAGCAAATCGAGTTGGTTGCGCAGCTGAACCATCAGGCTGATGTTGAAGGAGTCGGCAGCCATGGTCGCGGTACACACGCTGAAGACAATGTAGGCGCAGTAGAGCCACGTGGCCGCGAAGGCGAGAGGCTGCGTCGCATCGTACGGCAGCGCCAGGATATACGGCAGCCCTTCAGCGCTGATGGGTGTAGCGGTGTACACGATGGCTATCAAGACACCCGACAACAGGTAGGCGGAAACGACCCGCCGTATGGAGCGGCGTCTGAGGTGAAGCAGCCGAAAGTCGTCGGCGCTGAGGAACTCGCCGAAGTCGCGACGCTCCTGCAAACAACCACATACCCTCTGCACACGTACACGCTATGGGCGAGGTGCTACAGTACTGGTTAATGAAACCTGCTCAGTGTAAATTGAAACAACAGCTTACAATAACAGTCACAATTTATTTCAGTTTGTTCACTGCACCATGTCGTCTTAGTTACAGCTGAGTGTTTACGCTAATACAGCAGAGCACCGTTTCTACGTTCAGCCAACAATGAGAGATACATTACTGTGAATAAAACCCTGTTGTGTGTCCTTCACCTCAGTCTATGGCCGCGCCTAGCCTGTTGATGGTAGACAGCGATAGGCTGCGCTTGGAATCGCAAGAAGTTCGGCTGTGCTCAAAAACCATATCGGATCTGGAACTGTATTCTTCCTGCCGTAGGTCTACTATGTCTACTATGGGGGAAATGGATAGCGATCCGATTTTCATCCACAGTTTTGCTAGCTATGAAGCTAACATAGGATATCATGGTGCTTACTTCATGAAATATGCAAAACAATGTAGCCTTGAGCCGCGCTGGGAAGATGGGCGGTCTTGGGCGGCTTGGCATGGGTGGTGTATGTTGTCCTTAGCGTAAGTTGGTATAATCTTTAGTATAAGCCATATTAAGTAGTATGTAAGCCTTGGGACCAATGACCTCAGCGTCAAAAGTCTTGAGATGTGGCAATGAGGAGTTAATTTAATTTTCCGACAGATGGAGGCTCATTTGAAACCCTGGTATCATTAGTGGTATGATATGTTACGAAGGTTATTTATTTTTAGTATATTGTGTCATTATCATTTCTTTCATTTCTGACATCGGTCGGCTAACAGTTTCATCATACTTCAGTGACTCACTTTCATTCGTATCAATTACACTAATCCCTCTAGTGTGGGGAAATAACTTTTCATTACTTACTTTAAGAATGTAGCAATGTTGAATAAATGCTTCTCGCTGTTCTGGCCGCATCTGATTCAGATGCAATATCTAGCTTTCAACGCCTTCCATCTCGGCCTCCGTAGGAGTGGTCAGCATATCTGACTGCCATGTAATGGTCTCCAAGTTCGACTCCCTGCCGCATTTGAGACTTTATCCGCTCGGGAACTGCGTGCCGTGCTGTCCTCATCTTTTCATCATCATCGACACTCAAGTTGCCGAATGTGGATCAACTAAAGTCATTTCCAGCTCGACGGCGGATCTTCCCCAGGTAGGGCCTCACAGGCATCAATCCTATTTGATCACTTCACTTCAATGCCTTCACTGTCGCTATGTTACATAATTTATTGGCTGAAAAGTATCACGGAGACTTCAAGAAGTCACGTAACTACCATTATGGGCCAAAGATTATATCATTATCAATGCTGGAAGAACGTTGGCAGTCATGATGGTTTCCTCAGATGTTCGATGTCTCAGGTTATTTCTCTGTTCCCTTTGAACGTCAAGCTACCACTTCGATATTCTACTGAGACTGGTTAAAGTTGTTGCTATATGTCCTGATCTCAACGGCTTCTTTGATGCCAGAGAAATCCAGTTCGTTAATGCACGACGTAATATGTCCTCTTCATCAAACATAATTGTATCTTTATTTCTGAGACCGTGTTCCATAACGGCTTGGTTTTCAGTGTGCTCTCGATATTAGATGTAGGCGCTCCGAAATAGATTTAGTGGAGTGACCAATGTAGCCTCTTTCACAGTCACAAGGAAATTTACAAATTTCATGAACACTGAGACCTAGGCTGTCTTCTGCTTGACACACCATATCTTCAATTCTCTTGGATGATCGGAAAATGTTTTCAGTATTGTTTCTGACCATGATTGTCTATATCAATTCTTGCAATTCCGAGAAAGAAAAAAACGCTCTTTGCTGAAAATCGTCTGATGATTGAACATCTCTGTTTTTTTGTTTCTTAGAGCTGGCTAATGTAATATTTGGTTCACTACGTCTTTCATCGAACAGTTATACACTGATCAACCAAACATTATGACTACCACCCACTGTGACCTGGTGGCGTTGAGGGCACGTGGTGCGGCAAAAAGAAAGTACATAACCTCAGCAGACAAGGATGGGGGATCACCCTAGAGAAGATATGTGCTACAAATGGGGAAGTCCATCGTGGTAAGCGACTTTGACAGAGGGCTGATTGTTATTATACAGAGACTGTGAACGAGTGTCTCGAAAACGGGGAAACTGGTCGAATGTTCATGTGATACTGTAGTGAGCATCTACCGAAAGAGGTAGACGGACAATGAAACTAGCACTAGGCGGTAAATGGTTATAAGTCCGCGACTCTTCACAGCGAGAGCGGTTTCTGTGGTGCTCTGCTCTATAAAGTAGGATGAATGGTGATGTGTTGCATATCTGCAGAAAGAGCACAACGTTGGTGCACGCACAAGTGTTTTGGTGCACACCGTTCATCGTACAATGTTGAACATGGAGCTCCACAGCATACCAACGACATCGTCAGTTACGATTGCTGTGGGTAGGGGATCATGAGGATTGGACAGTCAGTCAAAGGACACGTGTCGGCTCTTCGGCTGAATCAATTTTGCGCTAAACTAGGTCGCTGGTCGTCTCCACAACCGCCGTCAGTGAGTTAAACGGCGCTAGAAAGCTGCAGCACGCTGATAGCCGCGAACCAACTGCATCCCATCATAACTAAATGTCATCCCCAACAGCGATGTCATCTTTCAGTAGTATAGCTGTCTGTGTCTCATAGGCAGAACCGTGCCATTGGGTTTGAAGATCATTTTATTGAACTCACGTTGATGTTTCGGCGGCCAAACTCTTCTTATGTAAATCCTATGGAACCCATATTTAGTACTATCAGCGCGTACCCTGATCAGCGGCCGGCTATTTACGCGAATTACACGATATATGGAAAGATATCTAATGCCGCATACCTCCACAACCTCACCAAGAAACTGTGGGGTCCCTGATGCACAGCCGGCCGCTGTGACCGACCGATTCTAGGCGCTTCAGTCCGGAACCTCGCTGCTGCCACGGTCACAGGTTCGAAACCTCTTTCGGTCATGGATTTGTGTGATGTCCTTAAGTTAGTTAGGGTTAAATAGTTCTAAGTCAGGGGACTGATGACCTCAGATGTTAAGTCCCACAGTGCTTAGAGCCGTTTGAATTTGAACCTGATACGCAGAACCAGTGATGTATTTCATTCCAAAGACGGGCAAATATACTATTAAGCAATTGGCAATAATGTTTTGGCTCATTGGCCATGCATCTACCTTCTATGATTGTGTTATCACAGAACCCCAACGGAAGCTTAGCTCTGAAAGGCAACAGAAGCGTAAAGTGAATCATCCGCCTTCTGTCGAAAGCAACGTCGCTAATTAAATGAAGCAACAATTTCACTGTTATCAGTCACTGTTTATTTATCTCCACGACGCGTTTCAAGGGTTTAAACCTCCATCATCAGGTAGATTTACATTTGTTAATATGACATTTGTGTGTGTGTTTTGTTACGATGTTTTGCAGGAACTTGTCGCACTGTCTCCAGTGGTCACAGGTTCCTTTCACTGTCGTAACACATCACATGTCTACTGTCATATTATGTAAACAAAATGTCAATAACAGTCACGGTAAAGCCTAACCTAAAATGTTAACGTTTAAAGTTAACTTCGATAACTTTGTTCTTCCATTACAGAGATCTATATCGACTTTTGTAGCATATGGAAATTAGGTGCCTTCTTGAGGTTTCCATTGTCTACTTCAGCCAACTGAATAAGATACCCCATGACCAGCAGATAATTCCTGACAACGACGTTGGAGGAAGTCGTTGAATTGTTGAGACTGCATACAAATCTGAAATGGCAAGCGTTCAGTGAAACGCTGATTCAAGAATTTCACGGCGAAAAACTGCGTAGGAATATTGTAAACCGCAGTCTTTCTGGATGTATTTCTATGTATCGGGAAGACTGAAGAGCAGTTGACAAATACGCCCTACCGAAGCTACTTACCTGCATAGCAAGCCTGTGGAAATCTGCCTCCCGTGCTGCTATGTGCCTGAGGCGGATCATTACGACGCTCGCCGTATTCAGGACGCTCAGTGAGAGGGTGAACCGCTCGATGTCTGTCGCTCCGTCGCGCCAAAGGAGAACAGCCTGCGAGCAAACGAAGAGCAGCAGCGCCACCGTCGAGAACGCGTTGATCGTGTAGTGGACGCGGCGGGCCCAGGGACCAGCGTGCGGGTGGCGCATTGTGCCCGACCAGTGCAGAATCTTAAGCAGGTAGTCCAGGCCGCTGACCTCGTCTGCAGCTGCGGCTAACGGCTTCCACGATGAAGTCAGCAGCATCACGACGTCAGTGTTTTCACTCTGTGCATCAGACGTAGTGATTTAGGTGTTCCAAGGTACAGTAGAAACCCTCTAATCCGTCACCTTCGGGACTGGGACCATGGTCGGAACGAGAAAAAGATCGGATTATCCGAAATATCTAATATTTATTGCAAAAAATATAAAAAGACATTTAGTACTAAAAATTAAACGATTTAAGAACTAAAAGACGTCTACAGTAATATGAAAAGATGTTTTTTAGGCAGTGTTAAACAATATATCAACTAAAAAACTTCTGCACACACTATAATATGTATTGGATTTAAAAGGAAAAACGACAAACAAATTACAGTAGTGTGCTGTACAACGTATGAACGATGTATACTGTAAACTAAAAAACATTTATAGTACTGTATATAAAAAATAAATTTTTTACGTAGAAATAAACTACTGTATGCATAAACTAAGAAATGATTGTACTGTATGCATTGTTTTTACAGTAAAAACGAAAAGAAATTACTTGAAAAGAAGTCAGTGATACATTTTTGTTTAGCAGATGTTATTCTAGATTTAGCTACAGTGTCCCTCCTTTTTTCATCCACAAAACGTCCATTGGAGTTGAAGTTGGATTCTGCTCGATGTGTTGAAGGGCGATGTCAAAAGCGTTTTTTGCATTGTTGTGTGAAATCCGGATGGGGGGTTCGTCTTCGCCGTCCGATTCCTCGAATTCACAGTTTCCTGGCCAACAGCGGGAACAATCTGGTCGTCATTGAGCTCTTCAAAAGTGGCACAGTCTTTGTCACATTCGTTGATCCACTCTTCAACTTCATTGGAAGGGACGTTCGGCTCCAGAGTTTGTAGATCTTTAACGATTTCAAGTGCGTCGTTGTTTTGCTCATCTTCGGTATGCTCATTTGCAGCCATAACTTGTGGCCAAAGCTTACGCCACGATTACCGCTGTGTGTCAGGTTTCAGTTAATCCCATGCTGCAGCGATTGTGTAGATAGCATCTTTGATGATAAGGGATTTCATGGCCTCAAACAGGTTATGGCCTCCTTCAGATTTTTCCAAGATTGAACTGATACATCAGGAGGCAAAAAGAGAGCTTTTATGTCCCTTTTCACCAAATCTTCCTCAGATGGATGTGATGGTGCGTTATCCAACAGCAGTAGGGCACGAACAGGCAGATTTTTTTGCTTCAACTCTTTTTTCGACCAATGGCACAAACTCGTCGAAAAACCAGGATTTAAAACTGTTGCAGTCCATCCAAGCGGATTTTTGATTGCGGTAAGAAACCGGTAAGGAATACAAGTTTATATTTTTGAATGCCGTTGGCTTCTTAGATTTGCCAGTGACGAACAAGGAGTGCTTGCTACAAGGAATGACTGTTATTCTATCTTTTATAAGTTTCGTTCCTACCACGGATTCATTTGAAGCTGCGAGCGTTTTTGTTGGAACATTTTAAAGTTCAGCCCTGTCTCGTCGATGTTATACACTTGGCAGAGTAACAGTTCACTTTCTTCAACAATTTCTTGAAACTTAACAGAAAACCCCTTAGCGGCTGCGGCATCGGCAGATAGTTTTTCACCGGAAATAGAAACAAATCGGACACCATGAGGAGTTTTCCAACGATCAATCGAGTCTTCCCTGGCAGCAAATTTACTTTCGGCTTCCAGTTTTTTGTGCAAAACTTCCGCTATTTCTTTGAGAATTGGCCCGGGTATTGGAGTTCCTTTCCTTCTGTCCTGACAAAACCACATCCACAATGAGTTATCAAGTTTAGGCTTTTTTAATGATTTGCAACTCTTCAGAGTGTTTTCATTACCAATTGTAACTGTATAGGATTCAATGTCTTTCCGATTCTTCTTCCAATCCTTCATTGTCGTAACAACTACATTCATTTCCTTTGCAATTTTTTTGGAGCGATTCTCCTTCGTCCAGTCTTTGTAGCACTGCTAACTTTCATTTAGTGAAAGAGTTACGTGTTTACGTTTGAATCCAGACATGTTGAAAAACAGACAACTGTACACACAATGAATCTACAGTAATAAGTACTGTAGAGAACACGGAATAAAGCAAACAACGACGTTTTTAAATCCCAACAAAGGATAAAACTGCACAATAACGTACAGTATAACAATATGCACAGTGATAGACACCTCAACAATGGCCCGACAGGCGTCCAGTCAGTGACAAGTCGGCACAGGGTCGTGAGCCTCAGCATGGTCGGACTAACCGGAGTGACGGACCACCCAAGGTCGGATTAGAGGGGTTCTACTGTATATGAACTTCACATGGTTCCAGTTGGCTGAGTTCTTCGAAATGCAGCGATGTTTTGACGAACTCATCCATCTGGAAACTCGAGAACATTATAATAGTTCAACGCTCTGATAACAATAATATATCGTATGTTTCCTAGTGTTCGAAGTTTTAATTTTTTCTAATCCCCCAGTGTGAATCAGGTGACGTTGTTTACAACAATGGCACTGCAGAAAAAGGCTTTGGTTTCCTTACATGGTCTACATGATTTGGAGACAATTATAAATCATAATCCAAAATCCGGCGGCGCTAGTGTAGCGGTTCTAGGCGCTCAGTCCGGAACCGCGCGACTGCTACGGTCGCAGTTTCGAATCCTGCCTCGGGCATGGGTGTGTGTGTGTGTGTGTGTGATGTCCTTAGGTTAGTTAGGTTTCAGTAGTTCTAAGTTCTAGGGGACTGATGACCTCAGATGTTAAGTCCCATAGTGCTCAGAGCCATTTGAACCATATCCCGAAAGTGCCATCATTAAATTTCATAAGCAGCGTGTTACATCAGTTGTGAATTTAATCTATATCTACTGAAACTGATAATAGTGGCTAACGGGTAAAAATTCTAACAATTAAGGAAATAAGAAGCCACCAGGATCGGGGAGGAAGCAGGGCCAAGTGCTGGTAGAAGTAACAACACCTTACTTCTAATGCATTTATTAAAACTAGCTGAAATACAATATACAATCTGCCAAGATAATGAATAAAGGGAGAATCAAACCTTAAGAAACTAGTTCATCAACAATATAACAGTGTACCACGCAACATAGTACTGCGTATGCCTTAAGGGCTGCAATCGCAAAGAAAGCCTGAAGGGCCAATTTAGCAAGAATACATATAACGTGTTCGGCCCGAAGGGCTGTGCAACTTCCAAGTAAGGGGCCTGAAGGGCAGAATTAACAAGAAAATAAAATCTTAAAAATATCAACTGGAAAATAAGTGCTTATTAACAACTCGACCTTAAGGGCAAGGTAATAAATGAAATTAGTCAAATTCTGCAATAAGTAAGTAATGGCCAGGAATTTATCAGTAAGCCGGCCTTAAGTGCCCCAGTACAATAACAAGGGAGGTTAAGTATTAAAACCGGATTTCAAAGCCTTAAGGGCTGTAGAGCTTCCATAAGGGGGGCCTGAAGGGCCAATTCATGAAGGTACTTAATAAACAGCTCAGCGTGGAGGGCTGGCTGATGGTTACGGTTAGGCAATTTCTCAAAAATAGAACACAAATCAACAAATTTATCAGTAGTTGAGCCTTAAGGGCCACAGTACATTTAGAATCCACATTAAGCATTAAGAACTATCATACAGCGAACCAATTCCCTAAAACTTAGCAATCTTAAATAAATCAATTGATACTATCCAGCTTAAATCAAAGGAACCATAATACATGCATATACTTGCGTAAAATCTAAACATAAAAATGCAAACAATCGCACACCAACATGGCCATCAAATTACAAAAGTTTAACCACAGTTGCTGAGTATGAAATACAAGCAGCTGCAAGGCTACCAATCAGTCATCGTGCCCCAATATCATAATTTACAATCTTGAGGTGGTACGAAACAGGACAAATACAAGGCGAGCCCCAAAGAGGAATTAAATGATGTCCTTCAATTACAAATCATTAGACCGCAGCGTAAAGCTGCCACATTTCACAAACTGGCGTAAAAGCCACCAGCTCAATCGACGTGGTTCGTATAGGCAAACATACAAATTAAATTCTCTAATCCTGTAAAATTTTCGGTCTAAAAGGAGGCTGATAATAAGATACGGTATTAAAACAATCTTTAAGATAAACACATGCACCAACAACTTTTAATGTGTGCACAGCCACGTACTTGACAAATTTCTTTTCTTTCTCTCACATAAATAGAACACGTAGGCTCGGAACTGACAACCATATTGGTCACAAGAATCAATAGATAGCCACCGATGCATCATTACCTAATTAGACAGTCTCCTAGTGTGACATGACAGAGCAACAGTTCACATTCACACCCTTTGACTCAACATGTTCTACTATCCTGGTTGTACAGCATCGACCATGCCCGGAGTGCCTACTGCAAATTTTAACCAAACAATTCACGCTCACGTCGACGCCTAACAGAGGAACCACCCCAGCAGTACAAGAACAACCTACACGCTGAAAGTCAAACTCCGCAAACGCAGTGAAGAACTAAAATTCAACCTTTTCCTTCATAGGTTCAGAACCGGCGGGCTAAACCGGTGGACGGAAAACACACAATGTCGGCGGCAGCAACATAAAGGAAGTCGCAAACCCCACCATAATACAAGGCAATAGCAAGTCAAAAGCACAACGGCAATAGCGGCATATACTCAACTTCGGTCCCGGAGGGAAACCTGCCGCCCTCAGTGCTCAAAACATTCCCGGAGCAATCGTCCTCGGCGACTCCCACTATTCTCCGGAACAGCAACATCACAGCTCCTTATTTCAATTCTCTTCCGACAAGAACATGAATAATCGGAGCTAAAGGCATCTCCAAGTCAGGCACGCTATGCCATAGATCTTCACGGTGGAATGAGCCGGCCGACACCACACAAACCACCGCAAGTAATACAAAAAAGCACTACCGGAGTCGATGGCGTACTGCCACGCTTCACGACTCAGTCACTCCACTCCACCGACCTAGAGGGCGGGGCTTGAGACGAGGAGAACAGACGACGACGCCACACGGAAAAGCGCCGGCGGGAAGCCAAGGCGTAACTAGGGCGCGTGTTTAAACGAGACGGACATAAGCACGTCTCGTCTACATCAGCTCAACGCAAGCCACATTAAGGTGTATTTCCCCTCCTCTTTGAGTAGGGAAACGTCTCGTGGAGGAACGATTGTTGGTAAGTCACCTGTGTGAGGTCGAACCTGGACTTTCCACGAATTGTACGTGGGAGGAAACAATGTACTGCTTGACTCTTCTACGAATGTGCGCATTTGGAATTTTAACAGTAAACCTCATAGTGAAGTACAATACCTCACTTCTAGCGTGTGCTACTGGAGCTGGGTGAGCATCTCTTTCGCACTTACTAAACGAATCTGTAGCTAAACGCACTGCTCTTTTTTGGATCTTCTCTCTCAGTCCTGTCTAGTAAGGGTCCCAATCAGACGAGACATGCTCAGTTGTCAATTTAACGAATATTTCGCAAGACAATTGCTTCTTAATCGGACTACATTTTCTGATTATTGTTCCAATAATTCACTGTTGTCGTCTGTTTTGCCAATAATTGGTTTCATATGGTTTCTCAGCTTTAAGTCGGTCCATACCCCACTTCCCAGGTATTTCATGCATTTGATTGGTTTCAGCGACCGTTAGCAAATCGTGTAATCATACAATAACGGGTCTATCTACTTATCTATGCGCAGCACATTACATTTGAGCTTACAATCAACAACCAATCACTGCACCAAATATCGGCAAACCTTCCAGCATTTACTTTCAATTCTCCGAGTTTCTTCTTCCCTATAAACAACAGCATCATCGACGAACAGACTCATGGGGCTTCCGACGTCAGCTATCGGATCATCTATAAATTGAAAAACTTATAAAATTGTCTGCACAACCTTAAAATTTGTTAACTAGTCTCGGTTATTCATGCTGTCATCTTGAGTACGATATCGCTGTGTCCGTGTTGTTCACAAGTAGAATGTAATGTTCCTTTGAACATACGTGCACCTCTGAAGGTATATTGCATCGTACTTCGTTACAACACGGGTATGTATCAGCTGATACTGTACAAGCGAGTTTCAATTAAGACTTTCTCCCCTCTTCATAATGGATATAATAGTATAAACTGTAGATACCTGACTGACGACATATGGAAGTTTGGATCTGACAATGAAACGTGCACAGTTAGCCTATTGGTAAGGCAATCGCTCGAGACAAGCGAGAAATCTGGTTTCGAGTCCTAATCCGGCACAAATTTTAGTTGTCGTCATTCTATTCTGCAGCTGATAGTTTTCCATACTCGCAACTGTGAATACCTTCACGTCTGTTGCACCTATACCTCCTCCCCTTGTGATTCTTGAACAAAATTTCTGGCTGAAATTTATTACGGAACTCAATTAGTCTTTCTCCTGTCGTTCCTATTACCAATACCTCACTCTAAAGTAAACCTTCTTTCCGCTCGTTCCCCTACAACTTTATTCTTATTTTCTTTGATTACGAGACTATCATCTCTCCTTACCTACTGAATTACACTTTCGTTACCATCTTATGATCATCTCTTCGATTTATGCTTGCTACATCGGTACGTATATCTGGACTGTTGCTGTCGACGTTGGTTTGCAATCGAATATGATGGCAGAAATTCATCCCTAAAGTCTTTAAAATTATTCACTTTCTGACCTAACATCGTAACAGTCATAAGAGCCAAACAAACTGGTAGACCTGCGTAATATAGTGTAGGACCCTCTCAAGAACGCAGAAGTGCCGCAACACGATGTGGCATAGACTCGGCTAATGTCTGAAGTAGTGCTGGAGTGAATTGACACCATGAATCCTGCAAGGCTGACCATACATCCTGAAGAGTAGGTGGGGGTGGAGATCTCTTCTGAACAGCACGTTACAAGGCATCCCAGATACGCACAGTAAGGTTCATGTCTGTTCAATCTGGTGGCCAGCGGAAGTATTTAAAGTAAGAAGACTGTTTCTGGAGACACTGTGTGGCAATTCTTGAGTGTGAGGTGTCGCATTATCCTGCTGACATTGCCCAAGTCCATGGGAATGAACATTGGACATGACTGGATTCAGGTGATCAGAAAGGATGCCTACGTACGTGTCACCTATCAGAGTCGTATATAGACGTATCAGGGTTCCCATACCACTCCAACTGCACACGCCCTACACCATTACAGAGCCTTCACAGCTTGAACAGTCCCTGCTGACATGCAGGGTCCATGGACTCATGAGGTTGTCTCCATACCCGTACACGTCCTTTCGCTCGATACAATTTCAAACGAGACTCGTCCTGCCAGACACCATGTTTCTAGTCATCAACAACCCAATGTCAGTGTTGGTGGGCCTAGACGAGGCCTAAAGCTTTATGTCATGCAGTCATCAAGGGTACACAAGTGGGACTTTGGCTCTGAAAGACCTTATCAATGATGTTTCATTGAATGGTTCGCACTCTGAGACTTGTTGATGGCGCAGCATTGAAGTGTGCAGCAGTTTGCGGAAGGGTTGCACTTCTGGCACATTGAACGATTCTCTTCGTTGGTTCCGTTCTTGCAGAATCAGTTTCCAGCGGCAGAAATGTCGGAGATTTGATGTTTTACCGGGATCCTGATTTTCAAGCTAGACTCGTGAAATGATCTTACAGGAAGATCCCGATATCATCGCTACCTCGGCGATGCTGTGTTCCGTGGTTCGTAGGCCGACTATAACAACACGTGCATACTCCCTGAAATCTTGCTAACCCGCCATTGTAGCAATAGTAACAACTGCGCCAGACACTTGTTGTCTTGTGCAGGCGTTGCCGACCACAGCGCGGTATTCTGCTTTTCTTTACATATTTCTGTATTTGAATATGCGTGCCTATATCAGTTTGTTTAGCGGTTCAGTGTGCTATAACGAATTCCATTTTCTACTGCTGTTGATATTAGCATATATTTTTCGAATCAGAAATCCTTCTCTGCTTTTGATTTCACTTCACCGACTCTTGCAACGGAGTACCAAACTTCACGCGTTCAGCGTGTGCGAGTCGCGTGTAGGGCAAGGAAGGTCCTCACGCTCGGCTTTGCTCGGTGATACTCGGTGGTACCCGGAACACCGCGGCATTTCATTTAACACTGCATTGCCGCATTTTGCTGTCGGCTCTACTCAGTTTAGCAGAATTGTGCTGTCAGCGACTTTTACCCTGTTCCTTTTGTTCGTGGTATGAAGGATGTTTACACGTCCAGTGTCTGTTTGCGCAAAAAGAGACAGTCTAGCGACCTATCGTCATAATCCTTTAAAATGAATGGGAACGACAGATGAGAGGAATAAGAATTCTCAATTCGTATTAGCGATGGGTACCGCTTAGTTGCTACGAAACGACCCTACAGTGCCATACAGAAGGTGGGGTTGTTTGGGGGTAGAGACCAAGCTGCGAGGTCATGGTCTCGTCGGATTAGGGAAGGACAGGGAAGAAAGCCGGCCACGCCATTTCAAAGGAACCATCCCGGCATTTGCCTGGAATGAATTAGGGAAATCACGGTAAACCTAAATCAGGATGACCGGACGCGGGATTGCACGCAGAAGGAATTTAGACCTTTAGATGACAACGAAAGAGCAGAAATGATCGACAGATGGGATTCACTGCACTGCTCATCAAGAAGCACCTTATGCTAAATTTGCAGGTTTGGAGCACTTGAAGATGTTGATGATACGAGTAGCAAAATTTTTGAAGTGTAGCCCCTTATTCCATTATCAGTTGCAGCAGTTTTCGATAGCAATGAACGAAGAGTATGGATATTTCATATATTACTGCAAAGTACGTTCGTTCATTCAAAGGGCTTGCCAGGACCGATTTTTAGATTAACATCTCGCTGTTGTTGAATTTATGAAGGAAAAAGGGGCGCCGGAATGAAAATTACAACACCCAGAATGGATTGTAGACTTGACATTTTTAGTGGACTTGACTGCACACTGCCCACTGGAAGACATTACAAGATGAGTTCTTTCAGATTTGACGGGGATGTATTTAAAACTAAAATCGCACTTCTGACAAACACAAAACAGATCCCTAAGACCATTGGAATTAAAGAAAGCGTGAGGTCTGTAGAATTCATTGTAGGCTTGCAAGAATTACAACAATTGGTTTATAAATATTTTGAGGACAATGCCAATCTTGCATCTGTTTTCGAGCTATTTTCGAAATGTTTGCCGTTTTAGTTGAAAGCGCCCCTGTTCATGTTCAGATGCAACTGATTGACCTGCAAGATAATTCCACTTTTAGTTACAAATCGTTCTACATTAGTACTACACAGGATGTCTACATTGATTTTTGGTGTATCAGAGCATGAGTTAAGTTACCTGACTATTCATAGGCTTCCTTTACCGGGATACCGATTACATGGCTGTTTTTCATGGAGTTCCTTTCGCGGCGGGGGGGGGGGGGGGGAGTAGCAATGTACATAAAAAACAGTATTCCCTTTGAGTCCACAGACGTATCATGGCACTGCACTGCACAGATATTTGAATGTTGTGCAGGGGCAGTTGAATTTAATGAAACTAAACTTCTAATTGTTGTTCTTTATAGACCCCTAACTCTGACTTCAGAGCATTTCTGCTCAAGCTAGAGAGGATTCTTAATTCGCTTTGTAGGAAGTAGCAGAAATCGATTACATGTGGTGACTTCAATATAAGAATTTTTTTATATGATGGTGCAAGAAAAAGGATGTTGGTAGATCTCCTAAATTCATATGATCTGATGCAGACTGTAGGATGCAGGGGAACAGTAGCACAGCCATAGACAATATTTTTATTCATTCTTCATTACTTGATGGGCACTCTATTAGTGAAAGGGTGAATGACCTTTCAGATCATGATGCATAAATTTTGACACTAAAAGGCTTTCGTACTTAAAGAAATGTCGCATATAATTACAAACTTACTCAATCTCGCGTAGACATTTGCCAAGAGAGTTACATGGTTTCCTGTAGAAACTGAATTTTTATTTAATTCACCAGCGATGCTCAGAAAATGATTATTAAATACTGTACATATATCTGATTTATCAGTAACAGAAATAATTTACTACGAACTGACTTTATATCGTCGACCTTGTGCTGCTGACCAGACACTTTCTTCACAATTGACCATATAATTTTCATTTTATCCTGTGACTTAGCTATTCTGTTTGCATACCACATGCTCTTTGCCTTCCTAATAACATTTTTAAGCACCTTACAGTACTGTTTGTAAAGGGCTACTGTAGCTTGGTTGTGACTACTTCTAACATTCTGATACAATTCCCACTTTTTTCTGCTTGATATCCTTATCCCACTAGTCAGCCACCCAGGCTGCCTTTTACTGCTAGTATCCCGTTTGAGCGTTCTAATGGAAAGCAACTCTCAAAGTGCATAATGGATGTATCAAGGAAAGCACTATATTTTTCGTCTATGGTATTGCCACTATAAACGTCCTGCCACTCTTGTTCCATGACAAGGTTTAAAAATAATGTATTGCTGTTAGGTTAACTTTCCCTCATAAACTTACATCAACCACACAATAAATTTGAAAAACTGACTGCAATATTAGAGAAAGCTGTCTGTGAGGTCAGTGAGGAGAGCATGGAACCGGCTGCTAGGGAAGCAGTGGAAGAAAATGATCGATGTTCGGATATTGTAGTTGGAGTTGTTGGAAGTTGCCAGAAAAGAGGACATACTTGTCTGAATGGAGTAGTGACTGCCACTAGTGTAAGTAACAAATTGCAAAAGTTTTTTCTTTAAAGCCAATTTCCTGCAAACTAAAATTTTCTGTACATATGCCCCATTATAAGAGAAACTATCACAGATAAATGAATGAAATTTTCAGAGACTCTGCATAACATACAAAGCCACATCTGGTACTACATTAATTAATATTTCCCGATTAGAAAGTTCACAAAAAATATTTTCTGCAGAAAAAGCCAAATATTTTTTGTCAGCAAATTTAAAAAAGTATTTCTTAAAAACTATAAAATGGATAAAGTAGATTTTAGCACAGCTGACTCTATTAGCATCATGTCACATACAGTAAATATATTAAGGTCCTGAATCAAATAGTTTTTTCCATAAATGAGTGCCTAATTTAACATGGGTTAGATAGGCAGGGTTCGGTCCCCTTAAAGGGGGATTAATGAGGACTCGTTTGCCACTCGAGAGATCATAGTGATACTTTCTCGATTAGAGACCACATGACTTGTGGAAACACCTGACGTGTCATTAATGCGGTATTTTCCATTGCATACTGCATCTTCATAATGTTGATCATTGTCTTTCATCCGCCTTTTACGGGTAGCTTCCCACACCAAGGTCAAGAGCCTTTGTCCGCTCCTCCACCCTGTGTCTTGCACCAGGTGTCTTTCACCAGGTGTCTTTGGCCGCCATTGCCATGCTTTACAGAGCTGAAGTAGTGTTGCGAGTTTGTATCTTTAGTGTTTTCAAATGTTGATAACGCGAAAAGTTAGAGAGAAAAAGGTGAATAATAGGTGTGTTGGTCAGATTTTGGGATCCCTGACAGCGAGTACAGATATGCAAAACTTGACCACTATGAATTGTGAGAAAAAGGTAGATGTGTAGCAAACTACCCTAGATCTAAAGACTAACCTGGATGCGTTTATAGTGTAGCACGTGGGTACTATGGAAAACATCAGAAGTGAAGTAACTGAGGTTATGACAGGCCTAGAACCAGTCAGTGGAGATAAGGGATACCAACAAGAAGGTGACGGAGGTTACAGGGAAACAGTATTTAAGTAACTAAAGAGCCCAATCACACTGAAAAATGAAATAGTGAACTGCACTGAAGTAGTTTAGTAGATCACGCAAAGTAAGTACTCTTGGAAATGACTACACAGTTTAAGCCATAATGTGTTGTGGCATGATCAGATTCTGAAATAGCGAGATTAAGAGTGAGTACACTCACGAACAGACTTGAGGTCTTGATGTCACCATGGAACAGTCGTCACTATGAATGAGATGGTCTCAAAGCGAACCTGTCTGAAATGGCGACCTGAGCCGAAAACGAGGTCTGCTGTTTAAGCAGACTTCAATTGAAGTAAATATAGGAGTCAATGAGCACTAAACTAACACCATCAGATGGCAATACGCGTCAAAGTAAAGCTATAGAAGGTGTTAGCTATGAGCTATGGGAACAATATTGAGCATAAACTATGTGAGCGGATTCAGAGGAATTATGAGAATTGGAGAAGAGACTACGTCAAATTCGTTATGGTCTCCTGTACAACAAGGCAAATGAGCTTGAATTAATGAGTGAGTTTGAGGATGAAGAAAACAGTAAACTTTTTTTACAGTACACAAGAATCGTCTCTTCCGCCTTTGATCTCCATTCACATATGTGGACGTATCAGTTTCATGATGCGTTACCATTGTCAGGGATCCTGTAACTCAAAACGAATTTTGCGTGTGGCTACTTAAGAACTGAAGTGGACAGAAGTGGCAGTATGTATATTTTAATGTATTACTGTAACACTTATTACGACTTTAGTAACGCATTCCTAGCAGAATTATGATCCAAAAGTGTACAGGACGAAACTAAGCTTGGTATTCTGCTGATGGAAGCACATAGTATTTATGTCATCGAAATTCGATTCTCTGATTATAATTTGTTTGACCCACACCGCGTACAGACTGAAATAATCTTTGTGTTTAGGAAAATGAACGACGTAAGGCCCTTTTAGTCTTTATGCAAGAATTAGGTTATAATGAAAACAAAAAACTTCGCACTTCCATGCAACAGAAGTGGAACTAGTCGATACCCAAATGTCACTTTCTGATCAGAGACATGGCAACCATGGTATGACAAGTGACAGAGTGCTTCCTGATGGAATTGGAACATGTGGAGAGGCCATTGGTCTCTGTGAAATACATTAATAATGGACGAGGCTCTTAGGGACCAGAACTGGAGCGAAATTACGAGAATTTGGCAATATTTGTAGAGGAATTCTGGTACAATATGTCAAATGAAGGGTTAACTGACAAAATTTTAACTGAGTATTTGTTTTGGGACCAGGTGAAGTGGAACCTGTGTCATTGCATATTGAAATTATGGAGATAAGGGAGGAACTCTTGGATGACATGGAAAGCTACAATGTTGGTGACTACTCAGTTCTGAATATGAATCCTAGCGGTAAGGCTTTACTAAATATTCTAGACAATGGGAGTAGTGATGAGTGGAGAAATTTTTATGCATGTGTGCAAGAAAATGTATAACCCGTGTTAATTCTGCAGAAGACAAAGGTTGTATATGCTGTAGGCTGAAGGAGTATGGAGTTTAATAAAGAAGTACAAACTGACTGCCGATGAGAAACTTCCTGCCAGATTAAGATTGTGTCTTAGCCACAGCCTAGAGCATGTTTCCAGAATGAGATTTTTACACTGCAGCGGAGTGTGCGCTGATATGAAACTTCCTGGCAGGTTAAAACTGTATGCCGGACCGACACTCGAACTCGGGACCTTTGCCTTTCGCGGGCAAGTGCTCTACCAACTGAGTTACCCAAGCACGATTCACGACCCGTCCTCACAGCTTTAATTCTGCCAGTACCTCGTCCCCCACGTCCCCTAGGCTGTGGCTAAGCCATGTCTCTGCAATATCCTTTCATCCAGGAGTGCTATTTCTGCAAGGTATGTAGAAGAGCTTCTGCGCAATTTGGACTGTGGGAGATGAGGTACTGGCGGAATTAAATCTGTGAGGACGGGTCGTGAGTCGTGAGTCGTGGGTAGCTCAGTTGGTAGGGCCCTTGCCAGCGAAAGGCAAAGGTCCCGAGTTCGAGTTTCGGTCCGGCACGAAGTTTTAATCTGCCAGGAAGTTTCATATCAGCGCACACTCTGCTGCAGAGTGAAAATCTCATTCTGACTGTCGATGTGTTTCTGCATCTGGATTTCCTGAGTCAATACCGGATGACTATAAACTGGGAGAATAGGTTCGGCAAGGCAAAACTGGGGTGAAGTATAGTGTGACAAAGATTTGATGGATGTCTAGGTGAACATTGTGTGAAAGGAGATAGTTACGTAGGATTGATGATCATTCCCAAGATGGAACCGCTACAGCTAGACAGTAGTGGAAATAAAGCTAGCTTTGATGTGGTGACTAACGATAAAAGTCAAATATGCTCAGTCGGTTTTCGGAATCAACTGAGAGATATAATAAATTTATTCTGGGTGGTAAATTGCTAAACTTTTGCCAAGAATTATCAACTTTGTTTACCACTGTAGCTATTTTCGCGGAGATAGCGTTGGTATAAAGGTTGAATTTCTTTTTTACTACCAGTGCTTGGGAGTTAAGAATTTGTAAAGCAGTTCCCTTAGTAGCAGCAGGCTATGCAAGGCTGTGGTGGAGTATATTTGTCATGCAGGCACACTGCCACTGTAACTATGCACGACAATCACCTGTTCACCATTGAATATCGGAAATCTGTTCCTCATATTCCAATGAAGCAATGCTGCATTAAGTTTCTGTGGCAATTAAAGTGCAAAAAATTATGAAATTACAACTGATCAATCTATATACAGACAGTTTTCAATAAATGACCAACCAAGCGTACTGTAAATTTTTACAGTAAAATAAAAATATTGATTGCCTTGTATAAATTTTGTATAAGAGAATGAAAAATGAAATAAAATTTATCTTATCACTTTCATTAAAGGATGTGTTTTCGTAACTGCCGTTGCAGCGGTTTACTTGATCAGCAATGGTTATTTTCCTATGTCAATGCCGAGAGCTATTAGTCCATATATGTTTTGACGTTTATGCTAATGACATACTGAATTCGTCCAGATACAATGGGGAACATTTTCTAGAGTGGAGTTATACACCTGTAAAATATAATTTATCTTGAAATTCTTGTTCTTCTCTGCTTCTGTGTTCTCGACAAACGCTCAAATGAGTCCAGTAGTGTTTAGTTCGTATGAAGTCCCTTCGGGCTGGCCACTTTCGCCACCTCCCAGCACTAGCAGCTCAGGACGATGAGAGTGTCTTGGATCGCCATCAGCGTCGAGTGCTAGGAGACGCGGACATGGAGGCGTTATGCACTCTCTGCAAGGGAGGCTTCGCATGCCCTGGACCCAAGTATGGAGGAAAACACCGCTGTCATAAACCTCTGCCCATAACGCAGATACGTGATGTGAAACTTGGTTTCCTGCAGAACAATTCGGATTGCCTTAGACAATGAGGAACATGCTGATAATTTGTATATCCCTGCTGGCACAGAGACTAAGTGCAGACAGAAAAGCTCCGAGAATGCACACAGAAATATGGGTGAAACTTTGGAATTTTTGAAGGAGTACGCCCTGATAATAAGGTTTGCTAGACAGTGAGAAGGATGCTAATGAATCACGAGCAGATGCTAGACAAAGCGCCCGTGTAAGGTTGTGCAGATTTCATGCAGCAACATCGGTTATAAAAAGTGTTGTGTGGGAGCTTTCACGCTGACTAAGGAATGCGAAGGGAAAACGTACTGGACTGTTTGCCAACAGCGCTGGAAACGGGTTTGCCGGAAAGCATCTGAGAAAAACACTGGTTCCTGAGTCACAGCCAGCCCATACACAATGTGAAATTTCCACCGTGCACTGGGAGGCGTGGTCACGAAACAGTCATCAGTCACTGGGGTCGTTGCAAGTTTGGCCAGCCAATGATTACGTTGAGAGGACGAGAAGTCTGGGAGTCTGTGAGATTAGGATTCAGTAGAGGTGTAAAGGAACAGGTGGTCAAACAGCACGGGAGGTAGAAGAGACGGAGAACCCTGAACCTATCGTCAATTTTGTCTGCTTCGATTCTGAACCGCACTCCGACTGAATGTTCATCGGCACTTTGGACTGATACGTTTGTTGTTCCATATTAAATATACGAATCCCTACGGTCCCAAATGGCTGCTTGTGCAACGCAAAACACCGCGCTCAGCCAACGCTAAAATCATCACTGGCCTCGCTGCAGAGCTGCAGAACACAAATGAGAGCCGATAACTACCACCTTACCGCCGCTCAGTTGCGAGACTGCGCACCGTTCAGTCCCAGCGTCTTCCACACCAACACACAAATACCGACGACGAAGAATGGAGAGGTGGTTCATCCATCCCTCGTGCCCCTGCATATGTGCCCATGCCCAGAGAATTCAGTGCTGAGATTTGACTCTCATTAATCCGTTACATCGCTACACCAATCCTTTGAACTCATATCCATTCACTGTCGGATCTTTGAATGTACTACATTTGTGAATCCCTGGGTGTGGGCTCTTATTGTTAATTTTCATAATATGACATATCATACAGTGATGGAGCCGGCCGGTGTGGGAGAGCGGTTCTAGGCGCTTCAGTCTGGGAACGCGCGACCGCTACGGTCGCAAGTTCGAATCCTGCCTCGGGGCATGGATGTATGTGATGTCCTTAGGATAGTTAGGTTTAAGTAGTTCTAAGTTGTAGGGGACTGATGGCCTCAAAAGTTAAGTCCCATAGTGCTCAGAGCCCTTTGAACCGTTTGAACTCATCTTAGTTCCCAACGTGACACATTATAAAACCTTTTTCCAGAACTGCACGGTTTTGGAATTCCTTTCTTTCAGAGATTCCACTCTTGAACATTTTCTCTATGATTATTTTATACATTATCCCATATATAAGTTATTTTCTGTTCATGCCATCTTAAGTTTCTGGAATGATTTGCACCACTCATCAGTGTAATAAACAATCCATCCATTGGTTTCATGTTCCTTATTTCCCACAAGAACTAGTGTCTTTTTTTGCTACTTGGTTATTTTCCTGAGCACAGGTTTTTTATCTTTGTGTATCTGAAATCAGATTAACATGTCAGAGGTTTGATTCACTCAGATGATAACAATCTTGCACTTCAGTCTTCACCTTTTCCAATACAGCTGCTAGTGTTGGAAACTGTTTTTCCACAACGTAAGTCGTGGACCTTGGTTTCTATGAGCGCTACTTGTCCAACGCAAACGTCTGTCACCTTCCAGAACACAGTTTTGGTGATACGAGACATGAAAATTCTCTATATTCTCTCAAAAGACGATTCACTGTACTTTCACTAATACCAGGAGAATCTTTCCTGGCTGTGATACAGAACTGCTCCTGTACTGTTATGTTTCGCCCTCAAAGTTAGCACATGCGTTGATCGCTACGGATTTTTTACCACTACGTAAATAATGCATTGTTGCACACAAGACAGCCAACCACATGACGAGAACTGTCTGATACAAATACATAACAAAATGCAGCAGGACAGTTTCCTGTCTGGCGGGAAGCTCCGACGGAAACAGTGCAACAATGAACAACGAAATTCAAATACTGTTCAAAAGTACGACAACATAGAACTCGTAGCACAACAACGCAAATAAACACTTGACTTTACAGCACTTTGTAGTTTTATAAGTATAACCACATGTTGTTGTTGTTGTGGTCTTCAGTCCTGAGACTGGTTTGATGCAGCTCTCCATGCTACTCTATCCTGTGCAAGCTTCTTCATCTCCCAGTACTGACTGCAACCCACATCCTTCTGAACCTGCTTAGTGTATTCATCTCTTGGTCTCCCTCTACGATTTTTACCCTCCACGCTGCCCTCGAATGCTAAATTTGTGATCCCTTGATGCCTCAAAACATGTCCTACCATCCGATCCCTTCTTCTAGTCAAGTTGTGCCACAAGCTTCTCTACTCCCCAATCCTATTCAATACCTCCTCATTATTTATGTGATCTACCCACCACATAGCAGCTCTTAAAGGTAAAAAGCAGACCTGGCATTCAGACTTTTCGTCTTGTTCGCATGTAATGCCAGTAGATGAACTGCAGCAATCTACATCCGCCATTTTTACAACAGCGGACATCGGGCTACAAGTGGAAGTGCTTGTATCTTTAAAGTGTGTAAAGGAAACTGTTATCATAATTTGTGACTCTTCGGTGTTGACACAGGCAAATGAATAACCGAAAGAGCATGCTTTCTCTTCAATATTACCAAGTATGTTGTCCCCTTTTTAACTAAAAGGAATTAGTCATGTATAAAATAAATGTATACTTTTTCACAATTCCAGTGAGGTACAACACACCAGTCTTTCTCATGCGATGGGACCGAAACAGAAGCAACAAGCTGAAGGGTAAATCATTATCAAACGGATAACGTAAATGTTTACACAATATGTCAATGTGACGGATGTGTTCCGGCCAGAAGAAACGGTGATGGCGCGTCAGGCTCTGGTAACTCTTGAAGAACATTTAACGTATATGATTTGTGGCTACGTCCTTTCGTCGTAATGGAATGCAAATATTAGGGCAGCATTAAACAGAGTCATATCTGAGACTGAAATAACTGAATTGTGTTGTACACACGCTTGGTGTGTGTGCAAAACTAAGGATAGCAGTTGAAAACCGTATCTCTTAATCCAGGTTTATGGTCTCTTCAGTTTCCTTAGGTCATTGTCACTACGGTTTTCATGAATACACCAGTTCTTTTCTCCATGCTTTTATAATTCTGCTAATGTGATTTAATGTGTAGGAGGATGTGAGCGTTAGTAGTGACACTACGAAGGCGCCAGGTATGGCTGCATCGTTACGGCCAAATAAGGAAACGAAAGAGCTTGATCGGATGGCCTACGTCGCTAGAACTAATTCCGAACACTATTACCATCCGTGTGGACGCATTAGTGACCGTTTTTGACAGTCACGCTGCTTTTCGGAATTCATGACCATACCAATTCACGGACGATATTGAAAACCGCAATATTTTTCAGTCATAATACTCTGCGTGGAATGGAGACAGGAGTACGTGGACCAGGCTAACATCCGGGAAACGATGCTACTGTGTGTGATGTCGTGAGAGTAAAATTTGATGGAGGTGGTGTATTGTTCTATTACTTTTAAATCCAGATCTTTGTCGAACACATCTGCGACACGATAATCACTGTGCCACAAAGTCATGTTTCAGTGCCAAATATCCCTTCGCAGCGAAATATCCTACTTTTATCAGCTGATACTCTATTCTGCAATTTTCCTTAGCAGGAATTTCCATTAAATTCTTTCGCTACCGTCTCGACTCCTGTAACTGTTTTTGCGTTTTTTTTTTTTTTTTTTTTTTGCTGCCACACTAAACTAGAAATTATCACTTTGTAAAAAAACAAAAGTTTTTTGCTCCAAGATTGCTACATTGCCATTCGCTGCCTGAATACAGCCTTTACCCTACTATGATATTTACAGCTGCAGCTGCCAAACACGTCTAAATTACTAAACAGATTTACCTGAGCGCAGCTGCTGCAACCGCTGCTACACAGACACACGAGCAGTTCCCTGAGGAGACAGTCGTTGCACAGCGCCTCTCCCTGTGACGTTCCACTATTTAAGAGATCCAGCGACAGACTGAATTTCCGTTCTTAAAGCTAAATTACATTTTAATCAGCTGATCATCAAGTGAAGCGTTATTCTTACTTTTAGAGGGCGTTTTTATGATAGTGTCTGAATAATGAGGAGTGCTTCTCCGACTCTAATTTGTAGTGACTACTACGGCATTGTATGACTTGCAATTAGCCTCTCCGTAATAATTTCAGAGTTGTCGCTTTTTCTCTTGCAACCGTTAATGAGGGAAGGATCTGTTCAGTAAATATTTCATTCGGTGGCTCCAGCAGCAGTCAATGATGTTATTTCCTGCAAAACTTTTTTCTAGCTGTCCATTGCTTTGATTTAGCCTTATCTTCTCAGACGTCGGAAAAAAGAGTGCTTCAAAAGAGTATCTGTCACTGACACGCACTTTTGCTTGTTAGGTGTAAAGTTTCCACCACAGGATAATAATTTTGTCGGCGTGCTTGCTGCTGCAGTCCGTCAACATATTTTTTGCCACTCGTTCTTACTATTTGTGACCAGAACGGATAGAGTCACCCGCTGGAACGCCGCTTTCGGGATGCGGGGAGGCTCCTCGGCCCCGGATCAAATCCGCCCGTCCGATTAACGACGACAGCTGGTGTGCCACCCACGGCCAGCCATGATGTGGTTTTCAGGCGCTTTCCCACATCCCAGTATGTTAATACCGGGTTGGTACCTAGGCAGTTACGCGCTAGGCAAACATTTAGAACGCAGTTCCCACACTCTCACGTGGGGTACGCAGACAGCTGGGCTGGACAAAATTCTTCTGGGAGAGGAGCTGGCGCGTGAAAGCGTAGAAGGGGAGAGGCGGACGGACTTGCGTTATAAAGAGCGTAGGACGCCTGGCCGCCCTCTATCATTAACACTACACCATTGCCATATCCTAAAAGTAACGTGCCAACCTTTTGAGGGGTACGAGACTGAAACCAGGAAAAAGAGGAGGGTATTTCCTTCCTACTTGCACAATAAATGTCATGTTGTTTTCGTATAGCCAATAAAAGGTATCCCCAGCATAAGAGGGCAAAAGGAATCCGCCACACTAGATAAAGTGTGTTAGAAAGGTGAAAAAGTGAAAAATCCAATTTTATTTCTTATAAAAGATCAGTCTGTATTCAGTTTTTGCATTTCTTTCTATGAAGCGAAGAACTGCAACCCGTCTTAAAGTGCTTATGGATATGCACAATATATTTAAATTAACAATTACGAAACTGCTTTAAACTGATAGGTGACATATATTCTTAACGCAGCATGAAATGTCCCTTATTACTCTTAAAAAGGCAATGGGTGTACTTTCCATTTCGACGATACGATAATTTAGAAATCTGAGAATTCTGTTGGCGTTTACTTCATACATTATGAATCATATGAGCTTTCTTCCATCGTGAACGAGAGGTTCTAAATGTGAACTGATACTTGTAAAAGCGAAGTAAATTTGTTTACTTTTAAGTTCATAGAGACATGCATTGTCTTTGAAACTATTTTTCCCCTTTTTAACGTATTCCCTCTTAATTTTGCAATTCGAAATTGCTTTTAGTTACATGCAGGTATGTGCGAATACTTTAGCTGGATACATTTTGTAAATTATACTCAAAATACTTTATAGTTGCTTTAAACATTTGTGCAATTTGTGCAATAACATTTAATTCCTTTTGGTTGAACTCATCATCACTCAGCATCTTAATTATTTTTAAATATACGTTTTCCGATTGGTTCCATTCGGGCAGCGTAGAGTTCCTCTCCAGTCCCAACTCCTTCTTGCGAGAGTCCCCAATTATTTGTTAGATTTATTACCGTCCATGTCTCCAGCTACAGTTTTTACCGTCTACTACACCCGTGGGTGCAGTAGAAGTTACTCCTCGATATCATCCTGCCCATTCTCCTCGCGAATATTTTCCAAATATTCCATTCCTCAACTACTCTGCGCCCGACCTCCTAATTCCTTATCAGTTCACATAGTTTTCAACATCCTTCCCTAGCAGCACATCTCAAACATTCTATTATTTATCTTATTTTTAACAATCTTCAATTCATTCCATGCTATGCTATTATTGTTGTGCTTCCATTAGTAAATTTAATTTCAAGCGAAGTTCCTTTTACAACACATTACTGCGTCAACCACGGTGACACAATACGGTGTTGCTTACGTTAAATAGCATATGAAGTGCTAGTCGAACTACTGCACTAAATCCTAATAAGTCAGATTTCTGCGCGTCTGCTACACATTATCTTCGCAGATTGTTGCAGATTCTTAGCTGACAGATAAACAGCAAAACCTAGAATGTTAATTAAGATCACTACTTTAATCCTGATAATGAACTCGAAATCTTACGATTTCTATTGTTGTAATGAGAAAACGCATATAGAACAGCAAGAAATTGACGATTGAAAGGTACGAAAGAACGCAACGTCTGTTAATAGGTGTGCGCACATTATCAAATTCAATAATAATTACACTACTTTATTCTAATAAAATTTTCATTGTCACTTTAAATTTGATAGATGAATTATTCTTGACATCACGCGAACTGTAGCTATTATATACTGCCGTCAGCCAAATCTAACAGTTCGTAACTGCTTCTGCCAGCCTCAAACTACCTATAGTGAACCCTTTTGGCCGAGCAAACAATAGTTCATCAGCTTTCGGGTATCCTACCAATGTTCTTGCCATTACTCTCATCAATCATACCACGTTTTAACGTGTTTATTTTGTGAAAATTATAAGGAAGATGAAATACTTGTATGACAATGGCTTGCAGCATGATCAGATTATGATTCCAGTATGTTCATTAATAATTATCAAGATTTTATGTTATTTGGGACCACTATGCCGTGCAGGAGCGCTCTATCTAGCTACTATTAAGAAAGGTAGCCATTTCAGTGGATGTGACTCAGTACTGAAATAAAACTGTGCTGTCATCCGAAGAACGAGGTCCCACGGCAAAGTGGGAACCTCATGACGGAACTACAAGTACGGTGAGTCACTTTATGACGCAACAACGATTAAGAGACGTCGGCGTGGTCACGCCCTCAATAGGATACGTACGCCGCCGCTGCCTGAAGAGTACTTAGCGTGGGAGCGCAGCGCCGCTAATCCCAGTCGGCAATCATTGCTTGCGGCAGCTTTGTCTTTCTGCAGATCCAGCAGCGCGATCCGTGTTAGAAGTCAGACGGGTATCCAAGTTTATAGTCAATTTAACGTTGAGATTAAACTATAATTCGGTTCGGAAATTGTCGGTGTATACTTCTGTGATTTGTAGAGGGGAATCAGCTCGTAATACGCTCAAGAGCCGAAGAAACTGGTACACCCGCCTAATGTCGTGTAGAGCCCCCGACTTAAAAAGACATAAAATGAATTAATTTCCTAAAAGACAGAACAGCTGTCTCCAGACTTCTTTCTAGTTGGCTTATAAGCAGCTGCAGCGATGGATATACGCTGACGATGCCATTCTAGGACACCAGAATAGCGAAGAAGGATGTAGTTTTATCGTTTTAAAGTTGTTCACCATAATTATTGGGGTGGGAAAGTTATCGGGTGGTTGTTTGTCTGATGTTGGACAAATATACCCAGCATTAGAGCATTAAGTGCGTTGGATTCCATATGACTAATACTTCGGAAACCATAAGGAATTAGAATATAGCATTTTTAGTTGTAGAACCGTTTAACTGTAACAGAATGTGGTTATGCTCTACAATGATTTCTCTCATCTGGAACATTCCTTCCACTGACTTCAGGCAGTGGAATAATGCTTCAAAATTGATAGCGTGATTTTTGCTTACGTGAATTGTTTCAGTCGGTATGACTGGTGCTGCAGGGAGGATTAGTCAAGGAAATCTAAGAGGAATATGTCAATCTCCGGCTTTTCTCCTATGAATGCGAGAATACTCTGTGATTCTCTCTACAATGATTTCTCTCATCTGGAACATTCCTTCCACTGACTCCAGGCAGTTGAATAATGCTTCAAAATGGATAGCGTGATTTTTGCTTACGTGAATTGTTTCAGTCGGTATGACTGGTGCTGCAGGGAGGATTAGTCAAGGAAATCTAGGAGGAATATGTCAATCTCCGGCTGTATCTTATGAATGCGAGAATACTCTGTGACGCCCACCCACACAAGGAAAGATGGCCAGTGGTAACTGTAAATTCCGCGCAGTGACAAATGCGCTGGAAATATGTACATAACCTAATTGTGTCGGCACAAGACACTGCATTCGCAATCTAGTATTCTGTAGCTGCAAAGCAGTAGAGCGGTAATTTAGCGACGATACAGAAACTGGGAACCATTCTACTGAGTCACTGGCTGGCACTGAAACTAGGAGCAACTGCTGTTCCTTGTTTTATATGGTCGAAGGGATGTACTGCTCAATCATCCAGAAACATTCGCAGTCTATTATATGGTACTTTTAGGTATTGGAGGGGTGACTTAGCGATGATCCGAAATTGGAAAGGATTCTTCTGTGTCATCGGCTGGCGTTGAAACTACAGAGAAACTGCTAAAATTGCTAAAATTGATTACGCTATCAACTGTGGTGTGTATTACAGTACATCGTCCCATATCTATGGTGTCTTTCCCATCCCTATCGGGGATTAAATGTAGAAGCCATCACATTCAGACAGTTGTTTTTAAGCGTTCCACAATGCTTCAGACTCATCCTATTTCCGTATGCTGCGATAATCTCCACATTTTTATATATATTTTTTATTTATTTATATTTCCACCAGTAAGACGGCAATACCCTTTTTTGTTTCTATTTCCTCCCTCGTCTTGTGAACGGCACCTTCTGTCAATCGTCAACCACGCAACAAAGGTCATGTACAGTACATGACTCCAAAATGAAGAAACAATCCTCAGCGAAACAGGACACCGAGACATACACTATTCCATCGCTGAGAAAGATGAGATTAACTGTAACGGTCATCATCTTTCGATCGCTATTGGATGCGCTCTATATTGCTCCAAACTCTTCCAATTTAAGTATATTGCGATGTCTTCCGCATTTCTGGCTATGAGAAACATCGCCTATGTATTTTATTTCTATCGACCTGTGTGTTGTGGGAGCTGCATAGTTTACACCTTGCGATATTCAGCTTTCTGTGAGAGACAAAGGATCGAAACGTGTTAATATTGTTTCAGCGCCTGACGCAGGCCTCGAAGTCTTGTTAGAAAAACAAAGTGTATGGCGGTTTACAAAAAATGTAGTCGTACCCTGCCCGGATGTGTTACAGACGAAAATACAGTGTATTAAACGGCCTATGACGGACCAATGCAGGGGCCCTCTTGTGTGGTTGATGGTCTGCTGGATATGGTCTTCCTTCAGTACAGTCGACAAAACTTTACACAGAGCTGTGCAAGCAAATTCGAGAATTGGTTATGTGCTCCAACGGGGCGATATGTGTATCTCTAATATGCTCGATGTCAACAGGAAGATGGTATTTTATTTTTCGATATGTGGGAAAAGAGAGGAGCGGTAAAATCTCATAGGAGGTTCTACTACACTAAAGTGCCAAACAAACTTCTATAGGCATGAGTATTAAAATACTGATATATGTTAACAGGCAAAATATGGCGCTGCGATCGACAACGCCTGTGTAAAACAGGAAGGGCCTGGCGCAGTTACTAGATCGGTTACTGCTGCTACAATGGCAGGTTATCAAGATTCAAATGGGTTTGAACGTGGTGTTATTGTTGGCGCAATTGGACACAGCATCTCCGAGGCGGCAATGAAGTGGGGATTTTCCGGCACGACCGCTTGACGAACGTGCTGTGAATATCAGGAATCCGGTAAGACATCAAATCTCCGATACAGCTGCGACCGGGAAAAGATCCTGCAAGAACGGGACCAACGACGAATAAAGTGAACCATTACACGTGACAGAAGTACATCCCTTCCGCAAATTGCTGCAGATTTCAGTGCTCGGCTATTAACAAGTGTCAGTGTGCGAACCATTCAACGAGACATCATCGATATGGGCTTTGGGAACTGAAGCCCATTGGTGTACCCTTCATGACTGCACGACACAAAGCCTTACGCCTCGCCTTGGCTCATCAACACCGGCACTGGAATGTTGACGACTGGAAACATGTTGCCTGGACGGACGAGCCTCGTGTCAAATTGTATCGAGTGGATGGACGTGTATGGGTTTGGAGACAATGTCATGAATCCACGAACCCTGCTTGTCAGCAGGGGACCCTTCAAGCTGTTGGAGTCTCTGTAATGACGTGGGGAATGTGCAGATGGAGTGATATGGGACCCCTGATACTTGTAGATACGATCCTGACAGGTTACATTTACGTAAGCATCCTGTCTGATCACCTTCATCCATTCATGTCCATTGCACATTCCGACTGATTTGGTCCATTCCAGCAGGACAATGCGACATCTGCACATCCAGACTCGCTACTGAGTGGAGTCAATAACATTCTCCTGAGTTTAAACACTTCCGCTGGGCACCAAACTCCCCAGACATGAACATGATTGAGAATATCTGGGATGCCTTGCAAACTCCTGTTCCGAAGATGTCTGGACTCCCTCGTACTTTACGGGTTTGTGGGCAGCCGTGCAGGGTTCATGGTGTCAATTCCCTCCAGCGCTAATTCAGACATTAATTGAGTCCGTATTACGACGTGCAGCCGCTCTTCTGAGTGCTAACGGGGGCCCTACACGATGTTATGGAGGTTTAGCAGTTTCTTTGGCTCTTCAGTCAATAAGGAGTGGTAAAACTGGTTAAAGTTTTGATGCACACCATTCTCTCGAAACTAAACCGATTTTGCTCACAAAACTAATAGACATCAGACGTATATATTTTCCTGGAATCATGACCCTCTAATTATTATGGTCACGAATGCGGGTGTAAGAACAGGTGTTTCACATGTACCGTGTTATTTCATAGTCTCTGATTATGAAGTAGACAGCTTGTGAATTATAGCTCGATGTGGAACCTAGAAATGATAACGTTTCCTTCCCGACAAGTGAGTGAATTGCGCGAAAGAGGCTGAGATAATCAAATTGCTTAGAAAACTGGAACACAAGAATCTAGTGCATGATAGAAAGTTTGCAGACATGTCGGTAGAGGAGAGTTATCGAGCAAAAATATCTAATGTAAACACGCCGACGGTAATTAGTTTCAATCTAACGGAAGAGAAAGAGAGAGAGAGAGAGAGAGAGAGAGAGAGAGAGAGAGAGACAGAGAAAGAGGCGGTAAAATCTTGTAGGAGGTTCTTCTACAAGACAAGCTATAACGATTTGTTCCGTAAACGCCAGTGTGATACAGCATCGCGTTGCTAAAACGGGCTGTCCACAGTGTACAAAACAGCAACGTCCTCTTGAATTATAGTTTCTTGTCGTCGATCGTAAAAATGGTTGCGCTTTTTTCCGACATGTGAGCGAATGGCGTGAAAGGTTGTATTATCTAATGTTATGTCAAGTGTATGAAATATCTGTAATACACATGTGCATAACAATTTACTTACAGAAATTTTATTTGAACAAGATTGACATATCAGATCGTATAATTTGTCCATCAAACTGAAAGAAATTGCATAACATAAATTGTTTTACTTCAGAGTTTAAATTCACACTTTCTCTTTACTCCGTCGATGGTGCAGAAACAACGGGGACATTCGGCGGTGATTGGTAAATTTCGCAGCAAAATATTGGAGGCTTTTTTCCCCAATTCCACTCAGGGTGGACGTGTATAGCAGTGTATAACCTAACCTCTAATTATAGTAGGTGGTGGGGCACTTTGTTGGATGTCGCAAAATATTGAGATGCGAGTTGCATCCTGCAGCTGAAAGTAAAAGGTATACCGACACTGCTTATAAAAATAAAATAAAAGTGACTGCGCCTATTTTCATGGAAAGACGACTTTTACAGTCGTCGTGATTGCGTTCTCCTTTTTAAAAGTTGCGTGATTATAAAAGGTGCGTTGATGCTAAATGAAATTGTTCTCCATTCAGAACTGCGTTCCCTTGCGGCAGGGCGGTGTGGAGGACATTATAGTATCTGTGTGTGGGTGGTCGCACTAGGCAGATGTGTTCTGCTCAGAGCGCTGTCTGTGGGGCGGCGTGTGGGGGTGGGACAGTGTCGTCGTATTTTAGACGAACGACTTGCACTTGGGGTGGCCCTCAATTTACCTCCCATTGTTTAATTGACTATATGTACTTTTGTGTTGGCGAAGAACCGTCGCCCGCATCTCGTGGTCGTGCGGTAGCGTTCTCGCTTCCCACGCCCGGGTTCCCGGGTTCGATTCCCGGCGGGGTCAGGGATTTTCTCTGCCTCGTGATGGCTGGGTGTTGTGTGCTGTCCTTAGGTTAGGTTTAAGTAGTTCTAAGTTCTAGGGAACTGATGACCATAGATGTTAAGTCCCATAGTGCTCAGAGCCATTTGAACCATTTTACTACAATTCTTACCAGTATCATCACGTAAGCCGTTGAAGGCTGATCGCTACGAAATATCTCAGGGACGCTTAAGTGCCATTTAAGAGAATAATGAGAGAGCACCATGATTGTTCAGTCTTTCACTGTCCAACGATTCGTCACCAGCCTTTATTATACGAAGCCGGAAACAAGAATCTAAAATGAATATTATTTGCATGAGGAAATTTCGCATTGATGATGAAACTGAAAACACAAACATGTGTAAGTTGTTTTGCTAGTAATGCAATGCTCGTATTCATAAGTGATGATTGAGACAATGTATAGCACTCAGTCCCAATGATTTTGTAAAGCTAATTGTTAATGTCTAATTAGTTTGTTGAGAGTGTAATTGCAAGCATTATTAATTTTTAATGAGTCAAAGAACAAGTTTTAAACTTAGTGCTGTAATTTACTTGCCCATAGATAATACCAGTTCCCAGATCCATGTAATTGTTGATTAAATATTTTTCACAAGACGTTATTGTCTCAGTCATACTCGATTTAATTAAAATGTATGCTAAGTAACAGCCTTGTACGATAGCTGTTTGCTAACTATGCAATTTAACTCTGACAGAGAGCAGTCCGAGGAGCGTTACCATTGAGCAGATAAAGGTAAGAAATTTTATTATTTCAGAAATAGCATTCATTAAGTAGAGAGAGCATTATTTTCAAATTAATCAAGTTCTGTTTTATTTCCAGGACCAATTTCTGATTAATAGTGTTGCATCATATTAACTTTTTGTGTTATGTAAATTCAAGCAGTTTTGGTTTGGTTTAAAGTTATTGACAGTTTACATTCCCGCAGGTAAATTAAATTTCCAACCTCGTGGTCAGAAAAGTTGAATAGAGGGCACAGTGCATAAGCGACGAGATAAAATACACGTCCAAAAGCCATTCCCTTTCTCACTGTTATGTTTCAGGGTACAATCAGTTACTTAATTTTAATCGTATTTCAAAAGTACGTGTTTCATTGGCGACAACTTTGTTCAGAGCGAAATTCTTTTTGGAATCATTTGAAACTATACACTCAGGCACACACTCTGCTCTTTGTTACTTAGTTAGTAAGAGGAATTAGCAATTTCGCGCTGCTCCTTTATTAATCTGTGTCAATTATTCCTAACAGGTCAACGGCAAAATTTTCCATATTTCTTGTATATTTGTTTGTTCTGTGATTGTATTTGTGCATCATGCCGCGTAAAACGATTAATAGAACTATGCGTAACTCAGTTATGGACAATGCCGACAATACTCATTCGCCAAATAACTTTGATGCAATAAATACCAATTCTGACAATACTGTATTGAAACAGTGCATCACACGACAGTCAATGAAATTGCATCTGCAATACGAAACGGTCAATTTAGCTTCAATTTTGTTTTACGTACCGATGTTGCAATGAATCAGACGGCACACTCGACAAATGAGGAAGCAGCTGATATACAAACTTCCAATGTACAAAATTTGGACTCTGATCATTTACCATTATAAACCTATCAAAATGACAATACCCAAACCTCAACAGACATCCCAAATGCTGACGCTGTTGAACAGTTTATGCAAAATACTTTAAACACTGGTCGTCAATTATCGAATAACGCTGTCGTTATAATGTTTCAACAAATCATGGATTACAATAAAATGTCACAGCAGAAACAAGAAGAACGTTCCACTCAAGTTAGGGATGTGAGGGATCAACAGACACAAAAACTCAGTGACGAAGTTAATGAAGTCTCACAAAAACAAGAGGAGCTCAGATACTATATAGATCAAACAATTAACGAATGTTTTGAAGAACAAGAAGCGGGACTTAATGAAGGCCTCAATCAGCAGATAGAGGCATATAATCAGTTTCAAGAGCAAGTTACACTTGCAATCCAAGTGCAAAATGATACCATTCACCAACAAAACTAAATATCGAACAGTTACGCGAAACTCTCGTTCAAGAGCAATATGAACTCAGGAAAAATGTAGTAGCTCAAGTAGAAAAATACATAGACAATTGCTACAGTAGAGTTTTCTGTGATCATAAAACCGTACAAGACACGAACACACTGCTTCAAAGTGATTTTACCGAGCATAAAACACAAGTAGAAACTCGTCTGATTCAACAGCACATAAAACACCAAGAACACATACTAACGGTCACCACTAGACTTCAACAATTAGAACTGGATACTGATTCTACCGTATTCAAATCTGGCGTATGCAAACTTAACAAGCGTACAAATAAACTGCAGAAACAGATCGACGAAAATGACACAAAACAATACTGCTCACATTTCATCACTTACAGAAAAGCTTGATGACCTTTCGAACAGGGTAGATATTTTAGAAAGTACTACCGATACTAAATCTGAAGAAACATTTCCTTCTCCTTTCATCCACTCTGAACAATATTGGTCTATGAACCATGCTATTAATGAGCTGAACTCACATAGCAATGCACTGAATCGCAAAGTTGACAGTTTGCACAATGAAGTTGCTTCGTTAAACGATCAGACATCACACTATGAAGCCAGCAGCAACCTCCAATATAATCAAGAAGAGAAATTTGACAATATGTCGCTAGAGCATAATCTTGGTAGATAACGACGTGTGAGACAATTAGACGCGGAACAACGTCAGCAAACATTATTTAACAGTAATGAACCACCACAAAATTTCCCATACGATGGTTTCCATTACAAGCACTTCTTATCTGCGCTTAAGTTCATAGTATCCTGCAGTAACTAAGCAGATCTCCATCCCTTGGACTGGGTACGATAGTTCTGAGTCTCATTACCACCAATTTGGCCTATTACCCATAAATGGGAATTCATTTGCGGTCTATCGGAGGGCGTACCCACCACCTCGAATCCCTCCATTGCAAGACAATGCTTATGATCAGAAGAATTTCGAAATACTGTTTTGTCAGGTCATTAGTCGGAAATTACACAACGAGGAATTAAAGATTGCTTCATCAGTTGACCATTCTTTAAAAATTCTAACATCCTAAACATTACGCAATTTTCTGAACAAATGGTTCAACAAAATCAGCACCTTACCAAGCCACATAGTCAATCAGAATAGTACAGGTATGTATCTCTAAATTACCCCGTCAGTGAAGAGTCTCCCTTTTAATAGGGCAACAAAAAGGAAGCATTCCTGCATTTCGCTGTCCTTAACAGCATTTATAAGTACAACGTTCTGACTATTCCTTTGCCATTAAGAATTCATCCCAGAACAGATCAGTAATAACATGTATGGATTTCAAACCTCATCAGGGGATGGTAATGTCAGACGTAGCATGGCGTTTAGCGTAGCAAGGCGTTTAGGAATGCGTAATGCCATGACTATTAACGGGATATGATTTTTTCCTTTCTTTTACTACCTTGTACTTCATAGATATATTTCTGATGATGTAGAATATTTTTCATTTGTTTATATAGAGTAGAACATGAAGCATGTGTGACTAAGTTTACTGTGCTGTCTTCTATACGAGTGCCAAATGTAAAGACTTGGATTTTTTTAATGATCTTTCAGGTAGTTTTATTACATGAATTGTATGATAAGGAATGCAATAGGCAGAAGTGTTGTAATAACTGTGGAGCGAAAGAGGTATCGGTAGTTGTCGGTTTGAACCCTGTGTGGCAGATTGTCGATGAGTTGCTGATGGCGCGTGAGAGTAGCGATACGAAACCAAGTACTGTGTGTAGTACGGTGTGCGTTTAACGCCATATTAATACCAGACTTTTAAGTGTTGGACATGGTTTAAAATTTGACTTTATGATGGACATTCTAAACGGTCGTTGTATTATGCGAGCGCTGTTGGTTTTTGCAGATTGATGCATGTCCCAGTGACAATGCAGTCGTGGACAGATAGTATTGTCGTCGGTTTAGAATTGAACAGCATTACATTAACTGTGAATTTAATATTGCACCTTTTTCTTGACAATGAAATATGGCGTATGCTTAAACACTAACCGCCCATGCGAAAACTCTGAAGTGTGTTGCTACGTAATTGACTTTTTTCGCGGGAACTGTATTATTGTGAACAATGAATATTAACAGCAGACGGACTGTCTAACTTCGCATTTGGCAAATTGTAGTAAATGGAACATTAATTTACACCCAATGAGTGAACTCTGCCAAACTAAGGTGCGTAAACAGTTACTTTGTTCTAGCGTACGACACATAGATGCTGCGTAATAGACTGTCTCTTAATGTTTCTCTCCATGAATAACAGTACAATAGTGTATTGTAAAGAGTGGTCACCTTCAGTGATTGTTGACCCCACCACTAATAGTAGGTATTGCCATCATATATTTTTTTTTCTTTTCAGTGTATTTATATTAGTCGTGGCATGTGTGTTGTGTGTGTCTTTGGAAGGGTGTGCTTCGACATGAATATACAGTAGCTCAGACAGGAGAATTTATGTATTGTACTGTAAAATGTGGCCAAATATGTAAGTTGAGGCACCCCCCATTAAAGTTACTTACACCGACCAAGTACAGAGAAGTAGCTTATTGATCATTGGTTCAAGTTAGCATACTAGGGAGACTTCTGAATCTAACAGTTGCCAAAAGTACGCAGTCTTTGTTTACATGCCACTTAACATCGTATTCCCATTCATTCATGTTTAGATGCAAGGTTATCTAAGTTTAACTGTTACTGGTAAGCAGAATTACAGTATACTGTGTCCTTATTTATCAAATTATCCTTGGAGTGCTTTATTGTTTTCACTATCAAACTATTTTATTATCAGAATTCTAACACAATTGTGAAACTTCTCATATAGTAGTTTCCTTTTGAAGTTTCTGGAAGTAAAATGGCTTCGTGGGGTTTATGCAATATGAATTTAGTTCATGCAGTTTGTCTTTACACATTTTCTGATTGCAAATTCACGGTCATAGTATATCTCCATGAAACATTTCTTCACATATGTCGACTGCTTAGTGACAGGACAGTATTATGTGGATGCTGCCTGTTTGAATCTGCAATCTTTTGATCGAAGTTTTTGCAAATGGAAATATTTGTTGGGTGATGTTGTCTATACAGCAAATACAATACGGCGATAAAATAGGGTGAAAAAGTAACTACTTCCAAGGTGTGGGGAGATGACCAAGATAAAATTGAGACACAGAACTATTTAAAGGAAAAGGGGATAAATGACCAAATATTAAAGAGGAACCATGTGTCTCATGGCAAGCAGAGCAGAATGGAAGAATGAAAATATGTTAGCTAGGCTCTTAACGGAAGTGAAAGAAATAGGTGGAAGGATAGAAGCTGATAACAAAGGAATAAGTGGAAGAATAGAAGCTTGTATCAAAGAACTGGGTGGAGAAATAGAAGCTACTGATAAAATGATAGAATCTGTCACCAACAAAGTAAAAGTTATTAGTATATATCAAAAGGAAATGTGGGAGGAATTCAAAAACCTAGACAAGACGTTTGAACAGAGGTTGAAGAATTTTAAAATGTAGTTTGAGTAGCGATTGGAAAGGAGAATTTCTGAAGTCAAATTAGACATTGGAAAAGATTTTGAAAAGTTTATGGATGATGTTAAGGAGGTATTTCTCGGAACAGAATTCGGGTTGAAGAAAAACGAAAAGAATTTCGAGGATAGGGTGGAGGAAAAACGAATTGGCTCCGATAAAAATGAGGAAGCCCAAGTTAAAAATTGTGAACAAAGAAAGACTGCGGTAAAGGTGTATTGCAATAAAAATTTTGAGGAACAACGGTAGAAGATTAAAGCAGAAGTTGTAATGGTACTTGAATTACATAACCATTATGGCACCTCACCTCAACCTCTCGATACCAGCAATATTCTACTGTGTTTCTGTAAAATAGTTAACATATTTCTGTGACAACATTCAGATTTGATTTGATTAATGTACAGGTACTTCGATACACCGATATGTATATATTGCAATGATATTATTCTTATGTGTATTCTTTCTCTTGTCGCTATGATCTTTGAAATACATGTAACTCAGATTTTTGGGCGCGTAAGCGGTTATTAGAGAGTCAAGCTTTGGTTGTCATGTTAAAAAGACGCAAATTGTAGTCAGTTTATGAAATGTGAAGTTTAACAGTGAGGAAGATTATTGTCAAGTATGTTTTACATTGTGAAATGATGTTTTGGAACGAGATACGTGATACTGCAACAAAAGTAATAACAGAGAAGTGTAACTTAAATTCGGAGTGCTGATTACTTTTTTTACATCACCATTGTCCTAACTTGCAAAAGTTTAATCTTCAAGAATGGTTTATGAAACACATCTATAAGACTTTGAATATCACAGAATAACATCTAGGCCTCTTTGCATCCGAGCTTGGAATCATCACTACGTAGATTTTCGACGATTGAGCCATGAGTTCAAACGAGACCAGTGTGGGAAACACGAATAGATGAGTGCCTAGTTTATCCATTATTTCAAGAAATGACTTTATTAACTGTGCTCTAATGACACCTGCAACATAATATACCTTTGCTGTTGCCCAAAAATGCAATATTTAGAAGCGTGAGCAACACTACAATCATAATCAATTTATGACCTTTGTTGTGGTAGGGTTGTTAGAAAGTGAATGACACTAAAGAGACCACTTCTGTGATTGAGAATAGGTTAGGGACGCTAGGAAAGACAGTACAGGATAGGAATTATGGAGCTTCTGCTGTGGTGGTGCATGTGAGAGACTATAGTAACTTCGATAACATAGTCCTTTGTAGGTATTTTGAAACGTCAGTTCACAGGTAATTGGACAGAGGAAGACAAGCTAAGAAGGACACGTGCTTTTTTCAAGGTGAGAGTTTGCATTGGGGGAGGGGGGGGGGGGACAGATGCACCCAATAAATACGAAACGTTTGAAGAAATTGAATCAGCTTTTACGGGAGAGTATTGCCCAAAGAGGAACAAAGTGATGTTAAAAGGGTCTTGAAGATCACTCCATGGTGTGATCGGAGAAACAGAGAGAGTATGAGACAATATTGTGAAACGTGGATTAATGGGCTCAAACATTTGGATGGTACTTGGAGTGACAGAAATACTATAGGGGTGCTAATGGGGAAGTTACCCCCCATTAAGATTTGTGGACTGATAGGGAATGACAACAACGCGAAAGTTTTCTGAATTGAATGAGGGATGTGGGTAGATGGTAAACAAATTGTTCATTTCATGAAAACAGAGATTCTGAGAGGAATCTGGAGAACTGAGAGCAGATTAACTGAATGAATCAAGTAAATGAGGTAGGCAGACGAGGAAGAGATCTATCGGATTTTAGAGTTCGTAACAGAGGTCATGGTAGACAGGGAAATTCTCATATTGTAGTATGGTACCCTGCAAGAGAAAGGGTTCATGCTGGGATGGGTCGAGTGTCTGGGTCCATTGATGTTGCTAGTTTTCATGATGAATCAAGATGTTTAGTGATCTTTAATATGGATTATGCTGATCATGGTGATAAGAGGTGTGAAAGTCAGAACTTTGTGATTGGGAGGGAAGTGCCTGATGTTAATGGTAGAAATGATATAGAATTGGAAGGTTCATATATTGAAATGTTTTCTCATATGTATGATGGAATTAAAGGATACAAAGTGGTAGAGGGATATGGAGAAAAGGAAGGTAATATAATGCAAACTGAACGTGTTGAATGTGAGGGAGAAGAATCTGAGGAGAGTAGTTGTAGTGAAGAGGAACAAGAAGGCATACAAGGAGATGTGTTTCTCTTATGCGATAGTTAGCTGCGACATAATACAGAAGGAGAAGGGGACATTTCTGAAATTATTGAGGTGGAGACTTCCAAAAGTACTATGTATCATGAAATTGGCATAAAGGAAGAGGAGAGAGTAAATGTACTTATCATTGGTATGAATGAGGAGGTGGCAACTTGTACTGACAAGAAGAAGAGCTTGCATGCAATTTGAAAGGAATCAGAAGAGGATGTAAATGCAGAATTATGTAGTAGAAATTGGCAATGTGGCAATATTGAAAGATATGTATTACATAAGGAAGAGTATGTGGATGATATTGAAGCTGCACAACCTTTTGTAGAGTTAAGAGCCCATGGTAGGGAAGAGAAAGCTCTATTTGTTATGGGTAGTGAAATTGGTGCAGTAGCTGAAGAATTATATAATTGTATACAAGATGGCAATAGGGTAAGGGATGTACCAGTGTTAGGCTTAAAAATAATACGTGTCACACATAAAATGAGTAAAGTCGTCAAGCATCAAATTATTTTAGAATTGGAACTTTGGGGCACAGATTTGGCATGCAAGTTTTTTGTGGTGCCTCGTCTGAGTGTGGACATTATCTTGGGTATAAATTGTTTAATAGAGTGAAAAGCGGAAATTAATTGTGGAGATAGTTTTATCAGTTCTGATAATTAAAAGAGTCGAAAATGAGGGAGAATTTTGGGGGTATGGTGATAGATAACACTAATTTAGTAGGAAAATTGAAGATAAGAGTGATGCCAATAGGAATAGACATTGGGGATTTAGAACTGAACCATGAGGTGTGGTGGTAATAAAGGTGAAAGAGGAACTATACAAGGGTTTAAAGTCCAAATTGACAAGGTAGGAGGGTTAAGTGAGCAATAGAAGGATGAGCTAAGGGAAGTTCTATGGGTGAACAGAGAAGTGTTTTCAGATAAGTTTGGTAAAGTTAAGAACTATGATTGCAAGTGGGATCTGAAGCCGCATGCAGTCTTCGCAAGACAACCTTTCCCTATACTATTTTCTTTGAAAGGAGCAGTACATAAGGAAATTGGGAGTATGATAAAGAGTGGTATTATAGAGAGAAGTAAAAGTGTATATAATAGTCCATTAATAGTTGTTGGCAAGGAAGATGGTAGTGTGAGAGTGGTCACAGATGCTAGCATGTTGAATACCATAGTGAGTAGAGAGACTGATCACACAGAGAATATGGCAGGAATACTGCAAAAATACTACAATATGAATTATATGTGCAGTCTTCATTTGACAGCTGGCAAGTCCCACTCCAATGGAGTATAGAAAATATACTTCTTTTTTGGTAAATAGCAAATTATAGCAGCACACTATGGTTCCAATTGGTTTAAATATTAGTGTGTCAGTGTTTATTTGGGACCTCGACCAAATATTAGGATCAGGGTTGAGTTCCAAAAAAGTGGCATATGTGGATGATCTGTTGGCTGCTACTGAGTCTTGGGAAGAGCATTGTAGATTGTTGGATGAGGAAAGGCTTAAGAAACGTGAGTTTCTAGTAAAAGAAATAAGTGTTGGGAAGAATCTTGTCTACTGCTGGTATTAAGGTGGACTCCGGAAGGATAAAACAAATTAAAGCTTATCATTCTGCCAAGACTCGGAAACTTTTAAAGTTGTTCCTAGGTTTGTATAATTTTTATAGAAATTTTGTTTCTGGACAAGTGTTCAGCAACCCATGTTTAAACAAATTGTTAAGCCCTAAAGTGCCTATTGTTTGGATGCATGAATGTAAGAAGCATTAAACCACTATTAAATAGCCCATGAAAAAGTATTGGATCTTGCACCATTTGGACATTAGTCAACCTTTTTCTCTGGGAACTGAGTCTAGTGGTTATGATATTGGAATAGAATTATTTCGCAATATTGGGGACGACGAAAAGAAACGTCATAGGACAACTGATCTTTCAAACAGATCATTAACAAGGATTGAAAGAAAGTACGAAATTACACCATGACTGGAAGAGAAGCTCTGGGAATAATTTGGGGATTCAAAAAGTTCAGAGACTACCTGTGAGGCAACAAAACTGTTAGTTACACTGATGACAGAGCTCTTGTATTTTTTAAGAAATTTACGTTGATGCATACATGATTGACGAGGTTGACAGTACTTATGCAACCAGGTCGGTTTGAAATAAAATACGTTAAGGGTACACAAAACAAAGTAGCAGACACACTTTCAAGGTTACCATTGGGAGAAGATGGAGAAGCAAGACAGAAGTAGGTGAGAAATATGTTAAGTTTTTCAATATAAAAGGAGTTGATGGAAAAACGAGAGTAGAAGGCAGCTGTAAATACATGAGGAGGTATCAGAATCATGATGAAATATGGAAAATGGTAAAGATGGACTTAGATAAGCCAGGTACTAATAATAAATTGGCGAAATATTACAAGATGCACGGTGCGATTTTATTGAGGCGATCTAATGTAAATTCAGAGGACTGGACGGTGTGTTGGTCCAGTGAGTACATAGACTATATAATTGACTGTATTAATTTGAGCTTTGGACACATAAGAGCAAAAAAGTGCATACAAAAATTGAAAGAGTGCATAAGTTTTGACAACATGGTGAGGAGGGTAAACAACCATTTTAAGACATGTGACAAATGTTAAAGAGCAAAGGTTACTAATCAATTGTGCAGACTTCCCATGCATAATATCAATCCACATGACTTAATGTAATTGTTAGCAGTGGATTTTTATAGCCCCTCGCCGAAAACAGAAAGTAGTTCTGCTTACATCTTTGTAGTGTTGGAAGTATTCTCTAAATTTATAAAACTCTATTCTTTGTGTAAAGCAACTGGTAAAGTGATCTTGACTAAATTACAAAAGAACTATTTTGTAAAGTTTTGTAAACAGAAGGCCATGGCTCATGGGTTATGTGTAAGACGTGGAAGGAAGACGTTGCCAACCATGGAACAATAGTGATATATACATCAACTTAACATCTGGTAGAGCGTTATATGAGGGAAATTGGGCAACTGCACAATACATTTTCTAGCGATAACCATAGTTGATGGTGAGATATTGTGGAAAATATTCAGGATGTAATGAATACTGCAAGTCATGATGTAACATGATTTACTCCTTATGAGATTATGAAGGGAAAGAGGTCTTTGGGTTTGGTTGTGGAGATATTGTGATTTCCTCACAGAGACGGACTAAATTGGGACGAGAAAAAGAAAAGAATGAAAGAATTGGTGGAAGAGAAGGTGAAGGAAAGAAGGAGGCGACATGATGAGAAAATAAAGGAGGTTGATATTAAAGTAGCAGATCTAGACTTAGTAAAGTCATATGAAAAATCGAAAGAGATAGATAACGAGATTCAAATTTTTTTTGTGTATAAAAGTCAATTTGATGTACTAATTATGCCACATCTGAAGGCATTCTATTTTGTTTACCCAAGGTCAAAGTAGAAATTTGGGTCTTAAGAATATAGTAGACAGGAAACCACATAATACCAGAGTGACAAAACAGTGATTGTGATTGAGATACGAATTGTTTTTGAGAGTAATATTTGGGATACAGGACCAATGATTTGTGGTAAAATGTATAATTTTGCTTTGAAGGACAAGAAGGTAAATTTGATGAATGGGTAATTGGAGGTAGTATTCAGTACCAAGGCGGAGGACTTAATGACGATATTGTTGACTGAATAGAAAGAAATGGTTAAAGAGAAGTACTGTGACTTTAATACTACTCACATTTCTTGACGAAATATGACATATACTAAAACACTAACCGCCAATATGGAAACTGACAGTTTTCGCAGGAACAGTGTTAATGTGAACCATTAATAATTATAGCAGATGGACTGTCAAACTCCGCAATTGGCATTTTATAGCAAACTGAACATTAATTTGTTGTTGTGGTCTTCAGTCCTGAGACTGTTTTGATGCAGCTCTCCATGCTACTCTATCCTGGGTAAGCTTCTTCATCTCCCAGTACCTACTGCAACCTACATCCTTCAGAATCTGCTTGGTGTATTCATGTCTTGGTCTCCCTCTACGATTTTTACCCTCCACGCTGCCCTCCGATGCTAAACTGGTGATTCCTTGATGCCTCAGAACATGTCCTACCAACCGAGCCCTCCTTCTAGTCAAGTTGTGCCACAAACTTCTCCCCAATCCTATTCAGTACTTCCTCATTAGTTATGTGATCTACCCATCTAATCTTCAGCATTCTTCTGTAGCACCACATTTCGAAAGCTTCTATTCTCGTCGTGTCCAAACTATTTATCGTCCATGTTTCACTTCCATACATGGCTACACTCCATACAAATATTTTAAGAAACGACTTCCTGACACTTAAATCAATACTCGATGTTAACAAATTTATCTTCTTCAGAAACGCTTTCCTTCCTATTGACAGTCTACATTTTTATCGTCTCTACTTCGTCCATCATCAGTTATTTTGCTTCACAAATATCAAAACTCCTTTACTACTTTAAGTGTCTCATTTCCGAATCTAATCCCCTCAGCATCACCCGACTTACTTCGACTACATTCCATCATCCTCGTTTTGCTTTTGTTGATGTTCATCTTATATTCTCCTTTCAAGACACTATCCATTCCGTTCAACTGCTGTTCCAAGTCCTTTGCTGTCTCTGACAGAATTACAATGTCATCGGCGAACCTCAAAGTTTTTATTTCTTCTCCATGAATTTTAATACCTACTCCGAATTTTTCTTTTGTTTCTTTCACTACTTGCTCAATATAGAGATTGAATAACATCGGGGAGAGGTTACAACCCTGTCCCACCCCCTTCCCCACCACTACCTCCCTCTGATGTCCCTCGACTCTTATAACTGCCATCTGGTTTCTGTACAAATTGTAAATAGCTTTTCGCTCCCTGTATTTTACCCCTGCCACCTTCAGAATTTGAAAGAGAGTATTCCACTCAACATTGTCTAAAGCTTTCTCTAACTTTACAAATGCTAGAACCGTAGGTTTGCCTTTCCTTAACCTAGCTTCTAAGATAAGTTGTAGGGTCAGTATTGCCTCACGTGTTCCGATATTTCTACGGAATCCAAACTGATCTTCCCCGAGGTTGGCTTCTACTAGTTTTTCCATTCGTCTGTAAAGAATTCGCGTTAATGTTTTGCAGCTGTGACTTATTAAAATGATAATTCGGTAATTTTCACATGTGTCAACACCTGCTTTCTTTGGGATTGGAATTATTATATTCTTCTTGAAGTCTGAGGGTATTTCGCCTGTCTCATACATCTTGCTCACCAGATGATAGAATTTTGTCAGGACTGGCTCTCCCAAGGCTATCAGTAGTTCTAATGGAATGTTGTCTACTCCCAGTGCCTTATTTCGACTCAGGTCTTTCAGTGCTCTGTCAAACTCTTCACGCAATATCATATCTCCCATTTCATCTTCATCTACATCCTCTTCCATTTCCGTAATATATTCCTCGAGTACATCGCCCTTGTATAGACCCTCTATATACTCCTTCCACCTTTCTGTTTCCCTTCTTTGCTTGGAACTGGGTTTCCCTCTGAGCTCTTGATATTCATACAAGTGGTTCTCTTTTCTCCTAAGGTCTCTTTAATTTTCCTGTAGGCAGTATCTATCTTACGCCTAGTGAGGTAACCTTCTACATCCTTACATTTGTCCTATAGCCATCCCTGCTTAGCAATTTTGCACTTCCTGTCGATCTCATTTTTGAGACGTTTGTATTCCTATTTGCCTGCTACATTTACTGCATTTTTATATTTTCTCCTTTCATCAACTAAATTCAATATTTCTTCTGTTACCCAAGGATTTCTACTAGCCCTCGTCTTTATACCCACTTGATCCTGTGCTGCCTTCACTACTTCAGCCCTCAAAGCTACCCATACTTCTTCTACTGTATTTCTTTCCCCTACTCTTGTCAATTGTTCCCTTATGCTCTCCCTGAAAGTCTGTACAAACTCTGGTTTAGTCAGTTTATCTAGGTCTCATCTCCTTAAATTACCACCTTTTTGAAGTTTCTTCAGTTTTAATCTACAGTTCATAACCAATAGATTGTTGTCAGATTCCACATCTGCCCCTGGAAATGTCTTCAATTAAAAACCTGGTTGCTAAATATCTGTCTTACCATTATATAATCTATCTGAAACCTGTCAGTATCTCCAGGCTTCTTCCATGTATTCAACCTTCTTTTATGTTTCTTGAACCAAGTGTTAGCTATGATTAGGTCGTGCTCTGTGCAAAATTCTATCAGGCAGCTTCCTCTTCCATTTCTTACTCCCAATCCATATTCTCCTACTGCGTTTCTTTCTCTCCCTTTTCCTACTGACGAATTCCAGTCACCCATGACTATTAAATTTTCGTCTCCCTTCACTATCTGAATAATTTCTCTTATTTTATGATACATTTATTCAATTTCTTCGTCATGTGCAGAGCTAGTTGGCATATAAACTTGTACTTCTGTGGTAGGTGTGGGCTTCGTATCTATCTTTTCCACAATAATGCGTTCAATATGCTGTTTGTAGTAGCTTACCCACATTCCTATTTTCCTATTCATCATTAAACCTACTCCTGCATTACCCCTATTTGATTTTGTGTATATAACCCTGTAGTTACCAAACCAGAAGTCTTGTTCCTCCTGCCGCCGAACTTCGCTAATTCGCACTGTATCTAACTTTAACCTAATCATTTCCATTTTTAAATTTGCTAACCCCCCTGCTCGATTAAGGGATCTGACACTCCACGCTCCGATCCGTAGAACGCCAGTTTTCTCTCTCCTGGTAACGACATCGTCTTGAGTAGTCCCCGCCCGCAGTTCCGAATGGGGACTAGTATACCTCTGGAATATTTTACCAAAGAGGACGCCATCATCATTTAACCATACAGTAAAACTGCATGCCCTCGGGAAAAATTATGGCTGTAGATTCCCCTTGCTTTCAGCTGTTCGCAGTACCAGCACGGCAAGGCCGTTTTCGTTAGTGTTACAAGGCCAGATCAGTCAATCACCCAGATTGTTTCCCCTGCAACTACTGAAAACCTGCTGCCCCTCTTCAGGAACCACACGTTTGTCTGGCCTCTCAACAGAAACCCCTCAGTTGTGGTCGCACCTACGGTATGGCTATCTGTATCACTGAGGCACGCAAGCCTCCCCACCAATGGCAAGGTCCATGGACTGTGCCAAATGGAGCTGTGGAAATTGCAGTTGAACTAATACGACATTCAAATGGTGCATAAACAGTTACTTTTGTCCAGTGTATGACACATGGATGCCATGCAACTTATTACCACTACCAGCCTAAACAGGATGTAAGGAAAGAGGATATTTTAACGCCTAGGACACTACTGGACGACCTTATGATTCATATCAGAAACTTCAAACTGCTTCTACCACCGTAACCACATCAAGCTGACCCACAACACATAAGTCAGAAAGCCAATGTTCTCTTCGAGAAACCTACAATTCTAAACAATGTAATTTCTTTTTGTTTTGTAATAGACCATCTCTTAATGTTTCTCTCCATAAATAAAAGGATAGTAGTGTATTGTAAATAGTGCTCACCTTCAGTGATTGTTGACCCCACCACTAATAGTAGGTATTACCATCATTTATTTGTTTTATTTTTCAGTGTATTTATACTAGTCATTGCATGTGTTGTGTGTGTCTTTGGAAGGGTGTGCTTTGACGTGTGTATACAGTAGTTGAGACAGGATAATTTATGTGTTGTACTGTGAAATGGGGTCAAATGTGTCAGTTGAGGCGTCGCCCATTTAAGTTAGTTACACCGACCAAGTACAAAAAAGTAGCTTATTAATCATTGGTTCATGTTAGTATATTAGGGGGACCTTTGAATCTAACAGATGCCAAAGTAGCGATCATTGTTTACATGCCACTTAACGTCACAATTTCATTCATTCATGTTTAGATGCAAATTTATCTGATTATATTACTAGTAAACAAAATTACAGTATAGTGTGTCCTTCAGAGTGTTTTACTGTTTTCACTATCAAAGTATTTTAATATCAGAATTTTAACAGGATTGGGGAACTTCTCATACAGAGGTTTCCGGAAGTAAAACGGCTTCATAGGGTTTATGAAATATTAATTTACTTCATGTAGTTTGCCTTAAACATTTTTTGACCGAAAACTCATGGTCCTTGTAAATCTCCAGGAACCTATTTCTTCACAAATGGCAAAAGCATGGAGAATATTTTTCACACACATCAACATTTTTATAATCATTATCTACAAAACCAATAACAGTATCAACAGTTTGGTGGCAACAACTAGAATTTTCAACAATTTCACCAACAAAACCACCAAGTGGGAAATTCTCGAGCACTTTATTCTCAGCAAGGTCAACTCAACTTCAGTGGTTCGTCATGTCATTTCTCCTAATAGCTTAGTGCCTGATCCATAAACACTTAAAGCAACTGAGCTATTACGATTCCTACTACAAAAAAGCAACTTCGCAGCTTCCTAGGACTGATAAAATTTTTGTTATCTGGCTCATTGTTCTGCACTGAATACATCGAGATTATGTAACTTAACAGGCAAAAATGCTATTTCGACACGAGATGAACAAGATCTTTCCGAATTCTTGAACCTTGAGCATGTACTCTGGAATCCACCAATACTATCACACCCTGACCCAACTAAGAACATTTCGAGGGCCACTGACACTTCCAAAACAGCTGTCAGCTTGTACATTTTGCAAGAGCCAGAATAAGATAGCATGATTGTTATTAAAAGCATGACATTTGCGAGCCGCATTCTGTCTGCTGCAGAACGCAACTATTCGATTACAGACTTGGGAACCTTGTCTGCAGTTCGGGCCTTTGCTAATTCAGAAACATTTGTATGGAAGACACACCACTGTTCATATTGACCACCATGCTATCAATTTCAGCTTGGTGAAAAATCTTCTCACGACCGTCTTGGACAATGGAAGTTATATTTAAAAGAATCTGACTTTACTGTAATCCATGTTCTGGTTTCTCAAAACATGGTAGCTGATGCTTTATCCCGTTCTCTTACTGCCAGACAGGAATACTTTGCCATACATTTTTGACAAACTAATCACATTATTTGGTAGCAGCATTTGAAAAGTTCATTTCTTCATCTCTTACAGATATTTCCAAAAGAATGTGATATAGACAGTAACTGGAAAAATATGCAGCAGCTCTGGCATGACAAGACCAATTCAGTAATGAGACATCACTACTTAGTATGTAACTATATTCTCTTTCGACGTACACATTCACACAACGACAACTGGGGCTGATGTATACCTGAAGATGTAGTCAATAAACTATTTTGAGACACGCACTTAAGTTGTGTACATTACTGTTCACGGAAGCATTTCCTCATTCTCAGGGAGAATTATTACTTTGCAAATATGGAAAAAGGTATGTGAGGTCTATTAGCAAACATGTGAGCTTTGTCAGCAAGGGAAATCATTGATGACTTCTTATCTCGTTCCATTATATCCCATTATACCAATGAAATAACGTCACACGGCCGCCTTGGATATCTGTGAACCAATTCCCATTTTTGTAGCAGTAGAAGTAACTTCTAAATTTGTAACATTCACTTGGCTACCTAAAACTACTGCCAAAACTGTTTCAGCAGCTTTTCCAAATATTTCTTGCCCATTGTTGGTCACATACAAACGGTTATATAAGATAATGGACCGCAATTCAGATCGGATATATGGACACACAATCTGAAAACTAGGAAGATTTCACCTGTATATATACCCAGTTACCAAACTTTATCAAACACGTCTAGATGCATTATGAATGAAATTGGTAAGCTTTGTCGTCTCCAGTGTCAGAAGAAACAAACAGATTGGGATAAATTCATCTACACATTTCAAGAAATTATTAACTCCATTGGAAATGATTTTACATTGTTGTCTCCATTTGTGGTATGAAACAATGTTGAATGAACAAAATTAAGGAATTAGTAGCATCTTCTGCTCCAAGGCGACTAAGACACCATGAAATCGTCGACATTGTAATCAACAATATTAAACATGAAGCTGAACGAAGAAAGAAACAACAGAAACAGGTAAGTCATCACCGCAAATTTAAAATCGGCCAAAAAGTACCACTACATACCCATCATCTTTCCAATAAAGCCAAAAGTAAGTGCAACATGTTTGAATTGTTGTGGAATAGTCTGTATAGAATAAGACATATCCCGCATCTAAATATTGTTCATGTAGAAGAAACTTTGCATATCAGTATTGTAACACATTTTATCGAAAGAAAAAAATTATTTTTCCTGATTGAGACGATATTTGATACTACACTGTCACATTGAGACATAATGATTCCCTTTGCATTTTTCTCTAGTTTTAGCACTTTTTCCACTTGTACTATTTATTTGTTATTTGTCTCATAACTTAGTGCCATTTCATGCCCTATTATATTTTACAGATAGCCACCTGTTAGGCAGAGCAAGGATTTCATATGTTTACTGTATATTGTAATTATTGTTTACCTAACATCCTCATTCACTGTTACAGAAAAATTTGTTTCCATGTAAAGTAAAATAAAATGAAGTAAACATATATACGTTTTGAAGCATCGAGGATATGCAACACGTTAATGGAAAAAGAACAAAATGAATACAAGATAGGTCATCCTTTGTTATATATATATATAAAATTTCTTCCAGGTTTTACAGGAAATTGCAAAGTATAAACCTATGGGTAACATATGTATACTGCAAACTCATTTATATACTGTCATTAATCAATTTTTTTCAGCATGCAACATGAGTACTATAGCAATACGAAGAACGATATGTACTAACGACTTTTCTATGTATGCTAGATATAAGTTTCAATTTGATTATGGTTATAGTATATGAAGTGATAATAAAGAGGAAACAATGATACCTACTAATCGTAACAATTACATGTGAATGATAAAGTAAAGAAAAATGATGGTGCAGAGGTCACACTGTTGTAATGAGAAATGTTTTATGATAACTTGACAGTAATGGAAACATTAATGGTTAATGGAGGTAAGGATACTCTTCTTCAACTATTGTAGAAGAACATGACATTACTTCTTACACACGTATGTCACTTCTTGAATTACAAAGAAAAGATTTACTTTTGATTGGTAGAGTAGTCATGGATGTTCCACTTCATACACACGTCATTTTTCTAAACTAATGGTGCTTTTACTTGATATGTGCACTGACATTTAGCACCTGCTGACATTACTTTTGTTTGCATTAATTACGCCATTAACAATTCCAGCATGATAATTTCTTCATGCTTTACAGGTACAAGCCATTTGTCATCACCCACATTTTTTCTTTTGCATGCATTGCAATCTATAGTTGTACTATATGCTTCTAGTTGTTATGTCATTCTGATTTCTTTAACACGTTCATATCAGAGCTTTGAATATTCTTGTCAACACACATTTTTGACCTAATTACTTTGACTAACCAATTTCATGACTATTGACAATAATGATTTTCTTTTGCAATAAAACTGCACTTTCCTTTGCCTTAGTCCCACTTTTCCCAGTAGTTATGTGCATTCCTTGTAGGTGCTATTAATATTTTATCCTCTCTTCTCTGTCAGAGTTATATTACTTATGTCTAGTCAATATTTGCATCAAATACCATTTTCAAATCTCAAGTACTATAGAGACATTCTACTATACTGATCATTATTATGAGCTCTGACAGCATATAGATTAATTATAATCTATGTATTCTGTCATTTATTACTACCAATCTTCATGTGCTTTTTTCTAGAATTATTGCCTGTATACATTAAGTTACTTACTAGCACAGCTATTGTTAATGTCTATATAACCACTATTGTTCTGTGGACAGGCCCTACCAGTAACTATATTTATCACTTGGTTACTAATGGAATGGCTCAACTCTGAGTCTAAAATATGCTCTATGTACCATATTGTTAAAGAGTGAACTATTAACACTATTTCTCACTTTTTCTTGATGGCGCTGCCATAAATAATGCAGCTGGTACCTGCATAGGTTTAGGATATTGTATTAATATTCACTACTGTTATAATTTACCATTTTAAAAGCATTTAATGCCTTTTCAAGTCCCGTTTTCTCTTTATACAATTCTCGTTCTCTTCCTTATGCACAGAGATGGTCATGAAACATGTAGTTGGTTAGTTGTCTGCAACAGTATAAACATATGCAAGCTTACTGATGTTGACAATGATATATTACAAATGAGAGAGCTCTAATGACACTATTCATTGTATTCGTGACTGTACTAGGCAGCACTTAATATATAATTTGCTGAGTTGTCATAGGATACCATATCTACTGCTGCCACCAATGAGTCCACTCGATGCCAAAGATCACTGCTTTGACATACCTAGTGATACTCATTTTACTAAGGTTTGAAGCTCTTCTTTTCGTTCTTCTGTATTTGCGATTTAAAAACTGGGTTGTTTTGGAAATCAGCCTTATGCAAGCACAATTAGTTTATTTTTATATCTATCCAGACATGTTTTGACACCAATGTGTCATCTTCTGTGCGTATAATTTTTATCTCTGTAAAGTACAATATCGCATTTGTAATAATATAACTGCTGTAGACCTAAGAATATTTGCAGTTTGCTTCGTTTGGTTTAGACACTCGCCTTAAAATTACATTGCTAACTGTATTGTATTATTGTACATCGATTTTAGGGCTCGTTTTTGTCGTTTTCCGATAGCTTGTCATCTGCTACCTAGCCATGAAGAAAATTGTAACTGTTTCGAGGGTACAGGTTATGTACGTTTCTATACTTACATCTTTCGACCTGCTTCGTGTACCTGGTTGGCGTCTCAATCAACTGCTATTTAGTGCATTGTTTTCACTCATTTTTTCACAAATTTCCGCTGACTACTTTACCTCACATGCACTTACACAAAAAATGTGGCAAAATGTGATCTGAGCAGACACTTCTGACAACACACTCAGTGAGAGGTGTTATATTAATGTCGTTGCTCACTTGTTCATCGTTTGTCTTGTGTTCGTTATAGCGCTGATTTTGAATGTATATGTGTGTTTGTGTGTGTGTGTGAGTGTGTGTGTGTGTGTGTGTGTGTGTGTGTGTGTGTGTGTGTGTGTGTGTGAGAGAGAGAGAGAGAGAGAGAGAGAGAGAGAGAGACAGAGTGGGTGGGAGGGAGAGAGAAATAGATGGCAAGAGGGATGAGGAGGAAACCAATAAAACAGAAGTCTTTTTTACTGTTATGTTTTTAGTGGGGAGGCAACATTGTGTAGTTCATCGAGTGTTCCAAACAGCGTTTGGTTGCACAGTGTTGTATTTTTATTCAGGGCTCTCTTTCTCTGTATTACTGCTTTTTGTATGTGGTGGTTCTCCTCTATTGCGAGTTTTTGATAGACACTGTTGCTTTCTCTGAGGATCTTAAGATCGGTCTCCATGTTTTTTGGGTGGTGGTTTTCTTGCATTAGATGGTCTGCAAAAGTGGAGTGTGTGATATCACTTATTAGCGCTCTAAGGAATTTGGAGTATCTCGTTTTGAAAAATCTGCATGTTTGGCCTATGTAGATCGACCGGCATAAACTGCAGGGTAACCGATATATTCCAGCTTTGGAGAATTTGTTTGCAGACGTGTTCTTAGAACTTAGATTCTTCTGTACTCTGTTATTTGTGCGGTATGATATACAGTCTTTGTTTCTTCATTATGTTTCCCACCCTGTGGACGTTTTTTTACTGTATGTTAGTATGTGCCATGCTCTTTGTAGGGTGTTCCTGGTATCCTGCGTTTGTCTGGTTGTGGCTAAGATCTCTGTTGTGGGTAAGATCTAAAATCTAAGAACACCTCTGCAGGCGAATTCTCCAAAACTGGAATATATCAGTTAACCTGCAGTTCATGCCAGTCGACCTACATAGGCCAAACATGAAGAAATTTCAAAAGGAGATACTCTGAACACCTCATAGCCCTAAGAAGTGATGGTACAGACTGTACTTTGCAGACCATCTAATACAAGAAAACCACTACCCAAAAAACACGGTGACTCATCTTAAGATCCTCAGAGATAGCAACAGTCCCTATGAGAAACTCATAACAGAGCAGAAGTAGCATATACAAAAAACAATAATACAGGAAATGAGAGTCCTGAATGAAAATACAACTCTGTGCAACAAAACGCTATTTGGAACACTAAATGAACTATACTCTGGTGACTCCCCACAAAAAGCATAACAGTAAAAAAGACTTATGTTTTCTTGATTCCCTTCCCACCTCTCTTTCCATCTCACTCACGTTCGCTCTCTTTCTCTCTCTCTCTCTCTCTCTCTCTCTCTCTCTCTCTCTCTCACACACACACACACATACACATACACACACACACACACACACACACACACACACACACACACACACACACTCAATCACTTAATTCTTTGGCAATTACTAAATGCACATGTGGTGCTTTCCAGCATAGCTTCGTTATCTTTCACTTCTTGCATCAATTACATGGCCATGCCGTTTCTCAGTACACTTTAATCATATGTCTTTCACTGTTAAACATTAAGACAATTATTTACAAACGATGCTGTGTTAATTATTTATAAAAGTTTTGAACGATACTTTAGTCATGAGTAAACAAACAGGAATTCTGATTGTACAAGTACACGTTAGTCGTCTTAGACTTAGTTTAACCTAATCGAGTAACACATCAGTGTATGTACAAGTTCAACAAAAATTTTATTTACACAATGCTTAGTTCACGCAGCGATCAATATTTCTCCTATTCCATTCAGTGAACATATGTAATGTTAGGCCATGAATACATATTTTAAACTCTTCATACCTGACATAAAAAACCAAGATTTGTTTTGTTTCCTATTTTCCAACAAATTAATAACCAAACGTAACAGAAATGAGAGTCAAATAATGTTTTGATGATTCACTAAAGCATGAATGGAGATCCACATATGTGGAACTCGGATCTTATTTATCATGAAAGTGTGCTAACCTTTGGTTTTTATTTTCTTTCCCCTGTCTTCACTAAAAACATTTTATTCAGTAGTATATAATCTTTCGAAACAGTAAACTAATGGAAACAGAAACTAAGATTCTTAATGTCAGTATTTTTGAAATACATGATTTCGAGTACAGGATTTTGCTGATGCAATGAAATGAACCTAAATTAATATCTGGCAAATAATAGTTTACTACTGCCAGTAAATGAACGTTTCTGCTACTTTTGTAATAAGCATCAAAATAATTTCTTTTCACAGTACATTATTGCAGTCCACCTTTGATGCAAATACCCCTTTTCTTGGAATTCCAGCCAGATTGCCTGTATTTTGAGGCAGCCTTGCCCTCAACAAATTTTGGAAGTTGGCTGTCATTTTAAAACCTACCTTCGGAGGTTAGTTGTAACACGGCTCGTTTTGGCTTCTTAGTCAAGTTTTCTACATAATCTACATTTTCACTTTTACAAGAAATCACTGTGCAACAACGCCCTCCTCGCTATTGGCACGACATCGTAACATCCTTGTTGTTAATTGGTCAGTTTCCTCGAGATCAACAGGACAATCTTCAGTCAGAAACGAGAATTGGTCATCATCCCCGTCAGACAATTTCTCTTTGTTGTTAATATAAAAAGCTTTCAACTCACCGTTAGTCAATATTTCATGCATTGTTGCAGAGTGTAGGAATAACAATTATTTCAGTAAATTGAAATTAGCAGACGTGCATTATGACCAGAGATCCAAGTACGAGCGTCATCAAGAAATATGTTATTTCTTATTAACAAAAAAATTATACAAATGTGTCATAATTCTCAACGTCTAGAATAGTAACCGAGCCTTAGGAAACAACACAGTTCTCAGTTTAATATTTGGGTGCAATATTCATTTCCATACCTTTCCGAGTTGTAGAAGTAAACAAAAATGTTTCAAATGGCTCTGAGCACTGTGGTACTTAACTTATCAGTCCCCTAGAACTTAGAACTACTTAAACCTAACTAACCTAAGGGCATCACACACATCCATCCCCGAGGCAGGATTCGAACCTGCGACCGTAGCCGTCGCGCGGTTCCAGACTGAAGTGCCTAGAACCGCTCGGACACTCTGGCAGGCAGAAGTAATCATTTTCTGCATACGACCAGCTGTAAAGTAGCACACGAGTCGCACCTCACAAGATGCTGCGCCCTGGTTTTAAAACTAAGAACTAGAAGGCCCACATTCACAGACCATCGATCCATAAGCGACAGAATACGCCTATATACGGAGAAGAAAAAATTGAATGGTGGTCCACATGTGTGTACGGATGAAACGAAGAGGTTATTAGTGGAAAGCAGATGAAATGTAAATATTTGCAAGATGACTTGGGATGTATGAGGATATCTACTGTACATTATTTCTAAAATTCTTGATGATACAGTCGTTTGAGTTGAAAAGACTCAGTTTATGTGTTCAAATACCGTCTCTGCTGTGGTATCTTGACTATCTTGTACGGTTCAGTATAACAGTAGCAATGTTTTGTTACTTTTCCGTAGGAGTGAAGGTTTGAAGTGCTTTGCATTTTCATTTGAATTATTCTCACCAGTTTGGAATTGCTGTATCAGACCTAGCCTTTTTTCATAGGCGGATTTTCGAAGGCAAGCACACATGTTCAGTGAGATGTGCGCTTATCTCTTTCTTTCTGGTTTTGTTGGTTCGGTTGTGGGCATTTGGGGCTTTGGGGTCTACCCTTCCATTTTCTTCTGCGGTTACCAGCATTACCTCGGTGTGCAAAATGTGTGGAGATACGTGTTTAAATGGAGACGCAATTTCAACCCACTTATTTTGTTTTTGGGAAGTGATTTCGGATTTGATTCTCCGTGAAAAGACGATATTAATATCCATCTAAAGATAGCCTTCTGTTTTCTACCAGTAAAACTTCGAGGGCTGACAGAGGGAACTGCCTCTGGTTTCCCAAACCTGGGTATGTAGTCTCTCTTAATGCTTGTTATTACCGCCTCTGATGTAGCTGTTTTCGTAGCACAAAATCAGACGGGTTTTGTGAATAAATCATTAGGTGCTACAAGGTACTTTACACCTCTACCCTGGGTATGATGTCCAGCGATCCCATTGGCGATGATTTTCACGTGTTTATTTGTTAGGATACGTTGCAAGGCATGTTGCTCGATACATTCACTATTTGGCATATTGACCGATAATACAAATTCGTAGTAACTGATGCATACATTGATACACATATGATATGTAGCAATAACGAGGAACATTTTGTTTACACTTTTCTACACTAAAGAGCTCCAATTTTAACTGTGTGTAACACATAAGGCGATTCTGTTATGCCGAAGGAATACACAGACACCATGAATTCGAGCCATTTTCCGTCTCTGGAACTTAGCCATGTTGTATCAACTTGTGACGTGGTTCTTTTTATTTATGATCTGCTTAACTTTTACCCGCTTTGGATGCCCATACTGCATGATTTCCGTATCTCAACTGAACTCCAAAGTGTAGCGTCAATGTAGCGCATCTATCTTTAGTAAGACTTTGAAGTCAGACAGTTTTTCGATGATGTCTGAAAATTCCGTAAGCCCTTGCAGTAGTCTCATGGGAACTCGCCGAGTATTTACTCGTATGCAGATGTAGATACAGAAGTGTGATAGGGACACTAATGTTTACAATGTGTATGAATAGTCTATCAGGAGGCGTCAGAAGCGGTTTAAAACTGTTAGCAGATGATGCGGTTGTCTGTAAGAAATTTGTAAGACCAGAAGACAATACTGATTTCCTAAATTTCCTACAGAGGATTGGTGAATGTTGCGGATTGCGCCAGCTGACCCTGAATGTAAATAAATGTAAGGAATCCAGTGGTGCACCATTATTGATGACAAATTGCTGGAAACATTAACTACTGTAAAATATCAAACAGCAACAATACAGATAAACCCAGGATGGAATCACCATATAGAACTATTACCAGGAAAATCAGAGGGCAGACATCTTCACAGGAAGAATCTTAAGCAAATGTAATTCATCCACTACAGGAGTAATATACAAGGCGCTTGTTCTACCAATTCTTTAGTACCATTTATCAACAGGGATTCCTTAACAGGTGGGACAGATAGAGAAAAACCAATTACGAGTGGCGCGTTTTGTCTCGGGATCATTTAGTGGACACTAGAGCTTTACAATTATGCTCAGCAAATCCCAGTGACAGGCATTACGAGTAAGGCGTGCCTTACTGAGAGGTCTAGTACTGCAATTTCGAAAGAGCACTTTGCGGGAAGATATCACTTCCTCCGTTGTACGAAATGACCTTCACGACACAATTCGAGAAATTAAAGCTAATTCAGAGGCTTACCTACATCATTCTTGCCAAGCGCTATTCAGAGGTAGAAGAGGTAGAGGGTATCATCTAGAGGCACGAGAAGGACCCGCTGCAGCACACCGTTAGGTGGCTTCCTGATATATATTGACACTTTTCTACCCTAGGGATTTATTGTAAGATTTACAATCTCCTGCAACTAATTTCATTGCCACCGTTGCTTCTTCATGGACATGTCTTCACACAAAATTAATACAAGTAACTGTTTGCCAATTAATTTTGCTGGCAAGTAAGCTTTATTGATTTTCCTATTCCTGTAGTAAGAGTACTACCCAGTTGTTAGTTACTTTCTTGCTTATCACTGTATCCACTGATGGAGCAGAGGTTTCTTTATTTATTTAAGGTTATATAATGGTAATATCAGGGTGCACTCAGCCCTTGTGCGGCAAACTGAGAAGCTACTTGATTGAGAAGTAACGGCTCCGGTCTCGTAAACAGACATGCGGCCGGGAGAGCGGTGTGCTGACCACATGCCCTTCCATATCCACATCCAGTGACGCTTGTGCTGAGGGTGACACGGCGGCCGGTCGGTGCCGTTGGGCCTTCCAAGGCCTGTTTGGACGGAGTTTAGTTTAGTTTAACGATAATAAGGTTATATGTGGTAATATAATGAAATATGTGCAGCCCTTCGTAAAGTTAGGTAAGTTCTTACTCTTTAGTTCACATGCACACCTGCGAGTTCACACCGCCCCCAATATCCGTCGTGTTATCCCACCTGTTGCGATGCTGAATTGTATCTGTAGAACTTCTCGTAGTCCTAAACTGAATTCACCAATGGACGTAACAAATTGTTACTGTTGTGTATTTCAAAGGCAACTGAAAATGTTTGTAAATGTAAAAGTTTTATTATTAATATGCAGCTTGGCTGACTTCAGATACCTGTTAATGTTCGACAAATTGCTTAGTTTCTTAATCGTTTAAAAGATGTTTTAGTGACGTCAATTCTTAATCTCTTTTATATTTAAGCACTCCGTCTTCAGGCCACGAGTGGCCTACCACTGAGGATGCAGATAGAGGGGCGTGGGTTCAGCACACCGCTCTCCCGGTCGTTATGATGGCATTCTAGATCGAAGCCGCTACTAATCGGTCGAGTAGCTCCTCAATTGGCATCACGAGGCTGAGTGCACCCCGAAAAATGGCAACAGCGCCTGGCGACTGGATGGTCACCCATCCAAGCGCCGGCCACGCCGAACAGCGATTAACTTCGGTGACCTCATGGGAACAGGTGTATCCACTGCGGCAAGGCCGTTTCTTTTATACCTGAAAACTTGTTTAATTTCGTACTTGGTTTTAAAAGTTATTTTACTGTCATAATGTTCCTTTCTTGCCTGCTGGCCCGGCCATACCACTTAACGACGTATTAAGATGTTCAGTGGTAGGATCACAGCGTGGTTTTATAAGAAGGGGGTGGCCAATTACATAAATGTTGTGTTTTCTGTATATTTCTTTGTCGGAGATGCTAATGCTAAGTTGGGTTTTGGGGTAGGAGCACTGTTGTAATTAAGCCGAGAGGTCTGGCCAGTATAGCGTCCCCAGTGCCATATTACGAAAAGACTTTAAATTATTTATAAAGAAGACATTCATAATTTGTAAGAGATTTTTTTTATCATGTAGCCGTAAAATAATAATTTTTCTGTGTAGGTTTAGATTGCAAAGAAATAATTTATGACAGAATGATCTAAAGAGACGACAAGATACGCTCTTTTGTTAATTTTTTAGTCGACTTCACTTCTTCGCTTGTCTTGAATGTGTCTAGAGGGACATCTTGCGTGTGCTGACAAATGTAAGCATATTTGTATGAGTTAAACATATAATATAACTATTTAATATTATTGTGCACTTTTAATTTGTAAGAGGTGATCCCGATTTCATGTCCGCCTTCCTTGAATTAACCTGCATTCAAGTAATTTACAGCTCAACAATCGCAGCGGCCGATGCAGCCAACGACGCCATTACGTGGCGATATTAACTCATGAAAAATTAGCGGAAGCGGAAAACTCGCCCGCTATTAGCATAATATTAATTCTTCTCCACAGCCGCACGAAGTAGCAGAAATACTTAGCTTTAAGATTCTTATTTTCAGTAGCATAGCCGAGACCCAGAGCCAGGACTCTGACTACAATACAATGGTTAACGGAGGTAAGAAAATACTCTCGCGCGTGTGTGGGCCGCAATTGTAATTAATAACTAAAGATCTTTTGCTTTAAAGTCAACTGACTAGCCGAGGAAATTTATATGAAAAGTCTATTACATTGTTCAACTTAAATATCATTTTTATTAAGGCCCACCACGTAAGTCGGCAACAATCAAAAATAATAATAACAATAATAATATATATACTAAATTACGACGACCGACGGACGCGAGATTGGCGCCGCAACTTTGGGGCCCGATTAATATGATTCTATTGTAATGAATGTAATTATGTATGTGTCTAATTGTTGTAAAATATTAATGCTTGTATGAATTCTTTTACATGTACAACAACAAAACCACACCCTGAGGAGATCTGTAGAGGAAAAAGTGTAGAAAAGAAAGAGGATTGCGAGAAAGAAAAATAAGTAAGATAAGGCCTATTGTGCAAGCATCCTGTGTAGCTCTGTGCGGAATATCGAACCCATGTGCACATGAGATACCTTCGGTGTTTTGTGTATTTATGTGTTTATTTTTGGAGGGATAATTATTCGTTTTGTGTATTTATGTGTTTATTTTTTGGAGGGGATAATTAATCGTGTGTGTATCAGCGTTAAAGATTTGTCAGTAGCTTAAAGTGAATTTAGTATGGGTAAGATAGGACAACCTAAAGCATCCGTACCAGAAGAACAAAATTCTGTTAATATGGAAAGTGAGGATCATTTGCAATACGTAAACGAATCCCAAGCCACCGCCTCGGATAACATAATTTCCGGAGCGGGGGGCGAGGATCTGTGGACGGTGAATGACGCTCCACAGCAGAATGGGAATAGAGTAACAACTCCACTGCCTGGGCAGGGGGGCCAATCGAGTGCTAGATTAAGCGGGGCACCAGTATGCTCACCGAGTGCAGACCCATTTGCAGAATTTCTGCGCAGGTTAGAAGAAAGAGATAGGGAAAGAGATCAGAAACTGGCTCAGATGCTCCATGAGCAAGAGCAACAAAGAGAACTGAAAGAAAGGGAAAAGGAAAGAATGTCAGAACAGAGGGAAAAACAAAGAGACGAAAAACTGGCTCAGATGCTGCATGAGCAGGAGAAAAAATTAACGCAAAAGCTCATTGAGCAAGAGCAGCGCAGTGAAGCAAAACTCGACAGTATCCAAAGCGAACTAGCCGAGATGCGGGACGCGTGCAAAGAAATACCCGATCTTGTGCAAAGCTTAGCTGGCGAAATGCAAAAATTACATATATCGCAGGCTAGGCTTGAAGATAATGTCCAGACTTTAACCAACCGCGTAGATAATGTGGAGATAGATGCACGGAAAAGTATTGACGCATATTTGGAAGTGCAAGCTCAAAAAGTAGAAAAACAATTAAATGAATGGCTAGAAGTAAAGGATCGCGAGATATCTGCAAAGATTGAAAGCGACGTAAAAACAGCTGTAGAACAAGCGACTGCGGCCGCGAGTGTAAATATTGACGCCAGCGCTGCCGCACTACATGCCGAATTAACACAGATTAAGTCCCGTGTGACTGCGGATTTGCCAAATTGGCAACAGGAGGTCGCGCGGAGACTGTCTGCGTTGGAAAGCAATGTAAACAGTGGCGGACAGATCATGAATCAGACTCCGCGCACTGATTACTATAATAACGCTGACGGTAGCCAGGGTGCGAGTGCGCAACCGCAACCTAATGCGAATTATGAGCACGAACAACATGCGATACCGTGCAGCGTACATCACGAAGTGATGAATGTCCCAGAATGTAGCAATCAGACGTGCAAAACAGAGGACAATGTAATAAAACACAGGACATTCCAACCTTTCAATAGCGAAAAACGAAATGTCCACCCTGTTGTATTTATTAAGAGCTTTAGGAATGTGTTTCCCAGGACATGGACGGAAAGACAAAGAATACAGTTCGTGGTCTCCTTTATTCAAGGTGACGCAGCACTGTGGGCCACCGACGTGTCCGAAAAATGTCTAACGATGCAACAGTTTGAAGGTGCATTCTTGCAAAAATTCTGGTCCGATAGCGTCCAAGAAAGACTACGAAAGGAGTTGTACAGTCCAGAAATGTACAATCCTAAGATGGGAACGTTACGCAAATATTTCGAAAAGTATATAAACAAAACCAGGTACTGGGACGAGCCAATGTCCGATCGTGACATAATCAGATTAATAAAAATGAAGTTGCCCAGTGAAATTAAAAGATATTTCATCAATGTGCCGGAATACGATATAGAACAATTCATGGAAATAGTGGATTCTGTTGACCTATTGATCGAAGATATGAAAACCGAAAACAAGTGGAACCATGCAGGCTATAATCAACACAAAGCCGATCACAATAGCAGCCACAGTATCGGTAGTAACTTAGTACCAAATGGTAACGGGAATAGGCAAGAGCACCGGCAACAGAATCAAGGCACAAACAATGGCAATGGTTATAATGGCAACGGTTATAACCGTGAAAATCGAAAGAGACATCATGATGGACGCATGAGTAATGGATATAATGGTAACGGCAATCCGCAATGGCGGAACAACCGAAACCAGTGGCGTGGTCGTAACGAACCGACACCACAGTGGCAACAAAACACAGCGCCACAATGGAACGCCAACCCAGGTCCATCACAGAACATGTCATGGAGTTACAACCGACCACCACAAAACCAGACCCATACACAATATCAAAATACACCATCGGGGAGGCAGGGCGGCCAACCCAACAGTAGCAACAACAACAACCAGAACCACAATGTGAGGTTAGTGGAAGTAACAGACAACTGTCAACCCACTAATGCTCATCCGTTAAACTAAAGACAGCCACAATACGCTCTCCGTTGTTGGCTGCAGAATGGTGTAGTGAGGGCACATTCACAGATGACAGCCATAAACTTTGTATGCTGAGATACAATGAAGGAACAAAAATAGAAAAGGAACTTGTAGACATACCGCAGACATGTAACCGAACCGACAAAAGTGTTGTGCAGGCTATATTGCAAGCAGATATGTATGGAGCACCAATACAGATAATAGTCGATACCTGTACGTCAACCAATGTCATGAGTGCAAATTTTTACAAGTACTTGAGTGAAAATAATAGAATACCAGTACTGCCAGTGAAGAATTGTCGTGTAACAGGTGCAATAGGTGCACAATCTCATATCATAAAGCACCAGGTGCAAGTCGAGTTTACGGTAGGAAATGAAGCAATGAAAAGCTCGTTCCTAGTAGTTAAGGGATTAGGTGTTGCTTGCATCCTGGGGATGGAATTTTTACGCCAGAGGGACGCAAAAATCGACCTCTTGTGCGGGGAAGTAAGCCTTATGAATGAGGATAGACGTGTAATTTTGCCGTTGTTGAGGACACGGGAAGTGCACGGTAAATATTGCCGGAGCTTTCAAACGAGATTCGAAGGAATACAGGTAATGAATTTATATTCTGACTTAAGTACAAGACAAGCATGTTATAAGGAGTTTATTACTGAAGACAGAGAGGAAAAAAGGAAACTGATAGCCATGAAAGTTAGGGAGTCAGAACATTTGACTGAAGCACAACAAAACGAATTGACTCAGCTACTTACAGATTATGAGAATGTGTTTTCGGAAAAACCCGGTGTTATCGAGGGCTACACCTATAACATCGAAGTGGTACCTCACGATACTTTCTGTCACGCAAACTGCATCATCCTGTGGTCGAATAAGGAGGCAATTACGAAGTAAACAAGAAAAATACTTACCAAGACTTAAAGAAGTTTGCTCAGTAGAGCAACGTTTACCTTTGTGTGTAGTAGGTTAAGTTTATAGTGTATTTTTTCTGTGTGTAAATGTTCCGATTTTAGTGTAATATTTAAAGACAATGAGGCACACAAGATTAGTGCGATTCAATTTTGTAGATGTTAAGGAATAATAGTATTTTTAAGCAATTGCATTTTGAAGAAAAAAAATGAACGTAGGTTTAAGAATATGTTAAAAATTTCATGTTGAAAAATGCTTTAAAAATATTTTTAAAAAATTCACCAGCATGTAATGATGAAAGAATTTTTCATTAGTGTGTCACGAATATTTTTGAACTGTAGTAGTAACGCAACTTATGAAATTTAATATTATAGTGTATATGTTGTTCTATGTATTTATGTCTATACCGATCTTGAAATATGCTCAATCATAATTTACTAAACAACATGAGTGCAGGGTGTACATCACCCAAGGTACCTCATGTGTTGTGGACCAAGTACAAAGCAAATCAGTAAACGCGACTACCGCCAAGCACTGTTAAAATATATTGCCATCTGCTAAGGCAGAGATTTGCACGAATTTGTAGTGTAAACAACAGTCACAAATCTAACATTAATCTAGGAACTTGCACGCTAGGCCTAGATTATAAAATGTGTACAGTAATGCGAGAGGCAAAGTTTTGTAAAGTCGAGCCTGGCTCTGGAGGGCAAGTACGCAACGAGTGGGCAGACATGACATGGGGACTTACCTCAGATGAGACGTAAATACAATTGTATAGTCAAAAAATCTGAAGGCAAGTACGACTCTAAGTGGAAAATAAAAAAGAGATAATTAGTGCGAGAGACTGGCAAAATCCAGCACTAGCCAAAATCCAGTTCAGACTGAATGAAATACATTAGTGTTTGTGAACTAATCGAAACAGTTACTTTAAGCAGTGTGAAAAACTGTGAAGGTGAAACTGTGATATGGACAGTGAAGTGCTAGTATTGAACGTTTAACAGCGGTGAGGACGCCAAACGCCAATATTACGCACGAAAAACTGTGAATTTACTATAAATGTGAACTGTTAACGTGAAGTGAACCCACAGTCAATATTTTTGGGACAGACTGTAGTTTCAGTGAGCACAATAATGCGAGATTGGAATGCGATGCGTGGACTGTTGCAAAACAGCGACCGCAGAAACGGCGAATGTTTGTGCTAAGTTCGTATTGGGACACTCACCAGTGCCTGCGAGTGCGGCGAAAACATAAATAATTTTATTAAGACAAAAACTGACGTGTAATGGAAACAGTGGCGCATCAAAACTTCATTCACGGGAGAAGATCCATGTCATGTTTTCTGCAAGACAGTGCTAGCTTGACACTCGGAAACTGGCGAAAACTTAACAACAACTGCCGCACTAATAAATGCTCCTTTCCCACTAGCGTAACCATCTGCAGCGGGAAACAAATATTACGTTGGTTGTGTGTGTGTTTCATGTACTACGTCGGAGATGCGTAGCAGAGCTGACTCCTGCCAACAAGAGCGGGGGGCGGATATCATCCCACTCCGCCACGCCCGGCCGAGACAGAAGCGCATCGCCAACGGTGCAGCCGATCAGCTGATTCTGACGTTCCGCGACGGCGAGACACACGCTGGCGTCGAGCGGCCGTTGACCTCTCCGCAGCCGCCGCGAACGCCGAGCACCGAACACACCAACCGACGCCGTCGCGAGCCAAACGTCGCGGCGTAGATCATCAACGACACCGCAATCAATTGTTTTAATGACCTCATTTTTTGCATAGTGCAACAAAAATATTTGTATGCACATCCTGTACTCCAATGACATTCCAGAAACTATTAAGTGAAAGTGACCAAAGCAGTTAGTCTGTCGCTCCGTCGAGGTTTTCCCCAGGTTTCCCTACGGCCGCGCCAAATGGGGAGCGAACAGTTGACACCCCTGGGACTTAAAAATATTCCGGACTAACTCGTGGTTGTATACCTTGAACCTCATCTGTATTACACTTTGTGTGCTACGCACCTCAGTAATTACAACATACGATGTGACATATGTAAACTGTGAAAGAAAAATCTGCGTGTGGACACTGTGGACATGAAAGTGGAAATATTTATGTCAAAAAACACGAACATTTTTTATGACATAAACATTTCGGGGGGGGCAATATAGCGTCCCCAGTGCCATATTACGAAAAGACTTTAAATTATTTATAAAGAAGACATTCATAATTTGTAAGAGATTTTTTTTATCATGTAGCCGTAAAATAATAATTTTTCTGTGTAGGTTTAGATTGCAAAGAAATAATTTATGACAGAATGATCTAAAGAGACGACAAGATACGCTCTTTTGTTAATTTTTTAGTCGACTTCACTTCTTCTCTTGTCTTGAATGTGTCTAGAGGGACATCTTGCGTGTGCTGACAAATGTAAGCATATTTGTATGAGTTAAACATATAATATAACTATTTAATATTATTGTGCACTTTTAATTTGTAAGAGGTGATCCCGATTTCATGTCCGCCTTACTTGAATTAACCTGCATTCAAGTAATTTACAGCTCAACAATCGCAGCGGCCGATGCAGCCAACGACGCCATTACGTGGCGATATTAACTTATGAAAAATTAGCGGAAGCGGAAAACTCGCCCGCTATTAGCATAATATTAATTTTTCTCCACAGCCGCACGAAGTAGCAGAAATACTTAGCTTTAAGATTCTTATTTTCAGTAGCATAGCCGAGACCCAGAGCCAGGACTCTGACTACAATACAATGGTTAACGGAGGTAAGAAAATACTCTCGCGCGTGTGTGGGCCGCAATTGTAGTTAATAACTAAAGATCTTTTGCTTTAAAGTCAACTGACTAGCCGAGGAAATTTATATGAAAAGTTTATTACATTGTTCAACTTAAATATCATTTTTATTAAGGCCCACCACGTAAGTCGGCAACAATCAAAAATAATAATAACAATAATAATATATATATTAAATTACGACGACCGACGGACGCGAGATCAGTATTAAAAGGGGACAACTTATCTGCGAATTACGTATTCTTGGAGAATCCTGAGGTGGCAGCGTCGCTGTCTCGTACACTGTCCGCTGCACCTGACCGCTGAGAACATCGGCGAGATGCGTCCCGATTTATACGTCTGTTCGGCGGTCGTCTCCGGAGTAGTTAAGAATATAGAGTTTTCGGAGGATAACAATCCCACCCGTGCCCAGGTATTCCGCGTTAGGCACAACTTAATCATTGAATTAATACAAGGCATGATTTGAAGCAACTTGAGTGTACGCCTGAACAAAGAGTTAACGGTGATCAATTGCTAACTGAAGCTATGCAGTTGCAAGCTGGGCTTAGTAAGTTGGGTTCGAGTGACACAGAGGCTACTGACGAACAGGGTAGTGCAACGCGAAGTAATCCCAATGAGTCAGTCCGTGGCACTGTGAGTCAAGAACATTCTCACGTAGCCTTAGAATCCTTGGAAAGGTGGACGAATTTGATTTCATACCAGTTTCAAAATTTTCCAGCGCTGTTCATCGGCGAATTACAACAACTGGTAGAGGTTTTATGGCCATTGGTACGTTCTGAAAAACACGCGGACGCACTTGGTTGGCGTCTCGCTTTAGGAGATCCTTCAGGTTGTATAAGATTTGGGAACTTTGGGTGACTTAAGGAGAAAGGTTGTCAGAGGCAGAATATCGCCGAGAGTTAGGGCCGAATTGTTGCATAAATATTTTCTACGCGTCCAGTCTCAGTGCGACACACTCCATCAGTATATTGCGGAAATTCGTATTGCAGTCACAGCACTGGAAACGTCAGTAGCCGAGAAAGAAGTCACTGGACATATTTTGAAAGGCATTAAGCCCGAAGACAGGTCACAACTGATGTTTTTACGGAGACTTGCCGGCTTTCTCGAGTTAGATGACTTATTGTCTAAAATCTAGATAATACGCTTCACTGATGAGAAAAGGAGCTCCGAAAGAAACGAACATGTGAAAAGGGTTCAGAGTCTGAGGGGTAGGCAAACGGTTCCATCAAAGGCTAAAAGTTATTTTCGGTGTGGTGATACCAGTAACTTTCTGCACCACTGCCCTCTACAGTATGGGGAGCGTCCGAACAGCTGACACCACAAGCGCGGGCGTCCGAGGGACCTTTACGACCCAAACGGTGTATTCATAACGGGGCAGTAACTAGTCGTTTCTGACATTTTGTATGTGCTTATGTGAATCATGAACCTCTCGGCGGCCTCAGATTCAGGAATCAGTGTTTCTCTTGTTGATCATAGTATTTGGAGAGGCTCGCCATTTCTAAGGGCGCTCCATTGCAGGAAACTCAGCAGAGATATCGTACTGCCAATGTGCAGGTGTTGCCTCTAGTTGGTTATCTGCGGGGAAGTATGGCTATACCAAGTTTTTCGTGGCCAGTGGAATTAATATACGTCAAAAAATTATCAGTTAATCGGTTATTGGCCTGTAACTTAATGCAGCGAATGGCCTAAATTCTTAATTATAATGACAAGAAGATTTCTTTTAAAAATTTTCCTGGCAAGTATTTTAAGCTGTGTGCGGTGCTTGGCAGACGCTCCAATGGGTTAATAGTGTCGCGATGCATGATACTCAGTTCCAGGTCAGTCGTTAGGGGAACGTGAAGCAAAAGCTCTATTGGAAGTACTTTTGCGCTTTCCTGATGTAATGATCAATAAACTGAGTCACTAACAGAAGCCAATATAAGATCAGGTTGACGGATGATATTCCGTACCGCAACTTCCATACCGTTGTCGCTAACCGAAATGAAAATTTTGAGACAGCTGATTGATAACATGTTTCGTGACGGCGTGATACGGTCTTCAACCTCGTCCTATGCGTCGCCCATGTTTCTGGTATCTAAGGAGCTAACTGGTAGATATCGTCCGATGTTGGGTTGTAGAGTTCTCAACAACAAAGTCATTTCCGAATCTGCACCACTACCGGACTTGCATAAATCTTTTACCTGGTTTGCTAGGGCACGCTCTTTTAGTGTCCTAAACCTCAACGAAGCCTACCACAAAATTCCTCTCTGAGGATTCTAAGCAAGTGACAGCGTTCTGCACCGACTGGAACTTATACGAATTCAGTCGTGTTCCGTTTGGCTTGTCCACTGGTGCGGCTGCATTGTCACGTCTGTTCGATCCCGTTTTGCGTGACCTGAAGTTCACGTCAGTTTATAATTACTTGGACGATGTAGTTGTGTATAGTGCTACATTTTCTGAACACCACCGGCATATTGAGCGAATTCTCGTTCGTCTGAGGGAAACGGGTTCGACAATGAAACCGTGAAGGTAAATTTGGCTCGGAGTGAGATATCCTTTCTAGGACATTTGCTAACGAAGGGATTAAGACAGACAAGGAATGGAGTCGGGATCTTCAGAAATTTCCGTCCCCTAAGAACCGCAATGTAAAATTTTTTCAGAAAAATTGTGCCAAATATTGCCCACTTTGCGGCTCCATTGAATGACGAGAAAGAAAGGGGTGAGTTTCCAGTGGGGGGGGGGGGGGGGGAGACAGAGTAAGCCTCCTTTGACGTGATTTAAGTAACTTCAACCAATTCACCCGTTTCGGCCATTTCTGATTTTGAACAAGCTTTTAATTGTGCAAACTGACGCCTCCAGTTCTTGTGAAGCTGCCATGCTTTTCCAAGAACATGATGGAGAGCGTCGTCCCATAGCACATGGCTCCGGTGCCTTGTCGCCAACAGAACTGAAATACTCGGTGTACGAATGGGAGTCACTTGCAGTAATGTTCACTTTGGAGAACTTTAAATCTTATATGGAGTACCAGCATTTTGTCCTCGAAACCGGCAGTCAGCTTTTGAGCTGCGTATTGGCTATACCCAGTAAACCATACAACGCTTCGCCAGGCGGAATGTGTGTGTTTCTGTCTTTCGCTTCTCCGTCAAGCATTTTCGACGAGAGTCGGGTAGTGCACGCCCTCAGGCATATGTTCCAAAAAAATTAAATTGACCAGCAGCCGTGTCAAGGGTCCTTCAGCGCTGAAGTGGCTTCTGTCGTTTTAAAGCAGGTACCCGAGCTCTTCGGGACAAGCAGAGCCAGGATCTGTGAACCCAGGGCTCAAGCAAAGGCTTCTTGCTAAGTAACTGGTGCCGGACTATAAATTAAGGAAAGGCATTGTGTGTTATAACACCAAGAGTGACGAATGTTTTAGGACCTGTTTACCAGGGAAATTAGTTCTGGGTATCTTTAAATATGTTCATATATCCCAGTCTTTTGGGGGCATCTGGGCGTGAATAAAAATTTGGCGTAAACTATGCAGCAACTGACGTGGACTAGTATGCGGAAGAACGTGCATAAATTAATGGGGGAGTGTGGGGATTGTAAGATTGCCAAGACCAATTCCAATCCCAGGCAGAGGTCGCTTCAGTCCACGCGCAAAAGTAATCCCATGGACATAATGTTTATTGATTACGTCGGATTGCTCCCATATAGAAACATGGGAATCGTTACGTTTTCGTGGCAGTGGGTGCCTTCAGCAGGTTTTTTGTGGCTGATCTTGAGCACTGGAATGACCACGGCCATAACTGTTCGGCGTTTGTCTAGAATTTTTTCTACCTTCGGCTCATCCCGGTCGTTAGATAGTAACAATACTCCTGCATTTTTGTTGAGGCAACTTAAGCGCTTCTGTTTTAATAATGCCATCGCCCATCACACCGCCATACCATACTACCCTCAGCCGTCATTTGCCGAAAGAGTGAACCACAACTTGAAATCAGCACTGATTATTTTCCACGCTGAGTTGCAGCGCAGGTGGAACTAGTCATAATTGTGGCAGAACATAGACTTTAATTCGGCACATCACGAAGTTTTGAACGCAACAACTGCCTCGCTGATGTTAAGTTACCCTCTCGATTTCCCGCTCGCAAGTTTGTGCTCTGTAAATGATCTTTTGTCGGACTACGTCGTAAGTCATCCCTGAGGTCATTCAGCTAAACTGGAAGAGAGCCACGAAGGACGCAGAACTTTCACGCCTGGAGCACGCACAGCTATATGATAAGGGCCACCGAGCATGTTAAGAGGAAGTTGGTGATGACGTCTTCACCTTTGTCTTTCGTGGCTAGGAATGGGGCGACGCAACTATATCTGGTATGTTGGTTTCTCGGTTTGTGGTAACCTGAGAGGTCTTCCGATTGTTGAACCCAGTCAGCCTCTCAGTGCACAACCTCATCATAGGAAAGGTTTCCAGGGTCCACGTTTTCCACGTTAAAAGGACAAGTTAGTTTGTTTAAGTAAACTTGAACCCCTTTCTCAATCCTTGGGGGGGGGGGGGGGGGAGGGGAAGAGGGAGTGGTGTTCTAAGTTCAAGTGAGAGTGGTTGAGCTGGGCCGGCTCGTACTCGTATCGATTTATAGTCCCGTCAATCGTAGTAGTGGGGTACGATCTTTGGTGGTTCTCCACATGAGGACGTCTACTGGCATGAACGAGGGTAGTTAGAATTTTCGGACTGAGTTGGAAAGAGCACTTGTTAGGTGCGAGGCCGGCCTACCTTCACTGTCCGGAGCCGACAGTAAACAGCTTTTCCGGAGCACATACATCGTCCCAGGAAGGCGATGTTTTGGGTTGGCTCTGGTGGCAAAGAAACACCATCTCTGGCTTCTGCGCCTTGTTGTGCTAAAGTAGTGGTGCTGTCACTAGTTTCTTCTTCCCTGAAGGTCTACCGTGTTTGTGTTTATGGGGGTTCACTCCAAAAGAACTGAACTTTACCTTAATGGATGCAACTCTCTTTCATTACAGATGTTAGTCGCAGCTGTTTGCGAAATGTGTCGAAGTTACGTGATCTGTGTTACAGTTACGATAATCAGAAATGCGTGTTTAAATTTATCGTATTTCTAGTGGCACATCATATATAATGTTGAGGGCTCAACTATGAGTTATCCTTTTTAAATGTAGGGAAGTATAACTTAATCTGAGTGCCTTTTAACTGTACCCATTTTAATTAAGTATTTGTAAAACAGCCTGGTGAAAAAAGTTCAAATGGCTCTGAGCACTATGGGACTCAACATCTGAGGTCATCAGCCCCCTAGAACTTAGAACTACTTAAACCTAACTAAGCTAAGGACATCACACACATCCATACCAGAGGGCGAATTCGAACCTGCAACCGTAGCGGTCGCGCGGTTCCAGACTGAAGAGCCTAGAGCCGCTCGGCCACACCGACCGGCCAACCTGGTGAGGTTGTTAGCTTACACACCCTCAGATTTAGTATGGTGATTTCTGCTAAAATAAGATTGTAATTTTCCACTGTAGTTGTTACGTGTAGCCTGATAAGCCAGGTTTGACACAGGGGACTCAGTAGCCCCACTGTACCTGTAAATATTTGACAAATTGCTTAGTCTTAATTCTTTAAAAGATCATTTGCTGACGTCAGTTCCTAATTTCATTTCTTCGTTACCATTTCACAAGTTGTTAAATTTCTTATTTGGTTTTGAAAGCTATTTTACTGACATCACAAGTTTGTTGATTCTTATTTAAATATACGGTCATGCATATTTTCAATTGAGAATGTATTCTTGCTTTCTAGCCCAGCCCTACCGCTGAACAACGTATTAAGCTGCTTTAGAGTAACTACACTCAATCCAATACTCATTGGTAGGATCTTGGAACATGTAATTATTTGTGTGAACTCAAGTTGTCTATGACTGTCATCTGTGTCATAGTTTTAATAATCTGGAGTGATTTTCGCAGTCATTTTGAGTGGTATCTCTGTAACGTGACACAGGTTGTCAGTTAATAAATGCAACTGCTCTTCCTATTTTCTTTTTCTCTCTTCTTTTGTATCAGAATAATATATATTACTATCTGCACTTCCGTTACTGTCCTTCAATCAATTTATTCGAAACCACATCTCCTGATGCTTACAGTTTGTGTTCCTCTGGCCCTCCTTTAATCTGAATAACTCTTTGAATTCCAGAGGGTGTTTTAAACTGAACAGAGCTATTTAATCCATGTCACAGCACACAACAATCTTCTCTACGGCTCTAGTCAATCCTCTGATATGCTCTTCTTCTTTCGGTGTCTTATTTTCCCCAGCTGTAGTGTCGTCTCCAGGAGTGGCCATCTGATAGTCAGTTTGTTTATTCACAGTAGTTTGAACTTCATGTTCGGTTTTAGCTTGGGTTGCCGTTTCACACTGATGCTTACTAAATCTGCTAAATCTGTGCTTGTTTCTTTCCTCCTTCCCTTGTTTTCATCTACCGATGCCTTAAACTTTTTATTAAACTCCTTTGCTTTTTACTTGATTTTCTGTGGCAGGTTCTCTTGAAGTTGAATACCCAGACTTAATACTTTTTCCTCAAGTTTAATTTGCAACTGAAACCTTTAATCGATCTTCGCGGACAGTTTCTGATTCTTCGTACTTAAATTTTTATCTCTTCATCATTCTCTTGGACCAATCATCAGCTTTCTCATTGAAACTTCTCGTCACTCTGTTTATACTGATAGTTAATCTTTGTGTCGATGTGTATTAAAAATACCTGAAGAACGGAAGATCAAATGCAGGAGGGGCATATGGAGCAGTTCCACAAACCATTTCGGTGCATGCTACTTTCTCATTCACGACGACTGCTGTGCAATCCTCGCCATAGGTGTTCTTTCTTTTGGGACCAGGTACTGAGCTACCTTCACCATATCCTGATCCATATGTGGTGATTTGATCACTCTCTGCATTTCACTAACGAAACCCTGCAAATAAGATCTCCGACTAATTCTCCATATATTACACTCTCTATGGATAGTCTCCAAGTTACAGACATCCTGTTCCCTTACATTCATTCTAATTAAACTCCTTTCCCTGGACCTGGTCAATCAGGGCATTACTTAATTAGGCCCAAACACACATTTACAATTACCACTTGAACAACGAAAAGCCGACACAGGAAACTAAAACACAATTCAACATACTGTCACCAAAAATTAAATTCCACTCCAAAATAGGACAATACTGAGAAACAGCAAGAACAATGCTAACCAGTTAATTAAGAGGAACACCGCAAAAGAAGCATATTTGCTAATTATTCTTGGAAGCAAATTAATTTCAATTTTTTATTTCAATTTCAACTGCGGATTAGAGATCCAATGTAGGTAGAATCGTAGCAGGGTCACCAAATATGTTTGTGACTGTTTTATTTGCGTGCTTACATAGGCTCAAGTACTTCAGTTACAACTGTGTGCAACAGTTTGAATTAATTATAAAGGTGTATCTCTGTCGAAGCATGAGTCATGTTACAACCATACTGCCAAATACAATTAGTAAAAGAATATAATCAGACTGCGACATGAAATAGGGCTTCCAAAATAATCCAAATTATTGCAGCAGGCCTGCTGTTAAAAATATGCATATAAAATTGCTCGCAAGATCTAAATGAATTTCCAGAACACTGAGAAAATAGAATGAATAATCGTTTGACTTCAGAGATTTAAATGGTATGCAAAGATCAGAAAGTGATGAGAACCTGCGAGGTTGTCATCAAAGAACAGGTGTGAAAGTACAAACTTTCGGTTCTTAGTTGTTGCATGATTACACTGAAAGAATGGTTAACTTAATCTTTCAGTGCTTGCAACAGTTACTCGCACTTATTATCGTGCCTGCAAACGATATCTAAGCCTCATTACCCATTTACTGAGACTGAATAATATCATGAAATTCTGCAAGTCAAAGAACAGAAGATTGCATGTGCCTTAATCTGCTGTTGATTGCAGATGGCAGAGAGGAAGTCCCTCCACATTGCCCAATGGTGGAAAAGTCTACACACACGGCCTACCAAGGAAGAAGACTTTCGTCGCCGCCCACCGGGAAAGAGATGATTGTTGTCCGCAATTTCGGTTAAGTCTTGCTTTTGATCCTGCACAACTTTTTGTGCACAATTGAGATGGCTTTTCAGTATTCAGTATTGTAGTAAGTAAAACACCAAAATTCAGAGTTAGTAACAGTTTTGCAATATTAACGTAGAGAGGGATGCAGTTCTTAACAGTTCTTCTGACTTCCCCTGTCCACAGTTCAGTTTACTAACCTGTGCTCTGGGCTCCACGTTAGTACTTTCTGGAAGCTAGCATTCGGAATCTGTCCCCCCCCCCCCCCCCCCTCAACTAAATAATAATATCTATTAACCAATAAGAAGTTTCATTTCAGAATTTAAACAACTGTCCTTGCTGTCTTCTATCAAGAGGTAGACAAAATTCTTGACAAAGACAGCTCCCTCGGTTTTTATGGTACTGCAACTGGACTCCCACACCTCACTTTGTTCTGCGTAAGGTATTCCACTGCAAAGACAAAGTTCTTTTATCAACAGCTACCGTCAGCTGCCCAACTTGTAAAGACTGTGAGTGAGCCCAAACTCAAGTATTTAGTCTGCTACCTTACCAGATTTTCTCAAGAAGGCGACTGCACTACACATGCACATAGCGGACTGCTATGCAGTAACAAGTAATTAAGAAAAATATAGATTTTATTAGCAATGCATATTACATACAAACACACACACATATACATACATCCACCCCCCCCACATATATATATATATATATATATATATATATATATATATATATATCATTATAACAAACCCATGCTACTGTTTGTCCTCTGATAGGTGCCAAAATGTGATTCACATCGTCCTTCCTTGTCACAAACACTACAGTTTGAAACAGATGTGCTGGCAATGTTCAAAGAGGAACCAACCACCAGCTCTTGGCAGGTGGCACAGGCGCTGAACATGGGTAAAAGTGCCATATGGCATGTTGTCTGTTAACACCAGCTCCATCCATGCCATCTGCATTAAGTCCAGGCAGTATGAGAGGGAAACTATCCATGCAGTGTACAGCTTATGCAGTGGTATTTACAAAAGTGAATACTCCAGCCATATTTCCCGAGCTTCGTTCTATTCAGAAATGAGTGAATGTTTATTAGCGATGGCGTATTAAACATGTGCAACATGTATATTTTGGCGGACGAAAATCCGCGTGCACAGGTGATTCAAAATCAGCATCACAATGTCGTTATTAACATATGGGCAAGGTAACTGGTGACCATGTATACTGCCAAAGAAACAAAACCAACATACCTCACATTTATTAGAGATAGTTTGCCTACCCTGTTGCATGTGGTGCCACCGAATTTTCGGATAGAGATGGGGCTGCAACACGACAGAACTTCAGCACACTTTGATGCTGATGTGCAGAACTACCTCAAAGTTGCTTATCCCAATCGATGGACTGGCAGAGGTCGACTAGTTCCATAGCATAATCACCAACTTTGACGTGTCTCGATTATTTGCTGTGGGAAGTTTACGGTGTACTGGCACACCTGTAATGTCAGTGGAGGACTCTGTTGCTAGTGTCCACAGGAAAACTGAAATACTTCAAAGACTACCACACGAAATGGCTCACGGATGTGAGGCTCAGCAGTACTGACAGGTTATGCATTGATGTAGAAGGTACACAGTTCGATGTCCGTTTCTGATGTAGACAGCGTGATGTGCCACCCATGTTGGGTTCATTGGTGTAATGTAGAATGCACATCCACTTGAAACTTCGATGCTCTCCAGTGCCCAGGGGTGCATTTCTAAATATGTGTCCCTTCTTGAAAATTGATCATGGTATCTTCCAATAAAACATACTAAGCATTTTCGGTGTTTTTGAGACATCCTGTGTATTTGTAATTCGGTGATACTGTCACACAACAGCAACAACAACGACTTGCCTCTGCTATTAATTGTCTGTATTTACACATTTTTTACTACTGGGGCAGCAATTTCCGTCTTTAACCGACAAGTTATGACACAAAATAGCACTTAGACAGTCAGTACTTGGACAATCACCAACTGGATTGCATGCTGCTCAGTTGGCATAAAGCGTCTGGGCTTTTCTCAGAGAAGCCAGGACAATCTGAGGCTTGCAAAATGCATAGTCAACGGGTCAGATTTGACGATGGAAGCCAGCTGACCCAAATAAACTGGCAAGCCAAAGGCGAAACACATTGGCGAAAAATGCGTGAGCTGCTCATTAGTTTTCAAAATGGCCTATCTCCGTCAAGTATCAGTTATATGATTACATCCATAGTATGATCGTTGATTGTGATAAATAAGGGTGTTACCAAAAGTTGTAGCAAATCGTTCAAAAAACGTTTGAACATAGTACCAATTTACGCAAAATTCAGCTCGTTTGGGTACTTTTGAACATGTCTAAAAATTCAAATACATCTGAACATGACAGCTCACGTGTGATGGCGAGTTGTCAGTCAGCTGCATCTCACAGTATGTGTTCTATGCACAGCCTGAGCTGCAGCTGTCTCGTCAGCTCCCGCATATGAAAGACACCATGGCGCTCTCTGAAGTCTTCCATGTACATGAATTCTATAAATATTTTTCTCAGGAGCATCGTTTTATGTCTGCAAATCCCTGTTGCATCGTTTCCAAATTCAAACAATTTATTCTCCATTTTGGCTTACAATGCCCCCATTTAGGATGAGACAGACGTGACTACATTTTTGCCACTTTCGAGTTGTTAGTACCTTAAGGTAAACGGAATCAAGACCTACGGTACGATCAAACAATTGTAACTCTATCTTATGTGGTTTCCTTTTTAGTTGTGACCGTGTCTACATTTTACAAAAAGTAGTAATGATCAGACAGATGGAAGAGCTGGTCCGTTTTTAGAGCACAGGACGCAGAATTAATTTGTGAAACGGAACAGCTTTTACGTTTCTCTGATCCTAACAGATCTACTAGAACCTGCTTCTCCCGCTACTTCTCCTTAGACGGATTGTCACCGTCGCTCTGTGACAACAATGAAATGCAACTTCCTGGCAGTGAATATAAATATCGTTTCAGTTGTGAATGGATTTACAAGCAAGTAGGGCCGTTGTGGTGTCCAGAGGAAGAAGGATGGTGAAAATGTACCTAGAGAAGGAACAGAATTTGGTAGAATCTCGTAAGTATTAGAACCTGTTTCTTAGCGTATATATTTCGGTAGTAAGTGCTATTATTATTTTAGTGCTGTTACTGCTGTTGTCATTATTATTATTATTGTTTATATTCATAGCTGAGGAAGATCGTGATGTGGAGATGCTCAGGACATTCATTGGTTCAGATACAGGTGATGACCCTTCCTAGGAGCCAGACAACACTACGGATTCTGGTGAGTATCCAGACAATTACTAGACACTGTAGCAGTTCCAGTTAATTTTTTTCTCTTCCTCTGAATACTTGTCATTTTATTGTTACAGACTGCAGTGTTGAACATGGCACATCCCTTATAAAGAATGTCATAAAAACTGCTGAGGTTGCAACTAGTGCACAAGTAAATCATCGCAATCAGGAAGATGAAATTTCAGATGATAATGCTAGTATTGAGAACAGTAACAAAACAAAGAAATGAAAAGGGACAGCGGTTAAAGACTAGTGGAAAAGACATCAAAGGAAAATCAATGGACAGCATGGTCGGGCATATGTTTCTCCGAAGAATTCCGAAGTTCCAGCAAGAAATGTGAAGCCAAAAGATTGCTCTAAATGTCCACCATAGTGTGGCAGTAAGTTTACTGTGCTAGACAGACGAAATGTGGTAACTCACGAAGTAAGACGACCCAGAAATTATTGTGTCATAGAGGGATCTGATAACATTCAAGTGTGTATGTAGTTTTTCTCAAAACATTTGATATCTCTGAAACCTTTGTGAGAAATACTATCAAAAAATGAGATGAACATCATATAACTGAGAAAGAGCGAAGATGATGTTTTGAGCCAGGGATAAAGAGACCAGAAGAAAGTAAAGAGGCTATAACGAACACTTTAAGAGTTTTCCTACTCTTCCTTCTCATTACAAGAGGACAGAATGTACAGCAGATTATTTACCTGCCGATATAATTATTAAGGTAATGTATGAGTTATATCGGAAACAATGATTTGTGGAACGAAAGACAATAGAGAAATTACTGCTATATAAAGAGATATTCACAAAGAAATTTAATCTGAAATTCCTCAGGTCACGAACAGACATGCTTGATAAATGTTTAAAGTTTTCACACCTTTTGCCTGATGAAAAGGAAGATGACGATTTTAAAAGGGAACAGGAAGAGCATTTGAAAAGAAATAGCAATAAAATTTATGAACATTAAGAAAGTAAGTGCAAGAAAATGAGAACCCTTGCTATCTTAATTTGACTTACAAGCTGTGTTTTACTGCCCTACAGTGAATGTAAAGGTAGTATTCTATAAAAGAAGGCTTTCTGTGTACAATCTCACAATTATTAATGTTGGAGAAAAGAAAACCGATTGCTACATGTGGAACGAGACAACAGAAAAAAGGGTTCCATAGAGGTGGCTTCATGTCTGTGGGATTTTCTGAAAAACCATGTTCAAGGAAAATCGACAACCTTGTTTCGTGATACATATGGCGACCAGAACAGGAATGCCAACCTGAATACTATGTGTTAGCTTGCAGTGAATACACTGGACATTCCAACAATCAACCAATGCTTTTTTCAGCCTAGACATTCACAAATGGAAGTAGACTCAGTGCATGCGAGCATCGAAAGAAAAAGTAAACATGTGGATGTTGTTGATCAAAATGGCTGGTATAAAGTTGTAACCTCCAACAAGTACGGAGTGTCAGAAATGGATAACACTCAAATTTTAGATTTCAACCAGCTTCAGAAGAAAATAATTCGGAATAGGAAAACTGCTGAGAATGGAGAAATTGTGAAATAACTTACGATTGTTTGGATGCAATACAGGAAAGATCAGTTGGACATGATGTTTTTGAAGTATTCCTACGATGAGTGTGACTTTCAAGTTTTGCACACCAAGAAAAGGCCTGGGATACAAAATCCTTCGAATTCAGGTCCTGAAGACAATACACTGTGCCCAGCATATGACAATCCTCTCTGCGTAGGCAAAGAAAAGAAAAGTTGTTGTAAGAGAGGTGTTATACCTCCTAGGTATCACACATATCAAGGACTCTATGCTGCTAAAGATTTAGAAAATGAGGAAAATTTAGAGGAATCACAGGAATAGGCATCATGTTTATTTTCTGTTTCTTGTCCCTTTTATTAACGTTGCTAGTTTACCACCTTAGCTATTTCATATAAACCAATAATTTTGGCTCGGTATTATTGTTGAAATGGTAATCCACAAACAGAAAAACAGTTGTGAGGAAGCTCTGTGCTTTGTTAAAACGATTTTCCCCAATTTTGTTATGTGAAGATTAAATGCAAGAATATTATTTCTGTTACCTGTAAATTATATATTGTATGTTCAGTGTTACTGCAGGCCAATAATGCAAAGTGAAAGTAATAATGGTTTTTCTGTATTCTCCATCAAGACTGATAATAAAATTCCTGAGAAACTGTTCTCTTGCTCATTGGTTAGCTATGACACGCATTCCCATGACTTGTTCCACGTAATCTGTATTTATAGAGACATTATTAACACAACTGCGGTGATCTTTAATATGATAATATTGCTTAAAGTTACATATTACTTGTTTAACATTCGTATGTTATACAGCAGCAGCCACTAAGTTAAGGATCCGACAAACGTAACTACCTGCATAATTTCATAAAATATGGCATTAGTGTCCACCGAATGACTAGAATATGTAACACCTAGTGGAAAACAACAGTCAATGAAATGTACTTTCTATTTGCCGTAGAAAGATTTGTGAAAAACCATTAGAAAGGACTCAGTTCTTTGGACAAATTCTTTAAGTCGAATTATCTCAAAGCACTGTTTTTGGAATTACGTTTCTTTGATCCTGAATCGGCGAATTCATGTAGCGTTAGCTGACTTTTCTCTCAGAATTTAGAATATAATTAGCTCTTTATCACTAACGAGACCTAGAGATGCAGTTTTTAAAGACCTACAGCATTACTAATACTAAAAGAACGTAGTAAATTATATGTAGTAAATTTTACAACACTCACCTGCTCCTGTGACAGCATAAGGCGCACCAGTCGGAAAGTTAACGTAAAATATACGAAAGACCTGAATAAAGTGGCTAACGTTCAACAGCTGCCTCATACACTCCTGGAAATTGAAATAAGAACACCGTGAATTCATTGTCCCAGGAAGGGGAAACTTTATTGACACATTCCTGGGGTCAGATACATCACATGATCACACTGACAGAACCACAGGCACATAGACACAGGCAACAGAGCATGCACAATGTCGGCACTAGTACAGTGTATATCCACCTTTCGCAGCAATGCAGGCTGCTATTCTCCCATGGAGACGATCGTAGAGATGCTGGATGTAGTCCTGTGGAACGGCTTGCCATGCCATTTCCACCTGGCGCCTCAGTTGGACCAGCGTTCGTGCTGGACGTGCGACCGCGTGAGACGACGCTTCATCCAGTCCCAAACATGCTCAATGGGGGACAGATCCGGAGATCTTGCTGGCCAGGGTAGTTGACTTACACCTTGTAGAGCACGTTGGGTGGCACGGGATACATGCGGACGTGCATTGTCCTGTTGGAACAGCAAGTTCCCTTGCCGGTCTAGGAATGGTAGAACGATGGGTTCGATGACGGTTTGGATGTACCGTGCGCTATTCAGTGTCCCCTCGACGATCACCAGTGGTGTACGGCCAGTGTAGGAGATCGCTCCCCACACCATGATGCCGGGTGTTGGCCCTGTGTGCCTCGGTCGTATGCAGTCCTGATTGTGGCGCTCACCTGCACGGCGCCAAACACGCATACGACCATCATTGGCACCAAGGCAGAAGCGACTCTCATCGCTGAAGACGACACGTCTCCATTCGTCCCTCCATTCACGCCTGTCGCGACACCACTGGAAGCGGGCTGCACGATGTTGGGGCGTGAGCGGAAGACGGCCTAACGGTGTGCGGGACCGTAGCCCAGCTTCATGGAGACGGTTGCGAATGGTCCTCGCCGATACCCCAGGAGCAACAGTGTCCCTAATTTGCTGGGAAGTGGCGGTGCGGTCCCCTACGGCACTGCGTAGGATCCTACGGTCTTGGCGTGCATCCGTGCGTCGCTGCGGTCCGGTCCCAGGTCGACGGGCACGTGCACCTTCCGCCGACCACTGGCGACAACATCGATGTACTGTGGAGACCTCACGCCCCACGTGTTGAGCAATTCGGCGGTACGTCCACCCGGCCTCCCGCATGCCCACTATACGCCCTCGCTCAAAGTCCGTCAACTGCACATACAGTTCACGTCCACGCTGTCGCGGCATGCTACCAGTGTTAAAGACTGCGATGGAGCTCCGTATGCCACGGCAAACAGGCTGACACTGACGGCGGCGGTGCACAAATGCTGCGCAGCTAGCGCCATTCGACGGCCAACACCGCGGTTCCTGGTGTGTCCACTGTGCCGTGCGTGTGATCATTGCTTGTACAGCCCTCTCGCAGTGTCCGGAGCAAGTATGGTGGGTCTGACACACCGGTGTCAATGTGTTCTTTTTTCCATTTCCAGGAGTGTATCATGGGAAACCTACATCTAGATGTGTGGGCGGTCGGGAGGTTTCTGAACCGCCATCCTCACGAAGGAGCGTCCACTGTGTTAACCACTTTGCTACGTTGCTTGACGAACTGCAATGAGAAGCCGGTGGAATGTGACAGACAATGTATAATCAAGGTCTTACAGTACGATGAAGAAAGGCAGGAGCAGCATTTGAGTTATAAAATGCAGTACCCGACGCGTTTCACTCATACGTAAAAATTGAGACATCTATTTTCTCATACATCATATTGCCTGATTCATCAAGAACTGAGGTTTCGCCATTCAAAATATTGATACGTAAATACTACAGTTTTGTGTAATGGCTGTAACTAGCGTTTCATTGAGTGATACCTGTGTACAGATTGTTAGTGGAGATAGTAGTAAAACAATAACGCAGATTTTGTAGTGTTGGCACACTATGGTCTTTTAGAGTCTCTTGTGTTTCTTTCTGCGTAAACGCTTGCTCACAGCTACCTGCGAATGGTAGTGAACACTGGCGATCTACCTGCGAATGTTCGTTATTATGTTTTCGGTTCTAATACCTTCGTTGTAAAAGACCCTTTAAAATCCACCTTCGTGCTGTACGGTATAAAACATATCGTTGGATAGCACAGAGATTACGACAGGGTGCAGAACGTCGATGTACAGGGTGATCAAAAAGTCAGTAGAAATTTGAAAACTGAATAAACCACTGAATAACGTAGATAGAGACGTACAAATTGATACACATGCTTAGAATAACATGGTGTTTTATTAGAACAAAAAAAAAAAAATACAAAAGTTCAGTAAATGTCCAACAGATGGCGCTTCACCTGAACAGAATAGCAATAATTAGCATAACAAAGTGAGACAAAGCAAAGATGATGTTCTTTACAGGAAATGCTCAATATGTCCGCCGTCATTCCTCAACAATAGCTGTAGTCGAGGAATGACGTTGTGAACAGCACTGTAAAGCCTGTCCGGAGTTATGGTGAGACGCAGGCGTCGGATGTTATCTGTCAGCATCCCTAGAGATGTCGGTCGATCACGATACACTTGCGGCGACTTCTGGTAACCCCAAAGACAATAATCGCACTGACTGAGGTCTGGGGACCTGGGAGGCCAAGCATGACGAAAGTGGCGGTTGAGCACACGATCATCACCAAACGACGCGTGCAAGAGATCTTTCACGCATCTAGCAATATGGGGTGGAGCGCCATTCTGCATAAACATCGTACGTTCCAGCAGGTGTTTATCAGCCAGGCTGGGGATGATGCGATTCTGTAACATATCGGCGTACCTCTCACCCGTCACGGTAGCAGTTTTGCTGTCCAGCGCCATCTGTCGGACATTCTGTGCACTTTTCACATTCCAAGCATGTGTGTCAATTTTTATCTCTCTATCTACATTATTCCGTGGTTTATTAAGTTTTCAAATTTATCCTGACTTTTTGATCACCCGGTACTATGGCAGTGAGCCAGACGGATGAGCAATTACTGTTTATCTAAAGACTATAAACATTGACAACATTACAAAGGATACAGCTGAATTCCAGATACAGCTTTGAAGGAGCTGAAGCTGTGCCATAATCCGCGAGACGTTTAACACCAAACATTGCTCCACCCTTCCTTCGAAGTGTGAACAAATATCCCATCAATCTAGTAGTAAGCCGCAATTTCAGGATATGGGTGTGTCGAAAAGAACGCAGAAAACAATCTTGCCAGCAGAATACAGCCTTTGTCTTAAGCAATGATATACCATAGGGAACGTGTCGATTCCATGTAAAGAGACCCGCGGCTACAGCTGATACCGTCCGTTATTTAGACATCGCAGTTGCTGACACGTCACACACGTGCATTTGATATTCTTCAGCATTCCAAAGAAGTTTTGAATTTTCAGGAAAACAGACCAGCAAACCGCATTCTGAGATTGTATTTCAGTTCTTTGAAGATCCTGGTCTGACCTGCTTCCAAGAACTGTGGCTGACTGGCGTCGAGAGGAATCAGCATATTGTGTGTGTGTGTGTGTGTATGTGTGTGTGTGTGTGTGTGTGTGTGTAGGGAAGAAGGAGAGTGGGTCCAAGCTTATTTGACTCATTTAGTTTAATAAAATGAAGCGTTTGTAAAACCACTTTATTGATCAGTGTAATTCTCAATACAAATATTTTGTTGTAACCCTACAGCCTTGTAGGTAATTAACTCAGTAGGCAGGAACGTTGCAGAAAGACGTCAGACAATTCTAATCATCCTTGAAATTACGAAGAATCGTGAAGAATGAATATGACACATTCAAAACCTGTAAGAAAATCAAGACGTGTAAGAAACAATACATTTTGCAATTTTAATTAATTATGAAATAGTTATTTATTATATTACATACCTAGAAATCAAACGTTACTGTGTTACGTATTGTTGAAGCTAAAAATTTAACAGCTACATCTTAATCAATCTCTACACTATTAAATGTTACATCCAAAAGATTAACTGTACGTGTATCTCTGGAAATAGCAATACAAACTTCTTAACGTCTGACCATATCTCGATAACAGTTACTTCGAGCTACAATTTTTGTTAACTGTTATCACGAATTTCTCTTAACCTATAATTATGAAATATTCATGCCTACCACATTTCGCCAAAACATTAATCTAAAGTAATCTTAAAATATTAGTGACAGCCGGAAACGGTGTAACGCAGTTACAACCATCATCATTTCGTATCTTGACGATACCCGAGACCTACCTTGATATTAAAGGCAGACTAAAGTTTGCAGTTCGTCATCTGTGAGACATATAAATCATGGGACAAGGACTACTGTAACAACTCGCGAAATATTAACGAAGGTAACAGACCGGAGAATGTTTGAAGAACCCTACCAGCAATTTCGTGACTTACTTTTGCTCAGATCTTAAATGAGGATGTCCATTTGGAGATTTGAGCCTTCTCCACCTCAGTACCGATCCGGTACTTTTAAATCATTATCATCTCGAACTACAGAAATTTTTAAACTTTGATACAGTTACAGAATGAGGAGGAAGAATTTGTCTGTGCCTAATATGACATTACCAACAAAAGTCGCTGAAGCTGGAAACCAGTTTTATATGTCCCTATGGGATAATGGCAAATTTAATATCATCTGTACCTAAGAAATTTAACGTCGACTAAACGTGGTCAAAGTAGAAACCATGAATGTGTAACATATAGCGATTTTACGTGTTTAGAAAGTTTTCAGTTTCTGAGGCATGTAAATCAGTACTGATGATCTTACTCACTTCCAATCCGTTGCTGTGTAGACGCAAACGTCAGGCAACACGTAAGTAGATCTAATTTCGAATTTTGTCTGGGATAATTGATAACATTTTCCCAGAAGTAATTAGAATTGTCTTAGTCCTCTGCCTCTGACGAAACTTTTCTGGAGGTTTCCCTTTGTTATCAGGCGACTACCAGAACTGGAAGTCATCTCCCAATATATTCCCAATAATTCCCGACATCGATTCCGCCTGTCCCTCTCCCAGCCTGCTGTGCCATTTGGCTGGAGAGAAACGCTACTTCTCAATGGACCCAATCTGGAACAACACGCTCTTCTCCTTGAAGCAGAAAATAAGAAAAATAAAGAGGTAATAGAATCACATCGACTGTCATCGACTTTACCCTGAGCAGTCACCGTCTCTCTAAAGAGCTACCGTGCACTTTGAGAACAATTAATTGCGCTGTTGCTTTTAAGAGGACACTGAAACACTTCCTCCTTTCCCCCTCATAACGGTTCACCAAAAAATAACGCACATTGACTGTAATCCCATTGTCAAACTGTAAGGCAAATGGTTAAATTTTCTTTCATTTACGCTTCTTTTTTTCTTCATTTGTCAGTCACACTTCTTTCTTTTCCCCTGTTTTCATTATATTTTCTTTAATCAAATACGTCTTTCCGTCTCTTTTCCATCTCTTCTCATATATCCGCTGCTGATGGCCCTCATAGTTTAAAAGTAACGCCCTGTAAACTGTCTCTGCTGTTGCAGTCATGAATGTAGCAATAATGTAAACTGTGTTTACCTTTTTCTATTTGGTTACTAGAATAATTATATTTCCTGATGTTGTATACTCGATGTAACTGAGCGTACCATAATCATTAAAACCTAAAATATGCATAATGCCTCGTTAGATTTAAGAGATGTTGCGAAAGCCTTACTCTTCCCCTGTTAAATACATACATAAGTAAAATAGATGTATCTTCACATGCACTAAGTTCTCATTTTCATCTGTGATATATTATCCTGGAATAAAGTTAAAAATATATCCCGTCCTCCAGTTCTAATCAAGTCTTCAGAAGTTTCCTCTGGGTTGTCGGACAAATGCTGGAACCAGAAAACCGCTCGCATATATTCCTCACTGTGATACTCTCTGTGCCGCTAACAGCACGTCTGGTATTTGGCTGAAAATCCATGAGTCTACAATGAGTCATTATTTCAAATGCCCTCTCTGGAGCTGGTCTGTCTATATTTTGGCACAGTCCTTCACTGGTGACAGAAGGATGTAACCTATGGTGATACAATGAATTGTTTCCAGAATACTCCCCACACACCCATCCTCCATCTTAATGTCTGACACCACAGTGGATCTAGGCCAACTGCCCTACATATAAATGGTCGGAAATCCTAGAAGGCAAATCAAGATGGTGCACCTAGCATATTATCACAGGTATAAAATCCAAGATGGTGTACCTTAGAAAAACCATATGATTCCACAAACCTAGATGACTGGCCTTAGTGCTGGCTGTACGGTTCTCATATCTCCTGTGTTTTCGCCGATCCTATGATCCCACAGTCCAAGATGGCAGGCCTCAGGTAAACTAGCATGGTAGGGAATCCAAGATGACGGACATTAGTGCAGCCGTTTGATGGTACAGTTTTTCTAAGTTCAAATCTACTTGTGTTAAAAACATTTTGCCCCGTCCCACTGACCAGTCCACTGATGCTGTTTAAAGGTCACAATCACTCGGATAGAACAGGCAAGCTTGTGTTTCTACTTAAAAGAATTCAGGGCAGAGCCCCACCGCCACCCCCACAACCCACATGCCAGTCTGCATGCCACATAGGCTGCGTCTGGTTCCAAATGTGCTGAGCTGTCGTTCGAGTTGGGGTAAACGCCGCACCATGCCTTGACAGTGACAGACAAATTTGCACACTGGTTGATGTGTACACACTGACAGCTCACTGTATGGCCAGTTTTGCTGCATACATCTAACACAACACTCCATCCATGTGAAATCACAGTGGTCATTGCCGGGTACTGATATATGTTGCCGACAGTTGCCTGGCACTTCCTGATATGCAAAAATATTCAAATGTGTGTGAATTCCTAAGGGACCAAACTGCTAAGGTCATCAGTCCCTAGACTTATACACTGCTTACACTAACATATGCTAAGAACAACAAACACACCCATGTCCGAGGGAGAACTCGAACCTCCGGCGGGAGGGGCCACGCACTCTGTGACATAGCGCCTGACATACACCCCTGCATTGACAGAGTGCACATCATATACCAAAAGCATGCGTCAGCGACCAAGATTCCAGTTACGTCTTTGGTGATTTTGTGTGAATCTCTGGGAAAACGCTGGTGTTGGAAAGAATTCGAAAACTCACTAAGTACCTATTACATTCATAGGCAGCTAATAATGGGGAAAATGTGTTAGTGCGCTGTGAACAGCGACCATGCTAAGAGTCGGGGACGAGGTCAGCAATGGAATGTGAATGACGCATGGCATCGGTACTCCCCCGTTTCATATGGTGCTTTCCTCCAATATTTGTAAATTCTTACTAACGAGATTTTCATGCATAACTGTCCGCATAAAAATAGACGAGTCACTGAAATTTTCGTACGCTCCAACATCTAAGGAACTGAACTTAGATCCGCATAGCATACAGAAAGTAAACCGACAGAAAACTAATGCAATTTTGTCATATGGTTGGGCCGGCCGATGTGGCCGAGCGGTTCTAGGCGCTTCAGTCCGGAACCGCGCTGCTGCTACGGTCGCAAGTTCTAATCCTGCCTCGGGCATGGATATGTATGATGTCCTTAGGTTAGTTAGGTTTAAGTAGTTCTAAGTTCTAGGGGACTGATGACCTCAGATGTTGAGTCCCATAGTGCTCAGAGCCATTTGAACCATTTGACATGGTTGCAGGCCGTGGCTGTTATTTGAAGACAAATGTTGATGGTGTTAGGGCAGCAACAAGCCACAAATTTATTTTCAGTTCCTTTATTCAAAGGGTACCGTTACCGGTTTCGGATAGTTATGATTCATCTTCACACGGTTTACTTGCTTTGTTTTCAACATGTGGTGCGATTTTTTTTTTTTATTTTTTTACAGATTAATCGTCGTGAAACGTCGGTTTGGTGTGTTTGTTTTCATAACATTCGCCCAACAGATGTGAATACATTCCCACTGCATTATTATCGTTGCACACGTAAATTTTACTCACTGAACACTTTAGATTTGTCACTGAAAAGATTTCTACCACGCACACTTTAGATTTGTCACTGAAAAGATTTCTACCACGCACCACATGTGCGTGGTAGAAATCTTTTCAGTGACAAATCTAAAGTGTTCGGTAAGTAAAATTTACGTGTGCAACGATAAGAATGCAGTGGGAATGTGTTCACATCTGTTGGGCGAATGTCATGATAACAAACACACCAAACCGACATTTCACGACAATTAATCTGTAAAAAAAAAACGCACAACATGTTGAAAGGAAATAATGTAAACCGTCTGAAGATGAATCATAACGATTCGAATCCGGTAACGGTACCCTTTCAACAAAGGGAATGAAAGTAAATTTGTGGCTGGTTGCTGTCCTAACACCAGATACCTATTTTATCATTATATTAAACGACGTTTGTTACGAGATGAAAGGCATAACGTATTCCACATGCAACTCGCTCAATTGCTCGGTCATGACTCATCGTCGGCTGGCAGGCTAAACTGGCGGCTTAACACTGCGGCTGCCTAGTGCACTGTAGCCCAAATTGCTGACGAAACCCGCCTATAAGCATTTTTGTTTGATTTCTTTCACTGTGAATCAAGAAAAGCTGTCTTGAACTTGACAGATGGTTTCAGCACTGCAGATATTTACTAGGTATCGTGATGCGCCCTTGACTTCCTCTCGCCTCTCAACGGAAACAGCCAGTTGGAGGGTGGTCTACATTTCAACACATACTCTGAAATGGGGTACAACTTGGTTTGGCATAATTGTAATTGCTATAGGTGAAAGAAGCGATAAGGACAGAGAGAATTGTAGGACCAATCGGGGATTGAACCATAAGCCTAAATTTTCTAGTCTGGAACATAAGCCAATGAGCTGCAAAGGCACATTTCTCGACAAAGCATTAATTATTTATAAAACAGAAACTGCACTGAGACCAGGGAACAAATACCAATTCTGTACAAGAAGTAAACAAAGAAAATAGGTAGCATTATGTGTTTCTTGTTACTTAATTTACGGATAATTTATTGAAAAATAAATCTGTTTTAATGATCTGCTTATTCGAATAGTTACTCGGATAAAAACATATTCGAATAATGCCCATCTGTTTTCACCACTACACGTAACACCCAAGTTCTCTTTCTGTTCTTATTATCAAATGTAAAGAGTGCTAATAGTTCACTTGCTCCATTTACTCACGAAAGCATATGGTGTAGCTGGACTGAAGGTTTTTAGTTAACGATAAACGAAGTTGACGATTACGGTCTGTTGTCACACTCTCAACGTTCATCCTTTTAATTGGTTCTGTACAAAATTTATCTAAACGTCATTGCGATTTTACCAGCTAATTGAAAGCAGGCATTAATGCATCACGTACTATTTCACTGAAATAAACAGTTCCACAACTGAAAAAATGACCTTCAATAACATTCAATATTCGGTTATCATTTTAATTTTTGTTATACTGTGGTAACACCTAGTGAATCTCAGGTGTAGAACACACCTTATTCACAGAAAATATGGAAAATCGACAGCTAAAAAGAAATTCTAGTTCTAAATACATCTAAATACATGCCAGGCCTATTAGTGCCGCTACGTTGTGTGTAAGTGAGCGCCGCATGATAACGAGTCAGTGAAGTACCAGCTGCATGCTTCGATGTGCGCGTGCGTATTGAGTGAGGCAGACGAATGCTACTCACACGAGTAAATGAAAACGAACGTATGGCATTGTTGGCCGGAAGACAGCATCTGGGGAAGTTCGGCCGCCAAGTGAGAGTCTTATTTCAGTCGACGCGACGTTGGGTGACTTGCGCGCCGGTGATGACGATGAAATGATGATGAGGACAACACAATACCAAGTCCCCGAGTGGAGAAAATCTCCACCCTGGACGGCATTCGAACTCGGGCGCGCTTTCATGGGGGCGTCATGTTACCACCTAGCTAAGCACTCTCTCACACTGGTTTCGCCACAGGGCTGCAGTGTTGTAATTGACTGTACACAAAAAATGAAATGATGCTATGGCATTGTTGGTTGGGAGTCCCCATGCGGGGAAGTTCTGGCGCCGTATTGGAAGTCCTTTTTAGTTGACGCCACTTCTGCGACTTGCGAGTCAATGATGATGAAGGACACACAACACCCAATCATCACGACGCAGAGAAAATCCCTAAACCCGGCGAGAATCGAACCAGGGAACCCGTAGGCGTGAAGCGAGAACGCTACCGCAAGACAACGAGCTGCGGACTCACTGTACACAGATTCATCACAACATAAGGGTACTACTGGGACCAGAAAGCGGACAAATGCATTTATAGTTAAAATTTCCTTTTAGCTACAGATTTTACACGTTTTCTATGGAGAACGTGTCTGATTACAGTTTAACGAAAATTAGTCAGCGTGTTAAAAATAGGAATAGTTAAGACACTGTAATTGAAATATGCTCAAGTGCCAATATTATAGATAATGACATAAATAATAAACAGCTTTCATAGTGCACAGCCTCGTACCCTGCGACACGCCGTTGCGTGAAAAGAATGATAGATCTCCGTACCAGTGCATGAACAAGATTGTCTAGTTAATGCAGTATGTTATGTAAATAGAGAAGGAACAAGAAAATACTAGACTTACGTGAACAACCTACGGAAAAGAAGTAAATATGTAAGGCACTCTATACAAGGTGAACCTGCCAACAAACTATCTATGACAGGCGTTCAGTGATTAAAGTAAAACATTGTCAAACAAAGCAAAACAGGCATTGGGCACGAAATCGCTCTGTCAGTTAAGCAATTTTGTTTATTCTATGTTTTTTGTTTTATAAATTTCAAGCTTCCCTAACAAATATCTTTAAATTTGGCACTTGAGCGCATGTCAATTACACAGTGTCTTAACTCTTCCTAATTTTAACAATCTAAATTTTGCTATGTTTTATTTCATCGCTTTTTATTACTCTAATTCCTCTTATACCTTATAAGCCAGTTAAAGACTTTAACGATTAACACTCTTTGTTTTACTTTGTTCAGTTAATCATTGAAGACTTGTGTATGCCTACAGTAGGGACATCTAGTGAACTTACAACACAAATATCTTGTGGCTAATGTGCGGCAGCTTGTTTTGAACAGCAGTGCTGCTGACAAGATGACTCACATATTCTGTTATTTATGCGTATTTGGCGATGCTAGTGCTGATTTTGCGTTCAACATTTGACGATGCCACTATGGCTGTATTACATTAGGACAATGTTTTTATGAATCAGGTATGCCTCTTCATACTTGAAGCGCACAAATTGTATATGTATGTCAGTAATACTTTTCATAATGGTATATTTTATTGTTTTAAGCTGTAGATAATATGCTAGTGTATTTATGGTTTCCTGTAATTTGCTGCAGATCTGAAGATGGTCATTATCGACCGAAACCGGTAATCTGATGACAAAAAGTTTGTGACCATAGACGCACAGTAAAGGAAATTTATTCTATATTCGGGTCAGTGATTTATTCGCGACGATGTCGCAGATTATGAAACACAGATTCTGACTCAAAAGGAGCGACTTCCACTATATACAACAAATTTTTAATCTTTCACATAATGTTTTCACCTTTGATTTATCGTTTATTAAATGAATAAATAATGCAATGCATTAGAAGTAGGACATAGGTCAGAGCGTTCGGAGCCATGTTCTGAACTCACATGTGCGTCTGAAAGACGGAACATTCAGCTAAATGTATTTGGGATTAAAAGTCGTAGTTGTTATCAGTCTATTGGTCACTAAGAAATGTCATTCCAACAAATATGCATAAATAGTTATGCGGGAACTAGTTTTCGAGGAGTGATAACACAGGCAAGACAAGTTGGAGAAGTATCACGACGAAATCTGTCTAGTCGTATCCCAGCAACACAGGAGGTTAACAGCTGTCATAATAGCGAAGGATTGACGTAAGTAGCACTGACATCATAAAATCGTCCTGCTTTTCAGTTACTGGGACATTTCTCACTTTTAGTACCTGTGTTAAGACATGAACCAATGATTGTAAGGTAATACGATTGCGCCTGAAGAAATCCTCACCGACACCAAGGACTCCCTGGAGAGAGGGAAAAAGCCACCAGCAGTTACCCGTAGGGGCCGCTGGGCTCTGTGCATTAGAATCAGCAGCGACCGTTTGGTGGACGTGGGGCATTCCTCCAGTGACGGAACTGCGTCATATGCCGAGAGCGCCACTGTTTCACTCTAGAAGAAACAACAGACATCACCAATAAATAAATAAAATCGATTTCTCAACACCATACATTTATTGTCCAGTAATAATAGTTACGGCATCTTACTGTTGCAATCAAAGAACGGTTTCTGGAATAAAAGACAGGAAAAACTGTAGACGAATGGTGAAGAGCTTCTCTAAAGCAAGTCTAATGTTAACGTTCACGGATAGGTAAACATTGGGAAGTCAGTATCATTCGGGGATCTATTTGACTTTCAACCTTCAGGTTGTCTACATACCTGAGGCAAATGCCTGAAATGACATTAACATCACAAGCCATGACCCCTGCCACACATCTCCATGGAGTTTCAGTGGTGGGAAAGTAAGAACGATAATCACAGTCCAGGATTCTAGTACTCATTAAAATGTAACAGGCATCTACGTCCCAGTATTTTACTAGCAATTAAACAGCTAATCACAATGCAGCACCAGAGAACCATTCCGGTCATGTACAAAAGTATCTGAACAACATGAATTTTGTGTCACGTTCAAAAATATATCTGATTATATTTGAAAATGAGGAAGAATACTTACATCAGAATTACATCAGCTTACCTAACCTAAATAGTAAGTCGCACTTGTTAGTGAACGTAGTTTGATCAGTGTACCATACTTGGTTCAGGGCACAACGAAAAATGAAATATATCCAAGTCTAGGCTGTCCGTAATATTTACCAAAATACACACTACATTACAACATTTACAGCTCGCCGGCTCAGCAGAACTTGTGGACGTGCATCGTTCGATCTCTGTACAACACGCAGAGTAAGGCACAGTTTAATATTTCCGCACTAAAAATTACGTCTCTGTCAAATCCGATGCCTATAACATCTAATTGCACTCTCAAAATAACCTACCTAGTGTCGTTAAGAAGATAAGTATGTTTTATAATTGTACAAAACAACTAAGGCCAGGAATGCAGTTTTGTTTGATATTTTATTTTGGGGGTAAATGAGGCTGCGTGAAAATGTGTACCTGACCAAACCAAGATACATGCTATAGAATATGTTACGCTGTTATGCAGACAGTGGTAGCTGACACAAATAGGTATTATGTATTACAGATCAAAAAGTCTCAGCTACTCGAACGGCACAAATAATGTGTACCCTATACTCGACACCTCCAGTTAGACTGTGGACTCTAAAATTACATGCACGACGGCTAATCCCATGTATAAATAGTCTTATAATGAGGCAGGACACACGTGCTCTGCTGAAGTGACATGCAAAACAAAATACACACAACAAAAAACGTTTTGCATCGCCTCGGTTTCGAAATTGTGGCAAGTTCCTATGGGTCCAAACTGCTTAGGTCATAGGTCCCTGCTTAATCTAACCTAAACTAATCTCCACTAACAACAACAAACACACCCGTGCCCCAGGTACGACTCGAACCTCCGACGGGGGGAGCCACGCGACGCGTGGCAAGGCGCCTGAGATCGCACGCCTACCCCACGCGGCTCGGTTCCGGGAGTTCCGGAACCTGTACAGATAATCCGAATATAGATCCACATAAACATCATTTCCGCCATTTTTATTGCTCATGAAAACCACACATTGCACATTGTACCACCATACTGGGACAACTTCAGAGTAGTTGGTCCAGATTGCTATACCCACTGGTACCTGTAATACCCAGTAGCACGTCCTCTTGCATTAATGCAAGCCTATATTCGTCTTGGAATACTATCAACAAGTTCATCAAGGCACTGTTGGTCCAGATTGTCACACTCCTCAATGGTCAATTATAAAAACATTGACATTCTTAAATACTGTAGTAATGAGCATTTTTAAGCATGTGCCACAAAAGTAGAAACACACAAAAGAAAAATAATTATAGTCACTATATATAGGGTTCCAATTGGTAATTTGCAGCTATTCACTAAACAGCGTGATGCAGTATTAAAATTCTTAACTTCTAAAAATAATGAACTCACAGTAAGTGGAGATTTTAATTTAAATTTTCTGTAGATCCATACTAGTCTCTCTTACAACTTCTTATAATCTCATTCCCTTAGTACAGTTTCCAACCAGTATTATGGCTACCAGCAGCACTGCTATTGATAACATTTTCATAGATACTACCACACTAGTAAATCATAGTAAATCCAATACTTAATGGCCTTTCAGATCATGATGCCCAGTTGCTTACATTTAATATAGTGGGGTCTGATTCAGCTAATAACAAGAAGTGGAATAATAAATGAAACAGGAATTGAAGGTATAAAAAACTGTTTGAGGAATACAGACTGGAAAGATTTAAACAATTTACATGGAATAAATGAAAAATATAACTATTTCCCTAATATGGTCATAGGTCACATTGAAAAATGCTGCCCTAAGAACATAATCAAAGCAAATAGATCAAATGTTTCAAAAACTGGGATTACAAATTGAATAAAAGTATCATGCAAAACAAAAAGAAGACTGCACTTAATGTCAAGGGAAAACGATGACTACAGAGCTAAATCACATTACAAATTATATTGCAATATTCTAAACAAAGTAATCAGGACCCCGATAAATAATTTAGACAAGAAGAGAATAGAAGCTTTTGAAATGTGGTGCTACAGAAGAATACTGAAGATTAGATCGGTAGGTCACATAACTAATGAGGAGATATTGAATAGAATTGGGGAGAAGAGGAGTTTGTGGCACAACTTGACTAGAAGAAGGGATCGGTTGGTAGGACATGTTCTGAGGCATCAAGGGATCACCAATTTAGTGCTGGAGGGCAGGGTGAAGGGTAAAAATCGTAGAGGGAGGCCAAGAGATGAATACACTAAGCAGATTCAAAAGGATGTAGGCTGCAGTAGGTACTGGGAGATGAAGTTTGGACAGGATAGAGTAGCATGGAGAGCTGCATCAAACCAGCCTCAGGACTGAAGACCACAACAACAACAACAAGCAGGCAAAGCTGTAAAAGCTGAGAGTTCCAAACGATTACCGTTCCAACGCCAGAAGCTGACAAGGGATAGGTGCAGTACAGGTCAGCTACCGGATCTTAAAACTATTGTAACACAGAAAGCTGACAGAATGTGCAGTCGGTGTCAGCTACAGGATCTTAAAACTCTACTGTAACTTTATCTTCTGACGCGGCTGGTCAAACAGGACACAACATCATGTCACTCATGAGCACTCCAAGCTTCCCGGTCACAGCGTAATTAGAAACACAGAAGTCTGTGTAGTATTAATGGCAGCTTTGTACTGTAGAAACTATACAACGTTGCACCAGTAAGGCAACGATTACGTTTCTGTGAACGATATATATCGCTCTTAATCGTAAGTAATGTGTGCCGCACAGCGATAAACATCTCAGTATTGCACAGTGGACTATGGAAAGTACATACGAATGTTAGAAGGTTTCTGTCATGTTACGTTCGCGTAGGGATCGATGGAGAAATGACAGTGTGCCTCGGTATGTCCCCTATTCTGGTTTCGTATTCTCACACAGTAAATTACAAAAATACGAGAATGGTTACGCAGTGAGCATCGAACTCATGTTCTCTAAATTTACCATGATTTCTCGACAGCAATGTCGCCTTTACTTTTCCAGAGATACAGTTTTAAAAAACTTAAATTTTTTGTAATACTTTGTAATGACAACCAACAATCCTATAAGTGCGTCTGGGAATTCGTCCAACAGATGTTTTCATTAATAACTGATAAGCCTTCCAAATGTTGGAGCAGTAGCTTAGAATTGGTCGACCTAGGTTCTTGTGTGCTGTTTGCCTTACAACTGAGTTGCTCTTTCGCTAAATCCTTCCCAAAATCATTTCATCACTTCACTAGTTCTTACGATTACATATCGCTTCTTAGCATGACTCGTACGCCTTATACTTACTTGACAGACACCAAAATTTTATCATTTATCTTGTAATTTCTGAATAATTTTTATGTTGTGGGCATTATCTTGCAACCATCTATTTTTTAAGCCACGTGTCACTCAGCAAACGAGTTGGAAGTGCTGTACAAACAACTTGCAGTTCCTTGTGACGATCGACCGATTACAATTGCCAAAGAAGCGCAGACATTATATCTGGGGGCCTCAGCGACCGTTTTAATATTGATGTACAGGTGGGGTATTCTATTACCTTTGTTGGCTGCGTTCCCTTATCAGACGCGAGGGCCTCAGAGAGTCATCGCTCTGTAGGCAACTCGTTACTGGCTTAATGCACCATCGTCAAAACACAGTTACATTCTGCCATTTTGATATATGATACTTATATTCAAGGGAAGCAACCTGGATTTTTCACTCACATCACTCATGCTACTACCCTTATTATTTTCTATTTGAAATGTCAGTACGTTAGACGTTTATTTTCGCATGGTATGTACGAGGATCTATCAGAGGAAGAGCAGTTTGGTTTCAGGAAAGGTAAACGCACTAGAGGCGCAGTGCTGACGCTGTACTTGATAAGAGCATCTACAAATTTCGTTCAACAAACTGACGACAGAAATTCGAAATCCCCAGAGAAGTAGCTCTACGCTACAGGGAAAGACGTGTAATGCGCAATACGAACTCGAAAGAAGGAATAGTGAGAATGGAAGACGAAGAGAGAAGTGCTCACGTTAGTAAGAGCGCACAACAGAGATTCATTCATCTTGTGCCTTAATGTTCGAGGGTAATTTTGTGGAGCAATGATCAGTAACATCGGAAATGGGATTTAATTTCAGAGAGAAATTCTTAGAAGACGTTACTACCATCTTCGGAAGTGAGGAACATTTAGAGGACCTGTTGAAGGGAATAAACCCTATTGTGAGCGGGGAATATGAATTAAGAGCAAATCAAAGAGAAATGCAAGTATTGATGATCAGCAGAAATGAGATTGGCGACAAACCTGACATCAAATTTTGCGGACCACATAGTGAACTAAGACATTCTGCTACTTCTAAACAAAATCAAGGATGACTGAAAGATGTAGTAGGACATTAAAAGCAGACTATCACAGGATAACATAAAAGTAACGTATTTGAGACGCCCTGCCAATCCCGCAAGACAGGACAGATAGCACAAATTGTGAATTGGGGCCAAAATAAGGACTGTCAGTTACACTCAAACATACAACTTCATTATTTGATCAAAGATTACATGATCCCCAATTTAAAACAAAACAAAACGCACACACACACACACACACACACACACACACACACACACACACACACACATACACACTGCTTCAATCCTTGGGACTTAATTACCGGCTGAAAGCCACTTCTATTTAAAAACGGCTGAAGGCAAGCCTTATCTTAAATCAGTTCTTTAGTTTAGCTGAAGTAAACAAGTTAAATTCAGATCTGCTGAAGGCTTAATACTTAAAACTCCATACCATTAATTTTTTTTAAATACCAAAGGTCTTACGTGAAACAGTACTTTAAACTACGCTGAAGGCCATAAGAGCAAAACAACTCTAAACCAAAATTCGGCTAGAAGCCATACCAGTACAAACAACAAGAACAAACTAAAAAAAAAAAAAAGTAGCAATACACCCAAGGTTGCTCAGATGTTCGAAGATCGGCCTGGAATTCAAACACTAACGCTCGCTTAGGTAAGACAGGCGGTCGGCCCAACCATTTTCAATCCGCTGGGAACCCAACCGAAAGACAGTAAACAGACCAATGATCAAGATCACTTCCGATCCACACTTGCAGCAACACTAAAACGATGGTAACAGCGGAGACTGGAACAACAACTAGAACGGATGACAGACAACCCATAAGCGGTGGACGACCCAAATACACGTCGTCTAATCATATGACCGACCAAACAGCCAAGGTAGGTCGTTGCCACTCAAACGTGTGTGTCTGCAATCATCGGGTGAGTGATAGCTATTCTGTCATTCCTCGCCACTCAGCGCCAACAGACCAGTTCAGAGTCAGAGGGCAGACAACATTTAAATAACTTACTAGTCAAACCACATAAACTACACACAGGTTCACGAACACTTGCACGAAGAACTAGACAGTGCTAACGGCAGTGACTGAACAAAACGTGGACGAATCACGAGTTGGCACACACGGCCAACCCATAAGCGATCGCCTGCCAAATACAAGTAGTCCTACAAGACGACCGACCGACGATCAACACAGTCGTTCCCCACTCAAATCGTGTGTGTCCGCAATCATCGGCGAGTGATGGGTATGCGCGCCTCCCTGGCGCTGCACGATCCACTGGTGCTACAACGCGACTGCTCCAACCGACCAACTGCTGCACATCAACACGGAGACAGCACTAAAATAACTGGGCAGTGAACATCACGGGCTACACACAATTTCACAAACACTTGGACGAAGTACGTGACCAATGCTAAGAGCAGTGACTGTGCAATCACCAGGACGAACCACGAGTTGAGACACACACAGTCAACCCACAAGCGATCGGCGAACAAATACACATCGCCCGGTAAGACGACCAACCGACGTTCAACCAAGAACGTCCCCAGCCACTTGCGCCGGCAACGGTCGGGCGAGTCATGGCTATCCGAACCTAACTGCCGCTCCAACGCGACCGAATTTCTAACGCGTCTCACCTGTCCGTCTGCCAGGTCCGAAAACTACTGGCGCGTTCCAACTAACTTCATTGTCAGGTCCCAACAGTATTGCTGGCGCGTTCCAACTCGCTGGACAACACACGACGACCAGGTAAAAGCAGTCCCAAAGATAATATGGCAGGGCCTATACCGATAAGCGCTGCTGCTGCCGCTCACGGGAGGGCAAGGCAATAACTCAGTGATACCAGTAATTGAAAATTAACATAACGAGGCGGCAGTGTCGGTAGAAACAGGGTGTGAAATACGAGATGGCACGAAGACGAGCCACCCACGGTTCAATATTGGTATGAAGAATAGACATTAGTTTACAGAAAGAAATTTCGGAGAAAGTACGCCTGGAGCAGGGCACTGAACGGATGTCGACTGATACCATAAGAGCTGACGGAGAGGAAACCAAGGTGTGGAAAACACTGAAAAATAGAAGGTAAATGGTGATAGAACATGTGCTGTGACGTCTGGGAAAATCTTCCACGGTAGAGGGAGGCCTAGAAGGTAGAACTTGTAGAAAAAGACAGCGTTTGGAATAAATTCAACAAGTAGTGGAATAAGTTGAGTGTGAGTGATTTTCCGACAAGAAGGCGTGATGCAGTTTCTGACGAATCTTCTGAGGCAATATCTTCTGGCTACATACACACAGTCGCGGGCTGCTTCTAATAAGAGGCAAGATGCAAGGAACTTCCAAACGGCCACATCCGGTTCAGCACTGCCTGCCCGCATAAACCCACAACAACAGAAAATCCTGACCACAACAGACCGACTGACTCCACACAATTGTCTCTCTTACTTTCAAATTATACCTGCTGACATGGCGCGACACGCCATAGCCGTTGACTGGCCGAGCTGTCGATTCCAGACCACAATCAATAATTTAGTACTTCCCATGCCGCTGTGATAAATATCGAAATCGATCAACAGCAATGAGCTCTCCGCTAATCGATGCTAAAATACGTGATTCAAATGACGGTGCAGAACTTAAGGGTTTACTGAGAAGAAAATGATATAAATTGGTTTATCTAAACCATTATATTACGTTATTACTTATTCAACAACTTCTTAATTTACTATTACGTAAATTATCCAAAAGGAAAAATTTTAATGTAAATAGCACTGATTGTGACCTCGTATGCTATAATTCTTTTGACAGTTAAAAAATGCACACGTATCAGATAGTTTTGTCCTGATTGAAATACTGTTGTTCGAGTGTAAATAATGTCATCAGGTTACATGTCAACTGAAACCACTGCATGTCTCTTTTGGAGTACCTTCACTGTGATATGTTTTTATGGATTTCAGTTTTCGGTAAACAACACGGAAAAATGGAAGAGTATATGGATGTAGTGTTCTGAGATCTTTCAACTTCAGGGCGGATATAAAACTTCTGTGTGGACAGAGTAGTGGTATTCCATAAAGAAGTTTTAGAGTGATTAAATGGCATTTTCTTAAAGGGTTCCATTCTGTGCCACTCTTACAAGTGTGAATTGACGTGTTGAAAGAAGATTATGTTTTTTTGCTTTTCAAATTTCACAGCACTTGTTTTCGTAATATGAAAGCCAATACATTTAATACAACAGCGCTCTACTATTTCACTGTTTAGCTGTTGAAAATCCCTTAAATCTTCTGTTGTCACTGGAATGACCTCAAACTGATTTTTGACTTTGGCATTTTTTACAAGTTCATACTACTTGTCAATGTGCAAATAAGATTTGCTTTTCGCATTTTCTTTTCCATTGTGCCAAAGTCTCGGCCATCGGGTAAGTAGGTACGTCCAGCAAGAAGGAAATGATATTGGATATCATGGAATCAGTTGACAACAATACAATAAACACTGTATTGTATTTCCTTTGTTCTTTCTTTTATAATACACATTTGATGGATCGCCCAGTATTGTCGCAATACGTGATGCAGTTTCTGACGAATCTTCTGAGGCAATATCTTCTGGCTACATACACATAAAATATGAACTAGAGTTGCATGTGCTGAAGCCAAGGTTGTATGCCCACAACAGCGTTAGGTAGAACAGTGTCTCAGTAGGAATTTTAGGCCACGGAAGTGCTTGTTGTAAATAATAGGTGTTTACAAAGTACTCATGGTCATTACTGGAACAAGAATTTGCGCATTCTCTCAATAGAGCATATGCTTTATCAACTCAATATCTGAAGCCTCACATTCAAAGGAATATCGTCGTTCGGAGAGGCACTGCACTTATTACTCATGTGGTAACTTGAAGCTTACATTAAAATCTGAGTTTAAAACTTTTGAATACACTTCTTATTTTATAGGTAAAACTCCTGATACTTGACATTCTTTCTCACAGAGGCGGTGAAGTTCAGAGATGGATTTCACAGTTATAACGAACACTTTATGTGCGTTGTCTCTACGTGAAATGGCTTCTGTGGTTCCAAGATTTTCTCATATGGTCTCCAATAGTATCCAACGAGGCTTCACTCATTCTGTGTTTTAAATTGCTGTGTTTTCCGTGTTTATCTATATGTTTTATTCCAAGATGTCACGTTTTAAGTTCATCAGTATTTTCATCACCAGCTACATCATCACTACCATTAAGCAGTTTCCTGTCACCTCTAGCTGTTGACACTCTTTTAGGTGACGAAAACGTCGCAAAATAATTTTAAACATACACTATACTTTGCTCCAGTCGCCGATGTTACATGATAAGGGAATGAGTACTTTCATCTGCTCACTCCTACATCATTACGTATTTTAACAAATGCCTGACTACATTCTTTATGCTCAATAAGACCATTGAGATATGTACCCGAATATTGTAGACCTGAAGTGTGTAAAACTCACAAAATAGTGAGGTTTTAGAAATTTCATATAATACTGAATAGCTGTATAACCAAGGTTAGATCAGTCTAATATATTTCTGCAGTCATATTCAGGTCCTTCTTTGCTGCTACATACTGGTTTTGTCATGCACATGTTCATGTTCACTGTTTCTTTTCCTTCTTCCGTATGCTCTCTTCCATTTGTGTAGTTACAACTGAATTTCTTACCACAAGTTTCAGCATTCTCAAATACACGCGATCCATGCTTCTATCGCTGTTTTACAACTGCGCCACCAGTAGGCCAACAACTTATATGCAAAGAGGAATGACGTGACATATCTATTACAATGTAGGGACCAAATGCAAGTTATGTTTAATACTTACAAAAAAAGATGGATATAGAAGAAATAATTACATTCTGGAAGGCTATGTTCTTCACTTATAACTGATAAACAAGTCTCTAACAGTGCTACGTTCGTACATCTGCAACTCACTTAACAAGACCAGTAAGTGTCGTACCACCTTCTTTCATTCAAAACGATCATAAAGGCGCATACAGGAACTTAGAACAATTACTGTAGAAAGAGCGGGAGCAGTGCCGTTTGGTTCTAGTCAGTTCAGTTTTTCTTCCCCCCCCCCCCCCCCCCCTTTATTAGCATAGCTCCCTCTCTAACTAGATTACTCTTCAAGAGGCACATTCAAAGATGAAATGGATGGAGAGAGGCAGAGGGAAGAAGACGTGGGAACGAAGAGGCAGCATGGGGTGACGTGTGCTATGTACGAGTGTGTACGAGTGGAGTGTGTACATGAGCAAAGCTGTGGGGAGAAGTATATTTTTATATTAAAACAGCATACTTAGCAATGCTTCACAACTGCTGAATATGTATGCGAATTGGATGTATGTCCTAATCTGTCTCCCCTTCACTCTGTCCACACCTTCATCCTCACTGTCATTATATGTCTCCTGCTGCTCTCCCCTTTCACTGCCTATCGCCTTCTCCCAGTCTGTCATTCACCTCCTGCCCCCATTCTCCATCAATTTCCTTATCCCCTCTCTATGTTCATTTCCTCTCTCCTCTCAGTCCGTCTCCTCTTTTCTCGGACTCTTTCTCTTGGTTAATGGTGTTCGAAATGAAACCTCGATTGGGAATTGACGGCTCTTAAGATGAATGGGTAAACCGTTTGGAATGATCGGCGTATGGAGCAAGAGATACAGCCCGCCAAGAACTTTCAGGAAAGTAGATTCAGTGACAGAATGTTGAATGGTTTTAATCTTCAAATGGGTAGGACTGCATAGTTACAGACAATTCAGTCTCCAGAGTAGCATTCTAGTCATAAACCAATAAGCTATAAATAAAACTTCCGTGTTCTGTGCTAAAACGAACATCAAGGAATAAAAGAAACATACAGAATGATGTGTATACAAACTATATTCAAAGAGAAAGATTATACACAGGGGAAACAATTTGTCCAACGTTTTAATTCCCCTGTTTTCGTAGTCCAAACTGATTCTGAGAAAGAAAAGTAGACCATAGATTTTTACAGGAAGGTTTTTGTCCTCACAGTCAATTTTAACAGAAAACCAGTACATGGTCGTTCAAAAAATGTACAGCCTAAGTCAGTCTTAATGTTTATTAGCGTATTGTGTAAAAATTTGAAGTAATTTTTCGATATTTTTGCTAAAAACGTTTGCTTATTATACTTTATATATATTTATGTATTTATGTATTTAAGGAATGTGTAGTCTACGTCCATCCATATTTATTAGAATAACGTGTGAAAATTTCAAGATTTTTGCTAAAGAGGTTTGCTCGTTACCTATTACATACATATTTACATATAACAAGTATTTAGAAATATGTAATCTACATCCATCCAAACATTTAGTACTGTATCATGTATCTCTTAAAATACAGGTGGGCAACCGACTCCAGCCTGCGATTGGTATCAGTGCGGCCCACGGAACAATTTCGTGGGAGAGAGAGCGAAGCACTCACACTGTATTCCACCAGGGTCCCATTTTCGGATATTTCTGCCAACGCTCTCCTTGTTTCGCATTCGCAGCTTATGACGCAGAAGAAGTGAAAGGTCGCAAGCTGCCTTGCTTGCCTCATTCCATTTATATGCTAAATTCATCTGCCCTTGTCACGAATGGTGATAGGCAGGACACTGTAGTCCCATCACGCTGAAAGCCTCCCCACGTTATTTAATGCCGGACAATGTATTTCACAAAACTAAAGTGGCTGTCGGTAGAGGCTTGTAGTTCTGTTCTAACAACGCGTGAGAGCCACGCAGTTAGCGCTGAACTCTGAAATCGACGAGGAGGCCAAACGGCATGCAGAGGCTTTATTCCAGCTTACGGGTGTCAAAGGGTCATCTGAGAGGATTCACCGAACCACCATGTCAATCAAGCCAAGAAGGGCACGCGGTATTCAGCACGATTCGGCTGTGAGGAAGGTTTAGGGCGGTAGTCTCAAGTCTTCGAATTTCTGGTCCTCGCGGAGTTTCCGTCACTTTAGTTAAGCTTCTAGAAATTCAGAAACGTATAAATAACGCTCTGATTCGCCCATCGCCTACTGACGTCAGACGGGAATTTGTGGAGCAAACTGCCGAGGAAGTTGACCCGTGCTTGGGGACATTCCGGGGTGAGAATTTATTAAACGTGTGAGTTTACACGCTGTTGGCGTAAAACAGTAACATTTTTCCTGTTTGGTGGTTGTGGCGAGAAAAGCGGAAACAGCAATGTCGAGAGCAGGGAAGGCGGAGAGGGAGACGGTTTGGATGTGGAGGATGAGAGCTGCCTGGTTCTAGACGTCTGAGTTTAAACAGTGGGTGGGACTTGACGGTGTCCGGGTATTGACGGTCGAGAATCTCGTTCTTTCTATGTAACCAGCACGGCCGACTTACCGCCTCAACAAACTAGCTTGAGTACGCATCAACACCAGCAATAGGTGCTCGTTAATGTCTGCAAAGGGGAAGTACCGTTGCCTCACTACCGTTTATGCCAGTTCCAGTGGTAGTATCGTTTTCATATATTATTCGGTCAACCACTGGAGTAACAAAGACACACTCGTATTCGTGATCGAATGTGCAGCTATGATACGGTATAGGTCTCCCAGTTGCTTCATACCTGCATCGCAATCACTTTTTCCAACAGTCATCTCACTGAGCCTTTGGCTATCTCATTGCTTTTAGTTTAATAAAGTGTGAATTTAATTTTAATTGAGTTTAATTTGAAGTAACTTGTAGTTACTTTGAATTAATTATTTTTCTATTATTCGGCGGCTAAGTGAAAGCAGTCATAAAGTAGGATTTTATAGCATTTCCCCATCTTAGGATTCCATGTTAGGGTAATATTTTTGATAGCGGTTCCGTTGGAGAATTAAAATTTTATATCGGGTCTTAAGGTGCGTGTGAGGGAATCTGGGCAGTTCCATCTATCGGGTACGATTTCACATGCACACAGCCCTGGGCTTTTGCAAAGTGGAAGTTTTGCCTACTACCCAAATGTGCTCCTACGCATGCGGAGAGTGGAGGAACCAGCTTATTAACTTGAAGGGTAGCGGGGAGAAGCATTTTCGTCTGTGAATCATTGCTGACAACCTACACAAGTTATTTATTGCTTACAGAAGCAACGCTTACCTATGCGACCAGTTATCAAAATTTTTTTCTAAAAAAAATGTTTAAAAATGCTGGCGTGTAGTGTTTGTGGGCATTAAAGAAGTAAATTTGAAACAAAGGAATGACCTGCTTGCGGCCAAATATCGCAAAGTTGTTCTTAATTGTTCGTCGACTACGATTACCTTTCTCATCGCCGTATTTGTTTTGTTGTTCTTTATCGTATTAGCATTACGAGTAATCCCTGTCGACTGCGGATCTATTAGAACACAGCTACTATTGAAACTGAAGGTAATGTAATGAATTAGCTGAAAATTTGCTTTTATGGGCGTCTGTTTTTCCATGGTGACATTTCAAGATTTACGTGTCTTGAACATCGTTTCTCGACTAACGCCATTGAAGAATAATCTAACACAGATATTGAAAAACGTTTAAGTAAAGAAATAATGTTCGCCAGGCGTAAATGAATGTAAGCATCCGAAGACGCTATAAACATAAAATACATCATTGTGCGCGTGTGAAGCAGAAAATTTGCTATCAAAATGTCTTACTTAGGCTCACGGGCCGCCTTGTCACGTGTCGTGACAGCAGTGCATAAAGTCCGTGACATTACGGGATAATGTACCGAAGCGTATGGCGCCTCTTTCCCGATATGCCGCGTCATCTTCCGAGAGTACATTCATTTTATGTTCATACCGTCTTCCTATGTTCGCATTTATATATATGACACTTCCTGTACACTGCAAAATATGCCCACACTGGCTTACATCTACACTACTTTAGAAACACAAGACGTAGTACTCGAAAAGTTCTGGTCCAATTTATTAAAAATTTTCACACGATACAATAATAAACGTGTGAGTGAACACAGGTTCCAAATTTTTTATATATATGTTATATAAATATGTACGTTACATAAATGTGATATATATATCTTATGTATGGGGAAAAAATTTTCAGCAAGTATCCCAGAAGGCTCTTAACACAATTTTTTGACGATACTGTAATATATATATATATATATATATATATATATATATATATATATATATATATATATATATGTGTGAGTGTGTGTGTGTTTGTGTTTGTGTGTGTGTGTGTGTGTGTGAGTGCAATATACATATATTAAAAGTAAGTCACCACGTAAAAAATTTAATTAAATCGGTCAAAAACTTTCAAGATTTAGGCTTACAGCGGTTCCACTTCATATATTATAAACACACACACTCTCTCCCTCTCTCTCTCTCTCTCACACACACACACACACACATATATATATATATATATATATATATATATATATATATATATATATATATAGGGTATATCTGAACATTTAGTAGAATATTGTGTAAGATTTTGAAGTAAATCGGCAAGAAATTTAACAGATATTTTGTAACAATTTTAAACAACACTTTCTCTTTACTTAGTAATATAGGTATGTTTCATGCATTAAAATAAACATGTATCCTATCTTCATCCAGATATCTAGTAGAGCAATAATAAAAAATGTGAACTACTTTGGCCCAGCACGTTTTGCTGTTTTTGCTTACAAAGATTCTCCTTTACGTGATAAGTATACGAAATATGATATAGCCCACACATATCCAAATGTTCATTACAGTATCGTCTAAAAATTGGGTTGACAACTTTCTGTGATTCTTTCTGAACACTTTTTCTCCATTATATAAGATATATATATATATATATATATATATATATATATATATATATATATATATATATATATATTTATATAAGATACACAAGTATACTAAAAATTTTGAGACTATGTTCATTCACACGTTTATAAGAGTATCGCGTGAAAATTTGAAATGAATTGGACCAGAACTTTTCGATTACTACGTCTTGTCTGTATAGAATAGTGTAGATGTGAGCAAGTGTGGGCATATTTTGCCGTGTAGAGAGTGACATGCGGAAAAAAATGACAACCTTTTCAAGAAAGCCAACAGTGCAGCTAAAAACAGCATAGACGCTAATTTCCTTTCAATTTCTCCAACATTGGCAAAAATTGTTTAAATTAAAATTTTTCATTTTCTCACAGTTTTAATGGTTCAACAACTCATGCCACCGAATGTTTTCGGACTGTACTTAAGTTCCTTACTGAATCTCTGTGAAGAAATCTCTTATTTACTCTTCCATAATCGGCAGGCTAATAGTAGTCAACAAAGAAAGAACTGAGTACAAATGCTATTCATAATTAAACAACATGTTAATTTTACATTACAGGGAAAGACATCGTGTTTTATTAAACTTCATATGCAGTATTTTTTACACCAAACTAACCTAGAGGGTGAGACATGCTCAGTAAAAATAAATCTCTGTCACTTTCGTTTACACCTGCCTTTACCTATTCTATTTCGAATTCTCCTGAAGCTTTCTGCCTTTCAGTCTGTCTTCTCTTAGAGCAGGAGATATAGCCCTCCTTCAGCATTCATCCTGTTCCTCTTACGTAATCTTGTTTTGCTAGGATTACACTTTCGTTATCTGCACCGAAACTTTGTGCTTATCTGAAACATTTGAAGCAGCTGAATACGGATATAACTTCTGTGCCTTCTCTGTATTTAGTCACAAGGTGTGAAACAATACTATCGGCCTTTTCTTCCGACTGAGACAGTCAAATATTGGGTAAAAAATCTGCTATAACTTATTTCAACTTGTAGCTCACTAAATGAGCTTAATTTATTATTGCCAAAGGCAAAGAAGTGGAAACTATTGAGAGATGAAAGTAGTAAACAGAAAATCAACTAATTTGCTTTTTCACTTTTGTGTTGAACTGTGTCCAATAGAGATGGCCAGTCTGCTTCTCAGTCTATTCAAAGAGCCAGATCCTCCTGAGGAGTGGGTGATAGGTGATTCGGAAAAAAAGTGGTTGCTCATCTGATTTCAAAATGTGTCTCTGGTAGCTGTAGTGAGCGGAACGAAAATTCTGTGGTAGGCTACCACAACGGCGCCCCACGCCACATCCTCAAGAAAACGTTTCTCAAGCTACAGAAAATGTGTTATAGACAATGTGCATGTGAGCATTTGCATACCTTATTAGTGTGTGAAGCTTTTCTCATCCAAGAAAACAACACTGAAAATATAGAATGCTCCCTTTTTCAATTTACTGGGTGTGAGACCCTACACGTTCAGCCATTCCAATAGTTGTGACAATTATAACAGTATGAAAGTAAGCAGAACACTGAGTCCCCGTGCGGGAAGAAAAGTCTCTGACCCAGCCAAGAATAGAACCTCGGTCCCTTCACTTAGAAATCCACTGCACTGACCATGTAGCTACTGAGGCTAACAAAACTCGGTTCTTTAGAACGGTACGTTAACGTAGGAAGCACTTCCTGCGTCATGTTCCTCCTCGTGATTTGCAAAGAAAACCTCACATTTCAGAAGCTCAATAAACGTTTACAAACTTTTGAGTCAGTTGGTATTTCTTATCCTTTTATTCAGCATCTCACTTGGAATGTGTTGTTAGCAACCATATAAGCTGCGATCTTCAGGCACCGTGTGGTGGGAGCATATCGCAAAGTGACCCAGGCATCAGTCTACTCCCAATAGTTCGGTCCTCCTAGTACTCTCACCAATCGGTGCCAAGACGCCGCACTTGCTCGCTGTTCCTCACCAATCTCATTGGCCGGATCACAATGTAGCTCACTGGCTCACTTCTCCCCACCACTCTCATGGATCGGACTGCAAGGCATCTCGCTGCTCCCCACCATTCTCACAGATGTGATTGCAGAGTGCCGATCACATGGCGACTTGAGCGTCGCTTTGTTCTCTGCTCTCTTCGCACAGTGACAGCTTGCAACTCGCTTTCCTGAGTGGGCATCTCTCCATCAGAGTTCAGATTTTTTTTAAAAATAACGTTATGTGTAACACATATTTATTTTAGCGTAGTCAGTAGTCAATGAGCACTGTTTGTCTCAGGGCAATGGTCAATGATCAGGGATGTGACAGGAACAATCATTTGAAGCAAAAAACTAAATATGGACATATGTCCTGTTCCAAATTGTTTCTGAGATGGAACACATTTACAGTTACATTTTTAAGTTTATCTTGAGTAACTCGAAATCCGCAGTCCCCAGCGAAACCGTGCCGCCATACAAAATTAAACTACATTAAATTTCCTATAAAAAGGTCCTATTTATTTCTTCTCTAGGACTTATGGTTTGCGTGAAGAGAACGACAGAATAACAGAAATCTTACCCGACGCGCATGCGCTGAGATGTAGGTAGGTTGTGTAAGGCAGTTTGAGGTAGGTGCCTGACTTGATAGACAACGTGTCCTGTATGAAATTATGCGACTCGACTGCATCTGCGCTATTGTGGTGTTTTATAAACAGTGTCAATGTACTGAATACAAATAAAAATGTACATGGCTGAAACTGATGATTTTCCTCAATCTTCCTATCTATTTTCTGCCAACTTGGTAATAATTATAATCAAGAATTTATCTAACTACTCTTCTTAGCAATCGGAGTTCTAGGGCTTGCATTCTGATGGTAACGAGTGTTTCTGCTGTGTTGTCCAGGCAAGAGCTTCAAGGTTTAGGGAGCAGCAATTATTGTGAAAAGAATGGATCAACAATAAGCTTGATCTTTTAGAGTGCTTGGCCGTCCTGTATAGTAAAAGGTGATCTGAAGGACTTTCGATGGCTTTGTAATCACAAGACATAATTTTTGGCGGGTACCATCATTTAACTCCTTGAAATATTGACTAAGTCACCGTTTTATTTACCGTTCAGTTACCGTTATCGCTACAGTACTGGTCTAGTTCCTTCATTGGGACAAAGGGATCAGCTACAGCTTCTACTTTGCCTATACCTCTATGGATCACATAAGGTTTTCCATAGAGCATCTGGTCTTTATGCTTTTGATTAATATACTGGCATGCCTTAGTTATCGTTTCTCTCCGATTTATTGACTATGTTTGCTTTCTGCTTGTAATCAATTTTATTTTCAATAATAGGAGGTCGTACGTAGGTGCTATGTGCAGTGTCTCCGAGATTCATGAACTCTTCCGTTTACCAAGGTGCAGGTTTTCCCTTCTGGTTTCCGGTCTTTTGTGGAGTATATTTATTGTGTAATCGATTTAGTTTGGTAGTATATACATGGAATTTGATTACCAAGTCCTGAAATCGAATGGAAATTGTCTCCCAAATTATCTCTTCCGCCTCTACTGCAAGTTCATTTACACTGATACACTTAAGGTCTTGGTACATTGTCAGTTGAGGTTTATTCCTTGGATATTTTAGAGATAAAGTTATAAATATAATGTTGTGAGCTGATTCCTGGTACGAATTTCTTTGCTTGTGGATTTCGTGGCAAATATATGTGTGAGAGTGTGAGTACAGGCTGCATTATGGGTAGTTGCAAGCTGAAGCACTGTTCATTTGGAGAACAAATTACACACTTGAATTTAAAAGTGGAACAGAATATATTTATACTACTAGCATTGTTTGCATGCTCCTAAGTCGAATTGAGTTCTGAAAGGTTAGCTGTGAAACAGGCTGTACAGCCTACTGTCGGACGTCAGTAGAGGATGGAGATTAGGACAATTTTTTAAGGGATTTTATATTTACAAACATATATTTGACTTGTTTTCCTTCATTAACACTGGATGTAAGTAACACTATAGGTAGTAAGTCAAAGCGTTCGCATGTCGCTACTGCACCTTCTCATCTGTTACTTCGTTGGTGTCTTAGGATAATTGAGTCTAAGTTTACAGAACTGGAGAGCATGCTTGGCTTGGGCCATTTCTCCACGTTCGCTAGAAGAAAGACATGGATGTCGATACTCTGAAATACACTCCTGGAAATTGAAATAAGAACACCGTGAATTCATTGTCCCAGGAAGGGGAAACTTTATTGACACATTCCTGGGGTCAGATACATCACATGATCACACTGACAGAACCACAGGCACATAGACACAGGCAACAGAGCATGAACAATGTCGGCACTAGTACAGTGTATATCCACCTTTCGCAGCAATGCAGGCTGCTATTCTCCCATGGAGACGATCGTAGAGACTCTGGATGTAGTCCTGTGGAACGGCTTGCCATGCCATTTCCACCTGGCGCCTCAGTTGGACCAGCGTTCGTGCTGGACGTGCAGACCGCGTGAGACGACGCTTCTTCCTGTCCCAAACATGCTCAATGGGGGACAGATCCGGAGATCTTGCTGGCCAGGGTAGTTGACTTACACCTTCTAGAGCACGTTGGGTGGCACGGGATACATGCGGACGTGCATTGTCCTGTTGGAACAGCAAGTTCCCTTGCCGGTCTAGGAATGGTAGAACGATGGGTTCGATGACGTTTTGGATGTACCGTGCACTATTCAGTGTCCCCTCGACGATCACCAGTGGTGTACAGCCAGTGTAGGAGATCGCTCCCCACACCATGATGCCGGGTGTTGACCCTGTGTGCCTCGGTCGTATGCAGTCCTGATTGTGGCGCTCACCTGCACGGCGCCAAACAGGCATACGACCATCATTGGCACCAAGGCAGAAGCGACTCTCATCGCTGAAGACGACACGTCTCCATTCGTCCCTCCATTCACGCCTGTCGCGACACCACTGGAGGCGGGCTACACGATGTTGGGGCGTGAGCGGAAGACGGCCTAACGGTGTGCGAGACTGTAGCCCAGCTTCATGGAGACGGTTGCGAATGGTCGTCGCCGATACCCCAGGAGCAACAGTGTCCCTAATTTGCTGGGAAGTGGCGGTGCGGTCCCCTACGGCACTGCGTAGGATCCTACGGTCTTGGCGTGCATCCGTGCGTCGCTGCGGTCCGGTCCCAGGTCGACGGGCACGTGCACCTTCCGCCGACCACTGGCGACAACATCGATGTACTGTGGAGACCTCACGCCCCACGTCTTGAGCAATTCGGCGGTACGTCCACCCGGCCTCCCGCATGCCCACTATGCGCCCTCGCTCAAAGTCCGTCAACTGCACATACGGTTCACGTCCACGCTGTCGCGGCATGCTACCAGTGTTAAAGACTGCGATGGAGCTCCGTATGCCACGGCAAACTGGCTGACACTGACGGCGGCGGTGCACAAATGCTGCGCAGCTAGCGCCATTCGACGGCCAACACCGCGGTTCCTGGTGTGTCCGCTGTGCCGTGCGTGTGATCATTGCTTGTACAGCCCTCTCGCAGTGTCCGGAGCAAGTATGGTGGGTCTGACACACCGGTGTCAATGTGTTCTTTTTTCCATTTCCATGAGTGTATATGGCAGAGTTCGTCGAAATGAGTTGAAAGTGATGGCCAACTGTGTTCCACAGAGACAATACAGACACACTGGTAGAACAAGAGGCTGCATGAGTTGACAAGTTCGTAGCACCTAAAGCACACGCCTTAGAGTTCATTTGGAATAGTTTTTTCCAGCATTTATTCGCACTGTTATCCTGCTATCTCTCGTTCACACGCAATGTAGTCCAAATTTGATATCATGTTATTTAAAATTTTTATATCTTTCAGCAGTGAAATCTTCGCGTATTGTCAGTTAGCGCGTTCCTTAGACTGTTTCAGACTTTCTTGTATATGATACAGCTCTACGATTGTGGGTCTCGGTTTCGCAGATCACAACGTCCTACATTCTACTTATAACTTATGATAACAGACTGTGCTGCATGTACGAGGGTTGGAACTTTAATAATGATAATTATTTATTTACAGCTGGTACAAAATAGATACGTGTTTCAAAGTTTTACCGGCGTTGAAAGTAGTCACCAGCATTGTGTATAACCCGTCCCGAACGACGTGGAAGACGTAGGATACTCTTAGCAGTGCCAGTTGTGAAGATAGTTCGAGTGGCGCGGTCTATTGCCCGACGAATTTATAACAGTTGTGAAGCGAATGCGGTGAAGTGTGTCCTTGAGTTTAGAAATTGAGTTGATCTTAGGAGGGCAGTGCAGTAGGTGGTTTAACACTTAGCAGCCCCATCAGTCAAACAATTCAGTAACAGCATGCAGTGTACGTGCTTGAGCATTGTCCTGCAATGTGATGGTCAGGTCCTGCAGAAAGTGTCATCACTTCTGTATCTATGGTGTTCATTTCTGGAACACAACCTACGACCTACGACTCGATGTTTAAACTGAAGGAAACACATCACGGCATTCACTTCAGAACTGCTACAAACTCGTCGGGCAATAGACCGCGGCCGGCCTTTGTGACCGAGCGGTTCTAGTCGCTTCAGTCTGGAACCGCGCTGCTGCTACGGTCTCAGGTTCGAATTCTGCCTCGGGCATGGATGTATGTGATGTCCTTACTATAGTTAGGTTTAAGTAGTTCTAAGTCTAGGGGACTGATGACCTCAGATATTAAGTCTCATACTGCTTAGAGCTATTTGAACCAATAGACCGCGCCGCTCGAACTGTCAACACAACTGGCAATGCTAAGAGTATCCTACGGCATCCGCATCTCGAGCAACGGATTATACACAATGCAAATGACTACTTTGAAGGTCAGCAAAACTTTGAAACACGTATATATTTTGTACCAGCTGTAAATAAATAGTTCCCACTATTTAAGTTTCAATCCTTGTATACTTATTGTCACTTTCAGCTTTTACAATTTAAAATGCCTATGTTAATAGTAAATATTTTAATTTCTCCAGCGTATTTTTCAGTGCTACTCGACAATAAGTCAACCACATTGCCTTCGACTGCAAGAATTACGAGCGATGTACGGTACGGTTTTACCAAAACGGAATTAAATCGAAATTGCCGCTAATGCCGGTTGATAATTCCCACCGGTTCCAGGCTCATCATCAAACACGTATGAGACACGTAAAATCGAAGCATCCTGCGATACATCTGGAGCGATGTGGAAGCCGATCTAGATCGCCATCAGTCGATGCAGAAATTCGAGACATCATTTCTCGTGACCGTTCCTCACTGACGTCAGCTTAAACCACGGGTGAAGGTATGCTATCAAAAGGCAGACTGAGTTCCACGTCGTATCCAGCCCACAGTATCGTCAGGTTCTGCATCAAGTCCTGATGCATCTCGCGTTGTGATGCCCTCGGCCCCAACCACTTTCCATTAACAACAACCAATAAGTAAGTGTTTTAATTTTTAGGCCGGCTCATCTTATATAAATGTATGGCATTAGATGTACAGCCTTTCATAATGATTTACCATCCTTTGTTTATAGTTCCACACACAAACACACACACACACACACACACACACACACACACACACACATATATATATATATATATATATATATATATATATATATATATCCTAGTTTGTATCATGAGTTATTCGATAAGAGTGAAAATGATTTCGCCATCGCAAATGTAATCCGCCTTACGTCTGATGCGTGGACGTGTGTAAATAACATTAGTTTTTATACTCTCACTTCACATTTCATAGACGAGAAGAGTGAATTAAAGTCATACCTTTTACAATGTTCACAATTAGAAGACAGACACAATGCAGAAAACATCTCAACCAGATGAAAGTCTGTTATTGTCAAATACAATTACAGTTTTAATATCACTTCCATAATAAAAGACAATGTGTCAAATATGAAATTAACTGCCATGCTTCTCTAACTTCCACGTATCCCATGTTTCGCAAAGTCTTTAAATCTCACTGTGGAACACGAAATTCAGAAGTCCATACAAAAAACCGTTGACGAGTCAAAAGGGTTTTTCAAGGAGAGCCCTTGGCTTTAAACAAACTTGCTGAAATGTAAGAAAATCAAAAGAGAAGTGCCCTCTGAAACTGGAACAAGATGTTCCTACTAAATGGAACTCTACTAACGAAATGTTGCAAAGAGTTACTTTAAATAAAGATGCCATAATTTCTTGCCTCGCTATTTAGGTGGAAAATCGATCACCTGAAACTTAAAAGAGGCGGACTTGGAAGAAAATGCAACAGGCTTTACAGATTTTGAAAGTTTTCGATGAGGTAACCAAAGAGGTGTCCTCAGAGAAAGTAGTCTCGCTTCCGAAAATGAAAATCTGGCACAGACTAATAGAATTGTAAGTAAAATCTTGTACAGAAAAAATAAAGAGTGTCCTGAAGAAACAAATTCATTGGTTTATAATTTGCTTGAAGGGTTATCAGAGCGATTTGGTGTTATCTCAGAAAACGAACTGATTGGTCAGTCAATGTTACTGGACCCCGAATTCAAAAGGCAAAGATTTTCAGCAGACAGAACATTTCCGGACTGCTGTATGAAAGCTGTTTTGCGTGGTTGTTCAACAAGAAAGAACACAGCTCATTTCTCAACAAGTTACCACCGCAATTCACGAGACTTCTTCAACGTAGGAGAAGTTTGACGGAACTATTGATCAGCTTCAAGCCAGTCACGACACAAAAAGTATGACAAATGTCGAATTGGACAAATATTTAGGGCAGGGATATTTGCCTAGAAACAGTGATCCCTTAAACTGGTCAGAAACAAGAAAATTTCTGTGGGCAATGCTGTATCAATTGGTAGTAAAAGTATTATGTATGACAAAAACAAGAGTACGCAGTGAATGATTATTTTCAAAAGGAGGACAAATATGCACTGCCAAGAAAAACAGACTCACATAGATTGGAAAGGGTCGAATTTTATTTGTAAACGACAATACTAATAAATGTTTCCTTTTTGAGTACATATATGGTAACACCGACTGTAACTGATGACTGCAGAAAGACTGGAATTATAGTTGCGTTATAATTCGTACATAGCGTTTTATCCAATAAAAATATCAAAATGTAACAAGCATTAGTCTTCGCTCTTAAAATTTTTCCACTTCATATAAACATTTAGCATGTATCTTGTAATATTTATAGTTTTTGTGGCAGACAATATTTGAAAATTTTATCTCTCAAAGTTTCTGGAGACATAACACAAAATATCTTTATACGTTCTTTCAAGATAGGACCAAATCACATAAAGAAACAGGCACACTGGCCTGAATTAAAAAATCAACGTGTCTTCCTTTTACTTACTTTTGTGAGTGAGTGCGGAGTCATGAAAAAGAAAAATATCATTTCTGTGAGTGACGAGTTCTAATCTGTACTCTGGAAAGAACGCTTTTTCCCATCTCTAGTATCCAGGTAAGCCATTTGATCATACAGAACCCATTTCTTCTCTTTGGCAGAGATATTTGATCTTTTGCAAGCTGTCCTTCTATTCTATTTCTCCGAAATACGTCACTGATTTTTCTCCATACACTATTGAAAATATCACAAATGTCATGAAGTACCGATAAATGAAAAATACAAGGATACCAGCTTAGTTAAACTGTTTTAGGGTTCTTGGGTCCTAGTACTTTACTTCCGAATCGCTACAGGGTAGAGCAGTATAATTGCGGAAGAAGTACTGTCTGCATAAGTCTACAAGTTTTCTCCTCTTTGTTTCCATTTGACTCAACAGAAGGCTTTTGAAACGAGTGAAGGAATATTCAATCAGTTTCCAGAGAGCGACTGTGCCGGAGGCAGATGCTGTTTGATATGTGATGCTTTACTCGTAAAGCTTAGAGACGATGCCGGAATAAGATTCTTGTGGACATATGATGCTTTTAAAGATACAGAGAATGATGTATCATGCTGTGATCGCATTTTACGGTCCAGTGTCTGCTTAGCGTTACTCATCTTTTAGGTGGCACAGTTAACAGTGTAATGGGGAAGTTCCTGGTAACTAATAAGACCACTCGCCTATTTATACCACTCCTGCTGAGACCAAGAACGAAGCTGATTGACAGAGAGCCCTTTGCCAATGGGAACATTAAGGCGGTTGACCCACTTGGTGCTGTTCATCAGGAATAGGTCATATAATAACAACAGGATTCATCCCATCTGTTTTTACACTGGCATAATCAACAACACCGAGTGAGCATTACACTAGACAAGCACTAGTCACAGTTTCCGACTCTATATAACCATTCATCAGACTCAAGCACCAAAAAAAGGCCAGTTGAAACATTTCTATCAGACTACAATGAAAAAGAAAAGTAAAATATAATACTAAACAGAAAGAATTCTCGCAGCATTAATCCATTTATTATTTATCATTTATCAAAACTGGTACATACCTCCGAAATAAGATCGTCCCCGAACCAGCAGTACATAAACAGCGCTGAGAATACTGGCATCAGGTAGCTGCCAGCCTTACCAAGTTCATGCACACCCTTAGCCCTCTGAAAATAAAGCAAATTCGTTATTAATTCCTCCATTCCCTTGATCAACAACAAAACATGCAAATCACTACATTTTACATCCCCCAATGCTCGTCTCCCGAGTACGTAATCAACAACAATGTAAAATGTAAATGTCCTAACATGATACCAAAAAAAGAACTAAATATCGATGCTTTTTATTCCCATAATGATGCAGATGATCAATAAATGCTCAAATGAGTTGTTATATGTTAAAAATCATTTACTCATTCAATAGTGGAGTAGTAATTTAAAGCACCATGAATAACAGAGAACAATGAATATACATGTTGGAGGGCTATGTTTCTGACCACTCTTTCATCTTAACTTTACTTTGTTACGTTATCTGAAAATGTAAAGATGTGGAATTTAACATATATCACACTAAATTAGAAGAAAAGTCGGCAGTGTCTGTCGTAATGGATATAGAGGAAATAGAAGACAGTCTGAGAGAAAACGACGTGCCTTTACTGCAAAGCATTTGAATTATTGCTGTGATTGATGCCTGACAGGGGTCACAGATTTTACGAAAAATATATACTCTAAGTACAGGATTAGCTTTGGGAGAAACATTTGTACCTCGAAATAGGTGCTCCTTTAAAACAGACTTGTTTAAAGTATCAATAAATAAAAATAGAAGAAATTTTCAAACCGTAGACCAACACCTCTCACGTTGTCATTCAGACACATTTCATTTACAGATACCCACATAAAAAGAAGCGAACAAGCTGCTACGTAGAAAAGTGAAATTCGAGCGCAATGGTTTTTAACTAAGTGTACAGCTGTAAACAGTAAAGCTGTTTGTCATAAGTTCAGTTTTTCGGATTGTCCCAGGCAATAAGAGCGGAAGGAATGTCTCATACGCTGTTAAAAATGTATAACTTGTTTTGCTAGAAATGTCATAAACTGACATTGCCTAATAATAACTACATTTTCAGGTTGCCAATGTTGGAATGTTGGGACATATGGCCGTAGATTGTGCATAGTTCATCGGAAAGAAGCCGCAGTTCACGCATGGTTCATCAGAACACAGCACTTGTCAGTATCATGTATGCGTATCCCCACCGCTTCAACCCGGTAAAATGGTGAACAAAGACCGCTTGACGCTAGACCAGAAAGTGAAGACTGTGCTGTTTTACGTGGAACCGAAGAGTGCGGCAGAGACTCAGGGATATTTTGGTGTTCATTTTTGTACGAGGTGGGCCCGTTGCATACACACAATTTATCGACTAACCATAAAATATGAAGATAACGGCAATATTTTAGAGCAAAAGCTGCCTCTTTCCAACACGCTCCGCTCTCCAGAGGATAGCGATGCCATGAGAGTGGCATTGACACAAAGTCCCACGACATCCATGAGGGGGGCTTCATCCGAAATGTCATCTCACGTCGTTCTCTTCAGACAAAACTTCATACTGACAAGGGCAAGGCCTCAGACACGGCCAACCGATTCGGCTCAGGTTTGGTAGGTCGCTTGTGTACGACCTAAAACGAGGGAATCGGAGATATTTTCGGTCAACACCCCCGCGTTTTTGAGAAAATCACCCCTGAAGGTTATGACGAGCAACCGACTCAAAAATGGCGGGAACGATAGATAATTGTAAATAGAGCATGTTTCATCATCAAGAATGGGGTCCGAAAACGCATACTTTTCCAGAAATCGATGTAAGAAACCTTTACAACTGCCACTTCTGTACCCACATTGTAAACACATTTTCGCAGGCAGCACCGATAGCGCAACGGCCAAGGAATCGGAGAACCCTACCCGATGTTTTTCTTTTCGTTTGTATTTTTCCACATCTCAATTGATACGGATAGGAAGGTTAATGAGGTAAGTAAATCAATAAGGAATGATAATAAGAAGGTAGGCAAATAAATTTCTCAAACCTCTTGGGATAGTAAACAACTTAAATGATACTCCAGGATACTTTAGAATGGGTCTTCTAGTCAACGTTAAGTGTCCTCACTTTTCTTCGAACAACTAGATGGGTGGTACTTGACATATAAACATTCGAAACAAATACACTCACGGCACCAAGAACATCTAATGAATGCAATCTTTCGACAGCTACAGTGTTTCTTCCGAAGAGTCGGCGGAAAATAAACTTGGGTTACATTAAAAAATATGTCTTTTTCGGGAATTAATTTTGATGCGTACCAGGCATACGATATCATTGCATGAAAAATCGGTGCTGAAAGTTGGTTATGAATTATGCTGTGAATAGTTATTGCATCCGTGCGGTTGTGCAATTCCCGCTGGATTTCCAGAAGCACACTGCAATTCTGAAGCCTGGAAATAAAGTTTTTAACCTGTCGATAGAAATAAACACCACACGGCTGGCACACAGGTTTGCAGTTTGGCGATATTACTTTTACTGTGCACGTCGGCTGACCCTCGCCATCTATAAACATTGTGTCATATATTGTAGTATTAATTTGTCCACTCCAGGAATCCAATATTAGACAAAACTTGGTATCAGAAACGTTTGGTTTTAAAACATTCTCAAGAAATGTTCTGTAAATCGCATTCGTCAGTTTCCCGGATATGGAGCAGGTAATGTAAACATTTTTCAACGAGTCGGTTAAACGATTGACCCTTTCTATAACCCGAGGACCAAATGTGACATTCGTCCTTGTAAACACAGGAAAACCTTAGGCAACACTTTTCCAGAGGCTGTGATGGCATATTGCCCCGTGTACGAATGTGTTAGTTTTTACTACCAACTGCGACAAGGGTAACTTTTTCTCCCTCATGCGATAACGTGCGTCGAATGTTCACCCGATAGTCGCATCCTGTTTGATCGGTGTTGATCACGCAATCACGATTAAAATAGGTCATAAGTGACGCCGTTTGCGTGCTGAAAAGAGCCGTCACTTTATGTGTATCTACTATATTTTGTACCTCCTTATGAGAAACGTATTTAGTGACGTGCCGTTGACGAATTTTATACTCCGATTTGAAATTTCTTGCCCAAGATAATGATGCAGCAAACGTTAAATCCTCGTTGGCCGTATATTGAAGCGCTGCACCTACAGCCCACTCCTGAAGTATTCTCGTTGTTAAATTCTCGTTACGACAACGAGATTCGACAAATCTGTCGTATATCCACTTATTTATCGCCTGGTATTCGTCGTATCTTGTCCCTCCTTTAACGATATCACTTTCCCACAATTTCAAGTCCTTCTTCCTTTTCAGGGCTGTTGTTGCTCCATTGTTTTGCAATGTTTGTAAGTTCCAGTTTGGATGATTCCTGGCTAGCGCTACAGCCTTTACTTTTACTTCAAGGGGTGTAGCGCCGTAGTTCAATCGTTTAGTAACCGGTTCTTAATACTCATCGGGAACAGATGAAGCACATATTCCCAGTGACGTGAAGATTTCCAAAATGTTATGACCATTTTACAATTCACTAGTAGGGTTATCTTCCACTGAATCACCTTCTGCTTCGTCTTCATGGTATAGTACTTCAGTATCAACAAGTCATTTCGTTCGTCAAATCCAATAAGCGCCCGACGATAGACGCTCCTATCAATCTGGAACGCCGAGAAACAGAACTGCGTGCTTCCGGTAGTGCATTGATAATGCATCTGTCTTGCAACACTTCTACAAACCAAAACACAGCGTCGGTAACTTCCCGCTTACCATCGCCTGTGACAGGCTCCCGACTATATATTACAGCGCTAGTCGAAGGGTCTACATTCTCCATTATTGAGATTATGCACCTGAAAGATATGACACAACAAACAATAACTAGTTACTACGGCATAAACAAACGAGCTAATTACTACAAACTGCATACGTACTTGCCATATGTTACTTACGGAAGAACACTGTATTGATTCACAAAACATATTTCATTCGGCGCATTAACGATAGAAAAATCACTACATGTATCCACGAGGTTCGCGGCAGCTTAATGACGGAAAACAACTCTTTCCGATAGACTTCTATAAGGCTCGTGCTGGACGGCTTCACTCTTCCATGTTCACAACTATGATATGACGAAGAGGCAACCGCGGCAACATAACTCTCCCCGCGTGCATTCCGTGCCGTGCCTCGTTGTAAACAAGCGTCGCGAGGTTGGCTATCTGTGATCCCTCGTGAGGAATTCGCAGCACTGTTACTCGGAGTTGTTTTCATGTGACAAGGCTTAAAAGTTTAATACTTTACTAACACACGGCGTTTGGGAAATTAGTTTGCCTACGTTATTATTATTATCATGCTTTATTGATTAACATACCTTATTAACCCTCCTCTCCCTATCAATTAAGATATGGAAAAATACAAACGAAAAGAAGAACACCCGGCAGATTTCTTCGAGATACGAAACCGGGTTCTCCGATTCCCAGCCATTTTTTTTTTTTTTTAAATCTCATTCGCTTTTGTTCGTCGCAACTGCTCGGGGCGAACGTCGTAAGACACCCTTTTAAGTTCGTTGTTGATCGATGAACTCAGTTTTTTTATTACAGAGGGCAGCTACCCCTCTCACCGAACACGCTGAGCCACCGTGCCGGCTATCCGTTGCGCTATCGCCGCTGATGGCGAAACGCGTTCAGCATGAGGGTACAGAAGCGGCAGTTGTAAAAGTTTCTTTCCTCGATTTCTGGAAAAGTTTGCTTTTGCGGACCTCATACCTGATTATGAAAAATGCTCTATTTACAACTAGACATCGATCCCTCCAATTCTGAGTCGATTGCTCGTCATAACCTTTAGGGGTGATGTTCTCAAAATTGCGGGGGTGTTGACCCAAAATATCTTAGATTCCTTCGTTTTACGTTGTACACAAGCAACCTGCAAAACTGGAGCCGAATCGGTTGGCCGTGTCTGAGGCCTTCCCTTGTGAGTGAAATTATTTCCAGAAAAAATTAATATTGCAGAATCTGACGGAAAATGACAGGGCACTGCGATAACATTTTGCGACTTCAGCAGCTTTAGTAAATGGTGATATTATGATTCAAAACAACGGATAATTCTCTGATAACGTGATAACGGCAACAACAGAAGGCACAATAGCAAATTTAAGGCAGTTAAAACTCCTGATGTACACGGGGTAAAAAATTTATAGTGAGTGTATAGAGTGCCATTTCCAGCTAAGGAAGCATCTGACAAAGCTCTTTCAATGGCCCAGTTAACAGTGTGCGCTCCAACGACATGTTGCATGACGATAAATTCCGCAACGTTAAGCAACAACGTTACCTATGCGACATGGACCTCGCCCTCCTATAAATAACGTTATTCTAAATTTCCTGCACGAACATTCGGGCCCCGTGTGATAACTGTCGATATCCAGAACGTTTTCAAGGCGTTCAATGTGGCCGTTATTCAGCCCGGATATTAATATCTTGTGATTATTTCCTGTAGGGTCTTCGAAGGAGACGGCTACCGCAAGAATCCACGTGATCTAACGCTACTCCGCGTGGCTATCACAACAGTTCTCCGCAGAATCACGCATGACTTGTTTTGCGGAGTGGTCGGAAACATCACAATGGACATCGAAGAGGTGGTACGTCAACAAGTAGGACATAGCTAACATGTATTGAACCCTCGCTGAGTTACTCGTGCTGATGATTCATGTAAACAAGAGAACCATTGATATGTTTAGTTTATTAAAGGTTATGTAAACAATTCTGAAAGCATGATACTTTCCGTGCCATCCTGAATATCAACTCACTTTCTAAATTTCCTGGAAAACTGAGGCGTAATCTCTGAAAAATATGTATGCTCGTACATAATTCTAAACATCTTGTGAATGTAACTACATCTCGGTGGTAAATACGACGTAAGGTGGGCACGCACTACACATCGATCCAGATAAAAATATCTGTAAAGAGGAAACACGAAGACCCTCAGGTGACCCCTTGCTCACATTCATGTAATTTCATTCTACAGGCAAAAGTCTCATTTTCCATAAAATCCAACAATTGCTATATGATGTGCTTCTTATTCACATGCACATTTCACCTCGAAACTCCTTCATGGAAAAGCTAATACAGCAGATACTGAGCCGCTTCCATAATTCTGTCGTCTGCAACCTCGATACTTCATCATATGTCTTGTCATTATAGTAATTGCGCAATTTTGTTCCGTTAAGCAATAAAAATCAAGGGAAATGTTGTCCAAGCTGTGGGTTGCAGACGATGTCTGCATGCTAAAGTACCAAATCTGGCAAATATCGTATGAGAATCTGGTACAGTAAAGTCGTAGAAGCGCATAAACTCTCAACATCTGACGCAAATATATCCGCAGTCATCCCCGTGGCATCCTAACAAGACATTCTGTTTCTGCGGCCACACTTGAATAATAAAACAAGGAGAATATTAAAGAAGATCCGTTCTCGATTGTGAAGAACCTCACGGTTCCCTTGACGACGAGGTCAGTGGACAAAACAGATCGGTTCGAAGGTTTACCGAGAAATGCATGACCCTAGTAGATGGTATATCATATCCACCGAACTATAGATACACAATTTACCTTTGCGGCCTGGAACAGCTGCAAGCAGAAAGATGTCCCAAGGGAGAGGCTTTGTCCCAGTAACATCCGGCCCAAGCACTGCTCTAGTAGCGCAACATTCCTGCCAACATGCCAAAAACAACGATTAGCTTTCGAGTATGCTCTTATTAGTGAAGAGTATACAATACATAATGAAGCTGTTTAATCAACTACGGCGAAACAGACATTCTGGAAAATATATATTACGTGTATTCAAAGACCGAAGCCCATTTCAAGAGATTACGACGAAAGGGCGCCGAAAATGAGTAAATTATTCAGCAGCCTAGGGAATACAGACGACTGTCTTCGTCTCATGTCTCCGCTTACATGGAGACGATGAAACGCACGGGCGTGCCTGAGAACATCAGGCCGATGAGAGGTCTGTGCAGTGGAATGGATTGTCAAGGAGATAAAACTTTGGTTAGTATTTGAAGTTAACTTCGTCGTCTGTTAGACATTTCACATCGCTGAGTAAGTGGTCAAAGTTACTCGTGAATTATTATATCATGTCTTTCTATACAGGGTGAGTCACGTAAGACGTAACACCCCCTTTATTCCGGGGGCGATTGCACGTATCGGCATGCGGTTTTCAGCGAATCATAGCGGACTATGGGGCACATATGTTGGTACATCCACAATAATCACAACGTTTATATTGACCGAGATAATGAGACAAGTACATGGGACGCTGTACTTTTTTAACCATCATTCGAAAGCACTGGAAAATCGCATATAGTGATGTAACGTATCTTGCTACTGTGATTCAAACTTTGCTTAAGAGAGGGCGGATGAGGATGTACCAACGTAGCGTAGGCCGTGCATGCTGCGTAGAGCACGGCAACTCGGCCTGCGGGTCGCGCGAGGCGTGTTTATGGTCTGCAGCCGCTTCCGACCGACTCGACCTTCAATCGTACAATATTTCCCGGCGCCTTTTAAAGCGAAGTTTGAATCACAATAGCAACATGCGTTACATCACTATACGCGTCTTTTCCAGAGGGCTCGAATGATGGTAAGATAAGTATAGCGTCCCTTTTAAAAACATGTACTTGCCCCATTATCTCGGTCAATATAAACGGTGTGATTATTGTGCATGGGCGGCCGGGGTGGCCCAGCGGTTCTATGTGCTACAGTCTGGAAGCGCGTGGCCGCTACGGTCGCAGGTTCGAATCCTGCCTTGGGCGTGGATGTGTGTGACATCCTTAGGTTAGTTAGGTTTAAGTAGTCCTAAGTTCTAGGGGACCGATGACCTCAGAAGTCCCAGAGTGCTCAGGGCCTTTTGAGCCATTTTATTGTGGATGTACCAAAGTATGTGCCCCACAGTCGGCTATGATTCACCGAACACCGCTTGTTGATACGTGCAATCGCCAACGGAATAATGGGGGTGTTACGTCTTACGCGACTCACCTTGTATAACGCTAATGTCGAATGATGGGTTCCGTACGTGTAGTTTCTTGATATTTTAATCCTGAAATTCGGATATTATCTGTAATGCAGAATTTGCAGAGCATAGACTTTTAACAAGATCTGTCACAATTGAGTTTCAGTTGTTTCGTTTATTCATTTTCTGTGCTGCACTGTATGCAACGATGAGGTCGGACCATGTGAAGTTCGATCACGCATGCACTGTGTAAGTTGTGATAATTCGTTTGCAAAGAACCAATGTATGTTATTGAAGGAGATTTTATTTACACACAAAAGTTCTGAAGGTGGATTGAGATTGAATTTAATACCGGCATGCATAGGAAAGTGAACCGTTTTATGTTCTTCGTTATGCGATGGTTGAAGCTATATATAAATGGACAAAAGCAGAGTTGTATACCTCTGGAGATTATTTGCCATTCACGAAGAAGCTGTCTACACTCCATGGATTACTGAAAATGATGCTGTATTCTATGGGTTGAAACAGCGGAAAACAAGTAACCAACAAGACATCTGAGACAATAACATTTGAACTCGTCTAGAAGAATACTACGATTCCCCAACAAATGCTTGTGACAAACCACAGAAAATAGTTACTGGCTATGTTTAGTACTTTATATTTTGTGTAATGCGATTCTTGAACTGAAAAAACCGCATATTCTGTGGAGATAACCTGCTGAAGACTGACTAAGAATGTTACTTTACGATATCTGACTTTCCTGTGTAGAACAGCAGGAAAGGCAGTTCGTCGATGCAAGAACTTCTTCATTACAGCTTGTATACAGGCATTGAATTTTGAAGTTGCTACCATCGACGACTAGCAAGGCGGATAAATAATTACAGCATCTGCTGGTGTGTTGACCTTCCAGCTCTGCAGGTAGTGCTAGCGAGAGATTCCTGTGCGTGCCCACGAGTGTCACGGGAAGCCACTGGTTATCAGCTGTAGCGTGGACAGCACGCTGTAACTGCTTCACTGGGAGTACGTATGGCTGAACTCCGTCCTCAGTGGTAAAAGGCGAAGAAGTCCTCTGTTGATACCTTGGCAGAGGCAAGGAAGGCGCTACTGAAGCATCGTACTCCGCTGAAGGTCGTGAGATGCTGTGTTGCTCTGGTGGTAAGGTGATCAGACGGAGGACAGACGTTTTACGTCCAATAGTGATAGTGACGCCAGCTTCATTTACCATGTCGATTATCAGCGCATCCTGGACGTCGCTTTGCTACCCAGCTGACTGACCCTGTACTCTGGTCTTGTAGGGGTTTAAATGCAGCTGCTCAGAGCTGACTTTGCTGAAAGGACTGTGTCGCTGTGGCACTGTAGAAGTATCTGAAGAGCATTCAGTGGCCACAGTCAATCTGTGGTCTAGCATCATTTTTTGAAACTGCAGAAGTCTCCATAAGGCAGATTAATGTCTCAGGTCACTGGTATGCAGAAGTGGTTGTATGAAACTGGAAGCTTCTGCTGAAATGCTGCATCGTAAGGTTCGATGACCAATGGTAGGCATTATTTGTTTCCTGAGGTACCGTTCTTGGCTGCAAATTATGCTGCGTGCTATCTTTATACAACACAACTTCACTGTGGTCAGCAGGTCAGTAAAGATGGATAGCTACGAATTACAGTTAGGGAGACTTCTCATGAGTGGACAAATATTTACTTATTTACATCATTTATTAAGTGCTTTGTCTGTTACTTTTCTGTTTTCCTACATAATTCCGACTAGAAAACCATTGAGGAACTCTAGTTATAAGTAACATTTCGAGATAGCTTGTTTTATCATAATTTTGTAGACTATTTATATTAACACCTGCTGCATTCTACCATTTCCTATCTCTTGTCTGTGCGCCGGCCTGAATGACCGAGCGGTTCTAGGCGCTTCAGTCTGGAACTGTGCGACCGCTACGGTCGCAGGTTCGAATCCTGCCTCGGGAATGGATGTGTGTGGTGTCCTTAGGTTAGTTAGGTTTAAGTAGTTCTAGGGGACTGATGACCTCAGCTTTTAAGTCCCATAGTGCTCAAAGCCAATCTTGTCTGTGAGGTGAACAACCGCTGATTGAAATTTTTTTATTCACTTCAATAACTACTTTCGATTTGGATAATTATCAGCTTCATCTGAAATTAAAGTATGTTCATATATATCTGTTTCACATAATTCTTATAAGAACTATCAATATCAGTTATTGTACAGAATGAACAAATTTTCAATTAATGACTGTTTAGGTTTCCGCGTATGGTCGATCAATGGATTGAAGTTTATCATCTTATCGCTTACCAACTCAGTTATTTGTAGGAATATTTGACAACTTCTCAGTTGGGTCTATAGACACTAAGGTAGGAGAAAAACACAGTAACATGCTTCCAGTGATTGATATTTGCATAATCATCCGTTTCAGTGGATTTGGACTCGTAATTTTTTGTGTAAAATACAACTCCTTCTTCATGTATATTTGATTTACAAAAAGAGTCTGCCGATTTATTATTAATATGCATTGAAAATGAATCCCTCTCTATATATATATATATATATATATATATATATATATATATATATATATATATGGTACTCAGATACAAATTCCGAAATGATGTATGCAAATTAAAAGTTAATTAATTTTTTCTTTCAATCGTCTAACAGTTTGTTGAATCATGGTGATATACTTCAGTGCCAGCAACAAACGTGATCACTAGGCAAGTAACATTACGAATTAACTTTTGTCATTGATGACAGGTAATGCTTGAAATGGAACTACGAGGGTCACTCCAAAAGAAATGCGCACTATTTTTTTTTACTCCTTCTTTTATTCTACATGTTTGAAAGTTTTACAGTGTGTAGATACATCCTTTAGGAACAATATTTTCAGTTCTCCACATAATTTCCATCCCTCTCAAGTGCCTTACGCCACCTTGGAACCAGCGCCTGTATACTCGCATGGTAAAATACTGGACCAACCGGTCGGAGCCACTGTTTGGCAGCGTGCACAAGGGAGTCATCATCTTGAAACCTTGTTCCACGAAGAGAGTCTTTCAGTTTCTCAAAGAGCTGATAGTCACATGGAGCCAGGTCAGGACTGTAAGGCGGGTGTTTCAGTGTTGTATATCCGAGTTTTGTGATCGCTTCCATGGTTTTTTGACTGACATGTGGCCGTGTATTGTCGTGCAACAGCAAAACATCCTGCTTTTGCCGATGTGGTCGAACATGACCCAGTCGAGTTTGAAGTTTCTTCAGTGTCGTCACATATGCACCAGAATTTCTGGTGGTTCCACTTGGCACGATGTATACAAGCAAAAGTCCTTCGGAATCGAGAAACACCGTAGCCATAACTTTTCCAGCAGAAGGTGTGGTTTTGATTTTTTTTTTCCTTGAGTGAATTTGCATGATGCCACTGCATTGATGGCCTCTTCGTCTCTGGTGAAGAATAATGGACCCATGTTTCATCAGCTGTTGCAATCCTTCCAAGAAATTCATCTCCACCATTCTCGTACTGTTCCAAAAGTTGGCTACATATCGTTTTTCTTGTTTCTTTGTGAGCCACTGTCAACACCCTGGGGAACCCACCTGGCACAAACCCTTTTTAACGCTAACACTCAGTATTCTGCAAACACTTCGTTCCCCTATCCCAGTGTATCGTGACAATTCGTTCATTGTGATGCGTCTATCAGCTGTCACCAATTCGTTAACTCTCTGCGCATTTTCTGGAGTGTGTGCAGTACGAGGCCTGCCGCTGCTAGGACAGTCCTCAATATTGCCGTGCCCGCTTCCATCACGTAACCTGCTTGCCCAGCGACTAACTGTACTGCGATCGATAGCAGCATCTCCATACGCTGCAGTCATGGACTGTGCGGCTGGTCCCGGCGGAGGTTCGAGCCCTGCCCCGGGCATGGGTGGGTGTGTTTGTCCTTGGGATAATTTAGGTTAAGTAGTGTGTAAGCTTAGGGACTGATGACCTTAGCAGTTAGGTCCTATAAGATTTCACACACATTTGAATATTTTTTTAAATCTCCATACGCCTTTTTCTACCTCTTGTGGATGTTTCCCACTGTCTCGTTTTCACAGCTCAGGAATTCTCGGACAGCACGTTGCTTCTGACGATCGTCAAGTGTAGCAGCCATCTTGAAGACATGCTGTGAAGGCGTCACTCACGGCAACAGGTTGAACTAAGTTCGAAAACAACTGGGAAGGATGTATCTACACACTGCAAAACTTTCACACATGCCGAATGAAAACTGTATTTTTACAATAATAGTGTGCATTTCTTTTGGAGTGACCCTCGCAAGTGCAACAGAAACGGACAATGATACAGTTAAATCTTAACTTATATGTATACCACGCCGTGACGTCGAATATTTACACTTGAGAGCGGCGTAACCCTGAAATTGCAGCAGAGAATACAAAATTCTAGAGCAGTGGAATACGTGGAAGTACCGTTTAAGAATAATCTAAGCTGCAACCTGCATGAGTTCCTGAAATTTTTCTTTACTGGGTTTCTAATTGTCTTAGATACATATTTATTCATACCTTATGATTGCTTGATGATGAATGATGCTCTTTCGGAGCCGATAGTGAACGTCGAGGATTAGATCTTCTGTGTGCTCTACATCTGTCGTAGAGAGAGTCTGGAGCGAAGAAGATTTCATGCGAGAGGTTCTGTCGTTTAGGCAGCGAACATTTCTGTTGAGCAAATCGAGTTGGTCCCGCAGCTGAACCATTAGGCTGATGTTGAAGGAGTCAGCAGCCAAGGTCACTATGACCATACAGAAGACGATGTAGGCAGAGTAGAGCCACGTGGCCGCGAAGGTGAGAGGGCGCGAAGAGTCGTACGGCAGCGCCAGGCGCAACGGCAGTCCGTCAGCGTTGATAGGTGTGGCGACGTACACGATGGAGGAGACCACGCCCGACAACAGGTAGGTGAACACTACTCGCCGCATGGATCGGCTCCTGACGCGAAGTAGCTGTATGTCGTCTGTGTTCAGAAACTCGCCAAAGTCGCGTCGCTCCTGCAAATAATAATGTACCGTCTGCATACGTAAACGGTACTGGATGGAATGCTGCAGCAATGTGTCACAGAACCAATTGAATATCAGTTGAACTACAAGTAACCTAAAAAAAGAGTTACAATGTATTTAACTTCCACTATGCATTCCAGTGGTTTAAACCTCTATAATCAGATGAACTCATGTAAGTTAATGTGGATGTACACTCCTGGAAATTGAAATAAGAACACCGTGAATTAATTGTCCCAGGAAGGGGAAACTTTATTGACACATTCCTGGGGTCAGATACATCACATGATCACACTGACAGAACCACAGGCACATAGACACAGGCAACAGAGCATGCACAATGTCGGCACTAGTACAGTGTATATCCACCTTTCGCAGCAATGCAGGCTCCTATTCTCCCATGGAGACGATCGTAGAGATGCTGGATGTAGTCCTGTGGAACGGCTTGCCATGCCATTTCCACCTGGCGCCTCAGTTGGACCAGCGTTCGTGCTGGACGTGCAGACCGCGTGAGACGACGCTTCATCCAGTCCCAAACATGCTCAATGGGGGACAGATCCGGAGATCTTGCTGGCCAGGGTAGTTGACTTACAGCTTCTAGAGCACGTTGGGTGGCACGGGATACATGCGGACGTGCATTGTCCTGTTGGAACAGCACGTTCCCTTGCCGGTCTAGTAATGGTAGAACGTTGGGTTCGATGACGGTTTGGATGTACCGTGCACTATTCAGTGTCCCCTCGACGATCACCAGTGGTGTACGGCCAGTGTTGGAGATCGCTCCCCACACCATGATGCCGGGTGTTGGCCCTGTGTGCCTCGGTCGTATGCAGTCCTGATTGTGGCGCTCACCTGCACGGCGCTAAACACGCATACGACCATCATTGGCACCAAGGCAGAAGCGACTCTCATCGCTGAAGACGACACGTCTCCATTCGTCCTTCCATTCACGCCTGTCGCGACACCACTGGAGGCGGGCTGCACGATGTTGGGGCGTGAGCGGAAGACGGCCTAACGGTGTGCGGGACCGTAGCCCAGCTTCATGGAGACGGTTGCGAATGGTCCTCGCCGATACCCCAGGAGCAACAGTGTCCCTAATTTGCTGGGAAGTGGCGGTGCGGTCCCCTACGGCACTGCGTAGGATCCTATGGTCTTGGCGTGCATCCGTGCGTCGCTGCGGTCCGGTCCCAGGTCGACGGGCACGTGCACCTTCCGCCGACCACTGGCGACAACATCGATGTACTGTGGAGACCAGACGCCCCACGTGTTGAGCAATTCGGCGGTACGTCCACCCGGCCTCCCGCATGCCCACTATACGCCCTCGCTCAAAGTCCGTCAACTGCACATACGGTTCACGTCCACGCTGTCGCGGCATGCTACCAGTGTTAAAGACTGCGATGGAGCTCCGTATGCCACGGCAAACTGGCTGACACTGATGGCGGCGGTGCACAAATGCTGCGCAGCTAGCGCCATTCGACGGCCAACACCGCGGTTCCTGGTGTGTCCGCTGTGCCGTGCGTGTGATCATTGCTTGTACAGCCCTCTCGCAGTGTCCGGAGCAAGTATGGTGGGTCTGACACACCGGTGTCAATGTGTTCTTTTTTCCGTTTCCAGGAGTGTATATGTTGTATGTATGACTTTTGGGTAACCTGTAGCGCTCTCCGGTAGCGGAAGAGGAAGAAAAAAGGCTGTATCACTCCAAAGTTCAAAGTTATGTGGTGGCTTTTGATTACATAGCTTTTGATCGCATTATCATAAATATAAATATTTTTCATTAATATATGGTCCTTTTTTGTCGTTTTCAGAACAAACGCTACGTCACTTATACCTTGTGTACACTAAATCAAGAAAAGGTGGCGTATTAGGAGCTAACACAAGCAGCTAACATGAAAAAAAAAAAAATTCAGTTAGTAACAGTGGAATATTTATATAACATTTTCATTATTATTGTTGATATAAGACACAATAGCTGAAACTTGATCTAAAATAGTGTGTTCCCACCCTAACTGATTTTTCCGTGGCTTCTGTTAGAATAACTTTATAATTATAAATGAAAACCAGAGAATTGTTGTTTTCAGTGATATTACTTTATTTCTTTAAGTTGTTCTTGGTTTGCATTAGAATTCAAACGACTATCACCGTGGAAGAAAATACAATAGAGGTGAACCACATGAAAAAACTTTTTCGTACAGACAGTAAGGTTTGTAGTATATCTGTTTTTTTTTTTCTGCCCGCAACGTAGCAACATGTCGTATTGATACATAAACATTAAATAGATTTCACCAACTGTGCCCAATGGTTTACATTAGAATTCAACCGACTATCACCGTGAAAGAAAATACTACAGAGGTGAACCACATGAAAAACCTTTTTCGTATAGACAGTAATGTTTGTAGTATATCTGTTTTTTTTTTCTGCCCGCAACGTAGCAACATGTCATATTGATACATAAACATTAAATAGATTTTACCAACTGTGCCCAATAAGGCAAAAATTTGCATTAATCTCAGCGAATTGTTTTGTCTCCCTCGATTATAAGATGGACGCGATGGCAGGGCAGTTAGCTAGAGTTCGTCACTGAGAGCAGGAAGCCACCTTTTGGAATCTTGTCCACCGTTAACTGACTTCCACTATTACACACAGCGTAACGTGTATGAATACAATTTAGTGTATGTTTTATCATTTTATCCAAGGAAATATAGTGCACATTATTATCAGTCCACACTGTAAAAGCTACTATGGTATTAAAATGAGGCAGCCATTGCATTATATCTGTCAACATGCAACTGAGTTGCGTAAAAATGATGTCATAATCAGAGATATTTGCCATCACTGTAATAGATTCCATGTCGAAAAATACGCAACATTCAGTTGAATTAGCTCCATGTTCACGACATTCGTAAATTCTATTCTTTTTAAGTACAAATTACGTAACCTTCCTCACCTGAACTGCGTACACACTCATTCACTTACCTCTGTATTTCATGCGTAAAATTCGATACTACTTTGCACACGTTATCTCTCCTACATAGTAAAACACTGATGTGCACAAAGCTTTATTTTCCTTTCCTTTCCTTCGTACGCACACAGAAACACACATATACATATACCTACACACACACACACACACACACACACACACACACAGACACACACACTCACACACACACACACACACACACACACACACACACACATAACACCTACATAGCATCACAAATAACTGTTTTCACGTTTTTGTTACTTATCGAAGCACGTAAGCACGTAAAATTGTCCATCAATAAAATTCTCTACGTTATCTGCTTTATACTCCACTAAAATGCATAGCGAAATACTTTCATCTCGCTTTATTATACTTTACCAGGAATGGTTGTCCCAAGTGTCATTAATCTCTCTCCTTCTCCTCTCTTTCTCTCTCTCTCTCTCTCTCTCTCTCTCTCTCTTTCTCTCTCCACCTGTGTGTATGTGTGTGTGTGTGTGTGTGTGTGTGTGTGTGTGGGTGGGTGGGTTGGTGTGTGTGTCGATGCTTGAGTGAGGTATTCACATCATATTAAAGAGATGTGTGGGAGGGAAAAATACCTGAACACAAATGTTCTAGGTATAAATTTTTTTATAGTCCGAGACAGGTTCACAAATCCACCCAAATCACGGATAACTTGTCACACATTTTTAGTTAGAGCTCATATATATTTTATCATTAAGAAACATCACATTTGTGTACGAAAACAAGTTTCATTCCGCTGACTGACATCATCTTGAAAATCTCGTTACTGACAATCATGTCACCACTGTTCCAACAACTACACATTGAACTGAGTAGTCTGTCGTTCATGTTTGTCAACAGACAATTCCGCTTGGTGCACAGTAAGTGAGGAGCATCCCTTGTCCTCAATATCGAGCGCGTCGCATACTAGCAAGAGGACTTTAATCCACTTCCCTTTCTCGAAACCCGTCACGTGACCCAAGCGGGTTAAGTAAATGTATACCATCAAACGCAGTCTCCGGCGACAAAATTGATGAGTGCATACTGTGATGGAGTGAATTTCTATTAAGCATTTTCCGAAGTTATGTCCAACGACGTTGTTCAATCCAAAATGAAGCCAGTTGGAGCAATGCTAACTGGAGCATCACTCAACATCCGAAATCTTAGTTCCTTCAGAACAAATCAGCTGTCTGTACCGGGCAATCATATATATAGAATTTGCAGGCAATCATGCTTCTGGAAAAACATAACAATGAACGAAATGTCACGCTACAGAAAACGACTTTCTTGATGTATGAGAAGTAATTGGTAGGCTAATTATATTTTTTTTGATAACCATATTGTATATTACACTTATACGCACAGAGGACAGCAACATCACCAGAGCCTTGCATTATACTAGTAGTAGTATGATACTTATAATCATGCTCTCCCTGACGCTAAATACGGACAAGCACAAGTTTTTAGTCAGCGAGTCAATATTTTCGCAGCATCCAAGCTTATATCATATATCGCTGACTGGACTACATTGGGGCTTTTCTCAGGCGAGCTGAGTGTTGCAAAACACGTAGTCCGTGTTCAGCCTAACAGAAGCCTAATCTGTATGTGTTTATCATATTATGCCTAGCTAAAAGTCAAATGCATTGGAGAAAAGAGCGTGAGCCCCTAAATTCCTTCTAAAATAGTATACAGTGGCATCAAGCATGATTTCGTTACGCATCAATTGTCACATTAATGTGGCTGCCTGTCAAAAGCCTGAATGACCACCTTCTGCAGCGTGGTCCGCTGCAGGGCACTCCAGTCCCGTGGCCAGCTGCACCAGGTTTCTCAGTTGAGGATCTGTGGCCAGAAAAGTCTGTCGTGGTAGTTCCACAGATTATCAACTGGGTTTCAATACGAGAGTTTGGTGGCCGGGAGAGTAGGTTAAACTCATTCTGTTGCCCCGTCGTGCCGGTGGATGCCACTGGGTAGAGAAAAAGCAAACTGGTGTACAAGGTCCCCAATGATAGATGTATACCTGTGTCGTTTTATTGTCCCCTGGAGAATTAGATCTCCTAGGCAGTCCCACCAAAATGTTTTATCAGGCTATGAAGCAACTTTCACTAGGGTGTACCCTTCAGAAGATTGTCTCAGGGTGTTTGCTTTTAGACGTTTCACGCTGTAAATGCCAATGGCCAACTGTCCAATGGAGCTTAAAAAGTGGTTCTTCTGGAAAGGCCACTTGTAGCGACTCAGTGGACGTCCAGCTGCTCTATTGGCCTGCTAAGGTTCCAGCCTTCGTTTCCGATGAACAGCAGTGGTCATGGGTGTGTGAACAGGGCGCCGGCGGCGGAGGCCGATACGGAGCAACTTTCGCTGAATGGTCTTTCAGGAGCCGCTGTTGGTAGCCCCTCGGATGATCTGAGCGATCAGTTGTTCAGCAGTGGCACGCCTATTCGCCCCTACACATCTCCGCAGCCGTCGTTCATCCCTGTCACCTACTGCTCGCAGTGCACCACAGCTACCTCGGCGCTGATTTTGGGTTGCCCCATTTTGCCATTTACGGTATACATTAACCACGGCGGCAAGTGAACAGTTTACAAACTTGGCCGTTTCGTAAATACGAGGGTATTTCTGAAAGTAAAGACACACCGTACACCTGAGGAACAGAAGAGTTTTGCCGAGCAAGTTGGCAACACTGGTGTTAACCTTGAACTGTTAGGTTTCTCCTCGCGGTCGTTCGGCAGTTGAACGTTGCTTCTGGTTGGAGTAGGTCGTGTTTAAAATGGCTGCACCGATTCAGAATCCAGCCAAATGCAAAGTGCGCTCCGTCATACGTTTTCTTCATGCAAAAGGTCAGCGACCAGCGGATATTCACAAGGAAATTGTTTCTGTTTATGGGAACATTATGAATCGACAAAATGTAACGAAATGGTGTCGTCATTTTTCTGAAGGTAGGACCGATGTTCATGACGAACAAAGAACAGGTAAGCCATCTGTGATCTCTGATGCCCTTCATCGGAGAATGGAGAAAGCAATTCGTGCGAATAGACGTCCCACATTGAAAGAATGGCTTCAGATCATACCGAACGTGTCAATGACAACCCTTTATGACGTTTGACTGTCAAGTTAGGGTACAGCAAATTGTGTGAGCGCTGGATTCCAAAACTGTAAACGGAAGAACACAAAAGAAAAGGATGGGCTTTGCACTCGACTTCCTCACACGCTATGCTGAAGCAGGTCATGAGTTCCTTGATCACATTGCGACAGGTGACGAGACGTGGGTTTATCACCATACACCTGAATCCAAGCAACAATCAATGAAATGGCGCCATTCGAATTCACCAAAAGCCAAGAAATGCAAAGCGTCGATTTCAGCGAAGAAAATCATGGCTTCTGTTTTTTGGGACAGACAAGGCATTCTTCTGTTGGAATATATGCCTCCTGGAACGACAATTAATGCTGCTGTATATTGCCAGACTTTGAACCGTCTTCGAAGGGCAATTCAAAACAAACGCAGGGGAATGCTGACAAGTGGAGTCCGCTTGCTTCATGACAACGCTCGGCCTCACACAGTGCTCGTAACCAAAGCACTACTCAAACAATTCAAAAGGGACGTATTGGACCATCCGCCATACAACCCGGACCTTGCGTCCACCGTCTTCCATGTCTTCCGTTACCTGAAGTCACATCTTGGTGGAAAATCATTCCACGACGATGAAGAGATCGAAGATGAAGTTGAAATGTGGTTCCGACAACAGGCGGCAACCTTCTATGGCTGTGGGATACAAAAACTTTTGCTTTGACTTAACAAATGTTTGGATAACGGGTGTGATTATGTCGAAAATTAACAAATAATCCAATTAATAAGATGTAACTGACGTTTTCTAAATAAATGTTCTACTTAAGGACTGCGAGCCATTGTACCTTTACTTTTCGAAATGCCCTCGTACTTCCGTCGTTGCCCTATAGTCAATGAACATGCTTTTTTGTGTAGCAGATAAATCGCTTCGTTTCCGCTCTACGACAGCGACTGCACTGTTTTCCGCGTTCCCCCAACACATTTTATATACTGTCTACTGCTAGTGCTGCCATATGTCGTCAGTGAGTTGATATTGCACGTTGACGTTAAATATAGGCAGTGGTCGCGTTAGTGTCAGCGGACCGTATGGAATTGACTTGTATCAACAGTATAATTGTTGGCTTCGACAAATAATGGAGCGCTGTGAAAACATCCAACAAATCATTAGGGAAACTTCCGAATGTAGTGCTCACTGACACCAAATTTATATCGTTTGAATGCTTTTGAACATGACGCAAAATTCAGACACATCTGAACGGGACAACCAGCTACGTGGCGGCAGGCGACGTGTGTGTCTGGCGTAATCGTAGCTGTACCTTCCTCCACAGCTTGCTCGTTTCAATGCTGCTGACGAATACGCGCGGTTTTAATAAAGTGGAGACTCCTAACGAAGTCGTCTTACAAATTACCTGCTTACAGATGTATTTTCATTGGAAACATTTTTCGCAGTTAATTATAGTGATCCCTTTGTATACGTAATATGACATAAATATTTACAAAAGTGTTTACGCGCTTCACTCCGATGAGAGCTACGCAAGAGACGGCAGTTTGGAGCCTCCATCACTACCCATCGCTTGATGTTCTCCGTCTGGTGGCACCCAGCACAAACGCCACCACAGACTGCGGAATTAATTTGACCTCCCTGCTAGAAACTCTGACTGGCAGGCCCGATAACCGGCGCATCCCCATAATCCGTCGGAGTCAAGGGCTCGGCCCTCCAGATCAAGTGCATATACAGACCAATGAACACTGCAGTGGGGAACATTACATCAAAGTAGCGCGACGTTAGTAAACGTCGCTTTGTGTCATTGTCTTACATATCAGTATGAACGTTTAAGACTTTGTTTCTATCAGGAACAGCATTTGTATATAACTCAGCACTACAGAAAATTTATACCATATGAAGTTATGTATAGCTCAATTTCTGAGCCGGCCGTGGTGGCCGAGCGGTTCTCGGCGCTTCAGTCTGGAACCACGCGACTGCTACGGTCGCAGGTTCGAATCCTGCCTCGGGCATGGATGTGTGTGATGTCCTTAGGTTAGTTAAGTACTTGGGGACCGATGACCTCAGCTGTTAAGTCCCATAGTGCCCAGAGCCATTTGAACCATCAATTACTGAGCGTACATCTCACTGTTCTGGTCTTCATTTCGAAGACAGGTTTCCATGGTACTCTATCCCGTGTAAGACCCTTCATATCCGAGTAACTGGGGAAACTTACATTCTTTTGAATCAGCTCAGTGTTTCCATCTATTGGTCTCCCTCTACGATATTTTACCACCCTTCCCCATCACTTTCCTCCAATACCAAATTAATGATCACGACTCACGATGTGTCCTATCAACAGATCCCATCTTTTACTCAAGTTGTGACTCAAATCTCTTATCTCCTCACTTCTGTACAGTTTGACTCCCTTAGTTACTTCATCCACCCATCTGTTCTTCAGCATTCTTGTGTAGCACCACATTTCAAAAAGGCTGTTTTTCATTCGCATTTCTCCTCCATACATTGCTATACTCCAGGCAAATGCTTTTACAAAACGACTTCCTGTTATTTAAATCTATATTCGATGTTTACAATTTTCTCTTCTTCAGAAAATCTTTTCTTCCCATAGCCAGTCTACATTTTATATTTTCTCTTCTTCGCACATCACCAGTAATTTTGCTGTCCAACTAGCAGAACTCAACTACTACTTTCAGGTGCTCATTCCCTAATCTAATTCCCTTAATATCATCTGATTTAACTGAACTACATTCCACTATCCATGTATTGCTTTTGTTGATGTTCATCTTAAATCCTCCTTTCAAGACACTGCCGATTCCGTTTATCTGCTCTTCCAAACCCTTTACTGTCTCTGACAGAATTACAGTGTCATCTGTTTGTATCTTCTCCTTGACCTTGTATATCTACTCCACATTGTTCTTTGGTTTCCTTTACAGCTTGCTCAGTGCACAGGTTGAATAAGATGGTGGATAGGCTACAACATTCACTGCCTTATCAACACTACTTCCCTTCCATGCCTCTCGAGTCTTATAACTGAAATCCGGTTTTAGTACATGTTACAAATAGCCCTTCGCTCCCTGTTGTTACCTCTGCTACATTCTGAGTTTCAGAAAGACTATTCAAGCTAACGTTATCAAAAACTCTCTCTAAGTCTACAAATGCTTTAAAAGTAGGTTTGCCTTTCCTTAACCTATCTTCCAACAGAAGTCTTATGGTCAAGAAAGCCTTGTGTGTTCCACTGTCTCTCCGGAATTCAAACTGGTCTACCCCGAGGTCTGTTTCTATAAGATTTTTGGATTCATCTGTAAAGAATTCCTATCAGTGTTTTGTAACTGTGACATGAAACTGATAGTTTGGTATTCAAACATGTTAGCAGCTGATTTTCTTGGAACTGACATTATGAAGGAAGTGTGCATACCACTTGAAACCACGTGAAGGTAGAGTGTGTTTGAAGAGGTGATTCAAGAGGCCTGCATTTCAAATTCTCATCAGATCTATATCCAAACACAGTGGGTCAATGTGTAAAAGAGCAATTTTTATATAGTTCTTACCATTATGTATACAGATATTCATTAGATATTGTGTCGTTTCCCATCTCAGATCCAGCTGTGCCTAAAGTTAGATACAGGAAAATTTCACCTCATTTTGTGGAAATCTCGACGAAATGTCCGCAAGTAACTGGCACTTTGCAAGAAAGGCAAGCTGAAGCCGAATCTATACTGGGACATTTATATAAACCCATTTCTTAAACGCTACGCAGATTGGGATTGCTGTTTCGAAAGAAGACAGATAAACACGAAAATTATAAAGTGAAAGACTCAATTACGGAATGGTAAGTTGCGTATGCGATGTCCCATCATTTCAAAGGCATCTAAAATCGCGCATTTTGCCGCGTATAAGGATTTGGAAGCATTTCACACTAGTTTTGATTGGGATTTAAAGTATCGAACAGCATACAATGGATTGTTGGAATTGATTACAGTGATGATTTGAGCGTATAGTCGCAATTGTAGTGCCAGTATTACAACTTAGTCGTCACGGAAGGTGAGAACACAGCAGTCGCACATGTGTTCATGTAACAACGTACTGACTGTAACAGCTGATATACTAGACATTTTTGAGGATGAATAATAATGTGGCATCATAATCTACCAAATAATGTGTTCTGATAGAGAAAGTTAACTGAAACTACAGCGTACGTGTGAAAATGCAAAAAGTTAAGGTGATTTATTGTGCACCACAGACAGGTGATGGACACAAATGCAATTGACTCTCAGATTACTGTAATATGACGCACAGGCCAATTAGTCAGCCGCTAGCTGTAACCTACGCACTATGCATTTAGCAACAGTCTTCTTCTCATGACATTCCATCTTAGTGAAATAAAAGATACTTGGTGATTCCAAAATCTACTGTCCAAGTGACTAAGCACTTTGTTCCTTGTGGAAAAATGTAGCTAACTCCTGGCGTAGTACAAAATTGTGTATAAATATGAGACAACAGCTTATGGGCATTAGGCATTAGCGACGTTGCTACTGGTGTTGTAGCTACTGGTGTTGCTGTTAACGCATTCCCTGCGTGTACATAATCGAATTACAAAAAAATGTGTAAAACTACTGACATAAAAAAATTGCATTTTTATTATCAATTACATGTTATAAATCAAGAGAGCAGGGATTCATCAACTTCCCTATTACAGAAAATTGAGCACATGGGTGATGGGAGAAGCACAATATACATCGAGAAACTTTCAGCATTCAAGAAGGGCGAACGGCAGCCAATCTTAAGAGAAAGTTGCGTCAACAACAAATATTGAACGGCAATTCTGATTTATCTGAAGGAGGGCAAGATTTATTAGGCATCACACATTGGAATTATAAGTGATTTTAACGTCTGCTATCTGAAATAAGATTGTTCTGGAGGTGTGTGTGCGTTTAGTTATCACACAATAAGCATTCCATTTGTTTCTAATCGAAATGCTTCATCAGAAGTGAACATGGAAATAATGTTGCTCAAACAGGAATACTATGTACCTTCATAAGACTTCATACTTAGAATTGTGTGGTAACTATAAATGTGTTTATGATACTGAAGTGAGTCTGTTTCAGTATTACAAATTGATTGATTGTTTCATTAACGACATATTATTAATAGTGTAAAAATTGGCGCAGAAAACGCAATTCAGTGTCATTTCAATTTTGTTAAGGCATTTATAGCTGTCAAGATTAGCTAGTGGATGTGTCTCAAATATTTACACACATTATAACAATCTAATGCTTGCAACAAATGATATTCTGTTGAAGATGCAGTAGCATATATACTAAATTCATGCGATTTGCACTATGTCTTATAGCATTAAATGTGTTTCTCTTGCAGTATAACTAAGTGGTTGAGTGCTGCACCGAGGATATTAAAGTACTTTTACAGTTTCGAGAACTGTAAACATTATTACATGTGTGAAATAATGTAAGAAATCAGATGCAAAAATTGGCTCTAGATGAACATGCACAGTCAACCAAGTGGCATCTAACGTTCCTTGGCAGGTAACCCTTTCTTTAAAAAAAATTTACATTTAGATTTTTTAAAATTTCACTGTTCCTTTTCCCTCTGTATTACATATGCATAGGTTAAAGTTATTTATGATTAGGCAGTGCAACCGAAGATGGGATATCACAGTATTTTCACGTGAACATTACTGAAATTTGTAGACAGAGAGAGAGAGAGAGAGAGAGAGAGAGAGAGAGAGAGAGAGAGAGAGATGAAATTTTGATATGATGGAGTCTTAACTGACTTAAACACTAAGTATGGAAACGAGTATAGCATAAAAGCAATGTAATTTACTGACGAAGCTACATTACTTTTTTGGGAATACTGTTGTATTGATAACAATATTTTATTTTGAACACAATGCCAATTTCTATTAAAAAGGTTACAAAACTTTTTTATGTGGAAATACTGTAGTGTAATGGAATCTTAGGCAAAACACTGTGCTGCCATTGGGCATATGTATAAGCACAGCGCAAGAAATAAAGAACAGCAAATAATTGTGTGCATGATCAAGGTGGCTACATTGTAATAGCTTTTTCCTTTTAATAGCGCTAGAATACTAAGCTGTGATGTACTGTCTCAATCCTGTAGTCCACTGTGATTCGCCAGGGGAGATGGGGCAGGCTGATGACTAGCTGGCATAACTAATAAGAATAAGTATGTCACTGATAAGATTGCCACTGTATGTAGGCAACTCACAGTACCACTTGCACTTTTCATGGTCAAGCGCTTGCCATCTTGGATTGTGATGGCAGCGATACGAAATTTTTCAGTACCGCTTGGCAGCTGTTAATCATTCTGATTATGTCTCGTATTAGTAACGAAAAAAAATATTTTATGTTCCCAGGACGCTTTCCACAGAAGACTGTTTAACTAATACTACAATTATAGTATTTCTCATCTCAAGTAGAGGTCTGCGCGTTATGTGACCACTGAATTTAGTATGGGACAAATGAAGCAAAGGAAGAGATAGAAAGGCATCACAAACATGTAATGAAAATCATTAAAGCAGTGCTATATCTTCAAACAAAAAAGAAATGTCATCTTTGGCAGTATAATTAAAATGTGATTGAAAACGCAAATAAATATAAGGTGATCAAACCAAGAAAATCTTAAGGTTGAGCACCAAAAGACACACACACACAACTATAGTTTTGTGTTTCAATGTTATTCATCTGTATTTTATACCTTTTGATGAAGGTAGTTGGTAGAAGTCTGCTGATAGCCTTTTAAGCCATAAAATGGTTAACGAAATAGTACTACTTTTAAGCATCCACAGCTGGGCTCTTTTCGTGTGTGGGTATTGTTTCTTGTATTTTATTTTGTGCTACCAGACACTCCCATAGATTATTGACAAGTTGTACTTCCACTACGTACATACCTTACTAACTGACACAAATCCACATGACAAGGGAAGGTTAACTCTGCAAAACAAATTGATGGCTTACAGTAATTTGTAATTCCAATCAACACTCATAATTCACAGTAAGGCTAAGCTTCATATATTTGTATTGAAGGGTAACAAAACAGTATGTAATGGGCCACATGCTTTTAGGTGCAGCCAGTGATCACAGTTTTACTGTAACAATAGCAATCTGTTAAATTTCTACTGTGACACGGAGTGAAATGTGTGATTGTTTATATGTAACATGAGAAAATATGTGACATGGAGGAAAAATAGTTACATGTTTGGTGTAATGTGTATAATTTGTTAAATTTTTCCTGTAACAGGGGGGTCAATTCAATCAGGTTTTTCTTCATCTTTTTTACAATTTAGCTGTGACATGGCGAGCAGTTCCTTAGAGCTTAGCTGTAGCATGAGACAGCTTATTATAATTTTGAGGTAAGTAGTTGCAGTTACCCTGTAAAGTGGCGATTATGGAGGCATGAAGTGTTATGTTGTCTCCACTGTGCTGTATCAGAGGATGACAAGGGTTTTGTACTGCAAGATGAAATTAATACCCTAGCAGATAATAACTAAATTTTTTGATTAACTTTGTATCAGGTAGGTTGTTGACACGGGAATAACATTTTTTAATTGTCTAATTCCTTTAGTCTATAAATTAGGTTGGCAGTAATTCTCGTGTGTGTTAAGCAATAAGTCTTTATGTATACTGAGGAATATAGTACAAAATACATACATTAAACAACAGATATCTACTAACCTATATTTCATTTCACTAGTTTCAATAAGTAAACTGCCTGTACTTCAGTAAATAATACATTTATAGGTAATTTTGGTACTGCAAGAGAACGTTGGATTTAATAAGTACTGCTTAACCTGTAACTTTTGATCATAGTGTCAACGAGTGAACTACATGAATTTTAATAAGCTATACAGACAAGTTGTATGTTGAAATATTTAATTTGAATGTCCATTGTGCTTAGAAAATATGTTTTGTATTTGAAATCTAACAGTTAATACAACATTAATTTTCTAAAATTTTCGAGAGCTGTAGTTATGCTTGCATCGACGTGCATGTTTTTAGATAAATAACGTTATATTTGAGATATCGATTACGTCCTGTTGCAAACATCGTTGCTGGTAGTGTTTCATTTTTGTCTCTGTTTTTGATCGTGTTATCTGTAAACAAATCATATATTCTCCTTGTGTACCATGGTTTAAATTGTAAACTATAAGAAAAACACCATCTGCCTTCCTTCCAAAGATTGTGTATTGTTATGTGTGTTGCTTCTACATGACATGTTTTTATTAGGTATTGGTATTTTTAGTAGCCGATTATAGGAAGTACAGTTCAAAGGGTCTTGGCCCTGTACTTACAATTTTTAAATCTTTTTGCTTTCACTGAAAGTTATTTCTTTGCTGTTAATGATGTCGATTATGTTTTTTAGTAAAACATTATCTTTGCCCCTCACAAACTGAAATCGAAGCATTATGGAATGATCTGTAAGCATGTTAGGTGATGACAATATATTCTATACCACAAAATTAGAATGGAACTTCACTTCCCTCTACATATTTAGATACCACAACACCACCTACATTACATTTGAGACAATTTGAATGTGGATATATTGGTGTAGGCTTTGTGTAAGTCACAATGTTGAAATTTTTAGATGGGGCATGACAGCTTATTTCTCTGTTGCCGTTGAGCATCAACCTCTCGTTTCCATGCACCACAGTAGAATTTCTATAAGAGTTTGTGGCACAGTTCAAGATTTCACCTCCAGTCATGGAGAAAGTCGTGGTGCTATTTGCTGGTGATTGAAGAAAATTCAAAATTGCGAGATACCAGAAGATGTTTTATTTTAAAATTCATGATTTTGGATGACAGGAAATTTGAAAGTGCTTTGTGCCTTAAACCACAAGTAGACTTTTGTAGTTACATTCTTCCAGTAATTAGAACTATTTATCTGTGTGTTTGCCTGATTAGTCTAATATTTAGGTAACATGGATTTTTCCTGGTCATGTTGACGTCGGTCTTTTATGCTAAAATCGTCATTTTAGCATTTTTTTGTGAACTATGTTGATGTGGGTACAGCGTTTATGTCCTTACCCTAGAGTTCACAGTCATGTTTACACACCAGTTTGTTGGTTACATATGCGCGTGTGAAAAATACCATTGTGAGCATAAAGCAGGAGTGGATTTTACTTCACCTTTTTAAGTTTTAGGTATAGTACTCAAAACAAAATTCGTCTTGCACAACTACATATTTTTAATACGATAATTATATTGCATAAGCGAATGTAGGCTTGTAACTTATTATGGAGAGTATGTTTTATATGTGTTGTCACATTTCATTATGAAATGCTCTATAGCTTTTGATGAATTTTACTGCTGTTTCTGGAGAAATAGTACATTAACAATTTATTGGGGTGCAGAATAAAAAAGTAATTGGTAATATATTATTGAACTCGCCAATTTTATGCAATTGTAGTACAGATTATGAACTTTGAATTTTTAAGTGTGTTGCGAAACTCTGTAAGTCTGTGTGTGTGTGTGTGTGTGTGTGTGTGTGTGTGTGTGTCTGTCTGTCTGTATTCTGATGTCACATTTTACTTGGGGAAATAATGCAAATGGAGGTTTTTTAAAAATTATTCGGATATTGACTGTAATGGCATTTTAGTGCGTTTAAGTACTTCTGAGTACAGCCGATATGCGTGGTATAGAGCAACATTGTGATGGCCTGTTTAATGTCAATGGCCACCAAAATACAACCCTTACATTTTTCGTCGTTTGTGCTGCTGAAATACTATGTTCTGATGGGAGAAGAGGGATGAGGAGGGATGGTTTAAGAGATGCGTTACAAACCATGACTGAGCTAGTTCTACCAACTTCGAATCTCAAATTTTTATATTTTTTCTGATTTCCTGCCATAATGCGTACATTAGTTTCCTATTAGCACCATTCTGTATTCTTAAATATTCCGTCATAAGAATTTTTTAATATACCATCTTGAAAAGTCTTGAATTTTTGAATTCCCAAGCAACAGCAGGAAATCAGCAGCACAACTATGTCTCCGACATTGCGGAAAAAAGTAACTATAAAATACTGCTGAGGTGTATGAAAACAGGAACTTAATGCTGAAAAGCAACAGAGAAATAAGTTATCATCCACCATCTAAAGATATCATTATCACCAACAAAGTTCCTCCACTACAGACAATAACATAATCACTGATAGTGTATGGGAGTTTCAGGACTTCATGAAGTCTCCATGACACACTACAGCGAACTACATAAAATACCACGTGGCCTGTAAGCTGCTCGTGACGATCGTGATGGAGGAAGTTGTTGACAAGTTCAGACTGCATGAAACTCGGACATGCAAGGAATGTGAGAAGCATTCATTCAAGAATATCGCTACCAAAAACTACTTAGGAATGCTATACAGCGCACTTATCAGTGTACCGAAAATATTAAAGTGAGCGACAAATCAATGCAAATCCCAAAATTGCTAACCTGTGGAGCAAGCCTTTGGAACTCAGACTCCCACGCTGCTATGTGCCTCAGGCGGAATACGAAGGTGATTGTCGTGTTGAGGACACACAGCGTAAGAGTGAGCTCCTCGAGGTCTGTCGCTCCATCGCGCCAAAGCAGGACGACCTCGGAGCAGATGAATAGCAGCATGGCTACAATGGTGAAGACGTGGACCAGGTGGTGCACGCGACTGGACCAGGGACCAGCACCTGGGTGGCGCAGCGTGCCAGACCAGTGGAGAAAGTTCTGCAGGTAGCCCAGTTCGGTGACCTCTTCTACAGCTCCAGCTGCTGGCTGCCCCGACGGAGCCAACTGCATCTCTGTGTCACAGTTTCCTCTGTGTGCCAAAGATGTGGTCTTTTAGACGTTTACAGGTACTATAAGGTTTTCATGATGCCAGCTAACTGAGTTCTTCGAAAGGGAGCGATGTTTTGACGAACTCATCTAGCTGGAAACTGCTGAACCGAAATTCGTTCGACTATCTGGGAAGAAAAATGTTGTTAGAAGTTTTCATTTATTCTGTGTCCTCCATTGTGAATCAGTGACGTCATTTATAACAATGTCTTTCCAGTAAGAGGAATTGTTTCTTTAGAAATTTTTCTAGGTTTGCAGACTAGTATATTCTGAAACGGGGACATGTCATTTTCGTAAGATGTCTTTCACTACCAAGTGTGAGCCTAATTTACATCTATACTAACGTTCTCATGTGCATTCCCCATACGAAGTGAAGGTGTCATTGTCATCTCTTCTGCTCCAGGCGTGACTAGTGTCCTGTCTACGTAGTGCAGCAACTCGCAGAGGTTCAGTATACGCTGTAATTATCTTTTGGCAATTAATGCTGGAAGAAATTAATTCCAGTATCAGCCACCACATGCCAATCCAGCGCCGTGAATGCAATAAAGGCCAGTAGAAATGTTTACATGTATAGTGGATTAGGAACGGGACATAAGCACAAAATGTCAAACAAGTGAGACGGGAATAATATTGATTTAATTATCAACTGTCGCTTACACAATGCGTTCAGTAGAAGCATCGGGGACGTTGACGAGATGCTGCATCCTTAAAGCAAAGAGGTCAACAGTTGCTTGCAGCAGATCCGGTGGAATCCGAACAAAGTGTTACAGACGGAACATTCAGATTAGTTATATGAATATATGAAGATGGTATCCTTTCATTCGGACGTGTCATCTCCATATAGACACGGCTTACCGGCCAATGATCTTCTTTAGTATGGATGCACAATCATTGCCCGAACTCTTACCGGAATCGGTAGATATACTGCCGCGAGTAATGAATATGGTGGGCAGGGGCACTAAAAATGTAATATATGAAGATGGTATCTGTTCTTTCGGAAATGTCCGAAAGAACAGATACCATCTTCATATAGTTGAGACTAACAGGTCATTAACCTTCCTCTTCTGTGTTGGATTTACACGCATTGCCCGAACTCTTACGGGACTCTGTAAGATTGTCTGCCGCGAGTAATGAGTGTAATGGGCGGGGGTACTACGAATGTTGGGCGTGGACATTAAGTTGGGAATGTGGCTCTCACGGGGGCGTGCAAGGGATAAATCCCTACAGTCGCACTATCCTCTGTGCCCTCGGTGGCTCAGATGGATAGAGCGTCTGCCATGTAAGCAGACGATCCCAGGTTCGAGTCCCGGTAGGGGCACACATTTTCAACTGTATCCGTTGATGTATATCAATGCCTGTAAGCAGCTAAAGGTCTGGATTTCATCGTAATTTCATTCAGATTAGTTGGTCTGCATGCTACTCATCTGGAAAACCGGTGGAGAAAACACGTTCGTGGAAGGTCAAGGTTGCATTAAGCAGATCTTTCACTGGGCGAGCGACATGAGGTGTTGCCCCACTTTGCATGAAAACAGTGGTTTCCAAACAGTTGCGTGCTTTCAAGACAGGAATCGTATGATGTACAAGGAGATCTGGATAACATGCAGACGTCACGTTACATCTGACAGGCCCTCTCTTCAAAGAGGAACGGACCGTGAATAAAGGTGCTTGTGAATCGTTGCCACACAGTCACTTACGGCGGGCGATACGGCTCTTCCTGCACAACAGGCATTTTAATAGTACATCACATTCGGCAGTTCTTTGTTTTTCCTGCACCCTGCAGTGTAGTATGTGCCTCGTCACTCCATAGAACATTGCCCTGTCACATGTCATCTTTGGTCCGTGCCAGAAACTGAAGAGCAAATTCATACGTTTCTGTGGATCACGAAGTTTCAGTTGCTGCACCGTCACGATCTTGTACGGGCACCAGTGTAGAATAAACCTCAAAACTATCCTTACTGTTGACCACAGGATGGAAAATTCTCGTGTCACCGCACGTGCACTAGCATTACCCGGGGAATGTGCAGCGTACTCAGCTACAACTAGCGGCAACCTGTCAGTAAGTTCTACCGTGATACGACGCCTTTCTCCTCCGGTGCCACACCTAGTTCACCCGTATCTTCGAATTTCTTTATCATTTTTTTTAACTATTTAATGACACTGAACCTTTCCTCAGGCCTTTTACTTGACGATATTATTTCAGTGCAGCACTGTAATTGCTCTTGTTGACATAAAACAGTCTCGTTAAGGGCGCACGGTATCTAATCTCGATAGCCTTTAATGACGTTATGGCTTGCCAAAGATGAAATTGGATTTCTTACCGTCATTCAGACAGTGCACAGTGACAAATTTGCACCTGGTTGCAACTATTGGAAGTTATTTCCAAAGTAAATCGGTTCCGCTTTAACGTGTTACTTTACATCTACCGAGTCTCGCTGCCATACAATAATTACAGTCCACACTGAAGACCGTGAGTAGCTCACTTCAGTTATAATCATCCGGTATATGGGCGAGGGGGCAGTATATTGTCTGACTCCTGTAGCAGCTTGAGTAATCGGAATTGTAAACAGTAAACCACATCTTAACGGACAACGCCTGCAACAGCAGTTAGCTGAGCGTTTCCGGGACGCCTTCGCAAGCTTACTAAACGTACCTGTGACGAAACGGGCTGATCTTCTTTGGATCTTCCTCATTTAATTTGGGTTCTGTCTATTTTGAGCCCCATACTGACTAGTCGAAGGAGGTTTCTGTGCGCCACCTGCTTCGTGGTTGTTCTAAACATCTGCTGACTGCTTCAAATGACTGTTCAGCCAAAGAGTCATCATACAAAAAGCGGTCTTTCCGCTTATTCATGCACAATACATTTCATTCGTTTACGTCTAGGGTCAACAGCAAAACTCTCTACCACCGTCGATTCTTGAGGTGTCTTCCTGCAGTCAGTAATTTACATTGAGACCCAACTAATTACCTTAATAGTGGCTATTTTATAGCCAATCTCGTGTTTTAAAAATAATTTATTTAGTGTCCTCTCACAATAAAATATTTTTTTCCTCTTTTAGATGCAGGCAAATATCAAAACAAGGGCCTGTATCTACATTACCCACTCACCTCCATTTTCAAGGAAGTTGATGCAACACTCTTTAACCACCCATGTAATTTAGACAATACGCGCTGACTACTATATCTTGAAAAGGAGCGATGGGTACGCCTTTGACATTTTAACATTGTGAGCATATTTTAGATATTTATTAATTGTAATAGTCCACAATTATGGGATATTATATAATACTTTTACTTTGTAGGTTCCCCTGATGATGCGACTTTATGCTTCGAAACCGTTTGTGCATCAGTAAAACAAAAACTTCATCCGCCCTCAGTGGAATTCTTCGTATCATCGTGTCTTGGATAGCTGTGGATGGCCAAAATATAAAACTCTTTGTGACAAAATGCCACGGCATATTATACATTTCTAAATTTAAGCTAGGAAATAGTGATCCTCAAATGCTAATATAAAGTTCAACAAGGAATATCTTACATGGCGTTGCTTGCTATGGTGTGTTAAACATACGCTAATTAGTAAATATAGAATCACAGATAGTAGCTGTAAGGAGATTATGTGTACATTAAGAAAGGTTTGATTAATAGGAAACTATATTTGACACAACTGGTTTTCGGCAACCAGGTTATTGGTGATAAGTTTTACATAACATACAATCACGTTGGTTTTCATACACCTCACGTGAGGTTGGAATTTTCTTTTACACTTAAAAGGAAATTGGAAGGGCTCTGCCGAAAATACGGGCTAGTAAGGATGCTGGAACCCACAAAATGTCATTTATAGTGGCTCCTAGATCATGTAACCTAACATCAATTCATAGTAAGTTAGCCAAACATCACTTCTCATAATACAGCCTGACAAAAGGGAGTCAACTGTAGTAATTTATGAAGCGCACTACATAAGCAAATTTGAAACTTTTTTGGGCACAATACTACAACGAAACTTAGATATGATTTAACTGCAGAATACCTAGCGAAGCTAACAAAGTTCTTCAGCAGAACGGCAAAGTTTCCTGATACAATTAAAGAGGAGCGACTTTTACCGATGTACCAAACTACACGAGAACTATATGGTACTGTAAAGCTCTACGAAGTAGACATTCCTTTACACTCGATTGTGAATGCTAGAGGGAGCGTATGCTATGAGGCAGAAAGGCTGCTGTCTGAATATTTAAATAAACATTTCCGCCATTCCACTAACGTCACTGCTAAATCTTAATTTTTTATAATTTAGTTGCTTGATTACCTTTATTGTTAGTTCTATTTAGGATTTATGATTTTGCTATATTTTTGGTTCATTTGTGGCTTCCTAAGGCCTATGCTATAACTAACCTGCATGCTATATCCATATCACATGTATAATGACATAAGATGTCAAAAACATATACTGAAATATGCCTTGTGTTTAAGTGGAATTTATTTTCCCAGAGAATTGGTAAGCCTTTTCAGAAAGACTTCTCTGGAGGTGAAACAATTGTCGTCCTTACTAAAAATCGTTCTGTCTTTTAATTGTGGTAAATTCTGGGATGATTTTTATTCACAACTAGGTTTAGCTATGAGTTCGCCACTTTCCTATTGTTTAGCAAATATCTTTGACAACTTTGAGCATGAATTTACGATAAAATTCTCTCAATATGTTACAAGATTCATTTTATGGACTGGATATATCGATGATGTTTTCATGTAATATGACAATAATAATGTTGAAAGCGATCAGTTTCTCCAGGATATAAATAATTAGAACAAAAAGGTGCAGTTTACTGGGCAGTGCACAGAGAACGACATTTCATCTTTTATGGACCTCCATCTTACCATAAAAATGGAAAAACTGTATTCGAAATTTGCCGAAAGCCAACCACGACAGATATTGTTACAGATAGCCAGTCACGTCACCCAATGAAATACAAGTTTTTGTATGTCCATCCTTTTGGAAGGACGACCGTTTACTCCTGTGACAAAATAAAACACTTACAGCAGTCCTTATAATTTTATCTTTTTTTTTTTTTTTTTTTTTTTTTTTTTTTTTTTTTTTTTTTGCAACCAGCTTCAACGCTTCAATCCCATCTTCAGGCTGCTGTTGACGCGGTACGGGTTGATATGATCTCTATAGATTTTGAGTTGGCAGTTGACGGTTGGAGTACTGACACATTATGTGCATATCCAGTTTATGCTGGCAACTATTGTGATTTATATAGGGATCATATCAACCCGTACCGCAAGATGGCGCATTCAAGCGTTGAAAATGGTTGCAACAAAATGAAACAAAATCATAAGGACGGCTGTAGGTGGTTTATTTCGTCACAATGAAATATAAATCCGCAGCATTTAGAGCTGCGTTAAACTCTATGTATGAAGTACGCCTTACTGGCGGAGTTCAGATGGCTGAACATGAAATTATAAAGCATGTACCGTGTGAAAACAGATATGATTTGGACTTGGTTAAGCCAGTCAACGTAAGTATATTCAAAAAGAAAAAACGAACCTTTGAATAGCGGATAGGACACAAATCCCATAACGCTTATGAAACAAAGGAACGTTTAATTATTAGAAGAGGTAATCGGAAAAGCAGGACGATGTCTGAGATGTAAAAACATCGTTCCAGCGAACTTTGTAAACTGAGGCACAGGGAAAAAACTGTGCTTCATAAATATAATGAAGTGGGTGTATGCTGTGTTACACGCAGTGACTGCCCTACGAAACATATAGGGTAAACTGGTAGGTCATTTCGCTAAAGATTTCAGTAACAGATTAACTTAAATAACCCCGCGCAGTGTTAACAAAGCATTTACGCTACTTAGGGCACAGCCTCACAATTCCTTGAAAAAATTTAATAATACACAAATAAAAAAAAATATTTTGCATGACCCCGCTTTCCAGAACTCTTGAATGTAGACGTTGACTGTGGATATTTTATCAAAGACACAGTCCCTTAGACTGTTCAGAGATATCACTAAACCCGCCCAAAGACGTAACCAACCATGCATGAGCAGCGCCTATTAGACGGATGGGATCAGACAGCCGGTCAGTTTAAGACTATCCACCAGGAAGGAGGTACACGGCTCATGTTGGCTGTAGTTGAACCATACCTAGACCGTCAATACCGCGGTTCGATCGCATCCGCATTGTTACTTTGTACCAGGAAAGGCTCTCAACAAGCTAAGTGTCCAGGCGTCTAGGAGTGAACCAAAGCGATGTTGTTCGGACATGGAGGAGATACAGAGAGACAGGAACTGTCGATGACATGCCTCGCTTAGACCGCCCAAGGGCTACTACTGCAGTGGATGACCGCTGCCTACGGATTATGGCTCGGAGGAACCCTAACAGCAACGCCACATTGTTGAATAATGCTTTTCGTGCAGCCACAGGACGTCTTGTCACGACTAAAACTGTGTGACTCAAATTGAGTGCAGTAGACTGAATGATGTGCAACTTCACTCCCGTCGTCCACGGTGGGGTCCATCTTTGCAACCACGACACCATGCACTTCGTTACAGATTGGCCCAACACCGTGCGGAATGGACCGCTCACGGGTGGCATCTCGTTCTCTTCACCGATGAGCGTCGCATGTGCCTTCAACCAGACAATCGTCGCGGACGTGTTTAAAGGCAACCCGGTCAGGTCGAACGCCTTAGACACACCGTCTAGCGAGAGCAGCAAGGTAGAGGATTCCTGCGGTTTTGGTGTGGCATGATGTTGGGCGACGTCGCTGCTGGTGGTCATGGAAGGCGGCGTAACGGCTGTTCGATGCGTGAAAGCCATCCTTCGACCGATAGGGCAACCATATCGGCAGCATATTGGCGAGATATTCGTCTTCATGGATGACAATTTGATCTCCCATCGTTCAAATCTTCTGAATGACTTTCTTCACGATAACGGCATTGCTCGACTATAGCGGCCAACATGTTCTCCAGTATTGGTGTCGATAGCTACGATGCCACAACGTAGGTGCGCTCTGCTAGGTTTGCACTACGGCACCGACGACAGCGCCCTCTATCAGTCCCTGTTCAGCTCTACGAGCGCCGCTCCGGATTAAGCCCATTTGTTTCTGAGTAGACGACCAAGCAACATTGTTTCTATTTGACAGTGGACGAGCCACTACAGATTTTGCCTTTGTAACTTGATGTACAGCATCGGACCTACGTGCTCATCTCAGCCAAGGTTACCTTAGCCTGATGTAATCCTAATTGTTCCTATAGTAAAGGTGATTTTAATTTAAACACAGTACCGAAGAATTTCGCCTTTTCCTGCTCCTACTCACTTCCTACATTCGTCCTACCCTTCAGTTTACAGGAGCAACCCACGTGCCGCCTACTAGGCGGGATACAAAACCAGACATGAAACCTAATGAAAATGCCTTGGACTCATAGAAATAGGTTGTTTATGAACGACGTGACCCACCAACCACTAGGAGGGATATTCGCCGAATCGACGTTGAGGTGTGGGACAATCTGGACCAACAGTGCCTTGATGAACTTACGGAAAGTATACCATGACGAATACAGGCAGGCATCATTGCAAGAGGACGTGTTATTGGGTTTGAGAGGTACCGGTGTGTACAGCAATATGGAGCACCACCTCTGAAGACCTCGGTGTATGGTGATACAATATACAATGAGTGGATTTCATATGCAATAAAAAGGGCGGGAATGATGTTTCGGCTGGCCCCGGAGGATGTTCGAGTCCTCCCTCGAGCATGGGTGTGTGTGTTTGTCCTTAGGATAATTTAGGTTAAGTAGTGTGTAAGTTTAGGGACTGACGATCTTAGCAGTTAAGTCCGATAAGATTTCAAAAAATGATGTTTATGTCGATCTCTATTCCAATTACCTGTACCGGTTCCGGAACTGTCGGATCCGATGTGATGCAAAACTCTTTTCGATGTGTGTACCTCATATAAAAGAAGCAAGCCGTGGTTTCAATATATCAGAGGAAGTAGAAATTTTTGGAATGAGAAAGAAAATGGACCGTTCACGTTGAATAATTAATTAGTATTAAAACACAGTAGCATTTTGGCTAATTTGTACTGTTTGTACGATTAAGTATTAGTACGTAATGAATTTCAGTATTACATCGGCTTGTAAAGGGAGCGGCAAGATCTCTCATTCACGAGTACATACGTTACACCATCTGCAAAATAGTTTCCGTTCCGTCAGCCTGTTAGTCCGTCTTAGTCACTTGTACGGGCCACTCATATTCTTACCAACATCGCTCTGCCCTGCAGTCACATCAGTAAGAACTGCAGTCACACCTTATACCACTGGTCGGCAGGATTGGCCATGTGGTTCTAGGCGCTACAGTCTGGAGCCGAGCGGCCGCTACGGTCGCGGGTTCGAATCCTGCCTCCGGCATGGATGTGTGTAATGTCTCAGGTTAGTTAGATTTAATTAGTTCTGAGTTCTAGGCGACTGATGACCTAAGACGTTAAGTTGCGTAGTGCTCAGAGCCATTTGAACTTTATACCACTGGACACAATAATTGTATTGTGCGCCAACTAATCGCGTTAGCAATGACTTTTTTATAGCCCATCAGGTTTTTTGACATATTTTCCTTAGATTTCTCTCACTATAAAATATCTTTTTTTCTTTTATATGTAGGAACATCTCAAAATAATCTGTGAATTCATGATCCGCCTAATACTAATTTTAAGGAATTTAATGGATCACTTTTTGGCACCCTTCGTTCGCCTATGAAATGTTGACAATATTCATTGAATAATATATCTTCTCTAGGATTAATTTATACACTCACGACCTTTTAATAATGTGAGTATGGTTTGGATACGACCTTCATTAATTTTAGTAATCCAATAAGTTATGACACTGTACATTAGTCTTTGCTATGTAGGTTGCACCTGATGATGTGGCTTTAGGCGGCGAACCCGGTCGTTAATCAATAAAACCACAATTTTACCAGCTGCAGCGGAATTCTTTTTACCTTCATGGCCTTCAACAGCTGTCGATGCCCAGAATATAAAACACTTCCGTCTACTCTGTTATGAGCTGGCGCTGGTACACTGCGTGCTGTGACGTCGAGTGCGGAGAGTCCCGATTTGTCAAACAATTATCTGTATTCTTCACAGTAGGCAAGAAATTCCGTTTTTTCGGTTTTGCCTGCTTTGTATACAGCGATTTCGCACATCCACCGCCACTTGCTGCAGAGGTCTGAAGTGCGTCACTGGTGGTGAAATCATCTCTTGGTTTGCGTTTGTTCATCCCAACAAGAGTCGTATAGTCCGTAGTTCCATCATCGGAATGTATGTCTTCTTTATGCATTGGGTCGTAATATTCGATGCACCTTCTGTTGTAACCATTGTCTACGTCAGTGGTGTGGGCGATGAGCCCACATGTGAGGCGATCCCAGCCGCATTGCGATCTGCCAGCTCCGAGCGGTAGGAGCTGTTGCTTCGGCAGTGCACTCACGAACAAAAATGGTTCAAATGGCTCTGTGCACTATGGGACGTAACTTCTGAGGTCATCAGTCCCACAGAACGTATAACTACTTAAACCTAACTAACCTAAGGACATCACACACGTCCATGCTCGAGGCAGGATTCGAACCTGTGACCGTAGCAGCCGCACGGTTCCAGACTGGAGCGCCTAGAGCCGCTCGGCCACCCTGGCCGGCGCACTCACGAACAACACGCACTCAAGCTTTGACATCGTGCACTCGAGTAACTAATCAGCTATTAGTAGGCACATTGAATATTCCAAAACGATGCTATTGATACATACATTGGAAACGTATGATACTCCTGTAACTTTCCAGGAACGGTAAATATTAAAGAAAAAAATATTATTTTGAGCTGATGACCTACAGCGTGCTATCCAGGGTCCCTATTCACAATGCCATGAGCATGCAGAACAGATAGAGGCACTGCTTCACTTCTTGAAGGGACAGCGACCTGCTCCCCTGTCTTTGACCTATATCTCTTCAAAGCAGCTCTGTATAGCGACGCTGGTGGATCATTGCTTCTGGTCGTGTTGTTACATCCTCCTCACTATGCTGAACGTTGAAAGTAGCCTCGCTCGGCGATACTTCGCAACTGTTTTCTTATGTGACGTCCAAGCAGCAGAGCATACGATACAGCCAAAAGCTGCCCCTTATTAAGTTTCCCGATATTTCTACCTTCCGCGCAGGCGTAAATTCATGCCAAGTCTCCCAGGCTGTATCTCACTGACTGGTGCATGGCGTTATACCGTTCCTTGCTTTTCTCTCGGGTGTCCAGGGTCCGTATGCGATCCAGCTGCCTTGCTTCTTTGGTCCTGGTGATGAGATTTCACACAGTCAATGTAAATATCATCTGGCTGAAATGGGATGTATCTGTTATCGTTCTGGCTGCCAACATGAGGCCGAAGGAATGGTGAAGCGGGTTGTGGCTTGCTTTGCTGTCTTGTATGTGAATGACATGAGAGACAATCTATCTGTACTGTATCAACGTAGATCAAAGGCATATCTGCCAACTTATTATTAAGGTATCAGGGATCAGCACACAGATGTTTCATTCATGATGTGTTCTATAAAGAACCTTACAGTACCCAGAAGTTCAGCAGTAGGCGCAGGTTTGGTGACAGCATATTGGCTGAGATATATTGACTGAGATACACTCCTGGAAATTGAAATAAGAACACCGTGAATTCATTGTCCCAGGAAGGGGAAACTTTATTGACACATTCCTGGGGCCAGATACATCACATGATCACACTGACAGAACCACAGGCACATAGACACAGGCAACAGAGCATGCACAATGTCGGCACTAGTACAGTGTATATCCACCTTTAGCAGCAAGGCAGGCGTCTATTCTCCCATGGAGACGATCGTAGAGATGCTGGATGTAGTCCTGTGGAACGGCTTGCCATGCCATTTCCACCTGGCGCCTCAGTTGAACCAGCGTTCGTGCTGGACGTGCAGACCGCGTGAGACGACGCTTCATCCAGTCCCAAACATGCTCAATGGGGGACAGATCCGGAGATCTTGCTGGCCAGGGTAGTTGACTTACACCTTCTAGAGCACGTTGGGTGGCACGGGATACATGCGGACGTGCATTGTCCTGTTGGAACAGCAAGTTCCCTTGCCGGTCTAGGAATGGTAGAACGATGGGTTCGATGACGGTTTGGATGTACCGTGCACTATTCAGTGTCCCCTCAACGATCACCAGTGGTGTACGGCCAGTGTAGGAGATCGCTCCCCACACCATGATACCGGGTGTTGGCCCTGTGTGCCTCGGTCGTATGCAGTCCTGATTGTGGCGCTCACCTGCACGGCGCCAAACACGCATATGACCATCATTGGCACCAAGGTAGAAGCGACTCTCATCGCTGAAGACGACATGTCTCCATTCGTCCCTCCATTCACGCCTGTCGCGACACCTCTGGAGGCGGGCTGCACGATGTTGGGGCGTGAGCGGAAGACGGCCTAACGGTGTGCGGGACGGTAGCCCAGCTTCATGGAGACGGTTGCGAATGGTCCTTGCCGACACCCCAGGAGCAACAGTGTCCCTAATTTGCTGGGAAGTGGCGGTGCGGTCCCCTACGGCACTGCGTAGGATCCTACGGTCTTGGCGTGCATCCGTGCGTCGCTGCGGTCCGGTCCCAGGTCGACGGGCAGGTGCACCTTCCGCCGACCACTGGCGACAACATCGATGTACTGTGGAGACCTCACGCCCCACGTCTTGAGCAATTCGGCGGTACGTCCACCCGGCCTCCCGCATGCCCACTATACGCCATCGCTCAAAGTCCGTCAACTACACATGCGGTTCACGTCCACGCTGTCGCGGCATGCTACCAGTGTTAAAGACTGCGATGGAGCTCCGTATGCCACGGCAAACTGTCTGACACTGACGGCGGCGGTGCACAAATGCTGCGCAGCTAGCGCCATTCGACGGCCAACACCGCGGTTCCTGGTGTGTCCGCTGTGCCGTGCGTGTGATCATTGCTTGTACAGCCCTCTCGCAGTGTCCGGAGCAAGTATGGTGGGTCTGACACACCGGTGTCGATGTGTTCTTTTTTCCATTTCCAGGAGTGTATATTACTCTCAATCGATTCCAGTTTGTCGACTGTGGGAGACCCCCAAGGAGGTCATTTGGAGATCGATAGAATGGTGCTCTGGCAGTACTGGTACCAGAAGCGTTCACGTACTTTGGCACATGATTGGCTTTCTCTACAGTGGCATACACAGTGTCCAACGGGTCGAAGTAGACGTGGCTCTTGATATCTGAGTCTTATGCTGCTCAGAATCTTCATTAACCCAAGGTGACCACAGCTAAAATGTTCGTGGATATACTTGTGAACCGCTGTCCTTATATGTCCTGGGATAAGGACCAACCACTGTCCACTCCATCGCATCGTAGTTCCCCTTATACAATACTGCACTAATTCAGACGATTTTTTTATCGATTCCTTCTTCTACAAGGCTTCCATATTTTTATCCAGTGCTTGATCTTCTCTCCGATCACCAATAACCTCACTTAATGCAAAGATGACTAAGATTTCATCCTCACTGCTATGTTTTGCCTAAGGATTCCTTGAAAAGCAGTGGCATCCTTGTGTTTTCTTCCACTTTGGGCTTTGTACTTGACGGAGTAGCTTTTTGTACCTTCATTGGTCTGGTAATGGGTTAACGTCTGCCGTTTACAGGGAAATCTCGAGTTTGCCAAAGCCATTGTTCTTGCCGTTTCTGACTAGTGGGGTTGGTGCCAACGACCGATACACCTCTCCTTCTAAATTTTCTGATGTCTCCTGACATAGATGTTCGAGATCCTTAGCTCTTACCTTTTGCACGCTCAGTCTGACATTTCTGGATATCACTCATTGCTGAATCTCTCGCCTTTCTACATAGGGCATGAGAGAGGCACGCTCGAGTTCTTTCAAAATTGTCATTTTATGGTATGTCATTAGTCATCCGACTGGTTTGATGCAGACCGAAATGAACTCCTCTGTACCAACATATTCATCTCAGAATAGCTACTGAAAAGTAACTCCTCAATTATTTGCTGGACTTATACCAGTCTCTGTCTTCCTCTATAGTTTTTACGCTCTACAGCTCCCTGTAGTACCTTGAAGATATTCCCTGATGACTGAACAGAAATACGTTACCCTATTTCTTTTTTCGTGTCAATGTTTGCAATATATTCTTGCCCTCACCGATTATGCGGAGGACCTCCTCGTTCCTTACTTTACCGTCCATCTGATTACCAACATTTGTCTGTAGCAACAGACCTCAAAATCTTCGATACTCTTCTTATCTGGGTTCCCCACAATCAAGTACCACTGTCGTACAAAGCTGTGTTCCAAATGTATATTCTTAGAAATTTATTCCCAAAATTAAGGCGTAGGTTTGATGCTAGCAGGCCTCTACTGGCCAGGAATAATCTTTTATTACGTCCTCTTTTCTCTGTCCATCATGGGTTACTTTTGCTGCTTAGGTAGCGGAATTCCATCATCTATTTCGTGATCACCAGTTGTGTCGTTTTCTCGCTGTGTTCATTTCTGTTACTAGTCAGTAAATTCGTCTTTCTTCGGTTTACTCTCGATCCATATTTTATACTCAGTAGGCTATTCATTCCTTTCAACATATTCTGTAGATATTCTTCACTGTAACTAAGGGTAGCAAAGTCGTCAGCTAATCTTATCATTGATATTCTTTTACCTTGAATTTTAAAACGGCTTTGAATCTTTCTTTTATTTTCACCATGGCCCCTTGGATGCATAGATTGAACAATGGTGGCGAAAGTCTACATCGCTGTATTACCCCTTTTTAAGCCGAGCGCTTTGTTCTCGATCTTCCAGTTCTATTGTTCTCACTTGGTTCTTGCACATGCTGCACATTTACCATCTTTCCCTACAGCACACCCACATTTTTCTCGAACTTCGAAGCTCTTGCACTATTTCACATTGTCAAACACATTTTACAATACGAAAAATCCTGTGAAAATGTCCTTATTTTTCTTCCGTCTGGCTTCCGTTACCAACCGTAAGATTAGAAATGCCTCTCTAGTACCTTTAACTTTCCTAAACCCAAACTGATGTCGTCTAACAGATCCTCAATTTTCTTTTCCATTCTGCGAAATATTATTCTTGTCAGTGACTTGGATGCATGAGCTGTTAAAGTTGGTTGTGCGATAATGCTCTCACTTGTCAACCCTTGCTATCTTCTAAATATGTGAATGATGTTCTTTTCTAAAGTCTGATGGTATATCGCCTGTCTGAAGGATTCTGCATGCCATTGTAAATACTCGTTTTGTATCCATTTCATCGAGTGATTTTAGAAATTACGATAGCATGTTATCAAGCTGTTCTAAATTCTAAATCTAATACTGTCTGCCCTATCTCTTCCTCGTAGACTGCTGTTTCTTCTTCTATGAAGTCATCGGACAAGAGGAATTCCCAACGCATGCCTAATGTTTGCCGTCATTGCTTTTAATTTTACCAAATATCATTTTGACTGTTCTGTATGCCGAGACTGTCCTTCCAACAATCATTTCTTTTTCGATTTCTTTACATTTTTCATTTAGCCATAACGCATTAGCTTCAATTTAGTTCCTGTTTATTTTATTCTTAAGTTCATTCTTAAGTTCATTCTCAAGTTCATCCTTAGTACTTGCATGTCCGACTTCTTTGCGCTCTGACTAGTCTCTTAAATGTCAGCTTACTCTTCACCAATACTAAATTGTGAAGTATCTACATCTGCTGATGAGTACGCCTCGCAATCGGTTGCCTTATTTCGGAATCTCTACTTGACTATAATGTAATCTAACTTTAATCTTCCCGTATCCCGGGGCTTTTTGCAAATATATCTCCTATTTCTGTGGGTTGCTGTCCAGAATGTTCGCTATTACCAGCAGAAATTTATTGTAGAACCCAATTAGTCTTTCCCCTCTCTGATCCCTACTACGAATCGTATGTTCTACCATTTTCACCTACAGTCACATTCAGAACCTCAGACTATCACATTTAAATCTCGCCTTATGTGTTGAATTACCCGTGTAATATCCCCATATAGCGTCTATATATCTTAGTCTTCTGCTTGCGGCGTTTGCATGTATACCTGAATTATTGTTGTCTGCGTTAGTTTTCTGTCAATTCTGAAGAGTACAAACTATCGGTGAGCTGCTGACAGTATCTTATTCTATTTCCTATCTGCCTGTGCGTAGCCGTCCTTTGTGGCCGAGCGGTTCTAGGCGCTTCAGTTCGGAATCGCGCTGCTGCTACGGTCGTAGGATCGAATCCTGCCTCGGGCATGGATGTGTGATGTCCTTAGGTTAGTTAGGTTTAAGTAGTTCTAAGTCTAGGGGACTGATGACCTCAGATGTTAAGTCCTATAGTGCTCAGAGCCACTTGAACCATTTTCCTATGCATGACGAACCCTCCTCCCGATATACCATTTTCTGCTAGTGTTGATATTACCCTACACTCATCAGACCAGAAATCCTGGTCGTCTCTTGAATTCGCTTTACCAACACCCCACTCTATAGTATTTCCCCTTTCAGATTTTCTAGTATCCCTACCATGTTCAACCTTCTGATATTTCGCGCCCAGATTTGTAGGACGCTGCCTTTTGTTGATTATTCCTTCTTTTTGTTATGGCCATGTCCATCTTGTCAGTCTTCTCCCGGAGATCCGAATGGGAAACTTGTACGGAATCCTTTTCCAGTGGAGAGATCATCTTGAAACTTTATCAGTTACAAGCCACTCGTTCTGCAGATATATTATGTGTGTCTTTAACGCAGCGGTCGCAGTTGCTTTCTGCGTCCTCATGCTGTTGATCATTGCTGATTCCTTCGACTCGTAGCGGCAGTTTCCCTCCCCAAGGGCTACTACGCTGAACCTCTGTCCATTTCTCCACCCTCTTTGACATGGCTTCTGGCAGAATGAGGATGACTTCTTACGCTGGAAATCTTCTACTAACACTACTGATGACTTCAGAATTTAAGCTGCGGTGTTTCCAGCCCGGGACGATTTGGTTACTAGACGAAGACGCTACCTCTATCCAAATGATGACCTCTCACTGGCATTGGAACCACATTCGTCAGTCGTTTATACGTCTATCGTCAGAATCTTCTCCTGATATTCAGTTGATGAATTCCTCTGTCGATTTTTCGTTCCTGTCTAGAAGAGTTTTGTACAAGTCTTCTGCGTCTCCTTTCATCAAGTCTGGGATTTTTTCGGCTTCTGACATATTCGGATTCACCACATGACATTCGGTGAAAAGTTCCTTTATTTACGTCTATGTCGCTTCCCTATGACGTTGGGTCCCTTTCTTCAATAGTTCTTGTGCTAAGCAGATTTTCTACAGACTGTTGCTTCCGTTCGGCCTGAAATTTGTTCCACCTGTTGAGCTTCTCTTCATTATTCTCGAAACAAAGTAAGGCTGTGCCATCCAAGTAAATGTACACGTTTGGCAAACACAACATGCCAATCCACCTTACTCAGTTGGATCCTTTCAGGCATTTCGTCGGGTCCTGACCAGCTTCTCTGGAAATCACTAATGGAGGCCTGATGTGCAGCTGACATACTGCTGTTTTGGAGTCCATCAGTTTCATGAATCCCCGTATCTTAGGAACGATGTATTCCAATGCTTATCCGTGTAATCGACGGCTAACGTTGCCTAAGCTGAGTCACAATGATTAGATGCTTTGAAGTATCCGGCAGCTCTATAAAACAATGTCATGTCGAAATCAGTATAAAGTATGAGTACATATCTGAAGGCACCGTCCTGAGTGAAGTACAACTCCTACAGAACTGAAAGCACGTTTCTTATTGACACCGACGTCCGGCCTCAACGGATGAGGTACAGCTTCATTGCTGGGACTTGAACGTGAAAGTCAATCGAACTTTCTCTCGATATTTCTAGGTGACAGAGCCTAGTGGCTTTTGTACAATAAGTAACCCGTTTCGAATGTATCTCTGTTGCACCCGCTGCCTTCTTGCAGGGCCAAATGAAATCGCATAATAAATGGAGATGGGGCAATGTACGAAGGAAATAAAGGAGATAAATGAACGCCCGTTAATAGAGAGCACAAAGAAAGCGGGAGCTCCACAAACGGCAACGACTGCAACGATGCGACGTGAGCGTCTTGCGAGGGGCGCGACACGATGACGACGATGACGATAATCAGACATAATCCATAGCTGTTGCAACGAGGCAACGAAGGTGACAAAAGATGGTACAAAACATTTGAGCAGTGGCAAATGGCTTACTTTTTTTAGTAAAAGCCACGTTCTTAGTTTTGGGAAGCCAGTGTCTTTTTTTATGTTTGTGGCTGAATATAGCCAATTTTTTGTTGCTTTGAACATGTCGCCACTCTCTCAGTAACTAAAGTGTAGGTTTTGTAAACAGGGATTTATTTTATTATTAGTAGTTGATTTTCTTCGCCTGTGAAAGTAGATGTGTGGTGTCATGCACTTGCTAGGATAAGAATGTACGTGCATTTTGTGTATTTTTGGCGGGGATTTAGAAAGGTAATGAGTGCAGGTAATGAGTGCAGATAAGTAGGAAATAAACTGTTACTTCCAATTAGCTAAGTTGAGTTAATGAGACGTACAGTATTATTGTTCAGAAAACATAGCAGTGAGTTTGTGAGGAGGAGATAGGCTCTTAAGGGCGCAGCGATGGTCTGGCTTGGTCTTATTGGAATAGACTACATTCGATTGAGAGTGTTCTGCACAAACTAAGTTTATCTGTATCAGTGATACCGGGGATTAGCCACGTGTAGAAAAATATGGACAAGAGACGGACAGTAAGGTTTAAAGAGGTCACTGAGAAATAGGAAGTTACTGTGAAGGACTCGAGGCTCTAAGTCACTATGATGATGATGTGGTCCCATACTCCGAGAAGCGTAGGGAACGTTGCGTAAGACCAGCACCGCCGACTAGGCAAGGTCCTAGTAGAGGTGGTTTGCCACTGCCTTCCTCCGACCGTAATGGGGATGAATGATGATGAGGAAGACGACACAACAACACCCAGTCATCTCGAGACAGGGAAAACCCCTGACCCCGCCGGGAATCGAACAAGGGACCCCGTCCGTGGGAAGCGAGGACGCTACCGCAAGACCAGAGCTGTGGACTAAGTTAATAGATGACTGAAAATCAGGGGACCATTTAAAATAGTTTGGAAGTTCTCACTGAAACCACCGCCGAACTTCCGGGACTTGCAGTGAAATTAAATACCATCGAATGGATGCTTAAACAGTCTCTCCAAGCCACAATAAGAATCTTGATGAGATGAACGACCAGAAACAATACATCAATCGTGTCGCGGAAAACGCGGAAGGCGATGTTTTCGGAGTGGTCTTGGAACTGCGACGGGAACTGTTCTTCGATAAGCGGGAAATATTCGTAAAATGGCCAAAGTACGTGAAAGACTAGATGAAAAATCACAGCAACTAGCTGTCGTGACGGACCAGAGTGATATGTAACGTCACTGAATGACTGATATACTCGTAATTGTTGGCTGAACAGGGCTCTACGACACCTCACAGCTGCAAAAGCAGGTGACCGATGCGATGAAGCACTTGAAAAAACCTGCATCCATGGTTAGCTCTGTTCTGTTTGATACACCTGACGATAAAAATCTGTTAATACTGTAGGACAGCAAAGCTGGGATGAGGCAAGAGGATGATGACAGGGGAAGCGACCGACTTTTATATATACGAAGCTGGTATCTGTACAGATACCATTGCTGATCTTGCAGCTGTCGAAGAATGAAGTTATAATGCAATCTAGACCTTTCGCTGCTTACAGGCTTTGATAAAAATCAACGGGGACAGTTGAAAAATGTGTACCCCCACCGGGACTCGAACCCGGGACTATTGATATTTATCGACGCCTGTAAGCAGCGAAAGGTCTAGATTTGATTATAGCTTCACGATTTTTATATAGACGTATCTTCCCACCTCATCCCTTTCGCCCAACTGGTGAGGTGCATCGTGTTGCATTCATCAAGCTAACCGCACAGATACTGCTGTAAAATGAAGCGAGCGACGTCAGGTTGGCTAGACTGTTACTTGTTTACAAGATGGATCCTTAGCGCGGGGCCTAAGAATAATGGAGTTTAGTCGGACTAACGCAGAATCTTAATATGCGTTCCTGCAATATTCTGGTGAAATGGTACGCAAAACGGAGTAAGAAACGGCACATACAATGGCAGACCATTCCAACGAGATAATTTAGTGAATCATCCTATCTTTTTAATAAATTTATCTGAGCTATGTCGACCAGACGAAGTAGCTACTTGAAACGAAATTCAGTTGTCTGAAGATGTGCAGGAGCGGTTTGTAGGGAAAGCAAAGGGAGATACAAAATGACTGCAGAGTTCTCTAGACCACTGAGACGCTCCGTGTGCAGAAAACAAAGAGCTCCAGACAAGTGGTAAGGCAGGGAGTTCACCGACTGGTCGACGCCGTAGGCGGAGCCGAGAACGACGGTGGCAGAAACGCTGAAAATACATCAGTATGTCAAAATAGTCAGATGTGAGCGACGGACCGAAATGAACCGGATTAACGAGCGTCTGCGCTTCATAGAATTAAATGAAATTGCCGGGCAAAGCGAGCACAAAGAGGGGTTATGAGTACTGCAAGAGCCAGTGCCACAGTTTAGCGAAAACAGAAATTAGTTTCCGAAAACGTCCGTTCATGAACAAGAGGGCTCTACCGAATTCAAATGTAGACTTATCACTGCGAGTTGCGGGAAACACTATGGTTGGAAAACCATTCTTGGCTTGTTGGAGTTGTTACCTTGTTAAACAATATGCGGCGGTTAGCAGATGTTAGCAGCATTTTTTTGCTTTACGCACTGAAAAGAATGGCGAGCTTTCACGTGAATAATAAAGATGCATGCGTACGCGCAGGTGAAGAGTATCAATGATGTCTATAAGAATATGGCAGAGGGCTTTCCTCTAGTTTTCGTATGATAGGACCTCGTGAAGCTTTTGGTAGTTTTAAATACCTCTGGCAGTTCTTGATGTTAGAGAAGAAGGAAATAGGCAAATTTCGTAACAAATGTCAGTGACAACTTTTTCCGATCGTGCCTGGAGCCCATCCTCAAACGTGACGAGGAGGTTCGTTGCAAACTTGAATTTCTAAATTTGCAACCATGGGGATAGAAGAACGAGGCAGATGTTGAGAACTTGCGATTACACCATCTTCGGATTGGGTATATCCATTTCAGCAGCAAAAGGAAAATCACAATGCGTTTGAAAGCAAACGCTTCGTAACACCTCGACAAATCGTCAAGATACGCATTGCATACAAGTTAGGGAATTGCAGACAGTGACGCCTTGTAGTGATTTTTGAGACATTTAATTGTCCAAGGGCACAGCCCAGTCTATAAAAATGTCTAGCATAACGAACAGTGTCATCAAATTACCTTATGTTGAATGTTTACTGCCGGACGTTTCTGTAGGAGAAAATCTTCTAAAAGCTGTACATGCTCAATTTGGTGGAGGTGTAGATTTAAATTCAAATGTGCGAACTTCAGCTATGTAGACAACAAATGTTCTAGAGTCGAAGATAGATTACCTACGTTATAACATATTGTTACAGGGAATGCAGAACATGAATTACATTATCCAAAGTATGCTTGTTAGGATCAGCAAAGAACAGCAGTTTATGAAAGCCGAAATGACGGACATGGGACGCAACTTAACTTTGTTGTTGGTATTCAGATGTGATATACTGAAACCTGAGTTAGATTTGTAACACAAAAACGATGAAACTGGAAACCTATCAGTAAAAACGGATTTATCTCAGCACAAACAACACCGTTAGCAATCAGCTAACCAAACAGCTGATTACGTTTTCTTGAGAATATTGTTGTGAACGCTTCCAGCAACAAATTAGAATTGAGTTAATGTCGCTCACGATATGCAATCGGAATAAAGGAATATTCAGAAATCATTTTCAATATCAACGCCTTATGCACGTCAATGCTTTAAAGTAACTACTGCTGTAACGGAGCACGTACGTAGACATAAAACTCACATCACTACTTATACTATCCGGGTCGATTCGACATTGTCCGATTTTCAGCAAGCAGCTGTTCACAGATGTAGCGACAAACAGTCACCACTGCCGGGTGATAGCAAATTAACAGCAATTACATTATGAAGGGACAACGGATGGCTTGATGGTGACGACCAAATACATGTAATAAGGAAAAGCTGGATCGGATACACTATGTGTTCAAAAGTATCCGGACACCTGGCTGAAAATGACTTACAAGTTCGTGGCGCCCTCCATCGGTTATGCTGGAATTCAGTATGGTGCTGGCCCATTCTTAGCCTTGATGACAGCTTCTACGCTCACAGGATTACGTTCAATCTGGTGCTGGAAGGTTTCTTGGGAAATGGAATCCCATTCTTCACGGAGTGCTGCACGGAAGTGAGATATCGGTGAGGTTCGGTGAGGCCTGGCACGAACTTAACGTTACAAAACATCCCAAAGGTTTTTTTATAGGATTCAGGTCAGGACTCTGAGCAGTTCAGTACATTCCAGGGATGTTATTGTCGTCCAACCACTCCGTCACAGGCCGTGCATTATGAAGAGGTGCTCAATCGTCATCCCCAAATTGCTCTTCGACAGTGGGAAGCAAGAAAATGCGTAAAATGTCAATATAGGCCTGTGATTTGATAGTCCAACACAAAACAACGAGGGGTGAAAGCCCCCTCCATGAAAAACACGACCACACCGTAACTCCACCGCCTCCGAATTTTACTGTTGGCATTACACATGCTGGCAGATGACGTTCACCGGGCATTCGCGATACCCAAACTCTGCCATCGGATCGCCACATTATGTACCGTGATTCCTCATTCCACACGTTTTTCCACTGTTCAGTCCTCCTATGGTTACGCTCCTTTCACCAAGCGGGGCGTCGTTTGGCATTCACCGGTGTGATGTGTCGCTTCTCAGCTGCCGGTCGACCATGAAATCCAAGTTTTCTCACCTCCTGCCTTACTGTCACAGTACTTGCAGTGGATCCTGCTGCAGGTTGGAATTCCTGTGTGATAGTCTGCATAGACGTCTTACGACGCTCTTCAGCTGTCGACAGTCTCTGTCAGTCAACAGACGAGGTCCACCAGTACGCTTTTGTGCTGTACTTGTCCGTTCTCGTTTCCACTTTATTATGAGATCGGAAACAGTGGACGTAGGCATGTTTAGGAGTGCGAAAATCTCGCGTACAGACGGATGACACAATTGACACCCAAACACCAGACCACGTTCCAGGTCCGTGAGTTCCGCGGAGCGTCCCATTCTGCTCTCTCACGATGTCTAATGACTACTGAGGCCGCTGATGTGGAGTAACTGGCAGTAGGTGGAAGCACAATGCATGTAATATGAAAAATGTACATTTTTGTGGGTGTCCGGACACTTGTGATCGCATAGTGTATGTTACAATCAGTAGAGACACAATAGAAATCGTATTTTGCTGTCATTCGGTTTTGCTAAAGCGGTTGATGGAAGCAGTGCATGCTCATTGTCATTATAGAATGATAACAACGCAAATCGTGGAATGGTGTTTTTGGAGGTTACGCGTGACGTGACGAGCGATATAGACGGAGTGTGTGGACCAGACTGACTCCCGGGAAATGTGTTAATGAGTGTATGTCGAGACAGACAAGTTTGGTGGAGGTGGTGCATTGTTCTCTTGCTGTTTGTTTGAATTCGCTTAAATCATTACTTTTTAAATCCTGATTTTCTCGAATAAAACTGCAGCATTGTGTTTCTCGGTTGTCTTCAATTTCATTGTCTGTGATTATTAACGTAGAAACAGAGCACAGTTCCGTGAGTAAACAACACTCAACGCCAGTCTTAGGGCGTCCATTCTACTTGATTTCTTGCCCATTCAGTGACAAATACCCCTTCTCAACGAACAAAGATTTGGCAACGGCCATTTTTAATTGCTTGTAAATCCATAAAAAGACATTTGCTATCGTCTTATCTCTTTTAATTATTTTCCCATACATTTTCCGGCAGAGCACATTGGAAATTTTTCCTTTTGAAGAAAAAGAAAAAAGTGTCTCTTTGTTTATAAGTTACTTCATTACCATAAACAGACTGAATATAATCATTACCATATGATGATGCATACGTGTAGTGAAAACGCAGTTAACACGAGCAGGGTGCTGGATAAAGTTACTGAGCACCGTTGCTGTAGCCGCCGCTAGAGACTCAGGACCAGTTCCTTGAGGAGACGGCCGTTGCTCGGCACCCCACCCTGTGACGTCGATCTCTGTAAGAGATCCAGCGGCAGATGGCTCTTTCATTCTTAATCGTAAATTATATTTTAATCCGCTGATCATCTATTGGAGCGTTATTGACATTTAAATGGGGCACTTTTCTGACAGTCTCTGAAAAATTGAGAACTGCTCCTCTGATTCTAATACGAGGTGCGGCTAGAAAAAAACCGGACTGATGCTGGAAAAAACATTTATTTACAATTATTTACAATTTCATGTTATCTCCTACAATGTACTCTCCTCCTCGGTCTCTACACCGCTCCATACGAATTTTCCACTGTTCATAGCAATGCTGCAGATCATTTTCGGTAAGTCCATACATTACTTCCGTCGTTTTTTCTTTTACTGCTTCAACAGTCTCAAATCTAGTTCCTTTCAAAGCTGACTTGACTTTAGGGAAAAGAAAAAAGTCACAGGGGACCAAATCAGGTGAGTAGGGTGGATGATCTAAGATGGGAATGTTGTGTTTTGCCAAAAACGTCTTCACTGACAACGCACTGTGAGCTGGGGCATTGTCTTGGTAAAGGATCCATGACTTTTTTCTCCACAAATCGTTCCGTTTTCTCCGTACTCGCTCACGTAGGGTAGCCAGGACGCTAATGTAGTAATGCTGATTCACTGTTTGTCCCTCTGGTACCCAATCAATGTGTACAATCCCTTTGATGTAAAAAAGAAAAACAATCATCATTGCCTTGAATTTCGATTTTGACATTCGTGCTTTTTTTTGTCGTGGAGAACCAGAAGTTTTCCAACGCATCGATTGGCGTTTAGTTTCGGGATCGTAAGTAAAAAAACCACGATTCATCGCAAGTAATAACATTTTGTAAGAAGGTGGGATCACTTTCAATGTTTTCCAGGATGTCAGAACAAATCATTCTTCGGCGTTCCTTCTGTTCAATTGTGAGACACTTTGGAACCAGTTTTGAACACACTTTGTTCATGTTGAAACTTTCATGAAGAATCTGCCTAACACTTTCCTTGTCAGCTCCTGTTAACTCAGACACTGCTCTGATTGTTAAACGGCGATCTTGTCGAACAAGTTTACCGATTTTTTCAATGTTTGCATCAGTTTTTGCTGACAATGGTCTGCCAGTGCGAGTGTCATCACTGGTGTCTTCGCGGCCATCTTTCAATCGTTTAAACCACTCAAACACTTGTGTTCGCGATAAACAATCATCGCCGTACACTTGTTGTAACATTACAAACGTTTCACTTGCAGATTTTGCTAGTTTGAAACAAAATTTGATGTTAACACGCTGTTCTTTCTGTACACTCAACATTTTCCGACGCACAGACAAAACGTCAACTACTTAAAACAGACGCCACGGGCAGACTGAGTGCAGGAGGCAGATGAAACTCGAGCAGTAGGCGGAGCGAGAGTCACGTGACAGGCCACGCGACTTTCAGCCTTATTGCATTCGTTTTATTGTTTCACCAGTACTAGTACGGTTTTTTTCTAGCCACACCTCGTAAATATTGACTCACTTCGTAAGTATGTGGCTTGTAATTAGCCTCCGTAATAATTTCGGAATCTTCATTTTTTTTCTTCCAAGCATGAATGAGGGAAGGTCTTGTTCGTGAATTTTTCATTAGATGACTCCGGCAGCGGATAACCAAGATCTTTCCTCGAAAATTTTATCCTAACTGCCGATTACTGCTGCCTGACCTTTTCCTCTTTTCACTCGTCTTCGGAAAAGGAATGTCCTATTGACGCACACTTTTGCGTGTTAGGCTAAAAGTTCTGTCACCTATCTCCAGATCGTTCGGGAATAAATACGACTTTCATTGAAGAGAAGCATCTCCTCCCTATTTGCGACTCACACATTTAGCCGCGAGAGTGAACACGCAGCTTTCGGGATGCGGGGTGACTTGCCGGCCCCGGATCGAATGCGTCCGGTGGATTAACGACGAGAACCAGTGTACCGGCCAGCAACGATGTGCTTTAAGGCAGTTTCCCACATCTCACTTGGTGAATACCGTGTTGGTACGCAGGCTCCTCCTCACTAAATGCAAACGCAAATATTTACATAACTTACGCACACTTTCACTTGGGATAACACTAGGCCTAAACAGTCGATGAAAATTAATATTCTGACCCTGTGAACATACGGGATAGGGCCCTGCTTGCAGCATGTTCCTTTCTCCCTAAGTGAAAATAAGTCTGCTGTATAGCGACTTTGATGTCCAACCGCTTTTGCGCAGTTTACCAGCATTACCAATATGAGTTATCTTCAGCGCAGGAGGGCAAAAGGAATTCGTCCACAACAGGATAAGACAGGTAGAAACGTGACAAACTGAAAAATCTAAATATATATATGTTTTAAAATGTTAGTTTGCTTGTAATTTTTGTAGTTTATCGCGAAACAAAGACATTTATACCATGCTAAAATGCTTGTGGACGGGCACAATACATTTAAATTGACAATTACGAATATGTTGTCTACGGCGCTGTACAATATTTACTTACTGTAGCATTAAATGTCTTTCATAATAGCAAAAAGTCGGGTGAGTGCGCTTTCTTTTAATATGATATTATAATAAAGAATTTTGTTTACTTTTTCTTAATATCTTATGGACCAGATTAACTTTCTTCTATCGAGAACTACAGGTGGTAGTAAAAACCAAACATAAGTGCTTACTTTTTTTAGTTCATAGAGACATTTAAGACCTTTGAAACGAATTTGTTTTCTTCTCCTCCTTGTCCTGGTAGAGTTGCGGCTAAATACTATTTGTATATGCAAGTACGTTTAATGGATTTACTTTGGAAATTTACAAAAAAATACTAAATAGCTGCTTCTAGCATTACCTCAATAACATAAAAATCTTTGTGGGTGGTCTTCACGTCGTAATTAGTTTTAAAGTTTTTCTTAAGTCGCCCGACTGGTCTGCTGCGCCCCTCCACTAATTCCTGTCCCGCCTCAATCTCTCCATCGCGGGGTGACACTGGGACCCATCGTCCTCAATTATTAGCTAGCATTATTAAAATCTATGTCTCCCTCTACGGTTTTCACCCTCTAATATTCCCGCTGGTACGGTAGAAGTTAAGTCTTGATCTCTTGACACACAACCTATCATTCAGTCTGCCCATTCTTCTCATCAATATTTTCTACATGCTTCTTTCGTCATCTATTCTGTATAGAACTTCCTTACTTATTACCATATCACTGCATCTGGTTTTCTACATCTGTCTGTAGCACCACATTACAAACGCTTGTATCCCTTCTTTCCAGGCTTTTGCCAGTCCACGATTCACTTCCGTGCAAAGCTCCAGTAGCGTATCCCTTAGTAATTGCCATAGCGATGAAAGATCCTTCCCCGACTCATGACTGCTTCAAAGAGGTTAACACCATAAGTTTTTCATACGTGACATTATTTTGTTTGGGGGGAGAGGGGAGGTTTAATTGCAACAGTAAATCCTAAGGGGTTTGTTTTCTCGCTTCTTTTACAGATGTGCTGACGTCAGACTGGTTATCAACTGTATTTCATTCAGATGCTTAGCTAACAGATATCTACAACTACACGAGTACACCCCCAATTCACAATTAAGTGTCTGGCAGAGGATGTCGAGTACAATCTATGATGGTAATGAAGATCATTATTTTTACCTTGAACCATGAACTTTTTTGATTTAAAATAAGGGGCTGCCACATCATGTTTACAGATGCAATGTGAAAACACATGCCGGACAGCAGCGTATTTCGGGTCGAGAGCCCCAATGGAAAGTGACTACTGTTCGTAGCCCTCAGGACGGTATCATATGAAATAGTGACTACTGTCCTTTCTTCTTTTAAAGCTTTCGTTGTCACATGTCTAATGCCATCTGAGCAACTTTTTGGTACTAAACTGCTCTTGATAAGATGCGAACCTCCTCGTAAGAATGGCCAAGCGCATACTCTCATCTTTTTGGGCAGATATTCACTTTTTCTGGTGTGGGTGGCTGGAGTTATCCCAGACCAATACTGATCATGTAGTTCGACGCCCAGTGTTGACGAAAACGTCGGTTTCTTTCCAGTTTCGAACAAGATGATCTTTAAAGCATAATTGTACCAGCCCATTCGATAGATCGGCTCCAAATTAGTCTAGTGCAACGTTTGCCTTATCTAAATGTAATAACAGCAACATAGAACACGAAGAATAGCCAAAACTTCAGCGCAGACAATAACATTCTGGACGGCGCCACTGCTACGGCCATGCAGCAGCTCACCGCTCAGGCGCTACTAGAGTACTAGGCTTTTCTTCACGTTTTACTCTCCCTGTTAATTCATATTCATATTCTTCCAGACTCAGACTGCCTATACCAGGCTCCTTTGTCCGAACATAGTTTCAGCTTTTGGCTATACAGTTGATATTCATCCAGTACTCTTTCTCATAATCGTTTTTAACGTAATTTTGGTATCATAGCAACGTACCTGGCTCCTGTGCCTTACCATATGTTGAGAACGGCACCTACACTACTGGCCATTAAAATTGCTACACCACGAAGATGACGTGCTGCAATCGCGAAATTTAACCGACAGGAAGAAGACGCTGTGATATGCAAATGATTAGCTTATCAGAGCATTCACACAAGGTTGGCGCCGGTGGCGACACCTACAGCGTGCTGACATGAGGAAAGTTTACAACCGATTTCTCATACACAAACAGCAGTTGACCGGCGTTGCCTGGTGAAACGATGTTGTGATGCCTCGTGTAAGGAGGAGAAATGCGTACCATCACGTTGCCGACTTTGATAAAGGTCGGATTGTAGCTTATCGCTATTGCCGTTAATCGTGTCGCGACATTGCTGCTCGCGTTGGTCGAGATCCAATGACTGTTAGCAGAATATGGAATCGGTCGGCTTAAGAGGGTAATACGGAACGCCGTGCTGGATCCCTACGGCATCTATCACTAGCAGTCGACATGACAGGCATCTTATCCGCATGGCTGTAACGGATCGTGCAGCCACGTCTCTATCCCTGAGTCAACAAATGGGGACGTTTGCTAGACAACAACCATCTGCATGAACAGTTCGACGACGTTTGCAGCAGCATGGACTATCAGCTCGGAGACCCTGGCTGTTGTTACCCTTGACGCTGCATCACAGACAGGAGCGCCTGCGATGGTGTACTCAACGACAATCCTGGGTGCACGAATGGCAAAACGTCATGTTTTCGGATGAATCCAGGCTCTGTTTACAGCATCATGATGGTCGCATTCGTGTTTGGCGGCATCGCGGTGAACGCAGATTGGAAGCGGGTATTCCTCATCGCCAAACTGGCGTATCACCCGGCGTGTTGGTATGGGGTGCCATTGGTTACACGTCTCGGTCACCTTTTGTTCGCATTGACGGCACTTTGAACAGTGGACGTTACATTTCAGATGTGTTACGACCCGTGGCTCTACTCTTCATTCGATCCCTGCGAAACCCTACATTTCAGCAGGATAATGCACGACCGCATGCTGGAGGTTCTGTACGGGCCTTTCTGGATACAGAAAATGTTCGACTGCTGGCCTGGCCAGCACATTCTCCAGAGCTCTCACTAATTGAAAAGGTCTGGTCAATGGTAGCCGAGTAACTGGCTCATCACAATACGCCAGCCACTACTCTTGATGAATTGTGGTATCGTGTTGAAGTTGCATGGCCAGCTGTACCTGTACACTCCATCGAAGCTCAGTTTGACTCAATGCCCAGGCGTATCGACTCTGTTATTACGGCCAGAGGTGGTTGTCCTGGGTTTTGATTTCTCAGGATCTATGCACCCAAATTGCGTGAAAATGGAATCACATTTCACTTCTAGTATATTTGTCCAATGAATACCCATTTTTCATTTGCATTTCTTCTTGGTGTAGCAGTTTTAATGGCCAGTAGTGTATGTTATTCGACGTCAGGCAGCATTGAAATTAAATAGCGGCAGTAAAGGGACAGAAACGCCACACTGTGGTTCAAATGTACGTTCTAAGAATTTTCTGTAGCGTACTGAATACGGTGATAGTTACTAGTACACTTGTTTTCCCCAGGAATGCCCTTCTTTCCTGGGCATCGTTTCCTTATTGTCCCTGTTTTTGATGTTAAGTTTATCGTGGTTTTCCCCATTTATGCTACTCCTCATGACTGTCGTCTTCCTTTCGTTCACTGTCGCTGCCTTAGACTGTTAGTTCCATTCAACAGGTTCTACAGGTATATCTCTCTTTCGCTGAAGACTGCAAAGTTATCGGCTCATTTTATCAGTAGTATGCTTTCACAATGAATTTTAATAACCTCCTGAACATTTCTTTTAATGCTGTCATTGTCTCTTAGATATATAGACTTAACAGTAGGAGTGAGAGAATGCATCCCTGTCTTCCACCAATTTTTAATCCGGATATTTAGTTCTCCAGAAACGGAACTCTCCCCTCCACTTACCGACGACGGCACGCGGAAATCTCATGCACTCTTAATGTTGACGTCTTCGCTGTTAACTTCCTCATATGTTGGTTTGACTTCTCTGTATGCCGATTAATCCTTACAACGATCATTAACTTTTCATTTATCCTCGAATCCTCATATTAGCACCAGGCATTTCGCCTTGGAGTCCCTGAACTTCTTCCTTATTTCACTCTCAAGTGATTTTTAATTATGTATTGCTTAATTTTTCTTACTAACATATGTGTTCTTCTTTCTTTAGCCGATTAGCGGAAGAAGTAGCCACGTCACATGAAGTATCTTCATATATCTATGCACCCGACTTCTTCGAATACCCTTATTACAAGCACCCATTAATCTTCAACTGAACTATTATTGTGGTATGTAGTACAACAGTATCTAAGCCTTAGAGAACTTTAAATGTAACTCGTCATTCACAGTACTGAGTATCACACTTTTTTCCTTATGGACTCTTCCGCACGATTCTCTTCAACGTCTGTTTGCTATTTGTCAATACTAAATTGTGACATGAATGTACACTGATCAGCCAAAAGATTATGACCAACTGCTTAACAGATTGTTTGTCCGTCTGTGGATGAAAATACATCAATGATTCTGCATATCAGGGATCCGATATTTGTTCGCAGGTTTGTGGAGGTATGGTGCTTTTGATGTCTACGCACAGATTGTAACGTCTCCTGGCAAAACACATATTATATGTGGTAAAAAAAGAAAAAAATAATTGATCTGGATGATTATAATATAATTTCTGCATGGCCAATCATTGTGTGAACTTTATATAATAAAGAGATACCATTATGTATCATGTTTTATACTTGCATAGAATTATGTATCGATTTTTTAAAGATAATATCTGTGTCAGCGAGTACTGGAACTGCGACAGACAATACTTATTAAATATCAAACAAAGATGTAAACGTATTAAGCCGAGTATAAATAATAGAGACCGAGCATTAATTTCTCTGTCGTCCTTTTTGAGTTACGTGAGTAGGAAGAGCCTGTGACGCTATATTGTATGCTTGTGTAGACAAATGAATGCTACACAAGACTGAGAGAAGGACGCCATTAGGCATTGATATGTAAAAGTGTGTAAGAATTTAATCTGTCTAAATATTTTGAATAGAGTTATTTAGCGAAAACTTGCATTATGATTTGTAATAAGCTTGCCTGGTACTTTATCTCATCTTTTTAAGATATTTTCAGCTATTTAAATCTTATTCGTTGTGCAGAGCTACGCTACGAACGAACGAGCCTCTGCCGCGGTGCATTCGAACTGCATTAAATGAAATCAATCATACAGCAAAGAAGCGGACATGTAATAGTGAAATGAAATTACTTCTTTCAGCTTTAAGGATAGCAGGGCAGAGCAAGAGATATTATGATGTGTTTTATAGATGGACGCGGGCTGTAGATGATGTTATATTATTAACAGTCCGAAAAGATAATTGACCTTTAAAACATAAAAGAAATTTTGCTGTGCGTAGTTCGGGTCTGGCAAACATCATAGTAAAAACATTTTTCGTCTGATAATAGGCTCATGTTCTCATGTTAGTCGTGGTACTTATTGGTGTTTTAATGCTAACAAAAGTACACTGCAAAATTTTGATGTTGAGCAAATATTGCTTACCGTAAGATCAGTGTTGATAACGAAATAATTTTCAATAACCTTTCCAATAACTGTAAAGGAAGAAAGTATTGTTGAACCTTATAGCGAGTTACAGTGACGAAACAAAGTTCCTTTTATGGAAAACCAGATCCAGAATAATAAAAACGTAATATATTTTGTTTTGTTGAAATTTAATGATCCAAAGAAAGTATCAGCACAGCATCCCTAATAAGTATATCAGGGCTCTTTTCGTAGCAACATATTTTATCTCATCCACTTATTAATATATTAGTTGTTACGCGAGCAATAACAAAGAGAGTGAAAATATCATGTAATGCGCCTGACAACGACCTGTAGAGATTCCAAATGATTTACACAAGGCAAATTTGGTCGCTGAAGCCTCAACCTGAGTGCCCTATCAACATCCTCAAAGAATTGTAGCATGGTTTTGGCTCCGAGGCGCGGACAGTTACCTTGCCGAGGGATGACATCGCCTTGGGGTGGGGGTGGGGGGGGGGGGGTGGGGGGGAGGTGGGAAGACATCAAGTAAGTAGTGATGCAAGTGTTTCGCAGTTATCAGCGTGTCTTCTACAACTACCACAGGTCCCATGCAAGCGCAGGAGAATATCTCCCGTAGCATAAGACTGCTCTCACCAGCTCTCTTCGTGGTGCGCTACACGTTTCGAACCGCCGTTTACCTCGATGACGGCGTTTGTGGAGACGGCCGCCGACCTACTGTAGCACAAATGTGATTCACCCAAAGAGCCGACACTTTTCCATTGATCAACGGTTATATCCCGATGATCCTGTGCCCACTGCAGTCGTAACTGACGATGTCTCTGGGTTAGCATGTGAACGCTTAGGGGTGGGTAGTCTGCTACAGAGCACTATGTTCAACAATGATGAACGGTGTGCTCTGAAACACTTATGTGTGCACCAGCATTGTGCTCTTTCAGCAGAGATGCCACAGATCACTAACTATCCTACATTACAAAGCTGACAAGCCACCATACCCCAAGTCCAGTGAAGACTCGTGAACGTCCAATCATTTGGCATCTATGGTATTTTCGCTGCCCCTCTACCTCCTCCGTAGATGCCCACGATAGTAGCAAGTGAACATTCAACCAGTTTCGCCATTTTAGAGGTACTCGTAACAATAATCTGCCATTTCTCAAAATCGCTTGTCTCCGTGGATTTGTGCATTTGCAGCCCATATCTTCCCTAAGGTGATGCTCCGTCCCTGTCTGCTTCTCTTACACACTTTTCTTACCGCGTCATGTGCCCTCCAAGGTGGCATCCAACAACCTGGTGGGGAGAGGTCATAATGTTTTGGCTTATCGAGTATCTTTGGTCCAGTGTACTCCTTGGAATCCAACATCCTATTTCAGCATGTCTGCATGACATTGATGTAATCCAGATGGTGCCTGTGGTGTCACCGCCAGACACCACACTTGCTAGGTGGCAGCTTTAAATCGGCCGCGGTCCATTAGTACATGTCGGACCCGCTTGTCGCCACTGTCGGTGATCGCAGACCGAGCGCCACCACACGGTAGGTCTCGAGAGACTTACTAGCACTCGCCCCAGTTGTACGGACGACTTGGCTAGCGATGCAACACTGACGAAGCCTCGTTTATTTGCAGAAAAGATAGTTAGAATAGCCTTCAGCTAAGTCAATGGCTACGACCTAGCAAGGCGCCATAGCAATTGATAGTTATCGTATGAAGCATGTCTCATCAAGAACGATGTATACAAATGGTGTATTAAAGTTAAGTATTCCAGCAGCTACGTACTTTTCTTTATAGCATTCATTACGTATCCTGTTTCAGACCTCACGCCATCCCGCGTGAGCTTATAGCGTGCATTTCGGCCTTCCCTAGCTGTATAACAGTGCCCTCACGTGTCTCCTGGTCTTTTACAGTACACATCCCCCTTCGAACTAGCTGAAGAATGCTCCGCAGCTCGTGGTCGTCTTCATTATCATCATTTATACCCCTCTGTCAAGAAGCATGGGATTTCATTTCCATTCCAGCTGAAACATTTTTCCTAACTCAAATAGTATTTCCCCTGTCTCGTTCATACTGCCTAGACTGTATTCTCCCGAAACTCCGTGTTCCGTTCCTTTCCCAACTACGAAATTCCAATCACCCATCATTCTTAGATTTTAATCATTCGTTATGTAATGAATTATCTATTCTGTATCCTCATATGTTTTGAATTCTTCCGCATTCACGCCTTAACTGTTGTGGTCAGCTGTGGACTGCTGGCGATCATGATGACAATAACACTGCCATTGAGCATTCCTGTTTAAGAGGAATCGAAGACCATTTCCTGCTGCTGTTGATATTACGGCACGTGGTCTGACCATAAACTCTTATGTTATTTCCATTTCTCATCATTAACACCCACTTAACGTTGACTGAGCATTAGCACTTCTTATTTCTGGTTTTCTAGCTTCCCTGTCACAATCAGACTTCGCACACCGCGTGCACCCTCTTGTCAAACGTTACCCTTTCGTTCGTTATTAAATCTGTTTCTTTTGGTCACTTACATCTTGCCGGAGATCTGACAGGGTGACGGACCTGCAGTACATTGCCAGTGGAGAAGTCATCACGATTTTCTTTTCAGTTATAGGTCACATGTCTTATGGACACGCTGAAACCTGGTTTCGCAGGATACAGCAGATCAGGTTATGGTTGTGGAGGGGGGCCATAATCAGTTACTGTCAGTTGCACAAAACACACAAACTTTAATTTTCCTAAGAACCACTTAATTACACATTGCCTTAAAAGAATCAAAATGAAACAATATGGCTGAAGGTCTAGTTAAGAAAACTTAAGATAGCTGCTTTGCTGAAGTCCCAAAACGACACCCAAAACAAGAACGGCTGAAGGCCTGAACACAAGTTATAAAAATTAGCTTTAAAGAATGCACATGGCTGAAGGTCTTCCTTTAAAAAATATTTCGCGTAAATACTTGGCTGAAGGCCACACACAAGACATTGAATAACTCAGGGCTTAGGGCCGGGATAATAAGAATTTCAGATAGAGGAAACTTTAAAAAAATATGTTTCAAGAAATGAATCTTCAAATTTTAATTTAAGACAGCTGAAGGCCTTCTTTCAAAATTAAAATATACTAAATTAATAGACAGCTGAAGGCCTCATCCAGTACTTCAGACTAAAACGAAAATCACAATCTAAAACCAACAGCATAGTTGTACTGAGAACTTTTCCAAGGGTCGGCCTGACGAGGCAGCTCTAACTAAGGTGAGGTGAGACAGATAGCAAAAAGTAAGGTTAAATAATTGAATGGCATCCCGATCCAGGGACAGATGAAGGACCGACCAACAACCTAATCAACACCCTTCCTCGTGAGCAACGACACAACACAAAGCATCATCCAAGGAGGAAGATATCAGCAGCACTGTCTTCAAAATTGGCATCTAAAAACAGCCAAAAAACAATAACCACTCTAAGAAAAAACTATGAACAAACAACGAAAAGGCTGTCAAACTACATGCCGTGCCGGACAGCATCAACATGGCGGGGAAAAACAAACTGCCTGAAAACTACACTAACGACCAGGGCAGGTAACGGCCACAAGGCAGAAAATACTGCTGGTGCACTTCACTGATAAGTAACAACCAAACTAATAGTTAAAGACCATACAGGAAGATGGCTGCAAAATTTCGCTGATTCCAACATACCATACATTGCTGCCAGCCGGAACGGCCCAGGAAGCAACAAAAATGGCTCTGAGCGCTATGGGACTTAACATCTGTGGTCATCAGTCCCCTAGAACTTACAACTACTTAAACCTAACTAACCTAAAGACATCACACATATCCATTCCCGAGGCAGGATTCGAAGCTGCGACCGTAGCGGTCACGCGGTTCCAGACTGAAGCACCTAGAACTGCACGGCCACACTGGCCGGCAGGAAGCAACAACCGGGAATGAATGAAGAGATGTCACAGCAGTTGAGGTTTCATAACAGGTCAACTGATCACTCAACTTCTGTGTCCAGGTTCGGTGGACAACGGACTTTGTAGCTCTCACAGTAAGCCCCTCACAATCCAACCGCATGTGTGTGCCTCCAGCAGTCCCGGGCTGACCTCGCGCCATGGAGACTTTGTGTCACTCGTCATTCACAGTACTGAGTATCACACTTTTTTCCTTATGGACTCTTCCGCACGATTCTCTTCAACGTCAGTTTGCTATTTGTCAATACTAAATTGTGACATGAATGTACACTGATCAGCCAAAAGATTATGACCAACTGCTTAACAGATTGTTCGTCCGTCTGTGGATGAAAATACATTAATGATTCTGCATATCAGGGATCCGATATTTGTTCGCAGGTTTGTGGAGGTATGGTGCTTTTGATGTCTGCGCACAGATTGTAACGTCTCCTGGCAAAACACATATTATATGTGGTAAAAAAAAAATAATTGATCTGGATGATTATAATATAATTTCTGCATGCCCAGTCATTGTGTGAACCTTATGTAATAAAGAGATACCATTATGTATCATGTTGGCTGTAAGGCATGTCTTCACGAATTGTTTCCAAATCTCTGGATTGGGCGCAGAGGTCGTGAACCTTGGCCAGGATGTTCCCCAGATTTGACGCCTGTAGGCTTTTTTTCAGCAGGGAAAACTGAAAGCCACTGTCTACAAGGACATACCAACTACACTCAATGATATGCAACGACGTATTACAGCAGCCTGTCCCGATATCTCCGCTGAAATGCTAACACCTGTGCCGCAGTCGTTCCATACGAGACTGGATGCGTGGACTGCCGCTGCCGGTGGTCATTTTGAACACACCCTGTGATGGTCAATAGTCCCGTTACTGGGCAGAATCCATATAACTACTGTATGCACCTGTGTTGTTCCGTATTGTGTGCTACCACAGGTACTGTACAAGTGTAGGTGTAGCAAATTTTCAAAATACGATATTTCGTAAAAGACTAGCACCAGAATCCTTCAACAAACACCACCACATTATAATTTATCCTACTGCTAGTTTCTTAATGCCAATAAGCGTTGTTACACTTAAAACTGTGTGTGTTTGCACAAAAATCTTTCTACGTTTGTTACAATCTGTTCAAAAATGGTTCAAATGGCTCTGAGCACTATGGGGCATAACTTCTGAGGTCATCAGTCCTCTAGAACATAGCACTACTTGAACCTAACTAACCTAAGGACATCACAAAGATCCATGCCCGAGGTAGGATTCGAAACTGAGACCGTAGCTGTCTGGCGGTTCCAGACTGTAGCTCCTAGAACCGCTCGGCCACAGTGGCCGGCTTCCAATCTGTTGATTAGCTACCAATCCATTCTGTGAAAACCGCACTTCAATATCACTTTCAATTTCTACAATATTTGCGATGCAAGATTTAGGTGATTCACCCAGTATGCCGTAACAAAACATCGAACAGTCATGGTAGTAATGACGATACGCCGAAATTGCAGAATAAAAACTATTTGTCAAAAACTAAACCCATAATCTGTATGTGTTCTCAACACACATTGTGGTTTGCTGTGTTAAATATTTATATATACATACCTTATGATTGCTTGATGATGAAGGACGCTCTTTCGCAACCGATAGTGTATGTCGTGGCTTAAATCTTCTGAACTGTGTATATTTTCGATAGAGTGTGTTTCGAACGAAGAAGATTTCGTGTGTGAGACACTGTCGCTTAGGCTCCGAAGGTTTCTGCTCAGCAAATCGAGTTGGTTGCGCAGCTGAACCATCAGGCTGATGTTGAAGGAGTCGGCAGCCATGGTCGCGATACACTTGATGAAGACAATGTAGGCGCAGTAGAGCCACGTGGCCCCGAAGGCGAGCGGCTGCGTCGCATCGTACGGCAGCGCCAGGATATACGGCAGCCCTTCAGCGCTGATGGGTGTAGCGGTGTACACGATGGAGGTGAAGACGCCCGACAACAGGTAGGCGGAAACGACCCGCCGTATGGAGCGGCGTCTGAGGTGAAGCAGCCGCAAATCGTCGGCGCTGAGGAACTCGCCGAAGTCGCGGCGCTCCTGCAAACAACCACATACCCTCTGCACACGTACACGCTATGGGCGAGATGCTACAGTACTGGTTAATGAAACCTGCTCAGTGTCAATTGAAACTACAGCTTACAATAAGAGTCACAATTTATTTCAGTTTGTTCACTGCACCATGTCGTCTTAGTTAAGCTGAGTGTTTACGCTAATACAGCAGAGCACCGTTTCTACGTTTAGCCAACAATGATAGATACATTACTGTGAATAAAACTCTGTTGTGTGTCCTTCACTTCAGTCTATGGCCGCGCCTCGCCTGTTGATGGTAGACAGCGAGAGGCTGCGCTTGGAATCGCAAGAAGTTCGGCTGTGCTCAAAAACCATATCGGATACGGAACTGTATTCTTCCTGCCGTAGGTCTACTATGTCTACTATGGGGGAAATGGATAGCGATCCGATTTTCATCCACAGTTTTGCTAGCCATGAAGCTAACATAGGATATCATGGTGCTAACTTCATGAAATATGCAAAACAATTTAGCCTTGAGCCGCGCTGGGAAGATGGGCGGTCTTGGGCGCCTTGGCATGGGTGGTGTATGTTGTCCTTAGCGTAAGTTGGTATAAGCTTTAGTATAAGCCATATTAAGTAGTATGTAAGCCTTGGGACCAATGAACTCAGCGTCAAAAGTCTTGAGATGTGGCAATGAGGAGTTAATTTAATTTTTCGACAGATGGAGGCTCATTTGAAACCCTGGTATCTTTAGTGGTATGATATGTTACGAAGCTTATTTATTTTTAGTATATTATGTCATTACCATTTCTTTCATTTCTGACATCGGTCGGCTAACAGTTTCATCATACTTCAGTGACTCACTTTCATTAGTATCAATTACACTAATCCCTCTAGAGTGGGGAAATAACTTTTCATTACTTAGTTCAAGAATGTAGCAATGTTGAATAAATGCTTCTCGCTGTTCTGGCCGCATCTGTTTCAGATGCAATATCTAGCTTTCAACGCCTTCCCTCTCGGCCTCCGTAGGAGTGGTCAGCATATCTGACTGCCATGTAATGGTCTCCAAGTTCGACTCCCTGCCGCATCTGAGACTTTCTCCGCTCGGGAACTGCGTGCCGTGCTGTCCTCATCTTTTCATCATCATCGACACTCAAGTTGCCGAATGTGGATCTACTAAAGTCATTTCCAGCTCGACGGCGGATCTTCCCCAGGTAGGGCCTCACAGCCATCAATCCCATATGATCACTTCACTTCAATGCCTTCACTGTCGCTATGTTACATTATTTATTGGCTGAAAAGTATCACGGAGACTTCAAGAAGTCACGTAACTACCATTATGGGCCAAAGATTATATCATTATCAATGCTGGAAGAACGTTGGCAGTCATGATGGTTTCCTCAGATGTTCGATGTCTCAGGTTATTTCTCTGTACCCTTTGAACGTCAAGCTACCACCTAGATATTCTACTGAGACTGGTTAAAGTTGTTGCTATATGTCCTGATCTCAACGGCTTCTTTGATGCCACAGAAATCCAGTTCGTTAATGCACGACGTAATAAGTCCTCTTCATCAAACATAATTGTATCTTTATTTCTGAGACCGTGTTCCATAACGGCTTGGTTTTCAGTGTGCTCTCGATATTCGATGTAGGCGCTCCGAAATAGATTTAGTGGAGTAACCAATGTAGCCTCTTTCACAGTCACAAGGAAATTTACAAATTTCATGAACACTGAGACCAAGGCTGTCTTCTGCTTGACACACCATATCTTCAATTCTCTTGGATGATCGGAAAATGTTTTCAGTATTGTTTCTGGCCATGATTGTCTATTTCAATTGTTGCAATTCCGAGAAAGAAAAAAACGCTCTTTGCTGAAAATCGTCTGATGATTGAACACCTCTGTTTTTTTGTTTCTTACAGCAGGCTAATGTAATATTTGGTTCACTACGTCTTTCATCGAACAGATATACACTGATCAACCAAACATTATGACTACTACCCACCGTGACCTGGTGGCGTTGAGGGCACGTGGTGCGGCAAAAAAAAAGTACATAACCTCAGCAGACAAAAATGGGGGATCACCCTAGAGAAGATATGTGCTACAAATGGGGAAGTCCATCCTGGTAAGCGACTTTGACAGAGGGCTGATTGTTATTATACAGAGACTGTGAACGGGTGTCTCGAAAACGGGGAAACTGGTCGAATGTTCATGTGATACTGTAGTGAGCATCTACCGAAAGAGGTAGACGGACAACGAAACTAGCACTAGGCGGTAAATGGTTATAAGTCCGCGACTCTTCACAGAAAGAGCGGTTTCTGTGCTGCTCTGCTCTGTAAAGTAGGATGAATAGTGATGTGTTGCATATCTCCAGAAAGAGCACAACGCTGGTGCACGCACAAGTGTTTTGGAGCACACCGTTCATAGTACAATGTTGAACATGGACCTCCACAGCATACCAACGACATCGTCAGTTACGATTGCTGTGGGTAGGGGATCATGAGGATTGGACCGTCAGTCAATGGAAACGTGTCGGCTCTTCGGCTGAATCAATTTTGCGCTACACTAGGTCGCTGGTCGTCTCCACAACTGCCGTCAGTGAGTTGAACGGCGCTAGAAAGCTGCAGCACGCTGATAGCCGCGAAACAACTGCATCCCATCATACTAAATGTCATCCCCAACAGCGATGTCATCTTTCAGTAGTATAGCTGTCTGTGTCTCATAGGCAGAATCGCGCCATTGGGTGTGAGGATCATTTTATTGAACTCACGTTGATGTTTCGGCGGCCAAACTCTTCTTATGTAAATCCTATGGAACCCATATTTAGTAGCATCAGCGCGTACCCTGTTCAGCGGCCGTCTATTTACGCGAATTACATGACATGTGGAAAGATGTCTAATGCCGCATACCTCCACAAACTCACCAAGAAACTGTGGGATCCCTGAAACACAGCCGGCCGCTGTGACCGAGCGATTCTAGGCGCTTCAGTCCGGAACCGCGCTGCTGCCACAGTCACAGGTTCGCAACCTCTTTCGGTCATGGATTTGTGTGATGTCCTTAAGTTAGTTGGGGTTAAGTAGTTCTAAGTCAGGGGATTGATGACCTCAGATGTTAAGTCCCACAGTGCTTAGAGCCGTTTGAATTTGAACCTGATGCGCAGAACCAGTGATGTATTTCATTCCAAAGACGGGCGAATATACTATTAAGCGATTGGCTATAATGTTTTGGCTCATTGGCCATGCATCTACCTTCTATGATTATGTTATCACAGAAGCCCAACGGAAGCTTAGTTCTGAAAGGCAACAGAAGCGTAAAGTGAATCATCCGCCTTCTGTCGAAAGCAACGTCGCTAATTAAATGAAACAACAATTTCCCTGTTATCAGTCACTGTTTATTTATCTCCACGACGCGTTTCAAGGGTTTAACCCTCTATCATCAGGTAGATTTACATTTGTTAATATGACATGTGTGTTTTGTTACGATATTTTGCAGGAACTTGTGGCACTGTCTCCAGTGGTCACACGTTCCTTCCACTGTCGTAACACATCACATGTCTACTGTCCTATTTTGTAAACAAAATGTCAATAACAGTCACGGTAAAGCCTAACCTAAAACGTTAACGTTTAAAGTTAACTTCGCTAACTTTGTTCTTCCATTACAGAGATCTATATCGACTTTTGTAGCATATGGAAATTAGGTGCCTTCTTGAGGTTTCCATTGTCTACTTCAGCCAACTGAATAAGATACCCCATGACCAGCAGATAATTCCTGACAACGACGTTGGAGGAAGTCCTTGAATTGTTGAGACTGCATACAAATCTGAAATGGCAAGCGTTCAGTGAAACGCTGATTCAAGAATTTCACGGCGAAAAACTGCGTAGGAATATTGTAAACCGCAGTATTTCTGGATGTATTTCTATGTATCGAGAAGACTGAAGAGCAGTTGACAAATACGCCCTACCGAAGCTACTTACCTGCATAGCAAGCCTGTGGAAATCTGCCTCCCGTGCTGCTATGTGCCTGAGGCGTATCATTACGACGCTCGCCGTATTCAGGACGCTCAGTGAGAGGGTGAACCGCTCGAGGTCTGTCGCTCCGTCGCGCCAAAGGAGAACAGCCTGCGAGCAAATGAAGAGCAGCAGCGCCACCGTCGAGAACGCGTTGATCGTGTAGTGGACGCGGCGGGCCCAGGGACCAGCGCGCGGGTGGCGCATCGTGCCCGACCAGTGCAGAATCTTCCGCAGGTAGTCCAGGCTGCTGACCTCGTCTGCAGCTGCAGCTAATGGCTTCCACGATGAAGTCAGCAGCATCACAACGTCAGTGTTTTCACTCTGTGCATCAGACGTAGTGATTTAGGTGTTCCAAGGTACAGTAGAATCCCTCTAATTGCGTGTCATGCTGGCTGCAGTGTAACACGTGTTAAGTTCGGCTCGCGAAATTTAGTTGAATTCAAAGGTGTTCTCGCAGGTGGTGTTGTCTAGTACAAGTGGAAATCGTGAAAACAACAGTGTTTTGTGCAGTAGTGCTATTTTTTTCTGTGCTCCGCCAATATCTTCGAGAAAATGGTAAACAGAAGAGTGAACAGCAGCGCGTCCAGCAGCGGCGAAGCAGCAGGTGCGGCGGGCCTGCTCTTGGCGGAAGGTGCGGCCGCGGCTCCCGGTATAGCGGAGCTGGTCCGCTCTGAGGTAAACGCTGCGCTTCGCGATAAAAAAAATCTCGATCTGATATCAGGCACTATATCAGATACTGTAACGGCAGCAGTATTGGCCAAAATGCGTGAAACTATTGAGGCCAATACTGCTGAAATTACAGCACTAAAGAAGTCTGTGTCTGAATACGAGAAAAAGGCACGAGAGTTGGAAGTCAAACTATCTGCCGCAACTGACGAACTAGAACAGTACCAAAGGCGAAATAGTCTACGACTGTTTGGAGTAGTAGAAAATAAGGAAGGAGACACGGACAACCTGCTTATACAGGTTGCGCGTGAAAAATTAGGCGTTGAAGTGACCAAGGCAGACATTGACAGGAGCCATCGGGTGGGACGAAAATTACCAGGTGCCACCAAACCTCGTCCAATAATGATTAAATTTGTCTCGTACCGAAAAAGGGCAGAGATCTTTACCCAGAAGAAGAAGTTAGCAAGGACAGGGCTTACAATAAGGGAAGATCTGACACACGAACCGCTAAAGATTTTAAACAGTCCCACATCCCATTTCGGTCTTCAGAATGTGTGGACTCAGGATGGCAGAGTAATCATTAAGACAGCAGCTGGAAAGAAGACAGTCACAAACATGACAGAACTTAATAGTATTAAGTGAAGCTACTCGAGCCAAAAGTGCAAACTTAACACCATTTGCAATTATAACAGCCCCAATACTCAGATATAGTCTTGTAATTTTATTAATTTTTTAATTATACCCATATTTGTACCTTCAACTAATTGTTTTTGTAACTGTATTAACTTTTCACTATTTTTTTGTGTCTGTAGCTCTAACCATTACTTAATTTTAGTTACTGCTAATTCTTTTTTCATTTTCTCAGTTTATTCTCTTCCGTTCTGAAATAGTTCTATTGCAATTATTAGTCTCTCCTTTAGTTCATTAATCACCCATCTCTTCGGTTTAAATTGTTCATAACAAAAATCACTATCAGTATCACTTTAGCAAATTTCAATCTAATTGTAGCTTCCTACGATAATCACTACCAGTATCACTTTAGTAAATTTCAATTTAATTCTAGCTTCCTACGATAATCTATTAATTACTAAGCTTACTTCTCTCTGCTGGCAGCATCGGCCTCTTAAATCACTCCCTTCTCCCTTATTTCCACCCTAAGCTGTTTCAAATACGCTAATTGCATTTCTCCTCGTACGACAGAGGATACACAGTGACACACAGCCGTCACTATTTTGGTCATATTCTCCTTGCACAGAACACCACTAATCCATTTTCTATACTCCCGCAACCTCAGGAAATCTTTAGCAGGCGCCTTTCTTTCAGCACTCGCGGTGTCACAAACAGGGCGTGCAAAATCTCGGACACCCCTGTGTTATGTCACTTGGCGGAAGCAGCGGCCAGTGCCCCTCGCGGCAGGTAGTGCCTAACAAAGGGACAAACCAGTATGCCACCCTACTCCAGGCTGCTCGGCAGAACGCGTCAGAGCTTTTAGCAGCTCACTGCAACATCCAGTCTTTACCTGCGCATTACGAAGAACTTAGCCTCCTCTTCAACCAACTAAACTACCACGTAATCCTCTTATCCGAAACGTGGTTGAAACCACACATACCCTCTGCATCTTTTCATCTCCCAGGGTACACATTTCTTAGGGCAGACAGATCAAAAAAGCGAGGTGGCGGGGTCGGCGCGTATATACGAACAGATCTCAAAGCAAAGTCTTATGTACGTCAAATCCTGCTGAAGAAAAAGAGGCTGAATTCATGTTCATTGAAATAAATATACAAAGTCGGAAATTCTTGACTGGCGTCGTGTACAAGCCGCCAAAAATAAGCTCAATGAGTTCCTTCCAGTCGGAATTACATTCACTTCAGTGTCAATACGAACATGTCATCGTAATGGGTGACTTGAACATAGACCTGCTAAGAGACACTCCCTCCGCAATAAACCTAAGAAGACTGTTTAGTTGCAATAGCATGAACATTCTTCCATTACAACCGACACACCATACGGCGCACAGTCATACTCTTATAGACGTAATCGCAACGAAACAGACTGACAAAGTAAGAGATGTTGGTCAAACATCGGCCCCTGGCCTCTCAGCACATGATGTAATATTCCTGGCCTACTCTGTGCAGCCCCCAAGGATCAAATCGCGTTACGTAACTTGTAGGAACATGAAACGTATTGACCTTGACGCTCTAACAGCCGATTGCTCAGAAATCTCATGGCATCAAACAATCAGAAAACCCACAATCGACGGCAAAATTAATGAACTTGGTGATAAACTCACTGCCCTCTATGACAAACATGCACCTGTGCGCGCAATCCGTGTAAGAAAATCTCCTGCTCCATGGCTGACAGCTGAATTACGTCAGATGATGACTAATAGGGATGCTGCCCACAGGCGTTTCAAGGCAGATCCGAAACCCGAGCGTTTCGAAAGATATAGAAAGCTACGGAACAGAGTGAAACAATGCATTCGCAATGCTAAAATCAGGCACGCTCGCTCCCTTGTATGCAGCGATCTGACGCCCACGACTCTATGGAAGAATCTCCGTAGCTTGGGGGTCGGAAAGGCAAAATCGGAAACTACTTTTCATGTGTCAGCTAACGAATTAAATGAATTTTTCTCTGCACCTCTGAATACCAGCACAGCTGATAATTACCGTCCACAAGAATCCCCAAACAGGATAACTAACAACGATACCTTCCATCTAAAACATGTAACAACAAATACGGCAAGAAAAGCAATAATGAGAATCTCTCCTGATGCAATAGGCAACGACAGTATCGGTATATCCATGATTAAGAATGTTGCCGATATCTTAGTACCTGTCTTAACTGACATATTTAATTTTTCCCTCGTGAACGGAATATATCCCACTGCATGGAAAAGAAGCCTAATTCGACCCATCCCTAAGATCGAAAACCCGCAACTGCCTAGTGATTACCGACCAATTAGCATACTGCCTGCTGTTTCCAAAGCACTTGAATATATTGTTCATGACCAAATCACTGAACACTTGCATGAATTCAGCCTATATGACAAATTTCAATCCGGTTTCCGTAAACATCACAGCACAAACACTGCTCTAATTAAAGTAACTGATGACCTGAAATATGCCATCGACAATCGAAAGGCAACAATATTGACGCTACTGGACTTCAGCAAAGCTTTTGACACTGTTAACTTTGACATATTGCTCAGAAAAATGCAACAGCTTAATTTCTCTGATAGTGCAAAGAGATGGTTTGAAAGCTACTTAAAAGACAGACAGCAATGTGTTGTCTGCGTAAATGAAAAATCTTCCTGGAAACATGTTTCCTCGGGTGTGCCACAAGGATCAGTTTTAGGACCACCTTTGTTTTCTTTATATGTCAACGATATTTCGTCGGTTCTGTCCTCCTGTAAATATCATTTCTATGCCGACGACCTCCAGCTCTACCTAAGCGTCAGACCTGAAGATGTAAACACTGCAATCGCTCAGATGAATGATGATCTGTCTTCAGTAGTGAGATGGGCGAAAAACCTGGGGCTTAAACTAAATGCAAAAAAGACGCAAGTAATCTTAATAGCCCATCAGAAATTAATAAGTTCAGGTTTCCGCGAACGGCTACCTCCTATTCTGCTCGACGGTACTCCAATACCATATCAGAAAACAGTGAAGAACTTGGGTGTAACTTTGGATGAGCATCTCAACTGGGCGGAGAATACAGTCGCAGTGTGCCGAAAGACGTCTGCTTGTCTCTATGCTCTCAAAAAGTTTCGGAACATATTTCCACAGGACTTGAAACGCCAGCTCGTGCAAGCACTCGTTCTACCGAACCTCCACTATTGTGATGTGATTCAACAAGGCATGAGTAGTGAAAACAAAAGACGGCTAGAGCTAACCATGAATGCCTGTGTGCGTTACACCTGCAACATTCGCCGATATGATCATGTTAGTGCTTCATACTCCGAGCTAGGGTGGCTGCGGCCGGACAAATTGCGTGACTACCACACTCTATATCTACTCCACCGACTCCCCATCGTGCAAGCACCCCAGTACCTTGCTTCAGAGATTAAAAACCTGTCATGTCATCAAAATCGAAACACGAGGTCACTCTTATTTGGTATCCTAACTGTGCCCACTCACAAAACAAAAACTTTTGCAAACTCCTTCTCAGTTGCCGCTGTCCGCCTCTGGAACAAATTGCCCCTTACCTTGCGCAAAATTCGATCTCCTGCTGCTTTTAAGAAGAAGTTGAAGCATTTCCTACTACCATACTCACAAAGTTCTCCACAAAATTAATGTGCAAGGACAATACCCTCATCTGTCAAATAGCAAAGCTAGCGTCTCCTATCTTGCTCCTGAGATGCCTTGCTCTTCATCTTTCTCTATTAGCCACGCAATCTTCTTTTCCTTTATATTTCCTTAATTATGTTTCATCATGTCTCTATTCTTCTCCTCCCTTCACCATGAGTCTCCCTCATACTCCCTGCTGCCGGCACTCCTATCTAAAATCTGTCTCTTCAATAATGTCTAATTATAACAGTACTTGTGACCTAAGAATAAAAACTCTGTATGTATGTATTTTTCCAGGTGTACTTTTCAAATTGTTTATTTCACTTTTTGTACTAGATGTAGTTTAACATGCCTACTAAAACATATGAATGTAAAACATATGAATGTAAAATAAGTAGAATGCCTGGTTAGATGTAAGAGAGGGCCTTAATCTTGCCAGGTTAAATAAATCAATAAATAAAATAAATAAAATAAATAATCCGTCACCTTCGGGACTGGGACCATGGTCGGAACGAGAAAAAGGTCGGATTATCCGAAATATCTAATATTTGTTCCAAAAAATATAAAAAGACATTTAGTACTAAAAATGAAACGATTTAAGAACTAAAAGACGTCTACAGTAATATGAAAAGATGTTTTTTAGGCAGTGTTAAACAATATATAAACTAAAAAACTTCTACACACACTATAATATGTATTGGTTTTAAAAGGAAAAACGACAAACAAATTACAGTAGTGTACTGTACAACGTATAAACGATGTATACTGTAAACAAAAAAATATTTATAGCACTGTATATAAAAAATAAATTTTTTACAAAGAAATAAACTACTGTATGTACAAACTAAGAAATGATTATACTGTAAGCATTGTTTTTTGAGTAAAAACGAAAAGAAATTACTTGAAAAGAAGTCAGTGATACATTTTTGTTTAACAGATGTTATTCTAGATTTAGCTCCAGTGTCCCTCCATTTTTCATTGACAAAACGTCCATTGGAGTTGAAGTTGGATTCTGCCCGATGTATTGAAGGGCGATGTCAAAAGCGTTTTTTGCATTGTTGTGTGAAATCCGGATGGGGGGTTCGTCTTCGCCGTCCGATTCCTCGAATTCACAGTTTCCTGGCCAACAGCGGGAACAATCTGGTCGTCATTGAGCTCTTCAAAAGTGTCACAGTCTTTGTCACATTCGTTGATCCACTCTTCAACTTCATTGGAAGGGACGTCCGGCTCCAGAGTTTGTACATCTTTAGCGATTTCAAGTGCGTCGTTGCTTTGCTCATCTTCGGTATGCTCATTTGCAGCCATAACTTGTGGCCAAAGCTTACGCCACGATCACCGCTGTGTGTCAGGTTTCAGTTAATCCCATGCTGCAGCGATTGTGTAGATAGCATCTTTGATGATAAGGGATTTCATTGCCTCAAACAGGTTATGGCCTCCTTCGGATTTTTCCAAGATTGAACTGATATAATTTCTGCGATATCGCCTTTTTAACCATTCGATAACGCCTTGATCCATTGGTTGGATGAGTGAGGTCACATCAGGAGGCAGAAAGAGAGCTTTTATGTCCCTTTTCACCAAATCTTCCTCAGATGGATGTGATGGTGCGTTATCTAACAGCAGTAGAGCACGAACAGGCAGATTTTTTTGCCTCAAGTCCTTTTTCGACCGATGGCACAAACTCGTCGAAAAACCGGGATTTAAAAATGTTGCAGTCCATCCAAGCAGATTTTTGATTGCGGTGAGAAACCGGTAAGGAAGACAAGTTTATATTTTTGAATGCCGTTGGCTTCTTAGATTTGCCAGTGACGAACAAGGAGTGCTTGCTACAAGGAATGACTGTTATTCTATCTTTTATAAGTTTCGTTCCTACCACGGATTCATTTGAGGCTGCGAGCGTTTTTGTTGGAACATTTTAAAGTTCAGGCCTGTCTCGTCGATGTTATACACTTGGCAGAGTAACAGTTCATTTTCTTCTACAATTTCTTGAAACTTAACAGAAAACCCCTTAGCGGCTGCGGCATCGGCAGATAGTTTTTCACCGGAAATAGAAACAAATCGGACACCATGACGAGTTTTCCAACGATCAATCGAGTCTTCCCTGGCAGCAAATTTACTTCCGGCTTCCAGTTTTTTGTGCAAAACTTCCGCTATTTCTTAGAGAATTGGCCCGGATATTGGAGTTCCTTTCCTTCTTTCCTGACAAAACCACATCCACAATGAGTTATCAAGTTTAGGCTTTTTTAATGTTTTGCAACTCTTCAGAGTGTTTTCACCACCAATTGTAACTGTATAGGATTCAATGTCTTTCCGATTCTTCTTCCAATCCTTCATTGTCGCAACACCTACATTCAATTCCTTTGCAATTTTTTTGGAGCGATTCTCCTTCGTCCAGTCTTTGTAGCGCTGCTAACTTTCATTTAGTGAAAGAGTTACGTGTTTACGTTAGAATCCAGACATGTTGAAAAACAGACAACTGTACACACAATGAATCTACAGTAATAAGTACTGTAGAGAACACGGAATAAAACAAACAACGACGTTTCTTAATCCCAACAAAGGATAAAACTGCACAATAACGTACAGTATAACAATACGCACAGTGATAGACACCTCAACAATGGCCCGACAGGCGTCCAGTCAGTGACAAGTCGGCACAGGCTCGTGAGCCTCAGCATGGTCGGACTAACCGGAGTGCCAGACCACCCTAGGTCGGATTAGAGGGGTTCTACTGTACATGAATTTCACATGGTTCCAGTTGGCTGAGTTCTTCGAAATGCAGCGATGTTTTGACGAACTAATCCATCTGGAAACTCGAGAACATTATAATAGTTCAACGCTCTGATAACAATATTATAGCCGGCCGCGGTGGTCTAGCGGTTCTAGGCGCTCAGTCAGGAACCGCGCGACTGCTACGGTCGCAGGTTCGAATCCTGCCTCGGGCATGGATGTGTGTGATGTCCTTAGGTTAGTTAGGTTTAAGTAGTTCTAAGTTCTAGGGGACTTATGACCACAGCTGTTGAGTCCCATAGTGCTCAGAGCCATTTGAACCATTTGAACAATAATATATCGTATGTTTCCTAGTGTTCAAAGTTTCAATTTTTTCTAATCCCCGAGTGTGAATCAGGTGACGTTGTTTACAACAATGGCACTGCAGAAAATGGCTTTGGTTTTCTTACATGGTCTACATGATTTGGAGACATTTATAAATCATAATCCAAAAGCCGGCCGCGCTGTTGTAGCGGTTCTAGGCGCTCAGTCCGGAACCGCGGGACTGCTACGGTCGCAGTTTCGAATCCTGCCTCGGGCATGGGTGTGTGTGTGTGTGTGTGTGTGTGATGTCCTTAGGTTAGTTGGGTTTAAGTAGTTGTAAGTTCTAGGGGACTGATGGCCACAGATGTTAAGTCCCACAGTGCTCAGAGCCATTTTAACCATTTGAACCACATCCCGAAAGTGCCATCCTTAAATTTCATAAGCAGCGTCTTACATCAGTTGTTAATTTATTCTATATCTACTGAAACTGATAATAGTGGCTAACGGGTAAAAATTCTAACAATTAAGGAAGTAAGAAGCCACCAGGATTGAGCGAGGAAGCAGGGCCAAGTGCTGGTAGAAGTAACAACACCTTACTTCTAATGCATTTATTAAAGCTAGCTGAAATACAATATACAATCTGCCAAGATAATGAATATAGGGAGAATCAAACCTTAAGAAACTAGTTCATCAACAATGTAACATTATACCATGCAACATAGTACTGCGTATGCCTTAAGGGCTGCAATCGCAAAGAAAGCCTGAAGGGCCAATTTAGCAAGAATACATATAACGTGTTCAGCCTGCAGGGCTGTGCAACTTCCAAGTAAGGGGCCTGAAGGGCAGAATTAACAAGAAAATAAAATCTTAAAAATATCAACTGGAAAATAAGCGCTTATTAACAACTCGACCTTAAGGGCAAGGTAATAAATGAAATTAGTCAAATTCTGCAATAAGTAAGTAATGGCCAGGAATTTATCAGTAAGCCGGCCTCAAGTGCCCCAGTACAATAACAAGGGAGGTTAAGTATTAAAACCGGATTTCAAAGCCTTAAGGGCTGTAGAGCTTCCATAAGGGGGGCCTGAAGGGCCAATTCATCAAGGTACTTAATAAACAGCTCAGCCTGGAGGGCTGGCCGATGGTTACGGTTAGGCAATTTCTCAAAAATAGAAGAAAAATCAACAAATTTATCAGTAGTTGAGCCTTAAGGGCCAAAGTACATTTAGAATCCACATTAAGCATTAAGAACTATCATACAGCGAACCAATTCCCTAAAACTTAGCAATTTTAATAAATCAATTGATACTATCCAGCTTAAATCCTAGCCTTAAGGGCTGTAGAGCTTCCATAAGGGGGGCCTGAAGGGCCAATTCACCAAGGTACTTAATAAACAGCTCAGCCTGGAGGGCTGGCCGATGGTTACGGTTAGGCAATTTCTCAAAAATAGAAGACAAATCAACAAATTTATCAGTAGTTGAGCCTTAAGGGCCACAGTACATTTAGAATCCACATTAAGCATTAAGAACTATCATACAGCGAACCAATTCCCTAAAACTTAGCAATCTTAAATAAATCAATTGATACTATCCAGCTTAAATCCTAGGAACAATAATACATTCATATACTTTTAAAATGTAAACTTGCGTAAAATCTAAACTTAAAAATGCAAACAGTCGCACACCAACATGGCCAGCAAATTACAAAAGTTTAACCACAGTTGCTGAGTATGAAATACAAGCAGCTGCAAGGCTACCAATCAGTCATCGTGCCCCAATATCATAATTTACAATCTTGAGGTCGTACGAAACAGGAAAAATACAAGGCGAGCCCCAAAGAGGAATTAAATGATGTCGTTCAATTACAAATCATTAGACCGCAGCGTAAAGCTGCCACATTTCAACCTGGCGTAAAAGCCACCAGCTCAATCGACATGGTTCATATAGGCAAACATACAAATTAAATTCTCTAATCCTGTAAAATTTTCAGTCTAAAAGGGGGCTGATAATAAGATACGGTATTAAAACAATCTTTAAGATAAACACATGCACCAACAACTTATAATGTGTGCACAGCCACGTACTTGACAAATTTCTTTTCTTTCTCTCACATACATAGAGCACGTAGGCTTGGAACTGACAACCATATTGGTCACAAGAATCTATAGATAGCCACCGATGCATCATTACCTAATTAGACAGTCTCCTAGTGTGACATGACAGAGCAACAGTTCACATTCACACCCTTTGACTCAACATGTTCTACTATCCTGGGTGTACAGCATCGACCATGCCCGGAGTGCCTACTGCAAATTTTAACCAAACAATTCACGCTCACGTCGACGCCTAACAGAGGAACCACCCCAGCAGTACAAGAACAACCTACACACTGAAAGTCAAACTCCGAAACGCAGTGAAGAACTAAAATTCAACCTTTTCCTTCATAGGTTCAGAACCGGCGGGCTAAACCGGTGGACGGAAAACACACAATGTCGGCGGCAGCAACATAAAGGAAGTCGCAAACCCCACCATAATACAAGGCAATAGCAAGTCAAAAGCACAACGGCAATAGCGGCATATACTCAACTTCGGTCCCGGAGGGAAACCTGCCGCCCTCAGTGCTCAAAACATTCCCGGAGCAATCGTCCTCGGCGACTCCCACTATTCTCCGGAACAGCAACATCACAGCTCCTTATTTCAATTCTCTTCCGACAAGAACAAGAAAAATCGGAGCTAAAGGCATCTCCAAGTCAGGCACGCTATGCCGTAGATCTTCACGGTGGAATGAGCCGGCCGGCACCACACACACCAACGCAAGTAATACAAAAAAGCACTACCGGAGTCGATGGCGTACTGCCACGCTTCACGACTCAGTCACTCCACTCCACCGACCTAGAGGGCGGGGCTTGAGACGAGGAGAACAGACGACGCCGCCATACGGAAAAGCGCCGGCGGGAAGCCAAGGCATAACTAGGGCGCGTGTTTAAACGAGACGGACAGAAGCACGTCTCGTCTACATCAGCTCAACGCAAGCCACATTATGGTGTATTTCCCTTCCTCTTTGAGAAGGGAAACGTCTCGTGGAGGAACGATTGTTGGTAAGTCTCCTGTGTGTGGTCGAATCTGGACTTTCCACGAATTGTACGTGGGAGGAAACAATGTACTGCTTGACTCTTCTACGAATGTGCGCATTTGGAATTTTAACAGTAAACCTCATAGTGAAGCACAATACCTCACTTCTAGCGTGTGCTACTGGAACTGGGAGAGCATCTCTTTCGCACTTACTAAACGAATCTGTAGCTAAACGCACTGCTCTTTTTTGGATCTCCTCTCTCAGTCCTGTCTAGTAAGGGTCCCAATCAGACAAGACATGCTCAGTTGTCAATTTAACGAATATTTCGCAAGACAATTGCTTCTTAGTCGGACTACATTTTCTTATTATTGTTCCAATAATTCACTGTTGTCATCTGTTTTGCCAATAATTGGTTTCATATGGTTTCTCAGCTTTAAGTCGGTCCATACCCCACTCCCCAGGTATTTCATGCATTTGATTGGTTTCAGCGACCGTTAGCAAATCGTGTAATCATACAATAACGGGTCTATCTGCTTATCTATGCGCAGCACATTACATTTGAGCTTACAATCAACAACCAATCGCTGCACCAAATATCGGCAAACCTTCCAGCATTTACTTTCAATTCTCCGAGTTTCTTCTTCCCTATAAACAACAGCATCATCGACGAACAGGCTCATGGGGCTTCCGACGTCATATATCGGATCATCTGTAAATTGAAAAAGTTATAAAATTGTCTGTAAAACCTTAAAATTTGTTAACTAGTCTCGGTTATTCATGCTGTCATCTTGAGTATGATATCGCTGTGTCCGTGTTGTTCACAAGTAGAATGTAATGTTCCTTTGAACATGCGTGCATCTCCGAAGGTATATTGCATCGTACTTCGTTACAACACGGGTATGTATCAGCTGATATTGTACAAGCGAGTTTCAATTAAGACTTTCTCCCCTCTTCATAATGGATATAATAGTACAAATTGTAGATACCTGACTGACGACATATGGAAGTTTGTATCTGACAATGAAACGTGTACAGTTAGCCTAATGGTAAGGCAATCGCTCGAGACAAGCGAGGAATCTGGTTTCGAGTCCTAACCCGGCACAAATTTTAGTTGTCGTCATTCTATTCTGCAGCTGATAGTTTTCCATACTCGCAACTGTGAATACTTTCACGTCTGTTGCACCTATACCTCCCCCTGTTGTGATTCTTGAACAAAATTTCTAGCTGAAATTTATTATGGAACTCAATTAGTCTTTCTCCTGTCGTTCCTATTACCAATACCTCACCCTAAAGTAAACCTTCTTTCCGCTCCTTCTCCTACAACTTTATTCTTATTTTCTTTGATTACGAGACTATCATCTCTCATTAGCTACTGAATTACACTTTCGTTACCATCTTATGTTCATCTCTTCGATTTATGCTTGCTACATCGGCACGTATATCTGGACTGTTGCTGTCGACGTTGGTTTGCAATCGAATATGATGGCAGAAATTCATCGCTAAACTCTTTAAAATTATTCACTTTCTGACCTAACATCGTAACAGTCATAAGAGCCAAACAAACTGGTAGACCTGCGTAATATAGTGTAGAACCCTCTCAAGAACGCAGAAGTGCCGCAACACGATGTGGCATAGACTCGGCTAATGTCTGAAGTAGTGCTGGAGTGAATTGACACCATGAATCCTGCAAGGCTGACCATACATCCTGAAGAGTAGGTGGGGGTGGAGATCTCTTCTGAACAGCACGTTACAAGGCATCCCAGATACGCACAGTAAGGTTCATGTCTGTTCAATCTGGTGGCCAGCGGAAGTATTTAAAGTAAGAAGACTGTTTCTGGAGACACTGTGTGGCAATTCCTGAGCGTGAGGTGTCGCATTCTCCTGCTGACATTACCCAAGTCCATGGGAATGCACATTGGACATGACTGGATTCAGGTGATGCCTACGTACGTGTCACCTATCAGAGTCGTATATAGACGTATCAGAGTTCCCATACCACTCCAACTGCACACGCCCTACACCATTACAGAGCCTTCACAGCTTGAACAGTCCCTGCTGACATGCAGGGTCCATGGACTCATGAGGTTGTCTCCATACCCGTACACGTCCTTTCGCTCGATACAATTTCAAACGAGACTCGTCCTGCCAGACACCATGTTTCTAGTCATCAACAACCCAATGTCAGTGTTGGTGGGCCTAGACGAGGCCTAAAGCTTTATGTCATGCAGTCATCAAGGGTACACAAGTGGGACTTCGGCTCTGAAAGACCTTATCAATGATGTTTCATTGAATGGTTCGCACTCTGAGACTTGTTGATGGCCCAGCATTGAAGTGTGCAGCAGTTTGTGGGAGGGTTGCACTTCTGGCACATTGAACAATTCTCTTCGTTGGTTCCGTTCTTGAAGAATCAGTATCCAGCCGCAGAGATGTCGGAGATTTGATGTTTTACCGGGATCCTGATTTTCAAGCTACACTCGTGAAATGATCTTACAGGAAGATCCCGATTTCACCGCTACCTCGGCGATGCTGTGTTCCGTGGTTCGTGGGCCGACTATAACAACACGTGCATACTCCCTGAAATCTTGCTAACCCGCCATTGTAGCAATAGTAACAACTGCGCCAGACACTTGTTGTCTTGTGCAGGCGTTGCCGACCACAGCGCGGTATTCTGCTTTTCTTTACATATCTCTGTATTTGAATATGCATGCCTATATCAGTTTGTTTATCGGTTCAGTGTGCTATAACGAATGCCATTTTCTACTGCTGTTGATATTAGCATATATTTTTCGAATCAGAAATCCTTCTCTGCGTTTGATTTCACTTCACCGACTCTTGCAACGGAGTACCAAACTTCACGCGTTCAGCGTGTGCGAGTCGCGTGTAGGGCAAGAAAGGTCCTCACGCTCGGCTTTGCTCGGTGATACTCGGTGGTACCCGGAACACCGCGGCATTTCATTTAACACTACATTGCCGCATTTTGCTGTCGGCTCTACTCAGTTTAGCAGAATTGTGCTGTCAGCGACTTTTACCCTGTTCCTTTTGTTCGTGGTATGAAGGATGTTTACAGGTCCAGTGTCTGTTTGCGCAAAAAGAGACAGTCTAGCGACCTATCGTCATAATTGTTTAAAATGAATGGGAACGACAGATGAGAGGAATAAGAATTCTCAATTCGTATTAGCGATGGGTACCGCTTAGTTGCTACGAATCGACCCTACAGTGCCATACAGAAGGTAGGGTTGATTGGGGGTAGAGACCAAGCTGCGAGGTCATGGTCTCGTCGGATTAGGGAAGGACAGGGAAGAAAGCCGGCCGTGCCATTTCAAAGGAACCATCCCGGCATTTGCCTGGAATGAATTAGGGAAATCACGGTAAACCTAAATCAGGATGACCGGACGCGGGATTGCACGCAGAAGGAATTTAGACCTTTAGATGACAACGAAAGAGCAGAAAATTACAATGATCGACAGATGGCATTCCCTGGACTGCTCATCAAGAAGAACCTTATGCTAAATTTGCAGGTTTGGAGCACTTGAAGATGTTGATGATACGAGTAGCAAAATTTTTGAAGTGTAGCCCCTTATTCCATTATCAGTTGCAGCAGTTTTCGATAGCAATGAACGAAGAGTGTGGATATTTCATATATTACTGCAAAGTACATTCGTTCATTCAAAGGGCTTGCCAGGACAGATTTTTAGATTGACATCTCGCTGTTGTTGAATTTATGAAGGAAAAAGGGGCGCAGGAATGAAAATTAGAACACCCAGAATGGATTGTAGACTTGACATTTTTAGTGGACTTGACTGCACACTGCCCACTGGAAGACATTACAAGATGAGTTCTTTCAGATTTGACGGGGATGTATTTAAAACTAAAATCGCACTTCTGACAAACACAAAACAGATCCCTAAGACCATTGGAATTAAAGAAAGCGTGAGGTCTGAAGAATTCATTGTAGGCTTGCAAGAATTACAACAATTGGTTTATAAATATTTTGAGGACATTGCCAATCTTGCATCTGTTTTCGAGCTATTTTCGAAATGTTTGCCGTTTTAGTTGAAAGCGCCCCTGTTCATGTTCAGATGCAACTGATTGACCTGCAAGATAATTCCACTTTTAGTTACAAATCGTTTTACATTAGTACTACACAGGATGTCTACATTGATTTTTGGTGTATCAGAGCATGAGTTAAGTTACCTGACTATTCATAGGCTTCCTTTACCGGGATACAGATTACATGGCTGTTTTTCATGGAGTTCCTAGCGCGGTGGGGGAGTGGCAATGTACATAAAAAACAGTATTCCCTTTGAGTCCACAGACGTATCATGGCACTGCACTGCACAGATATCTGAATGTTGTGCAGGGGCAGTTGAATTTAATGAAACTAAACTTCTAATTGTTGTTCTTTATAGACCCCTAACTCTGACTTCAGAGCATTTCTGCTCAAGCTAGAGAGGATTCTTAATTCGCTTTGTAGGAAGTAGCAGAAATCGATTACATGTGGTGACTTCAATATAAGAATTTTTTTATATGATGGTGCAAGAAAAAGGATGTTGGTAGATCTCCTAAATTCATATGATCTGATGCAGACTGTAGGATGCAGGGGAACAGTAGCACAGCCATAGACAATATTTTTATTCATTCTTCATTACTTGATGGGCACTCTATTAGTGAAAGGGTGAATGACCTTTCAGATCATGATGCATAAATTTGACACTAAAAGGCTTTCGTACTTAAAGAAATGCCGCATATAATTACAAACTTACTCAATCTCGCAAAGACATTTGCCAAGAGAGTTACATGATTTCCTGTAGAAACTGAATTTTTATTTAATTCACCAGCATTGCTCAGAAAATGATTATTAAATACTGTTTGCCTTCCTAATAACATTTTTAAGCACCTTACAGTACTGTTTGTAAAGGGCTACTGTAGCTTGATTGTGACTATTTCTAACATTCTGATATAATTCCCACTTTTTTCTGCTTGATATCCTTATCTCACTAGTCAGCCACCCAGGCTGCCTTTTACTGCTAGTATCCCGTTTGACCGTTCTAATGGAAAGCAACTCTCAAAGTGCATAATGGATGTTTCAAGGAAAGCACTATATTTTTCATCTATGTTATTGCCACTATAAACGTCCTGCCACTCTTGTTCCTTGACAAGGTTTAAAAAATATGTATTGCTGTTAGGTTAACTTTCCCTCATAAACTTACATCAACCACACAATAAATTTGAAAAACTGACTGCAATATTAGAGAAAGATGTCTGTGAGGTCAGTGAGGAGAGCATGGAACTGGCTGCTAGGGAAGCAGTGGAAGAACATGATCGATGTTCGGATATTGCAGTTGGAGTTGTTGGAAGTTGCCAGAAAAGAGGACATACTTGTCTGAATGGAGTAGTGACTGCCACTAGTGTAAGTAACAAATTCCAAAAGTTTTTTCTTTAAAGTCAATTTGCTGCAAACTAGAAATTTCACTACATATGCCCCATTATAAGAGAAACTATCACAGATAAATGAATGAAATTTTCAGAGACTCTGCATAACATACAAAGCCACACCTGGTACTACATTAATTAATATTCCCCCATTAGAAAGTTCACAAAAAATATTTTCTGCAGAAAAAACCAAATATTTTTTGTTAGTAAAGTTAAAAAAGTATATCTTAAAAACTATAAAATGGATAAAGTAGATTTTAGCACAGCAGACTCTATTAGCATCATGTTACAAACAGTAAAAATATTAAGGTCCTGAATCAAATAGTTTTTTCCATAAATGAGTGCCTAATTTAACATGGGTTAGATAGGCAGGGTTCGGTCCCCTTAAAGGGGGATTAATGAGGACTCGTTTGTCACTCGAGAGATCATAGTGATACTTTCTCGATTAGAGACCACATGACTTGTGGAAACACCTGATGTGCCATTAATGCGGTAGTTTACATTGCATACTGCATCTTCATAATGTTGATCATTGCCTTTCATCCGCCTTTTACGGGTAGCTTCCCACACCAAGGTCAAGATAGTACAACGAGCCATTGTCCGCTCCTCCACCCTGTGTCTTACACCAGGTGTCTTTCACCAGGTGTCTTTGGCCGCCATTGCCATGCTTTACAGAGCTGAAGTAGTGTTGCCAGTTTGTATCTTTAGTGTTTTCAAATGTTGATAATGCGAAAAGTTAGAGAGAAAAAGGTGAATAATAGGTGTGTTGGTCAGATTTTGGGATCCCTGACAGCGAGTACAGATATGCAAAACTTGACCACTATGAATTGTGAGAAAAAGGTAGATGTGTAGCAAACTACCCTAGATCTAAAGACTAACCTGGATGCGTTTATAGTGTAGCACGCGGGTACTATGGAAGATATTAGAAGTGAAGTAACTGAGGTTATGACAGGCCTAGAACCAGTCAGTGGAGATAAGGGATACCAACAAGAAGGTGACGGAGGTGACAGGGAAACAGTATTTAAGTAACTAAAGAGCCCAATGATCACACTGAAAAATGAAATAGTGCACTACACTGAAGTAGTTTAGTAGATCACGCATAGTAAGTCCTCTCGGAAATCACTACACAGTTTAAGCCATAATGTGTCGTGGCATGATCAGATTCTGAAATAGCGAGATTAAGAGTGAGTACACTAACGAACAGACTTGAGGTCTTGATGTCACCATGGAACAGTCGTCACTATGAATGAGATGGTCTCAAAGCGAACCTGTCTGAAATGGCGACCTGAGCCGAAAACGACGTGTGCTATTTAAGCAGACTTCAATTGAAGTAAATCATAGGAGTCAATGAGCACTAAACTAACACCATCAGATGGCAATACGCGTCAAAGTAAAGCTATAGAAGGTGTTAGCTATGAGCTATGGGAACAATATTGAGCATAAACTATGTGAGCGGATTCAGAGGAATTATGAGAATTGGAGAAGAGACTACGTCAAATTCGTGATGGTCTCCTGTACATCAAGGCAAATGAGCTTGAGTTAATGAGTGAGTTTGAGGATGAAGAAAACAGGAAACTTTTTTTACAGTACACAAGAGTCGTCTCTTCCGCCTTTGATCTCCATTCACACATGTGGACGTATCAGTTTCATGATGCATTACCATTGTCAGGGATCCTGTAACTCAAAACGAATTTTGCGTGTGGCTACTTAAGAACTGAAGTGGACTGAAGTGGCAGCATGTATATTTTAATGTAGTACTGTAACACTTATCACGACTTTAGTAACGCACTCCTAGCAGAATTATGATCCAAAAGTGTACAGGACGAAACTAAGCTTGGTATTCTGCTTATGGAAGCACATAGTATTTATGTCATCGAAATTCCATTCTCTATTTTAAAGAAAATCTGGACTTTGTCGGACACCCCTTCGTTGATTATAATTTGTTTGACCCACACCGCGTACAGACTGAAATAATCTTTGTGTTTAGGAAAATGAACGACGTAAGGCCCTTTTAGTCTTTATGCAAGAATTAGGTTATAATGAAAACAAAAAACTTCGCACTTCCATGCAACAGAAGTGGAACTAGTCGATACCCAAATGATCAGAGACATTGGCAACCATGGTATGACAAGTGACAGAGTGCTTCCTGATGGAATTGGAACATGTGGAGAGGCCATTGGTCTCTGTGAAATACATTAATAATGGACGAGGCTCTTAGGGACCAGAACTGGAGCGAAATTACGAGAATTTGGCAATATTTGTATAGGAATTCTGGTACAATATGTCAAATGAAGGGTTAACTGACAAAATTTTAACTGAGTATTTGTTTTGGGATCAGGTGAAGTGGAACCTGTGTCATTGCATATTGAAATTATGGAGATAAGGGAGGAACTCTTGGATGACATGGAAAGTTACAATGTTGGTGACTACTCAGTTCTGAACATGAATCCTAGCGGTAAGGCTTTACTAAATATTCTAGACAATGGGAGTAGTGATGAGTGGAGAAAGTTTTATGCATGTGTGCAAGAAAATGTATAACCCGTGTTAATTCTGCAGAAGACAAAGGTTGTATATGCTGTAGGCTGAAGGAGTATGGAGTTTAATAAAGAAGTACAAACTGGCTGTCGATGAGAAACTTCCTGCCAGATTAAGATTGTGTTTTAGCCACAGCCTAGAGCATGTTTCCAGAATGAGATTTTCACTCTGCAGCGGAGTGTGCGCTGATATGAAACTTCCTGGCAGGTTAAAACTGTATGCCGGACCGACACTCGAACTCGGGACCTTTGCCTTTCGCGGGCAAGTGCTCTACCAACCGAGTTACCCAAGCACGATTCACGACCCGTCCTCACAGCTTTAATTCTGCCAGTACCTCGTCCCCCACGTCCCCTAGGCTGTGGCTAAGCCTTGTCTCTGCAATATCCTTTCATCCAGGAGTGCTATTTCTGCAAGGTATGTAGAAGAGCTTCTGCGCAGTTTGGACTGTGGGAGACGAGGTACTGGCGGAATTAAATCTGTGAGGACGGGTCGTGAGTCGTGCTTGGGTAGCTCAGTTTGTAGGGCACTTGCCAGCGAAAGGCAAAGGTCCCGAGCTCGAGTTTCGGTCCGGCACGAAGTTTTAATCTGCCAGGAAGTTTCATATCAGCGCACACTCTGCTGCAGAGTGAAAATCTCATTCTGACTGTCGATGTGTTTCTGCATCTGAATTTCCTGAGTCAATACCGGATGACTATAAACTGGGAGAATAGGTTCGGCAAGGCAAAACTGGGGTGAAGTATAGTGTGACAAAGATTTGATGAATGTCTAGGTGAACATTGTGTGAAAGGAGATAGTTACGTAGGATTGATGATCATTCCTAAGATGGAACCGCTACAGCTAGACAGTAGTGGAAATAAAGCTAGCTTTGATGTGGTGATTAACGATAAAAGTCAAATATGCTCAGTCGGTTTTCAGAATCAACTGAGAGATATAATAAATTTATTCTGGGTGGTAGTTTGTTAAACTTTTGCCAAGAATTATCAACTTTGTTTACCACTGTAGCTATTTCCGCGGAGATAGCATTGGTATAAAGGTTGAATTTCTTTTTTACTACCAGTGCTTGGGAGTTCCATTAGTAGCAGCAGTCTATGCAAGGCTCTGGTGGAGTATATTTGTCATGCAGGCACACTGTAACTATGCACGACAATCACCTGTTCACCATTGAATATCGGAAATCTGTTCCACATATTCCAATGAAGCAATGCTGCATTAAGTTTCTGTGGCAATTAAAGTGCAAAAAATTATGAAATTACAACTGATCAGTCTATATACAGACAGTTTTCAATAAATGACCAGCCAAGCGTACTGTAAATTTTAACAGTAAAATAAAAATTGATTGCCTTGAATAAATTTTGTATAAGAGAATGACAAATGAAATAAAATTTATCTTATCACTTTCATTCCAGGATGTGTTTTCGTAACTGCCGTTGCAGCGGTTTACTTGATCAGCAATGGTTATTTTCCTATGTCAATGCCGACAGCTTTTAGTCCATATATGTTTTGACGTTTATGCTCATGACATACTGAATTCGTCCAGATACTATGGGGAACATTTTCTAGAGTGGAGTTATACAACTGTAAAATATAATTTATCTTGAAATTCTTGTTCTTCTCTGCTTCTGTGTTCTCGACAAACGCTCAAATCAGTCCAGTAGTGTTTAGTTCGTATGAAGTCCCTTCGGGCTGGCCACTTTCGCCACCTCCCAGCACTAGCAGCTCAGGACGATGAGAGTGTCTAGGATCGCTGGCAGCGTCGAATGCTAGGAGACGCGGACATGGAGGCGTTATGCACTCTCTGCAAAGGAGGCTTCGCATGCCCTGGACCCAAGTATGGAGGAAAACACCGCTGTCATAAACCTCTGCCAATAACGAAGATACGTGATGTGAAACTTGGTTTCCTGCAGAACAATTCGGATTGCCTTACACAATGAGGAACATGCTGATAATTTGTATATCCCTGCTGGCACAGAGGCTAAGTGCAGACAGAAAAGCTCCGAGAATGCACACAGAAATATGGGTAAAACTTTGGAATATTTGAAGGAGAACGCCCTGATAATAAGGTTTGCTAGACAGTGAGAAGGATGCTAATGAATCACGAGCAGATGCTAGACAAAGCGCACGTGTAGGGTTGTGCAGATTTCATGCAGCAACATCGGTTATAAAAAGTGTTGTGTGGGAGCTTTCACGCTGACTAAGGAATGCGAAGGGAAAACGTACTGGACTGATTGCCAACAGCGCTGGAAACGGGTTTGCCGGAAAGCATCTGAGAAAAACACTGGTTCCTGAGTCACAGCCAGCCCATACACAATGTGAAATTTCCACCGTGCACTGGGAGGCGTGGTCACGAAACAGTCATCAGTCACTGGGGTCGTTGCAAGTTTGGCCAGCCAATGATTATGCTGAGAGGACGAGAAGTCTGGGAGTCATTGAGATTAGGATTCAGTAGAGGTGTAAAGGAACAGGTGGTCAAACAGCACGGGAGGTAGAAGAGACGGAGAACCCTGAACCCATCGTCTATTTTGTCTGCTGCGATTCTGAACCGCACTCCGACTGAATGTTCATCGGCACTTTGGACGGATACGTTTGTTGTTCCATATTAAATATACGAATCCTTACGGTCCCAAATGGCTGCTTGTGCAACGCAAAACACCGCTCTCAGCCAACGCTAAAATCATCACTGGCCTCGCTGCAGAGCTGCAGAACACAAATGAGAGCCGATAACTACCACCTTACCGCCGCTCAGTTGCGAGACTGCGCACCGTCCAGTCCCAGCGTCTTCCACACCAACACACCAATACCGACGACGAAGAATGGAGAGGTGGTTCATCCATCCCTCGTGCCCCTGCATATGTGCCCATGCCCAGAGAATTCAGTGCTGAGATTTGACTCTCATTAATCCGTTACATCGCTACACCAATCCTTTGAACTCATATCCATTCACTGTTTGATTTCACTGTCGGATCTTTGAATGTACTACATTTGTGAATCCCTGGGTGTGGGCTCTTATTGGTAATTTTCATAATATGACATATCATACAGTGATGGAGCCGGCCGGTGTGGGAGAGCGGTTCTAGGCGCTTCAGTCTGGGAACGCGCGACCGCTACGGTCGCAAGTTCGAATCCTGCCTCGGGGCATGGATGTATGTGATGTCCTTAGGATAGTTAGGTTTAAGTAGTTCTAAGTTGTAGGGGACTGATGACCTCAAAAGTTAAGTCCCATAGTGCTCAGAGCCCTTTGAACCATTTGAACTCATCTTAGTTCCCAATGTGACACATTATAAAACCTTTTTGCAGAACTGCACGGTTTTGGAATTCCTTCCTTCCAGAGATTCCACTCTTGAACATTTTCTCTATGATTATTTTATACATTATCCCATATATAAGTTATTTTCTGTTCATGCCATCTTAAGTTTCTGGAATGATTTGCACCACTCATCAGTGTAATAAACTATCCATCCATTGTTTTCATGTTCCTTATTTCCCACAAGAACTAGTGTCTTTATTTGCTACTTGGTTATTTTCCTGAGCACAGGTTTTTTATCTTTGGCCCGCATCTCGTGGTCGTACGGTAGCGTTCTCGCTTCCCACGCCCGGGTTCCCGGGTTCGATTCCCGGCGGGGTCAGGGATTTTCTCTCCCTCGTGATGGCTGGGTGTTGTGTGATGTCCTTAGGTTAGTTAGGTTTAAGTAGTTCTAAGTTCTAGGGGACTGATGACCATAGATGTTAAGTCCCATAGTGCTCAGAGCCATTTGAACCATTTTTTTTTTTTTTTATCTTTGTGTATCTGAAATCAGATTAACATGTCAGAGGTTCGATTCACTCAGATGATAGCAATCTTGCACTTCAGTCTTCACCTTTTTCAATACAGCTGCTAGTGCTGGAAACTGTTTTTCCACAACGTAAGTCGTGGACCTTGGTTTCTATGAGCGCTACTTGTCCAACGCAAACGTCTGTCACCTTCCAGAACACAGTTTTGGTGATACGAGACATGAAGTTTCTCTATATTCTCTCGAAAGACGATTCACTGTACTTTTACTAATACCAGGAGAATCTTTCCTGGCTGTGATACGGAACTGCTCCTGTACTGTTATGTTTCGCCCTCAAAGTTAGCACATGGGTTGATCGCTACGGAATTTTTACCACTACGTAAATAATGCATTGTTGCACACAAGACAGCCAACCACATGACGAGAACTGTCTGATACAAATTCACAACAAAAGGCAGCAGGACAGTTTCCTGTCTGGCGGGAAGCTCCGACGGAAACAGTGCAACAATGAACAACGAAATTCAAATACTGTTCAAAAGTACGACAACATAGAACTCGTAGCACAACAACGCAAGTAAACACTTGACTTTACCGCACTTTGTAGTTTTATGTGTGTAACCACATAGCAGCTCTTAAAGGTAAAAAGCAGACCTGGCATTCAGACTTTTCGTCTTGTTCGCATGTAATGCCAGTAGATGAACTGCAGCAATCTACATCCGCCATTTTTACAATAGCGGACATCGGGCTACAAGTGGAAGTGCTTGTATCTTTAAAGTGTGTAAAGGAAAGTGTTATCATAATTTGTGACTCTTCGGTGTTGACACAGGCAAATAAATAACCGAAAGAGCAAGCTTTCTCTTCAATATTACCAAGTAAGTGGTCCCCTTTTTAACTAAAAGGAATTAGTCATGTATAAAATAAATGTATACTTTTTCACAATTCCAGTGAGGTACAACACACCAGCCTTTCTCATGCGATGGGACCGAAACAGAAGCAACAAGCTGAAGGGTAAATCATTATCAAACGGATAACGTAAATGTTTACACAATATGCCAATGTGACAGATGTGTTCCGGCCAGAAGAAACGGTGATGGCGCGTCAGGCTCTGGTAATTCTTGAAGAACATTTAACGTATATGATTTGTGGCTACGTCCTTTCGTCGTAATGGAATGCAAATATTAGGGCAGCTATAAACAGAGTCATATCTGAGACTGAATAACTGAACTGTGTTGTACACACTCTTGGTGTGTGTGCAAAACTAAGGATAGCAGTTGAAAACCATATCTCTAAATCCAGGTTTATGGTCTCTTCAGTTTCCTTAGGTCATTGTCACTACGGTTTTCTTGAATACACCAGTTTTTTTCTCCATGCTTTTATAATTCTGCTAATGTGATTTAATGTGTAGGAGGATGTGGGCGTTGGTAGTGACACTACGAAGGCGCCAGGTATGGCTGCATCGTTACGGCCAAATAAGGAAACGAAAGAGCTTGATCGGATGGCCTACGTCGGTATAACTAATTCCGAACACTATTACCATCCGTGTGGACGCATTAGTGACCGTTTTTGACAGTCACGCTGCTTTTCGGAATTCATGACCATAAGAATACACGGACGATAGTGAAAACCGCAATATTTTTCAGTCATAATACTCTGCGTGGAATGGAGACAGGAGTACGTGGACCAGGCTAACATCCGGGAAACGATGTTACTGTGTGTGATGTCGTGAGAGTAAAATTTGATGGAGGTGGTGTATTGTTCTATTACTTTTCTATTACTAATCCAGATCTTTGTCGAACACATCTGCGACACGATAATCACTGTGCCACAAAGTCATGTTTCAGTGCCAAATATCCCTTCGCAGCGAAATATCCTACTTTTATCAGCTGATACTCTATTCTGCTATTTTCCTTAGCAGGAATTTCCATGAAAATCTTTCGCTACCGTCTCGACTCCTGTAACTATATTTGCGTTTTTTTTTTTTTTTTTTTTTTTTTTTTTTGCTGCCACACTAAACTAGAAATTATCACTTTGTAAAAAAACAAAAGTTTTTTGTTCCAAGATTGCTACATTGCCATTCGCTGCCTGAATACAGCCTTTACCCTACTATGATATTTACAGCTGCAGCTGCCAAACACGTCTAAATTACTAAACAGATTTACCTGAGCGCAGCTGCTGCAACCGCTGCTACACAGACACACGAGTAGTTCCCTGAGGAGACCGTCGTTGCACAGCGCCTCTCCCTGTGACGTTCCACTATTTAAGAGATCCAGCGACAGACTGAATTTCCGTTCTTAAAGCTAAATTACATTTTAATCAGCTGATCATCAAGTGAAGCGTTATTCTTACTTTTAGAGGGCGTTTTTATGATAGTGTCTGAATAATGAGGAGTGCTTCTCCGACTCTAATTTGTAGTGACTACTTTGGCATTGTATGACTTGCAATTAGCCTCTCCGTAATAATTTCAGAGTTGTCGTTTTTTCTCTTGCAACCGTTAATGAGGGAAGGATCTGTTCAGTAAAAATTTCATTCGGTGCCTCCAGCAGCAGTCAATGATGTTATTTTCCGCAAAATTTTTTCCTAGCTGTCCATTACTTTGATTTAGCCTTATCTTCTCAGACGTCGGAAAAAAGAGTGCTTCAAAAGAGTATCTGTCACTGACACGCACTTTTGCTTGTTAGGTGTAAAGTTTCCACCACAGGATAATAATTTTGTTGGTGTGCTTACTGCTGCAGTCTGTCAACATATTTCTTGCCACTCGTTCTTACTATTTGTGACCAGAACGGATAGAGTCACCCGCTGGACCGCCGCTTTCGGGATGCGGGGAGGCTCCTCGGCCCCGGATCAAATCCGCCCGTCCGATTAACGACGACAGCTGGTGTGCCACCCACGGCCAGCCAGGATGTGGTTTTCAGGCGCTTTCCCACATCCCAGTATTTGAATACAGGGTTGGTACCTAGGCAGTTACGCGCTAGGCAAACATTTAGAACAAAGATCCCACACTCTCACGTGGGGTACGCAGACAGCTGGGCTGGACAAAATTCTTCTGGGAGAGGAGCTGGCGCGTGAAAGCGTAGAAGGGGAGAGGCGGACGGACTTGCGTTATAAAGAGCGTAGGACGCCTGGCCGCCCTCTATCATTAACACTACAGCACTGCCCTATCCTAAAAGTAACGTGCCGACCTTTTGAGGGGTACGAGACTGAAACCAGGAAAAAGAGGAGGGTATTTCCCCCCTGCTTGTACTTTCAGTGCACTGCCACCCCTTTTACGCAGTTTATTCAGTATAGCCAATAAAAGGTATCTCCAGCATAAGAGGGCAAAAGGAATCCGCCACACTAGATAAAGTGTGTTAGGAAGGTGAAAAAGTGAAAAATCCAATTTTATTTCTTATAAAAGATCAGTCTGTATTCAGTTTTTGCATTTCTTTCTATGAAGCGAAGAACTGCAACCCGTCTTAAAGTGCTTATGGATATGCACGATATATTTAAATTAACAATTACGAAACTGCTGTAAACCGATAGGTGACATATATTCTTAACGCAGCGTGAAATGTCCCTTATTACTCTTAAAAAGGCAATGGGTGTACTTTCCATTTCGACGATACTATAATTTAGAAATCTGAGAATTCTGTTGGCGTTTACTTCATACACTATGAATCATATGAGTTTTCTTCCATCGTGAACGAGAGGCTCTAAATGTGAACTGATGCTTGTAAAAGCGAAGTAAATTTGTTTACTTTTAAGTTCATAGAGACATGCATTGTCTTTGAAACTATTTTTCCCCTTTTTAACGTATTCCCTCTTAATTTTGCAATTCGAAATTGCTTTTAGTTACATGCAGGTATGTGCAAATACTTTAGCTGGATACATTTTGTAAATTATACTCGAAATACTTTATAGTTGCTTCAAACATTTGTACAATTTGTGCAATAACATTTAATTCCTTTTGGGTGAACTCATCATCACTCATCATTTTAATTTTTTTTAAATATACGTTTTCCGATTGGTTTCATTCGGGCAGCGTAGAGTTCCTCTCCTGTCCCAACTCCTTCTTGCGAGATTCCCCAATTATTTGTTAGATTTATTATCGTCCATGTCTCCAGCTACAGTTTTTACCGTCTACTACACCCGTGGGTGCGGTAGAAGTTACTCCCCGATATCATCCTGCCCATTCTCCTCGCGAATATCTTCCAAATATTCCATTCCTCAACTACTCTGTGCCCGACCTCCTAATTTCTTATCAGTTCACATAGTTTTCAACATCCTTCCCTAGCAGCACATCTCAAACATTCTATTATTTTTCTTATTTTTAACAATCTTCAATTCATTCCATGCTATGCTATTATTGTTGTGCTTCAATTAGTAAATTTAATTTCAAGCGAAGTTCCTTTTACAACACATTACTGCGTCAACCACGGTAACACAATACGGTGTTGTGTGCACCTCTCTGGCACGTTCTGGGAGAGCCCCAAAGGGGATGGCGCGCATTAAAGTCACGGAGCAGCAGAAATAACCTGGCAGCAGCCTGCCCTGGTGATACCAAATGACGGAGGGTCCTAAACGGTACGAAAGGAATTGGTGAAGTGAGGAAGAAACCGCAGACCGCAACAGCTTGAAGCTGGGTCATCAGGGAGATGATTTGACCAAGAATGTCAATCCAGATGAGCAGCATGATTCCCCCATGAGATGGACCTCCATCCTCAGGGCCAAGGTCAAAGCAGACTGGAAAGAAATGTGAGAGCTCAAAGCGGTCATGAGGATGCTATTTTGTTTACTGAAGGCAAAGAATATGTGGATGCTCTGATGACAAGAGCAGGTGTAATTCCTCCTCCGGACAGCGAATGTTTCATTGGAGAAGAGTCATGACAAAGAAAGGGGAGTAGGGAAAAATGGAAGTGTGTCGCCCCAGTGGCTGCCAAGTGCCAACCTTGGAAGACTCACAGTACAAGACGCAGAGGATCCTGTTTCATGAGATCTGCAGGGGTGTCAGCATTCTACCTCTGTCGATCTACAGAGTTCAGGACAGTAGGGACATAAGAAGTCTTCGGGGAAGTATTCCCTCAGTCGTTTCCAGCGCGCCGGCTGTGTAGCAGGTGATTTCGTCGCATGAGGCGAAAGTTTGGTGGCTTGTTGCATAGCTGTAGGAGGAGATATCGATGCTACCATGACACTGGGCGATTTTACGACTATGGTGCAGAATTTGAGGTGGTACTGCTGTGTGTCCATATCCTTCATCGAGCGAGATGTAGCAAGAAGAGTAATGTAAAACCAAATGGTAGAACACAGTGTTTCCGACTAGCCAACAAATTGCGAACGACTGGGAAAGGTACTTTTTCTTTCACCCTACGACGGTTTTGGGCACTACCTACTGTAACTGAATAGTTTGGCTCGAGCCCCCACGTGGTACGGCACGATAATATATATATTTGTTATACTCAACACTCAGCGTAATTAAGCGGCCCAGGGATGTGGCTGGTCTCAATGTATGGCTACGTTTTTCGTCATAGGGTCCCAGCTCACACCTGTCGTAAACTCAGTTTTCAAGTTGAAATATAAAACACAATGCAGGCAGGTATTGCGGTGAAATTTAAGTAATATTGAGTCACTGAGGATGAATTATTATTTGAACAAGTTGTTTAGTTCTATTTTTCCACGAAAGTCTTCAATATATTAACACCTAAAATGTAGTCTGAGGGGCTTTTACGTAAGGGCGGCCGTTAATAACTGATGCAATAACGGTTCACTATAAAATTAATTTGTCATGATCACAGCACTCGACAGTCTGTTCATATTTCACAAAAGACATTCTTCGCTGCGGTCCTAATCCACTATGTTGCGCTCAGCTTGGTCGTTTTCTAACGTCGCTACATACATAGTTCTTCCCATATGTGGCTACCAACCCTCAACTACTCCCAGATGTGCGGTACGTCCGGCTCTGAGCGTCACTCAAACCTAACTTCCTGTCATCAAAGATGGCCGCCCTATCCACCCTCGAAACGATGGCCTAACTCAGAACAACGTTTGACGGGGCAATAACAATTTAAGCTCCAATTATCTGTCTCAGAAGCCGTTCTTTCACAAATGATGTTCTTGTGGTGTGATATTGCTTTTCCAGAATTTTTGTTACTAAAAGTGAATAAATAAAGATACATTCTTAATTACTAATCTACCTTTTTAAACTTTAGAACCTGCCGCTAGTTTCGTTTCTTTAAATTTATTTATCACCAAAAACAAAATTTCTCTTAGTCGTATCCCATATTCCGACCTCTCATTCGAAAATGCTACACATTCTGCTAAATCAGCTATGATTTCTCGATGCAGCTCTACTAGCCGCAACCGTAGACACTTTGTTTATATTATTCGACCGAAGCATTGCTGAGATTTTAGCTTTTGAACTTTCATAAATTTAGAATTTTCAAGACAACAATAACTTTTAAACTATTTTATATTTATGATGTGCGCCTAGATAATTTAGCTTTACATATTTTTCTGTCCATGAGTGCCAACTCGCACCTCCGTGTCACTCTTAGTTCTGTTTTTATCAATTTTTCTCTGGCATATAAATTTCTCCAAGCGCGCAAACACGGCTGTATGTGACCCTGCCAAGCGTCAGCTCGGGTTTTTCCAAGGCCGAGTAAACGCTAACCGCTCGCCACGGCTACGTAGAAACCGCCAGCCACGTGCTCTGCGGCGCAAAAATTGCCGCTGTGAGGTCCTGCCACAGCTTGTACGCACATAACCCAGATCTCATGGACGGCCGGCTCGTGGCCATTGCAATTGAAATATCAAGGAGAAGGAGGTGGTCAATCGTCCTCATGAGCATTTTTGTCCATTCTGTATCTTCCACTGAAATTATGTAGGAGTAAAATGTAATTTATATTGTGTGCCTATATTATTTATTAATTCTAATAACCCTTTTACAGTTTAGTTTCCATGATGATACGTGGCTTCTGCATGCTTTATAAAAGAACTGGTGACCCCTAGTAGGCTGTAGTGCAAACGCTTGTTATTTAAATCAGATGATCACCTACTTTCAACCATAAATCACTATCAAGCACATGCATGATGTTACGTATTACATATTGCAACTATCAGATTCACCTACTTTACGTATTACAAAGCCGGACGTCATAATCCATAATTACATTAGGACTCAAGCCACACCAAAAACGGCCTAATATCATATGGTGTATACTTGTGCTCTTAAAGTACAGTTAGCAATATGTGATATGTAACTTTCTTAATGTGGATTCAGTCATAAAGCAATTATGGAATATGACGTAGGCTTTGTACCTGTAAAGAAAAGGGTCTAATAATTACAATATGTAACATCACATCTGTGCTTCAGAATGACTTATCGTTGAAATTAGCTAATCATATGATTTAAATAAAGAGCCTTATATTACAGCCTAGAGCGGACCACGTTTTCTTCTATAAACCCTTTTAGAGGTTACGATACATCAACTTCGGCAGTGATTCTTTATGTTCAACTTTCTTTTCGTGTGTTACATTTCATTTGAACAGTATGTAATGAAGGTGTATTTCTTTTTGGTTAATAGGGACGCATGAGCAGCACAGAATTGAGACTGCAGTTCACCCTCTGCCGCCACTGTACACACTGCCGCACAACAACCAACTGCTAACTTCAAAGCTTATAACTATCAATTATTAAATCAGTACTTTTTTAATGATACTATGTATCTTTTCCTGTATCAGTAGAAAAAGCTGTTGGAGAGGTGTTTAACGATACAAAATACTCAGAGCTAGATCAATTAGCAACGAAATAACAGCGCCAGAAACTGCTGTCCGCTCTTAAGAAGATACGTAACTCAGCAGAAGTACATGCAATATACGTTAGGAAATACTCTGCATTGCTCCTTACAACTTACTGGAAACCGCAGCTACAAAAGTGAGACTTGAGTTAAACGTATCATTCGTCAGAAAATATTTCGTATTGCTCTCACAACTTACCAAAAACCGCAGCTAGGCATGTGAAACTTGAGTTTCTGTCCGCTGTTAAATTATTCAAATAACATACGAGAATGGAACTTGGTGACGTCTTTACCAACCGCTGATATATTGTCACATGCACAGCCGGTTAATTTCAAGGCACATCACAAACACTAGCGCCAAGATAAGATCAAAGACGTTCACTATCAGAAGTTACTGATAGAGAATTCACCGTAAGTAATGGGGCAGTATGTCGTAGTGGTTATCGTGGTTTGCAGGCGTGCTGTGGGTCACAGCTCAAAGCCGACAATCAGTAACTATTTGTTATTTAGTGATTATCATTTGTGTAACGTTTGTATATTCTGAATTTTTTGATGTTTCTATAAGTAGTAGAGCCATTGAATATTCGACATAAAACCTACAATTATGGATAAAGTGACGTAAGGCGAGGGGTTAGGGGCCCATGTTCCGTCCATCAGTCATTTCCTGTTACTACATTATTGAGATAAATACTTCGGAAACAAATAGGCAGGCCTCTGGCTATCATAATTTAAGATTGAGTGAGATATCAGGGAACAGGCAGACCTTCAATACTAAACAGCTTCAGTTAAGTAAAATTATCAAATAGACAAAAAGGCAGACCTTCAATGACAACTGCTTCACTTAAGTAAGATTACAAAACGTATAACAGGAAAGCCTTCAGTAATAACAGCTTCAATTAAGTAAAATTACGAAAATAGAAAACACGCAGGTCCTCTTTAATAGCAGCTTTAGTTACGAAAAATTACCAAACAGAAAATTGGCAGGCCTTCAATAATAACACATTCAGATAAGTAAGATTACCAAACAGAAAAAAAGCAGACCTTTAATGAAAACAGGTTCACATAAGTAAGCCGGCCATGGCGGCCGAGCGGTTCTAGGCGCTAGAGTCTGGAACCACGCAACCGCTGTGGTCGTAGGTTCGAATCCTGTCTCGATCATGGATGTGTGTGATGTTGGGATTTAGGAGTTCTAAGTTCTAGGGGATTGATGAGCTCAGAAGTTAAGTACCATAGTGCTCAGGCAATTTTTTTTCAGATTAAGTACAATTACCAAAACAGAACATTGGTAGGTCTTCTTTAACAACAGTTTCACTTAAGTAAAGTCACCAAAATGGAAAATAGGCCTTCTTTCATATAAGCTTCATTTAAGTAAAATTACCAAAATAGAACACTGGCAGGCCTTCTGTAATAACAACTTCAGTTAAGTAATATTACCACATAGAAAACTGCCAGGCTTTCCTTAATAACAACTTAAGTAAAATTACCAAACAGAAAACACAGGTTTTCAGTGTACGTTTTCTTTAATGAGGATGGCCGATAGCTGCAAGTGTAAGTCTTTTCATTGTGCTTGTCTGAAACTCAGTGAGTCATCTTTGTAGTGAGCAGCATTCTATCCTATTCCTCATTTTGTTGTTACTCCAAATAAATATACCGCCACACACTTCATCATTCCAATTAATAGTGTTTGAAAGGCAGGTAGCGAATCCCTTCCCCATCGATTCACTGTTTGTCATCAGGATGCGACAACTTTCACCTAAGGTGGTTGTTGTTGTGGTCTTCAGTCCTGAGACTGGTTTGATGCAGGTCTCCATGTTACTTTATCCTGTGCAAGCTTCTTCATCTCCCAGTACCTACTGCAGCCTACATCCTTCTGAATCTGCTTAGTGTATTCATCTCTTGATCTCCCTCTACGATTTTTACACTCCACGTTGCCCTCCACTACTAAATTGGTGATCCCTTGATGCCTCAGAACATGTCCTACTAACCGTCATTTCTTCTAGTCAAGTTGTGCCACGAACTTCTCTTCTCCCCAATCCTATTCTATACTTCCTCATTAGTTAAGTTATCTACCCATCTAATCTTCAGCATCCTTCTGTAGCGCCACATTTCAAAAGCTTCTATTCTCTTGTTGTCATCCATGTTTCACTTGCATACATGTCTACACTGCATACAAATACTTTGAGAAACGACTTCCTGACACTTAAATCAATACCCGATGTACACAAATTTCTCTTCTTCAGAAACGCATTCCTTGCTATTGACAGTCTACATTTTTATCGTGTCTACTTCGACCATCACCAGTTATTTTGCTTCCCAATTAGCAAAACTCCTTTACTACTTTAAGTGTCTCATTTCCGAATCTATTCCCCTCAGCATCACCCGACTTAATTGGACTACATTCCATTATCCTCGTTTTGCTTTTGTTGATGTTCATCTTACGTCCTCCCTTCAAGACACTGTCCATTCCGTTCAAGTCCTTTGCTGTCTCTGACAGAATTACAATGTCATCGGCGAACCTCAAAGTATTTATTTCTTCTCCATGGATTTTAATACCTACTCCGAACTTTTCTATCGTTCCCTTTACTGCTTGCTCAAAATACAGATTGAATAGCATCGGGGAGAGGCCACAACCCCGTCCACTCCCTTCACAACCAGTGCTTGCTTTTCATGTCCCTCGACTCTTATAGCTACCATCTGGTTTCAGTACAAATTGTAAATAGCGTCTCGTTCCAAGTATTTTATGCCTGCCATCTTCAGAATTTGAAAGAGAGTATTCCAGTCAACATTGTTAAAACCTTTCTCTAAGTCTACAAATGCTAGAAACGTAGGTTTGCCTTTCCTTAATCTTTCTTCTAAGATAAGTCGTAGGGTCAGTATTGCCTCACGTGTTCCAACATTTCTACGGAATCGAAACTGATCTTCCCCAAGGTCGGCTTCTACCAATTTTTCCATTCGTCTGTAAAGAATTCGCGTTACTATTTTGCAGCTGTGACTTATTAAACTGATAGTTCGGTTATTTTCATATCTATTAACAACTGATTTCTTTGGGATTGTAATTATTATATTCTTCTTGAAGTCTGAGGGAAATTCGCCTGTCTCATACATCTTGCTCACCAGATGGTGGAGTTTTGTCAGGACTGGCTATCCCAAGGCTGTCAGTAGTTCTAATGGAATGTTGCCTACTCCCGGGACCTTGTTTCGACTTAGATCTTTCATTGCTCTGTCAAACTCTTCACGCAGTATCAATTCTCCCGATTCATCTTCATCGACATCCTCTTCCATTTCCATAATAATGTCCTCAAGAACATCGCCCCTGTATAGACCCTCTATTTACTCCTTCCAAATTTCTGCTTTCCCTTCTTTGCTTAGAACTGGGTTTCCATCTGAGCTCTTGATATTCATGCAAGTCGTTCTCTTTTCTCCAAAGGTATCTTTAATTTTCCTGTACGCAGTATCTATCTTACTCCTCGTGAGATAAGCCTCTACATCCTTACATTTGTCCTCTAGCCATCCCTGCTGAGCCATTTTGCACTTCCTGCCGATCTCATTTCTGAGACGTTTGTATTCCTTTTGCCTGCTTCAGTTACTGCATTTTTGTATTTTCTCCTTTCATCAATTAAATTCAGTATCTCTTCCGTTACCCAAGGATTTCTACTAGCCCTCGTCTTTGTACTTACTTGATCCTCTGCTGCCTTCACTATTTCATTCCTCAAAGCTACCCAATCTTCTTGTACTGTATTTCTTTCCCCAATTCCTGTCAATTGTTCCCTTATGCTCTCCCTGAAACTCTGTAAAACCTCTGTTTCTTTCATTTCATCCATTTCCCATCTCCCTAAATTCCCACCGTTTTGCAGTTTCTTCAGTTTTAATCTACAGTTGATAACCAATAGATTGTGGTCAGAGTCCACATCTGTCCCTGGAAATGTCTTACAATTTAAAACCTGGTTCCTAAATCTCTGTCTTACCATTATATAATCTATCTGAAACCTGTCAGTATCTCCAGGCTTCTTCCATGTATACAATCTTCTTTCATGATTCTTGAACCAAGTTTTAACTATGATTAATTTATGCTCTGTGAAAAATTCTACCAGGTATCTTCCTCTTTCATTTCTTAGCCCCAATCCATATTCACCTACTACGTTTCCATCTCTTCCTTTTCCTACTGTCGAATTCCAGTCACCCATGACTATTAAATTTTCGTCTCCCTTCACTACCTGAATAATTTCTTTTATCTCATCATACATTTCATCAATGTCTTCATCATCTGCAGAGATAGTTGGCATATAAACTTGTACTAATGTAGTAGGCGTGGGCTTTGTGTCTATCTTGGCCACAATAATGCGTTCACTATGCTGTTTGTAGTAGCTTATCCGCACTCCTATTTTTTTATTCATTATTAAACTTACTCCTGCATTACCCCTATTTCACTTTGTATTTATAACCCTGTATTCACCTAACCAAAAGTCTTGTTCCTCCTGCAACCGAACTTCCCTAATTCCCACTGTATCTAACTGCAACCTATCCATTTCCCTTTTTAAATTTTCTAGCCTACCTGCCGGATTAAGCGATCTGACATTCCACGCGCCGATCCATATAACGCCAGTTTTCTTTCTCCTGATAACGACGTCCTCCTGAGTAGTCCCCGTCCGGAGATACGAATGGGGGACTATTTTACCTCCGTAATATTTTACCCAAGAGGACGCTATCATCATACAGTAAAGCTGCATGCCCTCGGGAGAAATTACGGCTGTAGTTTCCCCTCGCTTTCAGCCGTTCGCAATACCACAACATTAAGGCCGTTTTGGTTAGTGTTACAGGGCCAGATCAGTCAATCATCCAGACTGTTGCCCCTGCAACTCCTGAAAAAGCTGCTGCCCCTCTTCAGGAACCACACGTTTGTCTGGCCTCTCAACAGATACCCCTCCGTTGTGGTTGCAAGGTCCATGGTTCATGGGGGGGGTCACCTAAGGTGTAGTATGCAAATTCTGCCCTCTCGATCGAAAGATTACATGCCGCATCACATGTGGACAGCGCTAACACCCTCCAGTAGGCACCTCCAGTAATTTTTAATTGCGAGAGACTTTGTTACAGCACTATACACATAATTATCACGCCTCTGGATGACACCTGTATCCTTCCAGTATATCTGCTTTTTCTGTCTGATCCTTACAAACTCCACAATCTGCGACTCGTTCGCCTCATCATTCATCAGGCTGATGACTTTGTTTTGATTGTTATTCAAAAGGATTATCGACCGCATGTCCACTCGTGTCGAATGTTTCGGGATTGTACGTAATCCGCTCATACAGATCACAACCTGTCACCTACAAGATGAGACTATATGTATGTATTTAAAGAAACATAGGGTTGACGACGTTCAGCTTCACAAAATCATAGTGGAAGCAGCACATGTGCAGTTTGGTGGGGTCCAGAACATACATATCGATACAAAAAGACAGAACTGCTCTGACACCTTAGCCATCTTACCATAACGGACCGCTCATCAGTAAACTTAATTTTTTGGTAATCTCTAAAATGTTAGTGTTTTACGAAAACTGAACTGTTCATTTATTCTGTAAAAATGTTTTTTTTTTTTTAATCACGCTTGGCGAGAGTTCTCAGTTCAGTGTTTATATCAGTGTACTCCTTCGACCAACAATGTTGAACGAATGAGATACCACTCTCTTCATCGCCAGCATGAGGCACTTCTGGATATTTCTGTTCCTGGCCGTCAGAGTGAAGAGTGTTGTATGAGTTTGTCTTTTGAAATCGAGTCTTAATAGTAAGCATGATGAACTCCAACATTTTTTCATTTTGGAAAAATCTTTCATGCATTTTTCTAATAATATTTGAAAATTGCATCAGAGTGGTTCAGCTGATAAAACCTTAGGAAGTGGATTGTTTGATGACCTGATAATCGCTCAACACCAGCGCACTGTTAAATGTACACTTGGACGTTCCAACAGTCGAACCTGCTGGCTAATTTTCCGCTGACGAGGTTAGATTTATTATTATTTTGCATTATTATTGATTTTGCCATGTAAATCAATTACTTCATGGCAATTTACTGTAATCATGATTCTGTATCACTAAGCTGCTCTACTCTCTAATGAAGATTTCAGCACCTGACTTTCAGAAAATAGGAGAATTCCGTTAATCATTTGTACTCAACGTGGCTGGAAGTTTATTTTAATAATTAAGATCAAGTTAATACTCTTTAGTTGTTCTTGTACTGTACCTGCTGCCAGCAAAGTGGTGTGTCCCACCTCTCGGACTGTTAACATTTAAAATTTCACTTATTTTGCACGATACATTGCAGCCTGTCGTGCTGATGCATCATTTCAGTAAGTTTCCGAAGGGAGTGCAGGAATTGCAACATTAGTCTTTCTGTTGTTATCTTGGAAAAAGAAATGCACTTGTCTGCCATGAGACCCTAACACTCTTTCAAACCGAAATCATGTAAGTCTTGAATTAAAAAATAAGCATCATACACGCTAAAATGGTGAAAGAAGATGTGTGTATGCTATGACAGTTCATATTTCAAGCTGCATGCGTTGTGAGCTGCACCGCGGAATTTCCCTCTTAAATGACAACGGTCATCTTGAAGTTTTCACTTCCCTATCCAACGGCAAGCCACAAATGACCACTATCTGCTCGCATATGGCATCATTCTCCTCCGAATCGGTTATTGCAACATTTTTACTGTAAATTACAGAAATTTTCTACGCTAGTTTTTTGGGATCACTGAACTACCATCTCAGCGGATTATCGTTAATATAGCGAGCCTGCTTAGCTGAGTAGTTACGTGCTTGCTTCCTACGAAGCAGGCCCGATTTCGAGTACCGGCCGTGTTGTAGATTTTCTCCTTCTCGTGGTCTGGGTGTTGCGTTGTCCTCATCATCATTTCATCCTCATCACCGGCGTGCAAGTTGCCAAAGTGGCGTCGACTGAAATAAGACTTGCAGTCGGAGGCCGAACTTCGTCGGATGGGGCCTCCTGGCCAACAATGCCAAACGCTAATTTCATTTTATCGTTGATACAAAAATGGAATTTATTCGAATGGAGTCACATGGGTATCCAACTTGATATAATACTATATATGGTAAATCCATTCTGTGAAGGTAGTGTGCGAGGGAGAGGGCTCATCTTCGCAGCGTTCCCGGGAACTATACGGCACTCAAAGTCAGCGTAAATGAGAAATTAACATCGCTGCTGGTGGTGGGCTTTCTTACACTTCAAGGACGTTTTATCCTCGGTAAGTATTTCCAGGCATACAGGTACCTGGCTCAAGCAGTCAAACAGGTGCCTGTCTAGAAACTCACACATGCTCAAAGAGCTCAGGTATCTCCTGTAAAGATACGTTGCACATTTTGTGTTCAGTTGGACCGAAAGTACGCGGGGGCATACTTTGGTTCAACAAGTAGTGTTGCTTGGCACCCTCAGAGAATAGGAAGTCAGCATCAGAATTCTGATGGACGTTGACATGTGGCACTTCTTGAAACATGGGATTTTTCGCGGACTTCCCAGTGCATGCACAAGTACACCAAGGCGAGTAATCCACAACTGAGTGACGAGTACAGGCCATCTGACTATTTAAGCTACATCCTTTACTTGGCTATAAACTATCTCCACAGGTATGTCACACAACGAAGTTCACCATTTGCATGGCTCCAATTGGTGTCCAAAGAGGAAATAGCTAGACTGAGAAACAAACAGTCTGTGATGTGGCTACGGATTCTGGAGAGGTATTTTTTCTGGATATAGAACTGGCATATCTCACCCATTTACGTGACGAGCACTGCGACTTATCACTGTGCCAGAGCGCCCGGTCACGTGAAAAGGTTGCACCCGGAGCTATTGACAGTGCTTGGTAACGGGCACCGATATATTCTGCAAACCAGAAATCTCCAGCAATATCTTACTTTACGGTGTAACATATTAGTATTACCGGCAACGCTGCTTAAAAGAGTAGATTAAGGTAAACAATGACCACACGGTTCTCGAGACGTGTGACACTGACAAAGATATTTACAAATTAATGTAGAGTTGAGTATTCGGAAAAACTATGGAAAACATAACAGAGTACCTCAAAATTCGCGTAGTTTACCGGCAGGATGGGCGTTTTGGCGCAAGAGATTATATTGCCCGACGGAATTTCAAGGTTACTATCTTCAATGAAAAATTATTTTCCGTGGAGTGGCTGATGTTTAAGTGCAGTTTCCAAAGCCTGTCTATACCGGCATACGTGTTCAAGACCTTTCCAAACATAGCGTGCAAAAGTTTCACTATCAGTTTGCAAAGTAAATTTCACTAATCACACATTACTTTATGTGGATTTCATCTACTGTGTGAAAGGCTGTGATCTATAGAAAGAAATTAGGTACAATTCTGAGACATTCAACACCTTTCGATATGTGACCAATAATCTTATTGGAATAACACCTCAAAACAGAAAGTTTAACACTGTGATGGAAGGCGAGACAAGTGGATTATGGATTGTGGAGTTTATGGGAATCAGGTCGAAAATGTACTCATGCTTAATAGGTGCAGGAGCCCCCCAGAGGCGGGCTAAAGGTGTGGATCATGCTGCCTCAGAGGCTCTTACGATGAAACACGGCAACAGTTGCCTGCTCGAGGTCGTTGGTGCTGTTCCAGAAGTGGTGAGTCTGGTAAGCTTTCGATCGGGACCCTGCGGTACATACTGCATTGCAGCTGAAAGTAGGACTGTTACATCATCAGAACAAATGTTTCATCTGTGGGAATGAGATTGACACCCTAACATACTCACACTATTCAGTGGAGCGATTGAGGGTGTGGCTGAGTATTTACTTGTAAACAGCTGAGCAATTGTGTGTGGATCAGGTGGGTGAACTGCTTGTTGTAGCTGTATGTCAAATGAAGCCTGATTGCACATTACGTAAACAGTTACTGTACCGGTATATCATGTATATGACTGCACACATTGTGTCATAAAAAGTACATAAACAGATACAAAAATTGTAAAAAGTTAGCTTTGCAATAAATTTACAGTAGAAGGAAATATCAGTAAAAATGTGCTATGAGATGTGCAATTAGAATGAGATATTATGTAAATAAGAGATTAAAATTTTAAAGGAAACAAACTTTATATCAAAAAAAGATATTGTTAACAATGAACCATAACGTTAATTATTACAAGCCCATCATTATAGAATTAATGTTTGCAATAAACCAGCACTTCTCCGTGTGATACATTAACCTACAGAATCCTTTACAGCTGAGAGGTTATAAATGATAATAAAAGGGAGATGGATCTGAAATCTTATAGGCCCACTGGGGTTATGTCATTTTATTGTGAGCACAATGGCTGAAAGAGGTAGTGAAATAGGAGGTGTTATCCATGGCTTTTACATCACAGAAAGACTAGTGACTTGAATATAAATTACATAATTGCCTATGTCGCCACATACATTTCTCCTGTGTGACCTTGATCAGTTACGACTGGTTCTCTGGGGGTGGGGATGGAGCTATGGGGTAGGTGTGGCCTTCAAAATAATTCGACCATGTTTGTAACTAGATACGAGATATGTAATTTGATACCCCCTCATTTTACCAGAGAGAAGAAGGTATCCATCCTCTTCTTGTTATGCTGCTGCTTATTACTTACTGTGTTTTCATATCACCAGAATTGATGCATCGTCCTATGCTCACCTGCACCTGAACTCATGCTTCATAACTGCATTTATTAACAAACATGCTTTCCCTTTTGCAATAATGTATTACCCGATTATGGCTGCCTTTGGGTGAAGCTCTATATTAATGTAGTTCATGCCTCTATACGGCTGCTACAGTCAAACATGTGTGTCCAATATAAATCTACCACTATTGTGCCACAGTGAAAGAACAACTCGATATGGCTGTCATAGTCAAACATGAGTGCCCAACATATTTCCAAAACTATGACGTCAGATTGGACATAACACAGAAACTTCCAGGTGACTTGATTGTTAAAATAATTACTGACATGTTTTAGTGCGTTATAACATTTTACTGCTGTTAATAGTGAAACAGCAGCTTTCCTATATACATACAGCAGGCGTTTCGAGCTTGTGCCCTAGCATCAAACAACATTACAAAGATTAATTTTTCAAAACTGTCATCCAAAGACACATGCAGAATATCATAAATTTCAGTCTTTTAATGTTAAACCACTTACTACTGTATTGTAGGATAGAATGGGACAGAAATGTTTATTTATTTAATCAAATACTACTCTTAATCAATATCACTTTACTTGCCAAGCGCTTACAGACCACTTTGTGCAGCGTTCAATACCATCAGTATAAGCTTAGCTACTCAACAACACTTCAAGTGTGCTGTGCAACTAGAGGAAACATGGGCCATTCACCACTTCCACCTGACTCGGAGGTCTGAAGTGAAGTGATTCTAGTAGCACAGATGTTGGCAGCTGATCATTAATCCAACAAGTTGCTCATAATGGCTCCCACCCTTGCATCCTATTTCCTATTATGTGAACACATTCACTTCTTGTGCTGAGCCTGGTAGCAGGTACAGGGTCATCGTTGACAGACGCTGTGCAGCTGGTAGCCAAGACACAGCTCTGCACTGTGCTACAAAGCTCTGACCCCATGGACCCCATCCAGTTGTCAACAGACCCTGACCCCACCAGGGATCTGAGAAAGAGCTTTCACGTGTGCTACGAAGACTTGGCCATTTTACACTTAAATATGCTCTCATTCAGAATTGAACAGCTGCGATCTCTTAGTAATCGGGGATAATTTCATGAATGAGTTATTAGTATTCCGTGACGCTGACTTACTATCCTTAGCATAGTTCTGCTGTTTAAACCGCCACACATTTTCATCGCAAAATAAGGAAGAAATCCCTGCATAGCAGCAACATAAGAGCGACAATGACCACATACCTTCTTGATATAACCGATCCCTGCAATGTACTGGATGTTCCAAGAAACATAGATAAGCTTCAGGAATGGGTTCCATACACCATAACAAGAAAAAAGTGTCAAGTAAACATGGGCTCTAAAGTGCTTACCTTAAGACCTATGAGCACTTGATCAATAGAAGAGATGTGTTTCATTTTAGTGGAGATGAAAAAGTACTCATAGCACTTACAGTTTGAATTTTAGACCTCATGTTTGCTGAACTTACTTGGTTGAATCCATACTATCTCCTCGTAAAAATGGAAAGCAAAGTCCTCGCAGAAGAAGAGATTTCTTTCGTAGTGTCAAAGATGAACAAATGGTTGTACCTCCTACAACTCATGTGCACTCGACATTTCTTTTCTTGGTCTGGTATGAGGAACCTGCGCCTATATCTTGTCGGTATTTTTTTGCAACCCCTTAATATATTATAACGATACTAGAATGTTTCGTTATCCCTCTATAAAAGTGTAAATATTTAATGGCATCTCTCTGTTATATTGTAGAGTAATTTTCAAAGAATGTGCTCATAACGTTTATCCGATCCATGTGCAGACAGAGTGTATGCCTCCTGATACTTGGCTAGTGCATACGTGCGGACTTCCTTCTGTTTTATTTTAGATTGTGATGCTGCGCTATGACTTCCATTGTGCAAAACTCTCTAATAAAAAGTATGTGGATATCTACTAATGGACGTTAATATGGGGTATTTTTGTGCATCGACACACATGGCCCATTTAAAAAGAAAATTACAAGTATTGCAGATGGTCGTAGTGTATCATTTTGTCATGCATTTGCCATTGTACGTGGTCCATATCTCAAGAGGATAATCATTACTGGCTATAGAAAATATGTTATTGTGCAGGCGGTTGTATAATATTATGAGTGGTTGATTTTTGGTGACTTGTGGTACAGAGTTGAGAATGTATGAGTACGCTGAACAGAAACTGTCAAGTTGATGAGGAATTTAAGCATTTGTCCCCGTTTGCATTTTGGTTGAGGCAGAAACAGACATAGTTAAGCTGTTGTCTTATAATGATACAAAAATTTACGAATTCTGGTTTTAACAGTTCAGCACGATTCTTTGAAGACATGTCATTGAAAAATCAATTCTTACATAATTCTTACAGCCATGCTGAGTTTATTTGCACTTGTCTCATGAAACTTCCTTCCACTTATATAAAATTATTTTTGGTGGTAGTGTGAAAGGTGACTTGGATGGCTTTCACCTTTCTACAAGAATTAGACTGCAACAGGAATGATGAAAATGATCAAGGTAGGAGTAGTAATTCGTTTGTTTATCCGTATCTGAGCCACAACGAAGTAGGATTCATGACTGAGCATGATTTTAATGGCGACATTGTAGTTATGGGAATGACCCGCGATGATATCCGGTTTAAAGGCCTGATCGCAAAGAGAACGGTACTTCTAGAAGAGGTAATGAGGATGGTGCTTACAGAGGAGGCAGAGATCCTTTTGGTAATTACAGAAGGAGCAGAGGTAATGGGCAGAGATGGTCACTGGAATGATGGAGATTAAGTTCTATACATTATGGACGTACCATCAGCTGATCCATAGAATAACGCAAGTGTGGAGGGCTCACCACCAAGTGACCCTCTACTGCAGTGTTAAACCAATTCAGGTGCTGGTTATATGAGACAGACAGCTAATACGAAAAGGCACATATGTTGATATTGAAGCTGTAAGTAATTTTAGTTGAGGAGAAACAGATGAGTCGTAGTTTACCGAGTGATACTAGTGTGTCTTACATTCCAAGCTTCTAAAAAAAGCCATGTAATCACAAACAGTGCTGTAACCTGAAACTCGTTTCTTGGCCCTCAATGTGTTGTTGTTGTTGTTGTGGTCTTCAGTCCTGAGACTGGTTTGATGCAGCTCTCCATGCTACTCTAACCTGTGCAAGCTTCTTCATCTCCCAGTACCTACTGCAACCTACATCCTTCTGAATCTGCTTGGTGTAGTCATCTCTTCGTCTCCCTGTACGATTTTTACCCTCCTCGCTGCCCTCCAATACTAAATTGGTGATCCATTGATGCCTCAGAATATGTGCTACCAACCGATCCCTTCTCCTAGTCAAGTTGTGCCACAAACTTCTCTTCTCCCAATCCTATTCAACACCTCCTCATTAGTTATGTGTTCTACCCATCTAATCTTCATCATTCTTCTGTAGCACCACATTTCGAAAGCTTCTATTCTCTTCTTGTTCAAACTATTTATCGTCCATGTTTCACTTCCATACATGTCTACACTCCATACAAATACTTTCAGAAATGACTTCCTGACACTTAAATCTATACTCGATGTTAACAAATTTCTCTTCTTCAGAAACACTTTCCTTGCCATTGCCAGTCTACATTTTATATCCTCTCTACATCTGCCATCATCGGTTAATTTGCTCCCCAAATAGCAAAACTCCTTCACTACTTCAAGTGTCTCATTTCCCAATCTAATTCCCTCAGCATCACCCGACTTAATTCGACTACATTCAATTATCTTCGTTTTGCTTTTGTTGATGTTCATCTTATATCCTCCTTTCAAGTCACGATCTATTCCGTTGAACTGCTCTTCCAAGCCCTTTGCTGTCTCTGACAGAATTAAAATGTCATCGGCGAACCTCAAAGTTTTTATTTCTTCTCCATGGATTTTAATACCTACTCCGACTTTTCTTTTGTTCCCTTCATTGCTTGCTCAATATACAGATTGAATAACATCGAAGAGAGGCTACAATCCTGTCTCACTCCCTTCCCAACCACTGCTTCCCTTTCATGTCCTTCAACTCTTACAACTGCCATTTGGTTTCTATACAAATTGTAAATAGCCTTTCGCTCCCTATATTTTACCCTCTGCCACCTTCAGAATTTGATAGAGTGTTCCAGTCAACATTGTCAAAAGCTTTCTCTAAGTCTACAAAAGCTAGAAACGTAGCTTTGCCCTTCCTTAATCTAGCTTCTAAGATAAGTCATAGGGTCAGTATTGCCTCACGTGTTCCAATATTTCTACGGAATCCAAACTGATCTTCCCCAAGGTCGGCTTCTACTAGTTTTTCCATTCGTCTGTAAGGAATTCGCGTTAGTATTTTGCAGCTGTGACTTATTAAACTGATAGTTCGGTAATTTTTCACATGTGTCAACACCTGCTTTCTTTGGGATTGGAATTATTATCTTCTTCTTGAAGTGTGTGGGTATTTAGCCTGTCTCATACATCTTGCTCACCAGATGGTAGAGTTTTGCAGGACTGGCTCTCCCAAGGCTGTCAGTAGTACTAGTGGAATGTTGTCTACTCCCGGGGCCTTTTTTCGACTTAGGTGTTTTAGCGCTCTGACAATCTCTTCACGCAGTATCATATCTTCCATTTCATCTTCATCTACATCCTCTTCCATTTCCATAATATTGTCCTCAAGTACATTGCCCTTGTATAGACCCTCTATATACTCCTTCCATCTTTCTGCTTTCCCTTCTTTGCTTAGAACTGGGTTTCCATCTGAGCTCTTGATATTCATACAAGTGGTTCTCTTTTCCCCAAAGGTCTCTTTAATTTTCCTGTAGGCAGTATCTATCTTACTCCTCGTGAGATAAGCCTCTACATCCTTACCTTTATCCTCTAGCCATCCCTGCTTAGCCATTTTGCACTTCATGTCGATCTCATTTCTGAGACGTTTGTATTCCTTTTTGCCCGCTTCAATTACTGCATTTTTACATTTTCTCCTTTCATCAATTAAAATCAACATTTCTTCTATTATCCAAGGATTTCTACTAGCCCTCGTCATTGTACCTACTTGATCCTCTGCTACCTTCACTAATTCATCCCTCAAAGCTACCCATTCTTCTTCTACCGTATTTCTTTCCCCATTCCTGCCATTTGTTCCCATACGCTCTCCCTGAAACTCTGTACAAGCTCTGGTTTAGTCAGTTTATCCAGGTCCCATCTCCTTAAATTCCCACCTTTTTGCAGTTTCTTCAGTTTTAATCTACTGTTGATAACCAATAGAATGTGGTCAGAGTCCCCATCTGCCCCTGGAAATGTCTTACAACTTAAAATCTACTTCCTAAATCTCTGTCTTACCATTATATAATCTATCTGAAACCTGTCAGTATCTGCAGGCTTCTTCCATGTATACAACCTTCTTTTATGATTCTTGAACCAAGTCATAGCTATGATTAAGTTGTGCTCTGTGCATAATTTTACCAGGCGTCTTCCTCTTTCATTTCTTAGCCCCAATCCATATTCACCTACTACGTTTCCTTCTCTCCCTTTTCCTACTACCGAATTCCAGTCACCCATTACTATTAAATTTTCGTCTCCCTTTACTATCTGAATAATTTCTTTTATTTCATCATAAATTTCTTCAATTTGTTCATCATCTGCAGAGCTAGTTGGCATATAAACTTGTACTACTGTAGTAGGCGAGGGCTTCGTGTCTATCTTGGCCACAATAATGCGTTCACTATGCTGTTTGTAGTAACTTACCCGTAATCCTATTTTTTTATTCATTATTAAACCTACTCCTGCATTACCCCTATTTCACTTTGTATTTATAATCCTGTATTCGCCTGACCAAAAGTCTTCTCCCTCCTGTGACCGAACTTCACTAATTCCCACTATATTTAACTCTAACCTATCCATTTCTCTTTTTAAATTGTCTACCTGCCCGATTAAGGGATCTGACATTCCACGCTCTGATCCGTATAACGCCAGTTTTCTTTCTCCTGATAACGACGTCCTCTTGAGTAGTCCCCGCCAGGAGATGCGAATGGGGGACTATTTTGCCTCCGGAATATTTTACCCAAGCGTACGGCATCATCATGTAACCATACAGTAAAGCTGCATGCCCTCGGGAAAAATTAAGGCTGTAGTTTTCCCTTGCTTTCAACCGTTTGCAGTACCAGCACAGCAAGGCCGTTTTGGTTAGTGTTACAAGGCCAGATCAGTCAATCATCCAGACTGTTGCCCCTGCAACTACTGAAAAGGCTGCTGCCCCTCTTCAGGAACCACACGTTTATCTGGCGTCTCAACAGATACCCCTCCGTTGTGGTTGCACCTCCGGTACGGCCATCTGTACCGCTGAGGCACGCAAGCCTCTCTACCAACGGCAAGGGCTATGGTTCATGGGGGGGGGGGGGGGGGTTGGTTGTGCTCGTTACAGAACGATAATGAAACTTTATAGAGAACATGAAAATCAAAATTTACATCCCATCATTGAGTAGACAGTGAGCTAATTTTTTGTTATACTCAGTCATACTTAACAATATCTCATGTAAACTCTTATTACTCACACATATTGTCTATGAATGGTCTATCACCACATGCATGGATATTCACTTAGTGAAGTTTTCGAGGAAATAAACTGAAACAATCGTTTGTATTTCTAGAAAAAATTAGGAGGTATTCTGTGGTCATTGTTTTCCCAAATTGCTGTGGCAATGCCACTGATATCGTAACCTTCTTGGTTAATTTGATAATGACTTTCTTCAATCTCCATTTGGCTCCTCACGTCATGAATTTTCTAGTTTCTATAATATAACTTTTAGATCATTTCTCGTCGAGAACAGCATTATTTAGTACTTTAAAACGAGCACAAACAGTTTCGACCACAAGAAATCTTTATTTTTGTGGTTACCGGTTTCAGTCAGTTTTTTATCGTTTTCATACTACAATGTCCACAATGGTGGTACCACAGAATAGCCATACTTTCTACATTTTTCTACATTTTCATTTTACTGATTTTATGTAGATTATTTATGTACTTTGAGGATGTTCACTCTCAGTGCAGAAATCATGGCCACACAGAGCCCATACCTTGAATTTATTTCGTACGTTACCATTTTAACAGTTTCTGTGTATATTACTTTACATGTTGTGGATATTCACACTCTCTGGCAAAATTATAGCCACAGAGAGGCCCTACTTTGAGTTTGTTCCCTGCAGTTTACTTTTTATGTAAACTATTCCCGGTCTTTGAGCATGTACGCAACCACTCGTGAAATTGCAGGCATGGGAAACACTAACTTTGACTTAGTTTTCTATATTTTCGTTTTGAGAATTTGCATTTGTTTTGAATACTACTATTAAATCAGCCCAAACAACACCAATAGCAGCAAAGAGTTAGACTGCGGTATTTTCTTGAAGGTATTCATTTCCAAATATGATTATTAAAACCGAGTCACACTGGTCTTACTGTAACAGATATTGTGGTAACACGATAAGAAAAAATAAATGATATCTATTACGAGTACGTTACAAAATGGTGCTAAACTTTGGTAGAGCTTCTTCTGTCTTGATGTCCTCTATCCGGTAGAAAGATACCTAAGATCGTTTTCCTGCCTGTTGGCAGTTTGTCATACTGTCATAATAGCTGAATGTAATACAGCAGATATGCTGTTAATGATCGCATTTCTCTGTTAATAGCGACTGCTAAGGTGGAAGGTAGCACTGTCTGAGTTGACTACAGGCAGTGAAGTGAACGGAGAGTCTATAGATGTGTGAGAGTCTGCTGAGCATCATGTTTTGGTGCCTCTCGGTGTAAGAGTTTGCATGTATGCCAGAAGAAGGCAGTAGCCCATGGTTGGCAGTGCTTCATATGGCAGCTACCCTGACTCGTTCGATTCGTTGAAGGATGTGCTGAGGAAGGAGGAAGGGCTCTGCTTTTGGGAGTGCCATGTGGTGACTGCTGTTGGCTATTGCACTGAACTGAGAGGCACCAGTAGAGACGTTGTGCCTGTGTGCTGGCCTTGTTTGTGGTATTTGTTGTGTACATCTTGCATGCTACACAGTACTGCGTGACTTATTCATACAATTTTAGGATATTCACATTAGTTTGTGATATCACGACCATGTTATAGGGGTATTTTAGATTATGGTCTGCACTTTTCAATTAATTAACTTATATACGTCTTACTTGTATGACTATTTTCAATTTAACAGTTTTTGCACAACTTTATTTACATTTAATTAAGACATGTTCTGGGTACGAATTGCATTCCTGCGTGAATATGCAGAGTAATTCTTGCATTATTTTCAGCCTAATGTTTCTACATACATTTTATATTAATAAAGGAACATACAGACCACCTTAAGGTAAGATATTCGCATAATTGTCAGTCTACACTCATTATTTAAAATGTAGTCAACATTTATAATACGATAGTTCGTGTGGATGTTTTGTACTTGTGTCGACATTCAGATCATGACAGGTCATTGTTCTGTTCCAAGCATTCGAAAGAAATAACTTACATAAAAGTTTTGCCTTCTCTAGGTCATATGTTTGTTTGAACATCTGATGAAACTGCAAATATGTCAGTTCTTGTTCTACTTTGTGAATGAAAAGCCGTGCTTAGGCAGGTAAGACGGTTTTACTGATCAGCTTGGAATCTGTTCTGCAAATTACTATGAAGAACAACTACATGTCTTCTTCCAATTTATGGAAAGTTTAACGAAAATTTTCAGTGTATTTGCCAACTTTCAGATAGTCAACCTATTACGATTACGATCACGATTAACTCCTCGAGGGCAATTTTTGCTGTTATCTCTGAACCCATTGGTGGACTGAAATACATCTGCTATAGCCTCTGCTAAGATAGTTTACTTAGGAGATGTTTTTTCACGCGAGTGCATCACCACCAGAAGAGGACACATGGCCACTCAGACCCTAAACATGATTTCCAAGTTTTGATGGAGTATAAAACGCTCATGGTCGTGTTCTACTGCTCATCAAATCAAATCTCTTCAACAGGATTTCCACATGCGTCTGACTTTTTGAAGTTGTAGTATACCTACGCTGCTTCTTTCAGCGGTCGCCAGATTCCACATAAAAGCTGTTCCTTTTTAAAAATGAATAATACCCAACGAATATAATACTGTACATCATAAATATTCTGGAGTACGTTTCCTCACAGACACACATATTTAGACGTTACAGATACACCTAACGAGACTGCAACACGAAATTATTTTTTGCGGCACCTGTACTCCAGTCTGACATCAACATAGACGCTTCTCATGATTACTCTGCCGGCACTTATTTTTAGTCGCTTTGGCTGTTACACAGCTGATTTAGTTTGTTTTGCTCTGTTGTATTGCGGGATGTGTTAAGCAGATATGGTTCAACAAATAGTACTTTGCACTCTTATGGATGAAAGTAATAATTCTCATTATTTCGTAGTTTATTTAGGAGATATAGACTCCCAATTAGTTGCACCCGTTTTTCCATTGTTGTGCACATTTCACCGAAATATATAGTCTGAGCACAAAAATTTTGTGATTGTAGATGGGATTAAATGGAACAAAATCTAATGTGCACGCTGCCTGAGCTGTGTTGCTTCTTAAGTCTTCCTTGTTTCCTAAGTCATCTGCTGTTCGTGGTCCCTAGTTTTGAAAAATTTACTGATAATCCCTTTGCCGTTACTGCTCACCACATTGGTTTCTCTTCAGTTCACCCTCATTCCACAGGATGCACTCATTAGACTTTTCATTCCATTCCACAAGTCCTGCAGTTACTCGTCACTTTCAGTAAGAATAGCATTGTCATCAACAAATCCTGTTCTTCATATCCTTCAACGCTGAATTCCGCTCCTGAACCTTTCTATCACATCCACCATTCATTCTTCTATGTACAGGGGTGAAAGGGTCTATTCAATACTATCAGTTTTTCCTTGGTCTGGCATTTGTTCTTTTCCTCTGTTGGCTCATCTATATATTGTATGCTACCCAAGTTTCGTTGCAGAATTTCGCACCATTTTACACAGTCGAACGCTTTTTCTACCTCAACAATATATAGGTGTCTTGAGTTTTCTTAAATATTTCTCTAATTGTCAAGGGCGATGTCAGCACTGCTTCTCTGGTGCCTTTAACTCAACTGAAGCCCAAAAGATGCTCACAGCAGTATATTGTGTTATAGTGAGGTTCGGTATATGCTCTGGGAATAGCCAGAACGGTGGATACGTAGAAAAAATAGTAGTAAACAGTTTGAATGTTGTAAAACGCTCAGTACGATATACACATCACCATTGTTCATTTCACCCTCGGTTAGGAGAGAGCAGAAACTATGTGTTTTATATTTGCTTCGTGAAGATGGTTTACTGTACTTGTGGTAGAAATTTTTTTAGCCTGGTTCTTGTACAGCTCTATTTTTGTAATTAATCTACATTTTATATTTTTCTGTAATTAATTTTAGGTTTTATTTTCTACTGAATGCTCATTGTGGGGTATTTTAACGATTGATGTCTAAGGTTTATTGTTGTATGAAGAACTGTTTTTATATTCTTTTGGTATATGTGACTATTTTTAAGAGCTTCTTCTATTTAATAGTCCTAGGAGGTGGTTCCTCTGCACTTGCATGGGATTCTAATTTATTTGTAACTAGAGTTATTAGTAGTAATCCATCTTACGATACGTACGATGGAGGTTGCGTTTGGTACCACAAAATCTTCCCCTCTTCACTGCTCCATTCACGAATGTCAAAAAGACTGTCGAGATGTATGTGGTAGGAAGTATCATGCTTTCACGGTCTTCTTGGAACATACGCTCACGGCATTTCAATAACAAATCACTCAGTGATGGAATTTTACCTTTCTTGTACCTCTGTCTCTCTAGCATCTTAAGTAAGTCCCGAGAACAAATTATACGATTTCGTCAGAAACGTGCGGTACTGCTTTTGATCTTCTCTATCTCTTTCAAATCAACGATGGTTACGGTCACAAACTGATGAACACGTGTATCGGAAGCCCCTTCGTTCGACGTGAATTATGTTTTCTGAAGATTCCCCTGTTGAATATAAGCCTTAGGTTATCCTCCTTGTTAATTTACAGCCGTTTCCATGTTCAATGTTTTGCCCCAAAATAGCGTAATCCATCAGTACCGGATCTCTTCGCCTATTTATGTGTAACTAGCTTATAAACCAGGCATTGCCCAATTATTCATTTTGCCAGTTTTCTTTTACAAACGAAAAAATGAACTGTGTTTGTACCACAATATCGAAAAAATTTCATTTCTATGTTTTCGTGAAAAAGCTTTTGAAATTATGAAACAGTTTCTGTGGGTGAAATTATAAATGTCTGTGTGGCAACGCCCCTTCATAGCTCTATATACGGCTATTGTTTCCGACTAAAGTTGTTAACGATTTGCAAATGAAATTTATTGAAATCGCTGTCAGGTCTCAGAGACTTCCTTAAGTCGACTGTAGGGGTGTCTTAGTAGTAAAGAGCAAATGCATTATAGCTTCATGCATAATGTGGCAATTTGTCAGCTATCTCGGTGTTTGTGACGTCATATCTCTTAAAATACGTATTGTAGAAAGACATATTGTTGTAGGGACATTCATCGGAACATATGGGTATCGTCTCCGAAAAATGTTGCGAAAAAAGCTGGAAACAAAGAAGAAACAAATATAAATGTCATGCATGATGTGGCAATTGTTCAGACATTTCAGTATTTGTGATGTCATATGTGCTAATCTATGAGACATAAAACGATTTAATTTTGTAGGTACTTTCAGCGGCATTTTTCGATACTTTATGCAAAATGTATTGCGAATACAGATGATAGCAAAGAAGTAATAAACTTAAATGTCGTGTCCGATGCAGCAGTTTTCCAAGCTTCTCAGTGTTTATGACGTAATATCCTATGAACAGTGTGTGGTATCACGATATAATTTAGTAGGTGTATTTAGTGGAGTAAGTCAATACTGTCTGCGAAATTTGTTACTAATGGCGTCAGCAGTACAGAAGTAATAAGTTTCAACGTGATGCGTCACGAGGCGTTTTTTAGGCATCTCATTGTTCACGGCGTTATATCGTGGTAACTATGACCAGTAGGTATTTATTGCTCCCTCAGCGATGTTGCCTGGCAATAAAGAGTACGTGTACCTAGTTTGGCTGAAACCGGTCCAATGGCGTAGGAGGAGATCTGAAAAATACACACTTAATCACATACATACATCCTTTTATATAATCGTATGGATACCTTACATACAGTTACATTAGGGATCAACAGCCTCTGCATGGTCTCCTGCCTACTGGCATAGTAAACTTCCTATAGGCAACAGAATTATTGTTGCATTGCTTCTGTTCGTGTGCCTTTGATGTATTTGATAACGCTGCCCGACGTTAAATCGTATTTTCCAGCAAAAAAAAAAAAAAAAAAAAAAAAAATCTGCACTCGGTCTCTGTTGAAAGCTAAGAACAACAAGGTTCAGTGTTCGTTTTATTTCGCTCGTCATCGGAAGTACTACAGAGTCGTAGACGTTTCCAAATTTAACAGGTACAATCCAAGTTTGTTACTGAAGATATATTCTCTCTATTATATCTTAGCTGTGAACTACAACTTGAAATCCTAGAACATCTTCTCAGCACGTCGATCAGAAAAAATTTGTGGTTTATTTACGGTATAAAGCTGGTGATCAATAAATGAGACGTACATGGTCTCTGTGCCTCATGTCCCAGGTTATTCTTATATCGAGCCAACTGTCTTCAGTGTGATTTTCGTAAGTATATTTACAGATATACTGTACAATATGGTGACGACAATCAGTTTGGTGCCTGTTGCTTACGCAGTTTTTCTATTCCGTTCTTTGGAAATTATTTTTGGAACATATCCGAACAAGCCAAAGTTTCTCTAATTTCAGTATCGAGGGAAATGTATAAGTTGAGATGGGAAAAATAATGTCAATAGCCACATGCGACGTATCCTCTTCAGTCCCGACGTACACATATGTGCACATCAGGTCTTTATAGTGCCATCCTGCCAAATGACGTTTTCCTGAATTGAGACCTGATGTACACGACTGTGCACATCATGCGGTTTCTGTTTCTGCCGCTAGGTCGTGCGCAAGTCAGTTTTGGCGGGTTTTGTTGCATCCTGAAACTTCCGATCTGAAGGATGGCGTCATCTGCGACACGCGAGAAAGGTAAACTAAGTTTCAATAATCCTTTTTGAATTGTATTACGGTTTTTATCGTGTCTTACCCCAAACAAGACATCAAGAAAGTGATATGTGTATGCAATGAAAACGATAGTTTCGTAGTTTTACGAACATCGATTGTTGAATTTGAAGTACACATTTGTGTACATCAGGTCTTAGCTCACAGAATGTAGAGGTACTGACGCTAAGACTGATCTCATTGTGAAATCGTAATTTAAAACGTAATCTAAATTAAAATCGAAAGTTTAGCTACTAATACTCTAGGAGAGCATCCAAGTTATTGTGGTTGTTGTGGTGTAATGGATAGCGTGTTGGATAGCGTGTTGGATTCGGAGCACATAGGCCCTGGGTTCTAATCGTGGTGAAAACTCAAAAATTCTTAGTTTTGTTATTAGGTTCAGTTTCATTTCTTTATTGCATTACATCAACAGTTACTTTCACTTTATTTCATTTTCGCTTCTCAACTTTAACAGACAATGAAATTATAAAACTGCTCGAGACGACTGACTTGAGTTCCTTGTCAGACGAAGATGATCCTGTTGATGAACCTCCAACTCCACCTGAACGAATTGGTGTGCTTGAAGTTGAAGGATGCAATGTGGATGTTACTCCTGAGGCACCTCCATCAGCTTCATCTTCTCACTGTCGTCCACTAAGATGGAGGCAATCTAAGTAAGCAATACATTGGTGTAGTTGCGTGTGTCATCTGACACAGTTTAGATCAGTATTTTTCAGTGGTACTATTTTTTTTTGCAGGATGTGTAATCGACAGCCGTCTGACGACAACTTTGATGAACAGACTGATGGTGAGCTGAGAAACCCTTCACTGTTTTTGTTCGAGTACTTCGATAAAAATTTCTGGAAAAATGTTGCAGGACAAACTAATTTATATCATTGCCAAAAGAACTCAAAAAGTCTGGATACAAATACTAATGTAATTTTGTCCCTTGTCGGAATTGAGATATTGATGGGTACATTGAAATTGCCCCAGGCAAGACTTTACTGGAATATGCAACTGGATATTCCACATGTATCATCAACCATGACAAGAGATAGATACTACAAATTACGAAATCATCTGCATTTTGTAAATAATTGGGAAGATCATAACGTAAATGACAAACTTTGGAAGGTTAGACCGTCAATTGATGCTTTTAGAAATAAATGTATTAGTTTACCCAGGTCTGAACACCTTTCTGTGGATGAACAGATGATTTCATTCACGGGGAGTTGTAAGATGCGAACATATGTACCTTCCAAACCTGATCCACTAGGCCTCAAAAAGTTTATTTTAGCATCATCAGATGGACTTGTCCTTGATTTTGCTGTAGACACTGTCAAAGGAACTATTCCTGACAGCGATCAAAAAGAACACGGCCTGGGAGCGGGTATACTCAAACTACTGGCTAGAACTATACCCAATGATTACAATCATGTAATTCACAGTGACAGATTTTTCACCAGTTCAAAATCTGTTCAGCTTTTACTAGACAGGAATATATTTCAGACAGGAACTTTGATGGCCAATAGAATAAAAGAAGTAGCTTCTAAGTTCAAGAGAGATCAGGAGATGCAGCGAGGGCAATAGGATGAGTACGTATGGGAAGACCAGGAAATTTGTGCCCTCAAATGGAAGGACAATAAATCCGTCACTTTATTATCCTCGTGCATAGGGAGCGAACCAGAGGGTACCTGCAAACGGTGGTGTAATACAGAAAAAGCAAAGGTTAGTGTCAAACAACCAGCCATCATCAAAGCTATAATCGCAATATGGGTGGCATTGATCATTGTGATAGATACATGGCATACTATAGGTCAAACATCAGAACAAAAAAGTGGACTGTCAGAGAATTCAACCACTTCACTGATTTAGCCACAATTAATTCATGGACTATGTACAAAAGGTGTTGTCAAAAAGAAGGGATACCAAAACAAAAGTGGATGTCTCTCATAAACTTCAGAATTCACTTGTCCCACGACTTGGTAAAGTCTTCAGAAATTGTAGACTCACTGGAACTGTCGAAAGAAATTTCTCCGAGTGTGACACAGGAGTATGTCAGCAGTTCTGATGAAGATGAGCAGCATCAGCCCACAAAACGAAGACGAATTGTACCAAAGCCAACTAGAGAAAGCAAATGTGACAGCATTGACCACCTTCCTGATTATATTGAGAGTAGTTTTGCCTCAAGGTGTCGGTTACCAGGGTGCAAGTGACGTTCTCGCATAATGTGTAAAAAGTGCAAAGTTCATTTGTGCGTATTAAAAAACAATTGTTTTGCTAAATTCCATAAACATGAGAAGTAATGTGTTCATAAAATGTAACATGTACATAAAAATGAGAAGTAATGTGTACATTTTTCGTTGGTAATAAAAATATGAAAATACTATGATATCAGCATTTTTTTCTCTCTTGAGACCCAATGTACACACATATGTACATTCAATTACTCAAACATTATATAAAATAAAATTTCAAAATTAGTTTTTTTGTGTTACTTTGACATCAGATGCACCAAAAAAAGCAACTGAAACATTTTTCCAATCTTTGTTTATCTTTGGGACTGAAGAGGGTATAGTAACATAAGTTTAAAATCACTTCCTACAAGATGGAAATTGTTCCGAAATTCCTTACATTTTATTTGAGAACTCTATATAATTACTTGTGAATCACTTTCTTTTAAGTGAATGTTGAGACTTCTGAGTAATAAAGAGCAAAAATGTGGTGTTCACAAGTATCACTGTTTTCAAACATTTTAGACAAAACAATGAACAATAACACTGATATCCTATTAAGATTAATATGAGTACAATTATCTAAGTAGTATCAGATTACAATCTTACTCATTGACCACCAAGAATTAAGAGATAATAATAGTCTCTGATGGGTTACAGTTCTCTAACCTACGTCATTAGTTGAAACGTGTAACACTGATCATTTCATAGTACTGTGACTGCGCATTATAATCTGTTTGTTCGGAATTCAAATATTACTGCTAATAAGCTCTATGTGTAACCTTTTTCGCTATTCTGAATTCTCCACCGTGGAAATTAGTTTATGTTACGCTTTAGTAAATTGGGAGATCCGCAATTTGGTTTCTGGAAAGGCAGTTTTTTATTTTGGTCTGACCAAATGTTCCTTGTGGAATGACATTTTGTGTGAATCGGATAAGGCGTTTGGTTACGTACACTATGAAGTATTATTAGAATTTTCTATTACTTAAGAAGACTTTTATGTAGACTATGGTATATTATAGCTGAACATATAATAATCTTACTGTATGTAATTCATACAGTTATATTCAATCCTGTCTTGGAATTAGGAATTTAAAGATTCTTTTACACACTGACATTTGGGAATTAACTAATATTCAGTTCTGGTACTGTGATATCAATGTTCAATAGGCTTCCATACTACGGACGTATTTGGTCTGTGCTATTCACTGTATAACATAACTCTGCTAACTGAAAACAGTATAAGCGTTGCGGTTGCTCTGTCGCAATTAGTGGTGTGCAAAGAAGTAGATCTTTGTTGACAGCTATAAGACGAGCTTTTGACACCTATGAAATGCAGTAGACCCAGTTGCATACAAACAAAACTTTAGAGTTAATTTTGTCGAAAGGATATACTTTCGTTTTATTCTTAGAAACGATTTAATTTTGTAATTTAAGAACATTTATAATCTGTTATGATGAATAAATACACCAAGGAATACATAAATTATGTCACATACGGGACGTCATTTATGGTTATACGTTTATTTCTAATATAGTCAACGTGTAGCACCGTGGGAAATAACGACGTTGGAATAAAAAATTATATTGTTCAGTGTTATCAGGTATTTTCTCTTGCAAATGAATAAAATTGTTGTACTTCTATGTTTTTCAGTTGGAAAAAGAGTTGATAAACAGAAAATGCTCGTCTCTGGTCATGTTTGTCCTTCGCCACTAGTAGAGGAATTTCATACATCAATAATGGATGGATCTTCTTTCCTCGACTTCAAAATTACGCTTTATCAGTTAAGTAATTACATACCGACTGCCCATTATATAGTTCTGTCGCTGTAGTGTGTTCCTGGTGTGATCTCGGTTACTGGACATGTGTCAGATAACTGGTGGAAGTGATGTGGGCTGACATTCTCTCCTGCATTTGCTCGTTTTCGTAGGAATTCTCAAACACTATTTTGTGGTATATTTACCCCTATTACGTGACGTAGTTCATTGAGGATCTAGTTTTTGTTTCTTCCGAACGCTGTATGATTTATTGAATTTGGTCGTTTTGAGGTGAACTATGTACCAGGATGTTTGAAATCGATTTCTGTATTTTCTGTTCCTTATGTGGACTGACTCAGCATTTCCTATTCCAAGAGTGTAACGTAAAGTGGCTCTGAGTATCAACAATATTGCCTTGATATGTAGATTGAACTTATGGCGGCCTTGATAAGTTTCAGAGAAACATTCTCCTCTACCATCCCACTTTGCCTCAGATGTAGGTCCTGGACAGAGTCAAGTGAGTACTAGCTGGAATAGCACAGAATAATTTTGACTCATGTAGTGAATATTAAAGAATTTTGATTTGAAGGTATCTGTGATTTCTTCCTGTGGTTGATATTTTCGGATCAAGAGCACTGAGTGTGTAGGTTGTTCCCTCTTGACATTGCATGTGATACATGCTGGTGCTGGCCGCGGTGGCCGTGCGGTTCTAGGCGCTGCAGTCCGGAACCGCGGGACTGCTACGGTCGCAGGTTCGAATGCTGCCTCGGGCATGGCTGTGTGTGGTGTCCTTAGGTTAGTTAGGTTTAAGCACTTCTAAGTCTAGGGGACTGATGACCTAAGATGTTAAGTCCCATAGTGCTCAGAGCCATTTGAACCATTTGAACCATACATGCTGGTCAGCGTTATAAGGGAAATATACTTAAAGACAGCAAATAAATGCTCCAGTACTATGAAATTATGAAATTATAATTATACATAAATAAGCACAAATACATAAAACATTGGCTGAAAAAGAGGATCTAACTGCAAGGTCAAGTATGCAGTAAGGAAGCGAACAGAGGAAAAGAACCAAGAAACCTAGAAGTTGAAAACACTGGTGATGGAAGATATTATGTCAGGAAAACCGGTAGGGTGTGGGGGCATTGGTAATGAAAATTGGAGGAAATGACACAATGCCTAAATTCCAATTGACTGTTTTCGGTGTAGTCAGGAATTTTTTTTTTTTAGGAGTGCAAGATCTGGACTTCCTGCGAAATGATGAAATATTACTGTTGCCATTGCATGAAATCTTTAAAGTTGTTGTTGGGTGGGAAACAGAGACTCCAGTATCACGTAAATGGGTAACAAGAGCAAATATCCGTAACATTAGGAGGAAGAACAGATCTTGCACTACTTAAAACAGTTTAGTGGCCACGAGCTGAACTGTCAGTTGAAAATTAGGCACCATACCTTCGTCTTGCATACTCCCCGCCCCATCTCTACCGACGTTCTCATTACAGTTTCTTTCAGCACGGGTATTTTAACTTTTAGATTTCTTGTTTATTCGCTTTCTTTTTGCATTGCATACCGACTCTAGCAATTCTGTTCCCTTTCGGCAGTCAGTATTTCTACATATGTGTGCTTCTCATGTCTAATATTATTTAATACTGTTGGACCATTTGTTTGTCCCTTTTCAATATCTTTCCCTTATAATGCTGACCAGAATTTTAAATAATTTCTAATAACTATAATTGTTTTTTGATAACTGTAACCAAACTTACTTTTAAGTCTTTTTGGGTGTAGACGTTATTTAGCATTTCATTAAAATGATTTTTAAATACCTATAGCTTAGCAGTTATTACAGTATTACCGTAATATCTTCATTTTATACACAATGGTTTTGTTGCTATATTATCTATGCTCTATTTCTCTACCTACACTTTAATGTTCACGTAATGGCTCCAAAACTGTGCTATTAAAAAAGCTACAGTCTTACTTCCTCGGCACTTTCACGCACTCTGTCGACGTGCTCCACCACTTGTCAGTTGCCTTCCCTCGGCACACTGCCCAACATTACTTTTCTCTGACACTTGGTCCTGCCCTAACTTTTATTCAGTGATACGACCTATCTGCTGCCACTATCTGCTACCACTAGGTGTAGCGTTTCTCTGTTTAGAACGGTTTCACTGAACTAATGTGGCACCAATTCTTTACTTTAGCTTAAGTTAGTTTTCCCATAGTTTTTCGCGTTTTTTACGCCATGTCCCCTATTCCGTGGCGGCTCTAATATTGGTGGGTTGGCTTTCCACTGGCACCATTAACTGCTTAGCTTGCCAATGTGGAGTCCATCGTGTGGGGTTGGCTTTCCACTGGCACCATTAGCTGCTTAGCTTGCCAATGTGGAGTCCATCGTGTGTCATAAGCGAAAGTCTTTGGCTGAGGTGTTTGATTTGCTGGCTTTATTGGGGCCTGTGGAGGTCAGTTGGCTGAGGGGCACGTGGCAGGCAGGTTGTGGCTTTTCGGAGACTCCGGCTGTCCGGCGCGGATCTCGAGGAATGGCGGAACTTTAAATCCGTCGGGGGCAAGACTGGCCGGCTCGCTTAAGAGCTGGTAGCGGCGGCTCTGCGAGGATAGATGGACGTAGCACGCAACCTGGTCGGAGGTTCCTGGTCTATTCTGCAAACTTAAGGTTTACGCCATCCCGCAGTTCGTCTTTGGGGATTGGAAGCAATAACGCCCTGGTTGGAATGCTGCAAGTTGTGGCTCCTTCTCATCTAAATTGAGATAAGCGTTATTTTCTAGTTTTAACCACCTGATATTGTAAGGCCATCCCTTTGTTCTATCAAATGGGATCTGGTAACGCAACTACCAGTTTCTAAATGCATGACCCTCGGCCAGCGTTACTAATTGCAGATTCTGTTCTAGGCCATATTTCGTGCAAATGTAAGAGTAGTGACAGGTTTCGTGAAGGAAATTGTTTGTGACACGATCTGTGTGGCAGGCAAAATTGTATGTGCGTATGCTTGTGTTATTGAATCAGTGGGTGCTGACATGATTGGTAGTAAATATTAGTAGTTGTAAGGACTGTTAACTTTAAGCTGTTGATACCCGCTTGCCATTAATCTATATGTTTCCTTTTTACTGCCCGGTCATTCTTGTATGAAGTTTTATTCCCAAGCCGGCCACGGTGGTCTAGCGGTTCTAGGCGCGCAGTCCGGAACCGCGCGACTGCTACGGTCGCAGGTTCGAATCCTGCCTCGGGCATGGATGTGTGTGATGTCCTTACGTTAGTTAGGTTTAAGTAGTTCTAAGTTCTAGGGGACTGATGACCACAGATGTTAAGTCCCATAGTGCTCAGAGCCATTTGAACCATTTTTTTATTCCCAAAGAATACTGTTAACTTTTGATCTGTGTTGGCAGGGCAGCTTTAGCGGCAAACGGCGCGTTCCTGTTTAATGGAACCGTAGCAGAGGCGTGTTTCTTTGTTGGCGTGATGGCACTTCGATCGTCGCACGGCGGCAGTCGACAGCCCCGACGAGCCGCAGTCAGAGTGGCTCGGGTTAAGTAAAGTTGATCCTTTCATGCGTACCATGGCGGTGTGGCCCCGTTCGTGCGGGGACCAGTAGTGAGAGCTGTTTGGTGAATTTTAAGAGCTCAGGAGGTTAAAGTGTCTTTGCCAAGCCTCAGTTTTTTCCTCATTTTTTCTCCGTGAGTGTTCTTTAAAGTTGGCGCCCTTATCACTACTTCTCTGCGTGTGCAGTTTAAGATCTGTTACTTATCAAGATAAACTGGCCAGCCTGACCTTGATCCACAGTCATTAGAGAAATACGGCTGCTCGTTCCTTGTTTGCTGTCATAACCGTATGGTTGGTATATATGTGTGGCCATTTATGTTTAAATTTTATGTCTTTCTAGTTGTTCTGTTTGAGGGACTGTGCAGTTTATTGTTTAGGGGATTTTTTACTAAGGGTTATGCTTTGCTAAGGGCCTTCCAACAGCTTCAACCAGTGGCGTGTCTTATGAAGAAACCGGGATTTGGATGAATGCTGTTTGTCTGTGTAACGGTCAAGTAGGCTTGAAATTTTGTTAGTAGATTTAACAGCTATTATTGCAATTTATTTTGTTGCAAAATTGTGTGTTAAACCCTCTTGCAGCCACGCTTAGTTTATATAACGTTTTTGTTTTCATGAACTCTGTCCTGGTTTTAATGGTATAATTGTTAAAACTATTTTTTTAAAGATTTACACATATTTCTGTTGCCTTTAATAAGTCTTTAAATTGCGATGTTAATATTGTCATTAAGTAATAAAGTGAATACAAAAACAACAAATGACAAATGTGTGGGCCCACCTTCGATTTTTTCCCCTTAAGCCATCCCACGCTTAGTTGTCCGGTGTCACTCTTCTTTAGGTTAACAAAACGAGACTTGTGGGTACAGTTAATTCTTGGGTTTCTTTTCCGCAATCACTCAACATCCATTTCAACTGGCAGTGTTAATGACAAGTGCCAAAGTCTAGTACTAAATTAGCTTTTATATTGTTAATTGCCTTTGTACACATTTCACCTGATGATGCCGTTATAGTATTAAGAAACCACCCATGAATAACCTTGCAATTAAGTATCATCAACAGCTAAAGCGATTTCTATAAGTTAATATTAATAAGAAATTTTGAAAGAAATGTTTTAACATGTACCAGCTAAGCTGTGGATGCCCATGTCGTAAAATCACACGATAAAAGACACTGGATGTATTTCATATTTGTCTCACACTGTCATTAATTAGTAGAACTGTGCTGTGCCTTAGAAAGCCTCATGTAGGTATAAACATTTTCATGTATTTTTGTTACTATCACTTTTATTTCTCTGAGTGCAATAATCAAACGGATTATGGTAAAATCATTTTGTTAAGCAGTTGTATGAGTTCTATTAGTGTCACAATACTTTTATACACTTATTTATTATTATCCTGGCTTTATCTCTGATGTTTGAAGTGTAACAATGATTCTAGAAGCTTTTATTATTACATTATAGTTTCTATTGGTTTTTCAGTGTCAGTACCATAAGTATGTATGTAGTCCATTTTATGTACATTGCTACATTCATTGTTCGTTTCAGAATAATACCCAGAAAAATGTTAGCTTCCGTTTTGGTGCTAAGCTATAGAGTACTCGGTCCAGAATGTTTTTCAGTATTCATATAACTTGGGAAGCAGTCTGAAACAAAATTTTACGTTTGCAGACGAATGAAATGTTTGTACAGTTGGACTATTCTATACTGAAAAAGTGAGGATGGAATGGTGTGGCACATAGGGAATTAAGTAAGGAAAGTTAAGAATAGGAATATAAGATAAAATAAAATATATAAGAACATAGAGATGGAAGAAGACAGACCTGAAAGACAAATAAACACCTACTGCCAACCAGGTGTGTGTGAGTGTCTGTATGTGGGGGGGGGGGGGGGGGGGGTGGTAGAGGTGGAAAGTTTTACTAGTGTGATACAGGATAGGGACCTTCGCCAATCCTTCAGAAAGTACATTACCAACTTCACCACCACAGACCCGAAATGCTAATTCAAACACCCTACTACAGAAAGATTAAAAAGAGAGAGTAGCAAGGAAAAGTGCTTCTACTAAGAACCTCATTAAACTTTGAAGAAGACTCATTACTCAGTCATATTTATAACTTGATATTAAATGTTTTATTTAAGTCAGGAGAGTAAATTATTATATCTATTTACAGTAACTTAAGCTAACCTCAATTAAAAGTTATATAAAACCGATTATATCCCTCCATATATATTTTGAAGGATCTGGAGATATTTCAGTACTCCCTTCAGTTTCATTGACCATCGACATTGGCGGTCCAGTTGTCGGCCATTGCCGTCGCACCATTACAGGGCACCAATCTGAAAGAGGAAATAGCCACGCCCACTGCGACGTTCGAGGCGCCACCGTAATAGTGAGTTGTGTTGGATAAGAGGGACACTTCTGTTTTGACCACTGTCATCAGAGAATACCTACATCTGCCTTCAAGAGCTAGTAGTTGTAACATCACACCAACACACTCATTAGTCTCTGTTATACAGTGCGATATATGGCGTTGACAGAAAAGTGTTTATCGTAAATAAAGTCGACCCACAAAGTTCGTTTTCCTACTGACTTGTGACTTTCATGCATCTCAAACTTTTGCACCGTTTCTTGTAATTTGCTCTCAAGACACTGAATTGCATACATAATTCCATGTATGACCGTTCAGCCCCAGCCATGGAATGCGAGAAAGTTAGGTGTATTACTTTTGGTTGCCAAATTGGGATAACTGTTCTCTTTGTCCACCTCCATAATCGAAAGCTGAACATGAAACTCACATTATTTATGGAACTTATCACATACTAACTTAGCAAACATCCGATTGTAAATGTCATACTTTATTACTTTTATTATCAGTATTTCTAGACCACAGTTATTAATATTGGTTGTCAGTATTTGTGAGCCACATCATGTGATAAGTCTTTTCTACATTTGTGTGCACATCACATAAATGCATGTTACTGAGAGGCCTGCGTTCCACCAGTCACAAGGTAGTGGACCAAAGTGGTATATAGCTACTAAGCAGTACATCAGCGTGATTAGCTCTCACAACAGCCCAAAAGGCTACTGGTATTATTAAATATAGCATATTGCATACAACAGTACTTACTATTCCCACTTGCTGACATATACTACATGTTATTAATGTTATCCTTCCAATAGTGGACTTAAGTTTAAAATAATAATGTTTCTTTCTCTGTAGTATACACTTCCTTTGACCGAAATATAAATCATCGAATTGTTTATTCATCTAATGTGTAATATATTCAAAGTACAACCAATATGTGAAACATGTACAGCAGATCTGTTGCCATTATTTGATAAGCTTCCAACTTCCACCTGTAGAACATGAAAAATAAGGAATCATTAATAGCAGAAAGTATCAGCATTTCAGTAGCAAATTATTAATACTAACTGAAGTCACTACTTTACCTTAGTAAGAAGATGTATCACTTCTCGATAACTCACAACTCACTTTCAAAATGAAGCATATACTTTGATATGCAATTCAAGTCTCTATTCCTTAATTTAAGTCCATAACATAGTGAAATAATATCTAGTCTTGAGATAATAAGTCTTAATGAAAGCATTCTACAATAAATTTCATTGCTGGATCAGCGTCCAAACGAAAATAATGTTAATTCTTATTAATAAGTGAAACTTCCGTTTTGAATGTAAAGAAGGACTGTGCTGGTAAACTTCTACGTTATTTGATACTGAAACGGCTGAGTAAAACTAAATGTACTCAGACAGTTTTCTCTTTACTTATTCTGATCATCTCTAAACTGATATGCAATATTTTAGCGCAACACAGTCTGACTTTCAGTAATCCCTACAAAAGAATAGCCCAGACTAACAATAACCTATACCCTTCATGAATCACTTACCTCACAAAAAAATTCGACACTCGAGCTACTGCAATACAGCGAGCGCCAATACCGCCAGCTAAATTCTAATACAGAAGGCACTAACTACTGATAGACACATAGCTAGTAAATGAAACATTTTGAAATAGAACAAACAATGTATTCACCTTAATATTGTTCAAAAGTCATAACATACATATAAATTCTTGACATCTATTTTGGCCAATTTTCTTTCCCTGACGGACACACGTACAGATCGTCTGCTCACATTAACATCTCAAAACTCTGGCATCTCTCCCCCACATCCACCACTGCTGGCGGCTCACCACCACAGTGCAGTCAGTGATTTTAGTACAGCGCACTACGTGGCGTCACCAACATAAAAACCTAAACATCCTAGGTACATAAGTACCACCTTCTTTGATAATTTACAAGTTGAGTTTCTTCATTGCAGAATCTTACATCATAAGCAGTTGCTGTGTGATAGGGTTATGAGTGTGAAATCTGTAAAAAGATTGGTACAGGTCTCTATATCATTACTTATTAACACTTTTCCAGACTCTATTCTCGCAACTGACTTCAACTGTGGCATTTGATGAGGAACATATGTTACACTCCCAATAGATACATCATGTTTGAGTAGATTTTCAAAAAAATTTTGATGTGATGTGAAAATGTTTTTCCAATAATACTAAGGTCTATCATTATTTGATGCTTTTACTGAACACTGTAATCTTACAAGATTTTGAGGGGACCCTTGAGCGATCCATAGTGTCGTTGGCTCCATGCTGACCTTGATGTTGTGTTAAGACAAATTATGCATTGCAAAAAAGTTTCCACCAACACATAACATAATATGACGTTTCAAAATACGCACCTGACTACTGTTTGAAAGCATAACCTTACCCATATTCGCCGATAGGAGCGGCCGAGAGGTTCTAGACGCTACAGTCTGGAATCGCGCTACCGCTATGGTCGCAGGTCCGAATCCTGCCTCGGGCACAGATGTGTGTGATGTCCTTAGATTAGTTAGGTTTAAGTAGTTCTAAGTTCTAGGGGACTGATGACCTCAGAAGTTAAGTCCCGTGGTGCTGAGAGCCTTTCCCATATTTACCAACATGTTTACCAATATATATACGATAAAAGTACTGAAATGTTCGCATTTCTAACTGTGATGAAACATCCCGAATTTAATGACGCAAGCTGCATGCCAGTATCTGAGTTTTTCTGATTTACTGGTGTGGGGAAGCTGTAGCTAATTCGCTACTGAAGTAGGAGGGCACTGTCAACCGTTTACAGATAAACAAATACACTGTTTTCCTGCTGTACGTGATGACAGTCTCATCTTATATGACCATCTGAAAACAAGATCATTAATAGAGGTCTTATTTACAGAAAATTTGGTGCATGACTATTATTGTATTGCTTGAGCAGAATTAATTAGAGGCTGTAGCTGAAGGAAATAATAAGCACCGAGTATATTACGATTAAAATATTAGTTTGAAGACAAGAAAACAGCTGAAACTAGAACTATAAATATTCCCTCCTCGCTGAAGTTTTGCGACTGACAGATCAACGATAATTACTGGTTTTAAACTAGCATATAGAGAAGAAATAGTGGACTACGAGTGGGTTGATGGCAACTATACCGTACTGATTTGATGGAGACGCTTGTGTGGTTTTGATGAATGATTGCCATGTTGTATGACATTAACGAGAGGAAGTACATGATTTTTTTGTATTATCCTTCAGAAACGCTCTGGATTGTACTTTGTGTCAAATCATTGGCTGTTGATTTTATGTGTTCCTGTTTTTCGTAGCATTTTCCCCTCACATTGTTTCCCTCACATTGGTGATGCAGAAGGTACTACGCTTTCTAGCGAATCTGGTTGTAAAATATGTCCGATTGTATTCTCACAATTACATTTGTTTGAACTTTACTATTAATGAAGTGGAAATAGGTAAACGAAAATATGAGAATTTGTATACTTAGGCCAGAGTACTAATAATTTCCATTTATTTTAAGGAGACTTCCTGTGTGTTATGGTCGGAATACCGTGGAGAAAACGTGTTAATTATATGTAATGATTGTATGTCATGACAGGACCACCCACACCAAGAAAGTGATTTCCATAAACAAACAATTGTATATGGTGCTCCAGAAATACCTAGTATGTGTAGCTAGAGAAGAGTAAAGGTATTGTGAGTGGTGCCTACTCTATGGCCTTGAGGTAAGATGGTATCCTGCAAATGTATCCTAATGTAAGGCTCAGTTTTTTTCTCTTTTCCTTTTTTTTAAATCGGTCTTATGTTAGAAATTTGTATTGTAATTTCAAGAAGGCCTGCTGCAAAGTGTCTGTAACAGTTTGCTGTTACATGTTGCCGTAATGCATCTGTAGTCTATTAACTTCTTGTACAATGAAGGACTGTTTCACATGCAAGGTATTTAATTTATTTCTTTAGATTTTCTCTGATTTGCATATGGTTGAGAATGAAGAAGGGCAACTCAAGAAACGGAGAGATAAATGTCACTAAACAGTATGTCGACCACGGAAGGACGGATATGGGGAAGTGCAGCCACTCCTTACCAAAGTTCATCTATACACAAAGAACAGCGCCACAAAAACTGGCTGCTGTCGGGGCAACACACCACTGGTCTACCATATAACTATGCTATTACGACGTAACCTGGTAGAACTGGAAGACATCTTCAAACGACGGTGGAACAACTAATCTACAGTGAGTGGCGCACTAGCTCACTTGAGTGCTGGCGTCAGTTGCCTGGGAGGACAGATTTGTGGAAACTGGCTTCCACTGGTTGGAGTGGGGATGATGATTTTCTCCTGATCGACAGGCGAGCACTGCCATTGCAGATCGTCGAATGAGGGCAACAACCCCTCCGTCACGAGCACCGTCGTATCTGCCACCCTGCTTACGGTTGGACGCTGCTTTGGAGTTTCAGCCCAGCATGATCTCTTCCGGTGACCTACCTGTATTCATGAACAAGTCTCTCAACTGCCTATCGCACACATATTTTCCGATTTCTCACAGAAAACCATCCAGTTTCCTCCTTGTTGTTGTTGTTGTGTGTCTGTGTGTGTGTTTGTGTGTGAGTGTGTGTGTGTGTGCCTGCGGATGAGTTTAAGACTGAAAAAATGCATGCAGCAGAAATTACAAGTATCTTCCCTCTCAGTTTGTGAGCAAAAGATTTCGGTACAGTGCAAATAGTTATTATCTGCTATTTGTATGTAATATTGATTTATGTTAGAAGCATTGAGAGGTGCAAGTGGGTCCAGTTTGTCACCTTCCGTGATAAAAGTGTTTTTTTATACAATTATTTTTCTTATTATTTAGGTTTACAAGAGCTGACAGAAGCAGGTTGCTCCCCTCATCTTCTTTGTAGGCCCTACGTTGTAACACTTCATGCCTACGTTTCTTATCTTAGAAAGAGGATACTTGAAACTGATTTGAGTTTTGTTTGTTTGCCTAGACCTTAGATTATTATTTACATAAAACATGTTTTTCTGTGTGTGGGCTTACAACATACTGCTGGAATGTTATCCATCATGTAAAGACAGAAAACATTCCGTACAGTTGGTTTAAGACAAGAGAAGATGTTATGAAAAAGTCAGCTATTTGCTATACTCACAACTCTTCTGTAATTTTTTTTCCGAAGCATCATATTTTCGCCAGGCTGCACTGTAGGCTGGATTCTGCATTACTCCGTGTCGCTGCTCACGCCGTCTCTCTTGGAGTCCCAAGTTTGTCTTGTGAGCGATAGTCGGAAGTTTTAGCAAGAATTTCAGTTAGAGTGACAACAGTCTGCCTGAAGGGACACTGTTCTGGCGTAGGTTTTGGTACTGAACGAATACTGGTTTTCCACTTTGTCATGCAGCTGTATATATGTGGGTGGGATAGCAACTTGGTCTTTGTGTAAAATGCGCTATCCACAGGTATTTCACTTATGTTTCTTACTGGTCCTATTGATCATATTACATATGCTGTAATTTTTGGCGTCGATGATTTATTTAAATTGCAACTATACGCTGTATTCTTCTGTAGTCAGATACATGGGCCTACAGCTAGTTATGTTTCACATAGCCATGACCCCTCGTTCAAATTAGTCTCTCTCTCTCAGCTATTGGCAAGCATATCATGTTGATCAAGCAAAGTATTTGAATAATAGATAACCTGTAACACAAGTGAACACAGATATTACCGCATATTTTATTAATATGTTGATGAGTACAATTCTTAATATGCAAATGAATATTTAAATTTTGCAGTGAAATCAGGCCCTCTTTGATGTAGTTTTTGGTTATTAAAGTTCTCTTCTCTACCGATTACGTGAAAAGCACATCTTTTTTTCTTGCTGGAAAACCCTACGTGCCGCTCACGTGATCACGAGACCGCAGGTAGAGGCACCTAGCTGAATGGATGCCGCCTTAGTGTGAGTTGTAGCAGTGGGAGGACAGAGTTGTGTGTGGATGTCGTGGAAGTGTGAGGGCAGAACTGAAATATTAAAATTTGGGATATGCTGTCGAGGATACAAGAAAAACGCGAGTATTACAAGTCAATTAATGGAACAAGTGGAGAAACTGTCGCATATATTGCATGTTTATTCTTTGACTATTTTTACTTTTCAAGTTACAGTAGATCATCTAAAAATAAAACTATTGGGCAAATAAGAAGTAAAAATGGCATTTGTAGGGCCACACACGTTAATAGACAGTTGTTGTAGATAGACCAAACATTCGAAAATGATAAAATTAATTAATCATTCAATTCTGTTGTAACAACTTCACAACTCAGAACTGCCGTCGTTCTATGCAGATGTTAACTATATGATTGCCATAGTAGATTGTTTTTCGAAGTATTTTATGGTCTGTTGTGACGTATTTTTACCATGAGGTTCGTTTTCGTTTGTTGTGAATTCCTTAGTCTGCTGTTTCGCACTTGTGTAACAGCAATTCGATTTAACAATTGTTTCATTCTGTCTGCTTGGTGTACACTTGCGACCTCTAGCAACCAGTTTGCTGCTCGCAGACTGGTGGGTGTCATGTATCCTGGTTCAAGTGCTCTAGTGTACATTTAGCTTTACTTCTTTTTCCCCAAGTAAATTTCATCTAATAGCTTGTTTTATATTGTGTATATTTTTTGTCCTATGTTTGTCATTTAAATGTTAACAAGTTTATGCTGTTACATAGTTAACTGTAGTCTTCAGTTCCAACAGTGACAGTACAGCTATGTTTTGAATGTGTGCACATCTCCAGTACTGTATAATTAATGTGTTACAAGGCCACATATTCAAGTATGTAGAGCTGTGTATTTCAAGAGCTTTTGTTCATGGTGTGCAGTGGTAAGGTGTGGGGCCATGAAAGACACAGGTGATCGATACTGACAGCCATAATCTAGTTAACTGCACATGTCTTTATACTTTCAGTGATAGATTTAGGCACAAGGTCAAAGCCCTGGTTGTCTACAGAGGCCACGAGAATGACAGGCCACAGTGTGTACCTTACAGCATGTGACACAATAGTCTTAATGAGTGCCAGAAGCTGACACCGGCAGGGATTGGGTAACTATTTCATACGAGTTCAATAATTCATAACTTTGCCTTTAAATGCATGCAAGCTCTCGGCAGCGCATGAAAAAGTTAAGACGGTTAGCGAGTACCTTGCGTGGAGGCGATATTTCACGAAGTAAGGCGAGTGTGATGTCAGAAGCTCGTTGTAGAGTCCGTATTTCTCGAGGGCCTCCATGTCTACCGACAGCCGTCGCAGACGCCACTGGCGGCGGCAACAACACGATGGTTAGCCAGAGACCTCGCCTGGAGTCAGCTGACACGGCAGTGCTCCGACTGTCCACTCCAAGACGAATCCTCCAAAACCTGCTTCCGCGTGACTCTTGAGGGATTTAAGTTATTTTGGTTTTTAACGTAGTTTCCTGGCGTTTTACTATTCAAGCAAATCATTTCATGAGAATTTAGTGACAAGTCAGAAACGATAACGTATCATTTGAGGGACACGAAGCTGGCATATGTATAATGATAAATGTGAATATGTTTCATTAATTACAATAAATTTAAAATACACAAATGACCTGTTGATTATCGTGAATAGCACTCAAGGTTTTGACGCAACAGCGGAATAAATAAAAGTCGTTCTTGCCGGGATCTTGCTCTCTCTCCCCCAACTAACTGGATACAAGATTGTATGATGTACCTCATGTGCTAGGTCTTACACGTAATTAAGCTTACAATTACATTACTTTATTGACATTTTCTCTCCCTTATAAGCAATTCAGAAAACTCGTAGAGTGCTTCGCATATTTCAGATGTCAGGAGATACTTAACATATAGCAACTGCCTAAATACGGAAAATGATTAACGTACCTGTATCTACGTAGTTAGTATGATTCAGAGTGTAGATGCTAACCTTTCTTGAGGTTAAATTACTCATCGCACTTGAATATCTTGCTTTTAAATTTCCCACTACAGTTGCAATGACAAGCAAACTGAAAACGCCAGCCAACATATGTGCAGGTTTATCAACTTCGCTAAGAAATCTGGAGACGTGTCCAGTGACAAAATGTGCTACCTTGATGTGTTTATCACTAGTATAAAAAGTTCAGACACCGTTTTTTTGCATCAGTCTACTTTCTTAGTAAAAAACATTCACCAAACAAAGTTTTCCTACCTGAATAACTCAGTTTAGCTTCAAAGACGTAACAAGTGTTGTATTTAGTGAAACCTCTGTCCTGATTATTGGCTCCTATAAAACAATATTGCAGTGTTCATAGTGATGCTACGCTATGCTCGTTGTCTCGTGATTTCTTTCATTCCTCTTGAGTAACGCTTCGTCACAGGTACATGTAGAACTCCAGTTACGGCACGGGATTCAAGTTCTAGAGCACTGGTTTCAAATCCACTTTCGAGCACCCACATCTAGATTTAATGTTTCCCTAAGTCCTGTAGCTGGTTGATTGCACTGATAATGACAAGGCTGAGTTCTGTATTCACCACTGCATAAGCTTAGATTGTGCCCTGTCTCAGAATAATTTGTACTCCACGAGACGTTAAACACCAAAGTTTCATTCTTCCTTCCTCCGAAATGTGGACTAATATCGCATCAATCTAGTGTAAGTCTATAAGGTGAAGGTGTGAGTTAGTCAAAAAGACAGCACAGAAACTTGTTCCCCGCGGGAAACAGTCTGTGCTACAGGTAATAACTCATATCTGGAGTGTTTAGGTACGCCCTCAGTCATTGATAGATTCTGCACGTGCGTTTCTTAGACTACAACATTCCACAGAATATTCGGATGTTTAGTAAGACACTGCAACAAATACCATTCGCAAATTGTATTTCAGTACTTCGGTAATCTCTGGCCAATGCCCGACTGTGCTTAGCTTTCTTGATGACTTCTCCTAGGATAGATCGCCTACCGTTTGAGCTTCATCATACGAACTATGTGAAGGAACCTATCGAGATTCATTCCTACGAAAGCCTCCTCCTTGAACAGTTTCCTAGAACTGCTACCGAGTGCCGTCGGGGCTGATCAGTAATTTTGGTGCTGTAAACGCTATTTTTGTAATCCATTTGACAAATGCTACACCTGTGTCGTAAAGCACTGTTCCTCTACCTCTGATTCAAATACATACTTCGGGATAGAATGCTACCGTTTGTACATTTTCAAATATTTATTAGATATCCTTTCCACCTGGGCCTTATAATATTAGAGATTATATTTTGGACTTACGTGTTTATTTTTAAGAAAGTATTTCGTTTATTTCGATGTGATGTGATGTGTGTGTGTGTGTGTGTGTGTGTGTGTGTGTGTGTGTGTGCGCTTGTTTGGGTGAACGCCTGTTAATCTACAGGGAATGATTAACTTAATCTAATATTATGAAGCATTTCCAGTACCACTTTATTGATCATTGTAGGCAAAGAAGGTCGGAATTAGCGAAGCAAACTGAAGTCAGGTATTTCTATTCATCACGGAAATTACGAAGAACAGTGAAGAATGAATACGACACATTCAAAACCTGTAAGAAAACAAGAACGTGTTAGAAACAATGTATTTTGTAATGTAAATTAATTACAAAAAGCTTATCTACTTAACTGTGTATGTAGACGTCAAATGTTACGCAATTAAACACTGTTGGGTGTAAAAGCAGGAATACCGGACAGCCAGCAAGTTGCACAAAGTGGTGGATTTCAAATAAGCTTGACTGCGATTTCGACGGATCTAATCTCGTCTTCTCCAGAAGGACAGAAAACTTCACATTAACTATTCACTCAGTGAAAACTGCTTCCACATTACATTTATCGGCAACGGTCTGTATGTCCATACGTAAAATTTAAGAACCCTAGAATCAAGTGCTTATCACATCAGTAAATAATATACATTAGAAGAAAAATGGCTCTGAGAACTATGGAACTTAACGGCTATGGTCATCAGTCCATTAGAAGAAAAGACCATGTTAGTAGCTACATACTTAAGTCAGCATGTAGCAAAAGCATTGCACCAGGTAGACGTATTTTTGCACGACAGTCGAGGAGCTGCCAGGAATACCGAGAACTACATTGCAAAGGACATGGGCAAAAGAAACGCCTTTGTGCTGATTGTACCGCACGCACATTTAGGTGATGAAGAACACGGCAGGGTCCAAGACGGCAAAGGACAGGCACGTCCACCCAAAAGTCATACTGTTCTCAAGAAATCATTTCTCGAATTTCACTATAATGCCGAGAGGTAGGTTCCTGGTAGCCCCTCAACGACACTCTAGCCGAGAAGGCAAATATCATGCTCAAGTTTAGCGCCAACAGATGGCTCACAGTCCTGGATCTCCCTCCGTATTTGGGCCCAGCCGACTTCTGGTTTTTCCCCAAATTGAAGTTGGCAGTTAGAGAACACCATTACGAGGCAGTGAAGGACAACTAGAAAAACTGTACTGCAGTATTAAGTGCAATATCAAAAAAGGACTACAGCGACTGTTGCAGAATATTTTTACAACTATTTCAGCTGCGTATTGATTCAGGGGGAGACTATTTTGAAGAAATACAATGATTTGGTGATCATAATCCATGATTTTTATTTGTCATAGCCACAGTCCAAACAGAAGTGGGACGTATTACATACACTAAATTCCAGTTTTTGTCTGGATAACATTGTCCAAGAAGTAACTGAAAATATTCCAAGTCAACCGGTCTCTAAGAAGTTTTCGGGAGGTCTCCCTTGGTCATGAGGAGAAAACCGTAGCTGGAAGTTCACTGCAAAAATATCCCCAGACTGGCATTCTGTGTGCACCATGCCCAGAATGATGAGACATTTCAATGGAAAAGCCTACCAATCTTCAATGAACTGGATCTCAAACTACTAGCTCTCCTCCTTGGAGCAGGGAATACAAAATAAAATAAAATAAAATGAAATAAAATAAACAAAGAGTGACTGGTCCGCTCTCGGAACGTTGGTACGTAGGGTTTGTGGTGGAAGTCACCTACTTTATTGCGCATACTCCATCTCTGGAGCAAGCTAACCAGCGTTCTGTGCATAATTATGTGCCCAGCAGCTTTTATGAAGAAGCACTTTCCCCTGTCTCCCAATAAGAGTTACTCAACATTAACGTGTGCGGCCATATTTCAGGCTCTCAAACGCTACAACAAATTTTCCCATCACCTTTAACTCATGCTTCTCGCTCTTTCCGTTTCTCAATCAGTTACGTCACTTCCCTTTCCTCTTTCTTCACAATATTTTGATTTACCAATTTCCTTTTTCTGTCTCTTCCATGCCTTTTCTCATTCTCTCATATTGATATCCATTGCTGCTATTGCTCACAGCTTAAAATTACCTCCGAGTAACTTGCCCCTGCTGGTTTAGTCATGAGCGTGGGTAAGCCTATCTCTTTTCCTCCGACTCCTTTGTGTTTATGTCTGTAGTTATCTTCAGATTATCAATAACACTACACAAAAGAGTGCAAATTCCGAAACTCGCTCGGTAAAATGGAATAGTATTTTCTGTAACTTCCGATGGGAGTCTAATCATCGAACTAGAGTGAAAACAGACAACATGGCAGCTGATCTCTTCTGATCAGCCATTGTTTTTTTATTATTCAGACTGGTGTACACATTAAAAAAGACTGGGAGAAATTAATTTAACTTGTAGGAATGACAAATAATTTCAGAAACATCAAAACGATATGTACTCGCTACGCTGAAGAGCTGACAATGGTCCCAAATTATGACATCCTATGCTTGCTTATACCGACCAGAAACGTGGGTAGGTGGACACTGAGAGTAATAAACATAAATATTAACGTGTTTTGGCGACAATTTGTGAACTGGAATGAAGTTTTCTAAGAAGAAATTCGAGAACGTATACAACTGAATCTGCCGGATATCTCTGCGCTACTGACACACGTTTAAGCATCATGGAAAAGGACTGGTATACTAAATTGACACTGGCCACCCTAGTGTGGAATTCACCACGTTGATCAAAGAATGCATGCGATTAAAACTAAAATGCAAATGTAATACTTGGCTGGCGAAGTTTATAAAAGGAAGGTGAACAAAATCTTGCAATAATGTTATTTATCTGCTCAACTAAGAGAAAGTGCAAGTTGACGGCATTTATAAAATTGATTATCTGTTAAAATGGCGTCCAGAAGCATATGCGCACAGCTGAAATCGTGGCAAACAGTTATTTGTAACAGTTTCGATCAAAACTGGTAGGTATTGTTCGAAGAGTGTCACAGACAGCGAAGATTTTTGACTGTGAAAGCTCATCAGTCTTGACATGTGTCACATATTCGCCCATGACCAAACTAGATGTCATGCAGTGATGTATCATTAAGTGAAGTACCTGTATCCATCCCCCGTCTTGATCAATTTTCCGAATTCTACACAATTCTTCACAAAAAAGAGGTGTTTCTAACTTGTTACATACAACGTTTCATAGGTTTTTGTATCCCACAACGCAAACTGCACTACGTATTTGTCTTCATAGTTTTAGAATCATGACTTTCTGGAGCATGGGCCTTATCTGAAATTGATACCTTTGGCTTTCTCTGTCATTCCTGAAAAGTTGATCATTGTCACTGAAACACCTGATACAGCCAGTGCTCTTCCCCTGGAAAGGAACTCGGTCCATCACGAAATATCTAAACAACGAGAAACGCCAGACGCGTAGCACTAAAATGCATGATGTGTACAAAATATAGGCACAAAAATCTATAATCGAAAGGAAAATGCACGTGCCATAGTGAGTGTCCAGAACTGAGATGTCAAAAATCGAAATGTTCTTAATACTGTTCATTCTCTATCGCTATCTGGTTATCAGTGTAGAGAGAGGATTTTCAAATTCTGTTCTCGCGAAAGACTTTCATCTTCGTTAGTGTTCTATCACAGTATGGTTGAGAATGTGGCAAGAGGAATCTGAAAAATCGGTATGTCATTTTTATTTAATTCAATAACTTTACTCCCTAACCTTACAGGCAAATGTAAAGCGGGATTTTCGAATAATGACCCACACCAGCCATTAATGTATTTATGCAATGAGGATTTTCCCCGAAATTACATCTCTGACCTTTTGGTTGCCTACATTCAGAGACTGGCGCAACAACATGTCATCGTTGAATGACCCTGATCTTGATCTTCACCCCGAGTTCAGGACATTTCTAAGATAGTGGATTAGAGAAATGTATAAAGTTTAAAGTGGTGTATAGTGGGAAATTTAAAAACTACGTGTGGCACTGTGCAGTAAATTCAAAATTCAAAATTACTTTTTCTGCGAATTATGTTGCACGTGCGTGCACTTACACACACACACACACACACACACACACACACACACACACACACAGATACACACACACACACACACACACACACACACACACACACACACACACGTTTTTTTTTACTTGCATCATTCCCCAAAGTATTGGAGAAGTATTGATGTTGAGTAAACTCTTTGCATTCACCATCATCAGTACATTCCACGTCTCCCCGTTTATGTCAAATACTGTTCTATCTAATCATCAGCAAATTCCATCCCAGCTTTTGTAATATATTACAGGAGAATGGCAAAGACCAAAAATAACCGACGTAGTGGGTGAAAAATGTGAAACTATTAACCCCAGCAGCACCAACGCCTTTTAAATAACTTATGCTACTAGTTCCATGCCCACTACTAAAATGATAAATGATACAAATTTAATTGTTTTTCAGTTTTGTTAACAACATATTTTTAAAGAACTACTGGTGTGTAAGTAGTGGCAGAGATTTAAAATATCGTTTAGTATTGCCTTAGCAAAACCAACACATTTTCAACAACGTCTGCTACCAATGGGGAGAGAGGGAGGGGGGAGGGAGGGAATGTGTGGCCATCACTAATAAACTAAAAATGCAGATATTGTTGTGTTTTCTTAACTTTCGTTATCAACATACTTCTTGGATGGATGCTGATGTCTAAGTAGGATTGAGAACCTGAAAGTATTGAAAATGTCGTTCCTTGTCAAAAAGTTACATCTAATGTTAGACATTAATTAAACTTCAAGTTTCGGATTAAATGTAACTGAAAAATTAAAACAGTTAAAAGATCTGGTGGAAGACTTCATTGTGAACAATAAATACGGTCTTCAACATTTTCCAGTATAAAATACAGTACCAAGTTACAATATTTACAAAAGACGGTAATAACGTACCATCCTGTTGCTCTTTCTGGGTTTAATGATGGTGCATGTTACACATAAATTTTGTGGTGAGATGCCCATGTGTTGCAAGAAAATGAAAGCGTTGAAGTGACGACTATGATGGTTCAGAAACAAATAATTCAGCAAGATTAATCGCTCTTGCCTTTATAGTCCCTACCAGCTTAGTCAATAATTGTAGACGTCTTTGCGTGTGGAGTGATACAATTTAACATTTCATTATTTTAACAATTCTGAATATTTGTGGCTTGCAGTAGTACTCAGCCTCCAAGTTAATATTTTTGCAATCTCTCATATATCACTGACTATATGAAAACGCATGTGAGCTCTTCCCACACAAAATGATACTTAAAAAATAAAGTTATCTCTTTTCCGCACAGAAATTTCATATTTCAATAAATCTAGAGGTTCTAGAAACGTTGTCGCCTGAGAATGTTTTATCAGCGTGTTCAGGCTTGCTGATGCCTAATCTACACGTGAGTGTGTGTCCCTTCCTGGTGTTGGAATACTATTTTAGACCTAGTAGCTGCACATGCAGTGCCAGCTCCTGGTTATACTATAATACCTAAGATTTTGACAGTGGTGGGAGCCCTCATACGGCGAGAGTTGATGCACACAGGAGCATTGTTGAATACGGTCAGTTTGGTGATCCAGGTAACATTGCGTGGGGATATATCACGTTCCATGGCTTTACTGATCACATGCTAGAACAAAGTACACACATTGGCCAATGTTATTGTGACAGAATGCTCCTTCCTCACGTCTGTTTCTTAGGGCTGTACATGACACTGAATTCTCTTTGATGGATGAAAATATCTGACCTCATTGAACAGCGCTGGTTGAGGAGATCTTGAAGCGAGAATTTCGGCGAATACACTGACCTGCCTATAGCCCCTAGATAAATACCATCGGGATCGAGTTTGATGTTTTGGGGAGACGTATTTCAGAACGTCCACTTACACCAACTATCACACTGCAGTTGTAAACAACGCTAGTGAAGAGATGGGACGCCCTACCATAAGAACACTTTCGAACCTCCTGTTCAGCATAGGAGTTTGTCGCACAACATGTTTTGCTTTCCGTCTTGATCACACAACCCATTAAAAACCATCTCCCATAATTTTTGCTGTCCAGGGTGCCATCATGAATGGTGGTAATTTCTGTTTTTGAGAAAAAAGTGTCATTTCTGTTCGTCTCACTGCGTATTTGTTTCAGTTACCTTTTGTAGCAGATGTTTCGACGATTTGTCCAAGTTTCATCGAGCTATGTAACTTGGTGATGACATATGCAAAATTTCCTCTGATCCTAAAGCTTATCAGACCACTGTACATATCCTGTAAATTCTGTGTTGGCTTAGTACTGAAAATTCTTTCAATGGACGAGTCCATAGAAGTGTCACGACCATAGGGCACTTAGCAAACTTAATTTTCACCCTTAATTCTACAGGAGATGGTGATGACTACTTGCAACGCCTAAGCGTGACGCACTGGCAACTCAGTCACAATAAAGTAATGGCGAAAACTTGTGCTGGGTATGGGGTCGTTCTGCTGTTGGGATGTTTACTGCATCTGTGATAGGCCAATAGACCATTTTTAACTCTCGGAAGCAATCAGCCTGTAGTCAGATTATGACCTGAGATTCAGTTTCAAAGTACAATGAAGAAACTCTACAATTTACATCATGTAGGATGAAGGGTAGTTACTTAGTTACATATTCCATAGATCATTCGAGAGACTCTTACATCGAAATGATGTGAAACGAAGCTGTTTAAAGGTTGTATACATGATTAGTGTTAACATTGATGAACACTTTTTCCTTTTACTGCCTCAATTGTTAAGGAGAAATTCGCCAGTGGAATGCAAGAAACTGTCCAGGAGAAATAATTTTAAATTAGATTTAAAACTTGCTTTATTAGCCAGATCTAAAACAGTGTAGTTAGATTGCATGGCTCCTTGAGGAGTTACCTACATGACCTCCATGGGTGAACACCACATATTATACTTAGTGTTCGCTTTTATGCACTCAGTACTTTGTTTCGAAGTTGTGAGGTACCCAAGAAAGTTATTCTGTAAGATATTATTAAGTAGAAAAATGCAAAAAGTTTCAGCACGTTGAAACGTTTATATGAAGAGCAAAAGTAGCAGAACTTCATTCTTTGAGAAGCTCAGTAATATACTTCTTCCACTTGAAATTTTCGTCACTATGTACACCTGAGACGTTGAAGTAGTCCCACCTACTAACTGATACCTGCTCACATGCTAGACCAATTGTTCATATTATTCTATTTTTTGTATACCTTTGAATGTAGTGTATCTAATCAAAATTTAGGGAGAATCTATTTTCAGAGAACCACTCAATAATTATCAGAAAAATATCATTTACAAAGTCTTCTCTTGCTTCCTCTCTAATGGGATTTATTATAACACTAATATCATCTGCAAAATGTATATAAGAAGTAACAGTGGACCCCAAAATTGAACGCTGTGGAACTCCCTTTATGATTTCACCCCAGCCATTAAAATGTTCTTCTTTTAAAATATTGTCTAAATCATTCAAGACAAACTTTTCCATTCCCTTTCTCAAGTATGATTCAAACCAACTACACTCCTGGAAATGGAAAAAAGAACACATTGACACCGGTGTGTCAGACCCACCATACTTGCTCCGGACACTGCGAGAGGGCTGTACAAGCAATGATCACACGCACGGCACAGCGGACACACCAGGAACCGCGGTATTGGCCGTCGAATGGCGCTAGCTGTGCAGCATTTGTGCACCGCCGCCGTCAGTGTCAGCCAGTTTGCCGTGGCATACGGAGCTCCATCGCAGTCTTTAACACTGGTAGCATGCCGCGACAGCGTGGACGTGAACCGTATGTGCAGTTGACGGACTTTGAACGAGGGCGTATAGTGGGCATGCGGGAGGCCGGGTGGACGTACCGCCGAATTGCTCAACACGTGGGGCGTGAGGTCTCCACAGTACATCGATGTTGTCGCCAGTGGTCGGCGGAAGGTGCACGTGCCCGTCGACCTGGGACCGGACCGCAGCGACGCACGGATGCACGCCAAGACCGTAGGATCCTACGCAGTGCCGTAGGGGACCGCACCGCCACTTCCCAGCAAATTAGGGACACTGTTGCTCCTGGGGTATCGGCGAGGACCATTCGCAACCGTCTCCATGAAGCTGGGCTACGGTCCCGCACACCGTTAGGCCGTCTTCCGCTCACGCTCCAACATCGTGCAGCCCGCCTCCAGTGGTGTCGCGACAGGCGTGAATGGAGGGACGAATGGAGACGTGTCGTCTTCAGCGATGAGAGTCGCTTCTGCCTTGGTGCCAATGATGGTCGTATGCGTGTTTGGCGCCGTGCAGGTGAGCGCCACAATCAGGACTGCATACGACCGAGGCACACAGGGCAACAACCGGCATCATGGTGTGGGGAGCGATCTCCTACACTGGCCGTACACCACTGGTGATCGTCGAGGGGACACTGAATAGTGCACGGTACATCCAAACCGTCATAGAACCCATCGTTCTACCATTCCTAGACCGGCAAGGTAACTTGCTGTTCCAACAGGACAATGCACGTCCGCATGTATCCCGTGCCACCCAACGTGCTCTAGAAGGTGTAAGTCAACTACCCTGGCCAGCAAGATCTCCGGATCTGTCCCCCATTGAGCATGTTTGGGACTGGATGAAGCGTCGTCTCACGCGGTTTGCACGTCCAGCTCGAACGCTGGTCCAACTGAGGCGCCAGGTGGAAATGGCATCGCAAGCCGTTCCACAGGACTACATCCAGCATCTCTACGATCGTCTCCATGGGAGAATAGCAGCCTGCATTGCTGCGAAAGGTGGATATACACTGTACTAGTGCCGACATTGTGCATGCTCTGTTGCCTGTGACTATGTGCCTGTGGTTCTGTCAGTGTGATCATGTGATGTATCGGACCCCAGGAATGTGTCAATAAAGTTTCCCCTTCCTGGGACAATAAATTCACGGTGTTCTGATTTCAATTTCCAGGAGTGTATTTAAAAAGCCATCAATATGACGAAACTTGACTTTCTCTAAGAGAGTGTCATAATATATACAATTGAAGGCCTTAGACAGATCATAAGGCTTAACATGTGGAGATAGATTATTATTTAAGACTAGCACTATTCCAAGGGTGAATGGATTAATAGCACTCTCAGTTGAGAAACATTTCAGGGATTCTTTCTGTGATATGCTAAGTACTTTATTTCCACGTAAGTGTGTGACTACTGTCGAGTACATTACCTTTTCAAACATTTTGGGAAAAAATGTCAGTCATTCAATGGGACAGTAATTGTTTAAGTCTGTATTGTCACCTTCCTTATGAAGTGGTTTAAGGATTGCACATTTTAACTTGTCTGGAAAAATTCCCTGTGCCAGTAAAGCATTGATTATATAACTAAGGACATTGGTTGTTAACTTGGAATACTTTTCAAAATTCTGCCTGCAGTTGCATCAACCCCAACAAGAGCATTTGTTTCTTACACTTTCTGTAAGCGCATTCTGTGAAGGATGTTGATGCTACCTCTATTTGCTTCAAGTTTTTGTGGAATAAGGTCATAATATATTTTCTTGCTTCTTCAACTGAGCCATCTATCCCTGTGCATGCTGCTTCATTTGGAAAGTGTTGTTAAAAGCATTTTCAACTTGTGATCTATCAATCACAACATGGTCATAAAGTTTAATTGTTGTGGAAACTTGTACAGTCTCCTGCCCTATTTCCCATTTGACAATGTGTCATACGGTTTTAATCTTATTATCTCCATTATTTATTTCAGTTAGTCCATGCATACCTCTGGACTGTATAATGGCTTTACTTAAAATCCTACAGTATATGTTATAGTTTGCAAGTAATGACCGGTCTTCACTTACTTTGGCCCTTACATAAATTTCCGTGTTCCTCCTACATGAGATTTTAATTCAATTAGTTATCCGTGACTGACTTGTCTTTTTACTGGATCATTTAGATAACTGTTTAGGAAAGCAACTCTGAAATAATAACACAAATTTACTAAGGAACGAATTTAATTAGATATTAGCATGTCCTTTTACATATATGTCGTCCCACATCACACATTTTAGTTTAATCTTAAGAGACAGAACGTAGAAATAAGGGTAGCAGTGTACTGGACGCTGCATGAAAAGAACATAATATTGCATTAATAGGCCTCACTGCTTGGTAGAAACCTGCCTCTGGGTTGCCAAATTTCAATTAATTTTGGATCACAATCAGATAGTCCATTAGCATGAATTGTTTTAGCGTGGTGGCAGTGAAACAGCAGGTACCTTTTACGTAGAAGAATTACAGAGAGTCAGTCAACCAGATGTGGTTATCATTGAGCATGTCGGAAAATGGTGGCGGAATAAGGTCTTTGTTAAACGACATGGCTGCCTTTCATCGCACAACAGCTGGGCGTATAAGGCAATGACACCCTCGAATAGTACAGTAGCAAAGAGTGTCTTGTGGAAGACGCAGTTTAGATAATGGCAGTATTCTCGACATGCTACTGGTAAAATTATATGTTTACCCATATCACTATGGCGGGATAGGAGCAAAGCTGGAGAACGAAATAGTATGTAGTGGTAAGGGGAGTAATGTACCGGATGAGAGCAATTCATGGCAGCATTTTCAGCTGATAAAGAAATGCATATCAAACTTAAAATGGTGTAGCGATAAAACTCTGAGAAGTAATATCGAATGGCTACTTGTAGCACATATTGGTAAAGGTCTTAGCGTTTTAGGCAATGATAGCAAACGAGGAGGCATATTAATCCAAGGTACAGGTTAACTGAAGTATAAAAAAAATCAACAGCTATGTAACCCAGATTTTCATTCAATCAGAAGAAATACTAAGTTGAAACAAACAAGTGAAGATATGCCTGACTTAAATGTGGACATTCACAAGAAGGAGAACATATTTGCAAGCTTAAAGTGCCTTTTCCAATAGAGCCTATTGCAGTAGAGATGATGTCAAGGTAACACGACATATACTTAGTGAAATTGATGAGGGAATAGCACTACAGACTTTCCCTTCTTACCCTATTCTTTTGCTGTCTGCATTGGAGTTTTATTTCTTGCATTTTTTGTGTTCTGTTTATGTAAATATTGTGCTATTTAGGCTGTTTTAGATTTCTTTTGAGGCACATGGCAGACAACTATTGTGACAAAAACACACTGGTGTAAAAAATAAAAGTGACGTAAATTCTGCAATGTTGTGTTTGCTCTGCCATAAAAGGGTATAAACAGGTGATAGTAAAGTAGAAACAGTGTAAAGAATACATCTGCAATATGCTTCACGGCAGACAAAAATGTTCTTAACAGATTTGCATACACATTCCTACAACTGGTTAGCGTGCTCAGTGTGGAGTGTGGCTACCTGTGGCAGCAGTTCAGCCCTGACAGTGGTGAGTCCTACTGTGGATGATATCGCCAGTCTCATGTTGAGACAACAACGCCCTTTATTGCTGGAGAGTTGCTCGCAGGTCTTGGAGAGTGCTTGGTGAATACTGACATGATCCAACCTGTCTCCCAAGTGCGCCCCAGACGTGCTCTATGGGATTCAAAGCGGGGGGGGGGGGGGGGGGGGGGGACAAGGCGACGCCATGCGTGTAATATCTTCCGTTTCCGTGAAAACATCAATCGCTCTCGCTCTGAGGTTGAACATTATCATACGAAGTCTGGGCCCGCACCATCTCGCACATGAGGTCCCAAGACCTTGTCACGATACCTGATAGTAGTTAAACCTTGCAGATTCTCCCATACAGTTCCATGAGGAACAGTTCATGTGGTCAACATCGTCCTTGCCAACAACATAAGGGATTCTCCTCGATACAGGTCTCTTTCCATAAAGTTTAGGTTCCGAAATCCCTCCAGATCCAAATGCGTCGAGAATCACTGTTGAGACGAAACTGGGATTCATATGAGAAATAAGCGTCGGCTCACTGTTCGACCGCCCAGGTGGTATGTTCCTTCTGCGAAGACATCAGAAATACACACCCAGCAGGTCATTCTTCCGAAGCCTTCTGTACACCGATTGTCACAATGCAGCAAGTCCAGTGGATGCTGCGAGATCAGATGCCTAATGCCGTGCAGTACTAAGGCGGTGCTGTCTTGCCCTTACATCCGAATAACAGTCTTCTCTCTCCGATATCACACATGGTCGGTCATGCCATGGTCTTTGGGGTATTGCTTCGGTCTCTATAAATTGTTGCCACATGCGAGAAACAACAGAACGATTCACGTTAAGCCATGAGGCCTCATCAGATTGCGGTTGTCCTGCTTCCATTCTTATTATCGCCCTCCACCTCAGAGAGTCTGGTCTGTGTCTTCTTTGTTCCATACTGCGCGTTGGATGACTGAATACACTGCGATTGTGCATGTAAAACTACCCGGCAAAAACTATCCCATTTGATAGATGCCCAGACGTCGTCATTATGTGGTTACCCGCTGATCGGAGAGCTCACGATTGTACGGAAATACTTTGACAGTTTGTATGAATATACGGTTAATTAGACACAAGACGGTAAAATGGCGGTTCGTTGCTTTAATTTTGGACATCAGTGTTTGTATTGAGACTACTATAGTGAAAAATGCAGAAACTACGAGAGGACATGTATTCAGTATAGGTGATCTCATGTACAAAATCACATGAGAGGGAGGCACCCCATTCCCCTCAAAATCAAATAATCAGATACGAGTGATGCTGTACGTGCTTGTAGAGGAGAAAGTGGTGTGGAACTAAAGTCAGCCACTAAAAGAGAGAGAAGAAAAAATATAATAAAATTTGAAGTAAACCTATAATGAAGGACTCCCTTTAATAATAAGAGATAGAAGGAGAAAATACAGTAATCTGGACTCCACATATATATGCATTAGGAGTTTGTGTGCGTCTATTTTTGATTAATACGTACCTATTTAAATTGAGTGCTTAATTAACTGTTATTATAGTCTCTACACATACTCAGACACATTAAGATTGTCATTTAATAAAGTGATCTTGAAATCGATGAAAGTAAAGAGGAAGAGGAATAGGAGACAAAGAAAAATAGGTGAAACGAACAATAAAAGGCTTTTACCTAAAGTATTAGTAGTAAATGTATTTTTGGCAACTACAAAAAAAAATGGTTCAAATGGCTCTGAGCACTATGGGACTCAACTTCTCAGGTCATTAGTCCCCTAGAACTTAGAACTAGTTAAACCTAACTAACCTAAGAACATCACACACATCCATGCCCGAGACAGGATTCGAACCTGCGACCGTAGGGGTCTCGCGGTTCCAGACTGCAGCGCCTAGAACCGCACGGCCACTTCGGCCGGCTGGCAAGTACAGAATGCCAGTTTTGTCACTCTTGTAACAATTAATGACGAGTTGTATCCTTTCACCACAAAAACTTTGATAATGAACATTATTATAAAACAATGTTTTATGAAACAACCAAAAATATATATACTTCTTTCTCCCCAAGTGGGAAATGTGACCTACAAGAACTCCGTGTGTTAACGCAGGAGAAACTAAGGGGCGAAATAAGAAGCAGTAGTTGACGCTGGGTATATGCAGCCACAGGGTACAATTTCCTCCTTAGAACTGACTGGGTTTTTCATCCCGCCAGCACCACTGTAGACTGCAGTTGCCCTACCTGGGGCACCTCTGATGGTCACCTTTAGGTATATCGTAACATTCCTATCAGGCCTGTATTAACCACGTTGTTGCTAATTCAACCTCGTGCAGATTCTTAGCTCAGCATGTATCCTATACATGATTATACCGAAGGAGGGCCGTTGAGCCTAGGGGCACCCCAGCTCCAGCAATTCAGAAGCAGCAAAGCTCACCCCAACCCCAGCCAACTACGTGAAGGCGACAACTGCTACTGTTATTTACACCAGAGAAGGCAGAGGAGCCTCGCTCGCGACGACACAGGAACAGAGACGACCACACTTTACGTACTTCAGCGATACTTCAGCAAGTCTGTCTCGTGGGAGTGGCCAACCGACCTCACCATCATTGGAGGAGATGAACATCAGATATCCTAGCCAATAAAACCCCATGGTTTCTCGAAAATGTCTCCGATGTAGGAGTTTACCTTCTCGCGTCTCGTCTCCCCACTGTTTGTACTGATAGCAACTGTACCTCCAGTATAGCCTGGAAAATTTATGCATTTTCTCTGCCCTTTCTACGTATTTCTTGTATGGTTGTTAAAGAACAGTAATGGATTCCTCGGATGCATTTTCCCTGAAATTTCCTTAATGGCTGAGACTAATGCACGTGTCCCTGCCATAGGACATTTAACCATCTCAATTTTCAGCGGTAACCTTACATGAGGTAGGTGCTGACCACTCTCAACGAGTAAAGGTGATGCACAGTAAATATTTATTTATTCGACTAATTTGCTGATATACTTAATCGCGCAAGATTAGGGCCATCAGGCTCTTCCTCACATTTATCCAGGCACTATACATATTTTGATTTATATTAATGATGATAAGGGTAAGTTACGTCAAGAATGCAGCATTATAAAACATTTCCTAGTAGCTGTAGCGCAGAGAAATGAAATTTAAGTACACTTTACTATAGTCGTACCTGACTGAACCAACAGAGACAAGATACAGGGAGGTAGTTTTAAAATAAGATGGCCAGCAGTAATGGACGTGAGAGAATCGATGGAAGGGAGAGAAAGAGGATAAAACAAAATATTAAGAAGAAAGAAAAAAAGAAAGTGACGTGCCTGGTTGGGAAATGAAGAAAGCATTAAGCATAACTGCGAGAATGCAGGAACATGTGCTATAGCGCCTACAGTATAAAAACTGGGAAAACTGGCCTCACGCGTTAGTTTTTGGGGACCGTTATGAGGGTGACAAAGTGTAGTGTTTCAGTTTCTTCTTAAAAGAAACAGATCATTCAACTGTGCGCATAGCTCAGGGTAGCTTTTCGAAAGTTACCCATAGTCCACAATTTTTAGGCTATGGAACACCGAAGTCTAAAGGCAATACTTGTCATCTCACTACATCCAGTGCTTGAAAGACGGCGGCTTTCTCAGATCACGCAGTCGTGCTAGGTGACGCGTCAAATACCGACTAATAAAAGACAATCCGACTCCAGTCGAGTTTTTGGGCCTCCAAAAGATAGTGAGAATGCGTTATTAACTGGCCATGTTGAGGGTCTGGGTGTGCATTTCAGTGCAAAAAACAGCTTCAAATCTCATATGAACACTCAACAGTTGTTTCAAAAGAAGTGTGTACTTCAACAAGATGCTACAGATATATTAACCTGTCTCTTAATATTCTGAACACTGATTTCATGTCTTGTGTACAAAATGAATAAATTAGAAACGCTAAGGCAAGAAATAGATTGGAACGTTCAGAGCCATCTTCTCTCATCATCTGTGCGACGAAATATGAAGCTCATGTTTTATAGGATTATAAGCTACAGTTACTAGTTAAATTATAATTCCATTCAATCCATCGATTTAGAGTTCGTCACTAGACAGTTTTATTTCAAGAAATCTGCATTAAACAGTTACGGGATAATTTTGCTTTTCGTGGTGGTGGTACCTCAACCATTTAACATAAACAAGACAAAGTGAAGGGGATAAACTAAGCGAATCCTAGCACATCAGAAGTTTGATAGCTGCAATAGCAGCAAAGGATGGACCCAAGACGTATTGCCATCATGAAGTCTTTTCTCCCTGTACCATGTTTATTATTGACGGAATCGGTGTCAGCAGAGGAACCAGCCAGCCGTGCATTTGCAACATCAGTGCACAGTTGGACCGTTGCTCACTTCTGGCCATTCAGCTAACACCTTCAATGACGACTATAAGACCTTATGAAATTACAATGAAATCCAGACGATTAGAGGCTTATATGCGTTGATATACATCAACGCGAGCAGTTGAAAATGTGTTCCCCGACCGGGACTCGAACCTGGTATCTCCTGTTTACATTGCAGACGCTCTGTCCGACTGAGCCATCGAGGACACTGAGGACATTGCGACTGCAGGGACTTATCTCTGGCACGCTCCCCGTGAGACCCACACTTCCAACTTACTGTCTACACACTACAATTGTAGTGCCCCTGCCCACTGCGCTCTTTACTCGCGGTAGTCAATCTACCGATTTCCGTAAGAGTTTTACCAATGTGAGTGCCTCCGCACTGAAGAAGATGATTGGCCGTTAAGCCTTATCTGTATGAAGATGATTTCTGTCCTTTCGGACATGTCCGAAAGAACAGATATCATCTTTATTCATGTAAGATCCAATGGCTGCCCCTGAGGAAATACTTACTGATATGAAGGACTCTCTGGAGAGAGAGAAGAAGCCACCAGCAGTGATTCGTAGCGCCCGTTGAGCTCTGAGCATCAGAAGCAACAGCGACCGTTTGGTTGACGTCGGGCATTCCTGCAGTGAAGTCACCGCGTCGTAAGCCGAGAATGCCACTTTTTCGCTCTGAAAGAAATGAAAAGTAACACCAGTAGATCAACAGATAACACCTTTTTTCTGACACTATAACTTTTTTGTCTGCTACTATGAAATTACTGTTTTAAACAAGATGCTGCTTCTGTATTAAACGACAGGTGAAATTATAGATGAACGATGAAAAGTTCACTGACGACAGTTTAATGTAACCGTGTACCAAAAGATAACATATTGCTCCGTTTCAGAACAGCACTTGTTTTAGCATGGTGGAATCCTGAAACAACTTCTCAACAAAATAAGCATTCCGTCCTATTACATTCACAAAGGAAGCGAAGATGGAATGTGTCCCTTGGTATGAACCGTAAATTCTAACTTTCTATTACCCAACATACTATAATGTTTATAAAGTTGCCACGTCGTCATCCTGGAACACATGTTTACTAGGTTTACTCAACAGGATATCACAAGAACAAAGTCGCCTTTCATTTATCAGATATTTCCATTGAAGTTCCTTAATGTCTGTGTAATGCTTTAGGATAGACTACAGTCATCGATGAATCCTACCATTGGGTCTGTTTATTCGTTCGAAATCTGTTCTATTTGCTACTTCATTAGTGTTTCAATTTTGGTGCAGTACTTTAGGCTGATGCCTGCGTGCAGTTTGCTTTACAGACAGTCTACACTTTCCTAAATTACTTCTCGTACCTTGTGCTGTTGAGCTGTAAATGTAATCATTTCATACGTTCCAAATGCACTACTGTGTCAATAAATCTTGTGTCAATTAATATTCCGTAAAAAGGTGTACTAAGTATTTTTTGGCACTGTATATGTTAATTCCTATGATGTTATATAATTCTTCAACCTGTGTACAGGTAAAGGAATCATTATCGATAGTTGTCAAACAATTGATGTATCGCCCCAGAAAATAAAAATCCAATTTCGGATCAATTTTCCAAATTGGGAATCATAATTTCACAGACAAGCAATGCTAACAGTCTTAAATGTGTCAACTAGGATTGGAAAATATGGACTTCGAAAGTCGGCAACAGATTCTCACGAGACAAAGTTGCAGAAAACTGCATGTTTTTGGCACACTAGCCTATTTCGCGACTTAGATGACACCGGTAAACAGCTATGTTTTTTTTTTTTTTTGAACAGCACTGAAATTATTTTTCAGGATCCCGAGTTACCAGTGTAATGTAGGATAATGTAGGAGTTCCTGGCAGCTAATATGCCTCACCATCGTTTTCTTTGATTCCTGTTGAGAAGGTGCTTAACAGAAATGTGTTTGTCGGTAGAAACATTAAGCAGATTGCCCCACTTGGTGGCGTTCCTCGAAAATGGATCATATGACGATAAAAGGAATCAATTTATCCCTTTTCGCTAGACAAGTACTAGTCTATATCGCCACACATCTGGCCCAATCATCAAAAAGTGGCTGAAGGAATTATGCCAGATTATGATCAAAAACAAAAGTAATGTGTAATACTAAACAGAAAGTATTTCTGCTTCATTAATCCGCTTCCGTCTTTATCATTGATCATAACTTGTACATACCTCCGAAATGAGATCGTCCCCGTACCAGCAGTATACGAAGAGTACTGAGAGTTCGAAGACCAGGTAGCTGCTGCTCTTACCGACTTCTTGCACACCATTAGACCTCTGAAAGAAAGAAAGCTCATCACTAACCGCTCGATTCTCTCCATCTACAACAACACAAACACAACCCCACTCTCCACAGGCATTAATCAGTCAACCGTATGACACGTACTTACTTGTTACTTTGGTACAGCTCGGAACATTTTTTAGTGTAGGATCTCTGCAGCAATATCCCAATGTCCGTCTCTTGAGTACGGAATCAACAACAATGTCAGATATTAATGTCGTACCATGAGATGAAAATGAGACCTAAAGCTTCGTCACTTTTATTCTTGTAAAGAGCAAACGTCAACAAATACTCTTCTAATGAGTTGTTATTAATGAAAAATCGTTTACTGTTACAGCGCCGGTTGTGCTATCTTAATTAATTGAATCATGAACAGTTGAGCTCAACGAGTTTAAATGTAACAGAGTTGTGTTTCCGGTCACTGTTTTACCTCAGTGTTATTTTACGGTGATTACTTAAAATATAAGTATGTGAGATTAAAAATATATATTTTGGAAAAAACTGTACAGCATCTGTTGGAGTTGGTGTATTGGAAATGATGGACACTCTGAGAAAAAAATTAGTGAATTTCTTTTAGACATATAAAATTTTGCCGGGAAACAACAATTTATGTCTGGCACAAGTCACAGCTCGTACTAAAAGTGTTTGTGCAGTAAGCAGGAGTAACCTTGCGAAAAGCCTACATATCTCGGAGTAAATATATAAAGAAGAGGTTCGCAATGTATGAATCCATGAAAAATCCCAAACCCCAGCAGATGTCATTTACACTGGTCTATGCAGAAAAGTAAAATTCGGGCTCAGTGGTAGCAGCAGGAAGCAGTAAAGCAGGTTAGCTTATGTTCAGTTGTACAGGTTTCCCCAAGTAAAAAGAGGAAGAGGAATATCACATACGCAGTTAAAGATGTATATCTACCACCTCGCCCGTTTCCTTGACACTAGCAGTGCCATCTCTGAAAACTATGTATGTTCATATAGCCTACTAGCGGAAACAACATATGGTACTTACATCATTACGGTACAAAATAAAGTAGAAAAGTTCTCACGTTTATTTTAAGTTTTAATTAAATTTGCAAATATTCTCCTGCAAATTTCTCAAATTACAATCACCAATGTGCTACAACCTCCTACAAACAATTTTTCAATGATTTTGACATCATAATGTAAGGCTTTCGATAATCAACTGAACCTTGCGTGATATAATTTTGGTCCAAAATGTACAATGGCGAATCAAATATTTCGTTCAAATGGACTTAGACGGACTCTGGTTGTATAAATAAATCAGTTTTTCTCTGTTTCCCGCCTACCATTCCCTTTTCCAAGGAGGCAGAATAGGTACATGGAGGGTGTAGGATCCTTTCGTGCCTTGTTCTACCTATCCTGAGTCTTTTTTCTGACCATTTCACACAGCCATATTTGAAAATGCCATCAACCGCCCAATTGCGTTTTCAGAAATGCAACAAACAAATAATTAACCTACAAAAATATAATTCAAAATACAGCACACAAACAATTAGGCTACAAAAATATACATAGCAAATTATACGCAATTTGCTGACAAAGACAGTCACGAATTTTCTTCCCATATTTGGTATGCAGATGTAGCAGTGATAACACCAAGACTGGGCTAGATACACAAGATAGGGTTAAAGACAGAATAGGTCAGCACGAATTCAATACGGATCTCAAGAAATCATAGTACAGGAGAGCGAAAGAATACGCTCACATGGTACCTTCCATCCATTTTTTCTATATCACTCTACATTCAAACTCTTAATTTCCTTAAAAATCTAGTAGTTTCTATATAATATGCCCGCTAACCTTGTAAAAATGTGGAAGATAGTGTATTTAAATTTGAAACTCCTTCCCGACAATGCTTATTCAGTAATTGCAGGGACGCTTCTATACTCTCAACATTGATAGTCTGGATATGTCACAACATTTCTCTTTATCCAGGTGGTTGGGTTGTTATGAGCGGTTAAGTATCATTGTATACAAAAGCAGCCACAAAGTCTACAAATATCATATGAGGATCTAGTTCGCCAAAGATGATGGCATGTGAAGTCACAGTATGTGATGCAAATACACCTGCATACAGCCCCGATTCAATCCAAGAAGAAACTCTGTTTCTTCGGCCCCATTCGACCAGGTGAATACAACATTTGATAAAAGACAGCAGTTCTCGGTTGCGAAAAGGAAGCTTAGGCTCGCTGATCCCTCGATAACGATATTGTCAAAGTACATAAAAGGCGTTAACGGAAAATGGATGACTCCAGACGATGGAATTCTCTATCAACTGAACTGTTAGGTTCATAATTTACCTTGGCAGTCTGAAAAAGCTGAAAGCAGAAGCACACCCCGACGGAGAGGCATTGTCCCAGTAACATCCCGCCTAAACACTGCTCCAGCAGCTCAAAGTTCCTGCCAACATGTGAAGAACAACGATTCATCCTACAGGCATATTCTTATTAATAAAGACTGTACAAGACATCAACACAAACTTAATCTTTAACAGAAAATGACTAAGAAACCATACGTCGTGTAGGCATTGACAGTGAATAAACATGTTCTAAAGAAACTGATATTCAGAATAAAATACATTTCTTCCATTGAGAGTACAAAATCATAGCTCGAAATCACCACACGAGAACACCGAAAATAAATAAATTGTTCAAAAACCTTGCGAATAAAGACGCCTGTCTCCGCCTTATGCTTTTACACTAAAAAGACAGATGGGACTACTTGTTACAAGACTATTAAACTGATGGACCTCACATAGAACGTCAGGCCGATGAAAGTTCAAAATTTTTTTCCTGCGTCGTAGCGTGTCTCCAGTGTATGAAAATCGCTGCTTGCAGACGAATGCAATATACGGCGACAGGCATCTAGTAATAAGTATCTCAAACAAAGGACCAGATATTGATAACCAGGGGAAAGTCAAACACCTACTACGGCATCAGCAAGTGTTGCAGTAGTACATAAGTTCTGTAAAACAGTGTGTGTGTGTGTGTGTGTGTGTGTGTGTGTGTGTCTGCTAGATAGTTAATTGCTTTCTCTTGATACGATGCGGAACAAATCAGTTAGCTTTCGTGAGTACTTTTTAAATAAAAACCAAACTATTTTTTTAACATGCGTTTCATGTTTCTCTACACACTCTCTTTCTCTCTCCATCTCCCTCTCTCCTTCTACTTCACTCTGTATCACGCATTCTCGCTCTCTCGTACATACATGGTAATTATAGGACCATATATTCAGAAATTGCTCAATGCAGCAGAAGGGATTACCAAGTAGGTATAGTTTTGGTTTCTATTTGAACTTCATCGTCCATTAGATTCCTCACATCTCTGAGTCAACGGCTTTTATGATTTATTGCATTGCGTTAAGGCTGAATTGTGCGCTGTTTAAGTGCAACTTCTTCATGTTTTAATCTCCAAATTCTGATATTTTCCGTAATACAACAGTTACTGAACTAGAAAGTGTAAGACCACGTATAACGTTTAACATGCATTTCAGTTCCTTATTGAAGCCAACGAGAAAGAATTTATATTTTGTTTCATTCATTCTAGTTCCCTCCTGCGTTATTTCTAATCGTTTGCTCAGACTTTGTGCCGTAAAGATATGCATAGACTGTGTGAGTTTGTTCACTTGCAAAAACTTTTAATAATTTTCAAGGAAACATCATTTACATAAACCAGTTTCAAGATGAAGTGAGCTTGAATTCAACACTTCCATTTTCCTCTTGGCTCTGCGATGGTCGATTATCTATCTATATGCTAAGAACAAGAGAGGAAGCAAATTCACCCCTGAGGTACACCTGTAGAGCACATTAGCAGTTCAGATGAAACTTTTTCGTTTACTACATTCCTTGGCTTGCTTAAAATGATATTATATTCTTTTAGTTAGATCAGCTGATAATTAGCGACAAACAAGAGTATCTGATAAAATATCTGAAATTTTGTAGGGAGATACAGTGTACTTCACAGTCATATGCTTCTGACAAGAACTGCCCATCCCACGACGCCAAAAGTGGTCTCAGAGCATGCGGACGATGGGGTAGTGGAAGCCGTGTCGTGCTGAAACCTACAAAGACATTGGTGACTCAGTTACAAAGGTTGGCGCTCAGAGGCGTATCTTTCGTTATTTAGGTTTGCTGTGTAAACAATAATAAGCGTCCGCAAATATCCAGCTAACGTTGCTGCACTGACAAGTTTAACAATAATTTCGAGAATGGTAAATTCAGAATCAGAAAGCAATGGCAAATTTCAGTTGATATTGATATCACTGGTGGACAGAATCAACCAATGAGAAGTAAGACGTGAGCGGGAAGGCGGCAATCAGTTAAGAGAACTCACTAGGCGTCTACCATTGGTTTCCGAAGCGATAAAGCGTGAATCCGTGTGTGATGTGAATTTCGCATAAGAAGGAAACACATTATTGAAAGTAGCCTTGTAAAACGTACAAGTGCGATCATACGTTAATTTTAAGATCGTGTGAAGCATTTTCTGTGACTTTTAAGGGTAATAGAAAACTGTTCGTTAATAGTCGAGAACTTTGCTATGAACATTGTTAGACTGGCTCTAGATATCGATTTGCTCGTTTGGGATTATATGAATCCAAGAAAATCAGGCGACTTACTATTATTCTGCGATTCTGATTTCAGTAACCATGAGACTTCCCCATTAGCCATTTCGTTGTGCACTGTTTATTAGATGAACGTTAGAGTCTGCGGAGAAAGAGCGGAAGGAACCATTCGGAACAAAGACAACGCGTCATCTTTACAACAGGTAGTCAAATTTCGTCCAGGCATGCCAGAACTAGGCATGCATATTACATTGAGAATACAGTGTGTATTTTGAATATGAAATCTCTTTTTGGTGGATAGTTTTACATTTAGAAAACCACTGTGTATTACACGAGGTTTACTTTTCGCATCCCTTGGATAAGGACATTACATTTTGCGCCCCTAATTGGGGAAACTGCCAGTAATCTGTGTGTAATCAGTATAGCAGGAAATGTTCTGGAAATGAACATTGCGTAAGGGAAATTACCGGTAAATTCTGAAAGATAGTTATTAGACAGTGATTATTTAAGGTGGGAGGAATCTTTTACAGGTCTCTGAGCCATTTAAATCGATTTATTGTGTTAGACTAAATCGAACAATGCATGATTGGATATATCTGTGAATTTTGTATTTTGTTGTGCACTGCTGTATATTGATACTGATTATAAAGATTCCGACGCGACTACTGTTATTGTTATTTGCAACTAACAGCGAATATTATGAGGGAAAATTACATTTGAACAGTAGTTCTCAAACCGATTTCATGAAAATGATTATAAGCCATATTTACGAAGGAAAGGTTGAGATAATTTTTTGATATTGGAGCGACGGTTAGTAAGGAAACAATTCAAAGAAAATATTTGAAGAAACAAAGTGTTATGTCTGTAGAAAGTATATGTGCTCGCACCATATCAATGGAAGATTGAGAGACTTTATGAACCATGAGCTGAATCAAGTTGCCAAGCTGTCGATCTAGTGATGGCATGTGCCGTGAAGCGTGACGTGTGGGGGCGGCTTCTGCATCGTACAACTTACGGGTCCCTACACGTGCAGCGACGGATTAGCGGCACGTGGAAGTTGTCTGGTCGGTAGATCTACAGTAGATCGGCGGGAGCGGCTCCAACACGGCGGCGGCGTGAGGGCGGCCGTGTGCGAGACTTCATGTGCTGCAGCCGGAGATGGCACTCAATCCACAGCTGTAAAGGGATCCCGCCCGTAAAACGAGTCAGAGCACGTCTCTACACATTCGTGAAAACACGGGGGGAGGAATTTTTTGTGATTAAGATCAAATGAGGCAGAAGGGATAGATAACATTCCATCAGTATGTCTAAAAATATTGGGAAAAGTGGCAACGAAACGACTGTTCAAGTTGCTGTGTAAGATGTATAAGTCTGGCGACATACCATCTGACTTTCGGAAAAGCATCGTCCACACAATTCCGAAGACTGCAAGAGCTAACAAGTGCGAGAATTATCGTACAATTAGCTTAACATCTCATGCATCCAAGTTGCTCACAAGAATAATATACACAACAATGTAAAAGAAAAATGAGGCTGCGCTAGATGATGATCAGTGTAGCTTTAGGAAAGGTAAAGGCACGAGAGAGACAATTCTGACGTCGTGGTTAATAATGCAAGCAAGACTAATGATAAATGAAGACATGTTCATAGGATTTGTCGATCTTGAAAAAGCTTTCAGAAATGTAAAATGGTGCAAGATGTTTGAAATTCTGAAAAAAAGTAGGGGTAAGCTATAGGGAGAGACGGGTCATATATAATATGGACTACAGCCAAGAGGGAATAATAAGAGCGGACGCCCAAGAACGAAGTGCTCGTATTAAAATGGGTGTAAGACAAGGATATAGCCTTTCGCCCTTACTCTTCAATCTGTACATCGAGGACGTAATGATGGAAACAAAAGAAAGGTTCAGGAATTGAAATAAAATTCAAGGTGAAAGGGTATCATTGATTGCTATCTTGAGTGAACGAGAAGGAGAATTACATGATCTGCTGACCGGAATTAATAGTCTAATGAGTACAGAGTATGGACTGAGAGTAAATCGAAGAAAGACGAAGGTAATGAGAAGTAGTAGAAATGAGAATAGCGATAAACTTAACATCAGGATTGATGGTCACAAAGTAGATGAATTTGAGGAATTCTACTATCTAGGCAGCAAAATAACCAATGACGGACGAAGCAAGGAGGACATCAAAAGCAGACTAGCAATGGCAAGAAGGGCATTCCTGGCCAAGAGAAATTTACTAATATAAAAAAATAATTTGAGGAAGAAAATTCAGAGAATGTACGTTTGGAGTACAGCATTGTATGGTAGTGAAACATGAGCTGTGGGAAAACCGGAACAGAAGAGAACTGAAGCATTTGATATGTGGTGCTACAGACGGATAATGAAAATTAGGTGGACTGATAAAGTAAGGAATGGGGAGGTTCTGCGCGGAATCGGAGAAGACAGGAACATGTGGAAAACACTAATAAGGAGAAGGAACAGGATTATAGGACATCTGTTAAGACATGAGGGAATGATTTCCGTGGTACTAGAGGGAGCTGTAAAGGGCAAAAACTGTAGAGCAAGACAGAGACTCCATTCAGCAAATAATTGAGGACGTAGGTTGCAAGTGCTACTCTGAGATGTTAGCACAGGAGACGAATTCGTGGCGGGTCGTACCAAATCAGTCAGAAGACTGATGACCAAAAAATAAAAATGAAAAGTAAGTTGTGCTTACATTCTTGTTAGAGAAAAAATTTTTATCGCAGTGTTAACTGAAGCCACCTTGCAATTTTATGATTTAGAGTGTGTGTGTAAATTCCCAAACAAACATCTGCGACTTGTAGAGGGGAGTGATTAAATATTATTTTCAGTAAGAAACCATGTCGAGAGAAGTACTGTTCCCATCCGATGACGGTTTAAAATCAGATCTTGAACTGATCCACTTCTGCTTGAGGAATTGAATCAGGTGTGACACAGTGCAGTTATTAGGTAACAATTCGAAGGGAAATGTATCGAAATATCCATTATGTGTTTACTTATTTCAAAACAAACAAAACAAACCAGCGCATTGGTCATAGCGACCACCAACGTTGTTAAAAACGTCATCTTGTGTACGTTATGGCACTCCAGGACAAACAACTCTTTCCTTCAGTACATGCGAATGCGTTACACATCATGATTTAAACCCTCGTAGAACGGATACAGTATGTTTCCGGGCATGGGTTCCTATTCAAAATATTATGCACTCACAACCCTCTTACAAGTCGTAGAAGTTTGCAACGGGATTTTCCGAACAGCTCGTATAACTATGTTTTGTGAGTTATTGCCATAGCGGACATGGCCTTACGAGTTCTATTAATAACAGAATTGGTAATAAGGTCACCACCCAAGCAGATGTTTGTATTACGAAAGCAGTATTAATGATTTAATTTGCAGTGAAGATGGAAATTTATTTCGTTGAATTATCGTCTGTATGTAGAGTATGGCGACTTTGTTTTGGCAAATAACTCTACTGTTATTTTGCACAGGGCAATGCATTTTTGATGGAAGGTGTTATGTTCAGAAACCCACAATTTAGTATGCGAGGGGTACATTTCGTACGCCTTGTGTAACGATATCACAAGAAGTCAGTAAAATAGTTGAATGGTGTCTCATTTTACACTCGTACTATGCCACGTAACAATCGTCTGCCAAAATATTCACGGCTAGTAGTGTATTAAGCACGTGCACGTAAGGTGACACGTTATATATATATATATATATATATATATATATATATATATATATGTATATATATATATATATATATATATATATATATATATATATATATATATATCGTTATATTCCCGGGGCGAGCCACAGAGGTGACCTTTAAGAGCCGCATGCGGCCCGCGAGCTGTGAATTTGACATTTTCGGTCTAGAGCACCATGCGCAATGCTTATTCGTCGATTACTCGCAAAAGAGGTCGCAAAAAAGTCGACCCCTGCCTGTGGATTCCCTCTTTTCAGCTGTTATACGTCAAACTCCGAAATCACGTAAACAGAGAGGAAGTTTATTGTTTTTTGCTCGTGTAGCTTAGTGTTTCATCATGGTAATATTATTCAGTGAAAGCAGCGAATGTGATCACTAACGAAATGCCTGAAATTGTGCCTGCGACCACAGTTGCTGCTTCTATTGTTATAAATTGGGACAACAACCAATAGCGATATTGTTCAAGACGTAACATAAAGGACGGACCCCGTATCCACAGACAAATTTTCAGGGGTTGTTCAGGGAAACCTTCAGAGTATTTTGGTGTGTGAATGCAGTGGAAGAGCGACATAAAAACGCTATTCTTATCTGTCCACGCAGCGACGGCAACATCATCGCAGTGCAAAGTTTCGTCTGAAGGTTGCTGCGTTACTCTGTGTTATGCGGTGTGTGGTATACATATTGGTTACTGCATATTACACGCTTTTTCACTTATGTGATCTCATTTTCAAAGAAACCAAGGCGACTGAGGTAAAAAAAAATTACATTACTACACTGCTATTAGACAGTGGGTCGCTTGTACTAAAATACTCATGAGGTATCCCTTCAACAAGCTCGTACAGACTTCGAGTAGATTTGAAAAACGAAATAGTATCCAACCTGTTTTTGTCTTCAGATACGTGAAGGAGGGAATTAAATTAGGAAATGAGACACTTAAAGAAGTAGACGAGTTATGCTATTTGGGGAGCAAAATAACTTGTGATGGCCGAAGTAGAAGGGATATAAAATGTACACTGCCAACGGAGAGGAAAGCTTTTCTGAAGAAGAGAAACATCAAGTATATATTTAAGTGTCAGAAAGTCGTTTTTGAAAGTTTCTGTATGGAGTGAAGCCATGTACGGAAGTGAAATATGGACGATAACTAGTTTAGACAAGAAGAGAATAGAAGATTTTAAAATGTGGTTCTACAGAACAATGTTGAAGATTAGATGGGAGGATCACGTAACTAATGAGGAGGTACTGAATAGAACTGGGGAGAAGACGAATTTCTGGTACAACTTGACTAGAAGAAGGGATCGGTTGGTAGGACATGTTCTGAGGTATCAAGGGATCACCAATTTTGTGTTAGATGGGGGGGGGGGGGGGAGTGCAGCGTGGAGGGTAAAAATCGTAGAGGGAGACGGAAGAGATGAATAAACTAAGCAGATTCAGAAGGATGTAGGTTGTAGTAGTTACTTGGAGATGAAGAAGCTTGCGCATGATAGGGTAGCATGGAGGGCTGCATCAAACCATTCTCTGGAGTGAAGACCACAATAACAACAGCACCTGAATGCTTCTTAAAGGTAAAGAACCTGCTGTCGAACAAATGTATCAATGGGTGCTAGTCGAAATTTTTAGACGCAATACATTTTAAATATACTAAACCCTTAACTCGGATATACTGACGACTTGGCGCATACAAAGTAAGTACTTTGTTAAAACAAAGTAGTTTTACATATTATTGTAGAATGTTCTCAAATTGTTTATCATCGACTGCAAGACACATTTGCAGTCGCCGCTGGAGAGATAGAAGAACAGATGAAAGTATATTTGGTGGTATTCCGTTGCATGCTGTGGCATTCGACGGCGCATATCGTTTGCCGTAAATGTGGGCTTCGTGATAGATTTCGTATTTTAGAATTCCCCATAGAAAGAAACCAAGACGAGTTAAATCAGCGGATCTGTCTGCCAATTATACTGCAGCATTGCAATCTATCCAACGATGAGTAAACTTTTCGTTCAATATTTGCGCTGCAACATGCAAAGAGTGAGCCGGACAGCCGTCATTCGGGAATCACATACACTGCCGATTATCCATTTGTACCTCTTCTAGAAGAACAGGACTATATTCCCATTGAACACTCCTGGGGTGAAGTAGGCTCAAAATGGGTCTGAGCACTATGGGACTTAACTTCTGAGGTCATCAGTCCCTTAGAACTACTTAAACCTAACTAACCTAAGGACATCACACACACCCATGACCGAGGCAGGATTCGAACCTGCGACCACAGCGGTCGCGCGGTTCCAGACTGTAGCGTTTAGAACCACTCGGCCACTCTGGCCGGCGATGAATTAGGGACTCACAATGAAAATTCCTATGGTCCGCGCCATATGTCTACGCACCACCGCCGTCGGTGTATTACTTGACGAAGCCATCGTGGATTTTCAGCACAGTACTGCCCGTTACATAAATTTACATTACCGTAGTTCGTCAACGGTGCTTCGTACGTTAAGAACAGACGTTCAAAAAACTGTTCGGTCTCCCAGGCGCTAAGTGACAAACAGACGGAACACTATTTGACGTTGAGAATCACGTCATCCGAGTGGTGGGGCAGATGTAAATTTGGAATTTATGTCGACGCAAGATGCGCAAGACACTTATCTGTGTGATCACACATTCCTTGGCAGTACTTCTCATGCTACCGTGTGGATTGAAATGTGTCGTAGTCAGAACAGCTTCTTCAGTCTCGATTCTTGTCCTCTTACGGAAATGGAAAGTGCTCTTCATATGTGGTTTTCACTGAATGAATTAGTAATTAGAGGCTCCTACTCCCTCCAATAAAGAGATTGTAATAATAAAAATTACGCGTATTTTTTGTGGAAACATCCAAATTTATGTGCCTCAATGTCTGCTGACTCTGACAAACTAAATGTAGGGTAAATTAGAATGTCATTGTTGTTTGCTGCAGGATTCTAGTGCGAGTCGTTTACGAGATATCGCAATTTGAAAAGCTTCGACACCAACACTTTATTGTGCCACTCATCCTGTGTAGTTCCTAGGTACTATATTGTTATGCTTGCTCACAGATTGCACTGCGACTGCTAATTAGTTAGTGTGTGTGACAGTCCAAGCAGTAGGTCGTGAGTGGATGATGCTATTTATTTTCCAGTGTTGAGAAAACCGACATGCTGATTGTGTATGGCGAATGTAGAAAAAATGCAGTGCGTTCTTGTACGGTATATGCAGCAAGGTATCCCAATAGACATCAACATTGTCTGCACTTATTTATCAGCCTCCTCGTCCAGTGAAGTGAAAGTGGTAGTGTAGCACCTAGACAACGTAACAGAAAAAAGAAGTGACAAGGGGACAGGGAGAAATAATAATATTCTTGAAACTTCCTGGTAGATTAAAACTGTGTGCCTGACCGAGACTCAAACTCGGGAACTTTGCCTTTCGCGGGGAAGTGCTCTACAAACTGAGCTACCCAAGCACTACTCACGCCCCGTCCTCACAGCTTTAATTCCGCCAGTACTTCGTCTCCTACCTTCCAAACTTCACAGAAGCTCTCCTGCGAACGTTGCAGAACTAGCACTCCTCGAAGAAAGGATATTGCGGAGACATGGCTTAGCCACAGCCTACAATAATTCTAATAATGTTCTTGCTCCTGGCACAGTTGATCCACACGTTAAATCCCGAGCAATCGTACGAGGAAGTGGTATGAATCAAGCAAGGGTCCTAAGCATTCTTCATTGACATAGGGTACCTCCCTATACATCTCTTTTAAGAGCTGCATGGAAACTATTATGAGACTCGTGTTAACTTATATACGTGGCCATTAAGACAGAATACTCGAGATATATGAGGTATGTTGTTCAGTGATGAGGCCTCATTCACCAGTCATGGGCAGGTAAACCGCCAAAACATGCACTATTGGTCTGCTGACAATGCCCCTTGCCATCGGCAAGTGGAATGTCAGCGTCCATGGAGTGCAAACTCGTGGTATGAGATAGTGATTTATCGGCTCATATTCCCGGTTTTAATAGACGGAACACTGTATGTGCCCAAGTATCACAGCCTTCTAACAGATCCTCTTCTACAGGTGCTAGAAGACGTTCCTCTGCAGACTTGGAGGAACCTGTGGTACCATCATGGTGGCTGTAAGGCATGTCTTCACGAATTGTTTCCAAATCTCTGGATTGGGCGCAGAGGTCGTGAACCTTGGCCAGGATGTTCCCCAGATTTGACGCCTGTAGGCTTTTTTTCCGCAGGGAAAGCTGGAAGCCACTGTCTACAAGGACATACCAACTACACTTTATGGTATGCAATGGCGTATTACAGCAGCCTGTCCCGAAATCTCCGCTGAAATGCTAACACCTGTGCGGCAGTCGTTCCATACCAGGCTGGATGCGTGGACTGCCGCTGCCGGTGGTCATTTTGAACACACCCTGTGATGGTCAGTTGTCTCGTTACTGGGCAGAATCCATATAACTACTGTATGCACCTGTGTTGTTCCGTATTGTGTGCTACCACAGGTACTGTACAAGTGTAGGTGTAGCAAATGTTCGTAAAAGACTAGCACCAGAATCCTTCAACAAGCACCACCGGATTCTAATTTATCCTACTGTTAGTTTGTTAATGCCAATAAGCGTTGTTACACTTAAAACTGTGTATGTTTGCGCAGAAATCTTTCTACGTTTGTTACAATCTGTTCAAAAATGGTTGAAATGGCTCTGAGCACTATGGGACATAACTTCTGAGGTCATCAGTCCTCCAGAACATAGAACTACATAAGCCTAACTAACCTAAGGACATCACAAACATCCATGCCCGAGGCAGGATTCTAACCTGCGACCGTAGCTGTCTGGCGGTTCCAGACTGTAGCTCCTAGAACCGCTCGGCCACCGCGGCCGGCTTACAATCTGTTGATTAGCTACCAATCCATTCTGTGAAAACCGCACATCAATATCACTTTCAATTTCTACAATATTTGCGATGCAAGATTTAGGTGATTCACCCTGTATGCCGTAACAAAACATCGAACAGTCATGGTAGTAATGACGATACGCCGAAATTGCAGAATAAAAACTATTTGTCAAAAACTAAACCCATAATCTGTATGTGTTCTCAACACACCTTGTGGTTTGCTGTGTTAAATATTTATATATATATACCTTATGATTGCTTGATGATGAAGGACGCTCTTTCGCAACCGATAGTGTATGTCGTGGCTTAAATCTTCTGAACTGTGTATATTTTGGATAGAGTGTGTTTCGAACGAAGAAGATTTCGTGTGTGAGACACTGTCGCTTAGGCTCCGAAGGTTTCTGCTCAGCAAATCGAGTTGGTTGCGCAGCTGAACCATCAGGCTGATGTTGAAGGAGTCGGCAGCCATGGTCGCGATACACTTGATGAAGACAATGTAGGCGCAGTAGAGCCACGTGGCCGCGAAGGCGAGCGGCTGCGTCGCATCGTACGGCAGCGCCAGGATATACGGCAGCCCTTCAGCGCTGATGGGTGTAGCGGTGTACACGATGGCTATGAAGACGCCCGACAACAGGTAGGCGGAAACGACCCGCCGTATGGAGCGGCGTCTGAGGTGAAGCAGCCGCAAGTCGTCGGGGCTGAGGAACTCACCGAAGTCGCGGCGCTCCTGCAACCAATCACATACCCTCTGCACACGTACACGCTATGGGCGAGGTGCTCCAGTACTGGTTAATGAAACCTGCTCAGTGTCAATTGAAACTACAGCTTACAATAACAGTCACAATTTATTTCAGTTTGTTCACTGCACCATGTCGTCTTAGTTACAGCTGAGTGTTTACGCTAATACAGCAGAGCACCGTTTCTACGTTCAGCCAACAATGATAGATACATTACTGTGAATAAAACCCTGTTGTGTGTCCTTCACCTCAGTCTATGGCCGCGCCTAGCCTGTTGATGGTAGACAGCGATAGGCTGCGCTTGGAATCGCAAGAAGTTCGGCTGTGCTCAAAAACCATATCGGATCTGGAACTGTATTCTTCCTGCCGTAGGTGTACTATGTCTACTATGGGGGAAATGGATAGTGATCCGATTTTCTTCCACAGTTTTGCTAGCTATAAAGCTAACATAGGATATCATGGTGCTTACTTCATGAAATATGCAAAACAATGTAGCCTTGAGCCGCGCTGGGAAGATGGGCGGTCTTGGGCGCCTTGGCATGGGTGGTGTATGTTGTCCTTAGCGTAAGTTGGTATAAGCTTTAGTATAAGCCATATTAAGTAGTATGTAAGCCTTGGGACCAATGACCTCAGCGTCAAAAGTCTTGAGATGTGGCAATGAGGAGTTAATTTAACTTTTTGACAGATGGAGGCTCATTTGAAACCCTGGTATCATTAGTGGTATGATGTGTTACGAAGCTTATTTATTTTTAGTATATTGTGTCATTATCATTTCTTTCATTTCTGACATCGGTCGGCTAACAGTTTCATCATACTTCAGTGACTCACTTTCATTAGTATCAATTACACTAATCCCTCTAGAGTGGGGAAAGAACTTTTCATTACTTAGTTTAAGAATGTAGCAATGTTGAATAAATGCTTCTCGCTGTTCTGGCTGCATCTGATTCAGATGCAATATCTAGCTTTCAACGCCTTCCATCTCGGCCTCCGTAGGAGTGTTCAGCATATCTGACTGCCATGTAATGGCCTCCAAGTTCGATTCCCTGCCGCATCTGTGCTGCTCTGCTCTATAAAGTAGGATGAATAGTGATGTGTTCATATCTGCAGAAAGAGCACAACGCTGGTGCACGCACAAGTGTTTTGGAGCACACCGTTCATCGTACAATGTTGAACATGGAGCTCCACAGTATACCAACGACATCGTCAGTTACGATAGCTGTGGGTAGGGGATCATGAGGATTGGACCGTCAGTCAATGGAAACGTGTCGGCTCTTCGGCTGAATCAATTTAGCGCTACACTAGGTCGCTGGTCGTCTCCACAACCGCCGTCAGTGAGTTGAACGGCGCTAGAAAGCTGCAGCACGCTGATACCCGCGAACCAACTGCATCCCATCATACTAAATGTCATCCCCAACAGCGATGTCATCTTTCAGTAGTATAGCTGTCTGTGTCTCATAGGCAGAAACGCGCCATTGAGTTTGAGGATCATTTTATTGAACTCACGTTGATGTTTCGGCGGCCAAACTCTTCTTATGTAAATCCTATGGAACCCATATTTAGTACCATCAGCGCGTACCCTGATCAGCGGCCGGCTATTTACGCGAATTACATGACATGTGGAAAGATATCTAATGCCCCATACCTCCACAAACTCACCAAGAAACTGTGGGATCCCTGATACACAGCCGGCCGCTGTGACCGAGCAATTCTAGGCGCTTCAGTCCGGATTCGCACTGCTGCCACAGTCACAGGTTCGAAACCTCTTTCGGTCATGGATTTGTGTGATGTCCTTAAGTTAGTTAGGGTTAAACAGTTCTAAGTCAGGGGATTGTGACCTCAGATGTTAAGTCCCACAGTGCTTAGAGCCGTTTGAATTTGAACCTGATACGCAGAACCAGTGATGTATTTCATTCCAAAGACGGGCAAATATACTATTAAGCACTTGGCTATAATGTTTTGGCTCATTGGCCAAGTATATACCTTCTAAGATTGTGTTATCACAGAAGCCCAACGAAAGCTTAGTTCTGAAAGGCAACAGAAGCGTAAAGTGAATCACCCGCCTTCTGTCGAAAGCAACGTCGCTAATTGAATGAAACAACAATTTCACGGTTATCAGTCACTGTTTATTTATCTCCACGACGCGTTTCAAGGGTTTAAACCGACATCATCAGGTAGATTTACATTTGTTAATATGACATTTGTGTGTGTGTTTTGTTACGATGTTTTGCAGGAACTTGTGGCACTGTCTCCAGTGGTCACAGGTTCCTTTCACTGTCGTAACACATCACATGTCTACCGTCATATTTTGTAAACAAAATGTCAATAACAGTCACGGTAAAGCCTAACCTAAAATGTTAACGTTTAAAGTTAACTTCGATAACTTTGTTCTTCCATTACAGAGATCTATATCGACTTTTGTAGCATATGGAAATTAGGTGCCTTCTTGAGGTTTCCATTGTCTACTTCAGCCAACTGAATAAGATACCCCATGACCAGCAGATAATTCCTGACAACGACGTTGGAGGAAGTCGTTGAATTGTTGAGACTGCATACAAATCTGAAATGGCAAGCGTTCAGTGAAACGCTGATTCAAGAATTTCACGGCGAAAAACTGCGTAGGAATATTGTAAACCGCAGTCTTTCTGGATGTATTTCTATGTATCGAGACGACTGAAGAGCAGTTGACAAATACGCCCTACCGAAGCTACTTACCTGCATGGCAAGCCTGTGGAAATCTGCCTCCCGTGCTGCTATGTGCCTGAGGCGGATCATTACGACGCTAGCCGTATTCAGGACGCTCAGTGAGAGGGTGAACCGCTCGATGTCTGTCGCTCCGTCGCGCCAAAGGAGAACAGCCTGCGAGCAAATGAAGAGCAGCAGTGCCACCGTCGAGAACGCGTTGATCGTGTAGTGGACGCGGCGGGCCCAGGGACCAGCGTGCGGGTGGCGCATCGTGCCCGACCAGTGCAGAATCTTCAGCAGGTAGTCCAGGTTGCTGACCTCGTCTGCAGCTGCTGCTAACGGCTTCCACGATGAAGTCAGCAGCATCACGACGTCAGTGTTTTCACTCTGTGCATCAGACGTAGTGATTTAGGTGTTCCAAGGTACAGTAGAAAACCTCTAATCCGTCACCTTCGGGACTGGGACCATGGTCGGAACGAGAAAAAGGTCGGATTATCCGAAATACCTAATATTTTTTGCAAAAAATATAAAAAGACATTTAGTACTAAAAATTAAACGATTTAAGAACTAAACGATGTCTACAGTAATAGGCAGTGTTACACAATATATCAACTAAAAAACTTCTACACACACTATAATATGTATTGGTTTTAAAAGGAAAAACGACAAACAAATTACAGTAGTGAACTGTACAACGTATAAGCGATGTATACTGTAAACTAAAAAACATTTACAGTACTGTATATAAAAAATAAATTTTTTACAAAGAAATAAACTACTTTATGTATAAACTAAGAAATGATTATACTGTATGCATTGTCTTTACAGTAAAAACGAAAAGAAATTACTTGAAAAGAAGTCAGTGATACATTTTTGTTTAGCAGATGTTATTCTGGATTTAGCTACAGTGTTCCTCCATTTTTCATTCACAAAACGTCCATTGGAGTTGAAGTTGGATTCTGCTCGATGTATTGAAGGGCGATGTCAAAAGCGTTTTTTGACTTGTTGTGTGAAAACCGGATGGAGGGGTCGTCTTCGCCGTCCGATTCCTCGAATTCACAGATTTCTGGCCAACAGCGGGAACAATCTGGTCGTCGTTGAGCTCTTCAAAAGTGTCACAGTCTTTGTCCCATTCGTTGATCCACTCTTCAACTTCATTGGAAGGGACGTTCGGCTCCAGAGTTTGTAGATCTTTAACGATTTCAAGTGCGTCGTTGTTTTGCTCATCTTCGGTATGCTCATTTGCAGCCATAACTTGTGGCCAAAGCTTACGCCACGATTACCGCTGTGTGTCAGGTTTCAGGTAATCCCATGCTGCAGTGATTGTATAGATAGCATCATTGATGATAAGGGATTTCATTGCCTCAAGCAGGTTATGGCTTTTATGTCCCTTTTCACCAAATCTTCCTCAGATGGATGTGATGGTGCGTTATCCAACAGCAGAAGAGCACGAACAGGCAGATTTTTTTGCTTCAACTCTTTTTTCGACCGATGGCACAAACTCGTCGAAAAACCGGGATTTAAAAATGTTGCAGTCCATCCAAGCAGATTTTTGATTGCGGTAAGAAACCGGTAAGGAAGACAAGTTTATATTTTTGAATGCCGTTGGCTTCTTAGATTTGCCAGTGACGAACAAGGAGTGCTTGCTGCAAGGAATGACTGTTATTCTATCTTTTATAAGTTTCGTTCCTACCACGGATTCATTTGAAGCTGCGAGCGTTTTTGTTGGAACATTTTAAAGTTCAGCCCTGTCTCGTCGATGTTATACACTTGGCAGAGTAACAGTTCATTTTCTTCTACAATTTCTTGAAACTTAACAGAAAACCCCTAGCGGCTGCGGCATCGGCAGATAGTTTTTCACCGGAAATAGAAACAAATCGGACACCATGAGGAGTTTTCCAACGATCAATCGAGTCTTCCCTGGCAGCAAATTTACTTTCGGCTTCCAGTTTTTTGTGCAAAACTTCCGCTATTTCTTTGAGAATTGGCCCAGATATTGGAGTTCCTTTCCTTCTTTCCTGACAAAACCACATCCACAATGGGTTATCAAGTTTAGGCTTTTTTAATGTTTTGCAACTCTTCAGAGTGTTTTCACCACCAATTGTAACTGTATAGGATTCAATGTCTTTCCGATTCTTCTTCCAATCCTTCATTGTCGCAACTTCTACATTCAATTCCTTTGCAAATTTTTTGGAGCGATTCTCCTTCGTCCAGTCTTTGTAGCACTGCTAACTTTCATTTAGTGAAAGAGTTACGTGTTTACGTTTGAGTCCAGACATGTTGAAAAACAGACAACTGTACACACAATGAATCTACAGTAATAAGTACTGTAGAGAACACGGAATAAAGCAAACAACGACGTTTTTTAATCCCAACAAAGGATAAAACTGCACAATAACGTACAGTATAACAATATGCACGGTGATAGACACCTCAACAATGGCCCGACAGGCGTCCAGTCAGTGACAAGTCGGCACAGGCTCGTGAGCCTCAGCATGGTCGGACTAACCGGAGTGACGGACCACCCAAGGTCGGATTAGAGGGGTTCTACTGTATATGAATTTCAAATGGCTCCAGTTGGCTGAGTTCTTCGAAATGCAGCGATGTTTTGACGAACTCATCCATCTGGAAACTCGAGAACATTATAATAGTTCAACGCTCTGATAACAATAATATATCGTATGTTTCCTAGTGTTCGAAGTTTTAATTTTTTCTAATCCCCCAGTGTGAATCAGGTGACGTTGTTTACAACAATGGCACTGCAGAAAAAGGTTTTGGTTTCCTTACATGGTCTACATGATTTGGAGACAATTATAAATCATAATCCAAAAGCCGGCCGCGCTAGTGTAGCGGTTCTAGGCGCACAGTCCGGAACCGTGCGACTGCTACGGTCGCAGTTTCGAATCCTGCCTCGGGCATGGGTGTGTGTGTGTGTGTGATGTCCTTAGGTTAGTTAGGTTTAAGTAGTTCTAAGTTCTAGGGGACTGATGACCACAGATGTTAAGTCCCACAGTGCTCAGAGCCATTTGAACCATTTGAACCATATCCCGAAAGTGCCATCCTTAAATTTCATAAGCAGCGTCTTACATCAGTTGTGAATTTAATCTATATCTACTGAAACTGATAATAGTGGCCAACGGGTGAAAATTCTAACAATTAAGGAAGTAAGAAGCCACCAGGATCGGGCGAGGAAGCAGGGCCAAGTGCTGGTAGAAGTAACAACACCTTACTTCTAATGCATTTATTAAAACTAGCTGAAATACAATATACAATCTGCCAAGATAATGAATATAGGGAGAATCAAACCTTAAGAAACTAGTTCATCAACAATATAGCATTGTACCACGCAACATAGTACTGCGTATGCCTTAAGGGCTGCAATCGCAAAGAAGGCCTGAAGGGCCAATTTAGCAAGAGTACATATAACGTGTTCAGCCTGAAGGGCTGTGCAACGTCCAAGTAAGGGGCCTGAAGGGCAGAATTAACAAGAAAATAAAATCTGAAAAATATCAACTGGAAAATAAGTGCTTATTAACAACTCGACCTTAAGGGCAAGGTAATAAATGAAATTAGTCAAATTCTGCAATAAGTAAGTAATGGCCAGGAATTTATCAGTAAGCCGGCCTTAAGTGCCCCAGTACAATAACAAGGGAGGTTAAGTATTAAAACCGGATTTCAAGGCCTTAAGGGCTGTAGAGCTTCCATAAGGGGGGCCTGAAGGGCCAATTCATCAAGGTACTTAATAAACAGCTCAGCCTGGAGGGCTGGCCGATGGTTACGGTTAGGCAATTTCTCAAAAATAGAAGACAAATCAACAAATTTATCAGTAGTTGAGCCTTAAGGGCCACAGTACATTTAGAATCCACATTAAGCATTAAGAACTATCATACAGCGAACCAATTCCCTAAAACTTAGGAATCTTAAATAAATCAATTGATACTGTCCAGCTTAAATCCTAGGAATAATAATACATGCATATACTTCTGAAATGTAAACTTGCGTAAAATCTAAACTTAAAAATGCAAACAATCGCACACCAACATGGCCATCAAATTACAAAAGTTTAACCACAGTTGCTGAGTATGAAATACAAGCAGCTGCAAGGCTACCAATCAGTCATCGTGCCCCAATATCATAATTTACAATCTTGAGGTGGTACGAAACAGGAAAAATACAAGGCGAGCCCCAAAGAGGAATTAAATGATGTCCTTCAATTACAAATCATTAGACCGGAGCATAAAGCTGCCACATTTCACAAACTGGCGTAAAAGCCACCAGCTCAATCGACATGGTTCATATAGGCAAACATACAAATTAAATTCTCTAATCCTGTAAAATTTTCGGTCTGAAAGGGGGCTGATAATAAGATACGGTATTAAAACAATCTTTAAGATAAATACATGCACCAACAACTTTTAATGTGTGCACAGCCACGTACTTGACAAATTTCTTTTCTTTCTCTCACATAAATAGAACACGTAGGCTTGGAACTGACAACCATATTGGTCACAAGAATCTATAGATAGCCACCGATGCATCATTACCTAATTAGACAGTCTCCTAGTGTGACATGACAGAGCAACAGTTCACATTCACACCCTTTGACTCAACATGTTCTACTATCCTGGTTGTACAGCATCGACCATGCCCGGAGTGCCGACTGCAAATTTTAACCAAACAATTCACGCTCACGTCGACGTCTAACAGAGGAACCACCCCAGCAGTACAAGAACAACCTACACGCTGAAAGTCAAACTCCGAAAACGCAGTGAAGAACTAAAATTCAACTTTTTCCTTCATAGGTTCAGAACCGGCGGGCTAAACCGGTGGACGGAAAACACACAATGTCGGCGGCAGCAACATAAAGGAAGTCGCAAACCCCACCATAATACAAGGCAATAGCAAGTCAAAAGCACAACGGCAATAGCGGCATATACTCAACTTCAGTCCCGGAGGAAAACCTGCCGCCCTCAGTGCTCAAAACATTCCCGAAGCAATCGTCCTCGGCGACTCCCACTATTCTCCGGAACAGCAACATCACAGCTCCTTATTTCAATTCTCTTCCGACAAGAACATGAATAATCGGAGCTAAAGGCATCTCCAAGTCAGGCACGCTATGCCATAGATCTTCACGGTGGAATGAGCCGGCCGACACCACACAAACCACCGCAAATAATACAAAAAAGCACTACCGGAGTCGATGGCGTACTGCCACGCTTCACGACTCAGTCACTCCACTCCACCGACCCAGAGGGCGGGGCTTGAGACGAGGAGAACAGACGACGCCGCCATACGGAAAAGCGCCGGCGGGAAGCCAAGGCGTAACTAGGGCGCGTGTTTAAACGAGACGGACAGAAGCACGTCTCGTCTACATCAGGTCAACGCAAGCCACATTAAGGTGTATTTCCCCTCCTCTTTGAGTAGGGAAACGTCTCGTGGAGGAACGATTGTTGGTAAGTCTCCTGTGTGAGGTCGAACCTGGACTTTCCACGAATTGTACGTGGGAGGAAACAATGTACTGCTTGACTCTTCAACGAATGTGCGCATTTGGAATTTTAACAGTAAACCTCATAGTGAAGCACAATACCTCACTTCTAGCGTGTGCTACTGGAACTGGGAGAGCATCTCTTTCGCACTTACTAAACGAATCTGTAGCTAAACGCACTGCTCTTTTTTGGATCTTCTCTCTCAGTCCTGTCTAGTAAGGGTCCCAATCAGACGAGACATGCTCAGTTGTCAATTTAACGAATATTTCGCAAGACAATTGCTTCTTAGTCGGACTACATATTCTTATTATTGTTCCAATAATTCACTGTTGTCATCTGTTTTGCCAATAATTGGTTTCATATGGTTTCTCAGCTTTACGTCGGTCCATACCCCACTCCCCAGGTATTTCATGCATTTGATTGGTTTCAGCGACCGTTAGCAAATCGTGTAATCATACAATAACGGGTCTATCTACTTATCTATGCGCAGCATATTACATTTGAGCTTACAATCAACAACCAATCGCTGCACCAAATATCGGCAAACCTTCCAGCATTTACTTTCAATTCTCCGAGTTTCTTCTTCCCTATAAACAACAGCATCATCGACGAACAGGCTCATGGGGCTTCCGACGTCATCTATCGGATCATCTATAAATTGAAAAAGATATAAAATTGTCTGCACAACCTTAAAATTTGTTAACTAGTCTCGGTTATTCATGCTGTCATCTTGAGTACGATATCGCTGTGTCCGTGTTGTTCACAAGTAGAATGTAATGTTCCTTTGAACATACGTGCACCTCCGAAGGTATATTGCATCGTACTTCGTTACAACACGGGTATGTATCAGCTGATACTGTACAAGCGAGTTTCAATTAAGACTTTCTCCCCTCTTCATAATGGATATAATAGTATAAACTGTAAATACCTGACTGACGACATATGGAGGTTTGGATCTGACAATGAAACGTGCACAGTTAGCCTAATGGTAAGGCAATCGCTCGAGACATGCGAGAAATCTGGTTTCGAGTCCTGATCCGGCACAAATTTTAGTTGTCGTCATTCTATTCTGCAGCTGATAGTTTCCCATACTCGCAACTGTGAATACCTTCACGTCTGTTGCACCTATACCTCCTCCTCTTGTGATTCTTGAACAAAATTTCTAGCTGAAATTTATTACAGAACTCAATTAGTCTTTCTCCTGTCGTTCCTATTACCAATACCTCACTCTAAAGTAAACCTTCTTTCCGCTCCTTCCCCTACAACTTTATTCTTATTTTCTTTGATTACGAGACTATCATCTCTCCTTACCTACTAAATTACACTTTCGTTACCATCTTATGTTCATCTCTTCGATTTATGCTTGCTACATCGGTACGTATATCTGGACTGTTGCTGTCGACGTTGGTTTGCAATCGAATATGATGGCAGAAATTCATCGCTAAACTCTTTAAAATTATTCACTTTCTGACCTAACATCGTAACAGTCATAAGAGCCAAACAAACTGGTAGACCTGCGTAATATAGTGTAGGACCCTCTCAAGAACGCAGAAGTGCCGCAACACGATGTGGCATAGACTCGGCTAATGTCTGAAGTAGTGCTGGAGTGAATTGACACCATGAATCCTGCAAGGCTGTCCATACATCCTGAAGAGTAGGAGGGGGTGGAGATCTCTTCTGAACAGCACGTTACAAGGCATCCCAGATACGCACAATAAGGTTCATGTCTGTTCAATCCGGTGGCCAGCGGAAGTATTTAAAGTAAGAAGACTGTTTCTGGAGACACTGTGTGGCAATTATTGAGTGTGAGGTGTCGCATTATCCTGCTGACATTGCCCAAGTCCATGGGAATGAACATTTGACATGACTGGATTCAGGTCATCAGAAAGGATGCCTACGTACGTGTCACCTATCAGAGTCGTATATAAACGTATCAAGGTTCCCATACCACTCCAACTGCACACGCCCTACACCATTACAGAGCCTTCACAGCTTGAACAGTCCCTGCTGACATGCAGGGTCCATGGACTCATGAGGTTGTCTCCATACCCGTACACGTCCTTTCGCTCGATACAATTTGAAACGAGACTCGTCCTGCCAGACACCATGTTTCTAGTCATCAACAACCCAATGTCAGTGTTGGTGGGCCTAGACGAGGCCTAAAGCTTTATGTCATGCAGTCATCAAGGGTACACAAGTGGGACTTTGGCTCGGAAAGACCTTATCAATGATGTTTCATTGAATGGTTCGCACTCTGAGACTTGTTGATGGCCCAGCATTGAAGTATGCAGCAGTTTGTGGAAGGGTTGCACTTCTGGCACACTGAAAGATTCTCTTCGTTGGTTCCGTTCTTGCAGAATCAGTTTCCAGCCGCAGAAATGTCGGAGATTTGATGTTTTACCGGGATCCTGATTTTCAAGCTAGACTCGTGAAATGATCTTACAGGAAGATCCCGATTACATCGCTACCTCGGCGATGCTGTGATCCGTGGTTCGTGGGCCGACTATAACAACACGTGCATACTCCCTGAAATCTTGCTAACCCGCCATTGTAGCAATAGTAACAACTGCGCCAGACACTTGTTGTCTTGTGCAGGCGTTGCCGACCACAGCGCGGTGTTCTGCTTTTCTTTACATATATCTGTATTTCAATATGCGTGCCTATATTAGTTTGTTTAGCGGTTCAGTGTGCTATAACGAATGCCATTTTCTACTGCTGTTGATATTAGCATATATTTTTCGAATCAGAAATCCTTCTCTGCTTTTGATTTCACTTCACCGACTCTTGCAACGAAGTACCAAACTTCACGCGTTCAGCGTGTGCGAGTCGCGTGTAGGGCAAGGAAGGTCCTCACGCTCGGCTTTGCTCGGTGATACTCGGTGGTACCCGGAACACCGCGGCATTTCATTTAACACTACATTGCCGCATTTTGCTATCGGCTCTACTCAGTTTAGCAGAATTGTGCTGTCAGCGACTTTTACCCTGTTCCTTTTGTTCGTGGTATGAAGGATGTTTACAGGTCCAGTGTCTATTTGCGCAAAAAGAGACAGTCTAGCGACCTATCGTCATAATTGTTTAAAATGAATGGGAACGACAGATGAGAGGAATAAGAATTCTCAATTCGTATTAGCGATGGGTACCGCTTAGTTGCAACGAAACGACCCTACAGTGCCATACAGAAGGTAGGGTTGTTTGGGGGTAGAGACCAAGCTGCGAGGTCATGGTCTCGTCGGATTAGGGAAGGACAGGGAAGAAAGTCGGCCGTGCCATTTCAAAGGAACCATCCCGGCATTTGCCTGGAATGAATTAGGGAAATCACGGTAAACCTAAATCAGGATGACCGGACGCGGGATTGCACGCAGAAGGAATTTAGACCTTTAGATGACAACGAAAGAGCAGAAATGATCGACAGATGGGATTCACTGCACTGCTCATCAAGAAGCACCTTATGCTAAATTTGTAGGTTTGGAGCACTTGAAGATGTTGATGATACGAGTAGCAAAATTTTTGAAGTGTAGCCCCTTATTCCATTATCAGTTGCAGCAGTTTTCGATAGCAATGAACGAAGAGTATGGATATTTCATATATTACTGCAAAGTACGTTCGTTCATTCAAAGGGCTTGCCAGGACCGATTTTTAGATTAACATCTCGCTGTTGTTGAATTTATGAAGGAAAAAGGGGCGCCGGAATGAAAATTACAACACCCAGAATGGATTGTAGACTTGACATTTTTAGTGGACTTGACTGCACACTGCCCACTGGAAGACATTACAAGATGAGTTCTTTCAGATTTGACGGGGATGTATTTAAAACTAAAATCGCACTTCTGACAAACACAAAACAGATCCCTATGACCATTGAAATTAAAGAAAGCGTGAGGTCTGAAGAATTCATTGTAGGCTTGCAAGAATTACAACAATTGGTTTATAAATATTTTGAGGACAATGCCAATCTTGCATCTGTTTTCGAGCTATTTTCGAAATGTTTGCCGTTTTAGTTGAAAGCGCCCCTGTTCATGTTCAGATGCAACTGATTGACCTGCAAGATAATTCCACTTTTAGTTACAAATCGTTTTACATTAGTACTACACAGGATGTCTACATTGATTTTTGGTGTATCAGAGCATGAGTTAAGTTACCTGACTATTCATAGGCTTCCTTTACCGGGATACAGATTACATGGCTGTTTTTCATGGAGTTCCTTGCGCGGTGGGGGAGTGGCAATGTACATAAAAAACAGTATTCCCTTTGAGTCCACAGACGTATCATGGCACTGCACTGCACAGATATTTGAATGTTGTGCAGGGGCAGTTGAATTTAATGAAACTAAACTTCTAATTGTTGTTCTTTATAGACCCCTAACTCTGACTTCAGAGCATTTCTGCTCAAGCTAGAGAGGATTCTTAATTCGCTTTGTAGGAAGTAGCAGAAATCGATTACATGTGGTGACTTCAATATAAGAATTTTTTTATATGATGGTGCAAGAAAAAGGATGTTGGTAGATCTCCTAAATTCATATGATCTGATGCAGACTGTAGGATGCAGGGGAACAGTAGCACAGCCATAGACAATATTTTTATTCATTCTTCATTACTTGATGGGCACTCTATTAGTGAAAGGGTGAATGACCTTTCAGATCATGATGCATAAATTTTGACACTAAAAGGCTTTCGTACTTAAAGAAATGTCGCATATAATTACAAACTTACTCAATCTCGCGTAGACATTTGCCAAGAGAGTTACACGGTTTCCTGTAGAAACTGAATTTTTATTCAATTCACCAGCGATGCTCAGAAAATGATTATTAAATACTGTAAATATATCTGATTTATCAGTAACAGAAATAATTTACTACGAACTGACTTTATATCGTCGACCTTGTGCTGCTGACCAGACACTTTCTTCACAATTGACCATATAATTTTCATTTTATCCTGTGACTTAGCTATTCTGTTTGCATACCACATGCTCTTTGCCTTCCTAATAACATTTTTAAGCACCTTACAGTACTGTTTGTAAAGGGCTACTGTAGCTTGGTTGTGACTACTTCTAACATTCTGATACAATTCCCACTTTTTTCTGCTTGATATCCTAATCTCACTAGTCAGCCACCCAGGCTGCCTTTTACTGCTAGTATCCCGTGTGAGCGTTTTAATGGAAAGCAACTCTCAAAGTGCATAATGGATGTATCAAGGAAAGCACTATATTTTTCGTCTATGGTATTGCCACTATAAACGTCCTGCCACTCTTGTTCCATGACAAGGTTTAAAAATAATGTATTGCTGTTAGGTTAACTTTCCCTCATAAACTTACATCAACCACACAATAAATTTGAAAAACTGACTGCAATATTAGAGAAAGCTGTCTGTGAGGTCAGTGAGGAGAGCATGGAACCGGCTGCTAGGGAAGCAGTGGAAGAAAATGATCGATGTTCGGATATTGCAGTTGGAGTTGTTGGAAGTTGCCAGAAAAGAGGACATACTTGTCTGAATGGAGTAGTGACTGCCACTAGTGTAAGTAACAAATTGCAAAAGTTTTTTCTTTAAAGCCAATTTCCTGCAAACTAAAATTTTCTGTACATATACCCCATTATAAGAGAAACTATCACAGATAAATGAATGAAATTTTCAGAGACTCTGCATAACATACAAAGCCACATCTGGTACTACATTAATTAATATTCCCCCATTAGAAAGTTCACAAAAAATATTTTCTGCAGAAAAAGCCAAATATTTTTTGTTAGTAAATTTAAAAAAGTATTTCTTAAAAACTATAAAATGGATAAAGTAGATTTTAGCACAGCTGACTCTATTAGCATCATGTCACATACAGTAAATATATTAAGGTCCTGAATCAAATAGTTTTTTCCATAAATGAGTGCCTAATTTAACATGGGTTAGATAGGCAGGGTTCGGTCCCCTTAAAGGGGGATTAATGAGGACTCGTTTGCCACTCGAGAGATCATAGTGATACTTTCTCGATTAGAGACCACATGACTTGTGGAAACACCTGACGTGTCATTAATGCGGTACTTTCCATTGCATACTGCATCTTCATAATGTTGATCATTGTCTTTCATCCGCCTTTTACGGGTAGCTTCCCACACCAAGGTCAAGATAGTACAACGAGCCTTTGTCCGCTCCTCCACCCTGTGTCTTGCACCAGGTGTCTTTCACCAGGCGTCTTTGGCCGCCATTGCCATGCTTTACAGAGCTGAAGTAGTGTTGCGAGTTTGTATCTTTAGTGTTTTCAAATGTTGATAACGCGAAAAGTTAGAGAGAAAAAGGTGAATAATAGGTGTGTTGGTCAGATTTTGGGATCCCTGACAGCGAGTACAGATATGCAAAACTTGACCACTATGAATTGTGAGAAAAAGGTAGATGTGTAGCAAACTACCCTAGATCTAAAGACTAACCTGGATGCGTTTATAGTGTAGCACGTGGGTACTATGGAAAACATCAGAAGTGAAGTAACTGAGGTTATGACAGGCCTAGAACCAGTCAGTGGAGATAAGGGATACCAACAAGAAGGTGACGGAGGTTACAGGGAAACAGTATTTAAGTAACTAAAGAGCCCAATCACACTGAAAAATGAAATAGTGAACTGCACTGAAGTAGTTTAGTAGATCACGCAAAGTAAGTCCTCTTGGAAATGACTACACAGTTTAAGCCATAATGTGTTGTGGCATGATCAGATTCTGAAATAGCGAGATTAAGAGTGAGTACACTCACGAACAGACTTGAGGTCTTGATGTCACCATGGAACAGTCGTCACTATGAATGAGATGGTCTCAAAGCGAACCTGTCTGAAATGGCGACCTGAGCCGAAAACGAGGTCTGCTGTTTAAGCAGACTTCAATTGAAGTAAATATAGGAGTCAATGAGCACTAAACTAACACCATCAGATGGCAATACGCGTCAAAGTAAAGCTATAGAAGGTGTTAGCTATGAGCTATGGGAACAATATTGAGCATAAACTATGTGAGCGGATTCAGAGGAATTATGAGAATTGGAGAAGAGACTACGTCAAATTCGTTATGGTCTCCTGTACAACAAGGCAAATGAGCTTGAATTAATGAGTGAGTTTGAGGATGAAGAAAACAGTAAACTTTTTTTGCAGTACACAAGAATCGTCTCTTCCGCCTTTGATCTCCATTCACATATGTGGACGTATCAGTTTCATGATGCGTTACCATTGTCAGGGATCCTGTAACTCAAAACGAATTTAGCGTGTGGCTACTTAAGAACTGAAGTGGACAGAAGTGGCAGTATGTATATTTTAATGTAGTACTGTAACACTTATTACGACTTTAGTAACGCATTCCTAGCAGAATTATGATCCAAAAGTGTACAGGACGAAACTAAGCTTGGTATTCTGCTGATGGAAGCACATAGTATTTATGTCATCGAAATTCCATTCTCTGATTATAATTTGTTTGACCCACACCGCGTACAGACTGAAATAATCTTTGTGTTTAGGAAAATGAACGACGTAAGGCCCTTTTAGTCTTTATGCAAGAATTAGGTTATAATGAAAACAAAAAACTTCGCACTTCCATGCAACAGAAGTGGAACTAGTCGATACCCAAATGTCACTTTCTGATCAGAGACATGGCAACCATGGTATGACAAGTGACAGAGTGCTTCCTGATGGAATTGGAACATGTGGAGAGGCCATTGGTCTCTGTGAAATACATTAATAATGGACGAGGCTCTTAGGGACCAGAACTGGAGTGAAATTACGAGAATTTGGCAATATTTGTAGAGGAATTCTGATACAATATGTCAAATGAAGGGTTAACTGACAAAATTTTAACTGAGTATTTGTTTTGGGACCAGGTGAAGTGGAACCTGTGTCATTGCATATTGAAATTATGGAGATAAGGGAGGAACTCTTGGATGACATGGAAAGCTACAATGTTGGTGACTACTCAGTTCTGAATATGAATCCTAGCGGTAAGGCTTTACTAAATATTCTAGACAATGGGAGTAGTGATGAGTGGAGAAATTTTTATGCATGTGTGCAAGAAAATGTATAACCCGCGTTAATTCTGCAGAAGACAAAGGTTGTATATGCTGTAGGCTGAAGGAGTATGGAGTTTAATAAAGAAGTACAAACTGACTGCCGATGAGAAACTTCCTGCCAGATTAAGATTGTGTCTTAGCCACAGCCTAGAGCATGTTTCCAGAATGAGATTTTTACTTTGCAGCGGAGTGTGCGCTGATATGAAACTTCCTGGCAGGTTAAAACTGTATGCCGGACCGACACTCGAACTCGGGACCTTTGCCTTTCGCGGGCAAGTGCTCTACCAACTGAGTTACCCAAGCACGATTCACGACCCGTCCTCACAGCTTTAATTCTGCCAGTACCTCGTCCCCCACGTCCCCTAGGCTGTGGCTAAGCCATGTCTCTGCAATATCCTTTCATCCAGGAGTGCTATTTCTGCAAGGTATGTAGAAGAGCTTCTGCGCAATTTGGACTGTGGGAGATGAGGTACTGGCGGAATTAAATCTGTGAGGACGGGTCGTGAGTCGTGCTTGGGTAGCTCAGTTGGTAGGGCCCTTGCCAGCGAAAGGCAAAGGTCCCGAGTTCGAGTTTCAGTCCGGCACGAAGTTTTAATCTGCCAGGAAGTTTCATATCAGCGCACACTCTGCTGCAGAGTGAAAATCTCATTCTGACTGTCGATGTGTTTCTGCATCTGGATTTCCTGAGTCAATACCGGATGACTATAAACTGGGAGAATAGGTTCGGCAAGGCAAAACTGGGGTGAAGTATAGTGTGACAAAGATTTGATGAATGTCTAGGTGAACAATTTGTGAAAGGAGATAGTTACGTAGGATTGATGATCATTCCCAAGATGGAACCGCTACAGCTAGACAGTAGTGGAAATAAAGCTAGCTTTGATGTGGTGACTAACGATAAAAGTCAAATATGCTCAGTCGGTTTTCAGAATCAACTGAGAGATATAATAAATTTATTCTGGGTGGTAAATTGTTAAACTTTTGCCAAGAATTATCAACTTTGTTTACCACTGTAGCTATTTCCGCGGAGATAGCGTTGGTATAAAGGTTGAATTTCTTTTTTACTACCAGTGCTTGGGAGTTAAGAATTTGTAAAGCAGTTCCCTTAGTAGCAGCAGTCTATGCAAGGCTGTGGTGGAGTATATTTGTCATGCAGGCACACTGCCACTGTAACTATGCACGACAATCACCTGTTCACCATTGAATATCGGAAATCTGTTCCTCATATTCCAATGAAGCAATGCTGCATTAAGTTTCTGTGGCAATTAAAGTGCAAAAAATTATGAAATTACAACTGATCAATCTATATACAGACAGTTTTCAATAAATGACCAACCAAGCGTACTGTAAATTTTTACAGTAAAATAAAAATATTGATTGCCTTGTATAAATTTTGTATAAGAGAATGAAAAATGAAATAAAATTTATCTTATCACTTTCATTCCAGGATGTGTTTTCGTAACTGCCGTTGCAGCGGTTTACTTGATCAGCAATGGTTATTTTCCTATGTCAATGCCGACAGCTATTAGTCCATATATGTTTTGACGTTTATGCTAATGACATACTGAATTCGTCCAGATACAATGGGGAACATTTTCTAGAGTGGAGTTATACACCTGTAAAATATAATTTATCTTGAAATTCTTGTTCTTCTCTGCTTCTGTGTTCTCGACAAACGCTCAAATGAGTCCAGTAGTGTTTAGTTCGTATGAAGTCCCTTCGGGCTGGCCACTTTCGCCACCTCCCAGCACTAGCAGCTCAGGACGATGAGAGTGTCTTGGATCGCTATCAGCGTCGAGTGCTAGGAGACGCGGACATGGAGGCGTTATGCACTCTCTGCAAGGGAGGCTTCGCATGCCCTGGACCCAAGTATGGAGGAAAACACCGCTGTCATAAACCTCTGCCCATAACGCAGATACGTGATGTGAAACTTGGTTTCCTGCAGAACAATTCGGATTGCCTTAGACAATGAGGAACATGCTGATAGTTTGTATATCCCTGCTGGCACAGAGACCAAGTGCAGACAGAAAAGCTCCGAGAATGCACACAGAAATATGGGTGAAACTTTGGAATTTTTGAAGGAGAACGCCCTGATAATAAGGTTTGCTAGACAGTGAGAAGGATGCTAATGAATCACGAGCAGATGCTAGACAAAGCGCCCGTGTAAGGTTGTGCAGATTTCATGCAGCAACATCGGTTATAAAAAGTGTTGTGTGGGAGCTTTCACGCTGACTAAGGAATGCGAAGGGAAAACGTACTGGACTGATTGCCAACAGCGCTGGAAACGGGTTTGCCGGAAAGCATCTGAGAAAAACACTGGTTCCTGAGTCACAGCCAGCCCATACACAATGTGAAATTTCCACCGTGCACTGGGAGGCGTGGTCACGAAACAGTCATCAGTCACTGGGGTCGTTGCAGGTTTGGCCAGCCAATGATTACGTTGAGAGGACGAGAAGTCTGGGAGTCTGTGAGATTAGGATTCAGTAGAGGTGTAAAGGAACAGGTGGTCAAACAGCACGGGAGGTAGAAGAGACGGAGAACCCTGAACCTATCGTCAATTTTGTCTGCTTCGATTCTGAACCGCACTCCGACTGAATGTTCATCGGCACTTTGGACTGATACGTTTGTTGTTCCATATTAAATATACGAATCCCTACGGTCCCAAATGGCTGCTTGTGCAACGCAAAACACCGCGCTCAGCCAACGCTAAAATCATCACTTGCCTCGCTGCAGAGCTGCAGAACACAAATGAGAGCCGATAACTACCACCTTGCCGCCGCTCTCTATATTCTCTCGAAAGACGATTCACTGTACTTTCACTAATACCAGGAGAATCTTTCCTGGCTGTGATACGGAACTGCTCCTGTACTGTTATGTTTCGCCCTCAAAGTTAGCACATGCGTTGATCGCTACGGATTTTTTACCACTACGTAAATAATGCATTGTTGCACACAAGACAGCTAACCACGTGACGAGAACTGTCTGATACAAATACACAACAAAAGGCAGCAGGACAGTTTCCTGTCTGGCGGGAAGCTCCGACGTAAACAGTGCAACAAAGAACAACGAAATTCAAATACTGTTCAAAAGCACGACAACATAGAACTCGTAGCACAACAACGCAAATAAACACTTGACTTTACCGCACTTTGTAGTTTTATGTGTATAACCACATAGCAGCTCTTAAAGGTAAAAAGCAGACCTGGCATTCGGAGTTTTCGTCTTGTTCGCGTGTAATGCCAGTAGATGAACTGCAGCAATCTACATCCGCCATTTTTACAACAGCGGACATCGGGCTACAAGTGGAAGTGCTTGTATCTTTAAAGTGTGTAAAGGAAAGTGTTATCATAATTTGTGACTCTTCGGTGTACACACAGGCAAATAAATAACCGAAAGAGCATGCTTTCTCTTCAATATTACCAAGTATGTTGTCCCCTTTTTAACTAAAAGGAATTAGTCATGTATAAAATAAATGTATACTTTTTCACAATTCCAGTGAGGTACAACACACCAGTCTTTCTCATGCGTTGGGACCGAAACAGAAGCAACAAGCTGAAGGGTAAATCATTATCAAACGGATAACGTAAATGTTTACACAATATGTCAATGTGACAGATGTGTTCCGACCAGAAGAAACGGTGATGGCGTGACAGGCTCTGGTAACTCTTGAAGAACATTTAACGTATATGATTTGTGGCTACGTCCTTTCGTCGTAATGGAATGCAAATATTAGGGCAGCATTAAACAGAGTCATATCTGAGACTGAAATAACTGAACTGTGTTGTACACACTCTTGGTGTGTGTGCAAAACTAAGGATAGCAGTTGAAAACCATATCTCTTAATCCAGGTTTATGGTCTCTTCAGTTTCCTTAGGTCACTGTCACTACGGTTTTCATGAATACACCAGTTTTTTTCTCCATGCTTCTATAATTCTGCTAATGTGATTTAATGTGTAGGAGGACGTGAGCGTTAGTAGTGACACTACGAAGGCGCCAGGTATGGCTGCATCGTTACGGCCAAAAAAGGAAACGAAAGAGCTTGATAGGATGGCCTACGTCGCTAGAACTAATTCCGAACACTATTACCATCCGTGTGGACGCATTAGTGACCGTTTTTGACAGTCACGCTGCTTTTCGGAATTCATGACCATAACAATACACGGACGATAGTGAAAACCGCAAAATTTTTCAGTCATAATACTCTGCGTGGAATGGAGACAGGAGTACGTGGACCAGGCAAACGTCCGGGAAACGATGTTACTGTGTGTGATGTCGTGAGAGTAAAATTTGATGGAGGTGGTGTATTGTTCTATTACTTTTAAATCCAGATCTTTGTCGAACACATCTGCAACACGATAATCACTGTGCCACAAAGTCATGTTTAAGTGCCAAATATCCCTTCGCAGCGAAATATCCAACTTTTAACAGCTGATACTCTATTTTCATTAGCAGGAATTTCCATGAAAATCTTTCGCTACCGTCTCCTCGACTCCTGTAACTATTTCTGCGTTTTTTTTTTTTTTTTTTTTTTTTTTTTTTTTTTTTTTTTTTTTTTTTTGCTGCCACCCTAAACTAGAAATTATCACTTTGTAAAAAAACAAAAGTATTTTGTTGCAAGATTGCTACATTGCCATTCGCTGCCTGAATACAGCCTTTACCCTACTATGATATTTACAGCTGCAGCTGCCAAACACGTCTAAATTACTAAACAGATTTACCTGAGCGCAGCTGCTGCAACCGCTGCTACACAGACACACGAGCAGTTCCCTGAGGAGACAGTCGTTGCACAGCGCCTCTCCCTGTGACGTTCCACTATTTAAGAGATCCAGCGACAGACTGAATTTCCGTTCTTAAAGCTAAATTACATTTTAATCAGCTGATCATCAAGTGAAGCGTTATTCTTACTTTTAGAGGGCGTTTTTATGATAGTGTCTGAATAATGAGGAGTGCTTCTCCGACTCTAATTTATAGTGACTACTTCGGCATTGTATGACTTGCAATTAGCCTCTCCGTAATAATTTCAGAGTTGTCGCTTTTTCTCTTGCAACCGTTAATGAGGGAAGGATCTGTTCAGTAAATATTTCATTCGGTGGCTCCAGCAGCAGTCAATGAAGTTATTTCCCGCAAAACTTTTTCCTAGCTGTCCATTACTTTGATTTAGCCTTATCTTCTCAGACGTCGGAGAAAAGAGTGCTTCAAAAGAGTATCCTCACTGACACGCACTTTTGCATGTTAGGTGTAAAGTTTCTACCACAGAGTAATAATTTTGTTGGTGTGCTTACTGCTGCAGTCCGCCAACATGTTTTTTGCCACTCGTTCTTCCTACTTGTGACCAGAACGGATAGAGTCACCCGCTGGAACGCCGCTTTCGGGATGCGGGGAGGCTCCTCGGCCCCGGATCAAATCCGCCCGTCCGATTAACGACGACAGCTGGTGTGCCACCCACGGCCAGCCAGGATGTGGTTTTCAGGCGCTTTCCCACATCCCAGTATTTGAATACAGGGTTGGTACCTAGGCAGTTACGCGCTAGGCAAACATTTAGAACGCAGTTCCCACACTCTCACGTGGGGTACGCAGACAGCTGGGCTGGACAAAATTCTTCTGGGAGAGGAGCTGGCGCGTGAAAGAGTCGAAGGGGAGAGGCGGACGGCCTTGCGTTATAAAGAGCGTAGGACACCTGGCCGCCCTCTATCATTAACACTACAGCACTGCCCTATCCTAAAAGTAACATGCCGACCTTTTGAGGGGTACGAGACTGAAACCAGGAAAAAGAGGAGGGTGTTTCCTTCCTACTTGCACAATAAATGTCATGTTGTTTGCGTATAGCCAATAAAAGGTATCCCCAGCATAGGAAGGCAAAAGGAATTCCCCACACTCGATAAAGTGTATTAGAAAGGTGAAAAAGTGAAAAATCCAATTTTATTTCTTATAAAAGATCAGTCTGTATTCAGTTTTTGCATTTCTTTCTATGAAGTGAAGAACTGCAACCCGTCTTAAAGTGCTTATGGATATGCACAATATATTTAAATTAACAATTACGAAACTGCTGTAAACCGATAGGTGACATATATTCTTAACGCAGCATGAAATGTCCCTTATTACTCTTAAAAAGGCAGTGGGTGTACTTTCCATTTCGACGATACTATAATTCAGAAATCTGAGAATTCTGTTGGCGTTTACTTCATACACTATGAATCATATGAGTTTTCTTCCATCGTGAACGAGAGGCTGTAAATGTGAACTGATGCTTGTAAAAGCGAAGTAAATTTGTTTACTTTTAAGTTCATAGAGACATGCATTGTCTTTGAAACTATTTTTCCCCTTTTTAGCGTATTCCCTCTTAATTTTGCAATTCGAAATTGCTTTTAGTTACATGCAGGTATGTGCGAATACTTTAGCTGGATACAATTTGTAAATTATACTCAAAATACTTTACAGTTGCTTTAAACATTTGTGCAATTTGTGCAATAACATTTAATTTCTTTTGGGTGAACTCATCATCACTCATCATTTTAATTTTTTTTAAATATACGTTTTCCGATTGGTTTCATTCGGGCAGCGTAGAGTTCCTCTCCTGTCCCAACTCCTTCTTGCGAGAGTCCCCAATTATTTGTTAGATTTATTACCGTCCATGTCTCCAGCTACAGTTTTTACCGGGTACTACACCCGTGGGTGCGGTAGAAGTTACTCCCCGATATCATCCTGCCCATTCTCCTCGCGAATATCTTCCAAATATTCCATTCCTCAACTACTCTGTGCCCGACCTCCTAATTTCTTATCAGTTCACATAGTTTTCAACATCCTTCCCTAGCAGCACACCTCAAACATTCTATTATTTTTCGTATTTTTAACAATCTTCAATTCATTCCATGCTATGCTATTATTGTTGTGCTTCAATTAGTAAATTTAATTTCAAGCGAAGTTTCTTTTACAATACATTACTGCGTCAACCACGGTAACACAATGCGGTGTTGTGTGCACCTCTCTGGCACGTTCTGGGAGAGCCCCAAAGGGGATGGCGCGCATTAAAGCCACGGAGCAGCAGAAATAACTTGGCAGCAGCCTGCCCTGGTGATACCGAATGACGGAGGGTCCTAAACGGTACAAAAGGAATTGGTAAAGTGAGGAAGAAAACGCAGACCGCAACAGCTTGAAGCTGGGTCGTCAGGGAGATGATTTGACCAAGGATGTCATTCCAGATGAGCAGCATGATTCCCCCATGAGATGGACCTCCATCCTCAGGGGCAAGGTCAAAGCAGACTGGAAAGAAATGTGAGAGCTCAAAGCGGTCATCAGGATGCTATTTTGTTTACTGAAGGCAAAGAATATGTGGATGCTCTGATTAGAAGAGCAGGTGTAATTCCTCCTCCGGATAGCGAATGTTTCATTGGATAAGAGTCATGGCAAAGAAAGAGGAGTAGGGAAAAATGGAAGTGTGTCGCCCCAGTGGCTACCAAGTGCAAACCTTGGAAGACTCACAGTACAAGACGCAGAGGCTCCTGATTCATGAGATCTACAGGGGTGTCAGCATTCTACCTCTGTCGATCTACAGAGTTCAGGACAGTAGGGACATAAGAAGTCTTCGGGGAAGTATTCCCTCAGTCCTTTCCAGCGCGCCGGCTGTGTAGCAGGTGATTTCGTCGCATGAGGCGAAAGTTTGGTGGCTTGTTGCATAGCTGTAGGAGGAGATATCGATGCTACCATGACACTGGGCGATTTTACGACTATGATGCAGAATTTGAGGTGGCACTGCTGTGTGTCCATATCCTTCATCGAGCGAGATGTAGCAAGAAGAGTAATGTAAAACCGAATGGTAGAGCACAGTGTTTCCGACTAGCCAACAAATTGCGAACGACTGGGAAAGGTACTTTTTCTTTCATCCTACGACGGTTTTGGGCACTACCTACTGTAACTGAATAGTTTGGCTCGAGCCCCCATGTAGTACGGCACGAAAATAAATATATTTGTTATACTCAGCACTCAGCGTAATTAAGCGGCCCAGGGATGTGGCTGGTCTCAATGTATAGCTACGTTCTTCGTCATAGGGTCCCAGCTCACACCTGTCGTAAACTCAGTTTTCAAGTTGAAATATAAAACACAATGCAGGCAGGTATTGCGGTGAAATTTAAGTAATATTGAGTCACTGAGGATGATTTATTATTTGAACAAGTAGTTTAGTCCTATTTTTCCACGAAAGTCTTCAATATATTAACACCTAAAATGCAGTCTGAGGCGCTTTTACGTAATGGCGGCCGTTAATAACTGATGCAATAACAGTTCACTATAAAATTAATTTGTCACCATCACGGCACTCGACAGTCTGTTCACATTTCACAAAAGACATTCTTCTCTGCTGTCCTAAACCACTATGGTGCGCTCAGCTTGGTCGTTTTCTAACGTCGCTACGTACATACTTCTTCCCATATGTGGCTACCAACCCTCAACTACTCCCAGATGTGCGGTACGTCCGGCTCTGAGCGTAGCTCAAACCTAACTTCCTGGCATCAAAGATGGCCGCCCTATCCACCCTCGAAACAACGGCCTAACTCAGAACAACGTTTGACGGAGCAATAACAATTTAAGCTCCAATTATCTGTCTCAGAAGCCGTTCTTTCACAAATGATGTTCTTGTGGTGTGATATTGCTTTTCCAGAATTTTTGTTACTAAAAGTAAATAAATAAAGATACATACTTAATTACTAATCTACCTTTTTAAACTTTAGAACCTGCCGCTAGTTTCGTTTCTTTAATTTATTTATCACCAAAAACAAAATTTCTCTCAGTCGTATCCCATATTCCGACCTCTCATTCGAAAATGCTACACATTCTGCTAAATCAGCTATGATTTCTCGATGCAGCTCTACTAGCCGCAACCGTAGACACTTTGTTTATATTATTCGACCAAAGCATTGCTGAGATTTTAGCTTTTGTTCATAAATTTAGAATTTTCAAGACGACAATAACTTTCAAACTATTTTATATTTATGTTGTGCGTCTAGATAATTTAGCTTTACATATTTTTCTGTCCATGAGTGCCAACTCGCACCTCCGTGTCACTCTTAGTTCTGTTTTTATCAATTTTTCTCTGGCATATAAATTTCTCCAAGCGCGCAAACACGGCTGTATGTGACCCTGCCAAGCGTCCGCTCGGGTTTTTCCAAGGCCGCGTAAACGCTAACCGCTCGCCACGGCTACGTAGAAACCGCCAGCCACGTGCTCTGTGGCGCAAAAATTACCGCTGTGAGGTCCTGCCACAGCTTGTACACACATAACCCAGATCTCATGGATGGCTGGCTCGTGGCCATTGCAATTGAAATATCAGGCAGAAGGAGGTGGTCAACCGTCCTCATGAGCATTTTTGTCCATTCTGTATCTTCCACTGAAATTATGTAGGAGTAAAATGTAATTTATATTGTGTGCCTATATTATTTATTAATTCTAATAACCCTTTTACAGTTTAGTTTCCGTGATGATACGTGGCCTCTGCATTCTTTATAAAATAACAGGTGACCCCTAGTAGGCTGTAGTGTAAATGCTTGTTATTTAAATCAGATGATCACCTACTTTCGACCATAAATCACTATCAAGCACATGCATGATGTTACATATTACATATTGCAACTATCAGATTCACCTACTTTACGTATTACAAAGCCGGACGTCATAATCCATAATTACATTAGGACTCAAGCCACACCAAAAACGGCCTAATATCATATGTCGTATACTTGTGCTCTTAAAGTACAGTTAGCAATATGTGATATGTAACGTTCTTAATGTGGATTCAGTCATAAAGAAATTATGGACTATGACGTAGGCTTTGTATCTGTAAAGAAAAGGGTCTAATAATTACAATATGTAACACCACATCTGTGCTTCAGAATGACTTATCGTTGAAATTAGCTAATCGTATGATTTAAATAAAGAGCCTTATAGTACAGCCTAGAGCGGACCACGTTTTCTTCTATAAACCCTTTTAGAGGTTACGATACATCAACTTCGGCTGTGATTCTTTATGTTCAACTTTCTTTGCGTGTGTTACATTTCATTTAAACAGTATGTAATGAAGGTGTATTTCCTTTTGGTTAATAGGGACGCACGAGCAGCACAGAATTGAGACTGCAGTTCATCCTCTGCCACCACTGTACACACTGCCGCACAACAACCAGCTGCTAACTTTAAAGCTTATAACTATCAGTTATTAAATCAGTACTTTTTTAATGATACTATATATCTTTTCCTGTATCAGTAGAAAAAGCTGTTGGAGAGGTGTTTAACGATACAAAACACTCAGAGCTAGATCAATTAGCAACGAAATAACAGCGCCGGAAACTGCTGTCCCCTCTTAAGAAGATACGTAACTCGGCAGAAGTACACGCAATATACGTTAGGAAATACTCTGCATTGCTCCTTACAACTTACTGGAAACCGCAGCTACAAAAGTGAGACTCGAGTTAAACATATCATTCGTCAGAAAATATTTCGTATTGCTCTTAAAACTTACCTAAAACCGCAGCTAGGCATGTGAAACTTGAGTTTCTGTCCGCTGTTAAAATATTCAAATAACATACGAGAATGCAACTTGGTAACGTCCTTACCAACCGCTGATATATTGTCACATGCACAGCCTGTTAATTTCAAGGCACATCACAAACACTAGCGCCAAGATAAGATCAAAGACGTTCACTATCAGAAGTTACTGATAGAGAATTCACCGTAAGTAATGGTGCAGTATGTCGTAGTGGTTATCGTGGTTTGCAGGCGTGCTGGGGGTCGTAGCTCAAAGCCGACAACCAGTAACTATTTGTCATTTAGTGATTATCATTTATGTAAGGTTTGTATATTCTGAATTTTTTGATGTTTGTATAAGTAGTAGAGCCATTGAATATTCGACATAAAACCTACAATTATGGATAAAGTGACGAAAGGCGAGGGGTTAGGGGCCCATGTTCCGTCCATCAGTCATTTCCTGTTACTACATTATTGAGATAAATACTTCGGAAACAAATAGGCAGGCCTCTGGCTATCATAATTTAAGATTGAGTGAGATATCAGGGAACAGGCAGACCTTCAATACTAAACAGCTTCAGTTAAGTAAAATTATCAAATAGACAAAAAGGCAGACCTTCAATGACAACTGCTTCAGTTAAGTAAGATTACAAAACATATAACAGGAAAGCCTTCAGTAATAACAGCTTCAATTAAGTAAAATTACGAAAATAGAAAACACGCAGGTCCTCTTTAATAGCAGCTTTAGTTACGAAAAATTACCAAACAGAAAATTGGCAGGCCTTCAATAATAACACATTCAGTTAAGTAAGATTACCAAACAGAAAAAAAGCAGACCTTTAATGAAAACAGGTTCACATAAGTAAGCCGGCCATTGCGGCCGAGCGGTTCTAGGCGCTAGAGTCTGGAACCACGCGACCGCTGCGGTCGTAGGTTCGAATCCTGTCTCGATCATGGATGTGTGTGATGTTGGGATTTAGGAGTTCTAAGTTCTAGGGGATTGATGACCTCAGAAGTTAAGTACCATAGTGCTCAGGCAATTTTTATTCAGATTAAGTACAATTACCAAAACAGAACATTGGTAGTTCTTCTTCAACAACAGTTTCACTTAAGTAAAGTCAGCAAAATGGAAAATAGGCCTTCTTTCATACAAGCTTCATTTAAGTAAAATTACCAAAATCGAACACTAGCAGGCCTTCTGTAATAACAACTTCAGTTAAGTAATATTGCCACATAGAAAACTGCCAGGCTTTCCTTAATAACAACTTAAGTAAAATTACCAAACAGAAAACACAGGTTTTCAGTGTACGTTTTCTTTAATGAGGATGGCCGATAGCTGCAAGTGTCTTTTCATTGTGCTTGTCTGAAACTCAGTGAGTCATCTTTGTAGTGAGCAGCATTCTCTCCTATTCCTCATTTTGTTGTTACTCCAAATAAATATACCGCCACACACTTCATCATTCCAATTAATAGTGTTTGAAAGGGAGGGTGCGAATCCCTTCCCCATTGATTCACTGTTTGTCATCAGGATGCGACAACTTTCACCTAAGGTGGTTGTTGTTGTTGTGGTCTTCAGTCCTGAGACTGGTTTGATGCAGCTCTCCATGTTACTTTATCCTGTGCAAGCTTCTTCATCTCCCAGTACCTACTGCAGCCTACATCCTTCTGAATCTGCTTAGTGTATTCATCTCTTGATCTCCCTCTACGATTTTTACACTCCACGTTGCCCTCCACTACTAAATTGGTGATCCTTTGATGCCTCAGAACATGTCCTACTAACCGTCCCTTCTTCTGGTCAAGTTGTGCCACGAACTTCTCTTCTCCCAAATCCTATTCTATACTTCCTCATTAGTTATGCTATCTACCCATCTAATCTTCAGCATCCTTCTGTAGCACCACATTTCAAAAGCTTCTATTCTCTTGTTGTCGTCCATGTTTCACTTGCATACATGCCTACACTCCATACAAATACTTTGAGAAACGACTTCCTGACACTTAAATCAATACCCGATGTTCACAAATTTCTCTTCTTCAGAAACGCTTTCCTTGCTATTGACAGTCTACATTTTTATCGCGTCTACTTCGACCATCAACAGTTATTTTGCTTCCCAATTAGCAAAACTCCTTTACTACATTAAGTGTCTCATTTCCTAATCCATTCCCCTCAGCATCACCCGACTTAATTGGACTACATTCCATTATCCTCGTTTTGCTTTTGTTGATGTTCATCTTACGTCCTCCCTTCAAGACACTGTCCATTCCGTTCAAGTCCTTTGCTGTCTCTGACAGAATTACAATGTCATCGGCGAACCTCAAAGTATTTATTTCTTCTCCATGGATTTTAATACCTACTCCGAACTTTTCTTTCGTTCACTTTACTGCTTGCTCAATATACAGATTGAATAGCATCGGGGAGAGGCTAAAACCTCGTCTCGCTCCCTGCACAACCAGTGCTTCCTTTTCATGTCCCTCGACTCTTATAACTGCCATCTGGTTTCTGTACAAATTGTAAATAGCGTCTCGTGCCAAGTATTTTATGCCTGCCATCTTCAGAATTTGAAAGAGAGTATTCCAGTCAACATTGTCAAAAGCTCTCTCTAAGTCTACAGATGCTAGAAACGTAGGTTTGCCTTTCCTTAACCTTTCTTCTAAGATAAGTGGTAGGGTCAGTATTGCCTCACGTGTTCCAACATTTCTACGGAATCGAAACTGATCTTCCCCAAGGTCGGCTTCCACCAGTTTTTCCATTCGTCTGTAAAGATTTCGCGTTACTATTTTGCAGCTGTGACTTATTAAACTGATAGTTCGGTTATTTTCACATCTGTTAACAACTGATTTCTTTGGGGTTGTAATCATTATATTCTTCTTGAAGTGTGAGGGAATTTCGCCTGTCTCATACATCTTGGTCACCAGATGGTGGAGCTTTGTCAGGACTGGCTCTCCCAAGGCTGTCAGTAGTTCTAATGGAATGTTGTCTACTCCCGGGACCTTGTTTCGACTTAGATCTTTCATTGCTCTGTCAAACTCTTCACGCAGTATCAATTCTCCCAATTCATCTTCATCCACATCCTCTTCCATTTCCATAATAATGTCCTCAAGAACATCGCCCCTCTATAGACCCTCTATTTACTCCTTCAAAATTTCTGCTTTCTCTTGTTTGCTTAGATCTGGGTTTCCATCTGAGCTCTTGATATTCATGCAAGTCGTTCTCTTTTCTCCAAAGGTATCATTAATTTTCCTGTAGGCAGTATCTATCTTACTCCTCGTGAGATAAGCCTCTACATCCTTACATTTGTCCTCTAGCCATCCCTGCTTAGCCATTTTGCACTTCCTGCCGATCTTCTGAGACGTTTGTATTCCTTTTTGCCTGCTTCATTTACTGCATTTTTGTATTTTCTCCTTTCATCAATTAAATTCAGTATCTCTTCCATTACCCAAGGATTTCTACTAGCCCTCGTCTTTGTACTTACTTGATCCTCTGCTGCCTTCACTATTTCATTCCTCAAAGCTACCCAATCTTCTTGTACTGTATTTCTTTCCCCAATTCCTGTCAATTGTTCCCTAATGCTCTCCCTGAAACTCTGTAAAACCTCTGTTTCTCTCATTTTATCCAGGTCCCATCTCCTTAAATTCCCACCGTTTTGCTGTTTCTTCAGTTTTAATCTACAGTTGATAACCAATAGATTGTGGTCAGAGTCCACATCTGCACCTGGAAATGTCTTACAATTTAAAACCTGGTTCCTAAATCTCTGTCTTACCATTATATAATCTATCTGAAACCTGTCAGTATCTCCAGGCTTCTTCCATGTATACAATCTTCTCTCATGATTCTTGAACCAAGTTTTAACTATGATTAATTTATGCTCTGTGAAAAATTCTACCAGGTATCTTCCTCTTTCATTTCTTAGCCCCAATCCATATTCACCTACTACGTTTCCTTCTTTTCCTTTTCCTACTGTCGAATTCCAGTCACCCATGACTATTAAATTTTCGTCTCCCTTCACTACCTGAATAATTTCTTTTATGTCATCATACATTTCATCAATTTCTTCATCATCTGCAGAGAGAGTTGGCATATAAACTTCTACTAATGTAGTAGGCGTTGGCTTTGTGTCTATCTTGGCCACAATAATGCGTTCACTATGCTGTTTGTAGTAGCTTACCCGCACTCCTATTTTTTTTTATTCATTATTAAACTTCCTCCTGCATTACCCCTATTTCAATTTGTATTTATAACCCTGTATTCACCTAACCAAAAGTCTTGTTCCTCCTGCAACCGAACTTCCCTAATTCCCACTATATCTAACTTGAACCTATCCATTTCCCTTTTTAAATTTTCTAACCTACCTGCCCGATTAAGCGATCTGACATTCCACGCTCCGATCCGTATAACGCCAGTTTTCTTTCTCCTGATAACGACGTCCTCCTGAGTAGTCCCCGTCCGGAGATCCGAATGGGGGACTATTTTGCCTCCGGAAAATTTTACCCAAGAGGACGCCATCATCATACAGTAAAGCTGCATGCCCTCGGGAAAAATTACGGCTGTAGTTTCCCCTCGCTTTCAGCCGTTCGCTGTACCACAACATTAAGGCCGTTTTGGTTAGTGTTACAGGGCCAGATCAGTCAATCATCCGGACTGTTGCCCCTGCAACTCCTGAAAAGGCAGCTGCCCCCTTCAGGAACCACACGTTTGTCTGGCCTCTCAACAGATACCCCTCCGTTGTGGTTGCACCTACGGTACGGCTATCTGTGTCGTTGAGGCACGCAAGGCTCCGCACCGACGGCAAGGTCCATGGTTCATGGGGGGGTCACCTAAGGTGTAGTATGCAAATTGTGCCCTCTCGATCAAAAGATTACATGCCGCATCACATGTGGACAGTGCTAACACCCTCCAGTAGGCACCTCCAGTAATTTTAAATTGCGAGAGACTTTGTTACAGCACTATACACATAATTAGCACGCCTCTGGATGACACCTGTATCCTTCCAGTACATCTGCTTTATCTGTCTGATCCTTACAAACTCCACAATCTGCGACTCGTTCGCCTCATCATTCATCAGGCTGATGACTTTGTTTTGATTGTTAATCAAAAGGATTATCGACCGCATGTCCACTCGTGTCGAATGTTTCGGGATTGTACGTAATCCGCTCATACAGATCACAACCTGTCACTTACAAGATGAGACTATATGTATGTATTTAAAGAAACATAGGGTTGACGACGTTCAGCTTCACAAAATCATAGTGGAAGCAGCACATGTGCAGTTTGGTGGGGTCCAGAACATACATATCGATACAAAAAGACAGAACTGCTCTGACACCTTAGCCATCTTACCATAACGGACCGCTCACCAGTAAACTTAATTTTTTGGTAATCTCTAAAATGTTTGTGTTTTACGAAAACTGAACTGTTCATTTATTCTGTAAAAATTTTTTTTTTTAATCACACTTGGCGAGAGTTCTCAGTTCAGTGTTTATATCAGTGTACTCCTTCGACCAACAATGTTGATCGAATGAGATACCACTCTCTTCATCGCCAGCTTGAGGCACTTCTGGATATTTCGGTTCCTGGCCGTCAGAGTGAAGAGTGTTGTATGAGTTTGTCTTTTGAAATCGAGTCTTAATAGTAAGCATATGAACTCCAACATTTTTTCATTTTGGAAAAATCTTTCATGCATTTTTCTAATAATATTTGAAAATTGCATTAGAATGGTTCAGCTAATAAAACCTTAGGCAGTGGATTGTTTGATGAACTGACAATCGCTCAACACCAGCGCACTGTTAAATGTACACTTGGACGTTCCAACGGTTGAACCTGCTGGCTAATTTTCCGCTGACGAGGTTAGATTTATTATTAGTTTGCATTATTATTGCTTTTGCCATGAAAATCAATTACTTCATGGCAATTTACTGTAATCATGATTCTATATCACTAAGCTGCTCTACTCTCTAATGAAGACTTCAGCACCTGACTTTCAGCAAATAGGAGAATTCCGTTAATCATTTGTACTCAACGTGGCTGGAAGTTTATTTTAATAATTAAGATGAAGTTAATACTCTGAGTTGTTCTTGTACCGTACCTGCTGCCAGCAAAGTGGTGTGTCCCACCTCTCAGACTGCTAACATTCAAAATTTCACTTATTTTGCACGATACATTGCAGCCTGTCGTGCTGATGGATCATTTCAGTAAGTTTCCGAAGGGACTGCAGGAATTGCAACATTAGCCTTTCTGTTGTTATCTTGGAAAAAGAAATGTACTTGTCTGCCATGAGACCTCGACACTCTTTCAAACCGAAATCATGTAAGTCTTGAATTAAAAATGAGCATCACACACACTAAAATAGTGAAAGAAGATGTGTGTATGCTATGACAGTTCATATTTCAAGCTGCATGCGTTGTGAGCTGCACCGCGGAACTTACCTCTTAAATGACAACGGTCATCTTGGAGTTTTCACTTCCCTATCCAACGGCAAGCCACAAATGACCATTATCTGCTCGTATATGGCGTCATTCTCCTCCGAATCGGATATTGCAACATTGTTACTGTAAATTACAGAAATTTTCTACGCTAGTTTTTTGGGATCACTGAACTACCATCTCAGCGGATTATCGTTAATATAGCGCGCCTGCTTAGCTGAGTAGTTACGTGCATGCTTCCTACGAAGCAGGCCCGTTTTCGAGTCCCGGCCGTGTTGTAAATTTTCACCTTCTCGTGGTATGGGTGTTGTGTTGTCCTCATCATCATTTCATCCTCATCACCGGCGTGCGAGTTGCCAAATGTGGCGTCGACTGAAATAAGACTTGCACTCGGAGGCCGAACTTCCTCGGATGGGGCCTCCTGGCCAACAATGCCAAACGCCAATTTCATTTTATCGTTGATACAAAAATGGAATTTATTCGAATGGAGTCACATGGGTATCAAACTTGATATAATACTATATATGGTAAATCCATTCTGTGAAGGTAGTGTGCGAGGGAGAGAGCTCATCTTCGCAGCGTTCCCAGGAACTATAAGGCACTCAAAGTCAACGTAAATGAGAAATTAACATCGGTGCTGGTGGTGGGCTTTCTTACACTTCAAGGACGTTTTATCCTCGGTAAGTACTTCCAGGCATACAGGTACCTGGCTCAAGCAGTCAAACAGGTGCCTGTCTAGAAACTCACACATGCTCAAAGAGCTCAGGTATCTGCTGTAAAGATACGTTGCACATTTTGTGTTCAGTTGGACAGAAAGTACGCAGGGGCATACTTTGGTTCAACAAGTAGTGTTGCTCGGTACCCTCAGAGAATAGGGAGTCAGCATCAGAATTCTGATGGACGTTGACACGTGGCACTTCATGAAACATGGGATTTTTCGCGGACTTCCCAGTGCATGCACAAGTACACCAAGGCGAGTAATCCACAACTGAGTGACGAGTACAGGCCATCTGACTATTTAAGCTACATCCTTTACTTGGCTATAAACTATCTCCACAGGTATGCCACACAACGAAGTTCACCATTTGCATGGCTCCAATTGGTGTCCAAAGAGGAAATAGCTAGACTGAGAAACAAACAGTCTGAGATGTGGCTACGGATTCTAGAAAGGTATTTTTTCTGGATATAGAACTGGCATATCTCACCCATTCACGTGACGAGCACTGCGACTTATCACTTTGCCAGAGCGCCCAGTCACGTGAAAAGGTTGCACCCCAAGCTATTGACAGTGCTTGGTAACGGGCACCGATATATTCTGCAAACCAGAAATCTCCAGCAATATCTTACTTTACGGTGTAACATATTAGTATTAGCGGCAACGCTGCTTAAAAGAGTAGATTAAGGTAAACAATGACCACACGGTTCTCGAGACGTGTGACACTGAAAAAGATATTTACAAATTAATGTACAGTTGAGTATTCGGAAAAACTATGGAAAACATAACAGAGTTCCTCAAAATTCGCGTAGTTTATCGGCAGGATGGGCGTTTTGGCGCAAGAGATTATATTGCCCGACGGAGTTTCAAGGTTACTATCTTCAATGAAAAATTATTTTCTGTGGAGTGGCTGATGTTTAAGTGCAGTTTATAAAAGCCTGTCTATACCGGCATACGTGTTCAAGACCTTTCCAAACATAGTGTGCACAAGTTTCACTATCAGTTTGGAAAGTAAATTTCACTAATCACACATTACTTTATGTGGACTTCATCTACTGTGTGAAAGGCTGTGATCTATAGAAAGAAATTAGGTACAATTCTGAGACATTCAACATCTCTCGATATGTGACCAATAATCTTATTGGAATAACACCTCAAAACAGAAAGTTTAACACTGTGATGGAAGGCGAGACAAATGGATTATGGATTGTGGAGTTTATGGGAATCAGTTTGAAAATGTACTCATGCTTAATAGGTGCAGGAGCCCCCCAGAGGCGGGCTAAAGGTGTGGATCATGCTGCCTCAGAGACTCTTACGATGAAACACGGCAACAGTTGCCTGCTCGAGATCGTTGGAGCTGTTCCAGAAGTGGTGTGTATGGTAAGCTTTCGATCGAGAGACCATGCGGTACATACTGCATTGCAGCTGAAAGTAGGACTGTTACATCATCAGAACAAATGTTTCATCTGTGGGGATGAGATCGACACCGTAATATACTCACACTATTCAGTGGAGCGATTGAGGGTGTGGCTGAGTATTTACTTGTAAACAGCTGAGCAATTGTGTGTGGATCAGGTGGGTGAACTGCTTGTTGTGATGAAGCCTGATTGCACATTACGTATACAATTACTTTACCGGTATATCATGTATGTGACTGCACACATTGTGTCTTAAAAATTACATAAATAGATGCAAAGATTGTAAAACGTTAGAGAGATAGAAGTTTTAAAGGATAAAAACTTTATATCAAAAAAGAAATTGTTAACAATGAACCATAACGTTAATTATTGCAAACCCATCATTATAGAATTAATGTTTGCAACAAACCTGCACTTCTCCGTGTGATACATTAACCTGCAGAAACCTTTACAGCTGAGAAGTTATAAATGATGATAAAAGGGAGATGGATCTGGAATCTTATAGGCCCACTGTGCTTTTGTCATTTTATTGTGATCACAATGGCTGAGAGGGGTAGAGAAATAGGAGGTGTTACCCATGTCCTTTACATCACATAAAGACTAGTGACTTGAATATAAATTACATAATTGCCTATGTCGCCACATACATTTCTCCCGTGTGACCTTGATCAGTTATGAGTGGTTCTCTGGGGGTGGGGATGGAGCTATGGGGTAGGTGTGGCCTTCAAAATAATTAGACCATGTTTGTAACTAAATACGAGATATGTAACCTGATAACCCCCCATTTTACCAGTGAGAAGAAGGTACCCATCCTCTTCTTGTTATGCTGCAGCTTATTACTTACAGTGTTTTCATATCACCAGAATTGATGCATCGTCCTATGCTCACCTGTGCCTGAATTCATCCTTCATAACTGCATTTATTAACAAACGTGCTAATCCTTTTGCAATAATGTATTACCCAATTATGGCTGTCTTTGGGTGAAGCTCTATATTAATGTAGTTCATGCCTCTATACGGCTGCTACAGTCAAATATGTGTGTCCAATATAAATCTACCACTATTGTGCCACAGTGAAGGAACAACTCGATATGGCTGTCATAGTCAAACATGAGTGCCCAATATATTTCCAAAACTATGACGTCAGATTGGACATAACACAGAAACTTCTAGGTGACTTGATTGTTAAAATAATTACTGACATGTTTTAGTGCATTATAACATTTTACTGCTGTTAATAATGAAACAGCAGTTTTCCTATATACATACAGCAGGCGTTTCGAGCTTGTGCCCTAGCATCAAACAACATTACGAAGACTAATTTTTGAAAACTGTCATCCAAAGACACATGCAGATTATCATAAATTTCAGTCCATTTACTACTGTATTGTAGGATAGAATGGGACAGAAAAGTTTATTTATTTAATCGAATACTACTCTTAATCAATATCACTTTACTTGCCAAGCGCCTACAGACCACTTTGTGTAGCTTTCAATACCATCAGTATAAGCTTAGCTACTCAACAACACTTCAAGTGCGCTGTGCAATTAGAGGAAACATGGGCCATTCACCGCTTCCGCCTGACTCGGAGGTCTGAAGTGAAGTGATTCTAGTAGCACAGATGTTGGCAGCTGATCATTAATCCAACAAGTTGCTCATAATGGCTCCCACCCTTGCATCCTATTTCCAATTATGTGGACACATGCACCTCTTGTGCTGAGCCTGGTAGCAGTTACAGGGTCATCGTTGACAGACGCTGTGCAGCTGGTAGCCAAGACACAGCTCTGCACTGTGCTGCAGTGCTCTGACCCCATGGACCCCATCCTGTTGTCAACAGACCCTGACCCCACCAGGGATCTGAGATAGAGCTTTCACATGTGCTACAAAGACTTCGCCATTTTACACTTAAAAATGCTCTCATTCAGAATTGGACAGCTGCGATCTCTTAGTAATCGGGGATAATTTCATGAATGAGTTATTAGTATTCCGTGACGCTGACTTACTATCCTTAACATGGTTCTGCTGTCTAAACCGCCACACATTTTCATCATCGCAAAATAAGGAAGAATTCCCTGCATAGCAGCAACATAAGAGCGACAATGACCACATACCTTCTTGATCTATAACCGATCTCCGCAATGTACTGGATGTTCCAAGAAACACAGATAAGCTTCGGGAATGGGTTCCATATACCATGACAAGAAAAACGTGTCAAGTAAACATGGGCTCCAAAATGCTTACCTTAAGACGTATGAGCACTTGCTCAATAGAAGAGATGTGTTTCATACTAGTGGAGATGAAAAAGTACTCATAGAACTTGAAGTTAGAATTTTAGACCTCATGTTTGCTGAACTTTCTTTCTTGGTTGAATCCATACTATCTCCTCGTAAAAATGGAAAGCAAAGTCCTCGCAGAAGAAGAGATTTGTTTCGTAGTGTAAAAGATGAACAAATGGTTGTACCTCCTACAACTCATGTGCACTAGACATTTCTTTTCTTGGTCTGGTATGAGGAACCTGCCCCTAAACCTTGTCGGTATTTTTTTGCAACCGCTTAATATATTGTAACATTGCTAGAATGTTTCGTTATTCCTCTATAAAAGTTTAGATATTTAGTGGCATCTCTCTGTTATATTGTAGAGTAATTTTCATGTAATGTGCTCATAACGTTTATTCGATCCATGTGCAGACAGAGTGTATGCCTCCTGATACTTGGCTAGTGCATACGTGCGGACTTCCTTCTGTTTTATTTTAGACTCTGATGCTGCGCTATGACTTCCATTGTGCATAACTCTCCGAGAAAAAGTATGGTGATATCTACTAGTGGTCGTTAATATGGGGTATTTTTATGCATCGACACGCATGGCCCATTTAAAAAGAAAATTACAAGTATTGCAGACGTTTGTAGTGTATCATTTTGTCATGCATTTGCCATTGTACGTGGCCCATATTTCAAGAGGAAAATCATTACTGGCTATAGAAAATATGTTATTGTGCAGGCGGTTGTATAATATTATGAGTGGTTGATTTTTGGTGACTTGTGGTACAGAGTTGAGAATGTATGAGTACGCTGATCAGAAACTGTCAAGTTGATGAGGAATTTAAGCATTTGTCCCCGTTTGCATTTTGGTTCAGGCAGAAACAGACATAGTTAAGCTGTGTCTTATAATGATACAAAAATTTACGAATTCTGGTTTTAACAGTCCCGCACGATTCTTTGAAGACATGTCATTGAAAAATCAATTCTTACATAATTCTTACAGCCATGCTGAGTTCATTTGCACTTGTCTCATGAAACTTCATTCCACTATTATCAAATAACTTTTGCTGGTAGAGTGAAAGGGGTTCATCCGTATCTGAGCCACAACGAAGTAGAATTCATGACTGAGAATGATTTTATTGGCGACATGGCAGTTATGGGAATGACCCACAATGGTATCCGGTTTAAAGGCCTGATCGCAATGAGAACGGTACTTCTAGAAGAGGTAATGAGCATGGTGCTTCCGGAGGAGGCAGAGATCCTTTTGGTAATTACAGAAGGAGCAGAGGTATTGGGCAGAGATGGTCACTGGAATGATGGAGATTAAGTTCTATACATTATGGACGTACCATCAGCTGATCCGTAGAATAACGCACGTGTGGAGGGCTCACCACCACGTGACCCTCTACTGCAGTGTTAAACCAATTCAGGTGCTGGTTATATGAGACAGACAGCTACTACGAAACGACTCATATGTTGATATTGAAGCTGTAAGTAATTTTCAAAAATGGCTCTGAGCACTATGGGACTCAACTGCTGAGGTCATTAGTCCCCTAGAACTTAGAACTATTTAAACCTAACTAACCTAAGGACATCACAAACATCCATGCCGAGGCAGGATTCGAACCTGCGACCGTAGCGGTCTTGCGGTTCCAGACAGCAGCGCCTTTAACCGCACGGCCACTTCGGCCGGCTATAAGTAATTTTAGTTGATGAGAAACAGATGAGTCGTAGTTTACCGAGTGATACTAGTGTGTCTTACATTCCAAGCTTCTAAAAAAAGCCATGTAATCGGAAACATTGCTGTAACCAGAAACTCGTTCCTTGGCCCTTTATGTGTTGTTGTTGTTGTTGTTGTTGTTGTGGTCTTCATTCCTGAGACTGGTTTGATGTAGCTCTCCATGCTACTCTAACCTGTGCAAGCTTCTTCATCTCCCAGTACCTACTCCAACCTACATCCTTCTGAATCTGCTTGGTGTAGTCATCTCTTGGTCTCCCTGTACGATTTTTACCCTCCACGCTGCACTCCAATACTACATTGGTGATCCCTTGATGCCTCAGAATGTGTCCTACCAACCGATCCCTTCTCCTAGTCAAGTTGTGCCACAAACTCCTCTTCTCCCCAATCCTATTCAACACCTCCTGATTAGTTATGTGATCTACCCACCTAATCTTCAGCATTCTTCTGTAGCACCACATTTCGAAATCTTCTATTCTCTTCTTGTCTAAACTATTTATGGTCCATGTTTCACTTCCATACATGGCTACACTCCATACAAATATTTTCAGAAACTACTTCCTCAAATTTAACTCTACATTCTATCTCAACAAATTTCTCTTCTTCAGAAACGCTTTCCTTGCCATTGCCAGTCTACATTCTATATCCTCTCTACATCTACCATCATCGGTTATTTTGCTCCCCAAATAGCAAAACTCCTTCACTACTTCAAATGTCTCATTTCCTAATCTAATTCCCTCAGCATCACCCGACTTAATTCGACTACATTCAATTATCTTCGTTTTGCTTTTGTTGATGTTCATCTTATATCCTCCTTTCAAGTCACGATCTATTCCGTTGAACTGCTCTTCCAAGACCTTTGCTGTCTCTGACAGAATTAAAATGTCATCGGCGAACCTCAAAGTTTTTATTTCTTCTCCATGGATTTTAATACCTATTCCGAACTTTTCTTTTGTTCCCTTCATTCATATACAGATTGAATAACATCGGGGAGAAGCTACAACCCTGTCTCACTCCTTTCCCAACCACTGCTTCCCTTTCATGTCCTTCAACTCTTACAACTGCCTTTTGGTTTCTATACAAATTGCAAATAGCCTTTCGCTAACTATATTTTACCCTCTGCCACCTTCAGAATTTGATAGAGAGTATTCCAGTCAACATTGTCAAAAGCTTTCTCTAAGTCTACAAATGCTAGAAACGTAGCTTTGCCTTTCCTTAATCTAGCTTCTAAGATAAGTCATAGCGTCAGTATTGCCTCACGTGTTCCAACATTTCTATGGAATCCAAACTGATCTTCCCCAAGTTCGGCTTCTACTAGTATTTCCATTCGCCTGTAAAGAATTCGCGTCAGTATTTTGCAGCTGTGACTTATTAAACTGATAGTTCGGTAATTTTTCACATGTGTCAACACCAGCTTTCTTTGGGATTGGAATTATTATGTTCTTCTTGAAGTGTGTGGGTATTTCGCCTGTCTCATACATCTTGCTCACCAGATGGTAGAGTTTTTTCAGGACTGGCTCTCCCAAGGTTTTTAGTAGTTCTAATGGAATGTTGTCTACTCCCGGGGTTTTTTTTCGACTTAGGTGTTTTAGCGCTCTGACAATCTCTTCACGCAGTATCATATCTCCCATTTCATCTTCATCTACATCCTCTTCCATTTCCATTATATTGTCCTCAAGTACATTGCCCTTGTATAGACCCTCTATATACTCCTTCCATCTTTCTGCTTTCCCTTCTTTGCTTAGAACTGGGTTTCCATCTGAGCTCTTGATATTCATACAAGTGGTTCTCTTTTCTCCAAAGGTATCTTTAATTTTCCTGTAGGCAGTATCTATCTTACTCCTCGTGAGATAAGCCTCTACATCCTTACCTTTATCCTCTAGCCATCCCTGCTTAGCCATTTTGCACTTCATGTCGATCTCATTTCTGAGACGTTTGTATTCCTTTTTGCCTGCTTCAGTTGCTGCATTTTTATAATTTCTCCTTTCATCAATTAAAATCAATATATCTTCTGTTATCCAAGGATTTCTACTAGCCCTCGTCTTTGTACCTACTTGATCCTCTGCTGCCTTCACTACTTCATCCCTCAAAGCTACCCATTCTTCTTCTACCGTATTTCTTTCCCCCATTCCTGCCATTTGTTCCCTTACGCTCCCCCTGAAACTCTGTACAACCTCTGGTTTAGTCAGTTTATTCAGGTCCCATCTCTTTAAGTTCCCACCTTTTTGCAGTTTCTTCAGTTTTAATCTACAGTTGATAACCAATAGAATGTGGTCAGCGTCCCCATCTGCCCCTGGAAATGTCTTACAACTCAAAACCTGGTTCCTAAATCTCTGTCTTACCATTACATAATCTATCTGAAACCTGTCAGTATCTGCAGGCTTCTTCCATGTATACAACCTTCTATTATGATTCTTGAACCAAGTCATAGCTATCATTAAGTTGTGCTCTGTGCATTATTTTACCAGGCGTCTTCCTCTTTCATTTCTTAGCCCCAATCCATATTCACCTACTACGTTTCCTTCTCTCCCTTTTCCTACTACTGAATTCCAGTCACCCATTACTATTAAATTATCGTCTCCCATCACTATCCGAATAATTTCTTTTATTTCATCATACAATTCTTCAAGTTGTTCATCATCTGCAGAGCTAGTTGGCATATAAACTTGTACTACTGTAGTAGGCGAGGGCTTCGTGTCTATCTTGGCCACAATAATGCGTTCACTATGCTGTTTGTAGTAACTTACCCGTAATCCTATTTTTTTATTCATTATTAAACCTACTCCTGCATTACCCCTATTTCACTTTGTATTTATAATCCTGTATTCGCCTGACCAAAAGTCTTCTCCCTCCTGTGACCGAACTTCACTAATTCCCACTATATCTACCTTTAACCTATCCATTTCTCTTTTTAAATTGTCTACCTGCCCGATTAAGGGATCTGACATTCCACGCTCTGATCTGTATAACGCCAGTTTTCTTTCTCCTGATAACGACGTCCTCTTGAGTAGTCCCCGCCCGGAGATGCGAATGGGGGACTATTTTGCCTCCAGAATATTTTACCCAAGTGTACGGCATCATCATGTAACCATACAGTAAAGCTGCATGCCCTCGGGAAAAATTAAGGCTGTAGTTTCCCCTTGCTTTCAACCGTTCGCAGTACCAGCACAGCAAGGCCGTTTTGGTTAGTGTTACAAGGCCAGATCAGTCAATCATCCAGACTGTTGCCCCTGCAACTACTGAAAAGGCTGCTGCTCCTCTTCAGGAACCACGCGTTTATCTGGCGTCTCAACAGATACCGCTCCGTTGTGGTTGCACCTCCGGTACGGCTATCTGTACCGCTGAGGCACGCAAGCCTCTCTACCAACGGCAAGGTCTATAGTTCATGGGGGGGGGAGGGGGGTTGGTTGTGCTCGTTACAGAACGATAATGAAACTTTATAGAGAACATGAAAATCAAAATTTACATCCCATCATTGAGTAGACAGTGAGCTAATTTTTTGTTATACTCAGTCGTACTTAACAATATCTCATGTAAACTTTTATTACTCACACATATTGTCTATGAATGGTCTATCACCACATGCATGGATATTCACTTAGTGAAGTTTTCGAGGAAATAAACTGAAACAATCGTTTGTATTTGTAGAAAAAATTAGGAGGTATTCTGTGGTCATTGTTTTCCCAAATTACTGTGGCAATGCCACTGATATCGTAACCTTCTTGGTTAATTTGATAATGACTTTCTTCAATCTCCATTTGGCTCCTCAGGTCATGAATTTTCTAGTTTCTATAATATAACTTTTAGATCATTTCTCGTCAGAACAGCATTATTTAGTACTTTAAAACGAGCACAAACAGTTTCGACCGCAAGAAATCTTTATTTTTGTGGTTACCGGTTTCAGTCAGTTTTTTATCGTCTTCATACTACAATGTCCACAATGGTGGTACCACAGAATAGCCATACTTTCTACATTTTTCTACATTTTCATTTTACTGATTTTATGTAGATTATTTATGTACTTTGAAGATGTTCACTCTCAGTGCAGAAATCATGGCCACACAGAGCCCATACCTTGAATTTATTTCGTACGTTACCATTTTAACAGTTTCTGTGTATATTACTTTACATGTTGTGGATATTCACACTCTCTGGCAAAATTATACCCACAGAGAGGCCCTACTTTGAGTTTGTTCCCTGCAGTTTACTTTTTACGTAAACTATTCCCGGTCTTTGAGCATGTACGCAACCACTTGTGAAATTGCAGGCATGGGAAACACTAACTTTGACTTAGTTTTCTATATTTTCGTTTTGAGAATTTGCATTTGTTTTGAATACTATTATTAAATCAGCCCAAACAACACCAATAGCAGGAAAGAGTTTGACTGCGGTATTTTCTTGAAGGTATTCATTTCCAAATATGATTATTAAAACCGAGTCACACTGGTCTTACTGTAACAGATATTGTGGTAACACGATAAGAAAAAATAAATGATATCTATTACGAGTACGTTACAAAATGGTGCTAAACTTTGGTAGAGCTTCTTCTGTCTTGATGTCCTCTATCCGGTAGAAAGATACCTAAGATCGTTTTCCTGCCTGTTGGCAGTTTGTCATACTGTCATAATAGCTGAATGTAATAAAGCAGATATGCTGTTAATGATCGCATTTCTCTGTTAATAGCGACTGCTAAGGTGGAAGGTAGTACTGTCTGAGTTGACTACAGGCAGTGAAGTGAACGGAGAGTCTATAGATGTGTGAGAGTCTGCTGAGCATCATGTTTTGGTGCCTCTCGGTGTAAGAGTTTGCATGTATGCCAGAAGAAGGCAGTAGCCCATGGTTGGCAGTGCTTCATATGGCAGCTACCCTGACTTGTTCGATTCGTTGAAGGATGTGCTGAGGAAGGAGGAAGGGCTCTGCTTTTGGGAGTGCCATTTGGTGACTGCTTTTGGCTATTGCACGGAACTGAGAGGCACCAGTAGAGACGTTGTGCCTGTGTGCTGGCCTTGTTTGTGGTATTTGTTGTGTACATCTTGCATGCTACATAGTACTGCGTGACTTATTCATACAATTTTAGGATATTCACATTAGTTTGTGACATCACGACCATGTAATAGGGTTATTTTAGATTATGGTCTGCACTTTTCAATTAATTAATTTATATACGTCTTACATGTATGACTATTTTCAATTTAACAGTTTTGGCACAACTTTATTTACATTTAATTGAGACCTGTTCTGGGTACGAATTGCATTCCTGCGTGAATATTCAGAGTAATTCTTGCACTATTTTCAGCGTAATGTTTCTACATACATTTTATATTAATAAAGCAACATACAGACCACCTTAAGGTAAGATATTCGCATAAATGTCAGTCTACACTCATTATTTAAAATGTAGTCAACATTTCTAATACGATAGTTCGTGTGGATGTTTTGTACTTGTGTCGACATTCAGACCATGACAGGTCATTGTTCTGTTCCAAGCATTCGAAAGAAATAACGTACATAAAAGTTTTGCCTTCTCGAGGTAATATGTTTGTTTGAACATCTGATGAAACCGCAAATATGTCAGTTCTTGTTCTACTTTGTGAATGAAAAACAGTGCTTAGGCTGGTAAGACGGTTTTACTGATCAGCTTGGAACATGTCTTCTACCAATTTATGGAAAGTTTAGCGAAAATTTTCAGTGTATTTGCCAACTTTCAGATAGTCAACCTATTACGATTACGATCACGATTAACTCCTTGAGGGCAACTTTTGCTGTTATCTCTGAACCCATTGGTGGACTGAAATACATCTGCTATAGCCTCTGCTAAGATAGTTTACTTAGGAGATGTATTTTCACGCGAGTGCATCATCACCAGATGACGACACAGGGCCACTCAGACCCTCAACATGATTTCCAAGTTTTGATTGAGTATAAAACGCTCATGGTCGTGTTCTACTGCTCATCAAATCAAATCTCTTCAACAGGATTTCCACATGCGTCTGCCTTTTTGAAGTTGTAGTATACCTACGCTGCTTCTTTCAGCGGTCGCCAGATTCCACATAAAAGATGTTCCTTTTTAAAAATGAATAATACCCAACGAATATAATATTGTACAACATAAATATTCTGGAGTATGTTTCCTCACAGACACACATATTTAGACATTACAGATACACCTAACGAGACTGCAACACGAGATTATTTTTTGCGGCACCTGTACTCCAGTCTAACATCAACATAGACGCTTCTCATGATTACTCTGCTGGCACTTATTTTTAGTCGCTTTGGCTGTTACACAGCTGATTTGGTTTGTTTTGCTCTGTTGTATTGCGGGATGTGTTAAGCAGATATGGTTCAACAAATAGTACTTTGTACTCTTATGGACGAAAGTAATAATTCTCATTATTACGTAGTTTCTTTAGGAGATATATACTCCCAATTAGTTGTACCTGTTTTTCCATTTTTCTGCACGTTTGATCGAAATATATAGTCTGAGCACAAAAAATTTTGTGATTGTAGATGGGATTAAATGGAACAAAATCTAATGGTCACGCTGCCTGAGCTGTGTTCCTTCTTAAGTCTTCCTTGTTTCCTAAGTCATCTGCCGTTCGTGGTCCCTAGTTTTGATAAACTTACTAATAATCCCTTTGCCGTTACTGCTCGCCACATTGGTTTCTCTTCAGTTCACCCTCATTCCACAGGACGCACTCATTAGACTTTTCATTCCATTCCACAAGTCCTGCAGTTACTCGTCACTTTCAGTAAGAATAGCATTGTCATCAACAAATCCTGTTCTTCATATCCTTCAACGCTGAGTTTGAATTCCGCTCCTGAACCTTTCTATCACATCCGTCATTCATTCTTCTATGTACAGGGGTGAAAGGGCCAATTCAATCCTATCAGTTTGTCCTTGGTCTGAAATTTGTTCTTTTCCCCTGTTGGCTCATCTATATATTGTATGCTACCCAAGTTTCGTTGCAGAATTTCGCACCATTTTACACAGTCGAACGCTTTTTCTACCTCAACAATACACAGGTGTCTTGAGTTTTCTTAAATATTTCTCTAATTGTCAAGGGCGATGTCAGCACTGCCTCTCTGGTGCCTTTAACTCAACTGAAACCCAAAAGATGGTCACAGCAGTATATTGTGTTATAGTGAGGTTCGGTATATGCTCTGGGAATAGCCAGAACGGTGGATACGTTAAAAAAATAGTAGTAAACAGTTTGAATGTTGTAAAACGCTCAGTACGATATACACATCGCCATTGTTCTTTTCACCCTCGGTTAGGAGAGAGCAGAAACTATGTGTTTTATATTTGCTTCGTGAAGATGGTTTACTGTACTTGTGGTAGAAAATTTTTTTAGCCTGGTTCTTGTACAGCTCTATTTTTGTAATTAATCTACATTTTATATTTTTCTGTAATTAATTTTAGGTTTTATTTTCTACTGAATGCTCATTCTGTGGTATTTTAACGATTGATGTCTAAGGTTTATTTGTTGCATGAAGATCAGTTTTTATGTTCTTTTGGTATATGTGACTATTTTTAAGAGCTTCTTCCATTTAATAGTCCTAGGAGGTGGTTGCTCTGCACTTGCATGGGATTCTAATTTATTTGTAACTAGAGTTATTAGTAGTAATCTATCTTACGGTACGTACGACGGAGGTTGCGTTTGGTACCACAAAATCTTCCCCTCTTCACTGCTCCATTCACGAATGTCAAAAAGACTGTCGAGATGTATGTGGTAGGAAGTATCATGCTGCCACAGTCTTCTTGGAACATACGCTCACGGTATTTCAATAACAAATCACTCAGTGATGGAATTTTACCTTTCTTGTAGCTCTGTCTCTCTAGCATCTTAAGTAAGTCCCGAGAACAAATTATACGATTTCGTCAGAAACGTGCGGTACTGCTTTTGATCTTCTCTATCTCTTTCAATTCAACGATAGTTAGGGTCACAAACTGATGAACACGTGTATCGGAAGCCACTTCGTTCGACATGAATTATGTTTTCTGAAGATTCCCCTGCTGAAGATGAGCCTTAGGTTATCCTCCTTGTTATTTTACAGCCGTTTCCATGTTCAATGTTTTGCCCCAAAATAGCGTAATGCATCAGTACCGGATCTCTTCGCCTATTTATGTGTAACTAGCTTATAAACCAGGCATTGCCCAATTATTCATTTTGCCAGTTTTCTTTTATAAACGAAAAAATGAACTGTGTTTGTACCACAATATCGAAAAAATTTCGTTTCTATGTTTTCCTGAAAAAGCTTTTGATATTATGAAACAGTTTCTGTGGGCGAAATTATAAATGTCTGTGTGGCAACGCCCCTTCATAGCTCTATATACAGCTATTGTTTCCGACTAAAGTTGTTAACAATTTGCAAATGAAATTTATTGAAATCGCTGTCAGGTCTCAGAGACTTCCTTAAGTCGACTGTAGGGGTGTCTTAGTAGTAAAGAGCAAATGCATTATAGCTTCATGCATAATGTGGCAATTTGTCAGCTATCTCGTTGTTTGTGACGTCATATCTCTTAAAATACGTATTGTATAAAGACATATTGTTGTAGGTGCATTCAGCGGCACATATGGGTACCGACTCCGAAAAATGTTGCGAATAGAGCTGGAAACAAATAAGAAATAAATATAAATGTCATGCATGATGTGGCAATTGTTCAGACATTTCAGTATTTGTGATGTCATATGTGCTAATCTATGAGACATAAAACGATTTAATTTTGTAGGTACTTTCAGCGGCATTTTTCGATACTTTATGCAAAATGTATTGCGAATACAGATAATAGCAAAGAAGTAATAAACTTAAATGTCGTGTCCAATGCAGCAGTTTTCCAAGCTTCTCAGTGTTTATGACGTAGTATGCTATGAACAGTGTGTGGTATCACGATATAATTTAGTAGGTGTATTTAGTGGAGTAAGTCAATACTGTCTGCGAAATTTGCTACTAATGGAGTCGGCAGTACAGAAGTAATAAGTTTGAACGTGATGCGTCACGAGGCGTTTTTTACGCATCTCATTATTTACGGCGTTATATCGTCGTAACTATGACAAGTAGGTATTTCTTGCCCCCTCAGCGATGTTGCCTGGCAATAAAGGGTACGTGTACCTAGTTTGGCTGAAATCGGTCCAATGGCGTAGGAGGAGATCTGAAAAATACACACTTAAACACATACATACATCCTTTTTTATAATCGTATGGATACCTTACATACAGTTACATTAGGGATCAACAGCCTCTGCATGGTCTCCTGCCTACTGGCATAGTAAACTTCCTATAGGCAACAGAATTATTGTTGCATTGCTTCTGTTCGTGTGCCTTTGATGTATTTGATAACGCCGCTCGACGTTAAATCGTATTTTCCTACAAAAAAAAAAAATTAAAAAAAATAAAAAAAAATAAAAAAAAAAATAAAAAAAAAATAAATCAGCACTCGGTCTCTGTTGAAAGCTAAGAATAACAAGGTTCAGTGTTCGTTTTATTTCGCTCGTCATCGGAAGTACTACAAAGTCGTAGCCGTTTCCAAATGAAACAGGTATAATCCAAGTTTGTTACTGAAGATATATTCTCTCTATTATATCTTAGCTGTGAACTACAACTTGAAATCCTAGAACATCTTCTCAGCACGTCGATCAGAAAAAATTTGTGCTTTATTTACGGTATAAAGCTGGTGATCAATAAATGAGACGTACATGGTCTCTGTGCCTCATGTCCCTGGTTATTCTTATATCGAGCCAACTGTCTTCAGTGTGATTTTCGTAAGTATATTTACAGATATACTGTACAATATGGTGCCGACAATCAGTTTGGTGCCTGTTGCTTACGCAGTTTTTCTATTCCGTTCTTTGGAAATAATTTTTGGAACATATCCGAACAAGCCGAAGTTTCTCTAATTTCAGTATCGAGGGAAATGTATAAGTTGAGATGGGAAAAATAATATCAATAGCCACATGCGACGTATGCTCTTCAGTCCCGACGTACACATATGTGCACATCAGGTCTTTATAGTGTCATCCTGCCAAATGACGTTTTCCTGAATTGAGACCTGATGTACACGACTGTGCACATCATGCGGTTTCTGTTTCTGCCGCTAGGTCGTGCGCAAGTCAGTTTTGGCGGGTTTACTTGCATCCTGAAACTTCCGATCTGAAGGATGGCGTCATCTGCGACACGCGAGAAAAGTAAACTAAGTTTCAATAATCCTTTTTGAATTGTATTACTGTTTTTATCGTGTCTTACCCCAAACAAGACATCAAGAAAGTGATATGTGTATGCAATGAAAACGATAGTTTCGTAGTTTTACGAACATCGACTGTTGAATTTGAAGTACACATTTGTGTACATCAGGTCTTAGCTCACAGAATGTAGAGGTACTAACGCTAAGACTGATCTCATTGTGAAATCGTAATTTAAAACGTAATCTATATTAAAGTCGAAAGTGTAGCTACTAATACTCTAGGAGAGCATCCAAGTTATTCTGGTTGTTGTGGTGTAATGGGTAGTGTGTTGGATAGCGTGGTGGATTGGGAACACATAGGTACTGGGTTCTAATCGTGGTGAAAACTCAAAAATTCTTAGTTTTGTTATTAGGTTCAGTTTCATTTCTTTATTGCATTACATCAACAGTTACTTTCACTTTATTTCATTTTCGCTTCTCAGCTTTAACAGACAATGAAATTATAAAACTGCTCGAGACGAGTGACTCGAGATCCTTGTCAGACGAAGATGATCCTGTTGATGAACCTCCAACTCCACCTGAACGAATTGGTGTGCTTGAAGTTGAAGGATGCAATGTGGATGTTACTCCTGAGGCACCTCCATCAGCTTCATCTTCTCACTGTCGTCCACTAAGATGGAGGCAATCTAAGTAAGCAATACATTGGTGTAGTTGTGTGTGTCATCTGACACGATTTAGATCAGTATTCTTCAGTGGTACTATTTTTTTTTTTTTTTGCAGGATGTGTAATCGACAGCCTTCTGACGACAACTTTGAAGAACAGACCGATGGTGAACTGAGAAACCCTTCACAGTTTTTGTTCGAGTACTTCGATAAAAATTTCTGGAAAAATGTTGCAGGACAAACTAATTTATATCATTGCCAAAAGAACTCAAAAAGTCTGGATACAAATACTAATGAAATTTTGTCCCTTGTCGGAATTGTGATATTGATGTGTACATTGAAATTGCCCCAGGCAAGACTTTACTGGAATATGCAACTGGATATTCCACTTGTATAATCAATCATGGCAAGAGATAGATACTACAAATTACGAAATTATCTGCATTTTGTAAATAATTGGGAAGATCATGACGTAAATGACAAACTTTGGAAGGTTAGACCTTTAATTGATGCTTTTAGAAATAAATGTATTAGTTTACCCAGGTCTCAACACCTTTCTGTGGATGAACAGATGATTCCATTCACGGGGAGTTGTAAGATGCGAACATATGTACCTTCCAAACCTAATCCACTTGGCCTCAAAAAATTTATTTTAGCATCATCAGATGGACTTGTCCTTGATTTTGCTGTATACACTGTCAAAGGAACTATTCCTGACAGCGATCAAAAAGAACATGGCCTGGGAGCGGGTATACTCAAACTACTGGCTAGAACTATACCCAATGATAACGATCATGTAATTCACAGTGACAGATTTTTCACCAGTTCAAAATCTGTTCAGCTTTTACTAGACAGGAATATATTTCAGACAGGAACTTTGATGGCCAATAGAACAAAAGAAGTAGCTTCTAAGTTCAAGAGAGATCAGGAGCTGCAGCGGGGGCAATAGGATGAGTACGTATGGGAGGACCAGGAAATTTGAGCCCTCAAATGGAAGGACAATAAATCTGTCACATTATTATCCTCGTGCATAGGGAGCGAACCAGAGGGTACCTGCAAACGATGGTGTAATACAGAAAAAGCAAAGGTTAGTGTCAAACAACCAGCCATCATCAAAAGCTATAATCGCAATATGGGTGGCATTGATCATTGTGATAGATACATGGCATACTATAGGTCAAACCTCAGAACAAAAAAGTGGACTGTCAGAGAATTCAACCACTTCACTGATTTAGCCACAATTAATTTATGGACTATGTACAAAAGGTGTTGTCAACAAGAAGGGATACCAAAACAAAAGTGGATGTCTCTCATAAACTTCAGAATTCACTTGCCCCAACTTGGTAAAGTCTTCAGAAATTGTAGACTCGCTGGAACTGTCGAAAGAAATTTCTCCGAGTGTGACACAGGAGTATGTCAGCAGTTCTGATGAAGATGAGCAGCATCAGCCCACAAAACGAAGACGAATTGTACCAAAGCCAACTAGAGAAAGCAAATGTGACAGGATTGACCACCTTCCTGAATATATTGAAAGTAGTTTTGCCTCAAGGTGTCGGTTACCAGGGTGCAAGCGACGTTCTCGCATAATGTGTCAAAAGTGCAAAGTTCATTTGTGCGTATTAGAAAACAATTGTTTTGCTAAATTCCATAAACATGAGAAGTAATGTGTTCATAAAATGTAACGTGTACATAAAAATGAGAAGTAATATGTACATTTTTCATTGGTAATAAAAATATGAAAATACTATGAGATCAGCATTTTTTTCTCTCTTGAGACCCAATGTACACACATATGTACATTCAATTACTCAAACATTATATAAAATAACATTTCAAAATTAGTTTTTTTGTGTTACTTTGACATCAGATGCACCAAAAAATGCAACTGAAACATTTTTCCATTCTTTGTTTATCTTTGGAACTGAAGAGGGTATAGTAACATAAGTTTAAAATCAGTTCCTACAAGATGGAAATTGTTCCGAAATTCCTTACATTTTATTTGAGAACTCCATTTAATTACTTGTGAATCACTTTCTTTTAAGTGAATGTTGAGACTTCTGAGTAATAAAGAGCAAAAATGTGGTGTTCACAAGTATCACTGTTTTCAAACATTTTAGACAAAACAATGAACAATAACACTGATATCTTATTACAATTAATCTGAGTACAATTATCTAAGTAGTATCAGATTACAATCTTACTCATTGACCACCAAGAATTAAGAGATAGTAATAGTCTCTGATGGGTTACAGTTCTCTAACCTACATCATTAGTTGAAACGTGAAACACTGATCATTTCATAGTACTGTGACTGTGCGTTATAATCTGTTTGTTCGGAATTCAAATATTACTGCTAATAAGCTCTATGTGTACACTTTTTCGCTATTCTGGACTCTCCACCGTGGAAATTAGTTTATGTTACGCTTTAGTAAATTGGGAGATCCGCAATTTGGTTTCTGGAAAGGCAGTTTTTTATTTTGGTCTGACCAAATGTTCCTTCCTGGAATGACATTTTGTATGAATCGGATAAGGCGTTTGGTTACGTACACTATGAAGTATCATTAGAATTTTCTATTACTTAAGAAGACTTTTATGTAGACTATGGTATATTATAGCCGAACATATAACCATCTTACTGTATGTAATTCATACAGTTATATTCAATCTTGTCTTGGAATTAGGAATCTAAAGATTCTTTTACACTGACATTTGGGAATTAACTAATATTCAGTTCCGGTACTGTGATATCAATGTTCAATAGGCTTCCATACTAGGGACGTATTTATTCTGTGCTATTCACTGTATAACATAACTCTGCTAACTGAAAACAGTATAAGCGTTGCGGTTGCTCTGTCGCAATTAGTGGTGTGCAAAGAAGTAGATCTTTGTTGACAGCTGTAAGACTAGCTTTTGACACCTATGAAATGCAGTAGACCCAGTTCCGTACAAACAAAACTTTAGAGTTAATTTTGTCGAAAGAATATACTTTCCTTTTATTCTTAGAAACGATTTAATTTTGTAATTTAAGAACATTTATAATCTGTTATGATGAATAAATACACCAAGGAATACATAAATCATGTCACATACGGGACGTCCTTGATGGTTATACGTTTATGTCTAATATAGTCAACGTGTAACACCCTGGTAAATAACGACGTTGGAATAAAAAATTATACTGTTCAGTGCTATCAGGTATTTTCTCTTGCAAATGAATAAAATTGTTGTACTTCTATGTTTTTCAGTTGGAAAAAGAGTTGATAAACAGAAATTGCTCATCTCTGGTCATGTTTGTCCTTCGTCACTAGTAGAGGAATCTCATACATCAATAATGGATGGATCTTCTTTCCTAGACTTCAAAATTACCTGTGGAGGTTAGTTGGCTGAGGGGCACGTGCAGGCAGGTTGTGGCTTTTCGGAGACTCCGGCTGTCCGGCACGGATCTCGAGGAATGGCGTAACTTTAAATCCGTCGGGGGCAAGACTGGCCGGCTCGCTTAAGTGCTGGTAGCGGCGGCTCTGCGAGGAGAGATGGACGTAGCACGCAACCTGGTCGCAAGTTCCTGGTCTATTCTGCAAACTTAAGGTTTACGACATCCCGCAGTTCGTCTTTGTGGGTTGGAAGCAATAACGCCCTGGCTGGAATGCTGCAAGTTGTGGCTCCTTCTCATCTAAATTGAGATAAGTGTTATTTTCTAGTTTTAACCACCTGATATTGTAAGGCCATCCCTTTGTTCTATCAAATGGGATCTGGTAACGCAACTACCAGTTTCTAAATGCATGACCCTCGGCCAGCGTTACTAATTGCAGATTCTGTTCTAGGCCATATTTCGTGCAAATGTAAGAGTAGTGACAGGTTTCGTGAAGGAAATTGTTTGTGACACGATCTGTGTGGCAGGCAAGATTGTATGCTTGTGTTATTGAATCAGTGGGTGCTGACATGATTGGTAGTAAATATTAGTAGTTGTAAGGACTGTTAACTTTAAGCTGTTGATACCCGCTTGCCATTAATCTATATGTTTCCTTTTTACTGCCCGGTCATTCTTGTGTGAAGTTTTATTCCCAAAGATTACTGTTAACTTTTGATCTGTGTTGGCAGGGCAGCTTTAGCGGCAAACGGCGCGTTCCTGTTTAATGGAACCGTAGCAGAGGCGTGTTTCTTTGTTGGCGTGATGGCACTCCGATCGTCGCACGGCGTCTGGGTTGACCGGCAGTCGACAGCCCCGACGAGCCGCAGTCAGAGTGGCTCAGGTTAAGTAAAGTTGATCCTTTCATTCGTACCATGGCGGTGTGGCCCCGCTCGTGTGGGGAGCTGTTTGGTGAATTTTAAGAGCTCAGGAGGTTAAAGTGTCTTTGCCAAGCCTCAGTTTTTTCCTCATTTTTTCTCCGTGAGTGTTTTTTAAAGTTGGCGCCCTTATCACTACTTCTCTGCGTGTGCAGTTTAAGATCTGTTACTTATCAAGATAAACTGGCCAGCCCTACCTTGATCCACAGTCATTAGAGAAATTTGGCTGCTCGTTCCTTGTTTGCTGTCATAACCGTCTGCTGTAGCTCTCTGGTTACTTTGAATTTTAGGCTAATGTTTGGTTATTAAGGATTGCGTCAAAGTTACTGCTGGTCTGTTCCAAGTCCAAGTACATTGCATGTACTTCAACTTCTCTTCATATGTGGTCAATTGTATATTTATTAAGCCTTGCTCTTAATGTATGGTTGGTATATATGTGTGGCCTTTTATGTTTAAATTTTATGTCTTTCTAGTTGTTCTGTTTGAGGGACTGTGCAGTTTATTGTTTAGGGGATTTTTTACTAAGGGTTATGCATTGCAAAGGGCCTTCCAACAGCTTCAACCAGTGGCGTGTCTTATGAAGAAACCGGGATTTGGATGAATGCTGTTTGTCTGTGTAACGGTCAAGTTGGCTTGAAATTTTGTTAGTAGATTTAACAGCTATTATTGTAATTTATTTTGTTGCAAAATTGTGTGTTAAACACTCTTGCAGCCACGCTTAGTTTATATAACGTTTTTGTTTTCATGAGCTCTGTCCTGGTTTTAATGGTATAATTGTTAAAACTATTTTTTTAAAGATTTACACAGATTTCTGTTGCCTTTAATAAGTTTTTAAATTGCGATGTTAATATCGTCATTAAGTAATAAAGTGTATACAAAAACAACAAATGACAAATGTGTGGGCCCACCTTAGATTTTTTCCCCTTAAGCCATCCCATGCTTAGTTGTCGGGTGTCACCCTTCTTTAGTTAACAAAACGAGACTTGTGGGTACAGTTAATTCTTGGGTTTCTTTTCCGCAATCACTCAACATCCATTTCAACTGGCAGTGTTAATGACAAGTGCCAAAGTCTAGTACTAAATTAGCTTTTATATTGTTAATTGCCTTTGTACACTTTTCACCTGATGATGCCGTTATAGTATTAAGAAACCATCCATGAGTAACCTTGCAATGAAGTATCATCAACATCTAAAGCGATTTCTATAAGTTAATATTAATAAGAAATTTTGAAAGAAATATTTTAACGTGTACCAGTTAAGCTGTGGATGCCCATGTCGTAAAATCACACGATAAAAGACACTGGATGTATTTCATATTTGTCTCACACTGTCATTAATTAGTAGAACTGTGCTGTGCCTTAGAAAGCCTCGTGTAGGTATAAACATTTTCATGTATTGTTGTTACTATCACTTTTATTTCTCTGAGTGCAATAATCAAACGGATTATGGTAAAATCATTTTGTTAAGCAGTTGTATGAGTTCTACTAGTGTCACAATACTTTTATACACTTATTTATTATTATCCTGGCTTTATCTCTGATGTTTGAAGTATAACAATGATTCTAGAAGCTTTTATTATTACATTATAGTTTCTATTGGTTTTTCAGTGTCAGTACCATAAGTATGTATGTAGTCCATTTTCTGTACATTGCTACATTCATTGTTCGTTTCAGAATAATACCCAGAAAAATGTTAGCTTCCGTTTTGGTGCTAAGCTATAGAGTACTTGGTCCAGAATGTTTTTCAGTATTCATACAACTTGGGAAGCAGTCTGAAACAAAATTTTACGTTTGCGGACGAATGAAATGTTTGTACAGTTGGACTATTCTGTACGGAAAAAGTGAGGATGGAATGGTGTGGCACATAGGGAATTAAGAAAGGAAAGTTAAGAATAGGAATATAAGATAAAATAAAAGATATAAGAACATAGGGATGGAAGAAGACAGACCTGAAAGACAAATAAACACCTACATTACCAACTTCACCACCACAGACCCGAAATGCTAATTCAAACACCCTACTACAGAAAGATTAAAAAGAGTGAGTAGGAAGGAAAAGTGCTTCTACTAAGAACCAGATTAAACTTTGTAGAAGACTCATAACTCAGTCACATTTATAACTTGATATTAAATGTGTTAGTTAAGTCAGGAGAGTTAATTATTATATCTATTTACAGTAATTTAAGCTAACCTCAATTAAAAGTTATATAAAACCGATTATATCCCTCCATATATATTTTGAAGGATCTGGAGATATTTCAGTTCTCCCTTCAGTTTCATTGACCATCGACATTGGCAGTCCAGTTGTCAGCCATTGCCGTCACACCATTACAGGGCACCAATCTGAAAGAGGAAATAGCCACGCCCACTGAGACGTTCGAGGCGCCACCGTAATAGTGAGTTGTGTTGCATAGGAGGGACACTTCTGTTTTGACCACTGTCATCAGAGAATACCTACATCTGCCTTCAATAGCTAGTAGTGGCAACATCACACCAACACACGCATTAGTCTCTGTTATACAGTGCGTTATATGGCGTTGACAGAAAAGTGTTTATCGTAAATAAAGACGACCCACAAAGTTCGTTTTCCTACCGACTTGTGAATTTCAAGCATCTCAAACTTTTGCACCGTTTCTTGTATTTTGCTCTCAAGACACTGAATTGCATACATTATTCCATGTATGACCGTCCAGACCCCAGCCATGGAATGCGAGAAAGTTACGTGTATTATTTTTGGTTGCCAAATTGGGATAACTGTTCTCTTTGTCCACCTCCATAATCACATTATTTATGGAACTTATCACATACTAACTTAGCAAACATCCGATAGTAAATGTCATACTTTATTACTTTTATTATCAGTATTTCTAGACCACAGTCATTAATATTGGCCGGCCGCGGTGGTCTAGCGGTTCCAGGCGCTCAGTCTGGAACCGCGCGACTGCTACGGTCGCAGGTTCGAATCCTGCCTTGGGCATGGATGTGTTTGATGTCCTTAGGTTAGTTAGGTTTAAGTAGTTCTAAGTTCTAGGGGACTGATGACTACAGATGTTAAGTCCCATAGTGCTCAGAGCCATTTGAACCATTTGAACCATTAATATTGGTTGTCAGTATTTGTGAGCCACATCATGTGATAAGTCTTTTCTACATTTGTGTGCACATCACATAAATGCATGTTACTGAGAGGCCTGCGTTCCACCAGTCACAAGGTAGTGGACCAAAGTGGTATATTGCTACTAAGCAGTACATCACCGTGATTAGCTCTCACAACAGCCCAAAAGGCTACTGTGGTATTATTAAATATAACATATTGCATACAACAGTACTTACTATTCCCACTTCCTGACATATACTACATGTTATTAATGTTATCCTTCCAATAGTGGACTCAAGTTTAAAATAATAATGTTTCTATCTCTGTAGTATACACTTCCTTGGACCGAAATATAAATCATCGAATTGTTTATTCATCTAATGTGTAATATATTCAAAGTACAACCAATATGTGAAACATGTACAGCAGATCTGTTGCCATTATTTGATAAGCTTCCAACTTCCACCTGTAGAACATGAAAAAATAAGGAATCATTAATAGCAGCAAGTATCAGCTTTTCAGTAGCAAATTATTAATACTAACTGAAGTCACTACTTTACCTTAGTAATAAGACGTATCACTTCTCGATAACTCACAACTTACTTTAAAAATGAAGCATATACTTTGATATGCAATTCAAGTCTCTATTCCTTAATTTAAGTCCATAACATAGTGAAATAATATTTAGTCTTGAGAAAATAAGTCTTAATGAAAGCATTCTACAATAAATTTCATTGCTGGATCAGAGTCCAAACGAAAATAATGTTAATTCTTATTAATAAGTGAAACTTCCGCTTTGAATGTAAAGAAAGACTGTGCTGGTAAACTTCTACATTATTTGATACTGAAACAGTTGAGTAAAACTAAACGTACTCAGACAGTTTTCTCTTTACTTATTCTGATCATCTCTAAACTGATACGCAATACTTTAGCGCAACACAGTCTGACTTTCAGTAATCCCTACAAAAGAATAGCCCAGACTAACAATAACCTATACCCTTCATGAATCACTTACCTCACAAAAAAATTCGACACTCGAGCTACTGCAATAGAGCGAGCGCCAATACTGCCAGCTAAATTCTAACCCTGAAGGTACTAACTACTGATAGACACATAGCTAGCAAATGAAAGATTTTGAAATAGACCAAACAATGTATTCACCTTAATATTGTTCAAAAGTCATAACATACATATAAATTCTTGACATCTAATTTGGCCAATTTTCTTTCTCTGACGGACACACGTCCAGATCGTCCGCTCACATTAACATCTCAAAACTCTGGCATCTCTCTCCCCACATCCACCACTGCTGGCGGCTCACCACCACAGTGCAGTCAGTGATTTTAGTACAGACCACTACGTGGCGTCACCAACATAAAAACCTAAACATCCTAGGTACATAAGTACCACCTTCTTTGATAATTTACAAGTTGAGTTCCTTCATTGCAGAATCTTACATCATAAGCAGTTGCTGTGTGATAGGGTTATGAGTGTGAAATCTGTAAAAAGATTGGTACAGGTCTCTATATAATTACTTATTAACACTTTTCCAGACTCTATTCTCGCAACTGACTTCAACTGTGGCATTTGATGAGGAACATATGTTACACTCCCACTAGATACATCATGTTTGAGTAGATTTTCAAAAAAATTTTGATGTGATGTGAAAATGTTTTTCCAATAATACTAAAGTCCATCATTATTTGATGTTTTTACTGAACACTGTAATCTTACAAGATTTTGAGGGGAACCTTGAGCGATCCATGCTGACCTTGATGTTGTGTTAAGACAAATAATGCATTACAAAAAAGTTTCCACCAACACATAACATTATATGACGTTTCAAAATACGCACCTGACTACTGTTTAAAAGCATAACCTTTCCCATATTCGCCGATAGGAGCGGCCGAGCGGTTCTAGGCGCTACAGTCTGGAACCGCGCGACCGCTATGGTCGCAGGTCCGAATCCTGCCTCGGGCATGGATGTGTGTGATGTCCTTAGATTAGTTAGGTTTAAGTAGTTCTAAGTTCTAGGGAACTGATGACCTCAAAAGTTAAGTCCCCTGGTGCTCAGAGCCTTTCCCATATTTACCAACATGTTTACTAATATATATATATATATACGATAAAAGTACTGAAATGTTCGCATTTCTAACTGTGATGAAATATCCCGAATTTAATGACGCAAGCTGCATGTCAGTATCTGAGTTTTTCTGATTTACTGGTGTGGGGATGCTGTAGCTAATTCGCTACCGAAGTAGGAAGGCACTGTCAACCGTTTACAGATAAACAAATACACTGTTTTCCTGCTATACGTGATGACATTCTCATTGTATATGACCATTAGAAAACAAGATCATTACTAGAGGTCTTATTTACAGAAAATTAGAGGCATGACTATTATTGTATTGCTTGAACAGAATTAATTAGAGCCTCTAGCTGAAGGAAATAATAAGCACCGAGTGTATTACTATTAAAATATTAGTTTGAAGACGAGAAAACAGCTGAAACTAGAACTATAAATATTCCCTCCTCGCTGAAGTTTTGCGACTGACAGATCAACGATAATTACTGGTTTTAAACTAGCATATAGAGAAGAAATAGTGGACTACGAATGTGTTGATGGCAACTATACCGTACTGATTTGATGGAGACGCTTGTGTGGTTTTGATGAATGATTGCCATGTTGTATGACATTAACGAGAGGAAGTACATGATTTCTTTGTATTCTCCTTCAGAAACGCTCTGGATTGTACTTTGTGTCAAATTATTGACTGTTAATTTTATGTGTTCCTGTTTTTGGTAGCATTTTCCCCTCACGTTGTTCCCCTCACATTGGTGATGCAGAAGGTACTACGCTTTCTAGCGAATCTGGTTGTAAAATATGTCCGATTGCATTCTCACGATTACATTTGTTTGAACTTTACTATTAATGAAGTGGAAATAGGTAAACGAAAATATGAGAATTTGTATACTTAGGCCAGAGTACTAATAATTTCCATTTATTTTAAGGAGACTTCCTGTGTGTTATGGTCGGAATACCGTGGAGAAAACGTGTTAATTATATGTAATGATTGTATGTCATGACAGGACCACCCACGCCAAGAAAGTGATTTCCATAAACAAACAATTGTATATGGTGCTCCAGAAATACCTAGTATGCGTAGCTAGAGAAGAGTAAAGGTACTGTGAGTGGTGCCTACTCTATGGCCTTGAGGTAAGATGGTATCCTGAAAATGTATCCTAAAGTAAGGCTCAGTTTTCTTCTCTTTTCCTTTTTTTTAAATCGGTCTTATGTTAGAAATCTGTATTGTAATTTCAAGAAGGCCTGCTGCAAAGTGTCTCTAACAGTTTGCTGTTACATGTTGCCGTAATGCATCTGTAGTCTATTAACTTCTTGTACAATGAAGGACTGTTTCACATGCTAGGTATTTCATTTATTTCTTTAGATTTTCTCTCATTTGCATATGGTTGAGATTGAAGAAGGGCAACTCAAGAAACGGAGAGATACATGTCACTAAACAGTATGTCGACCACGGAAGCCACTCATTACCAAAGTTCATCTATACACAAAGAATAGCGCCACAAAAACTGGCTGCTGTCGGGGCAACACACCACCGGTCTGCCATAAAACTATGCTATTACGACGTAACCTGGTAGAACTACAACACATCTTCAAACGACGGTGGAACAACTAATCTACAGTGAGTGGCGCACTAGCTCACTTGAGTACTGGCGTCAGTTGCCGGGGAGGACAGATTTGTGGAAACTGGCTTCCACTGGTTGGAGTGGGGATGATGATTTTCTCCTGATCGACAGGCGAGCACTGCCATTGCAGATCGTCGAATGAGGGCAACAACCCCTCCGTCACGAGCAGCGTCGTATCTGCCACCCTGCTTACGGTCGGACGCTGCTTTGGTGTTTCAGCCCAGCATGATCTCTTCCGGTGACCTAACTGTATTCATGAACAAGTCTCTCAACTGCCTATCGCACACTATTTTCCGATTTCTCACAGAAAACCATCCAGTTTCCTCCTTGTTGTTGTTGTTGTGTGTCTGTGTGTGTGTGTGTGTGTGTGTGTGTGTGTGTGTGTGTGAGTGTGTGTGTGTGCCTGCGGATGAGTTTAAGACTGAAAAAATGCATGCAGCAGAAATTACAAGTGTCTTCCGTCTCTGTTTGTGAGCAAAAGATTTCGGTACAGTGCAAATAGTTATTATCTGCTATTTGTATGTAATATTGATTTATGTTAGAAGCATTGAGAGGTGCAAGTGGGTCCAGTTTGTCACCTTCCATGATAAAAGTGTTTTTTTATACAATTATTTTTCTTATTATTTAGGTTTACAAGAGCTGACAGAAGCAGGTTGCTCCCCTCATCTTCTTTGTAGGCCCTACGTTGTAACACTTCATGCCTACGTTTCTTATCTTAGAAAGAGGATACTTGAAACTGATTTGAGTTTTGTTTGTTTGCCTAGACCTTAGATTACTATTTACATAAAACATGTTTTTCTGTGTGTGGGCTTACAACATACTGCTGGAATGCCATCCATCATGTAAAGACAGAAAACATTCCGTACAGTTGGTTTAAGACAAGAGAAGATGTTATGAAAAAGTCAGCTATTTGATATACTCACAACTCTTCTGTAATTTTTTTTTTCCGAAGCATGATATTTTCACCAGGCTGCACTGTAGGCTGGATTCTGCATTACTCCGTGTCGCTGCTCACGCCGTCTCTCTTGGAGTCCCAAGTTTGTCTTGTGAGCGATAGTCGGAAGTTTTAGCAAGAATTTCAGTTAGAGTGACAACAGTCTGCCTGAAGGGACACTGTTCTGGCGTAGGTTTTGGTACTGAACGAATACTGGTTTTCCACTTTGTCATGCAGCTGTGTATATGTGGGTGGGATAGCTACTTGGTCTTTGTGTAAAATGCGCTATCCACAGGTATTTCACTTATGTTTCTTACTGGTCCAATTGATCATATTACATATGCTGTAATTTTTGGCGTCGATGATTTATTTCAATTGCAACTATACGCTGTATTCCTCTGTAGTCAGATACATGGGCCTACAGCTAGTTATGTTTCGCATAGCCATGACCCCTCGTTCAAATTAGTCTCTCTCTCTCAGTTATTGGTAAGCATATCATGTTGATCAAGCAAATTATTTGAATAATAGATAACCTGTAACACAAGTAAACACAGATATTACCGCATATTTTATTAATATGTTGATGAGTACAATTCTTAATATGCAAATGAATATTTAAATTTTACACTGAAATCAGGCCCTCTTTGATGTAGTTTTTGGTTATTAAAGTTCCCTTCTCTACCGATTACGTGAAAAGCACACCTTTTTTTCTTGCTGGAAAACCCTACGTGCCGCTCACGTGATCACGAGACCGCAGGTTGAGGCACCTAGCTGAATGGATGCCGCCTTAGTGTGAGTTGCAGCAGTGGGAGGACAGAGTTGTGTGTGGATGTCGTGGAAGTGTGAAGGCAGAATTGAAATATTAAAATTTGGGATATGCTGTCGAGGATACAAGAAAAACGCGGGTATTACATGTCAATTAATGGAACAAGTGGAGAAATGTAAAAATGGCATTTGTAGGGCCACAAACGTTAATAGACAGTTGTTGTAGATAGACGAAACATTCGAAAATGATAAAATTAGTTAATCATTCAATTCTGTTGTAACAACTTCACAACTCAGAACTGCCGTCGTTCTATGCAGATGTTAACTATATGACTGCCATAGTAGATTGTTTTTAGAAGTATTTTATGGTCTGTTGTGACGTATTTTTACCATGAGTTTCGTTTTCGTTTGTTGTGAATTCCTTAGTCTGCTGTTTCGCACTTGTGTAACAGCAGTTCGATTTAACAATTGTTTCATTATGTATGCTTAGTGTACACTTGTGACCTCTAGCAACCAGTTTGCTGCTCGCAGACTGGTGGGTGTCATGTATCCTGGTTCAAGTGCTCTAGTGTACATTTAGCTTTACGTCTTTTTCCCCAAGTAAATTTCATCTAATAGCTTGTTTTGTATTGTGTATATTTTTTGTCCTATGTTTGTCATTTAAATGTTAACAAGTTTATGCTCTTACATAGTTAACTGTAGTCTTCAGTTCCAACAGTGACAGTACAGCTATGTTTTGAATGTGTGCACATCTCCAGTACTGTATAATTAATGTGTTACAAGGCCACATATTCAAGTATGTAGAGGTGTGTATTTCAAGAGCTTTTGTTCATGGTGTGCAGTGGTAAGGTGTGAGGCCATGAAAGACAGACAGGTGATCGATACTGACAGCCATGATCTAGTTAACTGCACATGTCTTTATACTTTCAGTGATAGATTTAGGCACAAGGTCAAAGCCCTGGTTGTCTACAGAGGCCACGAGAATGACAGGCCACAGTGTGTACCTTACAGCATGTGACACTATAGTCTTAATGAGTGCCAGAAGCTGACTCCGGCAGGGATTGGGTAACTATTTCATACGAGTTTAATAATTCATAACTGTGCCTTTAAATGCATTCAAGCTCTCGGCAGCGCATGAAAAAGTTAAGACCGTTAGCGAGTACCTTGCGTGGAGGCGATATTTCACGAAGTAAGGCGAGTGTGACGTCAGAAGCTCGTTGTAGAGTCCGTATTTCTCGAGGGCCTCGTTGTCTACCGAAAGCCATCGCAGACGCCACTGGCGGCGGCAACAACACGATGGTCAGCCAGAGACCTCGCCTGGAGTCAGCTGACACGGCAGTGCTCCGACTGTCCACTCCAAGACGATTCCTCCAAAACCTGCTTCCGCGTGACTCTTGAGGGATTTAAGTTATTTTGGTTTCTAACGTAGTTTCCTGGCGTTTTACTATTCAAACAAATCATTTCATGAGAATTTAGTAACAAGTCAGAAACGATAACATATCATTTGAGGGACACGAAGCTGACATATGTATAATGATAAATGTGAATATGTTTCATTAATTACAATAAATTTAAAATACACAAATGACCTGTTGATTATCGTGAATAGCACTCAAGGTTTTGACGCAATAGCGGAATAAATAAAAGTCGTTCTTGCCGGGATCTTGCTCTCTCTCCCCCAACTAACTGGATACAAGATTGTATCATGTACCTCATGTGCTAGGTCTTACACGTAATTAAGCTTACAATTACATTACTTTATTGACATTTTCTCTTCCTTATAAGCAATTCAGAAAAGTCGTAGAGTGCTTCGCATATTTCAGATGTCAGGAGATACTTGACATATAGCAACTGCCTAAATACGGAAAATGATTAACGTACCTGTATCTACGTAGTTAGTATGATTCAGAGTGTAGATGCTAACCTTTCTTGAGGTTAAATTACTCATCGCACTTGAATATCTTGCTTTTAAATTTTCCACTACAGTTCCAATGACAAGCAAACTGAAAACGCCAGCCAACATATGTGCAGGTTTATCAACTTCGCTAAGAAATCTGGAGACGCGTCCAGTGACAAAATGTGCTACCTTGACGTGTTTATCACTTGTATAAAAAGTTCAGACACCGTTTTTTTGCATCAGTCTACTTTCTTAGTAAAAAACATTCACCAAACAAAGTTTTCCTACCTGAATAACTCAGTTTAGCTTCACAGACGTAACAAGTGTTGTATTTAGTGAAACCTCTGTCCTGATTATTGGCTCCTATAAAACAATATTGCAGTGTTGATAGTGATGGTACGCTATGCTCGTTTTCTTGTGTTTTCTTTCATTCCTCTTGAGTAACGCTTCGTCACAGGTACATGTAGCACTCCAGTTATGGCACGGGATTCAAGTTCTAGAGCACTGGTTTCAAATCCACTTTCGAGCACCCACATCTAGATTTAATGTTTCCCTAAGTCCTGTAGCTGGTTGATTGCACTGATAATGACAAGGCTGAGTTCTGTATTCACCACTGCATAAGCTTAGATTGTGCCCTGTCTCAGAATAATTTGTACTCCACGAGACGTTAAACACCAAAGTTTCATTCTTCCTTCCTCCGAAATGTGGACTAATATCGCATCAATCTAGTGTAAGTCTATAATGTGAAGGTGTGAGTTAGTCAAAAAGACAGCACAGAAATTTGTTCCCCGCGGGAAACAGTCTGTGCTACAGGTAATAACTTATATCGGGAGTGTTTAGGTGCGCCCTCAGTCATTTATAGATTCTGCACGTGCGTTTCTTAGACTACAACATTCCACAGAATATTCGGATGTTTAGTAAGGCACTGCAACAAATACCATTCGCAGATTGTATTTCAGTACTTCGGTAATCTCTGGCCAATCCCAGACTGTGCTTAGCTTTCTTGATGACTTATCCTTGGATAGATCGCCTACCGTCTGAGCTTCATCATACGAACTATGTGAAGGAACCTATCGAGATTCATTCCTACGAAAGCCTCCTCGTTGAACAGTTTCCTAGAACTGCTACCGAGTGCCGCCGGGGCTGATCAGTAATTTTGATGCTGTCAACGCTATTTTTGTAATCCATTTGACAAATGCTACACCTGTGTCGTAAAGCACTGTTCCTCTACCTCTGATTCAAATACATACTTCAGGATAGAAAGCTACCGTTTGTACATTTTCAAATATTTATTAGATATCCTTTCCACCTGGGCCTTATAATATTAGAGATTATATTTTGGCCTTACGTGTTTATTTTTGAGATAGTATTTCGTTTATTTCCATGTGATGTGATGTGATGTGATGTGATGTGTGTGTGTGTGAGTTTGTGTGTGTGTGTGTGTGTGTGTGTGTGTGTGTGTGTGTGTGTGTGTGTGTGTGTGCGCTTGTTTGGGTGAACGCTTGTTAATCTACAGGGAATGATTAACTTAATCTAATATTATGAAGCAATATCCAGTACCACTTTATTGATCATTGTAGGCAAAGAAGGTCGGAATTAGCGAAGCAAACTGAAGTCAGGTATTTCTATTCATCACGGAAATTACGAAGAACAGTGAAGAATGAATACGACACATTCAAAACCTGTAAGAAAACAAGAACGTGTTAGAAACAATGTATTTTGTAATGTAAATTAATTACAAAAAGCTTATCTACTTAACAGTGTATGTAGACCTCAAATGTTACGCAATTAAACACTGTTGGGTGTAAAAGCAGGAATACCGGACAGCCAGCAAGTTGCACAAAGTGGTGGATTTCAAATAAGCTTGACTGCGATTTCGACAGATCTAAACCCGTCTTCTCCAGAAGGACAGACAACTTCACATTAACTATTCACTCAGTGAAAGCTGCTTCCACATTACAATTATCGGCAACGGTCTGTATGTCCATATGTAAAAATTAAGAACCCTAGAATCAAGTGCTTATCACATCAGTAAATAATATACATTAGAAGAAAAATGGCTCTGAGAACTATGGAACTTAACGGCCATGATCATCAGTCCATCAGAAGAAAAGACCATGTTAGTAGCTACATACTTGAGTCGGCATGTAGCAAAAGCATTGCACCAGGTAGACGTATTTTTGCACGACAGTCGAGGAGCTGCCAGGAATACCGAGAACTACATTGCAAAGGACATGGGAAAAAGAAAAGCCTGTGTGCTGATTGTACCGCACGCACATTTAGGTGATGAAGAACACGGCAGGGTCCAAGACGGCAAAGGACAGGCACGACCACCCAAAAGTGATACTGTTCTCAAGAAATCATTTCTCGAATTTCACTATAATGCCGAGAGGTAGGTTCCTGGTAGCCCCTCAACGACACACTAGCCGAGAAGGCAAATATCATGCTCAAGTTTAGCGCCAACAGATGGCTCACAGTCCTGGATCTCCCTCCGTATTTGGGCCCAGCCGACTTCTGGTTTTTCCCCAAATTGAAGTTGGCAGTGAGAGAACACCATTACGAGGCAGTGAAGGACAACTAGAAAAACCATACTGCAGTATTAAGTGCAAAATCAAAAAAGGACTACAGCGACTGTTACAGAATATTTTTACAACTATTTCAGCTGCGTATTGATTCAGGGGGAGACTATTTTGAAGAAATACGGTGATATGGTGATCATAATCCATGATTTTTATTTGTCAGAGCCACATTCCAAACAGAAGTGGGACGTATTACATACACTAAATTCCAGTTTTTGTCTGGATAACATTGTCCAAGAAGTAACTGAAAATATTCCAAGTCAACCGGTCTCTAAGAAGTTTTCGGGAGGTCTCCTTTGGTCATGAGGAGAAAACCGTAGCTGGAAGTTCACTGCAAAAACATAACCAGACTGGCATTCTGTGTGCAACATGCCAGAATGATGGGACATTTCAATGGAAAGCCAACCAATCTTCAATGGACTGGATCTCAAACTACTAGCTCTCCTCCTTGGAGCAGGGAATACAAAATAAAATAAAATGAAATAAAATAAACAAAGAGTGACTGGTCCGCTCTCGGAACGTTGGTACGTAGGGTTCGTGGTGGAAGTCACCTACTTTATTGCGCATACTCCATCTCTGGAGCAAGCTAGCCAGCATTCTGTGCATAATTATGTGCCCAGCAGCTTTTATGACGAAGCACTTTCCCCTATCTCCCAATAAGAGTTTCTCAACATTAACGTGCGCGGCCAGATTTCAGGCTCTCAAACGCTACAACAAATTTTCCCATCATCTTTAACTCATGCTTCTTGCTCTTTCCGTTTCTCAATCAGTTACGCCACTTTCTTTTCCTCTTTCTTCATAATATTTTGATTTGCCAATTTCCTTTTTCTGTCTCTTCCATGCCTTTTCTCATTCTCTCATATTGATATCCATTGCTGCTATTGCTCACAGCTTAAAATTACCTCCGAGTAACTTGTCTCTGCTGGTTTAGTCATGAGCGAGGGTAAGCTTATCTTTTTTCCTCCGACTCCTTTGTGTTTATGTCAGTAGTTATCTTCAGATTATCAATAACACCACACAAAAGAGTGCAAATTCCGAAACTCGCTAGGTAAAATGGAATAGTATTTTCTGTAACTTCCGATGGGAGTCTAATCATCAAACTAGAATGAAAACAGACAACACAGCAGCTGATCTCTTCTGATCAGCCATTGTTTTTTTATTATTCAGACTGGTGTACACATTAAAAATGACTGGGAGAAATTAATTTAACTTGTAGGAATGACAAATAATTTCAGAAACATCAAAACGATATTTACTCGCTACGCTGAAGAGCTGACAATGGTCCCAAATTATGACATCCTATGCTTGCTTGTACCGACTAGAAAGGTGGGTGGGTGGACAGTGAGAGTAATAAACATAAATATTAACGTGTTTTGGCGACAATTTGTGAACTGGAATGAAGTTTTCTAAGAAGAAATTCGAGAACGTATACAACAGAATCTGCCGGATATCTCCGCGCTACTGACACACGTTTAAGCATCACGGAAAAGGACTGGTATACTAAATTGACACTGGCCACCCTAGTGTGGAATTCACTACGTTGATCAAAGAATGCATGCGATTAAAACTAAAATGCAAATGTAATACTTGGCTGGCGAAGTTTATAAAAGGAAGGTGAACAAAATCTTGCAATAATATTATTTATCTGCTCAACTAAGAGAAAGTGCAAGTTGACGGCATTTGTAAAATTGATTATCTGTTAAAATGGCGTCCAGAAGCCTCTGCGCACAGCTTATTTGTAACAGTTTCGATCAAAACTGGTAGGTATTGTTCGAAGAGTGTCACAGACAGCGAAGATTTTTGACTGTGAAAGCTCATCAATCTTGACATGTGTCACATATTCGCTCATGACCAAACTAGATGTCATGCAGTGATGTATCATTACGTGAAGTACCTGTATCCATCCCCTGTCTTGATCAATCTTCCGAATTCTACACAATTCTTCACAAAAAAGAGGTGTTTCTAACTTCTTACATACAACGTTTCATAGGTTTTGGTATCCCACAACGGAAACTGCACTACGTATTTGTCTTCATAGTTTTAGAATCATGACTTTCTGGAGCATGGGCCTTATCTGAAATTGATACCTTTGGCTTTCTCTGTCATTCCTGAAAAGTTGATCATTGTCACTGAAACGACCTGATACAACCAGTGCTCTTCCCCTGGAAAGGAACTCGGTCCATCACGAAATATCTAAACAATGAGAAACGCCACACGCGTAGCACTAAAATGCATCATGTGTACAAAATATAGGCACAAAAATGTATAATCGAAAGGAAAATGCACGTGCCATAGTGAGTGTCCAGAACTGAGATGTCAAATATCGAAATGTTCTTAATACTGTTCATTCTCTATCGCTATCTGGTTATCAGTGTAGAGAGAGGATTTTCACATTCTCTTCTCGCGAAAGACTTTCATCTTCGTTAGTGTTCTATCACAGTAGGGTTGAGAATGTGGCAAGAGGAATCTGAAAAATCGGTATGTCATTTTTATTTAATTCAATAACTTTACTCCCTAACCTTACAGGCAAATGTAAAGCGGGATTTTCGAATAATGACCCACACCAGCTATTAATGTATTTATGCAATGAGGATTTTGCCCCAAATTACATCTCTGACCTTTTGGTTGCCTACATTCAGAGGCTGGCGCAACTACATGTCATCGTTGAATGACCCTGATCTTGATCTTCACCCTGAGTTCAGGACATTTCTAAGATAGTGGACTAGAGAAATGTATAAACTTTAAAGTGGTGTATAGTGGGAAATTTAAAAACTACGTGTGGCACTGTGCAGTAAATTCAAAATTCAAAATTGCTTTTTCTACCAATTATGTTGCACGTGCGTGCACTTACACACACACACACACACACACACACACACACACGTTTTTTTTATACTTGCATCATTCCCCAAAGTATTGGAGAAGTATTGATATTGACTGAACTCTTTGCATTCACCATCAGCAGTACATTCCACGTCTCCCCGTTTATGTCAAATACCGTTCTATCTAATCATCAGCAAATTCCATCCCAGCTTTTGTAATATATTACAGGAGAATGGCAAAGAGCAAAAATAAACGACATAGTAGGTGAAAAATGTGAAACTATTAACCCCAGCAGCACCAACGCCTTTTAAATAACTTATGCTACTAGTTCCATGCCCACTACTAAAATGATGAAGGATACAAATTTAATTGTTTTTCAGTTTTGTTAACAACATATTTTTAAAGAACTACTGGTGTGTAAGTAGTGGCAGAGATTTAAAATATCTTTTAGTATTGCCTTAGCAACACCAACACATTTTCAACAACGTCTGCTACCAATGGGGAGAGAGGGAGGGGGGAGGGAGAGAATGTGTGGCCATCACTAATAAACTAAAAATGCTGATTTTGTTGTGTTTTCTTAACTTTCGTTATCAACATACTTCTTGGATGGATGCTGATGTCTAAGTAGGATTGAGAACCTGAAAGTATTGAAAATGTCATTCCTTGTCAAAAAGTTACATCTAATGTTAGGCATTAATTAGACTTCAAGTTTCGGATTAAATGTAACTGAAAAATTAAAACGGTTAAAAGATCTGGTAGAAGACTTCATTGTGAACAATAAATACGGTCTTCAACATTTTCCAGTATAAAATACAGTACCAAGTTACAATATTTACAAAAGGCGGTAATAACGTACCATCCTGTTGCTCTTTCTGGGTTGGTGCACGTTAGACATCAATTTTGTGGTGAGATGCCCATATGTTGCAAGAAAATGAAAGCGTTGAAGTGACGACTATGATGGTTCAGAAACAAATGATTCAGCAAGATTAATCGCTCTTGCCTTTATATTCCCTACCAGCTTAGTCAATAATTGTTGACGTCTTTGCGTGTGTAGTGATACAATTTAACATTTCATTATTTTAACAATTCTGAATATTTGTGGCTTGCAGTAGTACTTAGTCTCCAAGTTAATATTTTTGCAATCTCTCACTATCACTGACTATATGAAAACGCATGTGAGCTCTTCCCACACAAAATGATACTTAAAAAAAAGTTATCTCTTTTCTGTACAGAAATTTCATATTTCAATAAATCTCGAAGTTCTAGAAACGTTGTCGCCTGAGAATGTTTTATCAGCGTGTTCAGGCTTGCTGATGCCTAATCTACACGTGTGCATGTGTCCCTTCCTGGTGTTGGAATACTATTTTAGACCTAGTAGCTGCACATACAGTGCCAGCTCCTGGTTATACTATAATACCTAAGAGTTTGACAGTGGTGGGAGCCCTCATACGGCGAGAGTTGATGCACACAGGAGCATTGTTGAACATGGTCAGTTTGGTGATCCAGGTAATATTGCGTGGGGATATATCACGTTCCATGGCTTTACTGATCAAATGCTAGAACACAGTACACACGTTGGCCAATGTTATTGTGACAGAATGCTCCTTCCTCACGTCTGTTTCTTAGGGCTGTATATGACTCTGAATTCTCTTTGATGGATGAAAATATCTGACCTCATTGAACAGCGCCGGTTGAGGAGATCTTGAAGCGAGATATTCGGCGAATAGACTGACCTGCCGATAGCCCCTAGATAAATCCCATCGGGCTCAAATTTGATGTTTTGGGGAGACGTATTTCAGAACGTCCACTTACACCAACTATCACACTGCAGTTGTAAACAACGCTAGTGAAGAGATGGGACGCCCTACCATAAGAACACTTTCGAACCTCCTGTTCAGCATAGGAGTTTGTCGCACAACATGTTTTGCTTTCCGTCTTGATCACACAACCCATTAAAAACCATCTCCCATAATTTTTGCTGTCCAGGGGGCCATCATGAAAGGTGGTAATTTCAGTGCAATTACTGTTTTTGAGAAAAAGTGTCATTTCTGTTCGTCTCACTGCGTATTTGTTTCAGTTACCTTTTGTAGCAGATGTTTCGACGATTTGTCCAAGTTTCATCGAGCTATGTAACTTGGTGATGACATATGCAAAATTTCCTCTGATCCTAAAGCTTATCAGACCACTGTACATATCCTGTAAATTCTGTGTTGGCTTAGTACTGAAATTTCTTTCAATGGACGAGTCCATAGAAGTGTCACGACCATAGGTCACTTAGCAAACTTAATTTTCACCCTTAATTCTACAGGAGATGGTGATGACTACTTGCAACGCCTAAGCGTGACGCACTGGCAACTCAGTCACAATAAAGTAATGGCGAAAACTTGTGCTGGGTATGGGGTCGTTCTGCTGTTGGGATGTTTACTGCATCTGTGATAGGCCAATAGACCTTTTTTAACTCTCGGAAGCAATCAGCCTGTAGTCAGATTATGACCTGAGATTCAAAGTACAATGAAGAAACTCTACAATTTACATCATGTAGGATGAAGGTTAGTTACTTAGTTACATATTCCATAGATCATTCGAGAGACTCTTACATCGAAATGATGTGAAACGAAGCTGTTTAAAGGTTGTATACATGATTAATGTTAACATTGATGAACACTCTTTCCTTTTACTGCCTCAATTGTTAAGCAGAAATTCGCCAGTGGAATACAAGAAACTGTCCAGGAGAAATAATTTTAAATTAGATTTAAAACTTGCTTTATTAGCAATATTTAAAACAGTGTAGTTAGATTGCATGGCTCCTTGAGGAGTTACCTACATGACCTCCATGGGTGAACACCACATATTATACTTAGTGTTCGCTTTTATGCACTCAGTACTTTGTTTCTAAGTTGTGAGGTACCCAAGAAAGTTATTCTGTAAGATATTATTAAGTAGAAAAATGCAAAAAGTTTCAGCACGTTGAAACGTTTATACGAAGAGCAAGAGTAGCAGAACTTCATTCTTTGAGAAGCTCAGTAATGTACTTGTTCCACTTGAAATTTTCATCACTATGTACACCTGAGACGTTGAAGTAGTCCCACCTACTAACTGATACCTGCTCACATGCTAGATCAATTGTTCATATTATTCTATTTTTTGTATACCTTTGAATGTAGTGTATCTTTTCAAAATTTAGGGAGAATCTATTTTCAGAGAACCACACAATAATTATCAGAAAAATATCATTTACAAAGTCTTCTCTTGCTTGCTCTCTAATGGGATTTATTATAACACTAATATCATCTGCAAAATGTATATAAGAAGTAACAGTGGACCCCAAAATTGAACGCTGTGGGACTCCCTTTATGATTTCACCCCAGCCATTAAAATGTTCTTCTTTTAAAATATTGTCTAAATCATTCAAGACAAACTTTTTCATTCTCTTTCTCAAGTATGATTCGAACCAACTATTTAAAAAGCCATCAATATGACGAAACTTGACTTTCTCTAAGAGAGTGTCATAATATATACAATTGAAGGCCTTAGACAGATCATAAGGCTTAACAGGTGGAGATAGATTATTATTTAAGACTAGCACTATTCGAAGAGTGAATGGATTAATAGCACTCTCAGTTGAGAAACATTTCAGGGATTCTTTCTGTGATTTGCTAAGTACTTTATTTCCACGTAAGTGTGTGACTACTGTCGAGTACATTACCTTTTCAAACAATTTGGGAAAAAATGTCAGTCATGCAATGGGACGATAATTGTTTAAGTCTGTATTGTCACCTTCCTTATGAAGTGGTTTAAGTATTGCACATTTTAACTTGTGTGGAAAAATTCCCTGTGCCAGTAAAGCATTGATTATACAACTAAGGAAATTGGTTGTTAACTTGGAATACTTTTCAAAATTCTGTCTGCAGTTGCATCAACCCCAACAAGAGCTTTTGTTTCTTACACTTTCTGTAAGCGCATTCTGTGAAGGATGTTGATGCTACTTCTATTTGCTTCAAGTTTTTGTGGAATAAGGTCATAATATATTTTCTTGCTTCTTCAACTGAACCATCTATTCCTGTGCATGCTGCTTCATTTGGAAAGTGTTGTTAAAAGCATTTTCAACTTGTGAACTATCAATCACAACATGGTCATAAAGTTTAATTGTTGTGGAAACTTGTACAGTCTCCTGCCCTATTTCCCATTTGACAATGTGTCATACGGTTTTAATCTTATTATCTCCATTATTTATTTCAGTTAGTCCATGCATACCTCTGGACTATATAATGGCTTTACTTAAAATACTACAGTATATGTTATAGTTTGCAAGTAATGACCGGACTTCACATACTATGGCCCTTACATAAATTTCTGTGTTCCTCCTACATGAGATTTTAATTCAATTAGTTATCCGTGACTGACTTGTCTTTTTACTGGATCATTTAGATAACTGTTTAGGAAAGCAACTCTGAAATAATAAAACGAATTTACTAAGGAACGAATTTAGTTAGATATTAGCATGTCCTCTTACATATATGTCGTCCCACATCACACATTTTAGTTTAATCTTAAGACACAGAACGTAGCAATAAGGGTAGCAGTGTACTGGACGCGGCATGAAAAGAACATAATATTGCAATAATAAGCCTCACTGCTTGGTAGAAACCTGCCTCTGGGTTGCCAAATTTCAATTAATTTTGGATCACAATCAGATAGTCCATTAGCATGAATTGTTTTAGCGTGGTGGCAGTGAAACAGCGGGTACCTTTTACGTAGAAGAATTACAGAGAGTCAGTCAACCAGATGTGGTTATCATGGAGCATGTCGGAAAATGGTGGCGGAATAAGGTCTTTGTTAAACGACATGGCTGCCTTTCATCGCACAACAGCTGGGCGTATAAGGCAATGACACCCTCGAACAGTGCAGTAGCAAAGAGTGTCTTGTGGAAGGCGCAGTTTAGATAATGGCAGTATTCTCGACATGCTACTGGTAAAATTATATGTTTACTCGTATCACTATAGCGGGATAGGAGCAAAGGTGGAGAACGAAATAGTATGCAGTGGCAAGGGGAGTAATGTACCGGATGAGAGCAATTCATGGCAGCATTTTCAGCTGATAAAGAAATGCATATTAAACTTAAAATGGTGTAGCGATAAAACTCTGAGAAGTAATAACGAATGGCTACTTGTAGCACATATTGGTAAAGGTCTTAGCGTTTTAGGCAATGATAGCAAACGGGGAGGCGTATTAATCCAAGGTACAGGTTAACTGAAGTTTAAAAAAAGAATCAACAGCTATGTAACCCAGATTTTCATTCAATCAGAAGAAATAACTAAGTTGAAACAAACGAGTGAAGATATGCCTGACTTAAATGTGGACATACACAAGAAGGAGCATATATTTGCAAGCTTAAAGTGCCTTTTCCAATAGAGCCTATTGCAATAGAGATGATGTCAAGGTAACACGACATATACTTAGTGAAATTGATGAGGGAATAGCACTACAGACTTTCCTTTCTTACCCTATTCTTTTGCTGTCTGTATTGGAGTTTTATTTCTTGCATTTTCTGTGTTCTGTTTATGTAAATATTGTGCTATTTAGGCTGTTTTAGATTTCTTTTGAAGCACATGGCAGACAACTATTGTGACATAAACACACTGGTGTAAAAAATAAAAGTAACGTAAATTCTGCAATGTTGTGTTTGCTCTGCCATAAAAGGGTATAAACAGGTGATAGTAAAGTAGAAACAGTGTAAAGAATACATCTGCAATATGCTTCACGGCAGACAAAAATGTTCTTAACAGATTTGCATACACATTCCTACAACTGGTTAGCGTGCTCAGTGTGGAGTGTGGCTACCTGTGGCAGGAATTCAGCCCTGACAGTGGTGAGTCCTACTGTGGATGATATCGCCAGTCTCATGTTGAGACAACAACGCCCTTTCTTGCTGGAGAGTTGCTCGCAGGTCTTGGAGAGTGCTTGGTGAATGCTGACATGATCCAACCTGTCTCCCAAGTGCGCCCCAGACGTGCTCTATGGGATTCAAAGCGGGAGAGCAATCAGGCGACGCCATGCGTGTAATATCTTCCGTTTCCGTGAAAACATCAATCGCTCTCGCTCTGAGGTTGAACCTTATCATACGAAGTCTGGGCCCGCACCATCTCGCACATGAGGTCCCAAGACCTTGTCACGATACCTGATAGTAGTTAAACCTTGCAGATTCTCCCATACAGTTCCATGAGGAACAGTTCATGTGGTCAACATCGTCCTTGCCAACAACATAAGGGATTCTCCACGATACAGGTCTCTTTCCATAAAGTTTAGGTTCCGAAATCATATTCCACGTTCCCTCCAGATCCAAATGCGTCGAGAATCACTGTTGAGACGAAACTGGGATTCATAAGAGAAATAAGCGTCGGCTCACTGTTCGACCACCCAGGTGGTATGTTCCTTCTGCGAAGACATCAGAAATACACACCCAGCAGGTCACTCTGCCGAAGCCTTCTGTACACCGATTGTCACAATGCAGCAAGTCCAGTGGATGCTGCGAGATCAGATTCCTGATGCCGTGCAGTACTAAGGCGGTGCTGTTTTGCCCTTACATCCGAATAACGGTCTTCTCTCTCCGATATCACACATGGTCGGTCATGCCATGGTCTCTGGGGTATTGCTTCCGTCTCTATAAATTGTTGCCACATGCGAGAAACAATAGAACGATTCACGTTAAGCCATGAGGCCTCATCAGATTGCGGTTGTCCTGCTTCCATTCTTATTATCGCCCTCCACCTCATAGAGTCTGGTCTGTGTCTTCTTTGTTCCATACTGCGCGTTGGATGACTGAATACACTGCGATTGTGCATGTGAAACTACCCGGCAAAAACTATCCCATTTGATAGATGCCCAGACGTCGTCATTATGTGGTTACCCGCTGATCGGAGAGCTCACGATTGTACGGAAATCCGTTGACAGTTTGTATGAATATACGGTTAATTAGACACAAGACGGTAAAATGGCGGTTCGTTGCTTTAATTTTGGACACCAGTGTTTGGATTGAGACCACTATAGTGAAAAATGCAGAAACTACGAGAGGACATGTATTCAGTATAGGTGATCTCATGTACAAAATCACATGAGAGGGAGGCACCCCATCCCCCTCAAAATCAAATAATCAGATACGAGTGATGCTGTACGTGCTTGTAGAGGAGAAAGTGGTGTGGAACTAAAGTCAGCCACTAAAAGAGAGAGAAGAAAAAATATAATAAAATTTGAAGTAAACCTATAATGAAGGACTCCCTTTAACAATAAGAGATAGAAGGAGAAAATACAGTAATCTGGACTCCACATATATATGCATCAGGAGTTTGTGTGCGTCTATTTTTGATTAATACGTACCTATTTAAATTGAGTGCTTAATTAATTGTTATTATAGTCTCTACACATACTCAGACACATTAAGATTGTCATTTAATAAAGTGATCTTGAAATCGATGAAAGTAAAGAGGAAGAGGAATACGAGACAAAGAAAAATAGGTGTAACGAACAATAAAAGGCTTTTACCTAAAGTATAAGTAGTAAATGTATTTTTGGCAACTACAAAAAAAAAATGGTTCAAATGGCTCTGAGCACTATGGGACTCAACTTCTCTGGTCATTAGTCCCCTAGAACTTAGAACTAGTTAAACCTAACTAACCTAAGAACATCACACACATCCATGACCGAGACAGGATTCGAACCTGCGACCGTAGGGGTCTCGCGGTTCCAGACTGCAGCGCCTAGAACCGCACGGCCACTTCGGCCGGCTGGCAAGTACAGAATGCCAGTTTTGTCACTCTTGTAACAATGAATGACGAGTTGCACCCTTTCACCACAAAAACTTTGATAATGAACATTATTATAAAACAATGTTTTATGAAACAACCAAAAATATATATACTTCTTTCTCCCCAAGTGGGAAATGTGACCTACAGGAACTCCGTGTGTTAACGCAGGAGAAACTAAGGGGCGAAATAAGAAGCAGTAGTTGACGCTGGGTATATGCAGCCACAGGGTACAATTTCCTCCTTAGAACTGACTGTGTTTTTCATCCCGCCAGCACCACTGTAGACTGCAGTTGCCCTACCTGGGGCACCTCTGATGCTCACCTTTAGGTATATCGTAACATTCCTATCAGGCCTGTATTAACCACGTTGTTGCTAATTCAACCTCGTGCAGATTCTTAGCTCAGCATGTATCCTATGCATGATTATACCGAAGGAGGGCCGTTGAGCCTAGGGGCACCCCAGCTCCAGCAATTCAGAAGCAGCAAAGCTCACCCCAACCCCAGCCAACTACGTGAAGGCGACAACTGCTACTGTTATTTACACCAGAGAAGGCAGAGGAGCCTCGCTCGCGACGACACAGGAACAGAGACGACCACACTTTACGTACTTCAGCGATACTTCAGCAAGTCTGTCTCGTGGGAGTGGCCAACCGACCTCACCATCATTGGAGGAGATGGACATCAGATATCCTAGCCAATAAAACCCCATGGTTTCTCGAAAATGTCTCCGATGTAGGAGTCTAACTTCTCGCGCCTCGTCTCCCCACTGTTTGTACTGACAGCAACTGTACCTCCAGTATAGCCTGGAACATTTATGCATTTTCTCTGCCCTTTCTACGTATTTCTTGTATGGTTGTTAAAGAACAGTAATGGATTCTTCGGATGCATTTTCCCTGAAATTTCCTTAATGGCTGAGACTAATGCACGTGTCCCTGCCATAGGACATTTAGCCATCTCAATTTTCAGCGGTAACCTTACATGAGGTAGGTGCTGACCACTCTCAACGAGTAAAGGTGATGCACAGTAAATATTTATTTATTCGACTAATTTGCTGATATACTTAACCGCGCAAGATTAGGGCCATCAGGCTCTTCCTCACATTTATCCAGGCACTATACATATTTTGATTTATATTAATGATGATAAGGGTAAGTTACGTCAAGAATGCAGCATTATAAAACATTTCCTAGTAGCTGTAGTGCAGAGAAATGAAATTTAAGTACACTTTATTATAGTCGTACCTGACTGAACCAACAGAGACAAGATACAGGGAGGTAGTTTTAAAATAAGATGGCCAGCAGTAATGGACGTGAGAGAATCGATGGAAGGGAGAGAAAGAGGATAAAACAAAATATTAAGAAGAAAGAAAAAAAGAAAGTGACGTGCCTGGTTGGGAAATGAAGAAAGCATTAAGCATAACTGCGAGAATGCAGGAACATGTGCTATAGTGCCTACAGTATAAAAACTGGGAAAACTGGCCTCACGCGTAATTTTTTGGGGACCGTTATGAGGGTGACAAAGGGTAGTGTTTCAGTTTCTTCTTAAAAGAAACAGATCATTCAACTGTGCGCACAGCTCAGGGTAGCTTTTCGAAAGTTACCCATAGTCCACAATTTTTAGGCTATGGAACACCGAAGTCTAAAGGCAATACTTGTCATCTCACTACATCCAGTGCTTGAAAGACGGCGGCTTTCTCAGATCACGCAGTCGTGCTAGGTGACGCGTCAAATACCGACTAATAAAAGACAATCCGACTCCAGCCGAGTTTTTGGGCCTCCAAAAGATAGTGAGGATGCGTTATTAACTGGCCATGTTGAGGGTCTGGGTGTGCATTTCAGTGCAGAAAACAGCTTCAAATCTCATATGAACACTCAACAGTTGTTTCAAAAGAAGTGTGTACTTCAACAAGATGCTACAGATATATTAACCTGTCTCTTAATATTCTGAACACTGATTTCATGTCTTGTGTACAAAATGAATAAATTAGAAACGCTAAGGCAAGAAATAGATTGGAACGTTCAGAGCCATCTTCTCTCATCATCTGTGCGACGAAATATGAAGCTCATGTTTTATAGGATTATAAGCTACGGTTACTAGTTAAATTATAATTCCATTCAATCCATCGATTTAGAGTTCATCACTAGACAGTTTTATTTCAAGAAATCTGCATTAAACAGTTACGGGATAATTTTGCTTTTCGTGGTGGTGGTACCTCAACAATTTAACATAAACAAGACAAAGTGAAGGGGATAAACTAAGGGAATCCTAGCACATCAGAAGTTTGATAGCTGCAATAGCAGCGAAGGATGGACCCAAGACGTATTGCCATCATGAAGTCTTTTCTCCCTGTATCATGTTTATTATTGACGGAATAGGTGTCAGCGGAGGAACCAGCCAACCGTGCATTTGCAACATCAGTGCACAGTTGGACCGTTGCTCACTTCTGGCCATTCAGCTAATACCTTCAATGACGACTATAAGACCTTATGAAATTACAATGAAATCCAGACGATTAGAGGCTTATATGCGTTGATATACATCAACGCGAGCAGTTGAAAATGTGTTCCCCGACCGGGACTCGAACCTGGTATCTCCTGTTTACATTGCAGACGCTCTGTCCGACTGAGCCATCGAGGACACTGAGGACATTGCGACTGCAGGGACTTATCTCTGCCACGCTCCCCGTGAGACCCACACTTCCAACTTACTGTCTACACACTACAATTGTAGTGCCCTGCCCACTGCGCTCTTTACTCGCGGTAGTCAATCTACCGATTCCCGTAAGAGTTTTACCAATGTGAGTGCCTCCGCACTGAAGAAGATGATTGGCCGTTAAGCCTTATCTGTATGAAGATGATTTCTGTCCTTTCGGACATGTCCGAAAGAACAGATATCATCTTTATTCATGTAAGATCTAATGGCTGCCCCTGAGGAAATACTTACTGATATGAAGGACTCTCTGGAGAGAGAGAAGAAGCCACCAGCAGTGATTCGTAGCGCCCGTTGAGCTCTGAGCATCAGAAGCAACAGCGACCGTTTGGTTGACGTCGGGCATTCCTGCAGTGAAGTCACCGCGTCGTAAGCCGAGAATGCCACTTTTTCGCTCTGAAAGAAATGAAAAGTAACACCAGTAGATCAACAGATAACACCTTTTTTCCGACACTATAACTTTTTTGTCTGCTACTATGAAATTACTGTTTTAAACAAAATGCTGCTTCTGTATTAAACGACAGGTGAAATTGTAGATGAACGATGAAAAGTTCACTGACGACAGTTTAATGTTACCGTGTACCAAAAGATAACATATTGCTCCGTTTCAGAACAGCACTTGTTTTAGCATGGTGGAATCCTGAAACAACTTCTCAACAAAATAAGCATTCCGTCCTATTACATTCACAAAGGAAGCGAAGATGGAATGTGTCCCTTGGTATGAACCGTAAATTATAACTTTCTATTACCCAACATACTATAATGTTTATAAAGTTGCCACGTCGTCATCCTGGAACACATGTTTACTAGGTTTACTCAACAGGATATCAGAAGAACAAAGTCGCCTTTCATTTATCAGAGATTTCCATTGAAGTTCCTTAATGTCTGTGTAATGCTTTAGGATAGACTACAGTCATCGATGAATCCTACCATTGGGTCTGTTTATTCGTTCGAAATCTGTTCTGTTTGTTACTTCATTAGTGTTTCAATTTTGGTGCAGTACTTTAGGCTGATGCCTGCGTGCAGTTTGCTTTACAGACAGTCTACACTTTCCTAAATTACTTCTCGTACCTTGTACTGTTGAGCTGTAAATGTAATCATTTCATACGTTCCAAATGCACTACTGTGTCAATAAATCTTGTGTCAATTCATATTCCGTAAAAAGGTGTACTAAGTATTTTTTGGCATTGTATATGTTAATTCCTATGATGTTATATAATTCTTCAACCTGTGTACAGGTAAAGGAATCATTATCGATAGTTGTCAAACAATTGATGTATCGCCCCAGAAAATAAAAATCCAATTTCGGATCAATTTTCCAAATTGGGAATCATAATTTCACAGACAAGCAATGCTAATAGTCTTAAATGTGTCAATTAGGATTGGAAAATATGGACTTCGAAAGTCGGCAACAGATTCTCACGAGACAAAGTTGCAGCAAACTGCATGTTTTGGGCTCACTAGCCTATTTCGCGACTTAGATGACACCGGTAAACAGCTATGGTTTTTTTTTTTTTTTTTTTTTTTTTTTTTTTTGAACAGCACTGAAATTATTTTTCAGGATCCCCAGTTACCAGTGTAATGTAGGAGTTCCTGGCAGCTAATAAGCCTCACCATCGTTTTCTTTGATTCCTGTTGAGAAGGTGCTTAACAGAAATGTGTTTGTCAGTAGAAACATTAAGCAGATTGCCCCACTTGGTGGCGTTCCTCGAAAATGGATCATATGACGATAAAAGGAATCAATTTATCCCTTTTCGCTAGACAAGTACTAGTCTATATCGTCACACATCTGGCCCAATCATCAAAAAGTGGCTGAAGGAATTATGCCAGATTATGATCAAAAACAAAAGTAATGTGTAATACTAAACAGAAAGTATTTCTGCTTCATTAATCCGCTTCCGTCTTTATCATTGATCATAACTTGTACATACCTCCGAAATGAGATCGTCCCCGTACCAGCAGTATACGAAGAGTACTGAGAGTTCGAAGACCAGGTAGCTGCTGCTCTTACCGACTTCTTGCACACCATTAGACCTCTGAAAGAAAGAAAGCTCATCAATAACCGCTCGATTCTCTCCATCTACAACAACACAAACACAACCCCACTCTCCACAGGCATTAATCAGTCAACCGTATGACACGTACTTACTTGTTACTTTGGTACAGCTCGGAACATTTTTTAGTGTAGGATCTCTGCAGCAATATCCCAATGTCCGTCTCTTGAGTACGGAATCAACAACAATGTCAGATATTAATGTCGTACCATGAGATGAAAATGAGACCTAAAGCTTCGTCACTTTTATTCTTGTAAAGAGCAAACGTCAACAAATACTCTTCTAATGAGTTGTTATTAATGAAAAATCGTTTACTGTTACAGCGCAGGTTGTGCTATCTTAATTAATTGAATCATGAATAGTTGAGCTCAACGAGTTTAGATGTAACAGAGTTGTGTTTCCGGTCACTGTTTTACGTCAGTGTTATTTTACGGTGATTACTTAAAATATAAGTATGTGAGATTAAAAATATATATTTAGGAAAAAACTGTACAGCATCTGTTGGAGTTGGTGTATTGGAAATGATGGACACTCTGAGAAAAAAATTAGTGAATTTCTTTTAGACATATAAAATTTTGCCGGGAAACAACAATTTATGTCTGGCACAAGTCACAGCTCGTACTAAAAGTGTTTGTGCAGTAAGCAGGAGTAACCTTGCGAAAAGCCTACATATCTCGGAGTAAATATATAAAGAAGAGATTCGCAATGTATGAAACCACGAAAAAATCCCAAACCCCAGCAGATGTCATTTACACTGGTCTATGCAGAAAAGCGAAATTCGGGCTCAGTGGTAGCAGCAGGAAGCAGTAAAGCAGGTTAGCTTATGTTCAGTTGTACAGGTTTCCCCAAGTAAAAAGAGGAAGAGGAATATCACATACGCAGTTAAAGATGTATATCTACCACCTCGCCCGTTTCCTTGACACTAGCAGTGTCATCTCTGAAAACTATGTATGTTCATATAGCCTACTAGCGGAAACAACATATGGTACTTACATCATTACGGTACAAAATAAAGTAGAAAAGTTCTCACGTTTATTTTAAGTTTTAATTAAATTTGCAAATTTCTCAAATTACAAGCGGAAACAACATATGGTACTTACATCATTACGGTACAAAATAAAGTAGAAAAGTTCTCACGTTTATTTTAAGTTTTAATTAAATTTGCAAATATTCTCCTGCAAATTTCTCAAATTACAATCACCAATGTGCTACAACCTCCTACAAACAATTTTTCAATGATTTTGACATCATAATGTAAGGCTTTTGATAGTCAACTGAACCTTGGGTGATGTAATTTTGGTCCAAAATGTACAATGGCGAATCAAATATTTCGTTCAAATGGACTTAGACGGACTCTGGTTATATAAATAAATCAGTTTTTCTCTGTTTCCCGCCTACCATTCCCTTTTCCAAGGAGGCAGAATAGGTACATGGAGGGTGTAGGATCCTTTCGTGCCTTGTTCTACCTATCCTGAGTCTTTTTTCTGACCATTTCACACAGCCATATTTGAAAATGCCATCAACCGCCCAATTACGTTTTCAGAAATGCAACAAACAAATAATTAACCTACAAAAATATAATTCAAAATACAGCACACAAACAATTAGGCTACAAAAATATACATAGCAAATTATACGCAATTTGCTGACAAAGACATCCACGAATTTTCTTCCCATATTTGGTATGCAGATGTAGCAGTGATAACACCAAGACTGGGCTAGATACACAAGATAGGGTTAAAGACAGAATAGGTCAGCACGAATTCAATACGGATCTCAAGAAATCATAGTACAGGAGAGCGAAAGAATACGCTCACATGGTACTTTCGATCCATTTTTTCTGTATCACTCTACATTCAAACTCTTAATTTCCTTAAAAATCTAGTAGTTTCTATATAATATGCCCGCTAACCTTGTAAAAATGTGGAAGATAGTGTATTTAAATTTGAAACTCCTTCCCGACAATGCTTATTCAGTAATTGCAGGGACGCTTCTATACTCTCAACATTGATACTCTGGATATGTCACAACATTTCTCTTTATCCAAGTGGTTGGGTTGTTATGAGCGGTTAAGTATCATTGTATACAAAAGCAGCCACAAAGTCTACAAATATCATATGAGGATCTAGTTCGCCAAAGATGATGGCATGTGAAGTCACAGTATGTGATGCAAATACACCTGCATACAGCCCCGATTCAATCCAAGAAGAAACTCTGTTTCTTCGGCCCCATTCGACCAGGTGAATACAACATTTGATAAAGGACAGCAGTTCTCGGTTGCGAAAAGGAAGCTTAGGCTCGCTGATCCCTCGATAACGATATTGTCAAATTACATAAAAGGCGTTAACGGAAAATGGATGACTCCAGACGATGGAATTCTCTATCAACTGAACTGTTAGGTTCATAATTTACCTTGGCAGTCTGAAAAAGCTGAAAGCAGAAGCACACCCCGACGGAGAGGCATTGTCCCAGTAACATCCCGCCTAAACACTGCTCCAGCAGCTCAAAGTTCCTGCCAACATGTGAAGAACAACGATTCATCCTACAGGCATATTCTTATTAATAAAGACTGTACAAGACATCAACACAAACTTAATCTTTAACAGAAAATGACTAAGAAACCATACGTCGTGTAGGCATTGACAGTGAATAAACATGTTCTAAAGAAACTGATATTCAGAATAAAATACATTTCTTCCATTGAGAGTACAAAATCATAGCTCGAAATCACCACACGAGAACACCGAAAATAAATAAATTGTTCAAAAACCTTGCGAATAAAGACGCCTGTCTCCGCCTTATGCTTTTACACTAAAAAGACAGATGGGACTACTTGTAACAAGACTATTAAACTGATGGACCTCACATAGAACGTCAGGCCGATGAAAGTTCAAAATTTTTTTCCTGCGTCGTAGCGTGTCTCCAGTGTATGAAAATCGCTGCTTGCAGATGAATGCGATATACGGCGACAGGCATCTAGTAATAAGTATCTCAAACAAAGGGCCAGATATTGATAACCAGGGGAAAGTCAAACACCTACTACGGCATCAGCAAGTGTTGCAGTAGTACATAAGTTCTGTAAAACAGTGTGTGTGTGTGTGTGTGTGTGTGTGTGTGTGTGTGTGTGTGTGTGTGTGCGTGTGTGTGTGCTAGATAGTTAATTGCTTTCTCTTGATACGATGCGGAACAAATCATTTAGCTTTCGTGAGTACTTTTTAAATAAAAACTAAACTATTTTTTTAACATGCGTTTCATGTTTCTCTACACACTCTCTCCTTCTACTTCCCTCTGTATCACGCATTCTCGCTCTCTCGTACATACATGGTAATTATAGGACCATATATTCAGAAATTGCTCAATGCAGCAGAAGGGATTACCAAGTAGGTATAGTTTTGGTTTCTATTTGAACTTCATCGTCCATTAGATTCCTCACATCTCTGAGTCAACGGCTTTTATGATTTATTGCATTGTGTTAAGGCTGAATTGTGCGCTGTTTAAGTGCAACTTCTTCATGTTTTAATCTCAAAATTCTGATATTTTCCGTAATACAACAGTTACAGAACTAGAAAGTGTAAGACCACGTATAACGTTTAACATGCATTTCAGTTCCTTATTGAAGCCAACGAGAAAGAATTTAAATTTTTTTTCATTCATTCTAGTTCCCTCCTGCGTTATTTCTAATCGTTTGTTCAGACTTTGTGCCGTAAAGATATGCATAGACTGTGTGAGTTTGTTCACTTGCAAAAACTTTTAATAATTTTCAAGGAAACATCATTTACATAAACCAGTTTCAAGATGAAGTGAGCTTGAATTCAACACTTCCATTTTCCTCTTGGCTCTGCGATGGTCGATTATTTATCTACACTCCTGGAAATGGAAAAAAGAACATATTGACACCGGTGTGTCAGACCCACCATACTTTCTCCGGACACTGCGAGAGGGCTGTACAAGCAATGATCACACGCACGGCACAGCGGACACACCAGGAACCGCGGTGTTGGCCGTCGAATGGCGCTAGCTGCGCAGCATTTGTGCACCGCCGCCGTCAGTGTCAGCCAGTTTGCCGTGGCATACGGAGCTCCATCGCAGTCTTTAACTCTGGTAGCATGCCGCGACAGCGTGGACGTGAACCGTATGTGCAGTTGACGGGACTTAGAGCGAGGGCGTATAGTGGGCATGCGGGAGGCCGGGTGGACGTACCGCCGAATTGCTCAACACGTGGGGCGTGAGGTCTCCGCAGTACATCGATGTTGTCGCCAGTGGTCGGCGGAAGGTGCACGTGCCCGTCGACCTGGGACCGGACCGCAGCGACGCACGGATGCACGCCAAGACCGTAGGATCCTACGCAGTGCCGTAGGGGACCGCACCGCCACTTCCCAGCAAATTAGGGACACTGTTGCTCCTGGGGTATCGGCGAGGACCATTCGCAACCGTCTCCATGAAGCTGGGTTACGGTCCCGCACACCGTTAGGCCGTCTTCCGCTCACGCCCCAACATCGTGCAGCCCGCCTCCAGTGGTGTCGCCACAGGCGTGAATGGAGGGACGAATGGAGACGTGTCATCTTCAGCGATGAGAGTCGCTTCTGCCTTGGTGCCAATGATGGTCGTATGCGTGTTTGGCGCCGTGCAGGTGAGCGCCACAATCAGGACTGCATACGACCGAGGCACACAGGGCCAACACCCGGCATCATGGTGTGGGGAGCGATCTCCTACACTGGCCGTACACCACTGGTGATCGTCGAGGGGACACTGAATAGTGCACGGTACATCCAAACCGTCATCGAACCCATCGTTCTACCATTCCTAGACCGGCAAGGGAACTTGCTGTTCCAACAGGACAATGCACGTCCGCATGTATCCCGTGCCACCCAACGTGCTCTAGAAGGTGTAAGTCAACTACCCTGGCCAGGAAGATCTCCGGATCTGTCCCCCATTGAGCATGTTTGGGACTGGATGAAGAGTCGTCTCACGCGGTCTGCACGTCCAGCACGAACGCTGGTCCAACTGAGGCGCCAGGTGGAAATGGCATGGCAAGCCGTTCCACAGGACTACATCCAGCATCTCTACGATCGTCTCCATGGGAGAATAGCAGCCTGAATTGCTGCGAAAGGTGGATATACACTGTACTAGTGCCGACATTGTGCATGCTCTGTTGCCTGTGTCTATGTGCCTGTGGTTCTGTCAGTGTGATCATGTGATGTATCTGACCCCAGGAATGTGTCAATAAAGTTTCCCCTTCCTGGGACAATGAATTCACGGTGTTCTTATTTCAATTTCCAGGAGTGTATATGCTAAGAACAAGAGAGGAAGCAAATTCACCCCTGAGATACACCTGTAGAGCACATTAGCAGTTCAGATGAAACTTTTTCGTTTACTACATTCCTTGGCTTGCTTAAAATGATATTATATTCTTTTAGTTAGATCAGCTGATAATTAGCGACAAACAAGAGTATCTGATAAAATATCTGAAATTTTGTAGGGAGATACAGTGTACTTCACAGTCATATGCTTCTGACAAGAACTGCCCATCCCACGACGCCAAAAGTGGTCTCAGAGCATGCGGACGGTGGGGTAGTGGAAGCCGTGTCGTGTTGAAACCTACAAAGACATTGGTGACTCAGTTACAAAGGTTGGCGCTCAGAGGCGTATCTTTCGTTATTTAGGTTTGCTGTGTAAACAATAATAAGCGTCCGCAAATATGCAGCTAACGTTGCTGCACTGACAAGTTTAACAATAATTTCGAGAATGGTAAATTCAGAATCAGAAAGCAATGGCAAATTTCAGTTGATATTGATATCACTGGTGGACAGAATCAACCAATGAGAAGTAAGACGTGAGCGGGCAGGCGCCAATCAGTTAAGAGAACTCACTAGGCGTCTACCATTGGTTTCCGAAGCGATAAACGTGAATCCGTGTGTGATGCGTAATTTCGCATAAGAAGGAAACACATTATTGAAAGTAGCCTTGTAAAACGTACAAGTGCGATCATACGTTAATTTTAAGATCGTGTGAAGCATTTTCTGTGACTTTTAAGGGTAATAGAAAAATGTTCGTTAATAGTCGAGAACTTTGCTATGAACATTGTTAGACTGGCTCTAGATATCGATTTGCTCGTTTGGGATTATATGAATCCAAGAAAATCAGGCGACTTACTATTATTCTGCGATTCTGATTTCAGTAGCCATGAGACTTCCCCATTAGCCATTTCGTTGTGCACTGTTTATTGGATGAACGTTAGAGTCTGCGGAGAAAGAGCAGAAGGAACCATTCGGAACAAAGACAACGCGTCATCTTTACAACAGGTAGTCAAATTGCGTCCAGGCATGCCAGAACTAGGCATGCATATTACATTGAGAATACAGTGTGTATCTTGAATATGGAATCTCTTATTGGTGGATAGTTTTACATTTAGAAAACCACTGTGTATTACACGAGGTTTACTTTTCGCATCCCTTGGATAAGGACATTACATTTTGCGCCCCTAATTGGGGAAACTGCCAGTAATCTGTGTGTAATCAGTATAGCAGGAAATGTTCTGGAAATGAACATTGCGTAAGGGAAATTACCGGTAAATTCTGAAAGATAGTTATTAGACAGTGATTATTTAAGGTGGGAGGAATCTTTTACAGGTCTCTGAGCCATTTAAATCGATTTATTGTGTTAGACTAAATCGAACAATGCATGATTGGATATATCTGTGAATTTTGTATTTTGTTGTGCACTGCTGTATATTGATACTGATTATAAAGATTCCGACGCGACTACTGTTATTGTTATTTGCAACTAACAGCGAATACTATGAGGGAAAATTACATTTGAACTGTAGTTCTCAAACCGATTTCATGAAAATGATTATAAGCTATATTTACGAAGGAAAGGTTGAGATAATTTTTTGAGATTGGAGCGACGGTTAGTAAGGAAACAATTCAAAGAAAATATTTGAAGAAACAAAGTGTTATGTCTGTAGAAAGTATATGTGCTCGCACCATATCAATGGAAGATTGAGAGACTTTATGAACCATGAGCTGAATCAAGTTGCCAAGCTGTCGATCTAGTGATGGCATGTGCCGTGAAGCGTGACGTGTGGGGGCGGCTTCTGCATCGGACAACTTACGGGTCCCTACACGTGCAGCGACGGATTAGCGGCACGTGGAAGTTGTCTGGTCGGCAGATCTACAGTAGATCGGCGGGAGCGGCTCCAACACAGCGGCGGCGTGAGGGCGGCCGTGTGCGAGACTTCATGTGCTGCAGCCGGAGATGGCACTCAATCCACAGCTGTAAAGGGATCCCGCCCGTAAAACGAGTCAGAGCACGTCTCTACACATTCGTGAAAACACGGGGGGAGGAATTTTCTGTGATTAAGATCAAATGAGGCAGAAGGGATAGATAACATTCCATCAGTATGTCTAAAAATATTGGGAAAAGTGGCAACGAAACGACTGTTCAAGTTGCTGTGTAAGATGTATAAGTCTGGCGACATACCATCTGACTTTCGGAAAAGCATCGTCCACACAATTTCGAAGACTGCAAGAGCTAACAAGTGCCAGAATTATCGTACAATCAGCTTAACATCTCATGCATCCAAGTTGCTCACAAGAATAATATACACAACAATGGAAAAGAAAAATGAGGCTGCGCTACATGATGATCAGTGTAGCTTTAGGAAAGGTAAAGGCACGAGAGAGACAATTCTGACGTTGCAGTTAATAATGCAAGCAAGACTAATGATAAATGAAGACATGTTCATAGGATTTGTCGATCTTGAAAAAGCTTTCGGAAATGTAAAATGGTGCAAGATGTTTGAAATTCTGAAAAAAAGTAGGGGTAAGCTATAGGGAGAGACGGGTCATTTATAATATGGACTACAGCCAAGAGGGAATAATAAGAGCGGACGACCAAGAACGAAGTGCTCGTATTAAAATGGGTGTAAGACAAGGATATAGCCTTTTGCCCTTACTCTTCAATCTGTACATCGAGGACGTAATGATGGAAACAAAAGAAAGGTTCAGGAATTGAAATAAAATTCGAGGTGAAAGGGTATCATTGATTGCTATCTTGAGTGAACGTGAAGGAGAATTACATGATCTGCTGACCGGAATTAACAGTCTAATGAGTACACAGTATGGACTGAGAGTAAATCGAAGAAAGACGAAGGTAATGAGAAGTAGTAGAAATGAGAATAGCGATAAACTTAACATCAGGATTGATGGTCACAAAGTAGATGAATTTGAGGAATTCTACTACCTAGGCAGCAAAATAACCAATGACGGACGAAGCAAGGAGGACATCAAAAGCAGACTAGCAATGGCAAGAAGGGCATTCCTGGCCGAGAGAAATTTACTAATATAAAAAAATAATTTGAGGAAGAAAATTCAGAGAATGTACGTTTGGAGCACAGCATTGTATGGTAGTGAAACATGAGCTGTGGGAAAACCGGAACAGAAGAGAACTGAAGCATTTGATATGTGGTGCTACAGACGGATAGTGAAAATTAGGTGGACTGATAAAGTAAGGAATGGGGAGGTTCTGCGCGGAATCGGAGAAGACAGGAACATGTGGAAGACACTAATAAGGAGAAGGAACAGGATTATAGGACATCTGTTAAGACATGAGGGAATGATTTCCGTGGTACTAGAGGGAGCTGTAAAGGGTAAAAACTGTAGAGCAAGACAGAGACTCCGTTCAGCAAATAATTGAGGACGTAGGTTGCAAGTGCTACTCTGAGATGTTAGCACAGGAGACGAATTCGTGGCGGGTCGTAGCAAATCAGTCAGAAAACTGATGACCAAAAAATAAAAATGAAAAGTAAGTTGTACTTACATTCTTGTTAGAGAAAACAATTTTTATCGCAGTGTTAACTGAAGCCACCTTGCAATTTTATGATATAGAGTGTGTGTGTAAATTCCCAAACAAACATCTGCGACTTGTAGAGGGGAGTGATTAAATATTATTTTCAGTAAGAAACCATGTCGAGAGAAGTACTGTTCCCATCCGATGACGGTTTAAAATCAGATCTTGAACTGATCCACCTCTGCTTGAGGAATTGAATCAGGTGTGACACAGTGCAGTTATTAGGTAACAATTCGAAGGGAAATGTATCGAAATATCCATTATGTGTTTACTTATTTCAAAACAAACAAAACAAACCAGCGCATTGGTCATAGCGACCACCAACGTTGTTAAAAACGTCATCTTGTGTACGTTATGGCACTCCAGGACAAGCAACTCTCTCCTTCAGTACATGCGAATGCGTTACACATCATGATTTAAACCCTCGTAGAACGGATACAGTATGTTTCCGATCATGGGTTCCTATTCAAAATATTATGCACTCACAACCCTCTTACAAGTCGTAGAAGTTTGCAACGGGATTTTCCGAACAGCTCGTATAACTATGTTTTGTGAGTTATTGCCATAGCGGACATGGCCTTACGAGTTCTATTAATAACAGAATTGGTAATAAGGTCACCACCCAAGCAGATGTTTTTATTACGAAAGCAGTATTAATGATTTAATTTGCAGTGAAGATGGAAATTTATTTCGTTGAATTATCGTCTGTATGTAGAGTATGGCGACTTTGTTTTGGCAAATAACTCTACTGTTATTTTGCACAGGGCAATGCATTTTTGATGGAAGGTGTTATGTTCAGAAACCCACAATTTAGTATGCGAGGGGTACATTTCGTACGCCTTGTGTAACGATATCACAAGAAGTCAGTAAAATAGTTGAATGGTGTCTCATTTTACACTCGTACTATGTCACGTAACAATCGTCTGCCAAAATATTCACGGCTAGTAGTGTATTAAGCACGTGCACGTAAGGTGACACGTTATACATATATATATATCGTTATATTCCCGGGGCGAGCCACGGAGGTGACCTTTAAGAGCCGCATGCGGCCCGCGAGCTGTGAATTTGACATTTTCGGTCGAGAGCACCATGCGCAATGCTTATTCGTCGATTACTCGCAAAAGAGGTCGCAAAAAAGTCGACCCCTCCCTGTGGACTCCCTCTTGTCAGCTGTTATACGTCAAACTCCGAAATCACGTAAACAGAGAGGAAGTTTATTGTTTTTTGCTCGTGTAGCTTAGTGTTTCATCATGGTAATATTATTCAGTGAAAGCAGCGAATGTGATCACTAACGAAATGCCTGAAATTGTGCCTGCGACCACAGTTGCTGCTTCTATTGTTATAAATTGGGACAACAACCAATAGCGATATTGTTCAAGACGTAACATAAAGGACGGACCCCGTATCCACAGACAAATTTTCAGGGGTTGTTCAGGGAAACCTTCAGAGTATTTTGGTGTGTGAATGCAGTGGAAGAGCGACATAAAAACGCTATTCTTATCTGTCCACGCAGCGACGGCAACATCATCGCAGTGCAAAGTTTCGTCTGAAGGTTGCTGCGTTACTCTGTGTTATGCGGTGTGTGGTATACATATTGGTTACTGGATATTACACGCTTTTTCACTTATGTGATCTCATTTTCAAATAAACCAAGGCGACTGAGGTAAAAAAAAATTACATTACTACACTGCTATTAGACAGTGGGTCGCTTGTACTAAAATACTCATGAGGTATCCCTTCAACAAGCTCGTACAGACTTCGAGTAGATTTGATAAAACGAAATAGTATCCAACCTGTTTTTGTCTTCAGATACGTGAAGGAGGGAATTAAATTAGGAAATGAGACACTTAAAGAAGTAGACGAGTTTTGCTATTTGGGGAGCAAAATAACTTGTGATGGCCGAAGTAGAAGGGATATAAAATGTACACTGCCAACGGAGAGGAAAGCTTTTCTGAAGAAGAGAAACATCAAGTATATATTTAAGTGTCAGAAAGTCGTTTTTGAAAGTTTCTGTATGGAGTGAAGCCATGTACGGAAGTGAAATATGGACGATAACTAGTTTAGACAAGAAGAGAATAGAAGATTTTAAAGTGTGGTTCTACAGAACAATGCTGAAGATTAGATGGGAGGATCACGTAACTAATGAGGAGGTACTGAATAGAACTGGGGAGAAGAGGAATTTCTGGTACAACTTGACTAGAAGAAGGGATCGGTTGGTAGGACATGTTCTGAGGTATCAAGGGATCTCCAATTTTGTGTTGGAGGGGGGGCGGGGGGAGGGCAGCGTGGAGGGTAAAAATCGTAGAGGGAGACGGAAGAGATGAATAAACTAAGCAGATTCAGAAGGATGTAGGTTGTAGTAGTTACTTGGAGATGAAGAAGCTTGCGCATGATAGGGTAGCATGGAGGGCTGCATCAAACCATTCTCTGGAGTGAAGACCACAATAACAACAGCACCTGAATGCTTCTTAAAGGTAAAGAACCTGCTGTCGTACAAATGTATCAATGGGTGCTAGTCGAAATTTTTAGACGCAATACATTTTAAATATACTAAACCCTTAACTCGGATATGCTGACGACTTGGCGCATACAAAGTAAGTGTTAAAACAAAGTAGTTTTACATATTATTGTAGAATGTTCTCAAATTGTTTATCATCGACTGCAAGACACATTTGCAGTCGCCGCTGGAGAGATAGAAGAATAGATGAAAGTATATTTGGTGGTATTCCGTTGCATGCTGTGGCGTTCGACGGCGCATATCGTTTGCCGTAAATGTGGGCTTCATGATAGATTTCGTATCTTAGAATTCCCCATAGAAAGAAACCAAGACGAGTTAAATCAGCGGATCTGCCTGCCAATTATACTGCAGCATTGCAATCTATCCAACGATGAGTAAACTTTTCGTTCAATATTTGCGCTGCAACATGCAAAGAGTGAACCGAACAGCCGTCATTCGGGAATCACGTACACTGCCGATTATCCATTTGTACCTCTTCTAGAAGAAGAGGACAATATTCCCATTGAACATCCTGGGATGAAGTAGGCTCAAAATGGGTCTGAGAAATGTGGGACTTAACTTCTGATGTCATCAGTCCCTTAGAACTTAGAACTACTTAAACCTAACTAACCTAAAGACATCACACACACCCATGACCGAGGCAGGATTCGAACCTGCGACCAGAGCGGTCGCGCGGTTCCAGACTGTAGCGTCTAGAACCGCTCGGCCACTCTTGCCGGCGATGAATTAGGGACTCACAATGAAAATTCCTATGGTCCGCGCCATATGTCTACGCACCACCGCCGTCGGTGTATTACTTGACGAAGCCATCGTGGATTTTCAGCACAGTACTGATCGTTACATAAATTTACATTACCGTAGTTCGTCAACGGTGCTTCGTACGTTAAGAACAGACGTTCAATAAACAGTTCGGTTTCCCAGGCGCTAAGTGACAAACAGACGGAACTCTATTTGACGTTGAGAATCACGTCATCCGAGTGGTGGGGCAGATGTAAATTTGGAATTTATGTCGACGCAAGATGCGCAAGACACTTATCTGTGTGATCACACATTCCTTGGCGGAACTTCTCATGCTACCGTGTGGATTGAAATGTGTCGTAGTCAGAACAACTTCTTCAGTCTCGATTCTTGTCCTCTTGCGGAAATGGAAAGTGCTCTTCATATGCGGTTTCACTGAATGAATTAGTAATTAGAGGCTCGTACTCCCTCCAATAAAGAGATTGTAATAATAAAAATTACGTGTATTTTTTGTGCAAACATCCAGATTTAAGTGCCTCAATGTCTGCTGACTCTGACAAACTAAAAGTAGGGTAAATTAGAATGTCATTGTTGTTTGCTGCAGGATTCTAGTGCGAGTCGTTTACAAGATATCGCAATTTGAAAAGTTTCCACACCAACACTTTATTGTGCCACTCATCCTGTGTAGTTCCTAGGTACTATATTGTTATGCTTGCTTACAGATTGCACTGCGACTGCTAATTAGTTAGTGTGTGTGACAGTCCAAGCAGTAGGTCGTGAGTGGATGATGCTATTTATTTTCCAGTGTTGAGAAAACTGACATGCTGATTGTGTATGGCGAATGTAGAAAGAATGCAGTGCGTTCTTGTACGGTATATGCAGCAAGGTATCCCAATAGACATCAACCTTGTCTGCACTTATTTATCAGCCTCTTCGTCCAGTGAAGTGAAAGTGGTAGTGCAGCACCTAGACAACGTAACAGAAAAAAGAAGTGACAAGGGGACAGGGAGAAATAATAATGTTCTAGAAACTTCCTGGTAGATTAAAACTGTGTGCCTGACCGAGACTCGAACTCGGGACCTTTGCCTTTCGCGGGGAAGTGCTCTACAAACTGAGCTACCCAAGCACTACTCACGCTTCGTCCTCACAGCTTTAATTCCGTCAGTACTTCGTCTCCTACCTTCCAAACTTCACAGAAGCTCTCCTGCGAACGTTGCAGAAGTAGCACTCTTCGAAGAAAGGATATTGCGGAGACATGGCTTAGCCACAGCCTATAATAATTCTAATAATGTTCTTGCTCCTGGCACAGTTGATCCACACGTTAAATCCCGAGCAATCGTACGAGGAAGTGGTATGAATCAAGCAAGGGTCCTAAGCATTCTTCATTGACATAGGGTACCTCCCTATACATCTCTTTTAAGAGCTGCATGGAAACTATTATGAGACTCGTGTTAACTTATATATGTGGCCATTAAGACAGAATACTCTTCAATCCCGCGTCCGGCCATCCTGATTTAGGTTTTCCGTGATTTCCCTAAATCACTCCAGGCCAATGCCGGGATGGTTCCTCTGAAAGGGCACGGCCGACTTCCTTCCCCATCCTTCCCTTATCCGATGAGACCGATGACCACGCTGTCTGGTCTCCTTCCCCAAAACAACCAACCAACCAACAGAATACTCGAGATATGTATGTTGTTCAGTGATGAGGCCTCATTCACCAGTCATGGGCAGGTAAACCGCCAAAACATGCACTATTGGTCTCCTGACAATGCCCCTTGCCATAGGCAAGTGGAATGTCAGCGTCCATGGAGTGCAAACTCGTGGTATGAGATGGTGATTTATCGGCTCATATTCCCGTTTTTAATAGACGGAACACTGTATGTGCCCAAGTATCGCAGCTTTCTAACAGATCCTCTTCTACAGGTGCTAGAAGACGTTTCTCTGCAGACTTGGAGGAACCTGTGGTACCATCATAGTGGCTGTTAGGCATGTCTTCACGAATTGTTTCCAAATCTCTGGATTGGGCGCAGAGTTCGTGAACCTTGGCCAGGATGTTCCCCAGATTTGACGCCTGTAGGCTTTTTTTCCGCAGGGAAAGCTGAAAGCCACTGTCTACAAGGACATGCCAACTACACTCTATGATATGCAATGGCGTATTACAGCAGCCTGTCCCGAAATCTCCGCTGAAATGCTAACACCTGTGCGGCAGTCGTTCCATACCAGACTGGATGCGTGGACTGCCGCCGCCGGTGGTCATTTTGACCACACCCTGTGATGGTAAATTGTCTCGTTACTGGGCAGAATCCATATAACTACTGAATGCACCTGTGTTGTTCCGTATTGTGTGCTACCACAGGTACTGTACAAGTGTAGGTGTAGCAAATGTTCGTAAAAGACTAGCACCAGAATCCTTCAACAAGCACCACCGGATTCTAATTTATCCTACTGTTAGTTTGTTAATGCCAATAAGCGTTGTTACACTTAAAACTGTGTATGTTTGCACAGAAATCTTTCTACGTTTGTTACAATCTGTTCAAAAATGGTTGAAATGGCTCTGAGCACTATGGGACATAACTTCTGAGGTCATCAGTCCTCTAGAACATAGAACTACATAAGCCTAACTAACCTAAGGACATCACAAACATCCATGCCCGAGGCAGGATTCTAACCTGCGACCGTAGCTGTCTGGCGGTTCCAGACTGTAGCTCCTAGAACCGCTCGGCCACCGCGGCCGGCTTACAATCTGTTGATTAGCTACCAATCCATTCTGTGAAAACCGCACATCAATATCACTTTCAATTTCTACAATATTTGCGATGCAAGATTTAGGTGATTCACCCTGTATGCCGTAACAAAACATCGAACAGTCATGGTAGTAATGACGATACGCCGAAATTGCAAAATAAAAACTATTTGTCAAAAACTAAACCCATAATCTGTATGTGTTCTCAACATACCTTGTGGTTTGCTGTGTTAAATATTTATATATACATACCTTATGATTGCTTGATGATGAAGGACGCTCTTTCGCAACGGATAGTGTATGTCGTGGCTTAAATCTTCTGAACTGTGTATATTTTGGATAGAGTGTGTTTCGAACGAAGAAGATTTCGTGTGTGAGACACTGTCGCTTAGGCTCCGAAGGTTTCTGCTCAGCAAATCGAGTTGGTTGCGCAGCTGAACCATCAGGCTGATGTTGAAGGAGTCGGCAGCCATGGTCGCGATACACTTGATGAAGACAATGTAGGCGCAGTAGAGCCACGTGGCCGCGAAGGCGAGCGGCTGCGTCGCATCGTACGGCAGCGCCAGGATATACGGCAGCCCTTCAGCGCTGATGGGTGTAGCGGTGTACACGATGGCTATGAAGACGCCCGACAACAGGTAGGCGGAAACGACCCGCCGTATGGAGCGGCGTCTCAGGTGAAGCAGCCGAAAGTCGTCGGCGCTGAGGAACTCGCCGAAGTCGCGGCGCTCCTGCAAACAACCACATTACCCTCTGCACACGTACACGCTATGGGCGAGGTGCTACAGTACTGGTTAATGAAACCTGCTCAGTGTCCATTGAAACTACAGCTTACAATAACAGTCACAATTTATTTCAGTTTGTTCACGACACCATGTCGTCTTAGTTACAGCTGAGTGTTTACGCTAATACAGCAGAGCACCGTTTCTACGTTTAGCCAACAATGATAGATACATTACTGTGAATAAAACTCTGTTGTGTGTCCTTCACCTCAGTCTATGGCCGCGCCTCGCCTGTTGATGGTAGACAGCGAGAGGCTGCGCTTGGAATCGCAAGAAGTTCGGCTGTGTTCAAAAACCATATCGGATACGGAACTGTATTCTTCCTGCCGTAGGTCTACTATGTCTACTATGGGGGAAATGGATAGCGATCCGATTTTCATCCACAGTTTTGCTAGGTATGAAGCTAACATAGGATATCATGGTGCTAACTTCATGAAATATGCAAAACAATTTAGCCTTGAGCCGCGCTGGGAAGATGGGCGGTCTTGGGCGCCTTGGCATGGGTGGTGTATGTTGTCCTCAGCGTAAGTTGGTATAAGCTTTAGTATAAGCCATATTAAGTAGTATGTAAGCCTTGGGACCAATGACCTGAGCGTCAAAAGTCTTGAGATATGGCAACGAGGAGTTAATTTAATTTTTCGACAGATGGAGGCTCATTTGAAACCCTGGTATCATTAGTGGTATGATATGTTACGAAGCTTATTTATTTTTAGTATATTATGTCATTATCATTTCTTTCATTTCTGACATCGGTCGGCTAACAGTTTCATCATACTTCAGTGACTCACTTTCATTAGTATCAATTACACTAATCCCTCTAGAGTGGGGAAATAACTTTTCATTACTTAGTTTAAGAATGTAGCAATGTTGAATAAATGCTTCTCGCTGTTCTGGCCGCATCTGATTCAGATGCAATATCTAGCTTTCAACGCCTTCCCTCTTGGCCTCCGTAGGAGTGGTCAGCATATCTGACTGCCATGTAATGGCCTCCAAGTTCGATTCCCTGCCGCATCTGAGACTTTCTCCGCTCGGGAACTGCGTGCCGTGCTGTCCTCATCTTTTCATCATCATCGACACTCAAGTTGCCGAATGTGGATCAACTAAAGTCATTTCCAAATCGACGGCCAATCTTCCCCAGGTAGGGCCTCACGGCCATCAATCCCATATGATCACTTCAATGCCTTCACTGTCGCTATGTTACATTATTTATTGGCTGAAAAGTATCACGGAGACTTCAAGAAGTCACATAACTACCATTATGGGCCAAAGATTATATCATTATCAATGCTGGAAGAACGTTGGCAGTCATGATGGTTTCCTTTGATGTGCGATGTCTCAGGTTATTTCTCTGTTCCCTTTGAACGTCAAGCTACCACTTCAATATTCTACTGAGACTGGTTAAAGTTGTTGCTATATGTCCTGATCTCAACGGCTTCTTTGATGCCAGAGAAATCCAGTCCGTTAATGCACGACGTAATATGTCCTCTTCATCAAACATAATTGTATCTTTATTTCAGAGACCGTGTTCCATAACGGCTTCGTTTTCAGTGTGCTCTTGATATTCGATGTAGGCGCTCCAAAACAGATTTAGAATTTACGAATTTCATGAACACCGAGACCAAGGCTGTCTTCTGCTTGACACACCATATCTTCAATTCTCTTGGATGATCGGAAAATGTTTTCAGTATTGTTTCTGCCTATGATTGTCTATTTCAATTGTTGCAATTCCGAGAAAGAAAAAAACGCTCTTTGCTGAAAATCGTCTGATGATTGAACATCTCTGTTTTTTTGTTTCTTAGAGCTGGCTAATGTAATATTTGGTTCACTACGTCTTTCATCGAACAGATATACACTGATCAACCAAACATTATGACTACTACCGACCGTGACCTGGTGGCGTTGAGGGCACGTGGTGCGGCAAAAAAAAAAAGTACATAACCTCAGCAGACAAGGATGGGGGATCACCCTAGAGAAGATATGTGCTACAAATGGGGAAGTCCATCCTGGTAAGCGACTTTGACAGAGGGCTGATTGTTATTATACAGAGACTGTGAACGGGTGTCTCGAAAACGGAGAAACTGGTCGAATGTTCATGTGATACTGTAGTGAGCATCTACCGAAAGAGGTAGACGGACAATGAAACTAGCACTAGGCGGTAAATGGTTATAAGTCCGTGACTCTTCACTGAAAGAGCGGTTTCTGTGCTTCTCTGCTCTGTAAAGTAGGATGAATAGTGATGTGTTGCATATCTGCAGAAAGAGCACAACGCTGGTGCACGCACAAGTGTTTTGGACCACACCGTTCATAGTACAATGTTGAACATGGAGCTCCACAGCATACCAACGACATTGTCAGTTACGATTGCTGTGGGTAGGGGATCATGAGAATTGGACCGTCAGTCAATGGAAACGTGTCGGCTCTTCGGCTGAATCAATTTTGCGCTACACTAGGTCGCTGGTCGTCTCCACAACTGCCGTCAGTGAGTTGAACGGCGCTAGAAAGCTGCAGCACGCTGATAGCCGCGAACCAACTGCATCCCATCATACTAAATGTCATCCCCAACAGCGATGTCATCTTTCAGTAGTATAGCTGTCTTTGTCTCATAGGCAGAATCGCGCCATTGGGTTTGAGGATCATTTTATTGAACTCACGTTGATGTTTCGGCAGCCAAACTCTTCTTATGTAAATCCTATGGAACCCATATTTAGTACCATCAGCGCGTACCCTGATCAGCGGCCGGCTATTTACGCGAATTACATGACATGTGGAAAGATATCTAATGCCGCATACCTCCACAAACTTACCAAGAAACTGTGGGATCCCTGAAACACAGCCGGCCGCTGTGACCGAGCGATTCTAGGCGCTTCAGTCCGGAACCTCGCTGCTGCCACGGTCACAGGTTCGAAACCTCTTTCGGTCATGGATTTGTGTGATGTCCTTAAGTTAGTTAGGGTTAAACAGTTCTAAGTCAGGGGATTGTGACCTCAGATGTTAAGTCCCACAGTGCTTAGAGCCGTTTGAATTTGAACCTGATACGCAGAACCAGTGATGTATTTCATTCCAAAGACGGGCAAATATACTATTAAGCACTTGGCTATAATGTTTTGGCTCATTGGTTAAGTATCTACCTTCTAAGATTGTGTTATCACAGAAGCCCAACGAAAGCTTAGTTCTGAAAGGCAACAGAAGCGTAAAGTGAATCATCCGCCTTCTGTCGAAAGCAACGTCGCTAATTGAATGAAACAACAATTTCACGGTTATCGGTCACTGTTTATTTATCTCCACGACGCGTTACAAGGGTTTAAACCGACATCATCAGGTAGATTTACATTTGTTAATATGACATTTGTGTGTGTGTTTTGTTACGATGTTTTGCAGGAACTTGTGGCACTGTCTCCAGTGGTCACAGGTTCCTTTCACTGTCGTAACACATCACATGTCTATCGTCATATTTTGTAAACAAAATGTCAATAACAGTCACGGTAAAGCCTGACCTAAAATGTTAACGTTTAAAGTTAACTTCCTTAACTTTGTACTTGCATTACAGAGATCTATATCGACTTTTGTAGCATATTGAAATTAGGTGCCTTCTTGAAGTTTCCAATGTCTACTTCAGCCAACTAAATAAGATACCCCATGACCAGCAGATAATTCCTGAGAACGACGTTGGAGGAAGTCCTTGATTTGTTGAGACTGCATTCAAATCTAAAATGGCAAGTGTTCAGTGAAACGCTGATTCAAGAATTTCACGGCAAAAAACTGCGTAGGAATATCGTAAACCGCAGTCTTTCTGGATGTATTTCTATGTATCGAGACGACTGAAGAGCAGTTGACAAATACGCCCTACCGAAGCTACTTACCTGCATGGCAAGCCTGTGGAAATCTGCCTCCCGTGCTGCTATGTGCCTGAGGCGGATCATTACGACGCTCGCCGTATTCAGGACGCTCAGTGAGAGGGTGAACCGCTCGATGTCTGTCGCTCCGTCGCGCCAAAGGAGAACAGCCTGTGAGCAAATGAAGAGCAGCAGCGCCACCGTCGAGAACGCGTTGATCGTGTAGTGGACGCGGCGGGCCCAGGGACCAGCGTGCGGGTGGCGCATCGTGCCCGACCAGTGCAGAATCTTCAGCAGGTAGTCCAGGTTGCTGACCTCTTCTGCAGCTGCGGCTAACGGCTTCCACGATGAAGTCAGCAGCATCACGACGTCAGTGTTTTCACTCTGTGCATCAGACGTAGTGATTTAGGTGTTCCAAGGTACAGTAGAAAACCTCTAATCCGTCACCTTTGGGACTGGGAACATGGGCGGAACGAGAAAAAGGTCGGATTATCCGAAACATCTAATATTTATTGCAAAAAATATAAAAAGACATTTAGTACTAAAAATTAAACGATTTAAGAACTAAAAGATGTCTACAGTAATAGGCAGTGTTAAACAATATATCAACTAAAAAACTTCTACACACACTATAATATGTATTGGTTTTAAAAGGAAAAACGACAAACAAATTACAGTAGTGAACTGTACAACGTATAAACGATGTATACTGTAAACTAAAAAACATTTATAGTACTGTATATAAAAAATAAATTTTTTACAAAGAAATAAACTACTGTATGTATAAACTAAGAAATGATTATACTGTATGCATTGTTTTTACAGTAAAAACGAAAAGAAATTACTTGCAAAGAAGTCAGTGATACATTTTTGTTTAGCAGATGTTATTCTAGATTTAGCTACAGTGTTCCTCCATTTTTCATCCACAAAACGTCCATTGGAGTTGAAGTTGGAATCTGCTCGATGTATTGAAGGGCGATGTCAAAAGCGTTTTTTGCATTGTTGTGTGAAATCCGGATGGTGGGTTCGCCTTCGCCGTCCGATTCCTCGAATTCACAGTTTCCTGGCCAACAGCGGGAACAATCTGGTCGTCATTGAGCTCTTCAAAAGTGTCACAGTCTTTGTCACATTCGTTGATCCACTCTTCAACTTCATTGGAAGGGACGTTCGGCTCCAGAGTTTGTAGATCTTCAACGATTTCAAGTGCGTCGTTGTTTTGCTCATCTTCGGTATGCTCATTTGCAGCCATAACTTGTGGCCAAAGCTTACGCCACGATTACCGCTGTGTCTCAGGTTTCAGTTAATCCCATGCTGCAGCGATTGTGTAGATAGCATCTTTGATGATAAGGGATTTCATTGCCTCAAACAGGTTATGGCCTCCTTCAGATTTTTCCAAGATTGAACTGATACATCAGGAGGCAGAAAGAGAGCTTTTATGTCCCTTTTCACCAAATCTTCCTCAGATGGATGTGATGGTGCGTTATCCAACAGCAGAAGAGCACGAACAGGCAGATTTTTTTGCTTCAACTCTTTTTTCGACCGATGGCACAAACTCGTCGAAAAACCAGGATTTAAAAATGTTGCAGTCCATCCAAGCAGATTTTTGATTGCGGTAAGAAACCGGTAAGGAAGGCAAGTTTATATTTTTGAATGCCGTTGGCTTCTTAGATTTGCCAGTGACGAACAAGGAGTGCTTGCTACAAGGAATGACTGTTATTCTATCTTTTATAAGTTTCGTTCCTACCACGGATTCATTTGAAGCTGCGAGCGTTTTTGTTGGAACATTTTAAAGTTCAGCCCTGTCTCGTCGATGATATACACTTGGCAGAGTAACAGTTCATTTTCTTCAACAATTTCTTGCAACTTAACAGAAAACCCCTTAGCGGCTGCGGCATCGGCAGATAGTTTTTCACCGGAAATAGAAACAAATCGGACACCATGAGGAGTTTTCCAACGATCAATCGAGTCTTCCGTGGCAGCAAATTTACTTTCGGCTTCCAGTTTTTTGTGCATAACTTCCGCTATTTCTTTGAGAATTGGCCCGGATATTGGAGTTCCTTTCCTTCTTTCCTGACAAAACCACATCCACAATGAGTTATCAAGTTTAGGCTTTTTTAATGATTTGCAACTCTTCAGAGTGTTTTCACCACCAATTGTAACTGTATAGGATTCAATGTCTTTCCGATTCTTCTTCCAATTCTTCATTGTCGTAACACCTACATTCAATTCCTTTGCAATTTTTTTGGAGCGATTCTCCTTCGTCCAGTCTTTGTAGCACTGCTAACTTTCATTTAGTGAAAGAGTTACGTGTTTACGTTTGAATCCAGACATGTTGAAAAACAGACAACTGTACACACAATGAATCTACAGTAATACGGTCGGATTAGAGGGGTTCTACTGTATATGAATTTCACATGGTTCCAGTTGGCTGAGTTCTTCGAAATGCAGCGATGTTTTGACGAACTCATCCATCTGGAAACTCGAGAACATTATAATAGTTCAACGCTCTGATAACAATAATATATCGTATGTTTCCTAGTGTTCGAAGTTTCAATTTCTTCTAATCCCCCAGTGTGAATCAGGTGACGTTGTTTACAACAATGGCACTGCAGAGAAAGGCTTTGGTTTCCTTACATGGTCTACATGATTTGGAGACAATTATAAATCATAATCCAAAAGCCGGCCGCGCTAGTGTAGCGGTTCTAGGCGCTCAGTCCGGAACCGCGCGACTGCTACGGTCGCAGTTTCGAATCCTGCCTCGGGCATGGGTGTGTGTGTGTGTGTGTGATGTCCTTAGGTTAGTTAGGTTTAAGTAGTTCTAAGTTCTAGGGGACTGATGACCACAGATGTTAAGTCCCATAGTGCTCAGAGCCATTTGAACCATTTGAACCATATCCCGAAAGTGCCATCCTTAAATTTCATAAGCAGCGTCTTACATCAGTTGTGAATTTAATCTATATCTACTGAAACTGATAATAGTGGCTAAAGGGTAAAAATTCTAACAATTAAGGAAGTAAGAAGCCACCAGGATCGGGCGAGGAAGCAGGGCCAAGTGCTGGTAGAAGTAACAACACTTTGCTTCTAATGCATTTATTAAAACTAGCTGAAATACAATATACAATCTGCCAAGATAATGAATATAGGGAGAATCAAACCTTAAGAAACTAGTTCATCAACAATATAACATTGTACCACGCAACATAGTACTGCGTATGCCTTAAGGGCTGCAATCGCAAAGAAAGCCTGAAGGGCCAATTTAGCAAGAATACATATAACGTGTTCAGCCTGAAGGGCTGTGCAACTTCCAAGTAAGGGGCCTGAAGGGCAGAATTAACAAGAAAATAAAATCTTAAAAATATCAACTGGAAAATAAGTGCTTATTAACAACTCGACCTTAAGGGCAAGGTAATAAATGAAATTAGTCAAATTCTGCAATAAGTAAGTAATGGCCAGGAATTTATCAGTAAGCCGGCCTTAAGTGCTCCAGTACAATAACAAGGGAGGTTAAGTATTAAAACCGGATTTCAAGGCCTTAAGGGCTGTAGAGCTTCCATAAGGGGGGCCTGAAGGGCCAATTCATCAAGGTACTTAAGAAACAGCTCAGCCTGGAGGGCTGGCCGATGGTTACGGTAAGGCAATTTCTCAAAATTAGAAGACAAATCAACAAATTTATCAGTAGTTGAGCCTTAAGGGCCACAGTACATTTAGAATCCACATTAAGCATTAAGAACTATCATACAGCGAACCAATTCCCTAAAACTTAGCAATCTTAAATAAATCAATTGATACTATCCAGCTTAAATCCTAGGAACAATAATGCATGCATATACTTCTAAAATGTAAACTTGCGTAAAATCTAAACTTAAAAATGCAAACAATCGCACACCAACATGGCCATCAAATTACAAAAGTTTAACCACAGTTGCTGAGTATGAAATACAAGCAGCTGCAAGGCTACCAATCAGTCATCGTGCCCCAATATCATAATTTACAATCTTGAGGTGGTACGAAACAGGAAAAATACAAGGCGAGCCCCAAAGAGGAATTAAATGATGTCCTTCAATTACAAATAATTAGACCGCAGCGTAAAGCTGCCACATTTCATAAACTGGCGTAAAAGCCACCAGCTCAATCGACATGGTTCATATAGGCAAACATACAAATTAAATTCTCTAATCCTGTAAAATTTTGGGTCTAAAAGGGGGCTGATAATAAGATACGGTATTAAAACAATCTTTAAGATAAACACATGCACCAACAACTTTTAATGTGTGCACAGCCACGTACTTGACAAATTTCTTTTCTTTCTCTCACATAAATAGAACACGTAGGCTTGGAACTGACAACCATATTGGTCACAAGAATCAATAGATAGCCACCGATGCATCATTACCTAATTAGACAGTCTCCTAGTGTGACATGACAGAGCAACAGTTCACATTCACACCCTTTGACTCAACATGTTCTACTATCCTGGTTGCACAGCATCGACCATGCCCGGAGTGCCTACTGCAAATTTTAACCAAACAATTTTCGCTCACGTCGACGCCTAACAGAGGAACCACCCCAGCAGTACAAGAACAACCTACACGCTGAAAGTCAAACTCCGCAAACGCAGTGAAGAACTAAAATTCAACCTTTTCCTTCATAGGTTCAGAACCGGCGGGCTAAACCGGTGGACGGAAAACGCACAATGTCGGCGGCAGCAACATAAAGGAAGTCGCAAACCCCACCATAATACAAGGCAATAGCAAGTCAAAAGCACAACGGCAATAGCGGGATATACTCAACTTCGGTCCCGGAGGGAAACCTGCCGCCCTCAGTGCTCAAAACATTCCCGGAGCAATCGTCCTCGGCGACTCCCACTATTCTCCGGAACAGAAACATCACAGCTCCTTATTTCAATTCTCTTCCGACAAGAACATGAATAATCGGAGCTAAAGGCATCTCCAAGTCAGGCACGCTATGCCATAGATCTTCACGGTGGAATGAGCCGGCCGACACCACACAAACCACCGCAAGTAATACAAAAAAGCACTACCGGAGTCGATGGCGTACTGCCACGCTTCACGACTCAGTCACTCCACTCCACCGACCTAGAGGGCGGGGCTTGAGACGAGGAGAACAGACGACGCCGCCACACGGAAAAGCGCCGGCGGGAAGCCAAGGCGTAACTAGGGCGCGTGTTTAAACGAGACGGACAGAAGCACGTCTCGTCTACATCAGCTCAACGCAAGCCACATTAAGGTGTATTTCCCCTGCTCTTTGAGTAGGGAAACGTCTCGTGGAGGAACGATTGTTGGTAAGTCTCCTGTGTGAGGTCGAACCTGGACTTTCCACGAATTGTACGTGGGAGGAAACAATGTACTGCTTGACTCTTCTACGAATGTGCGCATTTGGAATTTTAACAGTAAACCTCATAGTGAAGTACAATACCTCACTTCTAGCGTGTGCTACTGGAGCTGGGTGAGCATCTCTTTCGCACTTACTAAACGAATCTGTAGCTAAACGCACTGCTCTTTTTTGGATCTTCTCTCTCAGTCCTGTCTAGTAAGGGTCCCAATCAGACGAGACATACTCAGTTGTCAATTTAACGAATATTTCGCAAGACAATTGCTTCTTAGTCGGACTACATTTTCTTATTATTGTTCCAATAATTCACTGTTGTCATCTGTTTTGCCAATAATTGGTTTCATATGGTTTCTCAGCTTTAAGTCGGTCCATACCCCACTCTCCAGGTATTTCATGCATTTGATTGGTTTCAGCGACCGTTAGCAAATCGTGTAATCATACAATAACGGGTCTATCTACTTATCTATGCGCAGCACATTACATTTGAGCTTGCAATCAACAACCAATCGCTGCACCAAATATCGGCAAACCTTCCAGCATTTACTTTCAATTCTCCGAGTTTCTTCTTCCCTATAAACAACAGCATCATCGACGAACAGGCTCATGGGGCTTCCGACGTCATCTATCGGATCATCTATAAATTGAAAAAGTTATAAAATTGTCTGCACAACCTTAAAATTTGTTAACTAGTCTCGGTTATTCATGCTGTCATCTTGAGCACGATATCGCTGTGTCCGTGTTGTTCACAAGTAGAATGTAATGTTCCTTTGAACATGCGTGCATCTCCGAAGGTATATTGCATCGTACTTCGTTACAACACGGGTATGTATCAGCTGATACTGTACAAGCGAGTTTCAATCAAGACTTTCTCCCCTCTTCATAATGGATATAATAGTATAAACTGTAAATACCTGACTGACGACATATGGAGGTTTGGATCTGACAATGAAACTTGCACAGTTAGCCTAATGGTAAGGCAATCGCTCGAGACATGCGAGAAATCTAGTTTCGAGTCCTAATCCGGCACAAATTTCAGTTGTCGTCATTCTATTCTGCAGCTGATAGTTTTCCATACTCGCAACTGTGAATACCTTCACGTCTGTTGCACCTATACCTCCTCCTCTTGTGATTCTTGAACAAAATTTCTAGCTGAAATTTATTACGGAACTCAATTAGTCTTTCTCCTGTCGTTCCTATTACCAATACCTCACTCTAAAGTAAACCTTCTTTCCACTCCTTCCCCTACAACTTTATTCTTATTTTCTTTGATTACGAGACTATCATCTCTCCTTACCAACTGAATTACACTTTCGTTACCATCTTATGTTCATCTCTTCGATTTATGCTTGCTACATCGGTACGTATATCTGGACTGTTGCTGTCGACGTTGGTTTGCAATCGAATATGATGGCAGAAATTCATCGCTAAACTCTTTAAAATTATTCACTTTCTGACCTAACATCGTAACAGTCATAAGAGCCAAACAAACTGGTAGACCTGCGTAATATAGTGTAGGACCCTGTCAAGAACGCAGAAGTGCCGCAACACGATGTGGCATAGACTCGGCTAATGTCTGAAGTAGTGCTGGAGTGAATTGACACCATGAATCCTGCAAGGCTGTCCACACATCCTGAAGAGTAGGAGGGGGTGGAGATCTCTTCTGAACAGCACGTTACAAGGCATCCCAGATACGCACAATAATGTTCATGTCTGTTCAATCTGGTGGCCAGCGGAAGTATTTAAAGTAAGAAGACTGTTTCTGGAGACACTGTGTGGCAATTCTTGAGCGTGAGGTGTCGCATTATCCTGCTGACATTGCCCAAGTCCATGGGAATGAACATTGGACATGACTGGATTCAGGTGATCAGAAAGGATGCCTACGTACGTGTCACCTATCAGAGTCGTATATAGACGTATCAAGGTTCCCATACCACTCCAACTGCACACGCCCTACACCATTATAGAGCCTTCACAGCTTGAACAGTCCCTGCTGACATGCAGGGTCCATGGACTCATGAGGTTGTCTCCATACCCGTACACGTCCTTTCGCTCGATACAATTTCAAACGAGACTCGTCCTGCCAGACACCATGTTTCTAGTCATCAACAACCCAATGTCAGTGTTGGTGGGCCTAGACGAGGCCTAAAGCTTTATGTCATGCAGTCATCAAGGGTACACAAGTGGGACTTTGGCTCTGAAAGACCTTATCAATGATGTTTCATTGAATGGTTCGCACTCTGAGACTTGTTGATGGCCCAGCTTTGAAGTGTGCAGCAGTTTGTGGAAGGGTTGCACTTCTGGCACATTGAACGATTCTCTTCGTTGGTTCCGTTCTTGCAGAATCAGTTTCCAGCCGCAGAAATGTCGGAGATTTGATGTTTTACCGGGATCCTGATTTTCAAGCTAGACTCGTGAAATGATCTTACAGGAAGATCCCGATTTCATCGCTACCTCGGCGATGCTGTGTTCCGTGGTTCGTGGGCCGACTATAACAACACGTGCATACTCCCTGAAATCTTGCTAACCCGCCGTTGTAGCAATAGTAACAGCTGCGCCAGACACTTGTTGTCTTGTGCAGGCGTTGCCGACCACAGCGCGGTGTTCTGCTTTTCTTTACATATCTCTGTATTTGAATATGCGTGCCTATATCAGTTTGTTTAGCGGTTCAGTGTGCTATAACGAATGCCATTTTCTACTGCTGTTGATATTAGCATATATTTTTCGAATCGGAAATCCTTCTCTGCTTTTGATTTCACTTCACCGACTCTTGCAACGGAGTACCAAACTTCACGCGTTCAGCGTGTGCGAGTCGCGTGTAGGGCAAGGAAGGTCCTCACGCTCGGCTTTGCTCGGTGATACTCGGTGGTACCCGGAACACCGCGGCATTTCATTTAACACTACATTGCCGCATTTTGCTGTCGGCTCTACTCAGTTTAGCAGAATTGTGCTGTCAGCGACTTTTACCCTGTTCCTTTTGTTCGTGGTATGAAGGATGTTTACACGTCCAGTGTCTGTTTGCGCAAAAAGAGACAGTCTACCGACCTATCGTCATAATCTTTTAAAATGAATGGGAACGACAGATGAGAGGAATAAGAATTCTCAATTCGTATTAGCGATGGGTACCGCTTAGTTGCTGTGAAACGACCCTACAGTGTGTAACGGAACTGAAATGATGGTGGGCTGCCAGTAATTTGGAGCCCGCGCGTCGGAAACAGGCGCGCTGGTGTGAGACTGCCCGGGAGTGCACCCTGATGCCATCTATTGGCGAAACTGGGAATTAGCGCTGGCTCTCAGACAATGTAGTCAAATGTATTCTTTTTCTTGGTAATTATAAGTTATTACTGTATGGTTTAATGTTATAAGGTGCTAGTAGTAAATTATTATGACTGGTATGAACTCCAGGGTAATAAATGTAAATATTCTTAGATACTAAATGATTTCGGTGAAAAGGTGGTAGGGGAACGCCCCCACTCTTGGTGATACGAGCATAGCTAGAGGTAGCTGGAGACACAGGGACTGAACAATGAAATGGCCTGGGGAGTGTTGACGTGAGCGGACGTGCATAACTGTGCTCACGCAAAAGTGACTGTGCAACAGCGAAAAGGAGAATATCGTCGCCGTTTGTGGAGTGGAACGCGACGAATGGTTGTCGAAGCCGTCTCTATGCCACTGGGGATGATTGTAAGAGTTCCTGCGCCCAGATTTTATGGCGGACGCGCAGTAGCTTATACGAGTGCTACAGCTCGTAGTTCCAGCCGCCATTAAGGGCATGAGGCGTGAAGAGCTGCGTTAGCCACATGCATCCCATCACCAGCACCGACACGTCTACCCAAGGCAAGACTGCTTGAAATTGTTAAGTCGAACTTTGTATACATGTAAAAGGAGAATACCAGTTTTCTTTTGTGCAAGTGCAGAAGACTGAATATAGTAATGAGTAAAATTACAACGCATGTTGTTCATTGTAAAGTGTAGTAACCTGAAACATAGTGTAGTGAAATCAGACTGAGGCCACCATCGCCTCTTTCATTTACAATTCTTTTGGTTGTAGAATACTTTAGCGTTTAAGAATGTAGAAAAGAGCAATGGTCACACCAGAATGAGTCGCCTATTTATAGTTACTTAAATTTTTCTGAGTAACCTTTCAAGTAAAGTCACTTAACTAATTCTATAGCAATTGTCCAAAGAGTAATATCCCAAAATCATTAAATAAGTTGAAGGGTAGAAATCTGTTAACCTAAGTAGCTTAAATTGTCTTGGTGGTAATTACCAAGCCAACTCACAGAAATTGAGAGAGTATTTGCTTTGTAGAATCACCTAGAATGATCAGAAATAGTAATATTCAGAATTAAGTTTAAAATTCAACTCAAGGCGTTTCACTTTGAAACGAGCCAAAAAATTGATTTATTCTTTTGCTCCTTCAGAGCTGGCGACCGTAGTTATAAGTATTTTCAGGAGGATTCGACGGTAAGTCTGCTGCTCTCGTCGTGCTGATAGGATTACCTACTGCTGCTAGCAGTGGTGATTGGATACATAAGCTCACTACCAAGTTAAGTGGGTCAGGTAGGCAGTGTTACCGTGTGAACTGTAGGGCACTGTAGGCCGTGGATCGAACCCGTTCAATCATCACAGCTCTTTGAGAAATAGTCCAGTTAGGAGTGTACTAATCCAATAGGTAAATGCTGGCGAGTAACGGTCAGAAATGTATACGCAAGTGAATTTAGCAAGGTCTATGTAGCACCTAGTTAATGTGGTGTAATGGCGAGGGTAGGAGTGGAGTAAAAGTGAGCTGAGCTTGTGGCAGCTGTGCTGTCTTCAAAGATTAATAACGCCAGAATTCACTACTAACTCTTACCATTAGGGCTGAGCTATTTACGGTTAAAATACGTAGCAGTAAGCGCAAAGGCGTGACAGCTACAAGTCCGTATTGGCTTTATACATACGGAAGTAGGAAGCGGGTCATTCTGTCAGTGGAGGGGTTAAAACAACGGAGTCACTTGAGAACATACCCCATTTACTGATGGAAAGATTCGGCGGTTCGGTCGCATGTGGCGACCGTGACAGGACTTACCAAGTTTGTAGAATAATGGCTGCAATAAAAGTGTTTTATATAAACTGGTAGTTTCAAGAAAATTTTAAATTTAAAATTCTGTTGTAGACAAATATACCACAATTGGTAAGTTCAAGACGACAACCTGCAAAGCAGCAAAAGGAAGTCCAATAGTAGGAGTTAAACAAGTAATACTTGGTTTAATAAACATTTCTATTAGGCACGAAATACAGCAGCATAAGATGGAGTCGAATAGTAAGAAGCAAGACGAAAACATTACAAGGTCAGACCCAGAATTAGGGACCATAGATACTGTTGTAGGGTTGGAAAATCCTATAGATGAATCCACACCCACAAAACAGGAGGAACGGGAAGTGAAACCAAAGATAGTGAAAAGTGAACCCAATGTATCTGTGGATGCAAGTCACAAGGGAGAGGATATGGAATTAACAAGTTTGTTAAATAGTATGATGGCGCAAATTCGAGAAGGGAATGCTAGTTTGAAAGCAGAAATGGCTAGTCATATATCCCAACTGGATGAAAACCTATCTGGTAAAATAAAAGCCAATTTAGATATTTTGAATATGCAAAGCCAACGTATCACAGAGGTAAACAAATCAGTAAATAGCATTAGGGCTGAAATAACAAATGTTCAGAGAAAAGTCACAGAAATAGAGAAAAGATTTGATACCGAAATTCAGAGAATAGAGAAATCAGTGGAACCTTTGGTTAGTGAAAAATTAGAACCGATAATTGAAAGTAAATTACAGGTGATAGTACCAGTTGTAAAGAAAGAGATTGTTAAAGAAACGGCAGCTGATATTGAAACACTGCGCAATACCATGTTGAGTTTTGATGCATGTGTGCAGGAGCAGGAAAATACACTGCGTAATGAGATAAAATTGTTAAGTCAGCAAGTTCAGAATCAGATGTTTCTTAACTGTAGTGGTATCCCATTGGTAATGCAAAAATCGGAAATGCTGAGTAGGGAGGAAAAATACGATCCTCAAAAGAAACAAGGTGGATGGCATCCAATGGATTTTATAAAAAATTGTGAACGTGTCTTACCAACAGACATGTCGGACAAAGAAAAAATTAATTTAGTAATAGACGCTTTAGCAGGTCATGCTAAACGTTGGGGATTGAATTTGGATATCGACAATTTGAAGTTTACAGACTTCAAAGAAAAGTTCCTTGAGGAATTCTGGGGCACACAACAGAGAGATAGGTTGTGGAGAGAATTCGTTGTCGCCAGAATGCCAGAACATGGGCGTGGGCTCATGAAAGAATACTGTGAAGGATGGTTCAAGCGTTTGGAGTATCTTAAAGATCGTAGATCAGAATCGGAGATAGTGTGGGAGTTGTGGAAAAAGCTACCTGACGATTCAAAGCGTTATGTAGGAGGCACTCATCGAACATTCGATGAATTTTTAGAAAAAATCGAGAATGAAGATAGGTGGCGTGAAACTAGAGAGTTTCGAGGTTTCAGAAATCAGAATGGAAAAGTAAAAGGTGGGAGGAATGAACCGCAAATTAACATGATGAGAGGAAGAGGTCGAGGAGGTAACTCTCAGCGAGGGAGAGGACACTATCAGGGAAACGGGATGCATTATCAAAATCAGGAAAACTAAATACCGCGCAGGTCAAGGGCCTAACGCGCGCGGAAAGAAAGAAATGGCCCAAAAATAGGGAAGATCGGAGTAGTCAGTACTATAGTAGGATAGTGCGTCGTTCGCCTGAAGAGCAGTTACATAAACGAAACTTTGCGAAGTATAATGCAGGGATACAAACAGAGGAGAGAGAGCAGAGAGGAATTATTAAGGGAAATGAAGTAGGAAAAGAATATCGGTCGGATGTGAAGGCTCACGTGAATGAAATAAGTGCAATTCGAGGTCAGAATGACGAATTGATGATGGAAGAGTCAGAGAAGGCGTTGGTTGTCGGTAGGGATGGCAACTATGCAGAGAGGCAGAGGCAAGGTAGGAGTGATGTGATTTATGGTAAAAGGTTCGTACGAATAGTCGACGAATCGCATCGAGAAGTAATTAAAGAGGAAAGGGTGGATAAGAAAACGGGGCATAGTGCAGAGACACATGCCAATTCAGAAATTACCTCGTATGCAGAATATGTACATCAGCTCAAAAGCCAGCCAGCACAATTAGAAAGATCTTCCACTCATGTGATTAATTTGGACCCGAATATGACAGTGTTAGAGAGCCATACCGATTATGATGTGTACCTAGTGACAGCAAGAGTACATGACTGTGATGAAGATTCTTTTAAAGAAATTAGAGAAAGTGTATCTAACCAAGAGAAAGAGTGTTGTGATCCCTGTAGTCCTGAAGCAAATGAGTTGAGTGAGACTGGAATTCCATTAGTAGGGGAAAATAATGAAAGTAAGAGTGGCGAATGTACTATCCAACAAAGGGAAAGTAGAGAAATGGATTATAATTTGCAAGAATTATTTGAATCCGAAGAAGGTCATATTTCTAAGGAGGAGGAATTATCGTCAGAATCATCAGAAAGCATCGAGGGAGAAAAAGAAGTAGAGGAAGTTTCCGATTCTGCAACTGAGAGTTCAGGCATGACAGATTCGAATGAGAACGAGATGGCATTAAAGAGCCTAGACGAAGGACTATTGGAAAAAGTGGTGAAAGAATTTAGGATGAAAAGGAGAAAGAAACCTCCAGATGGAATGGTCAGTATAAAAACCGGAAAAATAATATGGCAAGACTTGGCGGTGGAAAAGGATTTATTATGGGAAGATAAAGAAAGTATGAAAGAGGACAATAGGATGCAAACAATTCTACCCATTAATATATGTGGATACGATTTATATGTATTGTTGGATACTGGTGCTCAAATAAGTGCTATTTCGCACGCATTTTTTGAGATGATCAAAGAGCAACGAGGAGTAGTCATGATGCCAGTAACAGGTGTTAAAGTGATAGGGGCGACAGGGAAATGTAGTAAACCTGTTAAACATCAAGTGATGATGGAATTTAAGATAAAAAACAAGCTATTCTCGAATGCATTTTTAGTAGTTCCAGAGCTCAGTGCCGAGATCATTTTAGGCATTGACTGGTTAATAAAACAGAAAGTAATTATAGATTGTGACAAAGGGATAATAGTTTGTAAAGTTGATAGTGCGATCTTAGAAATACCATTTGAATCATCTAGAGTAATGGAAGAGAACCAGCTGAGATGGGTAGAATTTAGAGATGATCATGATTCAGGAATAGGTCAAAAATTCGATTGGTGTCTGGTGAGGCAGATAGTTGAAGATGGAAATAAGGAGACACTCCTTCGAAATGTAGTGGATAAAACGGAAGGACTATCTGATGCACAAAGGGAGGATCTATGGCAAATTCTGAAAGAAAATCAGGAGGTATTTTCAGACAAACCGGGACGAGTGATAAATTATGAGTACTGCATGGAGGTAGAGGAGCATGAACCTTTCTTTAAACCACCATATAATGTACCCTTGTCTAAGAAAGAAGCAGTTCAAAAAGAAATAGATAAAATGGTTTCATGTGGGGTCATTGAACGGAGTTCTAGCCCATATAATAACCCACTGGTGATAGTAGGTAAGAAGGATGGAAGTGTACGAATAGTGATAGATGCTCGCACTCTGAATAAAGTAGTGAAGAGGGAGTTGGATCGTCCAGAGAACATAGATAATTTGTTGTAGAAGTTTAATGGTGTAAAGTACATGACTAGTTTAGACCTAACTGCAGGATACTGGCAAATCCCATTAAGTGAGGAGTCTAGGAAGTACATGGCATTTTTATTCAATGGCAAATGCTACCATTTCACAGTGGTACCATTTGGCCTAAATACTTCAGTTTCAGTGTTCATTCGGGCTTTAGACAAGATTTTAGGGAGTGAACTTAGTTCGCTAATCACGGTTTATGTAGATGATCTGTTAATTGCTACAAGGACATGGGAAGAGCACATAGAGTTATGTGACAGGGTGTTCAAAGCTTTAATTAAAGGAGGAATGACCCTGAACCTGAAAAAATGCGAGTTTGTGAAGAAAGAAATAAAGTTTTTAGGTCACATAGTAACACCAGAGGGAATTGAAAAGGATCCCGATAAAGTCAAAGCAATAAGAAATTGTCCGGCTCCCAAGAATAAAAAACAACTAAAGTCATTTATAGGACTTTGTTCCTTTTATCGTAAGTATGTGGAGGATCAGGTGTTCAATAGCCCACATCTGAACAACCTACTTAAGAAGAACAGTGTGTATATGTGGACTGAGGAATGTGAAACAGCATTCAACCGGATAAAAGACAATTTGGCTAAAAACATAAAGTTATGGCACCCTGACCTGTGTGAACCATTCCACATGGCAACAGATAGTTCAGATTATGGATTGGGAGTATCCATATTTCAGGAGGTAATGAAAGATGGGGAAAAAACTCATAGACAAATAGCATTTGCGAGTAGAACCATGTCTAAGTACGAAAGAAACTATACGGTTTCAGAGAAGGAGGCTTTAGCTATAGTATGGGGTTTTAGGAAATTTCAACTTTTCTTATGGGGGCATAAGACTGTGGTCCATACAGACCACAAAGCTTTAATATTTTTGAAGGACTGCAGATTGTTACATAACAGGTTGACCAGATGGGCGCTGTTTTTACAACAATTTGATATAGAGATCAAGTATGTTAAAGGGAAAGAACATGCGGTACCGGATGCTTTGTCGAGATTACCAGAAGGATGTGAGACACTAGAAAGTGTAAAGAATAGGGAAGATGTTTTTGAGGTGAATTACTTCAAAAAAGCGGAAGGAAGAGAAAAAATTAGGGAAATATGTCGGAATATGCGAAGATATCAAAGTGATGATGATGCACTCAAGTCGGTAAAGGTCAAGTTTGACAATCCGGATGCAACTAACATAAGGGCTTCATATAAAATACATAAAGGTGTACTGTATCTTCAAAGATTAAATAATCCAGGGAAATGGAGAGTATGTTGGCCGGAACAACACACTGAAGTGCTGATAGATTATGTTCACTTGGCATATGGCCATTGTGGTGCGCGGAAGTGTACCGATAAGTTAGATGAATGCATTACCTTTAACAACATGGCACGAAGGGTAGCACAGAGGATAAGATCTTGTGATCTATGCCAAAAGGCGAAAGTAACAAATGCAACTAATCAAGGGCCCATGCAATCAATAAAACCTGATGAAGTATTAGAAATAGTAGCAGTAGATATCTTTGGACCATTACCGAAAACCATGGGGGGTTTTGTGTACATATTTGTAGCAGTTGAACTTTTCTCAAAGTATATAAAGCTATATCCCTTGAGAAAAGCTACTGCCAGAGCTGTGTATGATAAAATGGTGTGTGATTATTTTGTGAAAGTAGGGAAGCCAAAGAGAATACTATCAGATAATGGTGTTCAGTTTTGCTCAAAAATGTGGAAGGATGGGATAACTGAGAAACAGGTAGAAGTGGTACATATCTCAGCTTATCACCCATCAAGCAATCCGGCAGAAAGATATATGCGTGAGATAGGTCGGTTATTTAGGACGTACTGCCATAGTAACCACAAGAAGTGGGGCATGTATGTGAGTGAATTCGAAGAAATCATGAATTCATTAACAAACGAGAGCACTGGATTTACTCCAGAAGAAATCCTGAAAAAGACGAGAAGTAAAAGTCTAGTAGAAGACCTACTAGAATTTCCAGATAGAGTTGAATTAGATTATGATAGTAAAAAGAACTTAGTAAAAGACAAGATGAGAAAACAAGCAGATGCGAGAATTCGTCGTCATGACGAAAAAGTAAGGAATCCTAAATTCAAAATAGGTGATCTCGTTCTTGTAAAAACACATGAAAAGTCAAGTGAAATTAATAACGAGATCAGCAAATTGAAATATATATATAATGGACCATTTAAAATAGTGTCCATACCCAATGTGAATGCTTATTATTTAGAGTACCCATTAACAGGCAAACGCCTGGGAGTAAGAAACATAGTGGATCTCAAAAGGTATGAACCACGAATTCTACCAGATTGAAAATAAATATATAAATAAATATTAAAGTAAACCAATATGTAAATAGTTTTGTTTCTTTTGTTCTATGTGAAAGGTAAATGTTCACTAAAATATGTTGCAGTATTCTAATGAAACTTCTAGTTTAAGTAGAGACTAAACAGACTGGGAAAGACTGAGCTTCTAAGAAAGCCTTAATAGATGTGTAAATAAGTGTTGTGGAAGAGGTAGAAAAGTGAGGAGGTAAAGTGATAAGGACGGGCTATAAAGTAATAGGCGCTTAACGTGTGTTTTACTTGCCTGAGATAAAAGAAGTGTATTTAAAATTTTTGTAAAAAAGATGTTTAAAGTGTACTGTGTTTAGATGTAAGAAAATTGTAAAGAATATATGTAAATCATTTATGTAATGTTTAGCAGGAAAGATAGAAAGAATTGGTGTTTAATTTTAAATAAGTAATATAAGTACCGAGGTGTATCAGTAAGAAAGGGAAAACCCTTGGTAAAAAGCTTAACGAAAATTTCAGATTCATTATAGGAGAGACTTCTTATTGAATTATCACTGTTAGATACTTCAATAAGAAGTGGGGCATGTGTAACGGAACTGAAATGATGGTGGGCTGCCAGTAATTTGGAGCCCGCGCGTCGGAAACAGGCGCGCTGGTGTGAGACTGCCCGGGAGTGCACCCTGATGCCATCTATTGGCGAAACTGGGAATTAGCGCTGGCTCTCAGACAATGTAGTCAAATGTATTCTTTTTCTTGGTAATTATAAGTTATTACTGTATGGTTTAATGTTATAAGGTGCTAGTAGTAAATTATTATGACTGGTATGAACTCCAGGGTAATAAATGTAAATATTCTTAGATACTAAATGATTTCGGTGAAAAGGTGGTAGGGGAACGCCCCCACTCTTGGTGATACGAGCATAGCTAGAGGTAGCTGGAGACACAGGGACTCAACAATGAAATGGCCTGGGGAGTGTTGACGTGAGCGGACGTGCATAACTGTGCTCACGCAAAAGTGACTGTGCAACAGCGAAAAGGAGAATATCGTCGCCGTTTGTGGAGTGGAACGCGACGAATGGTTGTCGAAGCCGTCTCTATGCCACTGGGGATGATTGTAAGAGTTCCTGCGCCCAGATTTTATGGCGGACGCGCAGTAGCTTATACGAGTGCTACAGCTCGTAGTTCCAGCCGCCATTAAGGGCATGAGGCGTGAAGAGCTGCGTTAGCCACATGCATCCCATCACCAGCACCGACACGTCTACCCAAGGCAAGACTGCTTGAAATTGTTAAGTCGAACTTTGTATACATGTAAAAGGAGAATACCAGTTTTCTTTTGTGCAAGTGCAGAAGACTGAATATAGTAATGAGTAAAATTACAACGCATGTTGTTCATTGTAAAGTGTAGTAACCTGAAACATAGTGTAGTGAAATCAGACTGAGGCCACCATCGCCTCTTTCATTTACAATTCTTTTGGTTGTAGAATACTTTAGCGTTTAAGAATGTAGAAAAGAGCAATGGTCACACCAGAATGAGTCGCCTATTTATAGTTACTTAAATTTTTCTGAGTAACCTTTCAAGTAAAGTCACTTAACTAATTCTATAGCAATTGTCCAAAGAGTAATATCCCAAAATCATTAAATAAGTTGAAGGGTAGAAATCTGTTAACCTAAGTAGCTTAAATTGTCTTGGTGGTAATTACCAAGCCAACTCACAGAAATTGAGAGAGTATTTGCTTTGTAGAATCACCTAGAATGATCAGAAATAGTAATATTCAGAATTAAGTTTAAAATTCAACTCAAGGCGTTTCACTTTGAAACGAGCCAAAAAATTGATTTATTCTTTTGCTCCTTCAGAGCTGGCGACCGTAGTTATAAGTATTTTCAGGAGGATTCGACGGTAAGTCTGCTGCTCTCGTCGTGCTGATAGGATTACCTACTGCTGCTAGCAGTGGTGATTGGATACATAAGCTCACTACCAAGTTAAGTGGGTCAGGTAGGCAGTGTTACCGTGTGAACTGTAGGGCACTGTAGGCCGTGGATCGAACCCGTTCAATCATCACAGCTCTTTGAGAAATAGTCCGGTTAGGAGTGTACTAATCCAATAGGTAAATGCTGGCGAGTAACGGTCAGAAATGTATACGCAAGTGAATTTAGCAAGGTCTATGTAGCACCTAGTTAATGTGGTGTAATGGCGAGGGTAGGAGTGGAGTAAAAGTGAGCTGAGCTTGTGGCAGCTGTGCTGTCTTCAAAGATTAATAACGCCAGAATTCACTACTAACTCTTACCATTAGGGCTGAGCTATTTACGGTTAAAATACGTAGCAGTAAGCGCAAAGGCGTGACAGCTACAAGTCCGTATTGGCTTTATACATACGGAAGTAGGAAGCGGGTCATTCTGTCAGTGGAGGGGTTAAAACAACGGAGTCACTTGAGAACATACCCCATTTACTGATGGAAAGATTCGGCGGTTCGGTCGCAAGTGCCATACAGAAGGTAGGGTTGTTTGGGGGTAGAGACCAAGCTGCGAGGTCACGGTCTCGTCGGATTAGGGAAGGACAGGGAAGAAAGCCAGCCGTGCCATTTCAAAGGAACCATCCCGGCATTTGCCAGGAATGAATTAGGGAAATCACGGTAAACCTAAATCAGGATGACCGGACGCGGGATTGCACGCAGAAGGAATTTAGACCTTTAGATGACATCGAAAGAGCAGAAAATTACAATGATCGACAGATGGGATTCACTGCACTGCTCATCAAGAAGCACCTTATGCTAAATTTGCAGGTTTGGAGCACTTGAAGATGTTGATGATACGAGTAGCAAAATTTTTGAAGTGTAGCCTCTTATTCCATTATCAGTTGCAGCAGTTTTCGATAGCAATGAACGAAGAGTATGGATATTTCATATATTACTGCAAAGTACGTTCGTTCATTCAAAGGGCTTGCCAGGACCGATTTTTAGATTAACATCTCGCTGTTGTTGAATATATGAAGGAAAAAGGGGCGCAGGAATGAAAATTAGAACACCCAGAATGGATTGTAGACTTGACATTTTTAGTGGACTTGACTGCACACTGCCCACTGGAAGACATTACAAGATGAGTTCTTTCAGATTTGACGGGGATGTATTTGAAACTAAAATCGCACTTCTGACAAACACAAAACAGATCCCTAAGACCATTGGAATAAAAGAGAGCGTGAGGTCTGAAGAATTCATTGTAGGCTTGCAAGAATTACAACAATTGGTTTATAAATATTTTGAGGACATTGCCAATCTTGCATCTGTTTTCGAGCTATTTTCGAAATGTTTGCCGTTTTAGTTGAAAGCGCCCATGTTCATGTTCAGATGCAACTGATTGACCTGCAAGATAATTCCACTTTTAGTTACAAATCGTTTTACATTAGTACTACACAGGATGTCTACATTGATTATTGGTGTATCAGAGCATGAGTTAAGTTACCTGACTATTCATAGGCTTCCTTTACCGGGATACAGATTACATGGCTGTTTTTCATGGAGTTCCTTGCGCGGTGGGGGAGTGGCAATGTACATAAAAAACAGTATTCCCTTTGAGTCCACAGACGTATCATGGCACTGCACTGCACAGATATTTGAATGTTGTGCAGGGGCAGTTGAATTTAACGAAACTAAACTTCTAATTGTTGTTCTTTATAGACCCCTAACTTTGACTTCAGAGCATTTCTGCTCGAGCTAGAGAGGATTCTTAATTCGCTTCGTAGGAAGTAGCAGAAATCGATTACATGTGGTGACTTCAATATAAGAAGTTTTTTATATGGTGGTGCAAGAAAAAGGATGTTGGTAGATCTCCTAAATTCATATGATTTGATGCAGACTGTAGGATGCAGGGGAACAGTAGCACAGCCATAGACAATATTGTTATTCATTCTTCATTACTTGATGGGCACTCTATTAGTGAAAGGGTGAATGACCTTTCAGATCATGATGCATAAATTTTGACACTAAAAGGCTTTTGTACTTAAAGAAATGTCGCATATAATTACAAACTTACTCAATCTCGCAAAGACATTTGCCAAGAGAGTTACATGGTTTCCTGTAGAAACTGAATTTTTATTTAATTCACCAGCGATGCTCAGAAAATGATTATTAAATACTGTACATATATCTGATTTATCAGTAACAGAAATAATTTAGTACGAACTGACTTTATATCGTCGACCTTGTGCTGCTGACCAGACACTTCCTTCGCAATTGACCATATAATTTTCATTTTATCCTGTGACTCAGCTATTCTGTTTGCATACCACATGCTCTTTGCCTTCCTAATAACATTTTTAAGCACCTTACAGTACTGTTTGTAAAGGGTTACTCTAGCTTGATTGTGACTACTTCTAACATTCTGATATAATTCCCACTTTTTTCTGCTTGTTATCCTTATCTCACTAGTCAGCCACCCAGGCTGCCTTTTACTGCTGGTATCCCGTTTGAGCGTTCTAATGGAAAGCAACTCTCAAAGTGCATAATGGATGTATCAAGGAAAGCACTATATTTTTCATCTATGGTATTGCCACTATAAACGTCCTGCCACTCTTGTTCCATGACAAGGTTTAAAAATAATGTATTGCTGTTAGGTTAACTTTCCCTCATAAACTTACATCAACCACACAATAAATTTGAAAAATTGACTGCAATATTAGAGAAAGATGTCTGTGAGGTCAGTGAGGAGAGCATGGAACTGGCTGCTAGGGAAGCAGTGGAAGAAAATGACCGATGTTCGGATATTGCAGTTGGAGTTGTTGGAAGTTGCCAGAAAAGAGGACATACTTATCTGAATGGAGTAGTGACTGCCACTAGTGTAAGTAACAAATTCCAAAAGTTTTTTCTTTAAAGCCAATTTCCTGCAAACTAAAATTTTCTGTACATATGTCCCATTATAAGAGAAACTATCACAGATAAATGAATGAAATTTTCAGAGACTCTGCATAACATACAAAGCCACATCTGGTACTACATTAATTAATATTCCCCCATTAGAAAGTTCACAAAAAATATTTTCTGCAGAAAAAGCCAAATATTTTTTGTTAGTAAATTTAAAAAAGTATTTCTTAAAAACTATAAAATGGATAAAGTATATTTTAGCGCAGCTGACTCTATTAGCATCATGTTACATACGGTAAATATATTAAGGTCCTGAATCAAATAGTTTTTTCCATAAATGAGTGCCTAATTTAACATGGGTTAGATAGGCAGGGTTCGGTCCCCTTAAAGGGGGATTAATGGGGACTCGTTTGCCACTCAAGAGATCATAGTGATACTTTCTTGATTAGAGACCACATGACTTGTGGAAACAGCTGATGTGCCATTAATGCGGTAGTTTCCATTGCATACTGCATCTTCATAATGTTGATCATTGTCTTTCATCCGCCTTTTACGGGTAGCTTCCCACACCAAGGTCAAGATAGTACAACGGGCCTTTGTCCGCCCCTCCACCCTGTGTCTTACACCAGGTGTCTTTCACCAGGTGCCTTTGGCCGCCATTGCCATGCTTTACAGAGCTGAAGTAGTGTTGCCAGTTTGTATCTTTAGTGTTTTCAAATGTTGATAATGCGAAAAGTTAGAGTGTAGCACGTGGGTACTATGGAAGATATTAGAAGTGAAGTAACTGAGTTTATGACAGGCCTAGAACTAGTCAGTGGAGATAAGGGACACCAACAAGAAGGTGACGGAGGTGACAGGGAAACAGTATTTAAGTAACTAAAGAGCCCAATGATCACACTGAAAAATGAAATAGTGAACTGCACTGAAGTAGTTTAGTAGATCACGCAAAGTAAGGGAAGTCCTCTCGGAAATCACTACACAGTTTAAGCCATAATGTGTTGTGGCATGATCAGATTCTGAAATAGCGAGATTAAGAGTGAGTACACTCACGAACAGACTTGAGGTCATGATGTCACCATGGAACAGTCGTCACTATGAATGAGATGGTCTCAAAGCGAACCTGTCTGAAATGGCGACCTGAGCCGAAAACGAGGTGTGCTATTTAAGCAGACTTCAATTGAAGTAAATCATAGGAGTCAATGAGCACTAAACTAACACCATCAGATGGCAATACGCGTCAAAGTAAAGCTATAGAAGGTGTTAGCTATGAGCTATGGGAACAATATTGAGCATAAACTATGTGAGCGGATTCAGAGGAATTATGAGAATTGGAGAAGAGACTACGTCAAATTCGTGATGGTCTCCTGTACAACAAGGCAAATGAGCTTGAATTAATGAGTGAGTTTGAGGATGAAGAAAACAGGAAACTTTTTTTACAGTACACAAGAATCGTCTCTTCCGCCTTTGATCTCCATTCACACATGTGGACGTATCAGTTTCATGATGCGTTACCATTGTCAGGGATCCTGTAACTCAAAACGAATTTTGCGTGTGGCTACTTAAGAACTGAAGTGGACTGAAGTGGCAGTATGTATAATTTAATGTAGTACTGTAACACTTATCACGACTTTAGTAACGCATTCCTAGCAGAAATATGATCCAAAAGCGTACAGGACGAAACTAAAGTTGGTATTTTGCAGATGGAAGCACATAGTATTTATGTCATCGAAATTCCATTCTCTATTTTAAAGAAAATCTGGGCTTGGTCGGAGACCCTCTTCGTTGATTATAATTTGTTTGACCCACACCGCGTACAGACTGAAATAATCTTTCTGTTTAGGAAAATGAACGACGTAAGGCCCTTTTAGTCTTTATGCAAGAATTAGGTTATAATGAAAACAAAAAACTTCGCACTTCCATGCAACAGAAGTGGAACTAGTCGATACCCAAATGTCACTTTCTGATCAGAGACATTGGCAACTATGGTATGACAAGTGACAGAGTGCTTCCTGATGGAATTGGAACATGTGGAGAGGCCATTGGTCTCTGTGAAATACATTAATAATGGACGAGGCTCTTAGGGACCAGAACTGGAGCGAAATTACGAGAATTTGGCAATATTTGTAGAGGAATTCTGGTACAATATGTCAAATGAAGGGTTAACAGAGAAAATTTTAACTGAGTATTTGTTTCGGGACCAGGTGAAGTGGAACCTGTGTCATTGCATATTGAAATTATGGAGATAAGGGAGGAACTCTTGGATGACATGGAAAGCTACAATGTTGGTGACTACTCAGTTCTGAATATGAATCCTAGCGGTAAGGCTTTACTAAATATTCTAGACAATGGGAGTAGTGATGAGTGGAGAAAGTTTTAAGCATGTGTGCAAGAAAATGTATAACCAGTGTTAATTCTGCAGAAGACAAAGGTTGTATATGCTGTAGGCAGAAGGAGTATGGAGTTTAATAAAGAAGTACAAACTGACTGTCGATGAGAAACTTCCTGCCAGATTAAGATTGTGTTTTAGCCACAGCCTAGAGCATGTTTCCAGAATGAGATTTTGACTATGCAGCGGAGTGTGCGCTGATATGAAACTTCCTGGTAGGTTATAACAGTATGCCGGAACGACACTCGAACTCGGGACCCTTGCATTTCGCGGGCAAGTGCTCTACCAACTGAGTTACCCAAGCACGATTCACGACCCGTCCTCACAGCTTTAATTCTGCCAGTACCTCGTCCCCCACGTCCCCTAGGCTGTGGCTAAGCCATGTCTCTGCAATATCCTTCCATCCAGGAGTGATATTTCTGCAAGGTATGTAGAAGAGCTTCTGCGCAGTTTGGATTGTGGGAGACGAGGTACTGGCGGAATTAAATCTGTGAGGACGGGTCGTGAGTAGTGCTTGGGTAGCTCAGTTGGTAGGGCACTTGCCAGCGAAAGGCAAAGGTCCCGAGTTCGAGTTTCGGTCCGGCACGAAGTTTTAATCTGCCAGGAAGTTTCATATCAGCGCACACTCTGCTGCAGAGTGAAAATCTCATTCTGACTGTCGATGTGTTTCTGCATCTGGATTTCCTGAGTCAATACCGGATGACTATAAACTGGGAGAATAGGTTCGGCAAGGCAAAACTGGGGTGAAGTATAGTGTGACAAAGATTTGATGAATGTCTAGGTGAACATTGTGTGAAAGGAGATAGTTACGTAGGATTGATGATCATTCCTAAGATGGAACCGCTACAGCTAGACAGTAGTGGAAATAAAGCTAGCTTTGATGTGGTGACTAACGATAAAAGTCAAATATGCTCAGTCGGTTTTCAGAATCAACTGAGAGATATAATAAATTTATTCTGGGTGGTAGTTTGTTAAACTTTTGCCAAGAATTATCAACTTTGTTTACCACTGTAGCTATTTCCACGAAGACAGCGTTGGTATAAAGGTTGAATTTCATTTTTACTACCAGTGCTTGGGAGTTAAGAATTTGTAAAGCAGTTCCATTAGTAGCAGCAGTCTATGCAAGGCTGTGGTGGAGTATATTTGTCATGCAGGCACACTGCCACTGTAACTATTCACGACAATCAGCTGTTCACCATTGAATATCGGAAATCTGTTCCACATATTCCAATGAAGCAATGCTGCATTAAGTTTCTGTGGCAATTAAAGTGCAAAAAATTATGAAATTACAACTGATCAGTCTATATACAGACAGTTTTCAATAAATGACCAACCAAGCGTACTGTAAATTTTAACAGTAAAATAAAAATTGATTGCCTTCTATAAATTTTGTATAAGAGAATGACAAATGAAATAAAATTTATCTTATCAGTTTCATTCCAGGATGTGTTTTCGTAACTGCCGTTGCAGCGGTTTACTTGATCATCAATGGTTATTTTCCTATGTCAATGCCGACAGCTATTAGTCCATATATGTTTTGACGTTTATGCTCATGACATACTGAATTCGTCCAGATACAATGGGAAACATTTTCTAGAGTGGAGTTATACACCTGTAAAATATAATTTATCTTGAAATTCTTGTTCTTCTCTGCTTCTGTGTTCTCGACAAACGCTCAAATGAGTCCAGTAGTGTTTAGTTCGTATGAAGTCCCTTCGGGCTGGCCACTTTCGCCACCTCCCAGCACTAGCAGCTCAGGACGATGAGAGTGTCTTGGATCGCTATCAGCGTCGAGTGCTAGGAGACGCGGACATGGAGGCGTTATGCACTCTCTGCAAGGGAGGCTTCGCATGCACTGGACCCAAGTATGGAGGAAAACACCGCTGTCATAAACCTCTGCCCATAACGCAGATACGTGATGTGAAACTTTGTTTCCTGCAGAACAATTCGGATTGCCTTAGACAATGAGGAACATGCTGATAATTTGTATATCCCTGCTGGAACAGAGACTAAGTGCAGACAGAAAAGCTCCGAGAATGCACACAGAAATATGGGTGAAACTTTGGAATTTTTGAAGGAGAACGCCCTGATAATAAGGTTTGCTAGACAGTGAGAAGGATGCTAATGAATCACGAGCAGATGCTAGACAAAGCGCACGTGTAAGGTTGTGCAGATTTCATGCAGCAACATCGGTTATAAAAAGTGTTGTGTGGGAGCTTTCACGCTGACTAAGGAATGCGAAGGGAAAACGTACTGGACTGATTGCCAACAGCGCTGGAAACGGGTTTGCCGGAAAGCATCTGAGAAAAACACTGGTTCCTGAGTCACAGCCAGCCCATACACAATGTGAAATTTCCACCGTGCACTGGGAGGCGTGGTCACGAAACAGTCATCAGTCACTGGGGTCGTTGCAAGTTTGGCCAGCCAATGATTATGCTGAGAGGACGAGAAGTCTGGGAGTCTGTGAGATTAGGATTCAGTAGAGGTGTAAAGGAACAGGTGGTCAAACAGCACGGGAGGTAGAAGAGACGGAGAACCCTGAACCCATCGTCCATTTTGTCTGCTTCGATTCTGAACCGCACTCCGACTGAATGTTCATCGGCACTTTGGACTGATACGTTTGTTGTTCCATATTAAATATACGAATCCTTACGGTCCCAAATGGCTGCTTGTGCAACGCAAAACACCGCGCTCAGCCAACGCTAAAATCATCACTGGCCTCGCTGCAGAGCTGCAGAACACAAATGAGAGCCGATAACTACCACCTTACCGCCGCTCAGTTGCGAGACTGCGCACCGTTCAGTCCCAGCGTCTTCCACACCAACACACAAATACCGACGACGAAGAATGGAGAGGTGGTTCATCCATCCCTCGTGCCCCTGCATATGTGCCCATGCCCAGAGAATTCAGTGCTGAGATTTGACTCTCATTGATCCGTTACATCGCTACACCAATCCTTTGAACTCATATCCATTCACTGTCGGATCTTTGAATGTACTACATTTGTGAATCCCTGGGTGTGGGCTCTTATTGGTAATTTTCATAATATGACATATCATACAGTGATGGAGCCGGCCGGTGTGGGAGAGCGGTTCTAGGCGCTTCAGTCTGGGAACGCTCGACCGCTACGGTCGCAAGTTCGAATCCTGCCTCGGGGCATGGATGTATGTGTGTCCTTAGGATAGTTAGGTTTAAGTAGTTGTAAGTTGTAGGGGACTGATTACCTCAAAAGTTAAGTCCCATAGTGCTCAGAGCCATTTGAACCATTTGAACTCATCTTTGTTCCCAGTGTGACACACTATAAAACCTTTTTCCAGAACTGCACGGTTTTGAAATTCCTTTCTTCCAGAGATTCCACTCTTGAACATTCTCTATGATTATTTTATACATTATCCCATATATAAGTTATTTTCTGTTCATGCCATCTTAAGTTTCTGGAATGATTTGCACCACTCATCAGTGTAATAAACAGTCCATACATTGTTTTCATGTTCCTTATTTCCCACAAGAACTAGTGTCTTTTTTTGCTACTTGGTTATTTTTCTGAGCACAGGTTTTTTATCTTTGTGTATCTGAAATCAGATTAACATGTCAGAGGTTTGATTCACTCAGATGATATCAATCTTGCACTTCAGTCTTCACCTTTTTCAATACAGCTGCTAGTGTTGGAAACTGTTTTTCCACAACGTAAGTCGTGGACCTTGGTTTCTATGAGCGCTACTTGTCCAACGCAAACGTCTGTCACCTTCCAGAACACAGTTTTGGTGATACGAGACATGAAGTTTCTCTATATCCTCTCGAAAGACGATTCACTGTACTGTCACTAATACCAGGAGAATCTTTCCTGGCTGTGATACGGAACTGCTCCTGTACTGTTATGTTTCGCCCTCAAAGTTAGCACATGCGTTGATCGCTACGGATTTTTTACCACTACGTAAACAATGCATTGTTGCACACAAGACAGCCAACCACATGACGAGAACTGTCTGATACAAATACACAACAAAAGGCAGCAAGACAGTTTCCTGTCTGGCGGGAAGCTCCGACGGAAACAGTGCAACAATGAACAACGAAATTCAAATACTGTTCAAAAGTACGACAACATAGAACTCGTAGCACAACAACGCAAATAAACACTTGACTTTACCGCACTTTGTAGTTTTATGTGTGTAACCACATAGCAGCTCTTAAAGGTAAAAAGCAGACCTGGCATTCAGACTTTTCGTCTTGTTCGCATGTAATGCCAGTAGATGAACTGCAGCAATCTACATCCGCCATTTTTACAACAGCGGACATCGGCCTACAAGTGGAAGTGCTTGTATCTTTAAAGTGTGTAAAGGAAAGTGTTATCATAATTTGTGACTCTTCGGTGTTGACACAGGCAAATAAATTACCGAAAGAGCATGCTTTCTCTTCAATATTACCAAGTAAGTTGTCCCCTTTTTAACTAAAAGAAATAGTCATGTATAAAATAAATGTATACTTTTTCACAATTCCAGTGAGGTACAACACACCAGTCTTTCTCATGCGATGGGACCGAAACAGAAGCAACAAGCTGAAGGGTAAATCATTATCAAACGGATAACGTAAATGTTTACACAATATGCCAATGTGACAGATGTGTTCCGGCCTGAAGAAATGGCGATGGCGCGTCAGGCTCTGGTAATTCTTGAAGAACATTTAACGTATATGATATGTGGCTACGTCCTTTCGTCGTAATGGAATGCAAATATTAGGGCAGCATTAAACAGAGTCATATCTGAGACTGAAATAACTGAACTGTGTTGTACACACTCTTGGTGTGTGTGCAAAACTAAGGATAGCAGTTGAAAACCATATCTCTTAATCCAGGTGTATGGTCTCTTCAGTTTCCTTAGGTCATTGTCACTACGGTTGTCATGAATACACCAGTTTTTTTTCTCCATGCTTTTATAATTCTGCTAATGTGATTTAATGTGTAGGAGGATGTGAGCGTTAGTAGTGACACTACGAAGGCGCCAGGTATGGCTGCATCGTTACGGCCAAATAAGGAAACGAAAGAGCTTGATCGGATGGCCTACGTCGGTAGAACTAATTCCGAACACTATTACCATCCGTGTGGACGCATTAGTGACCGTTTTTGACAGTCACGCTGCTTTTCGGAATTCATGACCATAACTATACACGGACGATAGTGAGAACCGCAATATTTTTCAGTCATAATACTCTGCGTGGAATGGAGACAGGAGTACGTGGACCAGGCTAACATCCGGGAAACGATGTTACTGTGTGTGATGTCGTGAGAGTAAAATTTGATGGAGGTGGTGTATTGTTCAATTACTTTTAAATCCAGATCTTTGTCGAACACATCTGCGACACGATAATCACTGTGCCACAAAGTCATGTTTCGGTGCCAAATATCCCTTCGCAGCGAAATATCCTACTTTTATCAGCTGATACTCTATTCTTCAATTTTCCTTAGCAGGAATTTCCATGAAAATCTTTCGCTACCGTCTCGACTCCTGTAACTATTCTTGCGTTTTTTTTTTTTTTTTGCTGCCACACTAAACTAGAAATTATCACTTGGTAAAAAAACAAAAGTTTTTTGCTCCAAGATTGCTACATTGCCATTCGCTGCCTGAATACAGCCTTTACCCTACTATGATATTTACAGCTGCAGCTGCCAAACACGTCTAAATTACTAAACAGATTTACCTGAGCGCAGCTGCTGCAACCGCTGCTACACAGACACACGAGCAGTTCCCTGAGGAGACAGTCGTTGCACAGCGCCTCTCCCTGTGACGTTCCACTATTTAAGAGATCCAGCGACAGACTGAATTTCCGTTCTTAAAGCTAAATTACATTTTAATCAGCTGATCATCAAGTGAAGCGTTATTCTTACTTTTAGAGGGCGTTTTTATGATAGTGTCTGAATAATGAGGAGTGCTTCTCCGACTCTAATTTATAGTGACTACTTCGGCATTGTATGACTTGCAATTAGCCTCTCCGTAATAATTTCAGAGTTGTCGCTTTTTCTCTTGCAACCGTTAATGAGGGAAGGATCTGTTCAGTAAATATTTCATTCGGTGCCTCCAGCAGCAGTCAATGATGTTATTTCCTGCAAAACTTTTTTCTAGCTGTCCATTACTTTGATTTAGCCTTATCTTCTCAGACGTCGGAAAAAAGAGTGCTTCAAAAGAATATCTGTCACTGACACGCACTTTTGCTTGTTAGGTGTAAAGTTTCCACCACAGGATAATAATTTTGTTGGTGTGCTTACTGCTGCAGTCCGTCAACATATTTCTTGCCACTCGTTCTTCCTACTTGTGACCAGAACGGATAGAGTCACCCGCTGGAACGCCGCTTTCGGGATGCGGGGAGGCTCCTCGGCCCCGGATCAAATCCGCCCGTCCGATTAACGACGACAGCTGGTGTGCCACCCACGGCCTGCCATGATGTGGTTTTCAGGCGCTTTCCCACATCCCAGTATTTGAATACAGGGTTGGTACCTAGGCAGTTACGCGCTAGGCAAACATTTAGAACAAAGATCCCACACTCTCACGTGGGGTACACAGACAGCTGGGCTGGACAAAATTCTTCTGGGAGAGGAGCTGGCGCGTGAAAGAGTCGAAGGGGAGAGGCGGACGGCCTTGCGTTATAAAGAGCGTAGGACGCCTGGCCGCCCTCTATCATTAACACTACAGCATTGCCATATCCTAAAAGTAACGTGCCAACCTTTTGAAGACACGGGACACAGACCCGAAAAAGAGGAGGGTATTTCTTCCCTGCTTGTACTTTCAGTGCATTGCCACCCATTTTACGCAATTTACTCAGTATAGCCAATAAAAGGTATCCCCAGCATAAGAGGGCAAAAGGAATCCGCCACACTAGATAAAGTGTGTTAGAAAGGTAAAAAAGTGAAAAATCCAATTTTATTTCTTATAAAAGATCAGTCTGTATTCAGTTTTTGCATTTCTTTCTATGAAGTGAAGAACTGCAACCCGTCTTAAAGCGCTTATGGATATGCACAATATATTTAAATTAACAATTACGAAACTGCTGTAAACCGATAGGTGACATATATTCTTAATGCAGCATGAAATGTCCTTTATTACTCTTAAAAAGGCAATGGGTGTACTTTCCATTTCGACGATACTATAATTTAGAAATCTGAGAGTTCTGTTGGCGTTTACTTCATACACTATGAATAATATGAGCTTTCTTCCATCGTGAACGAGAGGCTGTAAATGTGAACTGATGCTTGTAAAAGCGAAGTAAATTTGTTTACTTTTAAGTTCATAGAGACATGCATTGTCTTTGAAACTATTTTTCCCCTTTTTAACGTATTCCCTCTTAATTTTGCAATTCGAAATTGCTTTTAGTTACATGCAGGTATGTGCGAATACTTTAGCTGGATACATTTTGTAAATTATACTCAAAATACTTTATAGTTGCTTTAAACATTTGTGCAATTTGTGCAATAACATTTAATTCCTTTTGGGTGAACTCATCATCACTCATCATTTTAATTTTTTTTAAATATACGTTTTCCGATTGGTTTCATTCGGGCAGCGTAGAGTTCCTCTCCTGTCCCAACACCTTCTTGCGAGAGTCCCCAATTATTTGTTAGATTTATTACCGTCCATGTCTCCAGCTACAGTTTTTAATGTCTACTACACCCGTGGGTGAGGTAGAAGTTACTCCCCGATATCATCCTGCCCATTCTCCTCGCGAATATCTTCCAAATATTCCATTCCTCAACTACTCTGTGCCCGACCTCCTAATTTCTTATCAGTTCACATAGTTTCCAACATCCTTCCCTAGCAGCACACCTCAAACATTCTATTATTTTTCATATTCTTAACAATCTTCAATTCATTCCATGCTATGCTATTATTGTTGTGCTTCAATTAGTAAATTTAATTTCAAGCGAAGTTCCTTTTACAACACATTACTGCGTCAACCACGGTAACACAATACGGTGTTGTGTGCACCTCTCTGGCACGTTCTGGGATAGCCCCAAAGGGGGTGGCGCGCATTAAAGTCACGGAGCAGCAGAAATAACCTGGCAGCAGCGTGCCCTGCTGATACCGAATGACGGTGGGTCCTAAACGGTACAAAAGGAATTGGTGAAGTGAGGAAGAAAACGCAGACCGCAACAGCTTGAAGCTGGGTCGTCAGGGAGATGATTTGACCAAGAATGTCATTCCAGATGAGCAGCATGATTCCCCCATGAGATGGACCTCCATCCTCAGGGGCAAGGTCAAAGCAGACTGGAAAGAAATATGAGAGCTCAAAGCGGTCATCAGGATGCTATTTTGTTTACTGAAAGCAAAGAATATGTGGATGCTCTGATTACAAGAGCAGGCGTAATTCCTCCTCCGGACAGCGAATGTTTCATTGGAGAAGAGTCATGACAAAGAAAGGGGAGGAGGGAAAAATGGAAGTGTGTCGCCCCAGTGGCTGCCAAGTGCCAACCCTGGAAGACTCACAGTACAAGACGCAGAGGATCCTGTTTCATGAGATCTACAGGGGTGTCAGCATTCTACCTCTGTCGATCTACAGAGTTCAGGACAGTAGGGACATAAGAAGTCTTCGGGGAAGTATTCCCTCAGTCCTTTCCAGCGCGCCGGCTGTGTGGCAGGTGATTTCGTCGCATGAGGCGAAAGTTTGGTGGCTTGTTGCATAGCTGTAGGAGGAGATATCGATGCTACCATGACACTGGGCGATTTTACGACTATGATGCAGAATTTGAGGTGGCACTGCTGTGTGTCCATATCCTTCATCGAGCGAGATGTAGCAAGAAGAGTGATGTAAAACCGAATGGTAGAGCACAGTGTTTCCGACTGGGCCAACAAATTGCGAACGACTGGGAAAGGTACTTTTTCTTTCACCCTACGACGGTTTTGGGCACTACCTACTGTAACTGAATAGTTTGGCTCGAGCCCCCACGTGGTACGGCACGAAAATATATATATTTGTTATACTCAACACTCAACGTAATTAAGTGGCCCAGGGATGTGGCTGGTCTCAATGTATGGCTACGTTTTTCGTCATAGGGTCCCAGCTCACACCTGTCGTAAACTCAGTTTTCAAGTTGAAATATAAAACACAATGCAGGCAGGTATTGCGGTGAAATTTAAGTAATATTGAGTCACTGAGGGTGATTTATTATTTGAACAAGTAGTTTAGTTCTATTTTTCCACGAAAGTCTTCAATATATTAACACCTAAAATGCAGTCTGAGGGGCTTTTACGTAAGGGCGGCCGTTAATAACTGATGCAATAACAGTTCACTATAAAATTCATTTGTCACAATCACGGCACTCGACAGTCTGTTCACATTTCACAAAAGACATTCTTCTCTGCTGTCCTAATCCACTATGTTGCGCTCAGCTTGGTCGTTTTCTAACGTCGCTACATACATACTTCTTCTGGTATGTGGCTTCCAACCCTCAACTACTCCCAGATGTGCGGTACGTCCGGCTCTGAGCGTAGCTCAAACCTAACTTCCTGTCATCAACGATGGCCGCCCTATCCACCCTCGAAACGACGGCCTAACTCAGAACAACGTTTGACGGGGCAATAACAATTTAAGCTCCAATTATCTGTCTCAGAAGCTGTTCTTTCACAAATGATGTTCTTGTGGTGTGATATTGCTTTTCCAGAATTTTTGCTACTAAAAGTAAGTAAATAAAGATACATACTTAATTACTAATCTACCTTTTTAAACTTTAGAACCTGCCGCTAGTTTCGTTTCTTTAAATTTATTTATCACCAAAAACAAAATTTCTCTCAGTCGTATCATATATTCCGACCTCTCATTCGAAAATGCTACACATTCTGCTAAATCAGCTATGATTTCTCGATGCAGCTCTACTAGTCGCAACCGTAGACACTTTGTTTATATTATTCTAACAAGGCATTGCTGAGATTTTAGCATTTGAACTTTCATAAATTTAGAATTTTCAAGACAACAATGACTTTTAAACTATTTTATATTTATGTTGTGCGTCTAGATAATTTAGCTTTACATATTTTTCTGTCCATGAGTGCCAACTCGCACCTCCGTCTCACTCTTAGTTCTGTTTTTATCAATTTTTCTCTGGCATATAAATTTCTCCAAGCGCGCAAACACGGCTGTATGTGACCCTACAAAGCGTCCGCTCGGTTTTTTCCAAGGCCGCGTAAACGCTAACCGCTCGCCACAGCTACGTAGAAACCGCCAGCCACGTGCTCTGCGGCGCAAAAATTGCCGCTGTGAGGTCCTGCCACAGCTTGTACGCACATAACCCAGATCTCATGGAAGGCCGGCTCGTGGCCATTGCAATTGAAATATCAGGCAGAAGGAGGTGGTCGATCGTCCTCATGAGCATTTTTGTCCATTCTGTATCTTCCACTGAAATTATGTAGGAGTAAAATGTAACTTATATTGTGTGCCTATATTATTTATTAATTCTAATAACCCTTTTACAGTTTAGTTTCCGTGATGATACGTGGCTTCTGCATGCTTTATAAAATAACAGGTGACCCCTAGTAGGCTGTAGTGCAAACGCTTGTTATTTAAATCAGATGATCACCTACTTTCGACCATAAATCACTATCAAGCACATGCATGATGTTACGTATTACATATTGCAACTATCAGATTCACCTACTTTACGTATTACAAAGCCGGACGTCACAATCCATAATTACATTAGGACTCAAGCCACACCAAAAACAGCCTAATATCATATGTCGTATACTTGTGCTCTTAGAGTACAGTTAGCAATATGTGATATGTAACGTTCTTAATGTGGATTCAGTCATAAAGCAATTATGGAATATGACGTAGGCTTTGTATCTGTAACGAAAAGGGTCTAATAATTACAATATGTAACATCACATCTGTGCTTCAGAATGACTTATCGTTGAAATTAGCTGATCGTATGATTTAAATAAAGAGCCTTATATTACAGCCTAGAGCGGACCACGTTTTCTGCTATAAACCCTTTTAGAGTTACGATACATCAACTTCGGCTGTGATTCTTTATGTTCAACTTTCTTTGCGTGTGTTACATTTGATTTAAACAGTATGTAATGAAGGTGTATTTCTTTTTGGTTAACAGGGACGCACGAGCAGCACAGAACTGAGACTGCAGTTCACCCTCTGCCGCCACTGTGCACACTGCCGCACAACAACCAACTGCTAACTTCAAAGCTTATAACTATCAATTATTAAATCAGTACTTTTTTAATGATACTATGTATCTTTTCCTGTATCAGTAGAAAAAGCTGTTGGAGAGGTGTTTAACGATACAAAATATTTTGAGCTAGATCATTTAGCAACGAAATAACAGCGCCGGAAACTGCTGTCCCCTCTTAAGAAGATACGTAACTCGGCAGAAGTACACGCAATATACATTAGGAAATACTCTGCATTGCTCCTTACAACTTACTGGAAACCGCAGCTACAAAAGTGAGACTTGAGTTAAACGTATCATTCGTCAGAAAATATTTCGTATTGCTCTTACAACTTACCTAAAACCGCAGCTAGGCATGTGAAACTTGAGTTTCTGTCCGCTGTTAAATTATTCAAATAACATACGAGAATGCAGCTTGGTGACGTCTTTACCAACCGCTGATATATTGTCACATGCACAGCCTGTTAATTTCCAGGCACATCACAAACACTAGCGCCAAGATAAGATCAAAGACGTTCACTATCAGAAGTTACTGATAGAGAATTCACCGTAATTAATGGTGCAGTATGTCGTAGTGGTTATCGTGGTTTGCAGTCGTGCTGTGGGTCACAGCTCAAAGCCCACAATCAGTAACTATTTGTTACTTAGTGATTATCATTTCTGTAAGGTTTGTATATTATGAATTTTTTGATGTTTATATAAGCAGTAGAGCCATTGAATATTCGACATAAAACCTACAATTATGGATAAAGTGACGTAAGGCGAGGGGTTAGGGGCCCATGTTCCGTCCATCAGTCATTTCCTGTTACTACATTATTGAGATAAATACTTCGGAAACAAATAGGCAGGCCTCTGGCTATCATAATTTAAGATTGAGTGAGATATCGGGGCACAGGCAGACGTTCAATACTAAACAGCTTCAGTTAAGCAAAATTATCAAATAGACAAAAAGCCAGACCTTCAATGACAACTGCTTCGTTAAGTAAGATTACTAAACATATAACAGGAAAGCCTACAGTAATAACAGCTTCAATTAAGTAAAATTACGAAAATAGAAAACAGGCAGGTCCTCTTTAATAGCAGCTTTAGTTACGAAAAATTACCAAACAGAAAATTGGCAGGCCTTCAATAATAACACATTCAGTTAAGTAAGATTACCAAACAGAAAACGAGCAGACCTTTAATGAAAACAGGTTCACATAAGTAAGCCGGCCATGGTGGCCGAGCGGTTCTAGGCGCTAGAGTCTGGAACTACGCGATCGCTGCGGTCGTAGTTTCGAATCCTGTCTCGATCATGTATGTGTGTGATGTTGGGATTTAGGAGTTCTAAGTTCTAGGGGTTGATGACCTCAGAAGTTAAGTACCATAGTGCTCAGGCAATTTTTTTTCAGATTAAGTACAATTACCAAAACAGAACATTGGCAGGTCTTCTTTAACAACAGTTTCACTTAAGTAAAGTCAGCAAAATGGAAAATAGGCCTTCTTTCATATAAGCTTCATTTAAGCAAAATTACCAAAATAGAACACTGGCAGGCATTCTGTAATAACAACTTCAGTTAAGTAACATTACCACATAGAAAACTGCCAGGCTTTCCTTAATAACAACTTAAGTAAAATTACCAAACAGAAAACACAGGTTTTCAGTGTACGGTATCTTTAATGAGGATGGCCGATAGTTGCAAGTGTAAGTCTTTTCATTGTGCTTGTCTGAAACTCAGTGAGTCATCTTTGTAGTGAGCAGCATTCTATCCTATTCCTCATTTTGTTGTTACTCCAAATAAATATACCGCCACACACTTCATCATTCCAATTAATAGTGTTTGAAAGGCAGGGTGCGAATCCCTTTCCCATTGATTCACTGTTTGTCATCAGGATGCGACAACTTTCACCTAAGGTGGTTGTTGTTGTTGTGGTCTTCAGTCCTGAGACTGGTTTGATGCAGCTCTCCATGTTACTTTATCCTGTGCAAGCTTCTTCATCTCCCAGTACCTACTGCAGCCTACATCCTTCTGAATCTGCTTAGTGTATTCATCTCTTGATCTCCCTCTATGATTTTTAAACTCCACGTTGCCCTCCACTACTAAATTGGTGATCCCTTGCTGCCTCAGAACATGTCCTACTAACCGTCCCTTCTTCTAGTCAAGTTGTGCCACGAACTTCTCTTCTCCCAAATCCTATTCTATACTTCCTCATTAGTTATGTTACTACCCATCTAATCTTCAGCATCCTTCTGTAGCGCCACATTTCAAAACCTTCTATTCTCTTGTTGTCGTCCATGTTTCACTTGCATACATGCCGACACTCCATACAAATACTTTGAGAATCGACTTCCTGACACTTAAATCAATACCCGGTGTTCACAAATTTCTCTTCTTCGGAAACGCTTTCCTTGCTATTGACAGTCTACATTTTTATCGTGTCTACTTCGACCATCACCAGTTATTTTGCTTCCCAATTAGCAAAACTCCTTTACTACTTTATGTGCCTCATTTCCGAATCTATTCCCCTCAGCATCACCTGACTTAATTGGACTACATTCCATTATCCTCGTTTTGCTTTTGTTAATGTTCATCTTACGTCCTCCCTTCAAGACACTGCCCAATCCGTTCAAGTCTCTGCTGTCTCTGTCTCTGACAGAATTACAATGTCATCGGCGAACCTCTAAGTATTTATTTCTTCTCCATGGATTTTAATACCTACTCCAAACTTTTCTTTCGTTCCCTTTACTGCTTGCTCAATATACAGATTGAATAGCATCGGGGAGAGGCTACAACAATGTCTCGCTCCCTTCACAACCAGTGCTTCCTTTTCATGTCCCTCGACTCTTATAACTGCCATCTGGTTTCTGTACAAATTGTCAATAGCGTCTCGTTCCAAGTATTTTATGCCTGCCATCTTCAGAATTTGAAAGAGAGTATTCCAGTCAACATTGTCAAAAGCTTTCTCTAAGTCTACAGATGCTAGAAACGTAGGTTTACCTTTCCTTAATCTTTCTTCTAAGATAAGTGGTAGGGTCAGTATTGCCTCACGTGTTCCAACATTTCTACGGAATCGAAACTGATCTTCCCCAAGGTCGGCGTCTACCAGTTTTTCCATTCGTCTGTAAAGAATTCGCGTTACTATTTTGCAGCTGTGACTTATTAAACTGATAGTTCGGTTATTTTCACATCTGTTAACAACTGATTTCTTTGGGGTTGTAATCATTATATTCTTCTTGAAGTGTGAGGGAATTTCGCCTGTCTCATACATCTTGCTCACCAGATGGTGGAGTTTTGTCAGGACTGGCTCTCCCAAGGCTGTCAGTAGTTCTAATGGAATGTTGTCTACTCCCGGGACCTTGTTTCGACTTAGATCTTTCATTGCTCTGTCAAACTCTTCACGCAGTATTAATTCTCCCAATTCATCTTCATCTACATCCTCTTCCATTTCCATCATAAAGTCCTCAAGAACATCGCCCCTGTATAGACCCTCTATTTACTCCTTCCAAATTTCTGCTTTCCCTTCTTTGCTTAGATCTGGGTTTCCATCTGAGCTCTTGATATTCATGCAAGTCGTTCTCTTTTCTCCAAAGGTATCTTTAATTTTCCTGTAGGCAGTATCTATCTTACTCCTCGTGAGATAAGCCTCTACATCCTTACATTTGTCCTCTAGCCATCCCTGCTTAGCCATTTTGCACTTGCTGCCGATCTCATTTCTGAGACGTTTGTATTCCTTTTTGCCTGCTTCAGTTACTGCATTTTTGTATTTTCTCCTTTAATCAATTAAATTCAGTATCTCTTCCGTTACCCAAGGATTTCTACTAGCCCTCATCTTTGTACTTACTTGATCCTCTGTTGCCTTCACTATTTCATTCCTCAAAGCTACCCAATCTTCTTGTACTGTATTTCTTTCCCCAATTCCTGTCAATTGTTCCCTTATGCTCTCCCTGAAACTCTGTAAAACCTCTGTTTCTTTCATTTTATCCAGGTCCCATCTCCTTACATTCCCACCGTTTTGCTGTTTCTTCAGTTTTAATCTACAGTTGATAACCAATAGATTGTGGTCGGAGTCCACATCTACACCTGGAAATGTCTTACAATTTAAAACCTGGTTCCTAAATCTCTGTCTTACCATTATATAATCTATCTGAAACCTGTCAGTATCTCCAGGCTTCTTCCATGTATACAATCTTCTTTCATGATTCTTGAACCAAGTTTTAACTATGATTAATTTATGCTCTGTGAAAAATTCTACCAGGTATCTTCCTCTTTCATTTCTTAGCCCCAATCCATATTCACCTACTACGTTTCCTTCTCTTCCTTTTCCTACTGTCGAATTCCAGTCACCCATGACTATTAAATTTTCGTCTCCCTTCACTACCTGAATAATTTCTTTGATCTCATCATACATTTCATCAATTTCTTCATCATCTGCAGAGAGAGTTGGCATATAAACTTGTACTAATGTAGTAGGCGTTGGCTTTGTGTCTATCTTGGCCACAATAATGCGTTCACTATGCTGTTTGTAGTAGCTTACCCGCACTCCTATTTTTTTTATTCATTATTAAACTTACTCCTGCATTACCCCTATTTCACTTTGTATTTATAACCATGTATTCACCTAACCAAAAGTCTTTTTCCTCCTGCAACCGAACTTCCCTAATTCCCACTATATCTAACTTGAACCTATCCATTTCCCTTTTTAAATTTTCTAACCTACCTGCCCGATTAAGCGATCTGACATTCCACGCTCCGACCCGTATAACGCTAGTTTTCTTTCTCCTGATAACGACGTCCTCCTGAGTAGTCCCCGTCCGGAGATCCGAATGGGGGACTATTTTGCCTGCGGAATATTTTACCCAAGAGGACTCCATCATCATACAGTAAAGCTGCATGCCCTCGGGAAAAATTACGGCTGTAGTTTCCCCTCGCTTTCAGCGGTTCGCAGTACCACAACATTATGGCCGTTTTGGTTAGTGTTACAGGGCCAGATCAGTCAATCATCCAGACTGTTGCCCCTGTAACTCCTGAAAAGGCTGCTGCCCCCCTTCAGGAACCACACGTTTGTCTGGCCTCTCAACAGATACCCCTCCGTTGTGGTTGCACCTACGGTACGGCTATCTGTGTCGTTGAGGCACGCAAGCCTCCGCACCGACGGCAAGGTCCATGGTTCATGGGGGGGTCACCTAAGGTGTAGTATGCAAATTGTGCCCTCTCGATCGAAAGATTTCACGCCGCATCACATGTGGAGCAGCGCTAACACCCTCCACTAGGCACCTCCAGTAATGCGAGAGACTTTGTTACAACACTATAACATAATTAGCACGCCTCTGGATGACACATGTATCCTTCCAGTATATCTGCTTTTTCTGTCTGATCCTTACAAACTCCACAATCTGCGACTCGTTCGCCTCATCATTCATCAGACTGATGACTTTGTTATGAATGTTATTCAAAAGGATTATCGGCCGCATGTCCACTCGTGTCGAATGTTTCGGGATTGTACGTAGTCCGCTCATACAGATCACAACCTGTCACCTACAAGATGTGACTATATGTATGTATTTAAAGAAACATAGTGTAGACGACGTTCAGCTTCACAAAATCATAGTGGAAGCAGCACATGTGCAGTTTTGTGGGGTCCAGAACATACATATCGATACAAAATGACAGAACTGCTCTGACACCTTAGCCATCTTACCATAACGGACCGTTCACTAGTAAACTTGATTTTTTGGTGATCTCTAAAATGTTAGTGTTTTACGAAAACTGAACTGTTCATTTATTCTGTAAAAAATGTTTTTTTTTAATCACACTTGGCGGGAGTTCTCAGTTCAGTGTTTATATCAGTGTACTCCTTCGACCAACAATGTTGATCGAATGAGATACCACTCTCTTCGTCGCCAGCTTGAGGCACTTCTGGATATTTCGGTTCCTGGCCGTCAGAGTGAAGAGTGTTGTATGAGTTTGTCTTTTGAAATCGAGTCTTAATAGTAAGCATGATGAACTCCAACATTTTTTCATTTTGGAAAAATCTTTCATGCATTTTTCTAATAATATTTGAAAATTGCATCAGAGTGGTTCAGCTAATAAAACCTTAGGAAGTGGATTGTTTGATGACCTGATAATCGCTCAACACCAGCGCACTGTTAAATGTACACTTGGACGTTCCAACAGTCGAACCTACTGGCTAATTTTCCGCTGACGAGGTTAGATTCATTATTATTTTGCATTATTACTGATTTTGCCATGTAAATCAATTACTTCATGGCAATTTACTGTAATCATGATTCTGTATCACTAAGCTGCTCTACTCTCTAATGAAGATTTCAGCACCTGACTTTCAGCAAATAGGAGAATTCCGTTAATCATTTGTACTCAACGTGGCTGGAAGTTTATTTTAATAATTAAGATCAAGTTAATACTCTGAGTTATTCATGTACCGTACCTGCTGCCAGCAAAGTGGTGTGTCCCACCTCTCGGACAGTTAACATTCAAACTTTCACTTATATTGCACGATACATTACATCATGTCCTGCTGGTGCATCATTTCAGTAAGTTTCCGAAGGGAATGCAGCAATTGCAACATTAGTCTTTCTGTTGTTATCTTGGAAAAAGAAATGTACTTGTCTGCCATGAGACCCTATCACCCTTTCAAACCGATAATATGTAAGTCCTGAATTAAAAAAATGAGCATCATACACACTACAATGGTGAAAGAAGATGTGTGTATGCTATGACAGTTCATACTTCAAGCTGGATGCGTTGTGAGCTGCACCGCGGAACTTCCCTCTTAAATGACAACGGTCATCTTGGAGTTTTCACTTCCCTATCCAACGGCAAGCCACAAATGACCATTATCTGCTCGTATACGGCATCATTCTCCTCCGAATCGGTTATTGCAACATTGTTACTGTAAATTACAGAAATTTTCTACGCTAGTTTTTTGGGATCACTGAACTACCATCTCAGCGGATTATCGTTAATATAGCGCGCCGGCTTGGCTGAGTAGTTACATGCTTGCTTCCTACGAAGCAGGCCCGATTTCGAGTCCCGGCCGTGTTGTAGATTTTCTCCTTCTCGTGGTCTGGGTGTTGTGTTGTCCTCATCATCATTTCATCCTCATCACCTGCGTGCAAGTTGCCAAAGTGGCGTCGACTGAAATAAGACTTGCACTCGGAGGCCGAACTTCCTCGGATGGGGCCTCCTGGCCAACAATGCCAAACGCCAATTTCATTTTATCGTTGATACAAAAATGGAATTTATTCGAATGGAGTCACATGGGTATCAAACTTGATATAATAATATATATGGTAAATCCATTCTGTGAAGGTAGTGTGCGAGGGAAAGGGCTCATCTTCACAGCGTTCCCAGGAGCTATAAGGCACTCAAAGTCAGCGTAAATGAGAAATTAACATCGCTGCTGGTGGTGGGCTTTCTTACACTTCAAGGACGTTTTATCCTCGGTAAGTATTTCCAGGCATACAGGTACCTGGCTCAAGCAGTCAAACAGGTGCCTGTCTAGAAACTCACACATGCTCAAAGACTCAGGTATCTGCTGTAAAGATACGTTGCACATTTTTTGTTCAGTTGGACCGAAAGTACGCGGGGGCATACTTTGGTTCAACAAGTAGCGTTGCTTGGCATCCTCAGAGAATAGGGAGTCAGCATCAGAATTCTGATGGACGTTGACACGTGGCACTTCTTGAAACATGGGATTTTTCGCGGACTTCCCAGTGCATGCACAAGTACACCAAGGCGAGAAATCCACAACTGACTGACGAGTACAGGCCATCTGACTATTTAAGCTACATCCTTTACTTGGCTATAAACTATCTCCACAGGTATGCCACACAACGAAGTTCACCATTTGCATGGCTCCAATTGGTGTCCAAAGAGGAAATAGCTAGACTGAGAAACAAACAGTCTGTGATGTGGCTACGGATTCTAGAGAGGTATTTTTTCTGGATATAGAACTGGCATATCTCACCCATTTACGTGACGAGCACTGCGACTTATCACTGTGCCAGAGCGCCCGGTCACGTGAAAAGGTTGCACCCCAAGCTATTAACAGTGCTTGATTACGGGCACCGATATATTCTGCAAACCAGAAATCTCCAGCAATATCTTACTTTACGGTGTAACATATTAGTATTACCGGCAACGCTGCTTAAAAGAGTAGATTAAGGTAAACAATGACCACACGGTTCTAGAGACGTGTGACACTGAAAAAGATATTTACAAATTAATGTACAGTTCAGTATTCGGAAAAACTATGGAAAAGATAACAGAGTACCTCAAAATTCGCGTAGTTTACCGGCAGGATGGGCGTTTTGGCGCAAGAGATTATATTGCCCGACGGAATTTCAAGGTTACTATCTTCAATGAAAAATTATTATCTGTGGAGTGGCAGATGTTTAAGTGCAGTTTCCAAAGCCTGTCTCTACCGGCATACGTGTTCAAGACCTTTCGAAACATAGCGTGCACAAGTTTCACTATCAGCTTGCAAAGTAAATTTCACTAATCACACATTACTTTATGTCGATTTCATCTACTGTGTGAAAGGCTGTGATCTATAGAAAGAAATTAGGTACAATTCTGAGACATTTAACATCTCTCGATATGTGACCAATAATCTTATTGGAATAACACCTCAAAACAGAACGTTTAACACTGTGATGGAATCGAGACAAATGGATTATGGATTGTGGAGTTTATGGGAATCAGTTCGAAAATGTACTCATGCTTAATAGGTGCAGGAGCCCCCCAGAGGCGGGCTAAAGGTGTGGATCATGCTGCCTCAGAGGCTCTTACGATGAAACACGGCAACAGTTGCCTGCTCGAGGTCGTTGGTGCTGTTCCAGAAGTGGTGAGTCTGGTAAGCTTTCGATCGAGAGACCATGCGGTACATACTGCATTGCAGCTGAAAGTAGGACTGTTACATCATCAGAACAAATGTTTCATCTGTGGGGATGAGATCGACACCCTAATATACTCACACTACTCAGTGGAGCGATTGAGGGTGTGGCTGAGTATTTACTTGTAAACAGCTGAGCTATTGTGTGTGGATCAGGTGGGTGAACTGCTTGTTGTAGCTGTATGTGTGATGAAGCCTGATTGCACATTACGTATACGATTACTTTACCGGTATATCATGTAGATGACTGCACACATTGTGTCATAAAAATTACATAAATAGATGCAAAAATTGTAAAACGTTAGGGAGATTAGAAGTTTTAAAGGAAACAAACTTTATATCAAAAAAGGAATTGTTAACAATGAACCATAACGTTAATTATTACAAACCCATCATTATAGAATTAATGTTTGCAACAAACCTGCACTTCTCCGTGTGATACATTAACCTGCAGAAACCTTTACAGCTGAGAAGTTATAAATGATGATAAAAGGGAGATGGATCTGAAATCTTATGGGCCCACTGTGCTTTTGTCATTTTATTGTGATCACAATGGCTGAGAGAGGTAAAGAAATAGGAGGTGTTACCCATGTCCTTTACATCACATAAAGACTAGTGACTTGAATATAAATTACATAATTGCCTATGTCGCCGCATACATTTCTCCCGTGTGACCTTTATCAGTTATGAGTGGTGCTCTGGGGGTGGGGATGGAGCTATGGGGTAGGTGAGGCCTTCAAAATAATTAGACCATGTTTGTAACTAGATACGAGATATGTAACCTGATAACCCCCCATTTTACCAGTGAGAAGAAGGTACCCATCCTCTTCTTGTTATGCTGCTGCTTATTACTTACAGTGTTTTCATATCACCAGAATTGATGCATCGTCCTAGGCTCACCTGTGCCTGAATTCATCCTTCATAACTGCATTTATTAACAAACGTGCTAACCCTTTTGCAATAATGTATTACCCAATTATGGCTGCCTGTGGGTGAAGCTCTACATTAATGTAATTCATGCCTCTGTACGGCTGCTACAGTCAAACATGTGTGTCCAATGAAAATCTACCACTATTGTGCCACAGTGAAGGAACAACTCGATATGGCTGTCATAGTCAAACATGAGTGCCCAATATATTTCCAAAACTATGACGTCAGAGTGGACACAGAGACTTCCAGGTGACTTGATTGTTAAAATAATTACTGACATGTTTTAGTGCATTATAACATTTTACTGCTGTTAATAATGAAACAGCAGCTTTCCTATATACATACAGCAGGCGTTTCGAGCTTGTGCCCTAGCATCAAACAACATTACGAAGATTAATTTTTCAAAACTGTCATCCAAAGACACATGCAGAATATCATAAATTTCAGTCTTTTAATGTTAAACCACTTACTACTGTATTGTAGGATAGAATGGGACAGAAAAGTTTATTTATTTAATCAAATACTACTCTTAATCGATATCACTTTACTTGCCAAGCGCTTACAGACCACTTTGTGCAGCGTTCAGTACCATCAGTATAAGCTTAGCTACTCAACAACACTTCAAGTGTGCTGTGCAACTAGAGGAAACATGGGCCATTCACCACTTCCGCCTGACTCGGAGGTCTGAAGTGAAGTTATTCTAGTAGCACAGATGTTGGCAGCTGATCATTAATCCAACAAGTTGCTCATAATGGCTCCCACCCTTGCATCCTATTTCCTATTATGTGGACACATGCACCTCTTGTGCTGAGCCTGGTAGCAGTTACAGGGTCATCGTTGACAGACGCTGTGCAGCTGGTAGCCAAGGCACAGCTCTGCACTGTGCTACAATGCTCTGACCCCATGGACCCCATCCAGTTGTCAACAGACCCTGACCCCACCAGGGATCTGAGATAGAGCTTTCACATGTGCTACGAAGACATCGCCATTTTACACTTAAATATGCTCTCATTCAGAATTGGACAGCTGCGATCTTTTAGTAATCGGGGATAATTTCATGAATGAGTTATTAGTATTCCGTGACGCTGACTTACTATCCTTAGCATGGTTCTGCTGTTTAAACCGCCACACATTTTCATCATCGCAAAATAAGGAAGAATTCCCTGCATAGCAGCAACATAAGAGTGACAATGACCACACACCTTCTTGATCTATAACCGATCTCTGCAATGCACTGGATGTTCCAAGAAACACAGATAAGCTTCAGGAATGGGTTCCATATACCATGACAAGAAAAACGTGTCAAGTAAACATGGGCTCTGAAATGCTTACCTTAAGACGTATGAGCACTTGCTCAATAGAAGAGATGTGTTTCATACTAGTGGAGATGAAAAAGTACTCATAGCACTTAAAGTTTGAATTTTAGACCTCATGTTTGCTGAATTTTCTTTCTTGGTTGAATCCATACTATCTCCTCGTAAAAATGGAAAGCAAAGTCCACGCAGAAGAAGAGATTTCTTTCGTAGTGTCAAAGATGAACAAATGGTTGTACCTCCTACAACTCATGTGCACTAGACATTTCTTTTTCTTGGTCTGGTATGAGGAACCTGCCTATACATCTTGTCGGTATTTTTTTGCAACCGCTTAATTTATTGTAACGATGCTAGAATGTTTCGTTATTCCTCTATAAAAGCGTAGATATTTAGTGGCATCTCTCTGTTATATTGTAGAGTAATTTTCAAAGAATGTGCTCATAACGTTTATTCGATCCATGTGCAGACAGAGTGTATGCCTCCTGATACTTGGCTAGTGCATACGTGCGTACTTCCTTCTGTTTTATTTTAGATTCTGATGCTGCGCTATGACTTCCTATGTGCATAAATCTCTGATAAAAAGTATGTGGATGTCTACTAGTGGTCGTTAATATGGGGTATTTTTATGCATCGACACACATGGCCCATTTAAAAAGAAAATTACAAGTATTGCAGACGTTTGTAGTGTATCATTTTGTCATGCATTTGCCATTGTACGTGGTCCATATTTCAAGAGGAAAATCATTACTGGCTATAGAAAATATGTTATTGTGCAGGCGGTTGTATAATATTATGTGTGGTTGATTTTTGGTGACTTGTGGTACAGAGTTGAGAATATATGAGTACGCTGATCAGAAACTGTGAAGTTGATGAGGAATTTAAGCATTTGTCCCCGTTTGCATTTTGGTTGAGGCAGAAACAGACATAGTTAAGCTGTGTCTTATAATGATACAAAAATTTACGAATTCTGGTTTTAACAGTCCTGCACGATTCTTTGAAGACATGTTATTGAAAAATCAATTCTTACATAATTCTTACAGCCATGCTGAGTTTATTTGCACTTATATAAAATTATTTTTGGTGGTAGGGTGAAAGGTGACTTGGATGGCTTTCAAACCTTTCTACAAGAATGAGACTGCAACAGGAATGTTGAAAATGATCAAGGTAGGAGTAGTAATTCGTTTGTTTATCCGTATCTGAGCCACAACGAAGTAGGATTCATGACTGAGAATGATTTTAATGGCGACATTGTAGTTATGGGAATGACCCGCGATGATAACCGGTTTAAAGGCCTGATCGCAAAGAGAACGGTACTTCTAGAAGAGGTAATGAGGATGATGCTTACAGAGGAGGCAGAGATCCTTTTGGTAATTACAGAAGGAGCAGAGGTAATGGGCAGAGATGGTCACTGGAATGATGGAGATTAAGTTCTATACATTATGGACGTACCATCAGCTGATCCATAGAATAACGCAAGTGTGGAGGGCTCACCACCAAGTGACCCTGTACTGCAGTGTAAAACAATTCAGGTGCTGGTTATATGAGACAGACAGCTAATACGAAAAGGCACATATGTTGATTTTGAAGCTGTAAGTAATTTTAGTTGATGAGAAACAGATGAGTCGTAGTTTACCGAGTGATACTAGTGTGTCTTACAAGCCAAGCTTCTAAAAAAAGCCATGTAATCACAAACAGTGCTGTAACCAGAAACTCGTTTCTTGGCCCTCTATGTGTTGTTGTTCTTGTTGTTGTGATCTTCAGTCCTGAGACTGGTTTGATGCAGCTCTCCATGCTACTCTATCCTGTGCAAGCTTCTTCATCTCCCAGTACCTACTGCAACCTACATCCTTCTGAATCTGCTTGGTGTATTCATCTCTTGGTCTCCCTGTACGATTTTTACCCTCCACGCTGCCCGCCAGTACTAAATTGGTGATCCCTTGATGCCTCAGAACATGTCCTACACACCGATCCCTTCTCCTGGTCAAGTTGTACCACAAACTCCTCTTCTCCTCAATTCTATTCAACACCTCCTCATTAGTTATGTGATCTACCCATGTAATCTTCAGCATTCTTCTGTAGCACCACATTTCGAAAGCTTCTATTCCCTTCTTGTCTAAACTATTTATCGCCCACGTTTCACTCATACATTGCTTTATTCCATACAAATACTTTGAGAAACTACTTCCTGAAATTTAAATCTATATTCGATGTCAATAAATTTCTCTTCTTCAGAAACGCTTTCCTTGCCATTGCCAGTCTAATTTCTATATCCCCTCTACATCGTCCATCATCAGTTATTTTGCTCCCCAAATAGCAAAACTCCTTCACTACTTCAAGTGTCTCATTTCCTAATCTAATTCCCTCAGCATCACCCGACTTAATTCGACTACATTCCATTACCCTCGTTTTGCTTTTGTTGATGTTCATCTTATATCCTCTTTTCAAGACACGAGCCATTCCGTTCACCTGCTCTTCCAAGTCCTTTGCTGTCTCTGACAGAATTACAATGTCATCGGCGAACCTCTAAGTATTTATTTCTTCTCCGTGGATTTTAATACGTACTCCGAATATTTCTTTTGTTTCCTTCACTGATTGCTCAATATACAGATTGAATAACATCGGGGAGAGGCTACAGCCCTGTCTCACTCCCTTCCCAACCACTGCTTCCCTTTCATGCCCCTCAACTCTTACAACTGCCATTTGGTTTCTATACAAATTGTAAATAGCCTTGCGCTCCCTATATTTTACCTCTGCTACCTTCAGAATTTGAAAGAGAGTATTCTAGTCAACATTGTCAAAAGCTGTCTCTAAGTCTACAAATGCTAGAAACGTAGGTTTGTCTTTCCTTAATCTTTCTTCTAAGGGAAGTCGTAGGGTCAGTATTGCCTCACGTGTTCCAATATATCTACGGAATCCAAACTGATCTTCCCCAAGGTCGGCTTCTACTAGTTTTTCCATTCGTCTGTAAAGAATTCGCGTTACTATTTTGCAGCCGTGACTTATTAAACTGATAGTTCGGTAATTTCTCACATCTGTCAACACCTGCTTCCTTGGGAATTGGAATTATTATGTTCTTCTTGAAGTGTGAGGATATTTCGCCTGTCTCATTCATCTTGCTCACCAGATGGTGGAGTTTTGTCATAACTGGCTCTCCCAATGCTGTCAGTAGTTCTAATGGAATGTTGTCTACTCCCGGGGCCTTGTTTCGACGCAGGTCTTTCAGTGCTCTTTCAAACTCTTCACGCAGTATCATATCTCCCATTTCATCTTCATCTACATCCTCTTCCATTTCCATAATATTGTCCTCAAGTACATTGCCCTTGTATAGACTATATACACCTTCCATCTTTCTGCTTTCCCTTCTTTGCTTAGAACTAGGTTTCCATCTGAGCTCTTGATATTCATACAAGTGGTTCTCTTTTCTCAAAGGTCTCTTTAATTTTTCTGTAGGCAGTATCTATCTTACTCCTCGTGAGATAAGCCTCTACATACTTACATTTATCCTCTATCCATCCCTGCTTAGCTATTTTGCACTTCATGTCGATCTCATTTCTGAGACGTTTGTATTCCTTTTTGCCTGCTTCAGTTACTGCACTCTTATATTTTCTCCTTTCATCAATTAAATTCAGTATCTCTTCCGTTACCCAAGGATTTCTACTAGCCCTCGTCTTTGTACTTACTTGATCCTCTGCTGCCTTCACTATTTCATTCCTCAAAGCTACCCAATCTTTTTGTACTGTATTTCTTTCCACAAATCCTGTCAATTGTTCCCTTATGCTCTCAATGAAACTCTGTAAATCCTCTGTTTCTTTCATTTTATCCAGGTCCCATCTCCTTAAATTCCCACCGTTTTGCAGTGTCTTCAGTTTTAATCTACAGTTGATAACCAATAGATTGTGGTCAGAGTCCACATCTGCCCCTGGAAATGTCTTACAATTTAAAACCTGGTTCCTAAATCTCTGTCTTACTATTATATAATCTATCTGAATCCTGTCAGTATCCCCAGTCTTCTTCCACGTATACAACCTTCTTTTATGATTCGTGAACCAAGTGTTAGCTATGATTAAGTTGTGCTCTGTGCAAAATTTTACCAGGCGTCTTCCTCTTTCATTTCTCAGCCTCAATCCATATTCACCTACTACGTCTCCTTCTCTCCCTTTTCCTACTACCGAATTCCTGGCACCCATGACAATTAAATTTTCGTCTCCCTTCACTATCTGAATAATTTCTTTTATTTCATCATACATTTCATCAGTTTCTTCGTCATCTGCAGAGCTAGTTGGCATATAAACTTGCACTACTGTAGTAGGCGTGGGCTTCGTGTCTTTCTTGGCCACAATAATGCGTTCACTCTGCTGTTTGTAGTAACTTACCCGTATTCCTATTTTTTTATTCATTATTAAACCTACTCCTGCATTACCCCTACTTCACTTTGTATTTATAACCATGTATTCACCTGACCAAAAGTCTTGATCCTCCTGCCACCAAACTTCACTAATTCCCTCTATATCTAACTTGAACCCATCCACTTCCCTTTTTAAATTTTCTAACCTACCTGCCCAATTAAGGGATCTGACATTCCACGCTCCGATCCGTAGAACGCCAGTTTTCTTTCTCCTGATAACGACGTCCTCTTGAGTAGTCCCTGCCCAGAGATCCGAATGGGGGACTATTTTACCTCCGGAATATTTTACGGAAGAGTACGCCATCATAATTAACCATACAGTAAAGCTGCATGCCCTCGAGAAAAATTACGGCTGTAGTTTCCCCTCGCTTCCAACCGTTCGCAGTACCAGCACAGCAAGGCCGTTTTGGTGAGTGTTACAAGGCTAGATCAGTCAATCATCCAGACTGTTTCCTCTGCAACTATTGAAAAGGCTGCTGCCTCTCTTCAGGAACCACGCGTTTGTCTGACCTCTCAACAGATACCCCTTTGATGTGGTTGCACCTACGGTACGGCTAGCTGTATCGCTGAGGCACGTACACCTCCCTACCAACGGCAAGGTCCATGGTTCATGGGGGGGGGGGGGTTTGTGCTCGTTACAGAACTATAATGAAACTTTATAGAGAACATGAAAGTCAAAATTTACATCCCATCATTGAGTAGACAGTGAGCTAATTTTTTGTTATACTCAGTTGTAGTTACTTAACAATATCTCATATAAACTTGTATTTCTCACAGATATTGTCTATCACCACATGCATAACCATTGACTTAGTTAAGCTCTCGAGCAAATCAGCTGAAACAATCTTTTGTATTTTTAGAAAAAATTAGGAGCTATTCTGTGGTCATTGTTTTCCCAAATTACTGTGGCAATGCCACTGATATCGTAACCTTCTTGGTTAATTTGATGATGATTTTCTTCAATCTCCATTTGGCTCCTCACGTCATGAATTTTCTAGTTTCTATAATATAACTTTTAGATCATTTCTCGTCGAGAACAGCAGTATTTAGTACTTTAAAACGAGCACAAACAGTTTCGACCGCAAGAAATCTTTGTTTTTGTAGTTACCGGTTTCAGTCAGTTTTTTATCGTCTTCATACTACAATGTCCACAATGGTGGTACCACAGAATAACCATACTTTCTACATTTTTCTACATTTTCATTTTACTGATTTTATGTAGATTATTTATGTACTTTGAGGATGTTCACTCTCAGTGCAGAAATCATGGCCACACAGAGCCCATACCTTGAATTTATCTCGTACGTTTCCATTTTAACAGTTTCTGTGTATATTGCTCTACATGTTGTGGACATTGCAGGCATGGGAAGCACTAACTTTGACTTAGTTTCCTATATTTTCGTTTTGAGAATTTGCATATGTTTTGAATACTACTATTAAATCAGCCCAAACAACACCAGTAGCAGGAAAGAGTTTGACTGCTGTAGTTTCTTGAAGGTATCCATTTCCAAATATGATTATTAAAACCGTGTCCCACAGGGCTTACTGTAACAGATATTGTGGTAACACGTTAAGAAAAAATGAATGATATTTATTATGAGTACGTTACAAAATGGTGCTAAACATTGGTACAGCTTCACCTGTCTTGATGTCCTCTATCCGGTAGAAAGATACCTAAGATCGTTTTCCTGCCTGTTGGCAGTTTGTCATACTGTCATAATAGCTGAATGTAATACAGCAGATATGCTGTTAATGATCGCATTTCTCTGTTAATAGCGACTGCTAAGGTGGAAGGTAGTACTGTCTGAGTTGACTACAGGCAGTGAAGTGAACGGAGAGTCTATAGATGTGTGAGAGTCTGCTGAGCATCATGTTTTGGTGCCTCTCGGTGTAAGGGTTTGCATGTATGCCAAAAGAAGGCAGTAGCCCATGGTTGGCAGTGCTTCATATGGCAGCTACCCTGACTTGTTCGATTCGTTGAAGGATGTGCTGAGGAAGGAGGAAGGGCTCTGCTTTCGGGAGTGCCATTTGGTGGCTGCTGTTGGCTATTGCACTGAACTGAGAGGCACCAGTAGAGACGTTGTGCCTGTGTGCTGGCCTTGTTTGTGGTATTTGTTGTGTACATCTTGCATGCTACATAGTACTGCGTGACTTATTCATACAATTTTAGGATATTCACATTATTTTGTGACATCACGACCATGTTGGGGTATTTTAGACTTTGGTCTGCACTTTTCAATTAATTAACTTATATACGTCTTACTTGTATGACTATTTTCAATTTAACAGTTTTTGCACAACTTTATTTACATTTAATTAAGACCTGTTCTGGGTAAGAATTGCATTCCTGCGTGAATATTCAGAGTAATTCTTGCATTATTTTCAGCCTAATGTTTCTCCATACATTTTATATGAATAAAGCAAAATACAGACTACCTTAAGGTAACATATTCGACATATACGAAAGTCTACATTCATTATTTAAAATGTAGTCAACATTTCTAATAAGATAGTTCGTGTGGATGTTTTGTACTTGTGTCGACATTCAGACCATGACAGGTCATTGTTCTGTTCCAAGCATTCGGAAGAAATGACGTACGTAAAAGTTTTGCCTTCTCGAGATCATATGTTTGTTTGAACATCTGATGAAACTGCAAATATGTCAGTTCTTGTTCAACTTTGTGAATGAAAAGCAGTGCATAGTTTGATAAGACGCTTTTACTGATTAGCTTGGAATCTGTTCTGCAAATTAAAGAACAACTACATGTCTTCTTCCAGTTTATGGAAAGTTTAATGAAAATTTTCAGTGTATTTGCCAACTTTCAGATAGTCAACCTATTACGATTACGATCACGATTAACTCCTTGAGGACCATTTTTACTGTTATCTCTGGACCCATTGGTGGACTGAAATACATCTGCTATAGCCTCTGCTAAGATAGTTTACTTAGGAGATGTTTTTTCACGCGAGTGCATCATCACCAGATGACGACACAGGGCCACTCCGGCCATAAACATGATTTCCAAGTTTTGACTGAGTATAAAACGCTCATGGTCGTGTTCTACTGCTCATCAAATCAAATCTCTTCAACAGGATTTCCACATGCGTCTGACGTTTTGAAGTTGTAGTATACCTACGCTGCTTTTTCAGCGGTCGCCAAATTCCACATAAAAGTTGTTCCTTTTTAAAAATGAATAATACCCAACGAATATAATATTGTACAACATAAATATTCTGGAGTACGATTCGTCACAGACACACATATTTAGACGTTACAGATACACCTAACGAGACTGCAACACGAGATTATTTTTTGCGGCACCTGTACTCCAGTCTGCCATCAACATAGACGCTTCTCATGATTATTCTGCCGGCACTTATTTTTAGTCGCTTTGGCTGTTACACAGCTGATTTGGTTTGTTTTGCTCTGTTGTATTGCGGGATGTGTTAAGCAGATACGGTTCAACAAATAGTACTTTGTGCTCTTATGGATGAAAGTAATAATTCTCATTATTTCGTAGTTTATTTAGGATATATATACTCCCAATTAGTTGTACCTGTTTTTCCATTTTTCTGCACGTTTGACCGAAATATATAGTCTGAGCACAAAAAATTTTGTGATTCTAAATAGGATTAAATGCAACAAAATCTAATGGTGACGCTGCCTGAGCTGTGTTGCTTCTTAAGTCTTCCTTGTTTCCTAACTCATCTGCTGTTCGTGGTCCCTAGTTTTGATAAATTTACTGATAATCCCTTTGCCGTTACTGCTCACCACATTGGTTTCTCTTCATGTCACCCTCATTCCACAGGGTGCACTCATTAGACTTTTCATTCCATTCCACAAGTCCTGCAGTTACTCGTCACTTTCAGTAAGAATAGCATTGTCATCAACAAATCCTGCTCTTCATATCCTTCAACGCTGAGTTTGAATGCCGCTCCTGAACCTTTCTATCACATCCGTCATTCATTCTTCTATGTACAAGGGTGAAAGGGCCTATTCAATCCTATCAGTTTGTCCTTGGTCTGACATTTGTTCTTTTCCCCTGTTGGCTCATCTATATATTGTATGCTACCCAAGTTTCGTTGCAGAATTTCGCACCATTTTACACAGTCGAACGCTTTTTCTACCTCAACAATATATAGGTGTCTTGAGTTTTCTTAAATATTTCTCTAATTATCAAGGGAGATGTCAGCACTGCCTCTCTGTTGCCTTTAACTCAACTGAAGCCCAAAAGATGCTCACAGCAGTATATTGTGTTATAGTGAGGTTCGGTATATGCTCTGGGAATAGCCATAACGGTGGATACGTAGGAAAAATAGTAGTAAACAGTTTGAATGTTGTAAAACGCTCAGTACGATATACACATCATCATTGTTCATTTCACACCTCGTTAGGAGAGAGCAGAAACTATGTGTTTTATATTTGCTTCGTGAAGATGGTTTACTGCACTTGTGGTAGAAAATTTATTAGCCTGGTTCTTGTACAGCTCTATTTTTGTAATTAATCTACATTTTATATTTTTCTGCAATTAATTTTAGGTTTTATTTTCTACTGAATGCTCATTCTGGGGTATTTTAACGATTTATGTCTAAGGTTTATTGTTGTATGAAGATCTGTTTTATATTCTTTTGGTATATGTGACTATTTTTAAGGAGGTGGTTGCTCTGCACTTGCATGGGATTCTAATTTATTTGTAACTAGAGTTATTAGTAGTAATCTATCTTACGGTACGTACGACGGAGGTTGCGTTTGGTACCACAAAATCTTCCCCTCTTCACTGCTCCATTCACGAATGTCAAAAAGACTGTCGAGATGTATGTGGTAGGAAGTATCATGCGGCCACAGTCTTCTTGGAACATACGCTCACGGTATTTCAATAACAAATCACTCAGTGATGGAATTTTACCTTTCTTGTAGCTCTGTCTCTCTAGCATCTTAAGTAAGTCCCGAGAACAAATTATACGATTTCCTCAGAAACGTGCGGTACTGCTATTGATCTTCTCTATCTCTTTCAAATCAACGATGGTTAGGGTCACAAACTGATGAACACGTGTATCGGAAGCCACTTCGTTTGACATGAATTATGTTTTCTGAAGATTCCCCTGTTGAATATGAGCCTTAGGTTATCCTCCTTGTTATTTTACAGCCGTTTCCATGTTCAATATTTTGCCCCAAAATAGCGTAATCCAACAGTACCGGATCTCTTCGCCAATTTATGTGTAACTAGCTTATAAACCAGGCTTTGCCCAATTATTCATTTTGGCAGTATTCTTTTATAAACGAAAAAATGAACTGTGTTTGTACCATAATATCGAAAAAATTTCATGTCTATGTTTTCGTGAAAAAGCTTTTGAAATTATGAAACAGTTTCTGTGGGCGAAATTATAAATGTCTGTGTGCCAACGCCCCTTCATAGATCTATATACAGCTTTTGCTTCCGACTAAAGCTGTTAACGATTTGCAAATGAAATTTGTTGAAATCGCTGTCAGGTCTCAGAGACTTCCTTAAGTCGACTGTAGGGGTGTCTTAGTAGTAAAGAGCAAATGCATTATAGCTTCATGCATAATGTGGCAAATTGTCAGGTATCTCGGTGTTTGTGACGTCATATCTCTTAAAATACGTATTGTAGAAAGACATATTGTTGTAGGTACATTCAGCGGCACATATGGGTACCGACTCCGAAAAATGTTGCGAATAGAGCTGGAAACAAATAAGAAATAAATATAAATGTCATGCATGATGTGGCAATTTTTCACGCATTTCAGTATTTGTGATGTCATTGTGCTAATATATGAGACATAAAACGATTTAATTTTGTAGCTACTTTCAGCGGCATTTTTCGGTACTTTATGCAAAATGTATTGCGAATACAGATAATAGCAAAGAAGTAAAAAACTTAAATGTCGTGTCCAATGCAACAGTTTTCCAAGCTTCTCAGTGTTTATGACGTCGTATCCTATGAACAGTGTGTGGTATCACGATATAATTTTGTAGGTGTATTTAGTGGCGTAAGTGAATACTGTCTGCGAAATTTGTTACTAATGGAGTCGGCAGTACAGAAGTAATAAGTTTGAACGTGATGCGTTACGAGGCGATTTTTACGCATCTCATTGTTTACGACGTTATATCTATATAACTATGACAAGTAGGTATTTCTTACCCCCTCAGCGATGTTGCCTGGCAATAAAGGGTACGTGTACCTAGTTTGGCTGAAATCGGTCCGATGGCGTGGAAGGAGATCTGAAAAATACACACTTAAACACACACATACATCCATTTATATAATTGTATGGATACCTTACATACAGTTACATTAGGGACCAACAGCCTCTGCATGTTCTCCTGCCTACTGGCATAGTAAACTTCCTATAGGCAACAGAATTATTGTTGCATTGTTTCTGTTCGTGTGCCATTGATGAATGTGATAACGCCGCCCGACTTTAAATCGTATTTTCTGCAAAAAAAAAAAAAAAATAAAATAAAAAAAAAATCAGCACTCGGGCTCTGTTGTAAGCCAAAAATAACAAGGTTCAGTGTTCGTTTAATTTCGTTCGTCATCGGAAGTACTACAAAGTCGTAGCCGTTTCGAAATTAAACAGGTATATTCCAAGTTTGTTACTGAAGATATATTCTCTCTATTCTATCTTAGTTGTGAACTACAACTGGAAATCCTAGAACATCTTCTCAGCACGTCGATCAGAAAAAAATTGTGCTTTATTTACGGTTTAAAGCTGGTGATCAATAAATGAGACGTACATGGTCTCTGTGCCTCATGTCTCAGGTTATTCTTATATCGAGCCATCTGTCTTCATTGTGATTTTCGTAAGTATATTTACAGATATACTGTCCAATGTGGTGACGACAATATGTTTGGTGCCTGTTGTTTACTCAGTTTTTCTATTCCGTTCTTTGGAAAATTATTTTTGGAACACATCCGAACAAGCCAAAGTTTCTGTAATTTCAGTATAGAGGGAAATGTATAAGTTGAGGTGGTAAAAAAAATGTTAATAGCCACATGCGACGTATAGTCACATCTGTTTAAAATCAGTTCTTACAAGATGGAAATTGTTCCGAAATTCCTTACAATTTATTTGAGAACTCTATTTAAATACCTGTGAATCACTTTCTTTTAAGTGAGTGTTGAGACTTCTGAGTAATAAAGAGCAAAAATGTGGTGTTCACAAGTATCACTGTTTACAAACATTTTAGACAAAACAACGAACAATAACACTGATATCTGATTACAATCAATCCGAGTACAATTATCTAAGTAGTATCTGATTACAATCTTACTCATTGCACCAAGAATTAAGAGGTAGTAACAGTCTCTGACGGGTTACAGTTCTCTAACCTGCACCATTAGTTGAAACGTGTAACACTGATCATTTCATAGTACTGTGACTGCGCGTTATAATCTGTTTGTTCGGAACTCAAATATTACTGCTAATAAGCTCTATGTGTACCTTTTTCGCTATTCTGGATTCTCCACCGTGGAAATTAGTTTATGTTACGCTTTAGTAAATTGGGAGATCCGCAATTTGGTTTCTGGAAAGGCAGTTTTTTATTTTGGTCTGACCAAATGTTCCTTCCTGGAATGACATTTTGTATGACTCGGATAAGGCGTTTGGTTACGTAGGCTATGAAGTATTATTAGAATTTTCTATTACTTAAGAATACTTTTATGTAGACTATGGTATATTATAGCCGAACATATAACAATCTTATTGTATGTAATCTATACAGTTATATTCAATCTTGTCTTGGAATCAGGAATCTAAAGATTCTTTTACACACTGACATTTGGGAATTAACTAATAATCAGTTCCGGTACTGTAATATCAATGTTCAATAGGCCTCCATACTAGGGACGTATTTATTCTGTGCTATGCACTGTATAACATAACTCTGCTAACTGAAAACAGTATAAGCGTTGCGGTTGCTATGTCACAATTAGTGGTGTGCAAGGAAGTAGATCTTAGTTGACTGCTATAAGACGAGCTTTTGACACCTATGAAATGCAGTAGACCCAGTTTCATTCAAACAAAACTGTAGAGTTAATTTTGTCGAAAGGATATACTTTCGTTTTATTCTTAGAAACGATTTAATTTTGTAATTTAGAACATTTTTAATCTGTTATGATGAATAAATACACCAGGGAATACATAAATCATGTCACATACGGGACGTCCTTGATGGTTATACGTTTATGTCTAATATAGTCAACGTGTAACACCTTTGTAAATAACGACGTTGGAATGAAAAATTATATTGTTCAGTGTTGTCAGGTATTTTCTCTTGCAAATGAATAAAATTGTTGTACTTCTATGTTTTTCAGTTGGAAAAAGAGTTGATAAACAGAAATTGCTCATCTCACGCATAATCGACCATTGCTGAAATCCGTAGTTGTTTCTCACAAAACTGCTCTGCAACGTAAGAGCTATATGTTTGCAGTACCAACTGATGGTCATGTTTGTCATTCGCCACTTGTAGCGGAATTTCAATTATCAATAATGGATGGATCTTCTTTCCTAGATTTCAAAATTACGCTTTATCAGTTAAGTAATTACATACCTACTGCCCATTATATAGTTCCGTCGCTGTAGTGTGTTCCTGGTGTGATCTCGGTTTTTGGACATGTGTCAGATAACTGGTGGAAGTGATGTGGGCTGACATTCTCTCCTGCATTTGCTCGTTTTTGTAGGAATTCTCAAACACTATTGTATGGTATATTTACCCCTATTACGTGACGTACTTCATTGAGGATCTAGTTTTTGTTTCTTCTGAACGCTGTATGATTAATTGATTTTTGTCGTTTTGAGGTGAACTATGTACCAGGATGTTTGGAATCAGTTTCTGTATTTTCTGTTCATTATCTTATGTGGACTGACTTAGCATTTTCTATTCCAACAGTGAAACGTAAAGTGGCTCTGTCAACAATATTGCCTTGATATGTAGATTGAACTTATGGCGGCCTTGATAAGTTTCTGAGAAACATTCTCCTCTACCATCCCACTTTGCCTCAGATGTAGGTCCTGGACAGAGTCAAGTGAGTACTAGCTGGAATAGCAGAGAATAATTTTGACGCATGTAGTGAATATTAAAGACTTTTGATTTGAAGATATCTGTGATTTCTTCCTGTGGATGATATTTTCGGATCATGAGCACTGAGTGTGCAGGTTGTTACCTCTTGACATTGCGTGTGATACATGCTGGTGCCGGCCGCGGTGGCCGTGCGGTTCTAGGCGCTGCAGTCCGGAACCGCGGGACTGCTACGGTCGCAGGTTCGAATCCTGCCTCGGGCATGGCTGTGTGTGGTGTCCTTAGGTTAGTTAGGTTTAAGTAGTTCTAAGTCTAGGGGACTGATGACCTAAGATGTTAAGTCCCATAGTGCTCAGAGCCGTTTGAACCATTTGAACCATACATGCCGGTCGGCATTATAAGGGAAATATACCTAAAGACAACAAATAAATGCTCCAATACTATGAAATTATGAAATTATAATTATACATAAAAAGCACAAATACATAAAACATTGGCTGACAAAGAGGAACTAACTGCAGGGTCAAGTATGTAGTAAGGAAGCGAACAGAGGAATAGAACCAAGAAACCTAGAAGTTGAAAACACTGGTGATGGAAGATATTATGCTGGGAAAACCGATAGGGGGCGGGGGCATTGGTATCAAAATTGGAGGAAATGACACACTGCCTAAATTCCAATAGACTGTTTTCGGTGTAGTCAGGAATTCTTTTTAAGGAGTGCAAGATCTGGACTTCCTGAGAAATGATGAGATATTGCTGTTGCCACTGCATGAAATTTTTAAAGTTGTTGTTGGCTGGGAAACAGAGATTCCAGTATCACGTAAATGGGTAACAAGAGCAAATACTACTTAAAACAGTTTAGTGACCACAAGCTGAACTGTCACTTGAAAATTTGGCACCATACCATCGTTTTGCATACTCCCCGCCCCATCTCTACCGACGTTCTCACTACAGTTTCTTTCACCACGGGTATTTTAACTTTTAGATCTCTTGTTTATTCGCTCTCTTTTTTCACTGCGTACCGACTCTAGCAATTCTGTTCCCTTTCGGCAGTCAGTATTTCTACATATGTGTACTTATTATGTCTAATATTACACTCCTGGAAACTGAAATAAGAACACCGTAAATTCATTGCCCCAGGAAGGGGAAACTTTATTGACACATTCCTGGGGTCAGATACATCACATGATCACACTGACAGAACCACAGGCACATAGACACAGGCAACAGAGCAAGCACAATGTCGGCACTAGTACAGTGTATATCCACCTTTCGCAGCAATGCAGGCTGCTATTCTCCCATGGAGACGATCGTAGAGATGCTGGATGTAGTCCTGTGGAACGGCTTGCCATGCCATTTCCACCTGGCGCCTCAGTTGGACCAGGGTTCGTGCTGGACGTGCAGACCGCGTGAGACGACGCTTCATCCAGTCCCAAACATGCTCAATGGGTGACAGATCCGGAGATCTTGCTGGCCAGGGTAGTTGACTTACACCTTCTAAAGCACGTTGGGTGGCACGGGATACATGCAGACGTGCATTGTCCTGTTGGAACAGCAAGTTCCCTTGCCGGTCTAGGAATGGTAGAACGATGGGTTCGATGACGGTTTGGATGTACCGTGCACTATTCAGTGTCCCCTCGACGATCACCAGTGGTGTACGGCCAGTGTAGGAGATCGCTCCCCACACCATGATGCCGGGTGTTGGCCCTGTGTGCCTCGGTCGTATGCAGTCCTGATTGTGGCGCTCACCTGCACGGCGCCAAACACGCATACGACCATCATTGTCACCAAGGCAGAAGCGACTCTCATCGCTGAAGACGACACGTCTCCATTCGTCCCTCCATTCACGCCTGTCGCGACACCACTGGAGGCGGGCTGCACGATGTTGGGGCGTGAGCGGAAGACGGCCTAACGGTGTGCGGGACCGTAGCCCAGCTTCATGGAGACGGTTGCGAATGGTCCTCGCCGATACCCCAGGAGCAACAGTGTCCCTAATTTTCTGGGAAGTGGCGGTGCGGTCCCCTACGGCACTGCGTAGGATCCTACGGTCTTGGTGTGCATCCGTGCGTCGCTGCGGTCCGGTCCCAGGTCGACGGGCACGTGCACCTTCCGCCGACCACTGGCGACAACATCAATATACTGTGGAGACCTCACGCCCCACGTGTTGAGCAATTCGGCGGTACGTCCACCCGGCCTCCCGCATGCCCACTATACGCCCTCGCTCAAAGTCCGTCAACTGCACATACGGTTCACGTCCACGCTGTCGCGGCATGCTACCAGTGTTAAAGACTGCGATGGAGCTCCGTATGCCACGGCAAACTGGCTGACACTGACGGCGGCGGTGCACAATTGCTGCGCAGCTAGCGCCATTCGACGGCCGACACCGCGGTTCCTGGTGTGTCCGCAGTGCCGTGCGTGTGATCATTGCTTGTACAGCCCTCTCGCAGTGTCCGGAGCAAGTGTGGTGGGTCTCACACACCGGTGTCAATGTGTTCTTTTTTCCATTTCCAGGAGTGTATTTTATACTGTTGGACCATCTGTTTGTCCCCTTTCAATATCTTTCCCTTATAATGCTGACCAGAATTTTAAATAATTTCTAATAACTATAATGATTTTTTGATAACTGTGACCAAACTTATTTTTAAGTCTTTTTTAGTGTAGACGTTATTTAGCATTTCATTAAAATGATTTTCAAATATCTTTAGCTTAGCAGTTATTACAGTATTACCGTAATATTTTTATTTTACACACAATGGTTTTGTTGCTAAATTGTCTATGCTCTATATCTCTACCTACAGTTTAAAGTTTACGTAATGGCTCCAAAACTGTGCTATTCAAAAAGCTACAGTCTTACTTCCTCGGCACTTTCACGCACTCTGTCGACGTGCTCCACCACTTGTCAGTTGCCTTTCCTCGGCACACTGTCCAACATTACTTTTCTCCGACACTTGGTCATGCCCCAACTTTTATTCAGTGATACGACCTATCTGCTGCAACTATCTGCTACCACTAGGTGTAGCTTTTCTCTGCTTAGAACGGTTTCACTGATCTAGTGTGGCACCAGTTCTTTACTTTAGCTTAAGTTAATTTTCCCACAGTTTTTCGCGTTTTTACGCCACGTCCCCTATTCCGTGGCGGCTCTAATATTGGTGGGTTAGCTTTCCACTGGCACCATTAACTGCTTAGCTTGCCAATGTGGAGTCCATCGTGTGTCATCAGCGAAAGTCTTTGGTCGAGGTGTTTGATTTGCTGGCTTTATTGGGGCCTGTGGAGGTCAGTTGGCTGAGGGGCACGTGGCAGGCAGGTTGTGGCTTTTCGCAGACTCCGGCTGTCCGGCGCGGATCTCGAGGAATGGCGTAACTTTAAATCCGTCGGGGTCAAGACTGGCCGGCTCGCTTAAGAGCTGGTAGCGGCGACTCTGCGAGGAGAGATGGACGTAGCACGCAACCTGGTCGCAAGCTCCTGGTCTATTCTGCAAACTTAAGGTTTACGACATCCCGCAGTTCGTCTTTGTAGGTTGGAAGCAATAACACCCTGGCTGGAATGCTGCAAGTTGTGGCTCCTTCTCATCTAAATTGAGATAAGTGTTATTTTCTAGTTTTAACCACCTGATATTGTAAGGCCATCCCTTTGTTCTATCAAATGGGGTCTGGTAACGCAACTACCAGTGTCTAAATGCATGACCCTCGGCCAGCGTTAGTAATTGCAGATTCTGTCCTAGGCCATATTTCGTGCAAATGTAAGAGTAGTGACAGGTTTCGTGAAGGAAATTCTTTGTGACACGATCTGTGTGGGAGGCAAGATTGTATGTGCGTATGCTTGTGTTGTTGTATCAGTGGGTGCTCACATGATTGGTAGTAAATATTAGTTGTTTGAAGGACTGTTAACTTTAACCTGTTGGTACCCGCTTGCCATTAACCTATATGTTTCCTTTTTACTGCCCGGTCATTCTTGTGTGAAGTTTTATTCCCAAAGATTGCTGTTAAATTTTGATCTGTGTTGGCAGGGCAGCTTTAGCGGCAAACGGCGCGTTCCTGTTTAATGGAACCGTAGCAGAGGCGTGTTTCTTTGTTGGCGCGGTGGCACTCCGATCGTCGCACGGCGTCTGGGTTGACCGGCAGTCGACAGCCCCGACGAGCCGCAGTCAGAGTGGCTCAGGTTAAGTAAAGTTGATCCTTTCATGCGTACCATGGCGGTGTGGCCCCGTTCGTGCGGGGACCAGTAGTGAGAGCTGTTTGGTGAATTTTAAGAGCTCAGGAGGTTAAAGTGTCTTTGCCAAGCCTCAGTTTTTTCCTCACTTTTTCTCCGTGAGTGTTCTTTAAAGTTGGCGCCCTTATCACTACTTCTCTGCGTGTGCAGTTTAAGATCTGTTACTTATCAAGATAAACTGGCCAACCTTACCTTGATCCACAGTCATTAGAGAAATCTGGCTGCTCGTTCCTTGTTCGCTGTCATAACCGTCTGCTGTAGCTCTCAGGTTACTTTGAATTTTAGTCTAATGTTTGGTTATTAAGGATTGCGTCAAAGTTACTGCTGGTCTGTACCAAGTCCAAGTACATTGCATGTACTTCAACTTCTCTTCATATGTGGTCAATTGTATATTTATTAAGCCTTGCTGTTAATGTATGGTTGGTACATATGTGTGGCCATTTATGTTTAAATTTTATATCTTTCTAGGTGTTCGGTTTGAGGGACTGTGCAGTTTATTGGTTGGTTGGTTGGTTTGGGGAAGGAGACCAGACAGCGTGGTCATCGGTCTCATCGGATTCGGGAAGGATGGGGAAGGAAGTCGGCCGTGTCCTTTCAGAGGAACCATCCCGGCATTTACCTGGAGTGATTTAGGGAAATCACGGAAAACCTAAATCTGGATGGCCGGACGCGGGATTGAACCGTCGTCCTCCCGAATGCGAGTCTGCAGTTTATTGTTTAGGGGATTTTTTACTAAGGGTTATGCATTGCTAAGGGCCTTCCAACAGCTTCAACCAGTGGCATGTCTTATGAAGAAACCGGGATTTTGATGAATGCTGTTTGTCTGTGTAACGGTCAGCTAGGCTTGAAATTTAGTTAGTAGATTTGACAGCTATTATTGTAATTTATTTTGTTGCAAAATTGTATGTTGAACTTGCTTGCAGCCACGCTTAGTTTATATAACGGTTTTGTTGTCATGAACTCTGTCCTGGTTTTAGTGGTCTAATTGTTAAAACTACTTTTTTAAGATTTACTCAGATTTCTGTTCCCTTTAATAAGTTTTTAAATTGCGATGTTAATATTGTCATTAAGTAATAAAGTGTATACGAAAACAACAAATGACAAATGTGTGGGCCTACCTTCGATTTTTTCCCTTAAGCCATCCCATGCTTATTTGTCGGGTGTCACCCTTCATTAGGTTTACAAAACGAGACTTGAGGGTGCAGTTAATTCTTGGGTTTCTTTTTCGCGATCACTCAACATCCATTTCAACTGGCAGTGTTAATGACAAGTGCCAAAGTCTAGTACTAAATTAGCTTTTATATTGTTAATTGCCTTTGTACACATTTCATCTTATGATGCCGTTATAGTATTATGAAACCAGCCATGAATAACCTTGCAATTAAGTATTATCAACAGCTAAAGCGATTTCTATAAGTTAATATTAATAAGAAATTTTGAAAGAAATATTTTAACGTGTACCAGCTAAGCTGTGGATGCCCATGTCGTAAAATCACACGATAAAAGACACTGGATGTATTTCATATTAGTCTCACACTTTCATTAATTAGTGGAATTGTGCTGTGCCTTAGGAAGCCTCGTGTAGGTATAAACATTTTCATGTATTTTTGTTCATCATTACTGTTACTATCACTTTTATGTCTCTGAGTGCCATAATCAAACGGATTATGGTAAAATCATTTTGTTAAGTAGTTGTATGAGTTCTGTTGGTGTCACAATAACTTTATACACTTATTTAATATTATCCTGGCTTTATCTCTGACGTTTGAAGTAATACAATGATTCAAGAACCTTTTCTTATTACTTTAAAGTTTCTATTGGTTTTTCAGTGTCAATATCATAAGTATTTAGGTCGTCCATTTTATGTACATTGCTACATTCATTGTTCGTTTCAGAATAATACCTAGAAAAATGTTAGCTTCCTTTTTGGTGCTAAGCTATAGAGTACTCGGTGCAGAATGTTTTTCAGTATTCATATAAATTGGGAAGCAGTCTGAAACAAAATTTTACGTTTGCAGGCGAATGAAATGTTTGTACAGTTGGTCTATTCTATACGGAAAAAGTGAGGATGGAATGGTGTGGCACATAGGGAATTAAGGAAGAAAAGTTAAGAATAGGAATATAAGATAAAATAAAAGATATAAGAACATAGGGATGGAAGAAGACAGACCTGAAAGACAAATAAACACCTACTGCCAACCAGGTGTGTGTGAGTGTCTGTGTGTGTGTGGGGTGGGGAGGGGGCGGAGGGGGGGGGGGGATGGAAAGTTTTACTAGTGGGTTAGAGGATAGAGACCTTCGCCAATCCTTCAGATAGCACATTACCAACTTCACCACCACAGACCCGAAAAGCTAATTCAAACACCCTACTACAGAAAGCCTAAAGAGAGAGTAGCAAGGAAAAGTACTTCTACTAAGAACCAGATTAAACTTTGAAGAAGACTCATTACTCAGTCACATGTATAACTTGATATTAAATGTTTTAGTTAAGTCAGGAGAGTTAATTATTATATCTATTTACAGTAACTTAAGCTAACCTCAATTAAAAATTATATAAATCCAATTATATCCCTCCATATATATTTTGAAGGATCTGGAGATACTTTAGTATTCCCTCCAGTTTCATTGACCATCGACATTGGCAGACCAGTTGTCGGCCAATTGCATGATGCTACGTATCGTCACACCATTACAGGGCACCAATCTGAAAGAGGAAATAGCCACGCTCACTGAGACGTTCGAGGCGCTGTGGGTTGTGTTGTATAGGAGGGACACTTCTGCTTTGACCACTGTCATCAGAGAATACCTACATCTGCCTTCAATAGCTAGTAGTTGCAACATCACACCAACACACTCATTAGTCTCTGTTATACAGTGCGTTATATGGGGTTGACAGAAAAGTGTTTATCGTAAATAAAGTCGACCCACAAAGTTCGTTTTCCTACCGACTTGTGACTTTCATGCAGCTCAAACTTTTGCACCGTTTCTTGTATTTTGCTCTCAAGGCACTGAATTGCATACATAATTCCATGTATGACCGTTCAGCCCCAGCCATGGAATGCGAGAAAGTTAAGTATATTATTTTTGGTTTCCAAATCTGGATAACTGTTCTCTTTGTCCACCTCCGTAATCGAAAGCTGAACATGAAACTCTCATTATTTATGAAACTTATCACATCCTAACTTAGCAAACGTCCGATAGTAAATGTCATACTTTATTACTTTTATTATCAGTATTTCTATATCACAGTCATTAACATAGGTTGTCAGTATTTGTGAGTCACATCATGTGATAAGTGTTTTCTACATTTGTGTGCACATCACATAAATACATGCTACTGAGAGGCCTGCATTCCACCAGTCACAAGGTAGTGGACCAAAGTGGTATATTGCTACTAAGCAGTGCATCAGCGTGATTAGCTCTCACAACAGGCCAAAAGGCTACTGGTATTATTAAGTATAACATATTGCATACAATAGAACTTACTATTCCCACTTCCTGACATATACTACATGTTATCAATGTTATCCTTCCAATAGTGGACTTAAGTTTAAAGTAATAATTTCTCTTTCTCTGTAGTATACACTTCCTTTGACCGAAATATAAATCATCGAATTGTTTATTCATCTAATGTGTAATATATTCAAAGTACAACCAATATGTGAAACATGTACAGCAGATCTGTTGCCATTATTTGATAAGCTTCCAACTTCCACCTGTAGAACAGTAACATAAGGAATCATTAATAGCAGCAAGTATCAGCTTTTCAGTAGCAAATTATTAATACTAACTGAAGTCACTACTGTACCTTAGTAATAAGATGTATCACTTCTCGATAACTCACAACTCACTTTAAAATTGAAGCATATACTTTGATATGCAATTCAAGTCTCTAATCCTTAATTTGAATCCATAGCATAGTGAAATAATATTCAGTCTTGAGAAAATAAGTCTTAATGAAAGCATTCTACAATAAATTTCATTGCTGGATCTGAGTCCAAACGAAAATAATGTTAATTCTTATTAATATTCCGCTTTGAATGTAAAGAAAGACTGAGCTGATAAACTTCTACGTTATTTGATACTGAAACAGCTAAGTAAAACTAAACGTACTCAGACAGTTTTCTCTTTACTTATTCTGATCATCTCTAAACTGATACACAATATTTTAGCGCAACACAATCTGACTTTCAGTAATCCCTACAAAAGAAGGGCCCAGACCAACAATAACCTATACCCTTCATGAATCACTTACCTCACAAAAATCTTCGGTACTCGAACTACTGCAATACAGCGAGCGCCAATACTGCCAGCTAAATTCTAACACTGAAGGCACTAACTACTGATAGGCACATAGCTAGTAAATGAAAGATTTTGATATAGAACAAACAATATATTTACCTTAATATTGTTCAAAAGTCATAATATACATATAAATTCTTGACATCTGTTTTGGCCAATTTTCTTTTTGTGACGGACACACGTCCAGATCGTCCGCTCACATTAACATCTCACAACTCTGGCATCTCTCCCCCACATCCACCACTGCTGGCGGCTCACCACCACAGTGCAGTCAGTGATTTTAGTACAGAGCACTACGTGACGTCACCAACATAAAAACCTAAACATCCTAGGTACATAAGTACCACCTTCTTTGATAATTTACAAGTTGAGTTTCTTCATTGCAGAATCTTACATCATAAGCAGTTGGTGTGTGATAGAGTTCTGGGTGTGAAATCTGCAAAAAGATTGGTATAGGTCTCTATATAATTACTTATTAACACTTTTCCAGTCTCTATTCTTGCAACTGACTTCAACTGTGGCATTTGATGAGGAACATATATTACACTCCCAATACACACATCATGTTTGAGTAGATTTTCAAAAAAATTTTGATGTGATGTGAAAATGTTTTTCCAATAATACTAAGGTCTATCATTATTTGATGCTTTTACTAAACACTGTAATCTTACAAGATTTTGAGGGGACCCTTAAGCGATCCATGGTGTCGTTGGCTCCATGCTGACCTTGATGTTGTGTTAAGACAAATAATGCATGGCAAAAAATATTTCCACTAACACATAACAAAGTATAAAGTCTCAAAATACGCACCTGACCAGTGTTTAAAAGCATAACCTTTCCCATATTCGCCGGTCGGGGCGGCCGAGCGGTTCTAGGCCCTACAGTCTGGAACCGCACGACCGCTACGGTCGCAGGTTCGAATCCTGCCTCGGGCATGGATGTGTGTGATGTCCTTTGATTAGTTAGGTTTAAGTAGTTCTAAGTTATAGGGGACTGATGACCTCAGAAGTTAAGTCCCGTGGTGCTCAGAGCCTTTCCCATATTTACCAACATGTTTACCAATTTATATACGATAAAAGTACTGAAATGTTCGGATTTCTAACTGTGATGAAATATCCCGAATTTAATGACGCAAGCTGCATGCCAATATCTGAGTTTTTCTGATTTACTGGTGTGGGGATGCTGTAGCTAATTCGCTACTGAAGTAGGAAGGCACTGTCAACCGTTTACAGATAAACAAATACATTGTTTTCCTGCTGTACGTGTTGACATTCTCATCTTATATGACCATCTGAAAACAAGATCATTAATAGAGGTCTTATTTGCAGAAAATTAGAGGCATGATTGTTATTGTTATGCTTGAGCAGTATTAATTAGAGGCTATAGCCGAAGGAAATAATAAGCACCGAGTATATTACGATTAAAATATTAGTTTGAAGACAAGAAAACAGCTGAAACTAGAACTATAAATATTCCCTCCTCGCTGAAGTTTTGCGACTGACAGATCAACGATAACTACTGGTTTTAAACTAGCATATAGAGACGAAATGGTGGACTAAGACTGTTTTGATGGGTACTATACCATACTGATTTGATGGAGACGCTTGTGTGGTTTTGATGACTGATTGCCATGTTGTATGACATTAACGACAGGAAGTACATGATTTCTTTGTATTCTCCTTCAGAAACGCTCTGGATTGTACTTTGTGTCAAATTATCGACTGTTAATTTTATGTGTTCCTGTTTTTCGTAGCATTTTCCCCTCACATTGGAGATGCAGAAGGTACTACGCTTTCTAGCGAATCTGGTTAAAAAATATGACCGATTGTATTCTCACAATTACATTTGTTTGAACTTTACTTTTAATGAAGTGGAAATAGGTAAACGAAAATATGAGAATTTGTATACTTAGACCAAAGAACCAATAATTTCCATTTATTTGAAGGAGACCTCATGTCAGTTATTGTAGGAATACCTTGGAGAAAACGTGTTAATTATATGTAATGATCGCATGTCATGACAGGACCACCCACGCCAAGAAAGTGGTTTCCATAAACAACCAATTGTATATGGTGCTCCAGAAATACCTAGTATGTGTAGCTAGAGAAGAGTAAAGGTACTGTGAGTGGTGCGTACTGTATGGCCTTAAGGTAAGACGATATGCTGCAAATGTATCCTAAAGTAAGGCTCCGTTTTCTTCTGTTTTCCTTCTTATTTTTTAAATCGGTCTTATGTTAGAAATTTGTATTGTAATTTTAAGAAGGCCTGCTGCAAAGTGTCTGTAACAGTTTGCTGTTACATGTTGCCGTAATGCATCTGTAGTCTATTAACTTCTTGTACAATGAAGGACTGTTTCACATGCTAGGTATTTCATTTATTTCTTTAGATTTTCTCTGTTTTGCTTATGGTTGAGAATGAAGAAGGGCAACTCAAGAAACGGAGAGATAAATGTCACTAAACAGTATGTTGACCACGGAAGGACGGATTTGGGGAAGTGCAGCCACTCCTTACCAAAGTTCATCTATACACAAAGAATAGCGCCACAAAAACTCGCTGCTGTCGGGGCAACACACCACTGGTCTACCATAAAACTATGCTATTACGACGTAACCTGGTAGAACTGCAACACATCTTCAAACGACGGTGGAACAACTAATCTACAGTTAGTGGCGCACTAGCTCACTTGAGTACTGGCGTCAGTTGCCTCGGAGGACAGATTTGTGGAAACTGGGTTCCACTGGTTGGAGTGGGGATGATGATTTTCTCCTGATCGACAGGTGAGCACTGCCAATGCAGGTCGTCGAATGAAGGCAGCAACCCCTCCGTCACGAGCACCGTCGTATCTGCATACGGTTGGACACTGCCTCGTAGTTTCAGTCCAGCATGAGCTCTTCCGGTGACGTACCTGTTTTCATCAACAAGTCTCTCAACTGCTCATCGTATACCGCTTTTCAGATATCTCATAGTAAACCATCCAGTTTCCTCCTCCTTGTTGTTGTTGTTGTTGTTATTGTTGTTGTGTGTGTGTGTGGTTGTGTGTGTGTCCCAGCGTATGAGGTTGAAGAAATTCATGCAGCAGAATTTACAAGAGCCTTCCGTCTCTCTTGGTGAGCAAAGGATTTCGGTACAGTGCAAATAGTTATTATCTGCTATTTTTTGTAGTATTGATTTATGTTAGAAGCAATGAGAGTTGCACGTGGCTCCAGTTTGTCATCTTCTCAGATAAAAGTGTTTTTTTATACAATTATTTTTCTTATTATTTAGTGTTACAAGAGCTGACAGAAGTCGGTTGCTCCCCTTATCTTCTTTGTAGGCCCTACGTTGCAACACTTCATGACTACGTTTCTTATCTTAGATAGAGGATACTTGAAACTAATTTGAGTTTTGTTTGTCTGCCTGGATCTTAGATTACTATTTACTTAAAATAAGTTTTTCTGTGTGTGGACTTACAAATTATTGCTGGAATGTCATCGATCATGTAAAGACAGAAAATGATCCGTGCAGTTGGTTTAAGACAAGAGAAGATGCGATGAAAAAGTTAGCTATTTGTTATGCCCACAACTCTTCTGTAATATTTTTTTTCCGAAGCATCATATTTTCAATAGCATTACTCCGTATCGCTGTTCATGCCGTCTCTCTTGGAGTCCCAAGTTTGTCTTGTGAGCGACAGTCGGAAGCTTTAGCAAGAATTTCAGTTAGAGTGACAACAGTCTGCCTGAAGGGACACTGTTCTGGCGTAGGTTTTGGTACTGAACGAATACTGGTTTTCCACTTTGTCATGCAGCTGTATATATGTGGGTGGGATAGGTACTTGATCTTTTTGTAAACTGTGTTCTCCACAGGTCTTATGTTTCTTAATGGTCTTATTGATCATATTTCATATGCTGTAATTTTGGCCATCGATGATTTATTTAAACTGCAACTATACGCTGTATTCCTTTGTAGTCGGATACATGGGCCTACAGCCATGACCCCTCGTTCAAATTAGTCTCTCTCGCTCAGCTATTGGTAAGCATTTCATGTTTATCAAGCAAAGTATTTGACTAATAGATAACCCGTATAACCTGTAAAATAAGTAAACACAGATATTACCCCATATTTTATTAATATGTTGATGAGTTCAATTCTTTATATGTGAATGAATATTTAAATTTTTCAACGAAATCAGGCCCTCTTTGATGTAGTTTTTGGTTATAAAAGTTCTCTTCTTTGCCGATTATGTGAAAAGTACACCTTTGCCTCTTGGTGGAAAACCATACGTGCCGCTCACGATCACGAGACCGCAGGTAGAGGCACCTAGCTGAACGGTTGCCGGCTTAATGTGAGTTGTAGCAGTGAGAGGACAGAGTTGAGTGTGGATGTCGTGGACGTGTGAGGGAAGAACTGAAATATTAAAATTTAGCATATGCCGTCGAGGATACAAGTAACACGCGAGTATTACAAGTAAAATAATGGAACAAGTAGAGAAACTGTTGCAGATATTGCATGTACATTCTTTCACTTTTTTTACTTTTCAAGTTACAGTAGATCATCCAAAAATAAAACTATTGGGCAAATTAAAAGTAAAAATGGCATTTGTAGGGCCTCAAACATTAATAGATAGTTGTTGTATACAGAGCAAACATTCGAAAATGATAAAATTAATTAATCATTCAATTCTGTTGTAACAACTTCACAACTCAGAACTGCCGTCATTCTATGCAGATGTTAACTATATGCTTTCCATAGTAGATCGTTTTTAGAAGTATTTTATGGTCTGCTGTGACGTATTTTTACCATGAGTTTCGTTTTCGTTTGTTGTGAATTCCTTAGTCTGCTGTTTCGCACTTGTGTAACAGCAGTTCGATTTAACAATTGTTTCATTATGTCTGCTTGGTGTACACTTGCGACCTTCAGCAACTAGTTTGCTGCTCGCAGACTGGTGGGTGTCATGTATCCTAGTTCAAGTGCTTTAGTGTACATTTAGCCTATTTATGTTTTTACTTCTTTTTCCCCAAGTAAATTTCATCTAACAGCTTGTTTTATATTGTGTATATTGTTAGTCCTATGTTTGTCATTTAAATGTTAACAAGTTTATGCTGTTACATAGTTAACTGTAGTCCTCAGTTCCAACAGTGACAGTGCTGCTATGTTTTGAATGTGTGCACATCTCCAGTACTGTTTAATTAATGTGTTACAAGGCCGCATATTCAAGTATGTAGAGCTGTGTATTACAAGAGCTTTTGTTCATGGTGAGCAGTGGTATGGTGTGGGGCCACTAAAGACAGACAGGTGATCGATACTGACAGCCATAATCTAGTTAACTGCACATGTCTTTATACTTTCAGTGATAGATTTAGGTACAAGGTCAAAGCCCTGGTTGTCTACAGAGGCCACGAGAATGACAAGCCACAGTGTGTACCTCACAGCGTGTGTCACTATAGCCTTAATGAGTGCCAGAAGCTGACTCCGGCAGGGATTGGGTAACTATTTCATACGAGTTCAATAATTCATAACTGTGCCTTTAAATGCATGCAAGCTCTCGGCAGCACATGAAAAAGTTAAGACCGTTTGCGAGTACCTTGCGTGGAGGCGATATTTCACGAAGTAAGGCGAGTGTGATGTCAGAAGCTCGTTGTGGAGTCCGTATTTCTCGAGGGCCTCGATGTCTACCGACAGCCGTCACAGACGCCACTGGCGGCGGCAACAACACGTTGGTCAGCCAGAGACCTCGCCTGGAGTCAGCTGACACGGCAGTGCTCCGACTGTCCACTCCAAGACGAACACTCCAAAACCTGCTTCCGCGTGGCTCTTGAGGGATTTAAGTTATTATCGTTTTTAACGTAGTTTCCTGCCGTTGGCAAATCATTTCATGAGAATTTAGTAACAAGTCAGAAACGATAACATATCATTTGAGGGGCACGAAGCTGATATATGTACAATGATAAATGTGAATATGTTTCATTAATTAAGATAAATTTAAAATTTAAAATAAACAAATGACCTGTTGATTATCGTGAATAGCGCTCAAGGTTTTGACGCAATAGCGGAATAAATAAAAGTCGTTCTTGCCGGGATCTTGCTCTCCCTCGCCCACCTAACAGCATACATGATTGTATCATGTACCTCATGTGCTACGTCTTACACGTAATTAAGCTTACAATTACATTACTTTATTGACATTTTCTCTTCCTTATAAGCAATTCTGAAAACTCGCAGAGTGCATCGCTATGTCAGATGTCATGAGATACTTGGGATATAGCAACTGCCTAAATACGGAAAATGATTAACGTACCTTTATCTACGTAGTTAGTATGATTCAGAGTGTAGAGGCTAACCTATCTTGAGGTTATATTACTCATCGCACTTGAATATACTGAAAATGCCAGCCAACATATGTGCAGGTTTTGCAACTTCGCTAAGAAATCGGGAGACGCGTCCAGTGACAAAATGTGCTACCTTGACATGTTTCTCACTTGTATAAAAAGTTCAGACACCGTTTTTTTTTTTTTTTTTTCATCAGTCTACTTTCTTAGTCCAAAACATTCACCAAACAAAGTTTTGCTGGCTGAATAACTCAGTTTAACTTCACAGACGTAACAAGTGTTGTATTTAGTGAAACCTCTGTTCTGATTATTGGCACCTATTAAACAATAATGCAGCGTTGATAGTGGTGGTACGCTATGCTCATTTTCTCGTGTTTTCTTTCATTCCTCCTGAGTAACGCTTCGTCGCAGGTACATGTAGTACACCAGTTACGGCACGGGATTCAAGTTTCAAATCCCCTTTCGACCACCCATATCTATATTTAATGTTTCCCTAAGTCCTGTAGCTGGTTGATTGCACTGATAATGACAAGGCCGAGTTCCGTATTCAGCACTGCATAAGCTGAGATTGTGCACTGTCTCAGAATAATTTGTACTCAACGAGGCATTAAACACCATAGTTTCATTCTCCCTTCCTCCGAAATGTGGACTAATATCGCATCAATCTAGCGTTAGTCCATAAGGCGAAGGTGTGAGTTAGTCAAAAAGAGCACAGAAACTTCTTACCTGCGGGAAACAGTGTGTGCTACAGGTAATAACTCATATCGGGAATGTTTAGGTGGCATACGGTGCGGCCTCCACACATACATCGTTCGTCACATGGTGACGAAATATACAGTCGTTGACAGAGCCTGCACGTGCGTTACTTAGACTAAAACATTCCACAGAATGTTCTGATGTTTAGTACGACACTGTAACAAATACCATTCCTAGACAGTACTTTAGTGCTTCCGTAATCTCTGGCCAATCCCATACTGTGCTTCACTCCCTTGATGATTTCTCTTTGGACACATCGCCTAGCCTTTGAGCTTCATCTTACGAAGTATGTGAAGGAACCAGTCGAGATTTATTTGCACGAAAGCCTCCTCCTCTGAACAGTTTCCAAGAACTGCGGCCGGATGCCGTCGGGGCAAAACAGTAATTTAGGTGCTATCAAAGTTATTTTTCTAATCCAGTTGACAGTCAATAAACCTGTATCGTAAACCGCTGTTCCTTTATCTCTGATTCAAATATACACTTCAGGATTGAAAACTATAGTTTGTACATTTTTAAATATTTATTAGATATCTCTTCCATCTGGGCATTAATATTAAAAATTTAAAGTTTGCCTTACGTGTTTATTTTTTTAAAAAAATTCAGTTTATTTCGATGTATGTGTGTGTGTGTGTGTGTGTGTGTGTGTGTGTGCACGCCTGTTAATCAACAGGGAATGATTAATTTAATATAATGAAGCATTTCCAGTAACACTTTAATCAGTATGATTACTAATACAGCCGTTCCGTTATAGTCCTGTTCTGAGGCAGGTATATTCTTTTGGAATCAGCAAAGCAAACTGAAGTCAGGAATTCCTATTCATCACTGAAATTACGAAGAATTGTGAAGAGTGAGTACGACACATTCAAAACCTGTAAGAAAATAAGAAGATGTTAGAAACAATGTATATTGTAGTTAGGATTATTCATAGAAAGTGTATCTACTTTACTGTGTATGTAGACTGTGGTGTCACCGCCAGACACCACACTTGCTAGGTGGTAGCTTAAATCGGCCGCGGTCCATTTAGTACATGTCGGACCCTCGTGTCGCCACTGTGTGATCGCAGACCGAGCGCCACCACAAGGCAGGTCTCGAGATACGATATAGCACTCGCCCCAGTTGTACGACGACTTTGCTAGCGACTACACTGACGAAGCCCTTCTCTCATTTGCCGAGAGACAGTTAGAATAGCCTTCAGCTAAGTCCATAGCTACGACCTAGCAAGGCGCCATTAGCCTTACATAGTTTGATAGTTATCGTATGAAATGTCTCTTCAAGAATGCTGTATTCACATCAAAGAATAAAAGATAAGTATTCGAGGAGCTGCATACTTTTCTTATAAGAATTCACTACTTATCCTGTTCCAGAATTCACGCCCGTCTGCGTTAGATAGCGTGCATTTAGGCCGCCTCTATCTACAAGGTGTTGGCACATTTACCAACACATCATAGACCTAAAATGTTACGCTATTAAACAGTGTTGACTGTAAGAGCGGGAATAACAGACAGACAGCCAGTTGCAAGAAATGGTTTTCAAATAGCCTAGACTACGATTTCGGCTGATCTAAACCTGTCTTCTCCAGGGCGGACAACTTCACATTAGCATTTCGCTTAGTAAAAGCGGTCTCCACATATTTATCGGCAACGGTTTTTTATGTCAACATGTAAAAATTAAGGCCCCTAGAATCAAAGGCTTGTTATACCTGTAAAAAAAAGAACAGTTAGAATAACTGGCTACGTTAGTAGCTACATGCCTGAGACGGCATGTAGCGAAACCATTGCATCAGATAGACGTGTTTTTGCACGACAGTCGAGGAGCTGCCAGGAATACCCGAGAACTGCTGTGCACAGGATATGAACCAAAGAAAAGCTTGTGTGCTGATTGTACCGCACACACTTTTAGATGTTGAAGAACACAGCACGGTCCAAGACTGCAAAGGTCTGATACAGGCAGCCAAAAGTAATACTGTTCTCACGAAATCGACTGTAGAATTTCACACGAATACCGAGAGATAGGTTCCTGGTCTCCCCTCAACAACACTCTATTCGAGAAAGCAAATATCACAATAAGTTTTCCGCTAACAGATAGCTCACAGTCCTGGATCACCCGTCGTATTTGGGCCCAGCCGACTTCTGGATTTCCCCAAATTGAAGTTGGGTATGAGACAACACCATTAGGAGACAATGAACGACAATTTGAAAAACTGTACTGCAGTACCAAATGCAATTTCAAAAAAGGAGTACAGTGACTGTTACAGAATACTTTTACAACGACTTCAACTATGTATTGATTCAGGGGGAGACTATTTTGAATACGTACACTGACATAGAGAACATAATACATCATTTTTACTTTTCATAACCACAGTCCGAACAGAGGTGGGATATATTACATACACCAAATTTCAGTTTTTGTCTGGATAACATTGTCGAAGAAGTAAATGGAAATATTCCCAGTGACCCGCTCTCGACGAAGATTTTCGGGCGGTCTCGCTTCGCTATCAGGAGAAAACCGCAGCTGAAAGTTCACTGCCAAAACATTCCCAACTGGCATTCTGCGTGCCCCATTCCCAGACTCATGGGACATTTCGATGGAAAAACCCTACAATTTTCAGTGGACTTTAACTCAGACTACTAGCTTTCCACCTTGGAGCAGGGAATAAAAAATAAAAAAAATGAAAGGAAAGAAAGAGTGACCGGTTCGCTCTCGGTACGTACGTATGTAGGTATTATCGAGGAATTCGCCGACTTTACTCTGCACACTCCAGCTCTGGAACAAACTAACCTGTACTCCGCGTATAATTATGTGCACTGCAGCTTTTATGAAGAACTTGAAACACTTCCTCCTGTCGCCCTAATAACGGTTACTCAACATTGACGTGCGTGGACAGATTTAAACCTCACACACGGTAAAGCAAATGTTCCCATCACCTTTAGCTTACCCTCCTTGCTCTTCCCATTTCTCGATCAATTACATTATTTTCATCTTTCTTGATAATATTTTGATTTATTTTTTTCTGTCTCTTCTTTGCCTTTCGCATTCTCTCATATTGATATCAACTGCAGTTGGCGCCCACGGCTTAAAATTAACTCCGTGTAACTTCTCTTTGCTGTTGTAACGATGAGAGAAGGTAAACTTATCACCTTTCCCCCCCGACTCCTTTGTCCTTATGTCAATAGTTATCTACCGATTATGAATAACGTTACACAAAAGAATGCAAATTCTTAAACAGAAATTCGCTAGGTAAAATGGAATACTATTTTCTGTAACTTCTAATGCGAGTGTTAAATCATCGAACTAGAATAAAAACAGACAACACAGCAGTTCACCTCTTCCGATCGCCCGTTGTTTTCTTTATTGTTCAGACTGGTGTACGCACTAAAAAGATTGGGAGAAATTAATTTAAGTCGTAGGAGTGGAAACGAATTACACAAACATCAAAATGATGTTTACTTACTACGCTGTAGAGCAGACAATGGTCCCAAATTACGCCATCCTATGCTTACACCGACTAGAAAGGTGGGTGCGTGGACACTGAGAGTAACAAACATAAATATTGAATTGTCTTGACGGTAATTAAACAAAAATTCCCGAATGTCTACAACAGAGCCCGCAGGCTATCTCTGTGCTACTGAAACACAGTTAATTATCGCGAAAATGGGCTGGTATACTAAACTGAGACCGGCCATCGTAGTATGCAATTCATTGCCGTGATCAAAGGATGCATGCAAGTAAAGCGAAAATGTAAATGTAATGCTTGGCTGCCTTCTTTTATACAACCCAAGCGAACAAAATCTTGTAATAATACTATTTATCTGCACAACTACCAGAAAGGGCTAGTTCACGGCAGTTATAAACTTGATTATCTGTTAAAACGATGTCCTTAAGCCTCTACGCGCAGCTGATATCGTGACACACAGTGATTTGTAACAATTTCGAAGAATACTAGTAGGTTTTGTTAGAATAGTGTCACAGGCAGCGAAGATTCTTGACTGTGACAGCTCATCGACCTCTACATGTGTCACGTTCTCACACATGACCAAACTAGATGTCAGGCAGTGATGTATCATTAGGTGAACTACCTGTATCTATCCCCATTCTTGATCGGTTTTCAAAAACGCTACAGTGTACATAGGTAATAAAAAAAAAGATCTGTTTCTAACGTCTTACATACAACACTTCATAGGTTCTCGTATCCCATTACGGAAACTGCACTACATGTTTGTCCTCATAGCTTTAGAATCATGACTTTCTGGAGCATGGTTCCTTATCTGAAATTGATACCTTTGCCTTTCTCCGTCATCTCTGAAAGGTTTACCATTGTCACTGAAACACCTGAAACGACCAGTACTCTCTTGCTGTAAAGGAGCACGGTCCATCGCAAAATATCTAAATTCTGAGAAATGACAGACCAGTAGCACTAAAATGCATCATGAGTAAAAAATATAGGCACAAAAGTATATAATCAAAAGGAAAATGCATGTGCCACAGCGGGTGTCCAGAATTGGGACGACAAATATCGAAACGTTCTTAATACTGCTCATTCTCTATCGCTATCTAGTTACACGTCTAAAGAGGTGATTTTCACACTCTTTTCTTGAAAGGAATTCATCCTCTTCAGCGCTGTATTACAGTATGGTTGGGAATGTGGCAAGAGGAATCCGAAAAATCGATATATCATTTTTATTTAATTCAAAAATTCTACTCCCTTGCCCTACAGGTAAAGGTACAGCGGAATTTTCGAATAATGACCCACTGTAGAGTCAGGGAAGTATTTATGCAATGAGGATTCTGCGCCACATTTCATCTTTGACCTTTTGGTTGCCTACATTCAGGGGCTGCGCCGTAATATTTGATCGTTGAATGACCCTGAGTTCAGGACAATTCGAAGATGGTGGACTGGGGAAACTTTGAAAGTTTAAAGCGGTGTATAGCGGGAAATTTAAAAATTATAGATGGCAGTGTGCATTAAATTAAAAATTCCAAATGTCTTTTTCTACCAATTACGTTGCACATGCGTGCGTGTGCGTGCGCGCTTGCACACACACACACACACACACACACACACAAGTTTTTTTATTCTTGCATTACTCCCCAAATTATTGGAGAAGTATTGATACTGACTCAACTTTTTCCCCGTTTATGCCAAATACCGTTGTGTCTAATCATCAGCAAATTCCCTATCTGCATATGTGATATATTACAGGAGAATGGCAAAGGAAAGAGCAAAAGTAACTTAATTAGTTTCATGCCCACTACTGATAAGATAAAAAATACAAATTTCATTGTTTTTCATTTTTGTTAACAACATATTTTTAAAGAACTACTGGTGTGTAAGTAATGGCGGGGACTGAAACTATCCTTTAGTACTGCCTTAGGAACACCATCACATTTTCAACAACGTCTGCTACCAATGGGGAGAGAGGGAGGGGGGAGGGAGATAATGTGTGGCCATCACTATGAAAACCAAAAATGCAGATTTGGTTATCTTTTGTTAACTTTCATTATCAACATACTTCTTGGACGGATGCTGATGTCTAAGTAGGATCTAGAACCTGAAAGTATTGAAAATGTCATTCCTTGTGAAAAGTCGCATCTAATGTTATGCATCAATTAGACTTCAAGTTTCGGATTAAATATAACAGAAAAATTAAAACAGTTGAACGATCTGATACAAGAGTTCATTGCAAACAATAAATATGATCTCCAACATTTTACAATATAAAATACAGTACGCAGTTACAATATTTACAAAAGACGGGTATAACGTACCATCCTGTTGCTCTTCCTGGGTTTTGTGATGGTGTATATTAGACATAAATTTTGTGGAGAGACGCCCATGTGTTCCAAGAAAAAGAAAGCGTTGAAGTGACGACTATGATAGTTCGGAAACAAATAATTCAGCAACATTAGTTGTTCTTGCTTTTATAGTCCCTTCCAACTGTGTCAGTAATTGTGGACGTCTCTGCATCATTGTATCAACAATCCTGAATATTTGTGGCTTGCAATAGTACTTAGTCTGCGAGTTAATATTTTTGCAATCTCTCATATATCACTGACTCGATGAAAACGCATGTGAGCTCTTCTCAGATAGAGTAATACTTTACAAAAAATGTATTCTCTTGTCAGGACAGAAATTTCATATTTCACTAACTCGAGACGTTCCAGAAAAGTCTTAGCTTGAGAATGTTTTGTCAGCGAGTTCAGGCTTACTGATGCCTAATCTACACGTGTGCGTGTGTCACTTGCTGGTGTTCGAATACTATTTTAGACCTAATAGCTGCACATACAGTGCCGGCTCCTAGTTATACGATAATACGTAAGATTCTGACTGCGCTGGGAGCCCTCATATGGCGAGAGTAGATGCATACGGGAGCATTGTTGAACGTGGTTAGTTTGGTGGTCCTGGTTACATTGCGTGGAGATGCATCACGTTCCATGGCTTTACTGACCATATCTTTGAACACAGTACAGACGATGGTCAATGTTATTGTGACAGTATGCTCCTTCCTCACATCTGTTTCTTAGGGCTGCAAATGACTCTGAATTATCTTTGATGAATGAATATATGTGACCGCATCGAACATCGCCGGTATTTCAGAACATCCAATTACACCAACGATCACCTCGCAGTTGAAGAGATGGACGCGCTACCATAAGAACATTTACGAACTCTTGGTCAGAATAGGAGTTCGTCGCACAACATGCTTTGGTATCCGTCGTGATCACACAACCTATTCAAAACCATCTCCCATAATTTTTACTGTCCAGGGGACCATCATGAATGGTGGTAACTTCAAGTGTCATTTCTGATCGCCTCAGTGCGTATTTGTTTCAGTTACCTTCTGCAGCAGATGTTTCGAGGATTTGTCCAAGTTTCATTGAGCTACGTAACTTGGCGATAGCATATCATGCAAAACTTTCTCGGATCCAAAAGTTGGTCAGGCCACTGTACATATCCAGTAAATTCTGGGTTGGCTTAGAACTGAAAGCCCTTTTAATGGACGAGTCCATAGAAGTGTCACGAGCATAGGGCACTTAGCAAACTTAATTTTCGGCTTTAATTCTATAGGAGATGGTGAGGACTGCTGGCAGCTCCCAAGCGTGACGCACAGGCAACCCAGTAACAATAAAATAATGACGAAAACTCATGCTGGGTATGGGGTCATTCTGCTGTTGGGATGTTTACTGCAGCTGTGATAGGCCAATAGGCCTCTTTTTAACTCTCGAAAGCAACCGGCCTGAAGTCAGTCTATGACTTGAGATTCAGTTTCCAAGCACAATGAAGAAACTCTAGAATTTACAGCGTTTAATATAAAGGTTAGTTACGTAGTTATATTTTTCATAGGTAATTCGAGAGATTCTTACATCGAAATGATGTGGGACGAGCCAGTTTAAAGGTTGTATATACACGATTAGGGTTAACATTGAGGGCCGGCCGAAGTGGCCGTGCGGTTAAAGGCGCTGCAGTCTGGAACCGCAAGACCGCTACGGTCGCAGGTTCGAATCCTGCCTCGGGCATGGATGTTTGTGATGTCCTTAGGTTAGTTAGGTTTAACTAGTTCTAAGTTCTAGGGGACTAATGACCTCAGCAGTTGAGTCCCATAGTGCTCAGAGCCATTTGAACCATTTTAACATTGAGGACCACTTTTTTTTTAATTTGCTGCTACCAATTGTTAAGCAGAAAGTCGTTAGTGGAATAGAAGGAGTAGTCCAGGGGAACTAATTTTAAATTAGATTTAAAGCTTACTTCACTACCTGCCAGATATTTTATGTTATAGAGCAAATGATTAAAAAAATAGTTGTATATTGAACTCTCTGAGCCAATGACATCTTTAAAAATAGATAATAAAGGTCATTTTTCTCTGCAGTGTCGTAGGTAGTTACATCATTGTTATTCTGAAACTGTGGTGTACTATTGATGACAAATTTCGATAGCGAAAATATGTATTTTGTTGATGCAGTTAGATTGCATGACTCCTTGAGGAGGTACCTACATAACCTCCACAGGTGAACACCACATATTATACTTACTGCTCGCTTTTGTGCAATCAATACTTTCTTTCTAAGTGATAAGTACCCCAGAAAGTTATTCTGTATGGTATTAAGTAGAAACAAGCAAAATGTTTCAGGGTGCTGAAAAGTTTATACAAAGAGCAAAAGTAGGTAAACCTCAAAACTCTGATAAGCTCAGTAATACACTTCTTCTATTTGAAATTTTCATCAGTATGTACTGTTGACAACTTGAAGTAGTCTAGTCTAGTAACTGACTCCGGCTCATATGCTACATAAATTGTTCGTATTATTCTATTTTTGTTAGAAATTTGAATGTAATGTACGTCTTCAAAATTTAGGGAGAACCCATTTTCAGAGAAACACTCAATAATTATTTGGAAACTCTTCCCTTTCTTTCTCTCTCATGGGATTTATTGTAACACTAATACCATCTGCAAAATGTATATGAGGAATAGGAGTGGACCTAGAATTGGACGCTGTGGGACTCCTTTTGTGATTTTACTCCGCTCATAATTTTTTTAACTTTTAAAATATTGTCTAAATTATTGAAGACAAACTTTTGTATTCTTCGATAACGTTGGAAGCTGAGGAAGTGAATTAAAATTTGTATTGCAGATGGGACTCGAACCCGGGTGTTCCTGCTTTCTTTCTTTTTTGTTAGATATCATTTTGATCTACACTGTTCGTTGAATTTGTTCGGGGTGGACGTCCGATGACACCCGTTCCGGTTCTTCATTGATACGTTCTCTCAGTTTTTTATTACAGAGGGTTGCTAACCCTCTGACCAAACACGCTGAACTACCGTGCCGGCTGCTCTTTAGGAAGATATGCCGACCATTACACCACCACAGCGTTATGGTCGACAGAGCTGCACGAACTACGCAAGTCAAATACCCTCCCCAACGCAAACCCTAATTCACATCTCCCCTTACAATGTCACTATTACCAGGGCTCTCCGACACTGGACTAGCTCTCCAGCAGTGGACGTTATGGGGGAGTGCTGTATTACATGTGACGGTATAGATCTTAAATTAAATTTTCCATAAGACATTTAAGTCTCAAATTTATCTACGATAACGTTGGAAGTTCAAGGTAACAGGACATAAACTTACTGGATTTGAAGAAGAAATAGCATTACAAGAAAAGCATCATTTCACAGACTTTCACTTCTTACCCTATTCTTTGGCAGTCTACATTGGAATTTTATTCCGTGTACTTTTGCTTGAAGGTTGTTTATGTAAATACTGTGCTGTCGAGAATGTTTTAGATTTCTTTTGAGGCAAATGCCAGACAATTATTGTCACAAAATATACTGGTCTAAAATATTAAAGAAACAAACGGAAATTTTACAGGGATGTGTTTATTTTGCTACTAAACAGTATAAACAGGTGATAGTAAAGTAGAAACGGTGAAAGAATACAGAACATAAATACGATTAACTGCAATACGCATTAAGGTAGACAAAAATGTTCCTCGTAATTTCAAAATTTTGCACACACATTCCTGCAACTGAATAATGTGTTCAGTGTGGAGTGTGACTACCTCTAGCAGCAATAGAGGCCTGACAGTGATGAGGCATACTGAGAATGATATCGTCAATCTCATGTTGAGGAATAACGCGCATTTCTCCTGGAGAGCTGCTCGCATGTCTTGGAGAGTGGTGGTTAATGTAGACATGATGCAGCCTGTCCCCCTAGTGCACCGCAGACATGCTCCATGCCATTCAAATCGGGTGAGCGAGCATGCCATGCCATGCATGCAATATCTTCCGTTTCCATGAAAACATCAACCGCTCTCGTCCCGTGAGGTAGATCACTATCGTCCATCAATACAAAGTTTGGGCCCGCACCACCTCGCACATGAGGTTGTAGTGATTCGAGAATTTCTGTGTAAGTTCTAGAACCACTCAATGATCTACCGTCTCGAACACACGATATTCTGGATATGAGTGTGGGATGGTAGAATCCTACCTAGTGTGCGTCTCATGTTTGAGTGTGCAGGTTTAAAATCAGTCGCGTGAAGAAAGTGGACGCGGTGGACGAATGGCACCGACAAGTACCTGTCAGGATATCCATAGATGTTTTAGTGAGGGTGTAAGGAAAAACCATGGAGTTTATATGTAGCTCCGTGCTTATTGTGTCATTGACTATTGTTATCAAAACAAGGACAGTAGAAAAAAAACTCTTGACGCAAGCTTGCTATAAGTAAGACTCATTTTCTGATTCATGTTAAGAAAAGTTATGGTATCTAAGCCAACTTTCTTTCAACTGTAACTCAACTTGTTTCTGACGTTCGGCTGTACGAGAGACTTACAGGAAGTTATATATACGTGTTGAAAGTGAGAGTTCTAATGTGTATGGAAGTTAAATACATCGTTAATTGACAAAAAGCAAAGTCTACTTATTTCATGAGTAGAAAGAGGCTAAAAATTCCTGTACCTGGCGTCATTCGACGGGGAATAAGTCAAGAGGGTTTCCAGCAGCCGGCTATCCAGTAAAGAAGAGTGGCTGCAAATTCCAAATAAGTCACCTCGTAAAGAAGTGGAAGGTGGTTTGGGTGAATAAACCGATATAACCCAGATTCGCACTAAGACTTTAAGTCTTTAGAACGTTAGAAGGTTCCAGGATCTCGTCACCATACCTGATGGTGGTTAAAGCTTGGCGATTCACCCACACGGTTTCATGAGGAGGTGTTCATGTAGTCAACACAATCTTTCCCACAACATTAGGGACTCTCCTCGATATCGGTGTCTTTCCATAACGTATAGGTTCCCTCCAGATGAGAATGCGTCGAGATTCAAACTCCAGATGAAGTCGAGATTCATCTATGAAAAGAACATTGGCTTACTTTTCAACCGCCTAGATGGCAGGTTGACGACTCCACTCTAGAAGCGTGCTTCTGTGAAGACGCATCAGAAGCAGGTCACTGTGCTGACGCCTTCTGTACAGCGATTGTCTGTATACAGCGAGTCCAGTGGATTCTGCAAGGTCAGATGCCTAATGTCGAGCAGTAATAAGGCGGTACTGTCGTGCCCTTACATCCAAATAACAGTCTTCCCTTTCTGATATCACACATGGTCGGCCTCGCCGTTGCCTTTGGGGTACTGCTTCTGTCTCTTTAAATTGTTGCCACATCCGAGACGCAATAGAACGATCGACATTAAGCCATCGGGACTCTTCAGTTAGCGACTGTCCTACTTCCATTCTTATTACGACACTCCACCTCAGAGAGTCTGGTATGTGTCTTCTTTGTTCCATTCTGGACGTTCGATAACTATATACATTGCAATTGTGGATGTGGGAGTACCCGGCAATATGTGCCCTGAGGTCATCGTTGTGTGGTTATCCGTTGATCGGAGTGCCCTTTTCCGTACAGAACACGACTGTACGGACGTCCTTTGACAGTTTGTATGAATGTACGGTGAATTAGACACAAGACGGGAAAATAGCCGTTAACTGCTTTAATTTTGGACACCAGTGTGTGTGTTGAGACCACTATAGTGAACAATGCAGGAACTACGAGAGGAGATGTATTGAGCATAGGTGACGTTAAGTACAGAATCACGTGAGTGGAAGGCACCCGCTACGCACCTCCCCCGCCACCACAAAAAAAAAAAGGTTCAGATACGAGTGATCCAGCACGTGAGAGGAAAGTGAAAGTCTGGAAATTTAGTTAGCCTCCAGAAGAGAGAGAAGGTAAAATGTAATCAAGAATGAATATAATATAAATAAATTGAGATAAAGCTACAGTTCAGGACAGTCGCTTTAATAATAAGAAGTAGAAAGAGAAAATATAGTAAACTTGAATCTACATATAAATGCATTAGGAGTTCGTGTGCGTTTATTTTGGATTAGTACGTAGGCATTGAAATACAGTGGTTAATTAAATGTTGTAATAGTCTCTACATATACTCATACGCATGTAACATTTTAATTTAATAAAATGATGTTGAAGTGAAAGAAAATGAAGAGAAAGAGGGGTAAAAGACAAAGAAAAATAGTTGCAATGGATAATAAAAAGCTAGTACCTGTAGTGTAAGTAGTATATGTATTTTTGGCAAGTTCAGAGTGCCTATATTTTCAGTCTTGTGACACTGAATGACGAGTTGTACCTTTTCACCACAAAAATGTAAATACGCAACATTATTATAAAACGATTTTTCATGAAACAACCCAAAAATATATATACTCCTATTTCTCCAAGGGGAAAATGTGGCCTACAACAGCGCCGTGTGTTAACGCAGGAGAAACCGAGTGGCGAAATAAGGAGCAACACCTGACGCTGTGTATATACGATGTAAACGCAGATGCAGCTGCTTTAGTCCCACAGGGTACAATGTTGTCCTTAGAATTGATTGTGTTGGCCACCCCGCCAGCGCCGCTGTAGACAGAGGTTACCTACCTGGGGGACCTCTAATGGTCACGTTGAGGTATATAGTGACATATCTGTACCAGGCCTGATTTAAGCATGTTGTTTCTAATTCAGCCTCGTACAAATTCTTAGCTCAGCGTGAATCCCATGCACGAGTACACTGCAGGATGGCAGTTGAGCCGAGGGGCAACCCTGCTGTAGCAGCAACGTTCACCCCAGCCCCAGAAAACTCCAAGAACGCGACAACTGTTACTGTTATTTACCCAAAATAAGGCAGAGACGCCCCGCTCGTGACGACACGGGAAAAGAGACGAGCACACTTCAGTTACTTCAGTGATATTTCATGAAATCTGTCTCGTGGGACTTTCCAACTTGCCTCAACATCATAGGGCGAGGAAGACATCAAACATTATAGCCTAAAAGCCCCTTGGTTTCTCGAAACTGCTGTCTCTCGGCGCCCGTTATACATACGACGCACGCCGGCCAGAGCGGCCGAGCGGTTCTCGGCGCTACAGTCTGGAAACGCTCGACCGCTACGGTCGCAGGTTTAGGATCCTGCCTCGGGCATGGATGTGTGTGGCGTACTTAGGTTAGTTAGGTTTAAGTAGTTCTAAATTACGGGGGACTGATGACCTCAGAAGTTAAGTCCCATAGAGCTCAGAGCCATTTGAACCACACGACGCACCTGTGAGGGGCGATCTTCCACTTTTTTGCGTCTCGTCTCTTCACATTTTGCACTGATAGCAACTTCATCTGTCGTATGGCTTGAAACATTTGTGCATTTCCACTGGACTTTCAAATGGTTCAAATGGCTCTGAGCACTATGGGACTTAACTTCTGAGGTCATCAGTCCCCTAGAACTTAGAGCTACTTAAACCTAACTAACCTAAGGACATCAAACACGTCCATGCCCGAGGCAGGGTTCGAACCTGCGACCATAGCGGTCATGCGGTTCCAGACTGTAGCGCTTAGAACCGCTCGGCCACACAGCCGGCCACTGCACTTTCTAGGTACTTCTTGTATGGTTGCTAAAGAATAGAAAATACATCTATTTCAGTGCTGGTTGCTTCGACTTTCTTTTCCGTGAAAGTTCCTTTGGTGACTGAGAATAACGCAGGTGTCCCTACAATAGGACATTTATCCTTCTCAATTTTCAGCAGTAACCTTACGAAGACACGTGCTGACCAGTCGCAACGGGTAAAAGTGACACACATTAAAAGTGTGTTTTTTCTTTTTATTTGTTGATATACTTAACCGCCAAGATTAGGGCCAACAGACCCCTTCTCATGTTTAACCAGGCACTATGTATATTTTGATTTATATTCCAGATGATAGGGATGAGTTACATCACATAACACCATAAGAAGACATTTCCTAGTAACTGTGGTACAGAAAGAGGAAAATTAAGCACAGTTTATTGTATTCGTTTATGATTGAACCGACAGAGAAAATTACTGGGAGGTAGTTTTAAATTATGAGGGCCAGCAACAATGAACGTCAGAGGAGCAATGGAAGAGGGAGGAAGAGAAACTACATAAAACAAATGTTTAAGAAGAAAAGGAGAAAGAAATTGACGTTCCTGGTTGGGAAATGAAGAAAGCATGAACAATAAGTGGGAGAAGACGAGAACATTTGCTTCAGCGTGTGACAGTGGGAAAGGTGGGAAAACTGGTCTCACGCTTATTTTTTGGGGGAACCGTTACGAGGGTGAGGGTAGTGTTTCAGTTTCTTCTTAAAAGCAACAGATCATTTAACTGTGCGCATAGAGCAGGGTAGCTTTTAGAAAGTTACACAATTTCTAGACTATAGAACACCGAAACCTAAAGGCAATACTTGTTTTCTCACTATATCCATTGCTTGAAAGACGGCCGCATCCTCGCGAACGTCTTTCAGATCACGCAGTCGTGCTACAAGGTAAGTCATATGCCGACTAAAAGACAATCCGATGCGAGGTTTTCGGCTTCCGAAGCTTCACAAAGATAGTATGATTGCGTTATTAACTGTCCATGCTGAATGTCTGGGTGTATATTTCAGTGAAGAAACCAGCTTCATATCTCATATGAACACTCAACAGTTGTTTCAAAAGACGTGTATACTTCAACGACATACTGCAAAAGTCTTAATCTCACTTAATATTTTGAACAGTGATGTCATGTCTTGTATATAAAATGAATAAGTAATGAAATAAATCAGAAATTCATAGGCAGGAAACAGACTGGAACGTATAGAGCCATGTCTACTACTCATCTGTGCGACGAAATATCAAGCTCAAGTTTTATTGGAATAAACTCTCTAGTTGCAAGCTGAATTATAATTTCTTTCAAACAGTCGATTTAGATTTAGACACTAGGGCGTTTTATTTCAAGAAACATGCGTGAAAAAATTTCAGGAGAATTTTGCTTTTCGTAGTGTGTGGTAGCTCAACCACTTTTTTCTTTTTTTTAATCTTAATCTCATTTTGTTCGTTTTCGTTCGTTGTATCTGCTCGGGGCGCACGTCGCAAGACACCCGTTTCAGTTCGTCGTTAATCCATTAACTCAGTTTTTTTTATTACAGAGGGCAACTAACCCCCTGACCGAACACGCTGAGTTACCGTGTTGGCTACCACTTAGCGTAAACAAGACGAAGTGAAGAAAATAAATGAGAAACTTTACCTAACCGAATCCTGGCACAGCAGAAGATTGTGAGCTGCGATAGCAGCGAAGGATTGTTTCAAGTCGTATTGCCATCACGAAATCATTTCTCCCTGTATCTTGTTTTTTATTGACGGAATAGGGGTCAGCAGAGGATTCGTCAGCCGTGCATTTGCAACATCAGTGCACAGATGGACCGTTGCTCACCGTTGAAGATACAGCTCAGATCTTTAATAATCACTATAAGATCTTACGGTTGCGCCTGAAGAAATACTTACCGACACGAAGGACTCTCTGGAGAGAGAGAAGAAGCCACCAGCAGTGATTCGTAGCGGCCGTTGAGCTCTGAGCATCAGAAGCAACAGCGACCGTTTGGTGGACGTCGGGCATTCCTGCAGTGAAGTCACCGCGTCGTATGCCGAAACTGCCACTTTTTCACTCTGGAAGAAATGAAAAGTAACACCAGTAAATCAACAGATAACTCCTTCCTTCCAGCACCATAAATGTCCTGCCTACTATGACATATTACTGTTTTAAACAAAATGCTGCTTCTAGATTGAAAGACAGGTGAAATTATAGACGAACGATGAAAAGTTCACTAACGCCAGATTAATGTTACCTGTTGCGTAAAGGTAACCTGCTGCTCCGTTGCAGAACAGCACTGGTTTTAGCGTGGTGGGCCGCTGAAAGAACTTCTCACCAAAATAAACTTTCTATATTATTAAATTAACGTAGGGAGCGAAGATGGAATGACTGCCCGTGTTCTTCGGTGAACACTGTAACCTCTCGTTTCCTTTTACATAAATACTATAATGTTAACAGAACTATCACTCCGTCACCCTCGAACACATGTTTGTAGGATTTACTCAACAGGATATCACAAGAACAAAGTAGCCTTTCGTTTACCAGAGATTTCCGCTGATGTTCCTTAATGTCTGTATTACGCTTTAAGATAGACTACTGTGACCCATGAATCCTATCGGCGGGTCTGTTTATTTGTTTGAGATCTGTTCTCGTTACTACTTCATTAGTGTTCCAAATGTTGGTGCAGTATTTTAGAGTTGGTCGTACTGGATTACTGCGTGCAGTCTGCTTTACAGATTGGCTACACTTTCCTAAAATACTTCCAACAAATCGTTTCATTCGACGTCTCTTTTACTGACTTCTCTGTTCTCCCAATTTCACGTGGTTTCGTATTACTTCTCCCACAAAGTGCAATGATTTGGAGCACCCTAGAAGCTTACCATTTACCTCGTAAGCAGTTAATACTGAATACCTTTTTTTTAAATCATGGGCATAACCTCACAATTACCTACATTCAAAAACGTGTGTAATGAACCGGAAATGCTACACAAACCTGTAATATTTTATTGCAGGCATTAGTAATCTATGCTCACACTGGCCTACTTTGCACTCAAATGGAGAAGAGAAACTTGCGGTACCACTGATGTTAAGTATAGGTATCAAAGTCGGATCAGTGTAAGATGATCCCTGATAGCTATCAGCGATCTTGCAGTTGAAAAACTGCGAAACGCTTGTTGGAGGCAAGCGCATTCGCCGTCAGTAGAACTGTAACTACACTGAGGCATTGCACACAGACGAACCCGGATTTTCTGCTTATCGCGAGCAGTCGCTTTAACCATTCGACCCAAACACGCCTTCAGGACCGATCCAAACTTCAGTATGTTCTACTGTATCGTTCCATAGTTCTCTCACATTATGTGATTCCCACACAGGGAGAAACAATTTTTTTCCATCAGTTTGGCTCTGGTTTGGCATGAAATACAGTCATTGCAGGGACTGTATTTTACAGTGTCTGTGTAGTTCTGTGCAAAGTGCTTCAGAAATGTATTCATGCGTTTCTAGTTCATGATACAACTGATGTACAACGAAATTAAAAAATGTGTTTAATACGTTTGCAAGTGGTTTGCTGTGTTTGTTCCTTCAAACACAATTGCACAATTGATGGACATCTGCATCGAACTACACAGACACTGGAACGTAGAGATACTGCAATAACTGACTTTACTACCTTTTTTGAAAGAGAAAAAATTAATAGGACCTGTTGCACCGAATGAACATTATAATGAGCATAGATGTGATTTAAGAGTATACCAAAGAATGAAGCAGATAATGATGAGGAGAAAAAAGGAAATAACGACAAACGTGGTATTAGAACTGGGGACCACATAGTAGAGGCAGTCATTTCGCTCTTTCGGAAGTAACATAACCCATCATTGTAGAATCTTCGAAGACATAATAAGTATGTCAGGTAGGCAAGAGAAGCATTCCTGGTGAAAAGCAACCTATTAATTTCAAACTCGTGCCTTAAAATTGAGAAAGAAATTTATGAAAAAGTACGTTTGGAGCACAGAGTTGTACTGGTGTGCATCATGGACCGTGGGAAAGGAAGAGAATCGAGGAGGTTGAGATTATGAAGACGAAAATTAAGTCTACGGATGCCATAAGAATCCGCAGAATCGTTGAGAAAGGCAATGTGTGGGAAACGCTAAAAAGGAAAACGTGCAGGATGATAGAATTTGTGCTGTGACGGCAGGGAATATTTGGAATGATAGCAGAACAGCCTGCAAAGGACATAACTTGTAGAGAATAACCCAGCAAATAACTAAGGACGTCGAATGCTATTCTCAGATGAGGGGCGGGTTTCATCAAACCAGCGAGGACCAGCGTGCTGGTCAGAAATTTTTTATATGCGATCTGCTGTTCATACGAAGAATGTTTTTGAAAATTGAAACACCAATAATGATACGTATGTGACAAAAATGATTAGCACAAATTAAGTAACAACAAATGTACAAATTATTAGAGCTACAGAAATGTACATGATTTCCGATTTTGAGAGTGCAGTACTGTGTAATTCCACGCTCTCCTTCCCCCAAACTTCCCTGCTACTGCTCCCAATCTCGTTTACATAAAACACTCCAAACGTGATTGCACGAAATCAACAAGGCTTTTGGTACTATCTTGGAGAATGTCCCTTTACCGTGTTTGCATGCTTCAGTGTTCTGGAGAAACGCGATCAATAAAATGACAATGAATCATATTCTGAGAACGTATGATTTGGGACACATCAGGTCAAAGTACAGAAAAGCAATGCAGCCATTGTTTTGCGAAGCCTAGGACATTCCTTGGGCTCTTAACATCTCAGTTATGTAACTATTTATCTAACGGCTATTTTTAATCGTAAATGTCGAGATCACATCTACAATAAAATTTTGTATTCCACTGTTGTTCAAAATGCGAGTTGTCAGAATGCAGTTATCCCGGTGTCGTATGAAACCTTCACACTGGCACCGGTCAGAGTGATCTTCTGTCGGAAACGCTATACTTTGACATTTAGCATTACAGCGAGGACGTTCGCAATCTCATTGCAGTCAGAGATATGTGTATTTTCCGGACAGAGGTTTCTGCAACAACATACGTACCAACAGTTCTGTCGACAGAAGACTTCGGTGATCCATTGACGTGGACAGGGATGTGTTGTGGTCGCTTTATGTTGTCCAGTTTCTCCTTGGTGCTAGCCTCATGGAAGAACGTCACGACCTATCTAAAATCTTCAGTGTTCCGTATGAATATGGGAATATTAGATTTGTACGATTCTTTTTCTCTAGATGACTTAGCTAATCTAAAATGCACATATTTGTCACAGGCATACTGTCCTTCAGCAATACCCATATAACAAAAGAACCTAGATGTACTGGGCATGCGAACTGTGCTACGCGGGTTGATGTTCCCGTGTGTATGACTCACTGTCAACCATAAAGTGGAACTTTTACGGTTGGCCCCATACTCGGAACCTAGTTTATTAGGCAAGAAATTTTGAATACACTATCAGTATCTAGAATCTAATTAATAAAGATTGAAACACTTAGAAAAAAGGAAATGAGGAGTACCAGCTGCATGTATGTAATAACTGCTTGTATGTAAATAAATTTGCTTTTATTTGCTTAATATTATTTGGACTATAGGAAAATTTATGACAGTCAACTACAGTAAAGTAGGTGCATCGTTATCGTCTATTTTTTTTATGGTTTAAAAGAGGGGGGAAGGTGGGACCAAACATCTGTGTGCCTACTGTCTATTGAAGTGTTAATTACAGAGGCGGAGGAAAGGGTTAGTGGACCTATATAGACGCCGACGACTGTGATGCGATGACGACATACGCCACTGGGTAATAGGAGATGTAATGGTAATGGTTTCAACGTCGTCAGCCAACAGATAGCTATCGCACTGTTATATGTGACTACCAACCAGAAGGCTCAGTGTGATGCAGACCTGCGAAGCAAGCACGCAACAGTTCCACGAACGTGCACACGTACTTCCTACAGCCAACTGAGCCAGTTTGAAAGGGGTCAAATTGTGACCTACCGCGTCACGGGATGGTCTTCCGGACAATTGCCAAAGTTGGACGTGCTGCGTCAATTGTACAATGATGCTGGTGTCAGTGGTCACGTGGACATTCTCACACCTGTAGACGAGTTTCTGGACGTTCACCCAGCACAAACGCCCCCCACCCCCGGCTTCCGCGGATCATCGTATTTTGAGGCCAGCACTGACAGGTCGTACAGTTACCACGGCTCAGAGGCTCAGATACGACGGATTGTGAACCCAGACATGTCATTAAGACCCATTACGAACCGGTTATTAGCAAAAGAACGTGGGGCATGTAGACTTTAACGGGACAGCCACCTGTAGCAATACTTGTCTTCAACGGTAGTTGTCGATACCAGTGTTATTTTTCGAATTTCGGACAGGATCATTTTATCTCAGCTGCGTTTCTGAAAATTTCATACAATTTTATGGCCTTTACCTTATATTTCAATCCAAAATTTATGAAAAGGGATTCCTTTATTTTCGATGTTATAAACGATAAGTACTAGCTCTGAATGTAGAGTTAAAGCTATTTTTTTAGAAACATTTGAAATTACGAATTATTTCACACCTTAAAATTTCTGTTATTAATTACGCAATCTAGTACTGTTTACTGTGTTCATTTCTGGATTCATTTATGAAATAATAATCGAAATTAATAGAAATTTATTTGTCAAGAAAAACTGTAAACCCTTCGGAATACGGCCATTACCGCAGAGTGAGTAGTAGTAAGCATAGCCCAGATGTGATCGGATGTATTTTTATATTTTGGGCGAAGAATGTAATTTCGGCTTTGTTAATGTGAAAATTCAAAAGACTGCATAATATAGTAAAATGTGTGAAAATATATCAACGTAACAACAAAAATTCTGCAACAACAATCTTAAAATTTATGTACATCAATTCAACCATGAAGACCTAAATGTGAGAATTTCAGCTTCAAGAATCTGACCCCTAGACAAGAAGAACTGGAGCCAACTCTACACGAAAAGCCAAGTATTGTAATCTCCGTTCTTCTCAAATTTTTCATAAAAGACTTAGGTTATTGTAGAGAATAACTGGAATTAGGAAGGAGGGGGAAGATTACAAGACCTAGCATACCTTCCACTCAAGCCATAGCGTAGATGTGCAGGGCACAACTGGTGCCGTCAGAGAGTAGCTTCCAAGGTGGAAAGGCGCTCCTTGGTCTTCAACGATGAGGGAGATAATGTCTCCACGAAAGCAATGATCGTTTGCCCATACGACGCTGCCCTAGTGAGCGCTGTGTTACAGAGTGAAATTGCCCAATGCACTCTGGTCCTACGAGGCATTAGGATCTGGGGTGCGATAAGCTACACATCTCGTTCTCCTTACATATTTATGGAGCGACGCATATTAGTCCTCGACAGGTGCAGAATGTTGTTAGATCCATTGTTTTTCCGTTTTAGCAACAGGAAGATAATGTGTTGTTCCAAAATTATAACACTCGACCACATACTGACCTTAAACTCAACGTGCTCCGCAAGACGTTTAGCAACTTATCTGTCCAGCTCGATTGCTATAGTTGTCTCCAATCGACCATGTTTGGAATATCATGGGAATAATTGACTCTTGCGACTCATCAACCAGCAACTCTTACAGAACTACTTCAACAGATCAAGCAGGTGTGGCATTACATATCCTAGGACAGTATTCGCAATCTGTACGAGCCACTGGATTCCAGAATCAAGGCCTGCATTGCCGCCCATGGAGGCTACCTCACGTACTAATACGAGTGTTTCGACATGCACTATTGCATCAATAAACTTGAGTGAATTAGAAATCTCTAAACAGGTGTACTAAGTGTTTTTGGGCAGTGTATATCGTAATTTCGATGATGTTATATAATTCTTCAACCTGTGTAAAGGTAAAGGAAAAGTTGCTGACTATTTCTCACGTATTTGCGGGATTTCAGAAATTATAGACTATGATAAACTTGCAGTGGAACAGACCAAGAATGCGGAGCTACGACAGCTGTTAAACGACCCGTCTACAGGTGTGAAGTTCGAGCAAATAATGTGCCTAACTCCAAGCGGAAGCTGTGGTGCGACTCTTCTCAAGGCAGACCAAGACCATTAATTTCAGAAATATTGCGCAACACGGCATTCGACAGTGTCCACAAACTATCGCACCCAGGAGCCAACGCTGCAATCAATCTGCTGACAGACCGCAATGTGTGGCCGTCTATGAAAAGAGACGCGCGCCTTTGGGTACGTTCCTGCATTCCTTGTCAACAAAGTAAAGTAGGCCGACATGTGCGTGCTGATATTGGAGATTTTCAAGGTACCTCTGCTAGATTCGCACACGTTCACGTGGCCCTGGTTGGACCTCTCCCACAGTCAGAGGGTTACAGATATTTGTTTACGGCCATAGATAGGTGCACAAGATGGGCAGAAGCAACTCCAATAGTCGATATTTCAGCCGAAACTACTGCGAAGACGTTTCTGTGTAAGTGGGTTGCCCGTTTTGGATGCCCTCTTCATGTCACCACTGACCAAGGACCTCAGTTCGAATCTACGTTGTTCCTCGAGCTATCCAAAATGTGCGGTTTCCAACGCCACCACACGACTACCTATCCTCCTTCCAGTAATGGTATGGTCGAACGATGGCACAGAACAATCAAAGCAGCATTGATGTGTCATCAAGAGAGATGGACGGAATCATTACCATTAGTGTTGTTAGGCCTGCGGACAGCTCACAAACCCGATATTGGTGCATCAGTTGCCGAGACGGTTTACGGCGAGCCGCTACGGATTCCTGCAGATTATTTAGTACCAACCTCACTACCTGGATCAGAGGGCCTCACACACTGGGTGCAGCAGCTAAAACGTCACGGCACAAATATACGTTGCCCGCCACCTTCTAGCCATGGCAACCGTAGGGTGTTTGTACACAAAGACTTATACGATTGCTCTCATGTAATGTTGCGAACAGACTCAGTCAAATCGCCTTTACAACCACCATATACGGGCCCATTTCTGGTGCTGAGCAGAAATAAGCATACCGTGGACATAATGTGCAATGGTGTTCCGACAAAGGTATCACTTGAACGTGTCAAGCCAGCATGGGTTTTACCCTCTCCGACCCCTGACACCACGCCTGTGCATCATCACATGATGGACGCAGAGCATACCGAAACACCGCTCAGTACATCGTTACTCCTGTGTTGTTTTTTTTTTAGTTCTTTCTCATTGTGAATTTTTGCCAACAAATATTTTTTCGTTAACACATTATACCGGACGGCTATGGAATTATTTGTTGTAGGCAAGTCGCCTGCAGAATCATTATCGATAATTATCAAACAATTGATGTATCGCCCCGGAAAATAAATATCCAATTTCGGATCGATTTTCGAAATTGGGAGTCGTAATTTCAGAGACAAGCAATGCTAATATTCTTAAATGCGTCAACCATGATTGGAAAAAAATGAACTTCGAACTTCGGCAACAGATTCTCGTGATTCAAAGGTGCAGCAAACTGCATCTTGTTGGCCCACCAGCCTATTTCACAACGTAGATGACATCAGCAAACAGCTGATAGCATCTGGTGTTTTGAAACAGCACTGAAATTATTTTCCAGGATCCCCAGTTACTAGTTTAATGTAGAACTAATAAGCATCACCTTCGTTTTCTTCGATTCCTGTTGAGAAGGTGCTTAACAGAAATGTGTTTATCAATAGAAACATTAAGCCAATTGACACACTTGGTGGCGTTTCTCGAGAATAGATCAGATGACGGTAATAGGAATCAAATTATTCCTTTTCATAGAGGTATAATCAACATCACAGAGTGTATATTCCGCTAAACAAGTATTAGTCTATATCGTCACACACCTGTCCCTAGCATCAAAAATGACTTCAACTGAAGAAGTTATACCAGATTATGATCAAAAAGGAAAGTAATGTAAAATACTAAAAAGAAAGTATCTCTGCTTCATTAATCCGCTTCCGTCTTCATCATTGACCGTAACTTGTACATACCTCAGAAATGAGATCGTCCCCGTACCAGCAGTACACGAACAGCACTGAGAGTACGATGACCAGGTAGCTGCTGGTCTTACCAACTTCTTGCACGCCATTAGACCTCTGAAAGAAGGAAAGCTGATCACTAACCACTCGATTCCCTTCATCCACAACTACGCAAACACAGCCCCACACTCCGCAGGCATTAATCAACCGTATGACACGTACGTACTTGTTACTTTGGTGCAGATCGGAAGACCTTTTACTGCAGGATCTCTGCACCCATATCCCAATGTCCATCTCTTGAGTACGGAATCAACAACAATGTCAAATATTAATGTCGTGCCATGAGATGAAAAGAGACCTAAAGCTTCGTTACTTTTATTCTTGTAAAGAGCAGACGTCAACAAATACTTTTCTAATGAGTATTGAAAAATCGTTTACTCTTTCGGCACAGGTTGTGCTTTAATTGAATCATGAACAATTGAGCTCAATGAGTTTTAATGTAGCAGAGTTGTGTTTCCGGCCACTGTTTTACCTCAGTGTTATTTTATGATGATTACTTAAAATGTGAGTATCTGAGATTAAAGATATGAAATGTTAATTAGGAGAGTAGTGTACAGCATCCTTTTGAGTTGGTGTATCGGATATGACAGACAATGAGAAAAAATATAGTGAACTTCTGTTAAAAATATAAAATTTTGCCGGAAAACCACAATTCACATCTGGCATGAGTCACAGTTCGTACTAAAAGTGTTTGTGCAGTAAACAGGATTAACCTTGCGAAAAGCCTATATATCACGGAGTAGACACTCATACAAAGAAGAGATTTGCAATGTGTGAATACAGGAGAAAATCCCCAACCGCAGCAGGTGTCATTTACACTGATCTATACAGAAAAGTGAAATTCGTGCACAATGGTTGCAGCAGGAAGCAGTAAAGCAGGTTCTCTCATGTTCAGTTGTATAGGTTTACCCAAGTAACAAGAGCCAGAGGAATATTATACACGCAGTGAAAGATGTATATCAACCACCTTGCCTTTTCCGTTGATATTAGCAGTGTCATCTGTGAAAATTGTTCATGTTCATATAGCGTATTAGCGCAAACAACATATGAAACTTACTTCACTGCGGCACAAAACACAACATAAACTAAAAAAATTCTCACGTTTATTGTATGTTTTAGTTAACTTTGCTAATATTCTCCTGCAAAATTCTCAAATTTCAATCACGAATGTACCATAACCTCCCACAGACATTTTTTCTATGTTGTTTACATTATAATGAAAGTCCTTCGATAATCAACTGAACCTCGGGTGATGTAATTTTGGTCCAATATGTACAATGGTAAATTAAATATGCCGTTGAAATGGAATTAGAGGGACCGTATTATTAACTTTGCTTTTAAAAAATAAATCAGTTTCTTTTTGTTTTACGTCTTCCATTCCCTTTTCCTAGGAGGCATAATAGGTACATGGAGGGTGTAGGTTTCTTTTGTGCCTTGTTCTACCTATCCTGATTCAGGTTTCTGACCATTTCACGCAGCCGTATTTGAAAATGCCATCAACCGCCCAATTGTGGCTTCAGAAATGCAAAAGACAAACAAATTATACGCAATTTGCTGACAAAAGACGTTCACGAATTTTCTTCCCGTGTTGGGTATGCAGATGTTGTAGCGATAACAGCATTACTCGGCTAGATACAAAAGATATTATTAAAGGCAGGATAGCGGAGCGCGAAATGAATAAGGATCTCAAGAAAAAAAACACAGGAAAAGCGAGAGAATACGCTCCCGTGGTACATTGCATCCATTTTTGCTATATCACTCTGCAGTCAAATTCTTAATTTCCTTAAAACTCTAACAGTGGCTATATAACATGCCTGCTACCCACCGAAAAATGTGTAAGACAGTGTATTTAAATATGAAACTGATTCCCGACAATGCTAAAGCAGTATGTGCTGGGACACTTCTATACTCCCGACATTGATAGTCTGGATATGTCATAACATTTCTCGTCATCCAAGTGGTTGGATGATTGCGCTTGGTTAGGTATGCTTGTATACAAAAACAGCAATTAAGTCAACAAATATCATATGAGGATGTAGTTGGCCAAAAATGGTAGCATGTAAAGTCACACTATCTGACACAAATGTACCTGCATACAGCCTCGTTGCAATCCAAGAAGACACTCTGTTTCTTTGGCCACATTCGACTTGTTGCATACGACATTTATTAAAGGACAGCAGTTCTCTGTTGCGAAAAGGAAGCTTAGGCTCGCTGTTCTCACGATAACGATAGTGTCGATGTACATAACAGGTGTTAACGGAAAATAATGACACTAGAAGATGGAATTCTGTATCAACTGAACTGTTAAGTTTATAAATTACCTTGGCAGTCTGAAACAGCTGAAAGCAGAAGCACACCCCGATGGAGAGGCTTTGTCCCAGTAACATCCCGCCTAAACACTGCTCCAGCAGCTCAACGTTCCTGCCAACATGTCAAGAACAACGATTCATCCTACAGGCATATTCTTATTAATAAAGACTGTACAAGACATCAACGCAAACTTAACCTTTAATAGAATATGACTAAGAAACCATACGTCGTGTAGGTATTGAGGGTAAATAAACATATTCAGAAGAAACTGATATTCCTGATAAAATATATTTCTTCCATTGGAAGCACAAAATTATAGCTCGAAATCACCACAGGAGAACACCGAAAATAAATACATTGTTAAAAATACTTTCGAATACAAACGTCTGTCTCCGTCTTATGCTTTTATATTATAAAGATAGTTGGGACTGCTTGCAACAAGACTATTAAACTGACGGACCTCACATAGAACATCAGGCCGATGAGAGTTGAACATTTTAGTCCTACGTCGTAGCGTGTCCTTCAGTGTAGAAAATCGCTGCTTGCAAACGAATGCCATATACGGCGACAGTCTTCTAGCGACAAGTATCTCAAATAAGGACGAGATATGAATAACCAGGGGAAAGGCAAGAACGTACTACAGCATCAACAAGTGCTGCAATAGTACATAAATTATGTATAACTGTGTGTGTGTGTGTGTGTGTGTGTGTGTGTGTGTGTGTGTGCTAGTTAGTCAATTCCTTTCTCTTGATGCGATGCGGAACAAATCAGTTAGCTTTCATGGGTACTTTTTAAATAAAAATTAAGCTATTTTTTCACATGCGATTCATGCTTCTCTACATACACTCTTTCTCTTTCCATCTCCCCCCCCCCCCCCCTCACTCTCTCTCTCCTTCCCTCTGTATCACGAATTCTCGCTCTCTCGTACATATATTCTAATTACAGGAACATATATTCAGAAATTGTTCAATACAGCAGAAGGGATTACCAAATAGATATAGTTTCGCTTTCTATTTGAACTTCATCGTCCATTAGATTCTTCACATCTCTGAGCCAACGGCTTTTATGATTTATTGCATTGTGCATTTCTGTGCCTGGTTAAGGCTGAATTGTGTGCAGTTTAATTGCAACTTCTTGATATTTAAATCTCCAAATTCTGATACTTTCCGTAAGGCAACAGTTACAGAACTTAAAAGTTTAAGAACACGTACAGCATTTAACTTGCACTTCAGCTCCTTATCGAAGCCAGCAAGAAAGGATTTATAATTTGTTTCATGCATTCTATTTCTCTCGTCCGTTATTTCTATCCGTTTCCTCCGGCTTTGTGCCGTACAGATTTGCGTAGTTTGTGTGAGTTCAGTGACTGCTCACCTGCAGAAACTTTTTAATAACTTTCAAGAAAACGTCATTTACATAAAGAAGTTTGAAGATGAATTGAGTTGGAATTCAACACTTCCATCGTTAGGAAAGAGAACTATTTCTTCCTCTTGACTCAGTGATGGTCGATCATGTATCTGTATGCTAAGAACAAGAGATGGTGCAAATTCACCTCTGAGATACACTAGTGGATATTAGCAGTTCAGAAGAAACTGTTTCGTTTAGTACATTCCTTGGCTTGCTTAAAATGATACTATATTCCTTCATTAGATCAGCTGAAAATTAGCGACAAAAAAGAGTACCTTATAAAATAACTGAAATTTTATGGGGAAATACAGTGTACTTCACAGGCATATGCTTCTGACAAGAACTGCCCATCTCACTACACCACAAGTGGTCTCAGAGCGTGAGGAAGACGTAGTAGTAGAAGCCGTGTCGTGCTGCAAGCTTCAGAGACATCGGTGATTCACTTACGACGTTTGGCGCCAAGAGGCGTATCTTTCATTATTTAGGTTTATTGTATAAACAATAATAAGTGTCCCGAAATATGCAGCAATTTTTGCTGCACTGAGAACTTTTCAGCAATAATTTCAAGAACGGTAAATTCTGAATCAGAAAGTGATAGCAAGTTTCATTTAATATTGATATCACTGGTGGACAGAATCAACCAATAAGAAGTGAGCCGTGAGCCGGCAGGCGCCAATCAGTTAAGACAACTCACGAAACGTTTAGCATCGGTCTAGCATTGTCGAATTGGAAAAAGCGTTCGACAATGTAAAATGGTGCAAGATATTCGAAACTCAGAAAAAAGCAGGGGTAAGCTATAGGGAGAGACAGGTCTTATATAATGTGTACAACAGCCAAGAGGGCCGGCCGCGGTGGCGAGCGGTTCGAGGCGCTTCAGTCCGGAAACGCACTGCTGCTACGGTCGCAGGTTCGAATCCTGCCTCGGGTGTGGATGTGTGTGATGTCCTTAGGTGAGTTAGGTTTAAGTAGTTCTAAGTCTAGGGGACTGATAACGTGAGATATTAAGTCCCATAGTGCTCAGAGCCATTTGAACCATTTTTGAACAGCCAAGAGGGAATAATAAGAGTGGACGACCAGAACGAAATTCTCGAATTAAAAAGGGTGTAAGACAATCATGTAGCCTTTCGCCCCTAGTGTTCAATCTGTACATCGAGGAAGCAATGATGGAAATCAAGAGTGGAATTAAAATTCAAGGTGAAAGGATATCAAATATTGCTATCTTGAGTGAAAGTGAAAAAGAATTGCTGAACGGAATCAACAGTCTAATGAGTACAGAGTATGGATTGAGAGTAAATTGAAGAAAGGCGAAGGTAATGAGAAGTAGTAGAAATGAGAACAGCGAGAAACTTAACATCAGGATTGATGGTCACGAAGAAGATCAAGTTACGGGATTCTGCTACCTAGCCAGTAAAATAACCAATGACGGACAGAGCAAGGAGGACATCAAAAGCAGACTAGCACTGGCAAAAAGCGCACTCCTGGACAAGAGAGGTCTACAAGTATCAAAAATCGGCATTAATTTGAGGAAGAAAATACTGAGGTGATTTACGTCTGGAGTACAGCATTGTATGGTAGTGAAGCTTGAACTCTGGGAAAACTGGAATGAAAGAGGATTGAAGCATTTGAGATGTGGTGCTACAGACGGATGTTGAAAATTAGGTGGACTGATGAAGTAAGGAATGAGGAGGTTCTGCGCAGAATCGGAGAGAAAAGGAACATGTGGGAAACACTGATAAGGAGAAGGGACAGGATGATAGGATATCTGTTAAGACATGAGGGAATGACTTCCGTGGTACTAGAGGGAGCTGTAGAGGGCAAAAACTGTAGAATAAGACAGAGATTGGAATACATTCAGCAAATAATTGAGGACGTAGGTTGCAAGTGCTACTCTGAGATGAAGAGGTTCCCAAACAAACATCTAGGATTTGTAGAGGGGAGTGGAGTGAGTACATATTATTTTCAGTAAGAACCCATGTCGAGAGAAGTACCGTTCCCATATGACGACGGTTTCAATTCAGATGTTGAACTAAACCACTTCTGCTTGAGGAATTGAATCAGCTGTGGCACAGTACAGTTACTATGTAACAATACGAAGGGAAACATGTCGAAACATCCATTATCACTTACGCACGTTTGTTTGTATTAACACTTAAACATGAAGTGTTTACTTATTTCAACACAGAAAAAACCCAGGGTATCGGCCATAGTGGCCACCAACGTTGTTAAAGACGTCAACTTGTCTACACTCCAGGACAAGCAGCTCTTTCCTTCAGCAGATGCGAATGCGTTATACATCTCGATTGAAACCGTCGTAGAATGGATACAGTATGTTTCCGGGCATGGGTCCCTATTCAAAATATTATGTATTCACTACCATCTTACAAATCGTACAAGTTAGCAACAGTATTTTCCGAACACCTCGTGTAACTAGGTTTTGTGAATTATTGCCATTCCAGATATGGCGAGATGAGTTCTACTAATAACAGTATTGGTAAAAAAGTTCACCACCCAAGCAGATGTTTGTAATAACGAGAGCAGTATTAATGATAAATAAACTCCAGTGGAAGGCTCTGCAGGAGAGACGGTCAGTAGCTTGGTACGGGCTTTTGTTGAAGTTTAGAGAACATACCTTCACCGAGGAGTCAAGCAGCATATTGATCCCTCCTACATATATCTCGCGAAGAGACCATGAGGATAAAATCAGAGAGGTTAGAGTCCACACAGGGGCACACCGACAGTCCTTCTTTCCACGAACAATACGAGACTGGAATAGAAGGAAGAACCGATAGAGGTACTCAAGGACCCTCCGCCATACACCGTCAGGTGGCTTGCGGAGCATGGATGTAGATGTAGATTTAATTAGCAGTGAAAATGGAAATCCATTTCGATGAATTATCGTCTGTATGTAGAGTATGACGACTTTGTTTTGGCGAATAACTCTACTGTTATTTTGCATAGGGCAATGCACTTTTGCGGAAGGTGTTATGTTCAGATACTCACAATTTAGTATGTGAGGGCTACATTTCGTACGCTTTGTGTAACAATGTCACAAACAATCAGTAAAATAGCTGAGTTGAGTCTCATTTTACACTCGTTGTGTGTCACGTAACAATCGTCTGCCAAAGTATTCACTGTTAGTAGTGTATTACGCACGTGCACGTATATACATATCGTTATATTTCCGGGGAGGCCACGGAAGTGACTTTTACAAGCCGCATGCTGTCCACGAGCTGTGAATTCGACATTTTGGTCTAGAACACCATGCGCGATACCTATTCGGCAATTACTCGCAAACGAGAACTTTTTTCGGTGAATGGCTTCAGGATGCGATACCTGGGTTCAAAAAAGTCGACCCCTCTCTGTGGAATCCCTCTTGTCAGCTGTAATGCGTCAAATTCCGAAACCACAACAGAGAGGATGTTTATTAAATTGATTTTTAGTGATGTAGCTAAGTATTTCATCATGGTAAAATTATTCATTGAAAGCAGTAAATGTGATCACTAACTGAAGCAACGAAATGCCTGCTTCTATTCTTATAAATTGGGGCACCAACCAGCAGCGATGTTGTTCAAGACGTAACTTAATGGGAGCAGGAAAGATCAAAATGACAAAAATAACGTTTTTGGTTGTTTTTTTCGTTATAAAATTATTTGGAACTGTCTGAATAAAACAAATCAAGTTTCACCCTTATAAGTGAATTCTAAGTGTATTTTTTATCGCTACAAAGTTGACGCGCCTGGTAAACGGTTGTAGCGACTTGGTGTGTCACCTCTGATGGTGCCGCTCGCTGGCTGCAAGCATGGTATCATTGCGGAATTAGACAGTGTTTTGTTTTCAAACGTTGTATCGATTTATCTCTGTGACAAGTGACTGTTCATGTCGGTAAACATAAACGCTATACCGTGTGTGTTGACTTGCGGAGTTTGCTTTGTGTTGTTTAGCTGTTCAATTTTGCGCATTTGACGAATTTTGCTCGTACCTGTTTTACGTATTTGGTCTGTGGACATCAATATGCCCTGTTTCAGCAATCGAGTGTTTAAGAAAAGACACAATGAGTGGAAGAAGATATCTTTTGTTGTTTCGAAGGGAGGTGCTACTCAGACTGCTTCACCGACTACTCCATATGAGTGTGACAGTACTTCTTCCAGCAAGAAACTTTGTGACAGCAAAGAAAAATTTGAAAACTATGAAAGTGACAGTAATGATGTAAATAAAATAATTAACATTTCCTTGCTCTCTAATATTTTGAAACGTAGCGTGTTATGCCAAGTGTGCAAAGAAAGAGGAATTGAAAATAACTTCACACATTGGTTTGACATGTAAACTGTTATTGAAGTGAAACAAATGTGCTGCAGAAGTTTCGTTTTCTAAAATAATGGTTCGTTTTCTAACAGTATTCCTCATAGTGGTAATAATGGAAAAATGTATGATGCAGATGTTAGGCTGGTATATGGCTTGTGTTGTATTGGCAAGGATAGTGCTGCACGGACAATGTTATGTGGAATTATGAACTTGCCAAAAACACCAACCAAGTTTGGATTTCACAATGAATTGGTGGGTTCTTCTGCTGAAGATATTTATCAAGCAACAATGAAGAAAACAGTTGAAGAAGCTGTGACAGATAATGGGAATTGTAGAGATTTAACTATTGCTTTAGATGGATCATGGCAACGTAGAGGGCATAAATCTCTAAATGGAGTTGTGACAGCTACCTGCGGAGACAGTTGCCAAGTAATTGCTGTTGTAGATGTAAGACCAATACCAAGGATGAACATAGTGAAAGTTGTGAAGCAAATTTTCACGGCATGACTGGAGCGATGGAAGTAGAGGAAGTGAAAGCAATTTTTTACAGATCACATGAGTGGTATAATGTATGATACACTAACCATCTAGGAGATGGTGATTCTAAGGGATATAAAACTGTAGAGGAACTCAAATCTTGTGGCAATGAAATTCACATTAAAAAACAGGAGTGCATTGGACATATGCAGAAGCACCTGGAGGCTCGCTTGAGCAAACTAAAGCAGCCATTAGGATCCCAGATGCTTAGTGATGGTAAGACCCTTGAAGGAAGAGGAAGATGGACAGTTGAAGCAATTGATAGATTGCAGAGGTATTATGGGTGTGCAATTAGGCAAAATACAAGAAGCATTGAGCATGTGAGGAGAGCAGTATGGGCATTACTTTTTCATACTGCTTCAACAAATGAGCACTCACAACAAGCACTGTGCCCCACAGGAGATGACTCATGGTGTAAGTACCGATCAGAAAAGGAATATGCCTATAAAAACAGTTTTCCAAATGCTGTAATTGATGTAATTAAGCCCATATTCTGAGATTTGTCACAGCCAAGTTTATTGCAAAAGTGTTTACATGGGAAAACACAAAATCCAAATGAAAGTTTAAGTAATTTAATTTGGATTATGACTCCCAACAGAGTGTCTGTACGGATAAAAACATTGCATTTTGGATTGTACGATGCAGTCGCAACATACAATGAAGGAAACATTATCAAATGAGATGTGCTGAAATGTTTAGGTTTCCAACCAGGACACAACATCATTTCCACAATGCGCCTTATTGATGAAGAAAGACTAAGAGGTGCAGGAAGAAGAGGCAAAAGCCTACAACATGCAGCAAAAGGGAAGAAAGACCAGTGAAAAGGAAACTAACACTGGAAAAAGCGGAGGATGCTGATAATCCATCACATGTGGCAGGAATGTATTAAAAAACTATGGAAGCCATTTCCCATAACATTATATCAATGAAATTTATACACAATATTGTTTACTTCTTTTCTTTCATTTCTGTTACAAATTGTAAAAAAATATTGTATAATTAAAGAGTTAGAGAAGAAAAAGTGCAAAACTGTAGAGAAAAATATAAGCACCTGTTTAAAAAAATTGTGAAACAAAAACCAATAAATACTTCATAAGACGTCATTAAAACTTTGTAGAGAAATATTCACTGAACATGTAATCCAAATTTCAGAGCAATATGTTTAATAGTTTTACAAAAAAGGTTCCTTCTATTTGCTAAAATTAACATGGAGGAGATGGATCATTCCGGCTCCCCTTAAAGTGTGGACCACGTATCAAATGACAAATTTTCAGGGGTTGTTTAGGAATACCTTCATAGTGTTTTGGTATGTGGTACCCACAGCCCCTGGTAGCTTGGTACTGAAATATTGCATTTCAGTTGGTTTCTTGCCCCAGTTATCTTTGTATCTGTGGTGCAGTGTCAATAGTGGCCAGCAGCGCAAATGTCGACTTTTTGCGCTGGTTGTCTTGTTTGTATTTGCTCACGTTACCGGCTGTTAATATTGGCAGTACCCATTTTACTCTTCACCTTCAAGCTTGCAATCATTATTGCTCCGCTGTGCCTTGATTTTTCTTCTGGCACTGTTAGTAGTGATACACAGCTATACGACAGTTTTACTGATGAAGATTTGGCCGGGATGCATCTCTCTTTTGCATATGAATGCAGTAGAAGAGCGACACAACAACATAATTCTTAGCTGTCCACGCATCGACGGCAACAACATTGCAGTGTAGAGTTTCGTCTGAAAGTAGCTGCGTTGCTCTGTGTTATGCAGCGTGTGATCTACATATTGGTAATAATAATAATAATACTGGAAATGGCACGATTTTCAACTTATGTGAACGCATTTTCAAAGAAACCAAGGTGACTATGGTAGAAAACCAAATAAATAATAAGTACATTACCACTCTGCAATGAGACAGTGGTCCCTTGTACTGAAATACTCAGCAGGTATCCCTTCAAGATTCTCGTTCAGACTTCAAATAGATCTGAAAAACGAAATAGAGTCTGACCTGTTTTTGTCTTCAGGTACCTGAAGGAGGGAGCTAAATTAGGAAATGAGACAAAGTAGTAGACGACTTTTGCTATTTGGGGAGCAAAATAAATGATGATGTCAAAGTAGGATGTAAAATGTAGACCAGGGCCGGCCAATCGCTGCACAGTGTGCAGACGTGCGGAAGCGCTGCACATGTGCGCACGTGTGCGACAGCGAGCGACAGCAACATCTGTTATTAGACATGTGTCCTAAATGAACGGCGGCGGCTCCACTTCCATGTTTATGTGGTACAAGCAAGAGCGCAACATACCCCGTCTCGTTTACCCCTGGTAACCGTTACCTTAACAGAGAAGTACTGAGAAATGGCAGGTGCTGTGAAAAAGCAAAGGACGGGAGATCTATGTTCTCAGTCGTTTAAAAATTACTGGGAACTGCAATTCTTTTTTGTAGCCGTTGGTGAAAACTCGCAGTGTTTAATTTGCCGCCGAAAAATAGGCGGCCAACGTGAGTTTTCAATTGAAAGACACTACAATACATATCACAAAGACGAGTGTAGTGTACTCAACAGTGAAGAACGGTAAGCAAAATTAAATGTCCTTAAGAAAATGGGTGAGACACATCAACTCGATTATCATTTCTCATGGCCAGTGATAAATGTGTTTGGATTTATTCCATTCATAATTAAAAATTATTGTTTACTAACTGTGCATTATTGCCTCATTCTGCTCCATGTTACATTATTATCAGGAAAGTTGGTCATTAAACCGATTGTTCCAATGTATACTTACATTTAGGGTTTTTTTTTTAATGTGTGAAGGAGTACGCTCAGCTGAAGTCGATGAAACGTAACATTCATCTAATTGTCGGTTATTATGCAGATTTCAGACGGAACTGGTGAAAGATGTAGCAGTAATGGTATTGAAATAGCGGGTGATCATCGAGAGGTCTGCGGTTATCATTCTGTTCAGAGGTCAGTGAGACAGAAATTATGTGGGAGTAACAGAGGGCACCGAGAATTAGTTATAGGAAACCTTGCATTAGTTTAATGTTATTTGTATCATGAATAAGGTTCGTTGGAAGTCGCAAAATGCTCTCTTTCTTAACTACTAGATCACAAACGTTAGGCATATTAACGTGCCGTCAGTCAAGCTGCCTTAATAAAAACCCACGGTTGTTAACTATATTACTTGTCTTACTGGGTTAAACTGTTAACATAAAAGTAGACGTCTCAATGAGTAGACTGTTACAGTATCTTAAATGTTTAATACGCGAAATACCTTCCCATGGTTGGCTTGCAAGCTGTGGAAAGAGCACTAGAATGCGCCGGTACAGAGTATCCCAGCAAGTGGATAAAGCGACATCTGTGCGTAGAAACATGCACTACATGAACGCTGACGGCTGTGGCGTGCACGCTGTGACCCGGAAGTTGCGCATGTGCAGGAGCACCGCACGCGTGCAGAATTTCTGGCCGGCCCTGATGTAGACTGACAATGGCAAGGAAAGCGTTTCTTAAGAAGAGACACATCGAGTATAGATTTAAGTGTCAAAAAGTCATTTCTGAAAGTATTTGTATGGAGTGTATCCACGTATGGAAGTGAAACATGGACGATAACTAGTTTAGACAAGATGAGTATAGAAGCTTTTGATATGTGGTGGTAAAGAACAATGCTGAAGATTAGATGGGTAGATCACGCTACTAATGAGAAGGTAGTGAACAGAATTGGGGAGAAGAGGAATCTCTGGTACTATTTGACTAGAAGAAGGTATCGGTTGGTAGGACTTGTTCTGAGGCATCAAAGGATCATCGATTTTGCCGATTTTGTATTTGGGGGGGGGGGGGGGGCAGCGTGGAGGGCAAAAACCGTAGAGGGAGACCAAGAGATAAATACACTAAGCAAATTCAGAAGGAAGTAGGTTGGTAGGTTGCAGTAGTTACTTGGAGTTGAAGAAACTTGCATACGATAGGGTAGCACGGAGGGTTGCATCAAACCAGTCTCTGGACTAAAGACCACAACAACCACAACACCTGAATGCTTCAAAAAGTTAAAGAACCAGCTGTCGAAAAAATGTATCCTTGGGTACTAGTCGAAATTCTTAGATGCAATACACTTTACCCGGGTATAGTGACGACTTTCCACACACAAAATAAGTACTTTGTTTTAACGGAACGTAGTTTTGCACATTACTTAAGAATGTGCTCAAATTGTTTATCATCGACTGCAAGACACATTTGCAATCATCGTTGGAGAGATAGAAGAATAGATGAGTGTATAGTGGTTGGAATTCCGTTGCATGCCGTGGCTATTGGACGGCGCATATCGTCTGCCGTAAATGGGGGCTTCATGATAGATTTCGTGTTTCAAAATTCCACGTAGAAAGAAACGAAGATGAGTTAAATCAGTGGATCTGTCTGCCCATTCCACTGTAGCACTGCAGTACTTGCGCTGCAAAATGCAAAGATCGAGCCTGACAGCCGTCCTTCTGGAATCACATAAACTGCCGATTATCGAGTTGAAGAACAGGACAATATTCCCATTGAACACTCCTGCGATGAAGTAGGGACTCACAATGAAAATTCCTATGGTGTCGCCTCATACGTTTACACACCACTGGCGTCGGTGTATTACTTGACGAAGCACTCGTTGATTTTCAGCACATACACAAATTTACATTAGCGTAATTTGTCAACGTCGCTTCGTACGTTAAGAGCAGACGTTGAAAAAACAGTTCGGTCTCCCAGGCGCTAAGTGGCAAAACGACAAAACTCTATACAACGTTGAGAATCACGTCATCCGAGTGCCTGATGGTGAGGTAGATGATAAGTTGGTAATTTATGTGCACGCAAGATGCGAAAGACACTCATCTGTGTGATCACACATTCCTTGGCAGTACTTCTCATCCCACCGTCTGGACTGAAACGTGTCGTTGTCGGAACAACTTCTTCAGTCTCGACTCTCGTCCTCTTGTGGAAATGGAAAGTGCTCTTCACGTGCGGTTTTCACTGAATGAACGTGTATTTTTTGTGGAAACATACAATTTTAAGAGGATCAATGTCTACTGACTCTAACAAACTAGACGTGTGCTAAATTAGAATGTCATTGTTGTTTGCTGCAGGATTCTAGTGCGAGTCGTTTACAAGATATGGCATTTTGAAAAGTTTCCACACCAACACTTTATTGTACCATTCATCCTGCGTAATTGCTAGGTACGATGTTGTTATGTTTGTATACAGTGTGCACTACGACTTCCTAATTAGCCGCCCGCTGTGTCCGAGCGGTTCTAGGCGCTTGAGTCCGGAACGGAGCTGCTGCTAGGGTCGCGGGTTCGAATCCTGCCTTGGGCATGGATGTGTGTGTTGTCCTTAGATTAGTTAGGTTTAAGTAGTTCTATGTCTAGGGGACTGACGACCTCAGATGTTAAGTCCCATAGTGCTCAGAGCCATTTGAACGATTTTTGAACTTCGTACTTAGTTAGTAGGTGTGACAGTCCAAGCTGTAGGCCGTGGGTGGACAATGTTATTTTCCAATATTGAAAAAACCGACATGCTCATGGTGTATGGAGAATGTAGAAGGAATGAAGTGCGTTCTTGTACAGTGTATGCAGCAAGATATCCCAATAGACACCAACCTTCTCTGCACTTATTTATCAGCCTCTTCAACCAGTTAAGTCAAAGTGGTAGTATAGCACCTAGACAAGGTAACAGAAAAAAAACAAGTGACGGCCTGAGAGGGAGAAAGAATAACGTTATTGCTGCTGGCACAGTTGCTCCACACGTTAAATCCCGCGCAATCGTACGAGGAAGTGGTATGAATCAAGCAAGGATCCTACGCATTCTTCAAAGACGTAGGTTTCCTCTCTATATATCTCTCCCCTTCGAGAGCTGCGTGGAAACAGTTATGACACTCGTGTTAACTCATGTGCGTGGGCAAGAGAGAATACTCCAGATATATCATGTATGTTGTTTAGTGATGAAGCCTCATTCACCAATCTTGGGCAAGGAAACCGCCAAAACATGCACTATTGGTCTGCTGACAATCCCCCTCGCAATCGGCAAGTGGAATGTCGCGTCGATGAAGTGCAAACGGATGGTATGAGATAGTGATTCATCAGCTCATATGCCCGATTTTAATGGACGAAACACTGTATGCGCCCAAGTATCGCAGCTTTCTGAGAGATCCTGTTCTACAGGGGCTAGAAGACGTTTCTCTGCAGACTTGAAGGAATCTGTGGTACCATCATGTGGGCTGTCAGGCATGTCTTCACGAATTATTTCCAAATCGCTGGATTGGGCGCGGAGGTCGTGTACCATGGCCAGGATGTTCCTCATATTTGACGCCTGTAGACTTTTTCTTCCGCAGGAAAATCTGAATGTTGCTGTCTACAAGGACATACCAAATACAATCTATGATATGCAACAATGCATTACTACAGCCTGTTCGGAAAACTCCGCTGAACTGCTACCACGTGTGCAGCAGTCGTTCCATACCAGACTGGTTGCGTGCATTTCCGCTGCCGGTGGTCATTCTGAACACAACCTGTGATGGTCAGTTGTCTCGTTACTGGGAAGAATCCACATAACTACTGTATGCACCTGTGTTGTTCCGTATTGTGTGCTACCACAGGTATTGTACAAATGTAGACGTAGCAAATTCTCGAAATACGAGATTTCGTAAAGGAATAGCACCAGACTCCTTCAACAAACACCACCACATTCTAATTTATCCTACTGTTAGTCTGTTAATGCCAGTAAGCGTTGTTCCATTAAAAAAAGTGTATCTTTGCACAAAAATCTTTCTACGTTTTATTGCTACTAATCCATTCAGCGAAAACCGCACATCAGTAGCACTTTCAATTCATTTGCGGTGGAAGTTTTAGGTGATTCACCCTGTATGCCGTAACAAAACATCGAAAGTTCATGGTAGTAATGATGACACACCGAAATTGCGGAATAAAAACTATTTATCAAAAACTTAACCCATAATCTGTATGTGTTTCCAACACAGCTTATGGTTTGCTGTATTAGATATTTATATATTCATACCTTATGATTGCCTGATGATGGAGGACGCTCTTTCGCAACCGATAGTGTATGTCGTGCCTTAAATCTTCTGAACTGTGTATATTTTTGGTAGAGTGTGTTTTGAACGAAGTAGGTTTCGCGTGTGAGACACTGTCGTTTAGGCTCCGAAGGTTTCTGCTCAGCAAATCGAGTTGGTTGCGCAGCTGAACCATCAGGCTGATGTTGAAGGAGTCGGCAGCCATGGTCCCGATGTCCACGCTGAAGACAATGTAGGCGCTGTAGAGCCACGTGGCCGCGAAGGCGAGCGGCCGCGTCGCATCGTACGGCAGTGCCAGGATAAACGGCAGCCCTTCAGCGCTGATGGGTGTAGCGGCGTACACGATGGAGGTGAAGACGCCCGACAACAGGTAGGCGGAAACGACCCGCCGTGTGGAGCGGCTCCTGAGGTGAAGCAGCCGCAAGTCGTCGGCGCTGAGGAACTCGCCGAAGTCGCGGCGCTCCTGCAAACAACCACATACCCTCTGCACACGTACACGCTATGGGCGAGATGCTACAGTACTGGTTAACGAAACCAGTTCAGTGTCAATTGAAAATACAACTTTCAATAGCAGTCACAATTTATTACAGTCTGTTCACTGCACCATGTCTTCTTAGTTACAGATGAGTATTTACACTGCTACAGTAGAACACCATTTCTACGTTTAGCCCACAATGGTAGATACATTACTATGAATAAAACTGCGTTGTGTGTCCTTCACCTCAGTCTAAGGCTGCGCCTCGCCTGCTGATGGAGGATAGCGATAGGCTGCGCAAGGAATGGCAAGAAGTTCGGCTGTGCTCAAGAAGCATATCGGGTCTGGAACTGTGTTCTTCCTGCCGTAGATGTAGTTCATACTAGTCTACTAGGGGGAAAACGTACAGCGATCCGCTTATCATCGTCAGTTTTGCTAGCTATGAAGCTAAACTTACATGATATCATGTCACTAACTTGATGGAGTATGCAGAACAATTGAGCCTTGAACCGCTCTGGGAAGACATGAGGTCTTGGGCACCTTGCCATGGTTCGCGCGGCTTCCCCCGTCGGAGGTTCGAGTATTCCCTCGGGCATTAGTGTGTATTGTCCTTAGCGTAAGTTAGTATAAGCTATATTAAGTAGTGTGTAAGCCTTGAGCCCATGAACTTCGGCATCAAAGGTCTTGAGATGTGGCAATGAGGAGTGAGTTTAAATTTTCGACAGTAGGAGGCTCATTTGAAACGCTGTTATCGTTAGTGGTATGATAACTTACGAAGCTTACTTATTTGTAGCTTATTATGTCATTATTATTTATTGCATTTCTGACATCGGTCGGCTAACAGTAGCCGTTAAATTATTATGTCCATTTTCGGTTGCATCTTACTTTAGTGACCCAGGTTGATTTGTACGAATTACACTAATCCCTCTAGAATGGGGAAATAACTTCTCATTAGTTAGTTTAAGAATGTAGCAATGTTGAATAAATGTTTCTGGTTGTTCTGGTCGCTTCTTATGGGATGCAATATCTAGCTTTCAACGCCTTCTCTCTCGGCCTGCATGGGAGCTGTCAGCACACCTGACTGCCATGGAGTGGTCCGGAATTCGATGCCCGGCCGTATCTGAGACTTTCTCCGCTTGGGGACTGGGTGCCGTGTTGTCCTCATAATTTCATCATCATCGACACTCAAGTTGCCGAATGTGGAGTCAACTGAAGACGTTTCCAACGCGACGAGCGATGTTCGCTAGGTATGGCCTCACGACCATCAATGCCACACGATCATTTCACTTCAATGCCTTCACTGTCGCTATGTTACATTATTTATTGGATGAGAAGTATCACGGAGACTTCAAGAAGTCACCCAACTACCGTTTTGTGCCAAAAATTATATTATTGTCAATTCTGGAAGAACGTTGGCAGTCATGATGGTTTACTCAGATGGTGGATGTCTCTGTTCCCTTTCAACGTCAAGCTACCACTTCGGTATACCACTAAGAGCGGTTAAAGTTGTTGTTGTACATCCTGACCACAACGGCTTCTTTGATGCCAGAAATCCAGCTCGTTAGTGCGTGACGTAATATTTCCGCTTCATCAAACATAATAGTATCTTTGTTCCCGAGACTGTTCCACAACAGTTGCGGTATTTAGTGTGCCCTCCATATCCGATGTAGGCGTTCCGAAATACTGTTAGTTGAGTGACCAATGTAGCTGCTTTCACAGTCACAACGAAATTTATAAATTTCATGAACAGCGAGAGAAAGGCTGTCTTCTGCTGGGCGCAGCATATATTTAATTCTCTTGGATGATGGGAAAATGTTTTCAGTATTGTTTCCGCCCATGACTGTCTATTTCAATTGTAGCAACTCCGAGAAAGAAAGAAATGCTGTTTGCTGAAAATCGTCTGATGATTGACATCTCTGTGTTTTTGTTTCTTAGAGCTGGCTAATGTAATATTTGGTTCACTACATCTTTCATCGAACAGATATACACTGATCAACCAAACATTATGACTACTACCCACCGTGACCTGGTGGCGTTGAGGGCACGTGGTGCGGCAAAAAAAAAAGTACATAACCTCAGCAGACAAAGATGGGGGATCATCTTAGAGAAGATACGGGCTACAAATGGGGAAATCCCTCGAGATAAGCGACTTGGACAGAGGGCAGATCGTTATTATGCAGAGACTGTGAACGAGTGTCTCGAAAACGGGGAAGCTGGTCGAATGTTCATGTGATGCTGTCGTGAGCATCTACGGAAAGAGATAGAAGGACAATGAAACTAGCACTAGGTGGAATGGTTGGACGTCCACGACTCTTCACAGAAAGAGCGGGTTCTGTGCTTCTCTGCTCTGTAAAGTAGAATGGATAGTGACGTGTTGCATATCTGCAGAAAGAGCACAACGCTGGTGCACGCACAAGTGTTTTGGAGCACACCGTTCTTCGTACACTGTTGAACATGGAGTTCCACGGCATACCACTCTTCCCTGTTAAAATTTTGACCCAACAACATCGCCAGTTACGATTGCTGTGGGTAGGGGACCATTGGGATTCGACCGTCAGTCAATACAAACGTGTCGGCTCTTCGGCTGAATCAAACTTTCGCTACACTAGGTCGCTGATCGCCTCCACAACCGCCGTCAGTGAGGTAAACGGCGCTAGAAACGTGCAGCACGCTGACAGCCGTGAACCAACTTAATCCCTTCATACCATGTCATCCCCGACGGCGATGTCATCTTTCAGCAGTATAACTGTCTGTGTCTCATAGGCAGAACTGTACCATTGTGGTTTGAGGATCATTTTATTGAACTCACTTTGATGTTTCGGCGGCCAAACTCTTCTTATGTTAATCCTATGGAACCCATATTGGGTACCATCAGCGCGTACGCTGATCAGCGGCCGGCTATTTACGTGAATTACATGACCTTTGAACAGACATCTAATGCCGCATACCTCCACAAACCCACCAAGAAACTGTCGGATTCCTGATACACAGCCGGTCGCTGTGGCCGAGCGATTTTAGGCGCTTCAGACCGGGACCGCGCTGCCGCGACGGTCACGGGTTCGAATTCTGTTTCTGTCATGGATTTGTATGATGTCCTTAAGTTAGTTATTTTTAAATAGTTCTAAGTCTAGGGGACTGATGACCTCAGATGTTAAGTCCCACAGTGCTTAGAGCCATTTGAATTTGAACCTGATATGCAGAACCAGTGATGTATTTCGTTCCAAAGACGGGCGAATATACTATTAAGCGATTGGCTATAATGTTTTGGATTATCAGAGTATCGTGCCATGCATCTACCTTCTAAGAGTCTATTATCAAAGAAGCCGAACGGAAGCTTAGTTCTGAAAGGCAACACAAGCGTAAAGCGAATCATCCGCCTTCTGTCGAAAGCAACGTCGCTAATTAAATGAAACAACAATTTTACAATTACCAGTCAATGTTTATTTATCTCCACGACGCGTTTCAAAGGTTTAAACCTCCATCATCAGGTCGATTTACATGTGTTAATATGATATTTGTGTGTGTGTTGTGTTACGATGTTTTGGAGGAACTTGTGGCACTCCCTCCAGTGGTCACAGGTTCCTTTCACTGTCGTAACACATCGCATGTATACTGTCAATAACAGTCACGGTGAAGCCTAAACTAAAATGTTAGAATTTAAACTCAACTTCGCTAACATTGTTCTTCCACTACATAGATCTATATCGTCTTTTGTAGCATGTGGAAATTAGGTGCCTTCTTGAAGTTTCCATTGCCTTCGTAGCCAACTACATAAGGTACCCCATGACCAGCACATAATTCCTGACATCGATGTTGGAGGAAGTCGTTGAAATGTTGAGACTGCATACAAATCGGAAATGGCAAGAGTTTCGTGAAACGGTGGTTCAAGAATTTCACCTTGAAAGACTGCGTAGGAATATTGTAGAGCGCATTCGTTCTGGATATATTGCTATGTATCGAGAAGACTGAGGAGCGGTTGACAAAAAACCCCTACTGAAGCTACTTACCTGCATGGCAAGCCTGTGGAAATCTGCCTCCCTTGCTGCTATGTGCCTGAGGCGGATCATAAAGACGCTGGTCGTGTCCAGGACGCTCAGTGAGAGGGTGAACCGCTCGAGGTCTGTCGCTCCGTCGCGCCAAAGGAGAACAGCCTGCGAGCAAATGAAGAGCAGCAGCGCCACCGTCGAGAACGCGTTGATCGTGTAGTGGACGCGGCTGGCCCAGGGACCAGCGTGCGGGTGGCACATCGTGCCCGACCAGTGCAGAATCTTCAGCAGGTAGTCCAGGTCACTGACCTCGTCTGCAGATGCAGCTGCAGCTGACGGCTTCCACGATGAAGTCGACAGCATCACTTCCCCAGTGATTTCACTCTGTGCAAAAGACGAAGAGATTTAGGTGTTCTAAGGGGTATGAGTTTCACGTTGTAACCTCCCCCTCACTTATCGACCTTAATGACAGTGAAAAATTAAACCGCGTGTACCTAATGGAAATTTGGGTAAAGCAATCGTCACCGAAGTTAATCTGTCGGTAAAGAGGGAGGAAAGGGTTACATCTAAATGAAAGGAAAAATGCAAATGGAACTGGTGGAAATTAATTTTGAAAAGGGGTAAAGTTAATAAAGAAAGCAAATGTGCAGCCGTTAAGTTAACAATTAACTAGCGGTAATTAGATATTTGAGATTTGCGGGAAATTACGGTCGCCAGTCCCTTGGACAATTACTATAGTAACTGAAAAAGAAAGGTTATTACACATACAATTAGCACTAAAAGCGTGGCAACTGAAGGTTCACACGTGTAGTGTGAAAACTAAAAGTTTATCAGAAGTAATAAATTACGCTACACTCTGCCTTAATTTAGCAAAAGAATTAATAAAACCGGAAAATGGAAAGTTAATTTAGTAACTGAAATTAATAGTGAGCTTTGTTTCTGAAGCACATCGAAATTCATTTCTGCTTGAACCTACGCAATTTAGAAATAAGAGATTTAACTTTGAACTTGAATTAAAAGATTCTGAACAATTAACAATAGTAAAATTTAGTACGTACCAAGCTGAGCTGCAGTCACAGGTAAACTAAAATATGGTAACAAAACTCGTACTCTTAAATTGTGTTTGTGTAATCTAAATATTGTAGCCAGCTTTGAATACTTTAACTGAACTTTGAAATTAACACAGTGAAATGGAATGATATTACTTTAATGCTGGCGTTTGAATTTCACCGACCCTCGGGTTCAATTCCGGAATAGGAAGGGACCTTGCTTGGTAATGCAATTGGGACAATGAGCAACAAATGTTAATGCTAAGTTGTTGTAACTTTAATTATGAAAATGGAATAGTTTGAAAAGCTGAGCCCTGCCATACAGTTCTAAGACTTTACGTGCTACCAGTCTTCCTTGTTGGTAGATTGAAGGTTTGCAGTCGTCGATCGAGGAGGCGGCGACAGTTACTCATTGTCGGCCGTCGCTGTTGCAGAAGGTGGATGTTGGCGCGCCTTCTTCTCGACACGGTCTCCAGCCGAAACGGGCTCTCCATGTGTGCCAGCTAACGCTTCCCGTCCGCGACGCCGTGTCAGAAACTATCATAGCAAGTCAAGCGCAATTACATGCTGCCCAACCCCGAAAGCGCGGCAACTCGCGGGAGCGTCACACAACACACCTGCTCCACCGCCCTACCCCAGCCAGACTCCCCTCTGCCCGCGCTCCACGCGACAGAGTTAACACTACCAAAGATCCTAAACACTTTGATTCTCCACACTACCTATCGATGTATTCGTTCGATAGCATAGTTTTCCCTAGGCAAGACCCAGCGTAAAATTACAAATAATATTTACAAAACAAACCAATTACACATCGACATAAATGCATAAAAATATACATATATATATATATATATATATATATATATATATATATATATATATATATATAACAGTACATAATTACAATATATAAAGACACAGAAACGTCATATCTTCAGGTAACAAAATAAGGAAACAAATTTATAGTACAATAGATGGAAATAGGAGGATATGCATTTCCGGCGTTACACGTGCCCCACATTGTCTGAGGATGTTCGTGTAACCTAAACAGACTCAGAAAATGTCCCAAAAAGAAAAAAAAAAGAAACAGCGGAAATGCATATGCTCAAAATATCAAGAAATTTTAGCATTAGGCTGACTAACCATAAACCAATTTTTAGACCATAATAATTGAGTGGAGACTCTCCTAATCTTATTCCACTCTGTCAACTTACACAAGAAAAAACAGGTTGACAACATATTAAAATTCATAGAAAACATAGTAAATGGTTTAGCTATTCTAAAATCGTCTAAATTCCTAACAGTATCAAGAAATGGAATTCTATTTACAAAATTAACCAGAGTACATGGTCATAAAAAACAGATATATCAAAATACGCAAATTAATAACTAATTACAGAGAATACACATTTTATATAACCTTTTCATAATTAATACTCTCGCCATGAGAGTCCACTTAACGCTAAACAAGAAAATAATATACAGCAGATCGACAAAAACATAAATATTGACAGCAGAATTCTTTCACATCAGCTGTCCGGGAAGAAAAACAACTCCGCCTTCCGTTCCCACAAGTACAAAGAATGCCGACAGTGGCACAAGAGCCGACACTGACTCCGCCTCGCCAGAATTGTTGCGCCCGCCTGTGCGGCACGCTTGATCTCACTTGCCCTTGTAACGGCACTTCCAGAACGACCGTTTCACTGAATTCTTTCGGAAAAACTTACTCCCGAGTAATCTCAAGGAGTCCATTTACACTTTCACAGTGGATAACTCAACACTGTCCATCATCACACGCATGTACTAGCCTGAAACTTAAAACAGCTTCTAAGTACATCGGCAATGACTAGTAAATCACATATTCATGAAATCTTACAGCTAGTTACAAAATCATATTTACATTCCTTAACCTACTGTGACTCAGCTGAAAACTTAAACTAGCAGCTTGGACTTTTCGATTGATTTATTATCAGTTACTCTTAAATCATTTAATCAAAATTAATTACATATTAATTACAACTTGTTTAATGACCTCTTGGTGAAGCAAAAGCATGGTAATCTAGAAAATCCTTAAATCTTACACTCTATTACATCCTGCACAAGTTACCCATTCTGTGGTATTAATCAATTCTTGGTTGGTACAATTTCAAGCCTACAATGTTCCGTATACCTAATAGTTTTCCAGAGCTTGGATACTCTAAGCAATAAGCATTTGTGTGAGGTATACCAATGACTTTATATGGTCCGTTATAAACAAACTTAAATTTAGAGATTTCACTGTCTATCACGCTCGATTTCTCATGAGCTTTTACAAGTACTAATTCTCCGATTACAAACTTAGCAAAACGCGCTTTAGCATCATGACGACGTAAGCGAGCATCGGCTTTTAGCTTCATTATTTCTCGCAAACGATCTTTTTTCACACCAATACTAACGTCAATCCGTGGAGGGAATTTGATTATCTCTTCCACTAAACCTTTACTTCTGTCATCTAACAGGATTTCCTCACGTTACAGTACTTCAAATTCATACCTACGTCAATGGCATCCGGCAAGTTAACAATGTGTATAGGCTGGTATTGCCTATGCACACCATCTCCTGCCTTATCAAAACTAACTACTATTGTTTTATCTTGTGACGTACATGTCAAAGTTTTGCTCTCGCAATTAATCACTGCACGGTACTTTAATAGCCAATCTAACCCGATAATTACTTCCGTAGTTAAGTCTGGCACGACGACAAACTCTTGTTCAAATCGTGCCCCACATATCTCGAAGTTGACAAAAATCTGTTTTGTGACCGGTTTACTGGCCTTCCCAGTAGCATCGATAATTTTCACTCCTGTTACTGGCATAACTACGATACCAGGTCTGTCTTTCAGTAACTGAAATATTTTCCCAGATACAGCACTCAATTCTGCACCGGTGTCAATCAACACGTTTAGTTGTAGGTCGTGCATATTAACAGACACTACTATCTGTCTACACTTGTCCTCGACTGTTTCTTTATTTTCCCACAATAAATCCTCGTCTATATCCAGGTCATTCCAGAAAAAACCATCCGGCATTGATCCTAAATCCGGCTTATCTGGCGGCTTTTTCAGCCTCTGTTCACATATAGTTTTAATTTCAACACGTTTGTCCTGAGGCTTAGTCTGTAGCTCCGCCTCCAGTACCGAAACCCTTTCCTGTAACTCGTCAACTCGTGAGTGTTGCTTTGATATCAATTCACTAATTGTCACCTTCGTTGATTCCTCTTTGGTCAGTTTGATCTCATCTGCCAATCTACCTGGAGGAATGTGCCCAGTAGTCTCTGCAATTACTTCCTCTGGATCAGCGCTACCCACACTGCTACCGTCTGACCGTATAACGTCAGCTCTAACCTCATACACGTTGTAACCTACGTGCTTTTCTACCAATCGTGTCCGGCTATCACTAAAATTCTCGTAATCTTTCTCCTCAATACTTTCGCAATGTTTAAACTGGAGTTTTGCGTCGGATGGGTCGGCCACTTCTAACACTACAACTTTCGGTAAAGTCTGCCGGTCAGGGCCAGAACTAGCCGTTACTACTTCAACATCCAATTCTCGCGGTATGAAACACGACGAATCTTGCTCGTGCTCCCCATTAACATCAACTATTTCTGGTAAAGTCTGCCGGTTAGGGCCAGAACTTTCTATCATTTCACAAACACCATATTTCAGCAGGACGAGACGCGGAAAATCCTGCACGCGCTCCCCATAAACACTTCTCCCATACAGGCCCCTATAATCTCTTAGTTCGTCGTATAAGCGACCGAACTGCCTTAACCAGGCCTCATCCCTCTCTGCATCCCCTCGCTCGATGACGGACGTTTTATCCGCCATCTGATCTTCTCTCAACACTTGCGAATCATTCTTAAACTCAATCTCCAGTTTCGCTGTGGGTGTTACAGCTGCCACTTTATAAACGAGTTCCGGAACACTGCTTAAATTGTTCTCACTGACAGTGAACGTATTTTCTGCTGCCGTGTCTACAGCTGATCTACTACTTGTGGGCGCACTCCTTTCTCCTAACACTGGCACACTCTCCCGCCGTTAATTATTCCATACGGAATTTTCATAACGACGACACCTCGGTTTTCTATTGTTATTGGGCCGCCAAAATTTCTCCACGCCCGGTCGGCCCCTCACCAGCGCGGCTAATAGTTTCCCTGTCTCGTCCCAGCAGATACGCTCCCCGGATGCTGCTGAGGCGGCTGATCACACCCTCTGCGAAGCCCTTATCACGCTAGTATGATACTGGTTTCCGTCAATCCTGTTATTATTTGCATTGTACCGATTATTATTACGGCCCGAACCACTATTGTTATTGCTGCCAAGATTGCGGTATGCATTATTCCCATAGTTATCATTGTTGTGGTTGCTGTGGTACACGTTGTTGTTACCACGGCCTCTACCACTGTCGCGATTATTGCGCCAATTGTCCTCGTCCTCAACTCTTTCCAGGAAATCATTTATTGTCCTGTAATTGCTCCCCATGTAGCGTTTTGTATCAATTGGAAGCTTCTTGTAGAGTTCCCAGACTATTTCGGATTCTATGCGGCGATCATGCAAATATTCCAACTTGCGCATCCAGCCCTCACAAAACTCCTTCATCGAGCCGCGCGAATTCGCATCGAAAGGTCTCGATACGACATATTCGCGCCAGACACTTTGTCGTTTTTGATCTGACCAGTCTTCAGCCAGAAACAAATTTTTAAACTCGTCAAAAGTCAGGTTCGTGATGTTGAGGTTTAAGCCCCAACGCTTGGCATCACCAGCCAACACGTCAATAACCACATTAATTTTTCTCTCATTAGTCCATGATCTGGGTAAAACTCTTTCACAATTTTTTATGAAATCCGTCGCGTGTATACCGCCTTTTTTCAAGGGGTCGAACCGCTCCTCCTTCGTCAACAATTCCGAACTGTGTGCACAGATTGGCACATAGCTCTGTTTTTCGTCAAGTTTCTTTTCTAATTCCGAAACTCTCGTAATTACTTGGCAAGTGGATGTTGCAAGCGTTTCCACTTCCCTCTTTTTCTCTTCGCAGGTTCAAATGCCGCTGAGCACTATGGGACTCAACTGCTGTGGTCATAAGTCCCCTAGAACTTAGAACTACTTAAACCTAACTAACCTAAGGACATCACACACAGCCATGCCCGAGGCAGGATTCGAACCTGCGACCGTAGCGGTTGTGTGGTTCCAGACTGTAGCGCCTTTAACCGCTCGGCCACTCCGGCCGGCTCTCTTCGCAGGTATTAGCCTGCTTCCTCACTTTGGTATCTACTTTGGATACTAAAGCCTTTAAAGTTTCAACCTTCTTTTGATCCTCTTTTTTCACTAATTGAATTTGTTCCGTCATCTTATTCTCGATGATCGGAGCAACTGCTTCTCCTACACTATTCTCGATTCTGCTAATTTCGGAATAAAAACAAGTATTTATGCTCGCAATTTCCGCCTGAACGCCTATCATTTCCTGTTTAACATGACCGATTTCGGTATTAATCACAACAATATCTTCTTTGATTTTATCAACTTTTGTGTTAGCAACTCCAACTTTGTTGTTAACAACATTAATAGCTTTGTTCTGATTGTCTAGCTCACGTTCAATTTTTTCAAACTGAGATTCTTGCTTGGCAGACTGAGCTTCTTGCTTGGCAGCCTGACCTTTAATTTCTGCCGATTGACTCTTGATTTCGTTAATCAAAACATTCAATAAATCAGTTAAATTCCAAGAAACTACCGGTTTTACTTCCGCAGCGGCTTCCTCTTTAATTGTCCCCCCGTATTCGTCATCAAGGGGCTCAGATTTGATTTTCACATCCGATTCCCATTAATTTTCTAACGTTTGGAATTCCATTTCTGCTCTTTGTTGCGTTTCGGCGGTCGCGTCTTTCATGCTAGCCGCCTGCCCCTGAGCAATGGCTACCGCGGTGCGTGTTTCCCACTGTTCGACCGATTGTTCCGTATCCAAGTGTACCAAATTTTGGTAATTGTTGCCTTCACTCATTTTAATAATTTTCAATATAAATGCCTAATCTCAAATAAAATTAGGATTACTCTCACTACTTATTCTCGCTGATGTAACGGCCTGTTCGTAACCAGTGCTTTTTTACGAGATTTGCACAATGCAAAAGTCATGTCCAGAACAACCTAAAATTTGAAGATTGTCCTGTCACGGTCGCCACGTGTAACCTCCCCCTCACTTATCGACCTTAATGACAGTGAAAAATTAAACCGCGTGTACCTAATGGAAATTTGGGTAAAGCAATCGTCACCGAAGTTAATCTGTCCGTAAAGAGGGAGGAAAGGGTTACATCTAAATGAAAGGAAAAATGCAAATGGAACTGGTGGAAATTAATTTTGAAAAGGGGTAAAGTTAATAAAGAAAGTAAATGTGCGGCCGTTATGTTAACAATTAACTAGCGGTAATTAGATATTTGAGATTTGGGGGAAATTACGGTCGCCAGTCCCATGGACAATTACTATAGTAACTGAAAAAGAAAGGTTATTACAAATATAATTAGCACTAAAATCGTGGCAACTGAAAGTTGACACGTGTACTGTGAAAACTGAAAGTTAGTCAGAAGTAATAAATTTCGCTACACTCTGACTTACTTTAGCAAAAGAATTAATAAAACCGGAAAATTGAAAGTTAATTTAGTAACTGAAATTAATAGTGAGCTTTGTTTCTGAAGCACATCGAAATTCAGTAAAATACGGTTAGTCTTGGGCTACCTCAACAATCATTTCAAAAGCTACGTGAATCTACGCAATTTAGAAATAAGGGATTTAACTTTGAACTTGAATTAAAAGATTCTGAACAATTAACAATAGTAAAATTTAGTACGTACCAAGCTGAGCTGCAGTCACAGGTAAACTAAAATATGGTAACAAAACTCGCACTCTTAATTTGTACTTGTGTAATCTAAATATTGTAGCTAGCTATGAATACTTTAACTGAAATTTGAAAGTAACACAGTGAAATGGAATGAAAGTTACTTTAATGCTGGCGTTTGAATTTCAACGACACTCGGGTTCATTCCGGAAAAGTAAGGGACCTTGCTTGGTAATGCAATTGGGACAATGAGCAACAAATGTTCATGCAAAGTTGCTGTAATTTTAGTTATGAAAATGGAACAGTTTGGAAAGCTGGGGTCTGCCATACAGTTTTAAGACTTTACGTGCTACCAGTCTTCCTTGTTGGTAGATTGAAGGTTTGAAGTCGTCGATCGAGGAGGCGGCGACAGTCACTCATTGTCGGCCGTCGCTGTTGCAGAAGGTGGATGTTGGCGCGCCTTCTTCTCGACACGGTCTCCAGCCGAAACGGGCTCTTCATGTGTGCCAGCTAGCGCTTCCCGTCCGCGACATCGTGTCAGAAACTATCATCGCAAGTCGAGCGCAATTACATGCTGCCCAACCCCGAAAGCGCGGCAACTCGCGGTAGCGTCACACAACACACCTGCTCCACCGCTCTACTCCAGTCAGACTCACCTCCGCCTGCGCACCATGCGACAGAGTTAACACTACCAAAGATCCTAAACACTTTGGTTCTCCACACGACCTATCGATGTATTCGTTCGATAGCATAGTTTTCCCTAATCAAGACCCAGCGTAAAAATACAAATAGTATTTACAAAACAAACCAATTATACATCGAAATAAATGCATAAATATATACAAATAGTAAAACAATTGCAATATATAAAGACACAGATACGTCATATCTTAAAGTAACAAAATAAGGAAAAAAATTTATGGTACAATAGATGGAAATAGGAGGATATGCATTTCCGGCGTTACAACGTGATTCCAGCTGGCTGAGTTCTTCGAAATGCAGCGTCGTTCTGACGAACTCATCCATTTGGAATCTCGACAACATTATAATAGTTCACGCTCTGATAACAATAATGATATCGCATGTTTCCGCATGTTGGAAGTTTTCATTTTTCTAATCCCCCCAGTGTAGGTTACGTTGTTTACAAAAATAGCACTGCAGAAAAAGGGTTTGGTTACCTTACAAGGTCTACATGATTTGGAGACAATTACAAATCACAATTCGAAAGTGTCATCCTTAACTTTCATAAGCAGCGTCTTACATCAGTTGTGAATTTAATCTATGTCTATATCTACATCAGCTCAACGCAAGCCACATTAAGGTGTATTTCCCACTCCTCTTCTCTTTGAGTAGGGAGACGTGTCGTGGAGGAACGATTGTTGGTAAGTCTCCGTGTGAGGTCTAACCTGGACCTTCCACGAATTGTACGTGGGAGGAAGCAATGTACTGCTTCACTCTTCTACGAATGAGCGCATTTGGAATTTTAACGGTAAACCTCATCGTGAATCACAACACCTCACTTACTGTGCTATTGGAGCTGGGTGAGCATCTCTTTCGCACTTAATAAAGGAATCTGTAACTAAACGCACTGCTCTTCTTTGCATCTTCTCTATTTCATCTCTCAGTCCTGTCTAGTAGGGGTCCCAGTCAGACGAGACATACTCATTTTTCAATTGAACGAATGTTTTGCCAGCCATTTGCTTCTTGGCTGGACTACACTTCCTGATTATTGTTCCAATAAATCACTGTTGCCATCTGTTTTGCCAGTAATTGGTTTTATGTGGTTTTTTAGCTTTAAGTCGGTCCATACGCCGCTTCCCAGGTATTTCAAGGACGTGATTGGTTTCATCGACTGTTAGCAAATCGTGTAATCATACAACATAGGGTCTATCTACTTATCTACGCGCAGCACATTACATTTGAGCTTGCAATCAACTACCAATCGCTGCACCAAACGTCGGCAAGCCTTGCGGCATTTGTTTTCAATTCGCCGAGTTTCTTCTTCCCTATAAACAACAGCGTCTTCGACGAACAGGCTCCTGGAGCTTCTGACGTGATCTTATCATTCGCAAAGCCAAGCTGATCGTAATGTAACAGATCTTCAATTTTCTTTTCTGCTCTTGCTCATAATATTCTTCCCCTCGGTGCATGATCTGGTAAGCTGATTGTGAGGTAGTTGTCGCACTTACGCGCTGTATAGATGAACTGTATGGATGATGTTTTCCCCAAAGTCTGATTGTACGTCACGAACTTGAACAGCCCTTTGGTTGTAACTTCCCCAAATAAGCTTCGAAATTTCAATGCAATATGATCGCCCGCAGCTCGTGGTCGTGCGGTAGCGTTCTCGCTTCCTACGCCCGGGTTCCCGGGTTCGATTCCCGGCGGGGTCAGGGATTTTCTCTGCCTCGTGATGGCTGGGTGTTGTGTGATGTCCTTAGGTTAGTTAGGTTTAAGTAGTTCTAAGTTCTAGGGGACTGATGACCATAGATGTTAAGTCCCATAGTGCTCAGAGCCATCCATCTGCAATATGATCCATCCTTTCTGCCTTAGGTGATGATCTCAAGTCTTCCAGAGGTATTTCAAATTCTCTTTTTAAAACTGGTTCCCCTGTACCTTCCATATCGACTCCAGTTTCTTCTTGCAGCGCGTCGTTAGACAATTTCTCTTCCCTCATAGACGTATTCAAGTACTCTTCCCAAGTATACTCTCTTTCTTCTCCGTTTTATGGTGGAAGTCTCATTGCACCATTACTGTTGACGCACTTGGTTGTTTGATTTCTCTGGTTGCTGAGTGAATCCTTTCTTTTCCTACTTCTTCAGATATCATGCAGTTATTTCGTCTTCACTTCCTTGAACTACCGGCTTCTAAAATAATTTGTATCACTGTTTTCTTGCCTCTCCCTGGTCGTTTTTGTACCCGCTTCTTTCATCAAACAGCTGAAGTATGGCTCCGGTTACCCAAGATTGCTTTGAAGTTACCTTACTCGTACCTGTGTTTGTCTTTCGAACATCGGCAATTGTTCCTCTTAGAGGTGTGAACTCCAATCTCATTTAAATCCTGCAGTTTATTCCTTGTTGCAGTAAGCAGTTCGTTAGCGAACTTCAAATACGTCTCATCCTTCCTTAGTATTTTAGCATTACATTTCGATCGACATTGATTGTGACGTACGATTCTCTTAACTTTCAGCCTACTCGGCGTCATTATTACATCGTGATATGTGTCTAACCATGGTCTTAGGTACGTCTTCCAATACAGTATCTCATTCTGTAACCTGTATGTGACCATGATGGAACTCAGCTAGAGCATTCTCGCGTCTCTAGGTCTGCTGCACCTATACCTCCTCCTTTTGTGATTCTTGAACAAAGTTTCTAACTGAAATTTATTACAGAACTCAATTAGTCTATCTCATCTCTCATTCCTATTACCTAGACCTCACTCTACAGTAAACCTTTTTTCCGCTCCTTCCCCTACAACATTATTGTTATTTTCTATGATTATGCGATTACCATGTCTTCTTACCTACTGAATTACACTTTCATTGGCATCATGTCTTCATCTGTTCGATTTATGATTGTTACATTGGCATGTACATCTGGACTATTGTGTCGGCGTTGGTTTGCAATAGGATCTTATGAGAACACTCCATCGCTGAATTATTTACAATTATTCACTTTCTGCCCCACCTTCATAACAGTAATGAATACTTAACTGAAGAGCCAAAGAAACTGGTAGAGCTGCCTAATATCGTGTAGGGCCCCGCAAGAACGCAGAAATGCCGCAACGCGATGTGTCATGGACTCGGCTAACGTCTGAAGCAGTGCTGGAGGGAACTGACACCATGAATCTTGCAGGGGTGTTCGTAAATCCGTAAGAGTACGAGGGGGTGGAGATCTCTTCTGAACAGCACGTTGCAAGGCATCCCGGATACGCATAATAACGTTCATGTCTATTCTGTTTGGTGACCAGCGGAAGTATTTAAACTCAGAAGAGTGTTCCTGGAGCCACTCTGTAGTAATTCTGCAGTGCGAGGTGTCGCATTGTCTGCTGAAATTACCCAAGTCCATCGGAATGCACAATGGACATGACTGGATTCAGGTGATCGGAAAGGATGCTTATGTACGTGTCACCTGTCAGTGTCGTAACTAGACGTATCAGCGGTCCCATATCACTCCCACTGCACACGCCCCACACCATTACAGAGCCTTTACCACCTTGAACAGTCCCCTGCTCACATGCAGGATCCAGGGCAGGGATTCATGAGGTTGTCTCCATACTCGTAGACGTCCATCCGCTCGATACAATTTGAAACGAGACTCGTCCCGCCATACAACATGTTTTCAGTCATCAGCAGCCCATTGTCGGTGTTGACGGGTCTAGACGAGGCGTAAAGTTTTGTATCACGCAGTCATAAAGGGTACTAAAGTGGGCCTTTGGCTCTGAAAAACCATATCGATGAATTTTCGTTGAATGTTTGGCACGCTGACACTTGTTGAAGGCCCACGATTGAAGTATGCAGCAGTTTGCGGAAGGGTTGCACTTCTGTCACGTTGAACGATTCTCTTCAGTCGTCATTGGTCCCGTTCTTGCAGAATCTGTTTCCGACCTCAGAAATGTCGGAAATATGATGTTTTACCGGATTCGTGATTTTCACGCAACACTCGTGAAATGATCGTACGGGGATAATTCCACCCCCCCCCCCCCTCCCCTTCCCTACATCGCTAGCTCGACGATGCTGGGTTCCACGTATCGTGCGCCGACTATAACACCACGTCGAAGCTCACTGAAATCTTGATAACCCGCCATTGTAGCAGCAGTAACAATTGCGCCCGACACTTATTGTCTTACACATGCGTTGCCGACTGCAGCGCGGTACTCTGCCTTTTTTTTTTTTTTTTTTTTACATATCTCTGTATTTGAATATGCATGCCTATAACAGTTTCTTAGGCGCTTCAGTGTGCAATAACGAATGCAATATTCTACTGCTGTTGATAATACTATATATTCTTCCGAACGGAAATCCATCTCTGCTTTCCATTTCACTTCACTGACTTCCGCGACATCTCCATCAGCGCCGGCAACGGAGTGCCAGACTCCAAGCGTGCACCGTGCGCGGGTCATGTGTAAGCCAAGACAGGGCCGCACGCTCGACTTTGCTCGGTGATTCTCGGAGGTACCCGGAAAAGCGGGCCATTTAATTTAACAATACAGTGCGGCATTTTGCTGTCGGCGCAACTCACTCAGTTTATCAGAATCGTGCTGTCAGCGCCTTTTACCGTGGGCCATTTGTTCGTGGTATGAAGATTGTTTGCCCGCATCTCGTGGTCGTGCGGTAGCGTTCTCGCTTCCCACGCCTGGGTTCCCGCGTTCGATTCCCGGCGGGGTCAGGGATTTTCTCTGCCTCGTGATGGCTGGGTGTTGTGTGCTGTCCTTAGGTTAGTTAGGTTTAAGTAGTTGTAAGTTCTAGGGGACTGATGACCGTAGCAGTTAAGTCCCATAGTGCTCAGAGCCATTTGAACCATTTTTTTATGAAGATTGTTTACAGTTCCCGTGCCTGTTTGCACAAAAAGAGAGTCTAGCGATTTATCGTCATAATCCTGTAAAATGAATGGGAATGGCAGATGAGACGAATGAGAATTCTCAATTCGTATAAGCGACAGGAACCGCTTATTTGCTACGAAACGACTCTATAGTGTCATGCAGAATGTTAGGTTGGGTTGGGCTGTAGGGGGTTAATACCAAATTCCGAGGTCATCGGTCTCATCGGATTAGGAAAGGACGGGGAAGGAAGTCGGCCGTGCCCTTTCAAAGGAACCATCTCGGCATTTGCTTTGAGCGATTTAGGGAAATTGCGGAAAACCTAAATCAGGATGGCTGGACGCGGGATTGCATGCAGACGCAATTTAAACCTTTAGATTACAAAGAAAGAGCAAAACATTACAAAGATCGACAGATGAGATTCATTGTTCTGCACATCAAGAAGCACTTTATGCTAAATTGGCAGGTATGGAGTGCTTGAAGAAGTTGATGATACGAGCAGCAAAATTTCTGAAGTCTCGCCCATTATTCCATTATCAGTTGCAACAATTTTGGATGGAAATGAACGAATAGTATGGATATTTCATGTATCACTACAAAGTGTGCTGGTTAATTCAAGGGGCATGACAGGAACGACTTTTAGATTTACATCTCGCTGTTGTTGAATTTATGAAGGAAAAAGGGGTGCAGGAGCGAAAATTAGAACATCCAAAATGGATTGTAGACTTCACATTTTTAGTGGACGTGACTGAACACTGCCACTTAAGACATTACATGATGGGGATGCGTGTAAAACTAAAATCGCACTTCTGAAACCTTGCTAGGTGGGAGAGTGGCCATATACGTAAAAAACAGTATTCCGTTTGAGTCTATAGACGCATCACGGCACTGCACTGAACGGATATTTGAATGTTGTACAGGGGCAGTTGAATTTAGTGAAACTAAACTTCTAATTGTTGTCCTTTATACGTCCCCTAACTCATTTATCCTGAAGCTAGAGAGGATTCTTGATTCACTTTGTGGGAATTACCAGAAATTGGTTACATATGGTGACTTCAATATAAGTTTCTTATATGATGGTGCAAAGAAAAGGATGTTGGTGGATCTCCTAAATTCATATGATCTGATGCACACTGTGTTTTTTTTCAACTAGGGAGCAGGGGAACAGTAGCACAGCCATAGACAATATTTTTATTCATTCTTCTTTACTTGACAGGCATTCTGCTACGTGAAAGGATGACTGAACTTTCAGACCATGATGGACATCTTTTATCACTAAAAGGCTTTTGTACTTAAATAAATGTCACATATAATTACAAACTATGTAGGAAAATTAATCCAACAGCAAGAGAGTGTTTTTTAAACCTGTTCAAGGAAAAACAGTGGCAGGATGTTTATAGTGCCGATAACATAGATGAAAAATATAATGCTTTCCTTAACACATTCATTAAGCTCTTTGAGAGTTGCTTTCCATCAGAACACTCTAATTGGCGTACTAGCATTAAAAGGCAGCCCAGGTGGCTGACTAGTGGAATAAGGATATCATGCATAACAAAGTGGGAATTATTTCAGAATGTCAGAAGTAGTCACAATCAAGCTACAGTAGCCCATTACAAGGCACTTAAAATTTTATTA